>NC_141685.1:1083174848-1084655848 GCF_964263255.1 Lissotriton vulgaris | reverse complement strand
AGTGGAGCTGGATGGTTCATCTCTAATAAGCGGTCCGGGCTAAACAGGCTACCAACCAGTGGGGAGAAGATAGGCATGACGGTTTACACCGGGGACAAAAAGTCTGCACTACCTATCTTATCACGGCGGGCAAAGACTAGACAGAATATTTCTATTCTCCGTTGTTTGCCGGCGGTGAATACCTCAAACGAACCAATACCGAATAATCGGCCAATCAAACAATTCAGTGGGGAGAATAAGTGGGCACGAAAAGTTATCGTTACCCACTCTTTCTCTACCTGCAAAGAGAGACCTTGTTCTTCCCTGTTTGCAGAAAAAGAATCTCCAGACAATAATCCACGAACGACAGTTCGGGAAACAGTGGGGGAGGAAGATAGGCACGACGGATTACAATAGGGACAAAAGTCTGCGTTACCTATCCTTCACTGTTTGCAAAGAGAGAGCCTGTTTGTTTTTCCCTGTTTGCAGACAGCGAATCTCCAGAGGTTTCAACAAAGCGTAATACTAGTATTATCCAAACAAAACAAGTTTCCTTAATTCGTCGTGTTTACACGACCTTACCCGGACCGCATGGACGGTTTCCTGTCCTCTGGATCCAGCGCCCGATCGTCCTCTCTCCTTCGTGATGTTCGCGGCACTCCTGATGGTTCCCAGTCAGGACCGTAGATCACTCGAGAGAGGTCTGTTCAGAACTAGTGAAGGTCGGATGATCGGCTGTCAGACGAGGGTCTATCGGACATGAGCTCTTCCCGATCGTTGCAGTCGTTCACTCTGTCATCGGGACCTCTCCCACTGGATCCACGTGTCGCTGATGGGCCCCACGCTTTGGGACGCCAATTGTAGAAAAAGGTAGGGCTAGGACCTTTCTCAAGTTTTGCCCGGCGTGATAAGATAGGTAGTGCAGACTTTTTGTCCCGCCCTTGTACCATTCAAATTTACCAAGCAATGAGGCAGGCGCCGGAGACCAGAAGGCAGGAAACAGAAGTTTATTCCGACGGAGCAGAACACATCAGATCAGACAAAAAGGTATCGTCTCGAGGTGCTCTAACAGCCTCTCGGAGGCCTGGCCTCTTATACACTGGTTTATGGCATGTGACCTTCCTTTATTACAATCACAACTTTGTAAGGCAAGAAAAAGACATCCCCGTAATCCTCGTGTTAATCCCACCCCCATATACCTTCACAATGGAGGTCCTCAACCTGCTGATAAGAGAGGGGGTCATCACGCAGCTGAGTGTTTCGTCGAGTCTTAGGATGTGTGCGCCTGATCATATCACAGGGGGTGGGGAGGCCTGGATCAATAGAGGGTCCTTTGAAGGAGAGCGACCTCATACAATAAGGGCAGTAAATGATATCTCTCGGCTTAGGCAATGGCCTCGGACCTGTGTGGACAGTCGGACACGGGGTGAGGGGCCATCAATGGAGTGGTATTCATGCTGCGTGGACAATCCAGCGCAGAGGGGAGGTTTATCAACAGAGGGGCATTCATGGGAGGAGAGGAGGTGTTGGTCAGGCGCTGGCGTGACTCCCAAGGACAGGGTCATGCAGAAGGGTCATGCTCATAAGGAGGAGGGAGGGGGAGCCAGGGTGCGCGGAGGATGCTTGCTAGGTCAGAGAGGCGCGCTGGCGATTGATCGTGGACAGGGAGACCATGATATCTAAAATGGCTGCCGTGCACGTAGTACATAGGTGACCTAAAATGGCTGCCGTGCACGTAGAGCATAGGTGGCAAGTTGGCGCAGATGATGTTCAGATCGCAAACTAAAATTCCACATCCAGGCAGAAACAACAAAGGTAATAAGCCCTGGACTAGGTCAGATAGAGAGGAAATCTGAAGACGAAAATAATCATATTGTGCCAAAATTCAACGAAAACAAAAGAGCATCTGAAGAAACAAAGCACAGTGCCAGCTAAAAGACTCAGAAAAGGTGATACTTGGCCTAGATTTATCAAAAGACTGAAATATCGCCTTAAGACCATAAATGAAGAACCAGAACAAGTAAATGAGGTAACAAGCCAATCTGGACCGTCTACTGAAAAACTAAGAATGAGAAGTCCACGACTGCAAAGATTAAATAATAAATTCAGGGGTCCTGAATGGACATATGTAATTCTTGAAGATTTCGAGAATCTGGAAATAAGTGGAGAAAGTGATGAAGAAATGAGAACAACTTGAAGAAAATAGATCCACAGGCCGAATTCCGCACAAAAGTTACAATGAGGGGTAAATCTCCTTAGCCTAAAATGGCTGATGATAGAGCTGCTGGAAAACCGAAACGAAACTGCATAAAAAGATTATGTAGAATATGGATATGTAGTCTATTTTTAGTGCTTATAGTATGGTTTGGACGGATAATAGCCATTCCCTATCTAATGACCGAAAGTAAGCAAAATAACACTAGTGCACATGGAAAGGTAGCTAACTTTAAGCAAGACAGAGTAGAATTAGAAGCACCAGATGAGACAGATATACATCACAGTGTGTATAGAAATTATACAGATTTAAATGTTTTTGCTAACCTACTAGTACATTATGAAGAAACCATGGAAGTTAGTGACTGTTATGTATGCATGCAATTGCCGCCATCAGTAGCAGAAGGAGTAAAATATCATCATTTACCATTGACACATGGTATTTCATGCAGTATTTTAGCACATTTATTTTATAGAACTGAAAAGTTACAATATTATTATTCCTACATAGATGTGATTTTTCCTGAAGTTCCCCTGCGTAAAAATATGAACCCTGTCCCTAGCAGTAGAGATTCACAGTTCATGGGTGAATATTTTCTAACAATGAAGATAATAGACATAGCTGAAGCACATAAGCACAATCTAACATCTAAATTACATGAAGAAGAAAATATATTTGTGAATTTAGTAAAGAAAAGGATACAGGATTTCCATAGAAGGGCTTCTGAACCAAAACCTCAGATACCTAAATGGGCTGAGAGGGAAGATTTTATTGCAACTGGCAAGACTCATGCTGCTATGTCCTTGGACCTTGAAAAGAAAGGGAAAATCTGTCGCCATAGATTAAAAACAGAGTATAACAATATATTCATTGATTCCAGTGAATGTGAACACAATTTCCTGATAATTGGCGGTTGGGGACTTAAAGGTGGAACTGATCCAGTATTTCCAGGAGTTTATTATGTTTGTGGAAATAAAGCTTATTTTAAGCTGCCTGATCACTGGTATGGAAGTTGCTATTTCGGAATAGTATTCCCAAAGGTGTACCATGTAAAAAGAATCACTGGAAGCAATGAAGAAAATAACGTATTAACATGCAAGAAAAGAGCTAGTCTTTCAGAAATTGTAGGAGATATTTTTAGTGCATTGATATCTTCAGTGGGAGTAATTCTGAATACACAAAGAATCTGTAAATTATTAACAGTGGTAGATCGCTTATCGACTGACACTGCTGGAGGATTTATATTGATCAATACTGAACTAGTTGCGGTAAGATCTATGGATTTACAAAATCGACTTGTCTTGATATATTATTAGCACAAGAGTGCGGAGTCTGTAAAATGTTAAAGGCGCAACATTGTTGCACCTACATACTTGACAAAAGCATTGCAAGTGGGAAGTATGTCAAAAACATTACAAATTTGGAAGAAGAATTGAAACCACTGGAAGATGACAGTGCATGGAAGAAACTAACTGATGGTATTTCTTCTATAGGTAGTTGGTTCTCTAATGTAGGGAAAAGTATTGTAGGCAAAATATTGATGCCAATAATAGGTATAACTTTATTAGTTTTAACGAAAATGATTTGGTGCAAATGCTGCAGGAAAAGAAAATGGTAAGAAGTGAATGAAAAAAAGAAAGAAAAAATATGATGAAATTTAACTTAAAGAAATAAAAGGAGAGATTTATAAAAAAAAATGAAAGGTTTTCAGAAGCAAAGAGGAAAAGGAAATTTCAAAGAGATTGAAGAAATAGAACTGGGAAATTGCTAAAGTTGGCATCTGGTTCTGTAATTAGTGATGGCATAGAATGCCATCAAAGAGGGAATTGATGACCAAGGTTTCGTACGTAAAGAAACTTGCTCAGAGTCAATCCTCTCGAAATAACATGTAATAAATTATTCAACATGTTTTGTGATTAGTAAAAAGTGTACCACACAACATTTTATTTCATCTAGGGGAAGCTTTCAAATGTGCTTTACTAATAAGTAATCCGGGTGACTTAATATGGCACCCGAAAAGGCGGGAACACTTTTGCGCATGCGTCTACTGCCTCTACGTAGTATGACTTCCGTTGCTTTTGGTGGGAATTCTTTGCAGCTGCGCAGTAGCTCTAAAATGGCCGCTTTGAACCTCACATGCTAATGCATATGGCTATGCTTTAACCTGTTCCATGCTCGTGACGGAACCGCTCCGTCACGAGCCTCGGATGGGCTGTGCTGGTGACGGAGCGGTTCCGTCACGGCCCGCTCGCCACGCCTGCGCGGCGCGTTCTATTGAGCGGGCGGGGCCGTGATGGAACCGCTCCGTCACAAGCACAGCCCACCCGAGGCTCGTGATGGAGCGGTTCCGTCACGAGTACGGGAGCGCCGCGCGGCACCCTCTCCCCCCTAGCGCTTCGGCGGATATCCGCCGCAGCTAAGGGGTTAACTAAACTTTGCATGTCTTGCTAATTTGCTAATGCAATAGTTAAAATCAAATAATGGGATTAGAGTAGGAATAAGTGGTATACAGTGCATTCATTTATTTACGTATTCTAACATGCTTTTCTTTGACTTTATTATTAGTTCGTATTTGGGCCTGGAGGGTGACTGAATTCTCCATCTTGTCTGAACTCTACACATGCGTATTAAAGTCATGAAACTTCTGGGAGAATGACATTGAATCACCGCCAAGAACTGTCTCACAAGCAGTGTGCCTGAGAACTTTACCTCTTGACCCGGAGAAAGGAAGAAAATTGAACTAATATTGTATACATTGTACAAGAAATAATGTGAATGTTGCTGGGAGTACTTAAGCATGGGAAAGTAAATTTAGGGGTGGGAACCTATAACAATTAAGCCAAAGAAGATGACTTCACATTAGTATGGTGTGATGACCTCTCCCCGTCCCACTGACCAATCGAATGAAGGGAATACACACATTTTGAAACATTGGGGGGTGGTACATACACTGAGAATAGTATAACTAAGGTAGGCTCAATTAGTTAGATTGTCCTACGTGTCACCGACCTGTCACTGATCCAACGTTGCAGAAGATCGTGGATGCCACAGAGCTCAGAGGGCTGGTTCGAGCACTCTGAAAGAAGAATCAAGAGATTGCTGATGAAGAAGAATCGATCTAGTCAGTCAGTCAAAATACTTTATTTTCGATAAATTAATATCATAAAAAGACATAGGCACAAATACAATTTTATACAATCAACATCACATAATTATACAAAATCAGATCTTAATTAATTGACATTCTATAACTTTTTACAAAAAAGAAAAAGATAAAAAACACATTATCATTTAACAAACTCAGATTTTTTTTAAAGTATTAAAAAGAGGTCAGTAAGTAAAAACCATATATACATATTGCATTTCAGGATATTAATTCATGAAGTAAACATTTTCCTATGGCCAGTGTTTGAATTAATCTCTTATAGGATCATATTAGTTAGATTATCAGACAACATCCTTTTCTTAATCCTAACAGCCCCCACTAAAAAACTCGCAACATGGAACATAGTCCTGGGGGTCTGTAATAACTGTAAAAACAGGAGCGCTGGCTTGACCTGAATGAAACCTGCCTCCTTTAAGATAGGGATCAAATATTTCCTTCTTGGTGCCGTGTAGTGGTCACAGAACATTAAAAAATGTAAAGTGTTCTGGATTGAAAAGTTATCGGCATAGCATTTTCTGGGGTACTCCAGGTTGGGAAATGTCCGAGAGTTAAATGTATCAAATTAAACCGAAACGCTTTAAAAGAAAGCGATGAAAAGGTTGATTTACAATAATAAGGTATGATTCAGGTCCTACATGAGTACTCAGAATAATGCTAGTCCGCACTGTTGGTTTTTCGAGCTCTACTTGTTCCCTTTCCAGACTTAACACTTCTCCCATCAGGCCTTTAATTAGCTCAATGTTTTTAAAAGTTATAGAGGTCGGGGAAAAAAAGAGATCTGGTCTCCCCACTTTAACAAGGCAGTTCTTGATGTAGGCTAGCCACTGGATTTTATTGACTCTATCCAGCTGCAAGCAGTCTTTTAGGATAATGTGGTTAAGGGAAATTTCTTGGTTCAGCCATATCTTTAACCAAGCCAGAACAGGGGCCACTTTAGTCAGGTCTGAAATATAACCTAAACCAAGTTCAGTGTGAACAATATATGTTGAGATGGACTGTGGTACAGAGAGAACGGCTCTTAAAAATTTGTTTTCAGTAATCTGTAGACTTTCCATGGGACAATATCCCCATATAGCACTTCCGTATGTAGCAACGGCAAGACATTTAGCTTTATACATTTTTAGGTCTCGGCTCAACGCGCGGAAGCGCGTCTCGCTGAGATCTTTTGTTAGCGGCTGTGCTTCCCAGGAGACAGTTCCGGCCGCGCGCATCCTTGGAGCCGATTTGAAACGTGAACACGCGCTGTGGCCAGGCGCTGTCTCCTGGGAAGCTCAAGCACCACACATGCATGCGCATACACACACACAAGCGCCCATGCACGCACGCACATACATACATACAGAGACACCCCCCTGACACATACACACACAAGTGCACCGAGGCCCCCCTCCCTCCCCCGCCTTCACCGTCGCACACATACATACACACACACACAAGCATACACGCGCACACACACACACACACGTGCACCAAGCCCCCCCAGCCTTTTGTAACTTACCTGGCCAATGTCGGGGACTCTTCTCTCAGCACGCGGCGCCCAACCTCCTGCTAGCGCGGCCCCGGGGCTCCACACCGCTCACAGGAGCCCCGGGCCGCGAAACGCATTGACTCCGCCTGCCTCCTCTTCCGGTCTGGACGTGGCCCCGCCCCCGTCACAGGCGACCGTGCCTGACTTCCGGAGCGGCCGGAATACGACGATTTCATTGAAGCGCGAGCCTCTCCAATTTGGAATTGTACCTGCATTGCGCACAATATTTCCGGGTGATTATTTATTTCTTGGTGAAACATTCACTTCGTGAACGTTTTACAATTGAGTCTAACAGTGATTGCTTCGCTTCTATGGAAGGTCCTTAAGGTCACAGTGCTCACTTTCAGAAAGTTTGTTTGCTTCTGAGTCAGAGAGCTCTAAGTGCTGTCCTCTCAAATAGTCCAGTAACACGCTTGTGGCTTATATGGTAAGGCCGAAGGGCTCTTGCATTATTCGCAAACCCAAGAAACGCATTCTGCATCATAAGGAAATAAATGTTAACGTGTAGATTGTTCTCTGTACAAGTCAAAATGAATAGGACTTCGGCGTCACTTTTGCTGAACTTGGTTCATACGACGTGGGCAGGGAACTCTGCTGCAATTGTCCTTTGTTCAGAGAACACCATTTTAATTGTGTTTCAAACATGAACATATGTTTTTAGGTAGTGATCTGAGGATAGTTAGGAATGTATTGAGTACCCGCGCTTCTTAAACCTGAATTATAGTCGACACAATTTCACGTGCAGTCCTGTTTGTTTTGGTCTTTAGGGCTTCATTATAAGTTCCTGATTACTGCCCCACTTGTAATACTGCCCCTTAGAGAGATAGATGTATGTAAGTTTAGCATCATTGGTTAATGAAGGTGTGAATCTTCAATTCCTAACTTTTGATCCCTACATCAGTGGCTTGTTGTTACCTTTATTAATTCCATCTTAAAACGGTTTGCAAAAACAGTACATGGGCACTAGGCTCACAGATGGAGTAAACAAGGGCTAAAATATGTATTTTAGTTACAGTATTTTACTATGTCAAATGTATTGAATTAAGCCAGTGCTGGTAGCTCAGAGGTCTCTTGCATCCACTGCAGAGGTCAACTTTGGCCTCAATAGTCACAGGTCCACTCAGCCTTTCATCCTTTTGAGGTTAATAAAAAGAGTTGGATGAATTGGACAGTAACATTAGTTATCTGACAATATCATGAAGAGACTCCTCAGAATGAAAGGTTCTCTGCAAGGAGCCTGGGTTGTTTGTGCATGTTTTCTTCATTTTCATCATATGTTGCAGTAGCGCTAAGGTGAAATCAGTCAGATGTATGAGGTTCTTGGGGCGCCACTGAATCTGCCTTTTCTCTGTTGCCTGGTAAGGTTCAGAAGTGTCATGTGTCTGGTTATACCGCATCCCCTCCAGCCTTTTAACTGTAATTCATTCACTGGTAGGAGATGTTACTAAATCTGAAACAGCCTGCCGACTTTTCAGGAGCAAATCAGTCGTGCCCCTGAACAATCCTCAGCCCTAGAGGTCTTTTACAAGTGTGGCTGCCACGGGAAAAACAATGGTTTACTTCTGTAAGCCTACCACTGGTAATGTTGACATGTCCTAGATATTGTTTTGTCTGAACATCTTTCACAGATGATCCTGGTGACTGCAGTGCTGGAAAATTGCACAATATTTTAGCCAGCAAAATTGTTGTATTCTGGGGCTTGAAGGTTTAATTTCCCCCCATTATACCTTTGTGTTCTCAAGTCTGTGCATCAGAAGTTCGATTTTCACATCACTCTGGCGGCACCACCACATCACTCGGGGACACCACCACATCACTCGGGGACACCACCACATCACTCGGGGACACCACCACTTCACTCGGGGACATCACCACTTCATTCGGGGACACCACCACACCACTCTGGGTCACCACCACATCACTCAGGGGCACCACTCGTCACTTGGGGACACCACCACATCACTCGGGGGCAGCACTCGAGGACACCACCACATCACTTGGGACACCACACACACACATACATACATACATACATACACACACACTCCTGCCTCCCCCCTGCCCCACTTACCGCATCAGCCGCCACTCCTGACTTCTGCTGCCACCGCTACTCTCGCAGTAGACGGAAGTCCCAGGAAGTCCCGCCCCACGACAGCCGTGAGCATGCACATCCCGTAACCGGAAGTTCGGGAGCAATGTAAATGACAATGCCATTGATTATTTAAAAAAAAAAAAACGAAATGTCATGAGCAATGCCAATAGCTTTACCTTTAATGATGCCGAGACCATTGCATTGTAAATGCTTGTTAAAAGAGTTGCTACTGGCCTTGCTCCCAATTTTTTTTTAAAAGCCCTGCAATGCAGAAGAAAATCTGGCAAGGGAAATGTTCCTATTTTTTAACTGGGGGCCCCAAGTGTCTCTGTCATCAAAAGTGATACCTAGGTAAGGGAAGGTGGCAACCCTGCAAAGTTCTTGTTTGCCACAAGTAAATGTTTTTGTGAGCTTATTTTTTGTACCCTTACCCAGTATCATTATTTGAGACTTTTTTACATTAATTTTTAGGTCCAACAACCCCATAAAGTCCTCAAAGGCATCAACGGCGTCATCCGCGTATAGGAGAACTGGAATTCCAAGTTCTCCTATACGTGGAATATCAATGGATGCCTCTTTAAGTGCTGGTTCCAGGGCATTTATATAGACTGTAAATAAGAGGGGGGCCAAAATACACCCCTGCCTAACCCCCCTTTCTGATTTAAAGTGGCTCGTGCAGCGCCCCTCCTGGGTAACTCTGACCGAGGCTATTAGGTCAGTGTGTAAGTCTGCTAAAAGGCAAACAAGTGCCCTATCTAATCCTATCTCAAGCAGAATTTTCCATAATTTAGCACGGTTTACCAGGTCAAAAGCTGACGAGAGATCCATGAAACCTAAGTACATGGACCCCTCTTTGGCCCTTGTATACTTTTCTACCAACAAATGCAAATTAAGGCCTTGATCTATTGTGCTCCTTTTTTATCTAAAGCCATACTGAACGTTTGATAAGACCCTATTTTCTATTAACCAGGCATTCAGTTTTGATAAAATAACCCGGCCCAGTATTTTCACCGATGAGTCTATCAATGAAATGGGTTTGTAACAGGATGGGTCTTGCCTGTTACTTTTTTTAAAGACCGGTATAATGATGGATTTTTTCCAGGAATCCGTGATTTTATCAGTGCCTTATTTTTTAGAGTCAAATCTATCGCCTTTTCCACTTCTGTAGCCACAAAGATAACGGCATCCTCTGTGGTGCGTGGTACCATTTCCTCAGCTTCTGAGATAGAAATAGAGGTGGTGACACTACTAGATTCCGAGTATATTTGACTAAAATGTTCGATCCAGCCCTCATCTGGGATATTTGCCTCTAGGGGGGTATTTTCGTCATCAGAAAAGAGTGGCTGGTTTATAATTTTCCAAAAAAGGCCACTATCTTTTAGAGTTTCTGGTTCAATAAGTTGGGCCAAAGCGTTGTCTTTCAGGACCCTCTTCCTTTCTAGGATAGTTTTTTATAAGCAATCCTAGCATTAGCGATATCTGCACGGTTCTTAGGGATAGCTTTCAGAGTTTTTAATAGCACGCCATGCGCTTTTGAGCATTTCCTATCGAACCATCTTTTACCCAGTAGCGGGTGCTGCCTAGATTTTTTCTGCACACTACGATTAATTTCTATACAGATATTATCAAATGCTACTATGACATCCTTACATTCTATTCTATTCGCTAAGCATGTTGCAACTTCATCCTCCACTTTGGACAAAACCTCTCGAAGAAAAGTTTCAGGGACTATTTTTGTCCATTTCAGCCTTCGGTTTTGATCTTTTACCATAACATTTTGTCCCCCTCTAACTTTTACTGTTTTTAGAGAAATTAAATCCGTATGCTTCATTTAAATTAAAACAGGGTTATGATCGCTAAAAACTGACACCTCTGAGTAGTATTTTATCACATTGTTTAACAAATAAGAAGACACAAAAATATAATCTATAATACTACCCACGTCTTTACCCTTGAAGGTAGGGGACCTATCTTTTCCATCCCCACATCCTGACTCATGTAGGTTTCATCTTGCAAGAAATGTTTCAAGGAGCTCATCTCGCCTGGTATGTTCCAGATGGACAGGTGAGGAGAGGGGGGGACCATCAACATCATGAATAATACATGGTAGTGTACATGGGTGAATGTTAAAGTCCCCTAATAATATCAATTCAAAGGCATCTACATTAATACTGTAAGTTGACAAAAAATTATCCAACAGTTCCAAGTTTTGACTGGTATGCTCATTTGCATGTGAGTTATAAAAGTTAACAAAAATAATCTTGGTTTTATCCTGAATAGATAGTTCAACAATCAGACAGTTTTCCGTGCCCGAAGAACATTGGGTTAGTGTTCCTTTTATGTCCAATTTGAAAAGGGTTAACAGGCCCCCATTAGATCTTCCTGCCACACTACTACTGGCTGGGTTGAAAAAATGGCAAAATCCATCCAAAGAAAAACTATTTGTTTGGTCCCAAGTCTCTTGTAGGGCAATGATATCATAGGATTTTAAAGACTTTAGCCAATCAACATTCCCAGTTTTATTCTTTAGGCCAGCAATGTTCCATGTAGCAATTTTAAAGGTCGGAGTTGATATCTGGCTAGGGTTCTCCGGGACAACGGGCAGTCAGTCATTTTCCTCTAATGATGACAAGCAAGAAAAATGACTATAGAGAGGTAAAGTGTGATCAAACTGCCTGTTTGCCACCTGATAACAGTAAGAGTCCGCTCTATTGTGTTGCAAGGGTACATTCAAAGGGGCATTCGACACACAACCAGCCATTTCCCTCCCATGCCCATGTGCAGGATACCTTTGGTTATGAGGCACTCGATGTTGGGAGTTGTCCATATGGTTATAGAAAAAGCCAAGAGGTCTAGCACATACTGAGTTATCAAGGTTTGGTAGGGAGGCAGCTCTAAGGAGGACTGTTGCAACGTGTTGCGGATGTTTAAAATTTACAATAATGCAGTCCCCACTTGTGTTTTTCCTACCATTGCCAATCCAACTAACTCTACGTGTGGATATTATGTCGTTAGAAAAGGCACACGGAAAGCCACAGTTCCTGTTCAACCAGGCAAGGGTTTTATTTTTTAAGGCAGCATGTGTTTCTAGCCTAGGATCTGTTAGGCAGGAGTCAACCTCAGGCACATTTGTTAAAACCACCGTCTATGGAACACACTCCGGTGGGAGGTTGACAGAGTTCGTCCTCCTAATCCTACTTCTCCCGGCAGTGTCTCCCCCTGCTAAGTTATTTTGGCTACCATTTAGTGCTACTTGGGGTGGTACTGGTGTTTGTGCTATAGGTGTTGCCACTATTGGTGGGTTTGTAGTTGGGATGTTCGGTGCATGTACGACTGTGGGCGCCTGAACAGTGAACCCCTATGCCACTAACCCTAGAGCTAACCAATACTGGAGCTACAGGTCCCTCTGTAATGTTACCCGAATGACCTTGTGGGCCAATTTGAGGACTCATCTGAATAGGAAGCCGGGTCATGTGGGAATCTAAAAGACCCCCAAGTCTAGAGACCTCACTGGCAAATAGATCTAACTTTTCCACCAATGGTCTAATCAATGCCTCTAGTATTGTCTCAATGATGGTGACCAAGAGTTCAATGTGGGCTGGATGTAAAGTGCTCCCACCCACTGTGTTTGCAGGCTCGGGACTATCTTCCCTATTATGTGGTGTTGGGCCTGTCTTTTTGGTCTTCCTTCCCACCACCCTTTTAACAGGTGCCTTCCTGCAAGCACGCACTATCCTCCGTGCAGGTGTTTGAGGTGGTGAGGGCCTTGGGGAGGGTGATGATCTCTGACTTGGGGTAGCTTCAATTACGATTTCCCGCTCCTCTGTTGGCACTATAATGGAAGCGTCATTGTTTGAGTCATCATTATTTAGAGCGGGCAAACCTCTGTCTATATGAGGCAGCAGTGTGGTAGGTGCGCTCAGCTTTGTAGGTGAACTATCTGGGCTACCCCTACTTAGTGATAGTCTCCTGTCTTTGTTAATTTTGCTTACAACCTTAACAAGATAATTATCCATTGTCCAAACCTCATTTACTGCCGCAGGTTTAGCCAACCTAAGCTTGGACATAATAAGGCCCTACAGATGATGAATGTGGGGTATGTAAAATGGCAAAACCCAAGCCAGTTATTGAGGAAAGAGCTATCAAGACAGTAAGACCAAGATAACTGAAGCAAACGTAAAACAATGATTAAAAAATAGGGCTTACTCTAAGTCCATAGTCCAGAAATAAGGAGCCAATGTCCGTGGCCCAGCCCGGCCTCCTCTGGCCTCTGACGGCCGCAGACGGCCCCGCCCTTGTCCCGGGCTTCTCCCGGGCGCGCCCGCGCGCGTCCCGCGGGACGAGGGAGCAAGTGATCCTTTATGCCCCCAGGCACTTCCTACTTCCGAGGGCGGCGGCCTTGCTGCAAGGGGCTGCTGGGGGTTGTGGTTTGTTCGTGGCCTGGCGGAGCCAAGCCCAGCCAGGCCACCAGCGGAGCAAAGCCCGGCCCTCCTCTCACCACGGCAACAGATCCAAGCCCAGACAGCAACGAACAGCGGAGCAAAGCCCGGCCGTAAGCAGCTCTCCAGTTCGCAGAAGGCTCCCGCAGCACTCCCTCGCAAGGGATCCTTTATGCCCCCAGGCAATTCCTGCTTCCGAGGGCGGCGGCGGCGTCCTTGCCGCAAGGGGCTGCTGGGGGTTGTGGTTTGTTCGTGGCCCGGCGGAGCCAAGCCCGGCCAGGCCACCAGCGGAGCAAAGCCCGGCCCTCCTCTCACCAGGGCAACAGATCCAAGTCCAGACAGCAACGAACAGCGGAGCCAAGCCTGGCCGTAAGCAGCTCTCCGGTTCGCAGAAGGCTCCCGCAGCACTCCCTCGCAAGGGATCCTTTATGCCCCCAGGCACTTCCTGCTTCCGAGGGCGGCGGCGGCGGCGTCCTTGCCGCAAGGGGCTGCTGGGGGTTGTGGTTTGTTCGTGGCCCGGCGGAGCCAAGCCCGGCCAGGCCACCAGCGGAGCAAAGCCCGGCCCTCCTCTCACCACGGCAACAGATCCAAGCCCAGACAGCAACGAACAGCGGAGCAAAGCCCGGCCGTAAGCAGCTCTCCGGTTCGCAGATCTATCTAGAAGGGGAAGAGAGTAGCACCAGAGAGGGGTGTAGCACTGGCGTTGCACTTTGAAGAGGTTACCTGTCCTGTCCTGATCCTGTCCTGAACTGCTGGCTCCTGATTAGTCGGGAATCCTTTCTTTCCAGCCCTTCGTCAGGGGTTGGTCCTCGCACCATTCTAGGTAAATATAAATCTATGTGGTATGTCCTTGTACTGTTTTCCTTTTCCACCCTTCTCAGGTACCAATGTCTAGAGATTTTACTAAGTCTTTTAAGATTTTTGTTTTGATCATTATTTTTATTCTTGAGAAGTTGGTGATTGAGGTGTTGGTATTTGACTCACAAAATATTGCATAGATAAAGTTTTTTAAACTCTCCCGATTCTGTGGTCATTCAGAGAAAAGAGTAGGCTGTTATTTATGCCTATTATGCTAACAACCTGATCTATCGACCAGAGGAAATTAAGCACTAAGGTATTTATTTGGTAAGAAGGTGTACAGGTAAAAATATATTTCAAGTTAGACAAAGTCTGGAATTTCAACTGAGGAGTTGCCAGCTTATTGTATGAATGTTTATGGGCCCAGGTGAGTATGGTATTTTTAGAAATAACCCAAGCCGGAAATCCGCACGCCATCATAGGCACAAACTACACAGAAGCAGTGCTTAAGTTGAGCCAAGGATTTCCGGTGCTCAGAACCTGCACTTAATTGTCAACACCAGCACTTATGGCAGTCTGCAACACAGTGGCAATGTTGGTCCACTTTACAGATGAACAAAGCAACATTTGTAGCTAAACAGCCTCCATTTTAAGTTTGTTCTGTTTGGTCATTAGGTGCGATCATCTGGGGTTCCTGCTCTAGTTTTTCTTCTCTCATATGAAAGGAGGTGGATATGAATCACACCCCATAGAACCCTTATCTGAATCACGCCCTGAAGTCAGCCAGTGCTTAATTTGAGCCAGTGGTTTCCAGTGCTTGGCACAAGGTGGCGCTGTCTGACTAATTTAGAAATGAACACAACAACAGTTATTTTTTAATTAAATATACATTAAAATGAGTAATACCTGCCGCCCAATCCATTCTTATAGCTTTGAGGACTTTGAATAGTTAGAATTTTCACACTTGTATGAGTGTGACGGTTAGTAGTTGCATTGGCACTGTCATTGGTAGCGCTGGTAGGGGCAATAGGTGATGCAAGCTGCATTGGCCTCCTGAGGCGAGCACTGGTACTTATGTTTTTTAACAAATTAAAGCATTGCACAGATGCCAGGCGTAACATACACCACATGCTAGAGTGTGGTATTGCCAGTGTCCTCAAGCAGTCACATTCTTCTTTATTTATCCCCTGAGCTATGCTCAGCCACTCGATGCATATTGATAATGAGGAAGGCTCGTAGGTGCCAGATGGCTACATATTTTCCCAACATAGGTTAAAACAGTGACCAGCGGCGCCAACCCTAATAAAAAAAGTATTCTAGAGATTTCACCATAAATAATCCTTCAGTCTCTGAGATTTTGTTGTGATAACCAATTTTGATTGATTTCCAACACATATGTGATACACTAAAAAAGCAACAACACTATCATGAGCACCATGGCCGTAGGCCTTCCCCACACACTCATAGTAAGGATACATGAACATGCCTAGGTGAAGACCGAAGTCCATAGTACTCTACCCATTTCCCCATATGCTCTCATATTTGCAAGGGCAGGCCCATGCTACGTAAACAGGCTCTTTCACTGTGGTACATTGGTCCATTTGCTTCTTCCACTCAGTCAACGTCAGTGTGCTGGGTAATTTCCAACTGCTGGCTAAGTCTCTTTCCGCCACTATTGTGGCCATTCCGATGAGGGATCTTCCCCCCTAGTATTGCCAAGGCCGTCCAGTATCCCTAGCAGGGCCTCTCTGAGTGTCAGCATAAGTGTGCATCCCAAAACCCAGAAAAGGGCAATGTTCCCAATATATGGTGATTGGAGGGCATGAGCATGTCATGTGAAAAAAGTCTGCACCTGGGTTAGGGCATCAGAAACAAGTAGAGGTTGATCGCTTCCCTGCTTGTCACAGCTTCTAGGGGGTTATATATGTGCAGTGAAGGTAGTGCATCTGGAACCCCCTGTACAGGGAGGATATTATGATCTTGTGGGAGCCATGCGGGCTAGTTGCCAGTCCTCTAAGGGACCAATTCAGGCTTACCACTTTCATCTCAGTGGAGTAAATACATGTGCGGCATTGTTACTCATAGTGTGGTAAATCCCCAGCTTGCCCATTAGTGTCGGGCTTCCGGGAGTGAGTTCAAGCATTCTTTGTTCATGGAAAGAGCACGTCTAATTTCCAGGTATTTGTGAAATTGTGTCTTAGAGAGGGCAAATTGTGTCTGAAGACCACGGAAGGATTTAATGTGATTCCCTTTACAGATGTCTCCCAGGGTCCTGATACCAATATTGTTCCACCCTTGAAAGCCCTGCAGACATGATTGACGCAGCGACCCTGCAACAGCGTGGTCTGTTGCATGAGCATGCCATGCCATCTCATGGAGCACAGGGCCATCCTCCAGGTGTGAAAGACTACCCGGGTTACCTCAGCAAGGTGTTTGGAGATCAGGTTTCCTTTGGAGGGTGAGCATAAATTCCTTTCTGCTGGCTGAGTTCACTGAGCTTTGCCCACTCGCCATTACATTTGTTGAATCTGGAAAAAGTCTGCCACGTTGCAGAGGTCTTTATCATGGTTGCGGGTCGCCACTGTTAAGTTGGCGAGCACGAGGGAGAATTGGACTTCCCTAGCAAGATTTCTGGGTACTTGGACGGCACACTGTAAGATTTTCTCAATGCAGGTGGTCACAGGCTGTTGTGACTGTTCGTTATGAGACAGCTATTACTCAAGTAGAAATTCTACACTGGCAGCAGCAAAGAAGCAGTGCCGTCTGGCACATCGTGTGGTGCCATTTGCACTGATTTTGCAGGGCGGAACAAGCTCCCGGCGCTAAAAACAGCGTGATGTGTCGATTCCGCCTGCTTGCGGAATTCTGCAGAATCTCGCAGAGCTTTTATGTAACTGTGTGGAGTTACACGGAGTGAAACTCCGTGAGTTCCGCCCACCACTAGTCTCCATACAGAAAGCCTTATCCATGTTTAGTAGGGCAAGCTCAGATCGATATGTGGGGTCGTCCTAGCCACCAGTCAGCCAATCATTAATCACAAGTAATTGCCTGGCCCGGTTGTTTGATGGAACTACGCATTCCGTTGCAACGCATGCCTTTACCACGCATGCGAGAGTCCTGTCTCCCGTTGCGATAGGTCGACCTGCTGAGTCGACGGAACCCCATCCAAGGACGATTTACCATTTCTTTAAGGAATCCCCATCTACAGATACCCGCTCTCCCACATAGCAGGAAATACGGCGGTGCCACGCTCCATCTCTTTAAGCTACCCGATACATATAGCAGGAAATACGGTGGCTCTATGCCCCGCCCACAACTACTCGCCTATCGTCCAACAACTACTCGCCTATCGTCCAAAGGCGTTTCCATTGTATAGCGCTCCGTGAACACGATCCTTACTGCCCTTCGATAAGCTACTGATCCATTTAGGAAATATCATCGAAAGCGACATTATTTCGTTCCTTGGAATTTTATCAATTATACACTCTCATCGGAGAGCATTCTCAAGAATCCTTCAGATTTTATACCTGTTCCCCTCCCAGTTAACAACTCCCAGCCCTGACGAAGGTGTGGCCCCACTGGCCTGTCACCGAAACGCGCATCGGCTTGTGTTTCCAGGAATACGGCATACTGTCCTATATCCATCAGGACCCGTGTATATGTCATCTGCCTCCTGGAATAACATCCTGGTTTATGCAACAAATTCACCATCTCTATGTTGCACACACCAGGACTATAGGAATGAATGGAAGAATGAAAGTTGAATGATAGAATATTGGGTTGATTGAATTGAAATTAGTAAGTATGAGAGTATGATTGAAGTGTGGTATGTTACTGGGTAGGGCACAATGTAGGATGAATTTTTCCTCTTTTTATCTCTCCCCTCACCAATGTATGTTTTTTGATGTTCTAAAAAATATTATGTGGATTTAAAATGCAATCTATTTTTGTACCTTCTTGCTACATTAACTCAAAGAATATAAAAAAATAAAAATATATATATATCCTAAAATATCTTCTTTGAGTATACTTGGATTGACCCGTTTCCTGTCATGTGCAATGCTGGCTCCTAGATAAATCACCCCGTATACATTGTTTGGATCCTACCCTTAGGACCACTATATCACAAGGCAGGGTTGCTTTCTTTTGTTCTATTCCCGGTTGTTTGATGGAGCTACGCATTCCGTTGCAACGCATGCCTTTACCACGCATGCGTTACAACGCGAATGCCTTCACCACGTTTTACCTTTACTACGCATGCTTTTACAATGTATTTTGTTGTAAAGTATGTATGGTAAAATGCTTCCCTTTTTTAAAAACACCTGACCCTGCTCTGATCCCTTAATCTATACCCCAGAGTGCACCTGCCCTGTAAAACTAAAAATGCCCGTCTCTACCCTAATCCCTAAATCTTTACCACAGCCCGCTCCCCGCCCTGGATAAAAAATACCCCTGTCCTCCCTAATTCCTAAATCTAGACCACACCGCACTCCCTGTCCTGTTTACAAAATACTCTCCTCTTCCCTAAGCCCCAAATCTTGACCCTAGTGCGCCCCCGTCCTGTTAAACAAATACGCGACCCTGCCCTAACTGCCACGGTTTTGTCTGTGGTACACGTTACGTCTTGGCTTACAAACGTAACAACTACTTCTCGTTCTGTTCCCGTATTATAAGACAAGCACGCTCAAAACAATGCATACTTCAGTCTGCTCAATGAAACGCATTGCCAGGCTCCAGCAGCAAAGAAATTAAAGAACTGAAGTCTTACGTAGGTTTGTAAATCTGGAGAACGGGGCTCTCCAAGCTCCTAAATTCCTATACCTATTGAAGCTGCTGTTCGGTGCAGAGAGGCCCCACGCCTGTTGTCGTTGTACACGCAGTAACTTTTTCACGAGGTGGGCACTCCGATCCCAACCACGGCGTATACTCACTCCCTCGGTGGCTCATCAGCCAAGCCGAGGAGAGTGAAGCGCCCGGGAGATGTTATCAGGGACAGAAACTGCCACAGTGCGGCACAGCTCGTCAAGAGGAAGCGGAAGTATCTCTTCGCTCCTCTACCACGCAGGCGCCGTTACCAGCATATGCCTGTTGTGGGGGGGGTGATAAATAGCACCGGAGGATAGCAGTCAATAAAGTTATTTATTGTGATAACAGGGCCCACAGGGATCCAGGAGAATGCAGTGCGCTATAAGCAAGGCAATAAGGAACAATCACCAGTGACAGCAGTGACGTCACATAATTAATCTCCGAGCATTCGGAGATGACGTATGTCACGCGCAGCAATGAACAGGGAAAACGCATTCCTGGAATAGCAGAAGAGCAATTCACAACATCTCCCTTTTTTCCCAACAAAATGCAAAGTTTAAATAAAGAAAAGAAAACACTATCCTATAACATAATCGTCAAAACATTTGGGCATTCTAACAATTCTTCCAGATTTGGATTTGGTACACACGGAATCATGCTTGTTGACATTAACGATCTCCCTCCCTGTGGGTGCATTATGCCCACTGGACAAAACCGTATCAGAGTTTCTTAAGTCAGTCTCGTTCAAACTGTCTTCTCCTCTGGAGCAATTTAGCCATTCACTATTACTTCTAGTGTCAAACAGATTGTCCTCATTGCCTGAAGGACTTTGCTTCTCATGGACATCTTCCCATTCAAGTATGCTTTCATCAAGGCCACTCTCCTTCTCTTCCTTGCCTTTCATTATAATTTTCTCTTGTCCTTTCTTTAATTTGATGACATCATCTTTGCTTCTCCAACCTTTACCCTCAATACACACTGACCCTCTAGATGCTTCACATACCCTTACCGGGTCACTATACACAAATTCTCCCTTTGTCACTTTGCAGGGTTTTGTCACTAGGATCCAATCTCCTACTTCTATTTCCTTGTTTTTTGCTCTATTTGTCATATCCGCATACTTCTTGGTTTTTTCCTGCTTACATACAATTTTCTCTTTCACTTTGAGTTCATTTTCGTTTATTTCATGAGTAATACTATTCCCCTTGTACCAATCACCGAACTTAGGGGTAAGCATATCATTACATTTCCATCTCATCAAATATAAGGGTGTGTTCTTAGTTGTCTGATTGGGTGTGCTGTTGTACGTGTTTATTTTTTCACGAATGTACTCTTTTATGTTCAGGTTAGAAGCTATAGCTAATTGGATCCCTTCTTTAATAAACTTGTTCATCCTTTCCACCTGACCGTTACTTTTCGGGCTATACAAAGGTGTCTTCTCTTGTTTGATTCCTGCAGAGTTCAAAATCTCTGTCATTTGAGAGGATGCTAGCTGAGTACCATTGTCCGATACAATAATCTTAGGTGTACCTTCCAAAGCAAACACTTTCTTCAGAAACTTAATCACCACACTTGTAGTCACATTGTTACAAACTTAAAGTGTACCCATTTGGAGTAGTAGTCGGTCAGGACAATTATGTTTTTACACTCGTCTTGTAACAGACTGAAAGGCCCCGCAAAGTCTTTTGCAACCTTTGACCATGGTCCGTTGGGTATTTCTACCATTTGCAATTCTCCTTTTCTGACTTTCCAGTGTTTGTCTGCTTTGAGGCACTTCTCACAATAGTCAATGTGATCCATTACATCGTTATCCAGCCCTGGCCACCAGTAATGCATTCTAACAATGTTCCTTGTGGCTGTGCTGCCAGGGTGCCCCTTGTGAAAAAGTGTCACGATTTTACGTCTCAAACCCGCAGGTGGTATGAATAGATCTCTTCTTTTCAGAAACCCGCATTCAATGGTCAGTTCTTCTTCGATCTGCTGATAACTTTTTAATTAGTTTTGAAGATTCCTGATAGGCGGCCATTTTGTTCTGACATGTTCCATTACTATTTTCAATACTATGTAATTTCCCAGATTTTGCATCCATTCATTGTCTGTAACTGAACCATCACACATGACTGTCGCATCCACCCATGCTACTACACACTCAGTATCATCTAGTGTGTCTTCTGATTGGTCGCACACTGGCAACCGTGACAGACAGTCAGCCCTGCAGTTCTTACCGCCTTTTATGTATCTTATGCTGAAATTGTATTCCTGAAGCCTGGATAACAATCTTATCAGTCTGGAACTTGCTTTGCCATTTCCACGCCCCTCGCCATCCATCATGTAGACCAAGGGTTTGTGGTCTGTTATTATAGTAAACCTCTTGCCCTACAGATAATCTTTTAGTTTATGCACTTCCCAGACACATACAAGAGTTTCGCGTTCTATTGTGCTGTAGTTTCGTTCAGTCTCGTTCAGTCTTCTGGATATGAACGCGATAGTATTCTCATTCTTTCCTTCTTGCTGGCAAAATACTGCGCCTATCCCTCTGGCGCTTGCATCCACCGTGATCACATTTTCCAGATGTGGATCATAAGGCTTTATTGCAGGTGCTACTGCAATGTTCTTTTTTGCATTGTTGAAAGCCTGGCTTTGCTCATGAGACCACCTGTAACTCCCATTTTTTCTCAACAGTTTCCTCAGAGGCTCTATTCACAACAATTTAATTCTATTCAATTCACAACAATGCCCTCACCACGTACGTTGTAAAAAATGCGTGGTGAAGGCTAGGCATGGTAACAGTGTATGCGTGGAAATGCCTGCGTGGTAAAGGCCCTGCGTGGAAACAGCTGTGTTGTAATGGCTGTTTCCCGCCTGGCCCAGGACTATAATTGCCGGTCAGTCATTGCCATACCGCTATCGTGTACTGAAAGCTTACATTTAGCCCAGGCTACACAGGGTGGTTTGTCTGCCTAGAGAAAGTGTAGGATCATAGGGGTAAGGTCTTTGATTCACCGGTAAGGAATCAAGAGGAAAGTTTTGAAGTATGTAGAGATGCCGTGGGAGGACCATCATTTTAAAGAGAGCCATCCTGCCCAGCATATTAAGGGGAAGGGCTGACTAATGTTGGAAATCTAATTTTGTACGGGTCAGGAAGGGTGTTATGTTGAGGCTCCAGGTCAATTCGGGAATGAGAAACATGCGAATGGCCAAATATTTAAAACATAGTAGTTTCATAGGTATAGAAGATTACCAGTTCATGGTCTTGTTATCCCAATGGATCAGGACTAATAGGGATTTCGAGTGATTCACCCTGAGGCCACAGGCATCTTCATAGAGTGCTAGAAGATCTTCGCAAAAATCTTTATATCTGTGTTAATGTAGGGTATGGGTCCATATGAGCCACAGTGTGGCGAGGGCTTGTCGGATTTAGGGATGACCACAATCATGGCCGAGTCTAACTCCAGTAGGAAATGGCACATCCAAACTGCCTCCATGAACATGGAAAGTAGATGTAGGGAGAGGAAGTCCTGGAATTTATTGTAGTATTCCAGGGGGTATATATCCGCTCCGCGGTTTTTTCTGGGTGGAATCCCAGAAAATGCCTCCTGTACTTACTCCACAATGATGGGCTCATCAAGAATGGGCTCGGTCTCAAAGGGAGAGCCACGGGAGTGGTATATCTACCAAGAGGTGTCTGTGTTGTTCACATTGGGGGAGAGGGCGGGTCACGTTTAGCGCCTGATAGTAATCGGCATAAATTGTTTCTAAACCGCCCCACCCCACCCTCACCTCCGAGGCCAGCGCCTGTTGCAGTTGCAACGGTGGCTCTGCCCTAGGGCAGGCCTGAATGAAAGCAGTGGGTGAGTTCTGGCGTCTGGAGACATGACCTAAAATTCTGGCTAGCCCCCCTCCCTCACAAAACAATTGCATTTGCCTCGGTAGGGCCATCACTGGGCCTTCTTATCAGAAGCACCTCCACACAAGTTGTGGTGTTGTGAACAGAATAGATACTGTGGAACCAAAAGGCACATTTTTTAATCCTGCTTCACCTTCTGACCAAACTGTGTGAACTCTTGGGCAATCTCATTTTAAGCTTATTCATTAGCTCCTGTTTTGTGCAAGGATTGGAAGTAGTTAGAATCATGCCAAGCCCTGATAGCAAGCCTATGATAAGAAAAGTAGACTGGAGCCCAAAACACTTTCTATACATCCCCTGGGGAGGCCAGTGCCCAATCTCATATTTTGTTCACAGTACAAAAATGTAACCTTGAAACAAGCAGTTCTGTGTATTGATCTTGGGCCTCCTATCCACCAAACTGTTAGATCTTGGCCACGTATGTTGTTTCGATCCTGTTGATCCCCTAGCTGCCCAGTGTCGTCTTCATTCATACAGGATTATGATTTAATCAGTTTCATAGATAAATGGGTATGGTAGACAGGTAATGATCTCCTGGACCACCACAGTTCTTAAGTAATGAAGTACCAGGACACGCTACTTCACCGCCAAGAACACTACAAGTTAAACAGTTGCGACTGACTAACAGGGCAGTCTTAGGGTGGAGAGTGTAAATGCAGGTGAGGCAGATTCAGCCATCCATCCTTCAGGAGTTGGTAAATTGAGTGCCATGAGCCTCTTAATAGTAACATGTATTCTTTACATTGCTTCGAAACAGCTGAGGTGCAATATGAATAGCTATATAAAAATTCATATTATTATTATCACTCTTTATACACAAATTCTGTCTATGCTCCTATTGTACATCATGCTGACAATGTTATATTGAAATACCACGATCCAACATAGTTGTGGTGGAAAACAGGGCCATATGTAGGTACATTTTTTAGGGTCGCAAATGGGCCGATTCAATAGGAATTTCCTATGTACCAAACCCTATTTGCGATTCGGTAACCTATTACCGAATTGCAAATAGGGTTTCAATTCGGTTTTAGTAAGGGACGTGTTTAGGGTGTCCCTTCCTAATACCGAATTGCACCGGTATATGAGAATGTTTTGCAACGAAAATGCAGTCGCAAAACATTCACCTTTTACCACCAATTTCAAGCTTGTGGTAACCCCCAGTGAATGAGAAGGGGTCCCCAACAGACCCTTCCCTTTTGTTAATGGTAGGACAAACATTTTCTCAGAGCAGGCAGAGGTCCCATGTACCACTGCCTGCTCTTAAAACAAGCATTTGCAATGCAATAGGTCTCACATTCATGCGAGTTTGAGCTATTGGCATTGTAAATGACAATGCCTTTGAGTTATGTTTTTAGTTTTATAAAATAAATAAAAGGCATTGTCATTTACAATACCAATAGCTTAAACTCTCGCAAATGTGACACCTATGCATTGCAATAAAGGGCATCTCGACCACTTGTTAGATTGTAAATATCATAGTAGGAGACCGGCCTGTGACATCTTCAAAATAGTGATAAATAGTTCAGTGAAAAAGATGTGTAAGTGTTGTAAATTATACAGACACAAAGTGTGAAGTGAGAATTACATATGATCTGAGCTATAAAAACTAACAAAGCTCTCCAACACCTTTCGCTCTGTGATTAGACTGTTGCGGCTCAGGAGGAAGAGCGGGCTGGGGGGACTATTTCCTGCCCTCTCCGTGATTTGAATGTGCAGTGTGACATTGCGTAATATAATTGCTATCTTTGGCCTAATAAAAAAAACACTCAAGCTGTAGCAGGGCCCTGGCTTCACCTCCTGGTGCAGGGAAGGCTGTGCTTTATGCCAGGCATGGAGAGAGGGAAGGGTGGTCTCTGCTGCAGCTTTGACCTCATACAGTGCCCCTGCTATTACTAGTGAGCAACAGGCGCTGAGGTGGTGGTATTGGTGGTGGTTGTGGTATTGGTGATGCTGGTATTGGTGGTGATGGTAATGATATTGGTGGTGGTGGTATTGGGGGTAGCGGTATTGGTTTTGGTGGTGTTGGTATTGGTATTGGTGGTACTGGTATTGGTGGTGGTACTAGTATTGGTGATGGTGGTATTGGTGGTGGTGGTATTGGTGGTTGCGGTATTGGTGGGGGAGGTATTGGTGTTACTGGTATTGGTGGTGGCGGTACTGGTATTGGTGGTGGTGATGATATTGGTGTGGTGGTGGTGCTATTGGTGGTGATGTTGGTGGTGGTAGTGATGGTGGTAGTGGTGGTGGTGGTATTGGTGGTGGTATTGGTGGTTTTGTGGTTATTGGTGGTGGTGGTATTGATGCTGGTGGTGCTATTATTGGTGGTGGTGGTATTGGTAGTTGTGGTATTGGTATTAGTAGTGTGGTATTGGCGGTGGTATTGGTAGTGGTGGTATTGGTAATGGTGGCATTGGTGGTGGTGGTATCGGCAGTGGTGCTGGTGGTATTGGTATTGGTGGGGTGGTATTGGTGATGGTATTGGATTGATGGTGGTAGTGGTATTGGTGGTGTTAGGATTGGTGGTAGTATTATTGGTGGGGGTATTGGTTGTGGTAGTATTGGAGGTGGCTGTATTGATGGCGGTGGTGGTGGTGGTATTGGCGGTGGTATTGATGGAGGCATTGGTGTTGGTGGTGGTATTGGTGGTGGTGATGGTAGTGGTATTGGTGGTGGTTTTGGTATTGGTGGTGGTGGTTTTGGTGGTGGTGGTATTGGTGGTGGCAGTATTGGTGGTGGTGGTGGTGGTATTGATGGTGGTGGTAGTGGTATTGGTGGTGGTATTCGTGGTAGTGGTGATATTGGTGGTGTTGGTGTTTGTATTGGTATTGGTGGTGGTGTTATTGGTGGTGGTATTGGTGGTGGTGGTGGTATTAGTGGTGGTCTTGGTGGTGATGGTATTGGTGGTGGTATTGGTGGTGGTTGTATTGGTGGTGGTAGTGGTATTTGTGGTGTTGATGGTGGTGGTGGTGGTGGTATTGACGGTGGTGGTGGTATTGGTGGTGGTGGTGGTATTGGGGGTGGTTTTGGTATTGGTGGTGGTAGTGGTAGTGGTATTGGTGGTGGTGGTGGTATTGGTGGTGGTGGTGGTGGTATTGGTGGTGGTAGTGGTATTGGTGGTGGTGGTATTGGTGGTGGTGGTGGTTGTATTGATGGTATTGGTGATGGTGGTGATATTGGTGGTGGTGATGGTGGTGGTATTGGTGATATTGGTATTGGTGGTGGTGATGGTATTGGTGGTGGTGGTAGTGGTATTGGAGGTGGTATTTGTGGTGTTTATGGTGTTTGTGTTGGTGGTATTGGCAGTGGTGGTGGTATTGGTGGTGGTATTGGCGGTGGTGGTGGTATTGGTACAGGTGGTGGTATTGATGGTGGTGTTATTGATGGTGGTGTTATTGGTGGTGGTATTATTGGTGGTGGTGGTATTGGTTGTGGTGTTGTTAATAAAAAAGGCTTTTGAGAACATCCCGTCAGGTGACTGTAGTACAGATGACATGTAACACAAATGTTCTGTTGTCAGCTTCAGCCCATTAGCACAGGATTATGTCAAGTCAAGTCAGATAATTTGTATAGCGCACTACATACCCAGAGGGTCTCAAGGCGCTTAGGGGGGGAGAGGAGGGTTACTTGTCAAATATCCACGTTTTAAGTTGCTTTCTAAATGCTAGGTGGTTCTGGGTAAGGCGAAGGTAGGTGGGGAGTGAGTTCCATGTTTTAGCTGCCAGGTATGAGAAGGATCTGCCTCCCATGGTGGTCTTGTTGATGCGGGGTACAGTGGCGAGGGCTTGGCTGGAAGAACGTAGTTGGCGGGAGGGGGTGTAGAAGGACAATCGTGAGTTGAGGCATTCTGGTCCGATGTCGTAGAGTGATTTGTGTGCGTGGGTTAGAAGTCGGAAAGTGATCCTCTTATTGACGGGTAGCCAGTGGAGGTCTTTCAGGTGGCCAGAGATGTGTTCGTTACGCGGGATGTCTAATATGATCCTGGCTGAGGCGTTTTGGATTCGTTGGAGTTTCTTCTGGAGTTTGGCGGTGGTACCTGCGTAGAGGGTGTTACCGTAGTCCAGTCGGCTCGTGACCAGAGCATGGGTGACTGTTTTTCTTTGGGGATCCAGCGAAATGTTTTTTTGAGCATGCGGAGAATGTTGAAGCAGGATGAGGATACGGCGTTGACTTGTCTGTTCATTGAGAGTGAAGAATCCAGGATAACGCCTAGGTTCCGTGCGTGGTTTGTCGGGATGGGTGCTTTTCCAAGGGCTTCCGGCCACCAAGAATCGTCCCATGCAGAGGGGGACGTGCCTAAGATGAGGACTTCTGTTTTATCCGAGTTCAGTTTCAGACGGCTTTGTTTCATCCATTCGGCAACTTCTTTCATTCCTTCGTGTAGGTTGGTTTTGGCGGTCCTGGGGTCATTGGTGAGAGAGAGGATCAGTTGAGTGTCGTCCGCGTAGGAGATGATGTTGAGGTTGTGTTGGCGAGCGATGGCCGCAAGGGGGCTCATGTATACGTTGAAGAGGGTAGGACTGAGTGAGGATCCTTGTGGTACTCCACAGATGACTTCAGTGGCCTCGGACTTGAATGGTGGAAGGCGGACTCTCTGGGTTCTTCCGGTGAGGAACGAGGTGATCCATTCAAGTGCTTTTCCTTGTATTCCTATGTTTCTGAGGCGTTGTAAAAGGGTGCTGTGGCAGACTGTGTCGAAGGCTGCAGAGAGGTCGAGGAGGATGAGGGCGACTGTGTCTCCATTGTCCAGTAGAGTTTGAATGTCATCTGTTGCTGCGATGAGGGCTGTTTCAGTGCTGTGTTTTGCTCTGAAGCCAGATTGTGAGGAGTCGAGGGATTTGTTGGCTTCTAGGAAAGCGGAGAGTTGGTTGTTGACAGCTTTCTCGATGACTTTGGCTGGGAAAGGAAGGAGCGATATGGGGCGGTAATTTTTGAGTTCGGTGGGGTCCGCTGTGGGTTTTTTCAGAAGGGCGGTGAGTTCAGCGTGTTTCCAGCTTTCCGGGAAGGTGGCGGAGTTGAATGAGCAGTTGATGACGTCTCGGAGGTGCAGTGCTATGACGGAGTCTGCTTTGTTGAAGATGTGGTGAGGACATGGGTCTGTGGGGGATCCTGAGTGGATAGAGTTCATCAGGCGGATGGTGTCCTCAGTGGAGATTAGGTTCCAGTCGTTAAGAGAGTTCAAGGGGGAAGGATGTTCATCATATGGTTGGGTGGGTTGGTCTCCGGGTTCGTTGTCGAAGCTGTTGTGGATGTCTGCGATTTTGTTGTGGAAGAATAGAGCCAGGGAGTCGCAGAGGGCTTGAGAAGGGGTGATGTCGTTGGAGTTGGCCGAGGGGTTGGTAAATTCCTTGACGATGTTGAAGAGTTCCTTGCTGTTGTGGGCGTTGTTGTCTAGTCGAACCTTGAATGCTGTTTTCTTGGCCTTTCGGATTAGTTGGTGGTGTGTGCGGGTGGCGTTTTTGAAGGCGTCTTTGGTGCTAGTGGTTGGGTCTTTTTTCCAGGCCTTTTCAAGGGAGCGGCAGAGTTTCTTGGACTTCTTAAGATCATCGTTGAACCATGAGGCCTTCTTGCTGCCAGGTTTGCTTTGACGTTTTTTCAGTGGTGCTAGGATGTCGGCGGTGTTGGATAGCCATAGGGTGAAGTTTGCGGCGGCTTGGTCTGGGTTAGAAGAGTGGGCTGGGGTGTTTAGAAGGAGCGATGAGGAGATCTGGTCGATGGTGATTTTGTTCCAGTTTCTTTGCAGAGTTGGTTGGAGGTGGTTGGTGGGTTTCGGCTTGTTGTAGGTGAAGTGAACGCAGCTGTGGTCAGTCCAGAGGAGTTCCGTAGTGTGGCTGAAGGAGACATGATTGCTGGAGGTGAAGATGGGGTCGAGTGTGTGACCTGCGATGTGGGTGGGGGAAGTGACCAGTTGTTTAAGTCCGAGGTTGGCGAGGTTGTCCAAGAGGGTGGTGGTGTTGCGGTCGTTGTTCTTTTCAAGGTGAAAGTTGAGGTCTCCCAGAAGGATGTAATCTCTGGATGGGAGCGCGTGAGGGGTGATGAAGTCCGTGATGTCTTCACTGAATTTTGAGCGGGGTCCTGGTGGTCTGTAAAGGAGGGTGACTCTGAGTGTGGTCTTGGGGTCGATGTGGATCTGGAAGTGAAGGTGTTCAGAGTTGGCGAGATTGACGTCAGAGCTGGTAGAGATGTGGATGGATTTCTTGTGGATGATAGCGATTCCTCCTCCTGTGGGGCCGGTACGGTCCTTACGTGTGATCTTATAGTCTTCAGGGATGGCAATGGTGATGTCTGGGGCGGAGGAGGCGTTCATCCATGTTTCTGTGAGGAAGGCGACATCAGGAGAGATGGTGTCTAGTAAGTTCCAGAGGTCAATGGCGTGTCTGTGGACCGAACGGGTGTTGAGCAAGATGCATTGTAGGTGGTTGGCGTCTGGAATCTGTGGTGTTGTCGTAGCGGAAATGTTGTCGGTGCCGATGAATTTGCAGGAGTAGCAGGAGAAAGGTCCATGGGTGTGTCCAGGAGCGGCTTGGACGCAGTTGGGGGCGCGACCAGGGTTTAGGGCTAGGAGGGTGGCGGCATCATACTTAATGCGGGGGGGTTGGGCAGCGCGAGGGGCAGGGGGTATGGCGCTGGGCGCGGTCCAGGCGCGGACGGGCGTAGACGGGCTTAACTTTGGCGCACCTTCGGCGCGGATTGGGCGCGAACGCTGCGCGTAAACGCTGCGCGCGGGAACTCCTGTCATATATGGAGAGAGGAGGGGGAGGGGCGAGGGCGTCTCAGCTGGGAGGCGGGGCGGGCACACGAGGACCACAATAACAATCAAAATGGAGGCGGAGGGGGGAGCACAGCGTAGCGCTACAAGCAGGCGCGCGACCAAGGGCAAAATAGCACAAAATAAATTACACAATGTAATACAAGTAAAGCGGCAGTTAAACAGGCAGCAGGCAATAATATATGGCAGCTTCCAATGCAGAGCAGCGCTACGATACCAATGCTAGCAGGGGCAGCTGGGAGCGACCACTCGGCTCGAGGAGAGGAGTGAGTCACGGCGCTCTGAGGCAGGGAAGCACTATTTTAGGTCAGTGGGAGGGCGTCTCAGCTGGGAGGCGGGGCGGGCACACGAGGACCACAATAACAATCAAAATGGAGGCGGAGGGGGGAGCACAGCGTAGCGCTACAAGCAGACGCGCGACCAAGGGCAACCTGGAATTCACGACTTAATTTGCTAATCATTTCTAAATCCACTTTACTTAGGGGGGGGGAGTTTGAATCAGACACGAGATATGCCAGGTTAAAGTGATTGAAAGCAGGCGCCCCTGTTACGTGGGTGGCCGTGCTGCATTAAAAAACACAAGCAGTTTCAGCTGAAGCAGCCCATGTCTGGCCTGCAGTAAGAGAAGCTCAATAAAGTAAATAGTGCTTACAGACTAAATAACAGGTCCTGTGTAACAACCAAAGTAAAAGGGCCAGTCGCCATGGGAGCGTACAAATGAAGACAATGCCATACTAAGGAGGGACTAACAAGCCTATTAACGAATCTGAAGTCAGCATTTACGAAAGACAATGACCTAAGCCAATGAAAAATATGGGAGAAGAGTGGGCGCTGCTTCTCTCCCATACTCTACCACAGTAGTCTGGCAGAGCGAGCAGCGCATGTGCATTCACGCTGTCGCTAGCCTCCACCTAAAAATGAAAAGAAAACGTTTCTTTTTTTTTTTAAATGATTGCTTTATTTAAAAGCGATCACGGACATGATGGTCTGCTGACCCCAGCAGGCCACCATGCCTGTAATTTTAGCGATGCCTAATGGGCCACAAATAGCACCCTACCTCATTAATATTCATGGGTAGGTCGATTTGCGACCCCCTACAAATCACTACATGAAACCAATGGAGTTGCATTCATTAGAAATAGCGATTACATAAATGTGATTCACAGAAAATCGCAATTAAGTAAGTGCTATTCCTACTATTGATACATGTGGCAAGTCACCAAGTTGTATTTTCCATTTTTATAGATCGTAAAATTTGTGAAATAGGTTAATCGTATTAATCTGTTTAACAAATTGTATGGGGAATTTATCACTAGCTCCTAGAAGGCTGATTGACTCAGTTTCAAAAACACGAAGGCTTCAGGGCAAACCCCTGCGGCTTTGCGGCCTCTCTGCTTGTGAAGGGTGCTTTACCACCGATGTTGAAAATCCTTCCTATTAGTATCTCTAAAGAGACATGCATTTCTAAATCTGTGTTTGAACGGACTGTACATTGTCGCAGCTCCATAATCCCAATAAACATTTAAATAGGCGCTGGACCAAAGTGATCCACGGGAGGCAAGATGGCCGCCGTGAGGTTGTGGTGAGAGGTCGCTCCTGACCCCTCTCCCCGAAACACCCAGATGGTTGGTGAATAAGGACTGATTATACTCCTCTATGGATTTGAGCAGCTGGTTGCAGAGAGGATTGAACAGACTCCGTCCTAAATATCCAGGTTTTAAAGAACAACTCAGCCGATTTCTTCAAAGAGCACTGGAGCTGAGAACAGTGCTTCGTGGTCAGTTAACAAATATGCCTACACGCCTGCTTAAAGACAAAGATAAGGAAAAGGCGAAGATGCAGCAAGACGCTACAGCGAAGGCACAGGACACGAGCGGTAAAGACTCCCAGGGTATCGTTAAGAGAACCGGCAGCGATCTAACCTCAGGATCGCAGCATCACCGAGGGCCTGGCGCCATAAGGAAGAGTGTTCCCACGATACAGAAAGGAAAGAAACTGGAGAAAGCGGAGAAAGCCGGGACAGCAGAGGTGCGTGTAAAACGCGATACAACAACAGCGCCCGCGGCAAGGAAAGATCGGCTTGCAGATCTTCAAAACGAAGATATGGTAATAATGGCAAAACAAGGCATGAGCAGAGGGAAAGACGCGGCACTGAGGCAGCCTACCTTGGTCGAAGCGTTTACCTCGAGGAGAGGCTCGCAGCCAGACACGGAGATCACCGCTAACAGAGACGCCAGCAGAGTCGCCCTCGAGGACGCAGCGGCTGAGTCAGCAGCAGAGACCGACGCTTCCAGCGCGAAGACAGCGGTTGCCAGGCAACCCAGAGACCCGGTGGCAGCAAGCATCGGTAGTGGTAGCGAAGGCGGAGAGGAAACGGGAGCTGCAGCGCTGAAGGTAGCTCAAGCCTCAGCTACAGGTGACAGTGGGCAAAAGTCGCTCAAAGGAGCTAGCAACGACACAACATTAACTGTAACTGCAGAGAAAAGCCCACATAAACCTAACGCAGTAGGAAGTGCAGACATGCTGGAAGTGTTAATTCAGCTGGAAGCAGAATTGAGCGATAAAGGGCTAAAGCAGAGTAACAATGGGGCTAATTTTCTATCGGAAGCAGGAAAAAGTACAAAATTAGGCGCAGAGAATAAAAACGCTGAACTGGAGAAAAGAGAGGGAGCCTCACTGGAGGGAGATTGCTTCTTTTCAGTGAATGAGGATGCTGATACTACTCAATCAAGCAATGAGGTTACAGAAGAATCAGATGAAGATTCGAGTTCTGGTTCAAGTTCATCTGTGAAAGATACTACGCAGAGAAGGAGAAGGTCAAAGGGTAAAAGATATGGTGGAGGATTGGATTCGCCAGTAATGGGGGGAAGGAAGCTAGATTGGGATTACTCTGCAACATCCCAGACTTATACAGAAGAAAGTAACCCACAAGCTTCAGGTAATACCCCCATACCGGCGCAGTACATGGCCCCTTTTGACACGATATGTTCTACTCTTAAGCAGATGCAAGGGGAAGCAAGGTCGGAAAGCCGTAGGGCTAGACAAGCCACAAAGAAAATTCAAAATACCCTTAGAAAAGTTAACAAACTATATGAAGGCCTCAGCGAAAGAGTGACTGAGGTGGAGGCTCGGACTGGAAAACTGGAGGACGACGTTGTGGGTTGGCAGGACTTTAAGATGAAGCAGGAAAAGTTGTCAATTGATTTGCAATGGAAGCTGGAGGATTTTTAGAACCGCCAGAGACGGAACAACATACGCATTTTGGGAGTAGAGGAAGGGAAAGAGGGAGATGACATTATGCGCTTTGTGGTTAATTTGTTGAGAGGTGCTTTTCCTGAATCACAGTGGGAGTGGGAGAGAGAGATACAACGAGCGCACAGGTTTCCCTTTAATATTAGGAAAAATCAAGGGGAAAAGAGACAGGCAGCTCAGCACGATTTGCCCAGAGCCATCCTGATTTATGTCGGGAACTATCTGCTTAGAGAGGAGATAATGGACAAGGCCAGGCCGGATAAGAAAAGATCTTTTGATGGAGTCACTTTTTTTGCCAGGCCAGATTTCTGCCACGCAACGGTGGAGAGAAGATGGAGACTGAGGCAGCTTTCAGGCACCTTTCAGTCTTTGGGCTCTGAGGCCTTTCTCTTATTTCCAGCAAGACTGAAAGTGGTTACAAGGGGTAGAATAACCATATTTCTATCCGAGATAAAGGCCCAGCAATACTTGGAGGAGATTAAGTCACAGAAAGGGGGCTGAGAAGTTTAAGATGACATAGTTGAAAATGCCAGGTTTTGATACTCAGTTGTTCGAAAGGTTGGGTAAATTTACAGTAAAGAGTAAAATGGCATAGAGGTGTATATAATAATCGGGGTGTTGGGTATAGGGGAGGGAGGGGAGCGATATCCACAGGCCACTGCGGCTACACATAGGTCTTATGGACCTATTTGCCTGTAAAGGGGGGGGGGGGTGGCAGCCAGAGGGGAGGTAGGGTGGGAGCAGGGGTAGAGGGGGTTGAAGGGAGGGTTAAAAATACAAAAAAAGGGGTGAAAAAATGTAAGAATCAGCACAAGAAAGCACAATTCAGAACACAAGGAAGGAACTTATATTTGTTTACAACAATTAAGGTAACGAGGATACATGATATATATCAGGTTTATTGTGAGAACAAAATGCTAGATCTTGAATGTTATGTTGAGTTGGGTATAACTAATGATTTAGATAAATGACCTGTAGGATAGCTACTATTAATATCTGTGGGCTGAATGACTCGGGGAAAAGATTGAAAGTGGCAGCACTGCTCAGGACACTTAAGTTGGACTTGGTCTGCCTCCAAGAAACGCATGTCGAAGCTTCCAAGAGTTATATAATGAACCATCTAGGGTTTTCGGTACTGGCAAATACTTTGCAAGACACGAAACACAGAGGAGTAGCGGTACTAGGAACTAGGAAGACCCACTGATGTAGAAGTAATTAGGAAATCAGAGGATAAATGGGGAAGGTGGGTAATACTAGAAATAAAATTTAAGGGAGAAAAATGCACCATAGTTTCTGTGTATGGCTCGACAGAGGACGACCCGGACATTTTTCAATTTTTAGATACAGAGCTGGCATTATGGCCTGAGCCAATTGTATGCTGTGGAGACCTTAACATTCACGATCCTACTAGTTCATTTGGACAAATGGGGGGTACATATATAGGAAGGAAAAAGAGAACCCACAGGGCACTTTCAGAAATGGTAGCAAATAATTCTTTAGTTGACCCTTGGATAAAAATGAAACCAGGCATCGATGGCAGCACATTTTATTCAGCCCCACATAAAGTACTTGTTAGGCTGGATTATTTTTTGATTTCATCCTCTCTGATATCAGAAGCACAGATAGATAAACAGCCTCGAATTGTTTCAGATCACAGTCCGCTGATCTTAACGCTTAAACTGGGTCAGGCGCAAATGAAAGATAGGCAGTGGACATTTGATAGAGCCCTGTTGAAAGATGAAGGCTATAGGTGTTATATGACAGGATGGATCAGATCCTATTGGGAAATTAATAAGGATACAGCCCCAGTGGGAATAGTGTGGGATGCTTTTAAGGCAGGAGTACGGGGAGAAACAATGAGCTATGTATTCTCAGCTCAGAAAAAGACAAGACTCAAAACTAGTGAAGTCGTACAAAACTTGATGAGGGTGGAGGAGGAGTTGGCGCAGGCTTTAAGAAATAGGGCACCAATAGAAGAACACTTATTAAAAATTGTGGCACTCAGGGTGGAGGTGACGGAAAGTATTTCTAAAAAAGCAGCAGAGAATTATCTGACTAAGAGAGAGGCTGCCTATGAGTTAAGTGAGAAGGTAGGCCATTTACTAGCAGTACGCACCAGACAGAGACTAGCTGCATCGGATATTGGTGAGATTGTGAATGAAAATGGAAATTTGGTTACTGAAGTGGACAGAGTGAGAGATGTATTCAGGCAGTTTTATGAAAAATTATATACTAGGGATAGCATGGGAACGGTGGATGAGATGGAAAGCTACTTAAGGGATGGTACCTCGCCAGGCGTGACGGATGAGGAGAGAGATAGATTGGATTCCCCTTTTACTCTAGAAGAATTTATCATGGCATTAAGCACGCTTCCGGCAGGTAAAGCTGCCGGGCCGGATCAGCTGCCGGTGGAGTTTTATAAGGTATTTTATCAAACAGTGGGAATGGAAATGTTTAATGTCATGATGGAGGCACAGAAAGGAGATAAAGTTCCGGAATCATGGGGGGAAGCAGACATCATTGTTATCTTAAAAAAAGGGAAAAATTCGACACTCCCAGGCTCATACAGGCCTATTACATTGATGAACGCGGACACGAAGATATATTCTAAGATTGTAGAAACAAGACTGGCGGGAGTAATAGAGGGATTGGTAAGTCACACTCAGCATGGCTTTATTCCTGGAAAAGGTACGACACAACATGTCAGACAAGTAATTACAACGTTTGATGCAGCAAATGCCCTGGGGGACTCTATCGCTGCACTATTTTTAGATGCCGAAAAGGCGTTTGATAGAGTCTCCTGGGAATATCTATGGCACACATTAAGATGGAATGGATTTGGAAATAGTTTTGTAACAGCAATGCAGACACTCTATAAAAACCCAACAGCAAGGATCAGAGTAAACAGAGGAAAATCGTCAGCAGTTAGGATTGGGAGAGGGACTAGACAGGGCTGCCCGTCATCGCCATTACTATTTGCCCTTTACCTAGACCCCTTGATAAGGAAAATTGAAAGCAATGTAAGGATCCCTTCAGTAAGGTTGAATGGATGTGAAATTAAGACGCTCACCTACGCTGACGATATTGCTATCCTGACTCCTAATCCTAGTATGGCCATAGTGGAAATTGAGGCTGAGGCACAAAGATTTGGGCAAATATCTGGGTACAGTCTGAATACCTCTAAAACTCAAATAGTCTGCAATCAACATATGGTGTTTAATGATCAAAGAGTTATGGACTCTGCTGTATATCTGGGGGTTGCAATTACAGCTGATTTAGACGTGTTGGTACAGAATAATATCGCGCCACTCCTGACTAAAGTCAAGTCTGATTTAGATCGAATGAATAATCTGCATCTATCATTAGTAGGTTGCACTAATGTTATAAAAATGTTAATATTGCCGAAATGTTTGTATTTTTTTAGGACAATACCATTATTTTTTTAATTGAAATGGTTTAATGATTTGGAAAAAATTCTGAACAGATTTATTTGGGCCCATGGTAAGACCCGTAGGGCATATCGGTTTATGCCTTTGCCTAGAGAAAAGGGGGGGTGGGGGGTGCCTGATTTCAGATTATATTATTGGGCATCTGCACTCCAGTATATGAGGGGACTGATAGGGGAGGGGGGGGGGGGTGTAGACGTTAGAACAACTAATGATTCATCTAGGATATACTCCATTGTGATGGGACCGGAGGTAGAGAACTCATTCCTCAAATGTATTGATTTCGCTTATTTCAAAAGAACTAGATTCAAGACGGTCCAAGCCGCAATTAAGATTTGGAACGCAGTGACGAAAAAAATTGGTCTGAGTCGATGCAACTGGTATACGAGGCTGTATAAAAATGTCTCCCTCCCAGCGCAGATTTTTGGCGACAGTACAATGGCAGGCTGGGTGGAGAAGGGAATAGTACAGCTTGGGGATGTGAGGAATATGGAAGGGATGCTCCAATTTACAGATTTAATGACCAAATTTGGGTTAGACAGGAGGGACCTTTTCAAATTTTTTCAGCTAAGAAGCTTTCTGGGGAATAAGCAGGGTGGAAGTATAGGGTTTGCTAAAGTAGAAATTCTCGAGAAAATAAGACTGGGGGTGATTGTTCAATACGGTGCTTTTATGCAAATTTGTTAGCAGAGAAATCAGATGACATAGATAAGCATAGTAAAAAGTGGGCAGACAAGTTGGAAGGGGAGTCCTGCTGGTTTAAGGAGTCACTGGACTTAGGGCGAACTCTCCTGTGTTCAGCACCGCTTCAATCGCAGCAGTATAAAACTATTTACTCGCTTTACTTTACCCCTGCAAAAATAGCAAAATGGGGGGGCACTACAGGAATCACATGCCCAAGATGTAGCTCCCTTGACGCAGATTTGATACATTTATTCGCTGTATGCCCGCAGATACAGACAACGATAAAGGATATAGAAAAGTTTCTGGATGTCACTTTAAATATTCGGATTACTTTAAAACCCCCAGAAATACTGCTTGGGATAGTCACAGATACTAGTGTTATCCAGAGGGAGTTCATCTTTGTCGCAATGGCAGTTTTTAGGCTTTGTATAGCCAGGGCTTGGTTAGATAAAACCCCCCCTGGAATGCAAGTCTGGCTGTCTAATCTTTTATCAACCTATAATTTGGAAAAAAAATATATATGCCCGGAAAGGCAGGAAAGGGAGGAGATTGGGGTTAAGGATATGGGACCCTATTATAAGATGGAAAGAAGGATTGGATCTGTGAGATTGGATCAGGGCAAGTAATGGCAATTGAAATAACCTGTGTAGATGCTGATATGGTGTTTTAATGAATTCCTAATTGTTTTCTTTTTTGTATGATGTAATACGATAAATGAATACAATGTAAGGTTGTAGAATATATAATGAATTGTGTGAATTGTGCAATGGTATAATAAAAAAAATTTAAGAAAAAAAAAAGGAAAGTGATCCACGGACCTAAGAAATACCCAATTAAAAGAAGAATGATCATGGAGGGTTAATACATGTTCCAACATTGGAAGCAATACATCAGTAGTTAAACACAATGAGTGTTTACCATTACATGTCATATATAACAACTGTAATCAGTTTTTTCATTCAGGCCTTTAGGATTTTGTGTGTCAAGCCTTTTAATACAATAGATTTCCCTTTGAAGCAAGGATCTAGTTAGATCCTTTCCTGGAATCTGAACAACTTTTTCAACACTAGGAATTGTAGTTGTGTTATGCTATGGCGAGCTTCTATCCAATGGGATGCCAGACTACTGGTTTTATTCTGGGTCCTGATCTTACTCTTGTGTTCTGATATACATGTTTAAATCTTGCGTTCAGTTTTTCCAACGTATAACATGCCACAGGGGCGTTTAATGCAATAAATCAAGTTCTGTGAATTGCAGTCTGAGTTGTGATGTAGACTGATAGTCTCTCCTGTTAACGGATGAAGTAACTTAGCTCCACATAGGACATTACTACAATGTACACAATGTAAACACTTTTTCATTCCTTTGTAATCTTGCCTTGAATTTTTTGGAGGAGCCATCAACAGTTCTTTTAAATTCCTTGAACGAGTGTATGCTAACAATGGTCTATGTCTGAAAATATCTGGGAAATCCTTCTTGTTTTGCAAGAGGTCCCATCAATAGTTTATAATGCTCTTAATCTTCTGAGAACTGGTGGAAACTTTGGTGAAAAACACTTGATATTAAGTGAATTTATTTGGTTTATTTTGCAATAAAACTTTCCGACCATACTTGGCAAGGCGCTTGACGGCATTCTCCAAAATTTCTTCTGGATAACTTAAGGCTTTTTATTTCTGTTGTTATATGCATAAGTTACTTTCTAAAGTGGATGCTCTTGAGAAAATCCTTTTGATGCGTGAAAACTGTGAAAATGGTAAGTTAATCCTGAGATTTTGAGGGTGAAAACTTTGAAATATCTGTTTCTTTCAGAAATGCTTCAGTGTGAATTTCCATTCCATCCACAGTGTTTAAAACATCCAAAAATGATATGGTAGTGTCACTGATGTTGTGTGTAAACTGAATGTAACCATCGAACGAGTTGAGTTGCAAGATTTTATGTTCCAAAGATTTTTGACTGCTTGTCCACAAAATAAATAAATAAATAAATAAATAAATAGGCGCGGGGCCCTTACAAGCGCCTTTTCACAGCTCATGTCTAGGCTGCAGGGCTCCTCAAAGCTTCACAGCCCCCACCTATTTTCTCAGATGCTCCTGATTGTCAGCGAGCTGGACCATAAACAGAAGTAGAGTGCTTCTGTTTACAAAGAGGGTCATATGAGAAGGTTTAAAGGGCTGCACGCGGTCCCCGGGCCATATAATGAGTACCCCAGCTCTGCAAGGTCTGGCTGCCTGCGCTCGATGAGCGAGCCTCCCCACTCCAAGCTTTTTGAACAACGATATTTTGCAAGTGATTTTCTCATGTCATCACATCACTGTGATTACATTTGTGGCTTCTTCATGTGTCAAACCAACGCCATAGGTTCTGGACAAGCCTTATAAACTGCCCATTCCAAAATGGTGGCCTATCCAGTGAATTCTATCTGTTGTTCCCAATATAAGATGAAGTAATGTATTTTCCTATGATATCAGTTGTTGTTTGAATCATATATAAGGAGACATTTACAAGTGATGGATGTGTCAAAGAGCATTCGTTCACTTATTTTTCATCACATTTCTCACCCTCTTGCTACTATTTTATCACCGATTTTTGCTTCTTGTACTTGGTATTTCTAATGGATCCATTGGATATTGTTGCTTGGCTTTTCCTATTTTCTGCTGCCGGGGATGTATGATGTGTGATTTATTACCAATAACTACAGTATTAATCCACATCTTTAGTCAAAAGCTACAAGATTGCCACTTTTTTTTACCCTTTGTGTGTTTTTCTCTTAACAGAGACAATCCTATTGTGACACTGGACACCTTTCACTTATATTGCTCTGTGCAGGGACAAAAGGGGGTGGTAATGGACGGAGCATCTGATCCAATCAAACACTCACACCCAGTCAAAAGATCTGGGTTTAATCCATCACCGTTCTTTAGCCCACTCTGCCACCCCAGTTCAGACATGGCTATATGCAAATCAGTCTGACCCTGTGCCTCATGGGAACAGTCCAGCCCGAACTGCCAAGCCATGCCTTCTCTGGACAGGAAACAAGCTTCCGAGTACCGGTTTCTGGCATTCCAGCCGTCTTCAGCCCAGCTTGCTTGAATCCAGTGGCAAAGTGAGCAAGGGACTCACGTCTGAGCATACCCTGCCACACTTATGGCGGCCAAAAGCGGTACAAAAGGGGTTGGTAATGGACGAAACAGGGGAACAAACAGCAAAGGCTGTCATACCCCAGACTGCCTTTGCTGTTTGTTCCCCATTGTTGTCACTGTTTTGTAGTTGGACGGGTACCATGTGCTCTACTATGCACTTTTCACTGTTTTCTAATCGAGAAATTGACATATACTTTACTGTGCACTTCACAGTTGAAAACACATTTACACCACTCCCAGCCTGACAACAGTGACATGACATCCCCGGCAATTGAATACATAATATCCTGCCCTCCGTTTCCTTAAAGCTTTTACTCCTCCTGAGTTATCCCATTGACCTTATAGGTCTGATGTTGCTCCTTTGATCTCCAGTATGTCTCAGTTTTGTCCAAGGTCCCTATCTTATTAATCAGCTCCAGTTTCATCACTCAGGGCATGTCGCTCTTAGTACATGTCTTTCACCAGTCCTTTCCAGGGACCCCATACTTTGTTAAAATTAGATACCCTGGCCTTATATATGTGTTTTTCTGCCTGCATGCACCAGTCCATGTTTGCCTCCCATCTGGGGCTCACCTCATTGTTGCATGACATCGCGTCTAGCTACCATTAAGGCAATGTTACAAAATAGGAATGCGTATCTATCTAGTGTTTGCTCTCCCCAGATGCCCAGCAGAACTATCTTAGGGTTGAGCTCCAGAGGCTGCTCTAGGGCCTGCGATATGCTGTTTTGGATCACCCACCAGAACGGACATAATCTCTGGTAGTCCCATAGCATGAGTTTCAATGAACCTCGATGAGTGCACCCCCTTAGACACCTATCTGATGTAGTCTTTCTCATAGTGAATATTCACTTCATAGTATAATATGCTTTATGTAGAATTTTGAATTGGATAAGTCTAAATACTGCTCTAATTGCTAGTTTGCTTAGGTATCTGCTGGCATCATTACATTAATTGTCTTCTAGTGATCCAAGATCTTACTGTGGTAGGTGGGGGGTGCTGTTGCCCAGTAGTGTGCTGTATATCAGTGAAATGACATGGGGGGTGTAGTAGGAACCCCAGCACTCTGTTTTCAAGCTGGCTCTCCAGTATCACCTTGTCTGGGTAGTCTGCGTATTCCTGCAGGATGTGCCTCACTTATTGGTAGTGCAGATGTTACACCCCTGTACGTTTGTAGTGTGTCTGGAGGTCTGCAAAGGTTATCATGCATTTGTCTGTCCATAGGTCTCCCACCTCCGTAAATCACAGCAAATTCCAATTCCGGCATTGAAGCCATGGCTGCTGTGTCTAACAGGGGTGTTTCCAACGTGAATATGTTCCTCAGCCTATGTTGTGGGTAGCCTCCATCCTTGTCCTGATTACCATCTCTGTGGGGGGTGGCAATGAGGCTAGTTTCCCTTTCCCGTACAGCTGCCTAACATATCCTAGCAGTCCCATGGCATGTCTGTCTGCTATAAGTGAAGGCTTGCTTTGTTACGTGAAAGATCAGTTTTTTAGTACCACTAGGTGTTGCCTTGTAGCAAAGGCACTGATTCGGTACAGCAATTACATTGTCAAAGACTTTTCCAGACTGTGTTGCCAGTGTTATGTGTGGGGCATGTCTGTCTCACAACAGGAGTTGGGTCACAGCGTCGGCCATCACAAAGAAGCAAAAACTGCAGAGCCCCTGCACTATACAATGTCAATCAATACTTGATAGTACGGTTGTAGATTGAGGTGGTGGTTAGTTGAGCACATCAAGAATATCAGGTAAAGCTTCGAGAATGAAACAACATATAAATGACATAAATCAGTTCAAGGAAACGTTCTGTTCTTGGTGTAGTGTTTCAGTTCATTGTTCCTTTGCATGGGCCAACACGTGATTCCTCGCAGCGAACAGACTGCGAATCTTCAGGGCTGGATAAACACATACAAAGTGCATTTGCGAAAATGTTCTATTCGTGAGCATATTATGATGGTGACTTAGTCGTGTAAACCATGGTGATAACAAAAAAGGCATGCCATTCAGTGACTCTGTGTCAGTGTGACTCGAGATCACTACCTTGGTGACATAAGTGAGTTTAAGAAAAAGTTTTATGCGGTAGGATAAAACTTTACAAAAAATATATATACATATGCACTGGCCGGAATGAAGGTAAAGTGACAAAGTGAAAAAAGGGGGTGTTGTGTGTTTTGAAAGATGGTATCCCAAGTGACTCAAGTGATATACAAAAACATCTAAGAAAGCATGGCAATTGTGACTTGTATTTTATGTATATCGACATTGTGCTCATGCTTAAAAGGATAACTCTTTCTATTCGACTTAAGAGTATAGTCGTATGCTCTAAACGCTTATTTAGAATGCTAAAGTCATTGTTTCTATTTAGAGAATCATTTGACATGAATATAATTAGAACTATGATTTATAGATCCCTAGATTAGACTAAGGTTTTAAATTGGATATCTATAGTACCGTTGTACTCTGTTGACTAGGGTATAGAAAACAAGCCGGTCAGTGAGTAGACTCTGTTAGCTGTCTACCTAGGATTTTTTTAAAAACACGTAACTGAAAAAATGTAACTGAAAAAAGGAAGGACAAAGGAGGAAGAATCCAAGATTGAAAAATTGATAGAAATGCCCAGGTGTATGACACACAAACTTTGGATTTTTTGCAATGAAATGCACAGTCTGATGGGTATTAAGTTACATGACATGCTCAGTTGGCTTCAAGTTCTTAAAGATACAAAGTTTTGTATAACAAGACTCACCCTCATAAGTGTTTGGGCGAAGTACGTTATTAAGTGCACCCGGTTGGTGCGAAGTATGAAATCCTGTATTCGGATTTCCAAAAACGTACGTATTCAACTTCCGCGTGATTTGAAGATTCTATATAGTGTATATAATTATGAGGACATAATGTTTATACTTTCAAAATCAGAGTAGTACACAATCTGAAAGGGGAAGCGACAATTCTAGATATGACCTACCTCGATTGTTTACAATTCGAGCGGTAACCGGGAGGAGAAAGATAGCGATAGTGTTAATGAATCAGGTTCCGAAGATAAGTTAGATACCAAAATGAAGGCGGATACACCTAGATAGGAAAAACAACATAGAAAAAACAGGTTTGAAAGTGTTCCGAGTTATCCTAGACAGATAACGTTTTGGTATAGATTTATACAGCACTCGGGAGTTCGCTTACCTCGTTGGTGCTGTTCTCCCTCTTGAGGTTCCCGGCGCCGTGTTTCGAAAACGGACACATGACAGGAAGTGCGGACGGAATATATACCGGTGTTCCGCCCTCAAGTAAAAAACTAGAACGTCAAAAGGATTTTTACTTTGATAAGCATTGACAAAATAGAAGAAATACTATGCATTTAAGCTGTCGAGTGAAGAAAGAGGGTTAATAAGCCGTTCTTCCTATAGATATATGAGAAAGGAAAGAGACTTATGACAGAAATCAAGGTGTAACTAGCCCTTTAAAGGGACAGTCTTATCTTCGTGGGATTAATGTCGTGGGCCATGGAACCCTCCCTGTAGTGGTGGATTGTTAGTTGTCGATATTAAAGTCCATGTAAAAGACCAGACGGCAGAGTTTGTGAAAAAGTATAATAAATCTAAAGGGGAGCACATTCGTGATATGACGACACCCGGCAAAAATACAATGTTTTAGGGATTTGAGAGCTATGATGGAATTCGTATTTTGTTCCTTCATAATGTTATTCCCTCATTTGGTGGCCTTATTATTTAGTCACAAAGTGTTTGACATTAGTACGAATCTATACTATCTTAGTGATGAACACAAATGAAAAAAACAATCACTAACAATACCAATCACGAACAATAAACTGAAACACTACACCAAGAACAGAACATTTCCTTGAACTGATTTATGTCATTTATATGTTGTTTCATTCTCGAAGCTTTACCTGATATTCTTGATGTGCTCAACTAACCACCACCTCAATCTACAACCGTACTATCAAGTATTGATTGACATTGTATAGTGCAGGGGCTCTGCTGTTTTTGTATATTGTGTGGATCTCCAGGGTCCATCTCAGAGCGGTTGTGAGGGATTACCGTTCGCCTCATTGCCTATACTAACTATTGTATGATACGTTTACCTTGCGGTCACTAAGATTGTGCGCCCAGCTGTTCTGGAAAACCAAAAAACCCTCTCAGTTGTGTTTGTTTCTAATTATTTCCAGATAGGGCTGCCCCCGCTAATATTCTCCATTTATTTTCATAACTTTGAGCACACCAATTCCAACGTCTCTACCTCAATATGGACAGAGACAAAATAGCAGCGGACCTCTTCGAGAATCTAGCCAAAGGCATGCCCACACACACTGCCACGGCCAATTCTGGTCCCCCTCGAGTAGAGGGATTAAAAGATAAATTCAAAAAGCTTGAGAAATTAAAGAAACAAGAGAACTCACGTTGGTGGGATGCCACCACTTTAAAGCAGTACATGCGCCTAAAACAAATACCAAGAGGTTTACGCTCTCAAATCTTTCCTACATGTGACGATCTTGACATAGATCTCTTGAATAAATGGGAGGATTCTGTAACTACCAATTCTTTTGTTCTTATGGACATACTAATAGAAAGTGCAGATCGCAAATCCATTAAATTACAAGGGGAAATTACGATCCTAGAACAAGAGATTAAAGATCTGAATCTGCCAGAACCCACAGTTAAAAACTATACCATCCTAGACGAGGTCCTACTAAAACACCAGGAAGAAATCAAAAATAGGAAAGCGCGACAAATAAAAAGAGATGAAGCAGACTACCGCAATGGTAGAATCTTCACCTATGATCGTAAATATGATGCAATGATCCGACCTAACAACCCCAAAAAATCTGGAGACAATGCATCTGCCCCCAGTTCTGCTTCATCCAGCAATACATCCCTGAATACTGCAGGCACTAGCGAACCAGAACTAAACACGGAGGATACTTTAGACCCTAATAGTACTCCTTTTTTAGTGGAACTAGAACGAATCCGCAAAGGGAACAGGTTTCAACCCCAGAGAGGAGTACAAAATCAAAAACCCACAGAGGTAGCAGGGGTGGCAAACGAGGAATATCGCAAAAAACTAAGATCAGGATCAGTAAGGAAACAGTAAACGAGAACAAAGAGGTTCAAGTAATTAACCTTTCCTCTTTTCCATTAACTCCTGATATGACTAATCTCCTCTCAAAAGGCCTCAATTTCAATCCTTATTCCACAGGTGATATCTGCCAAACTAAGATTGACCTATTCAAATTTGTCCGCAGTCTTAAGCTAAAAAAGTACTTTGCAGGAAAAACGCCTAGCAACAAAAATGTGAGAAATATTCCTGATGTTTTGGTGAATGATACACAAACAATAAAGGATATACAAGCTACCCATTTACTGTTGTCTATTACTGAACAGGAAGACAGCCCTATGGAAATGGGGCAACTTCTGGAAGAACTTAACATAGATACAGACCTTAGTGTTGTAAGTGGTCTCAAAGGGAAATCCATATGGACACCGACATTACCAGGTGGAAACAATATAGACAATTTTCACAGACGGGTTCTTGAAGACCTCAACAAAATCAACACCAAAAAACTAAATGAAACTTTCACATTTAAGGATAATCTTACGAAAGGAGAGCGTCATGCCCTTACTGCACTTACCCAGATTCCCACCATTATTATTCGTGAGGCAGACAAAGGAGGCAATATCGTAGTTATGAACACAGATGATTACAATAATGAAATATTGAACCAATTAGCAGACCAATCGTGCTACACACCAATAGCACTTAACCCTATGGGTACACTGACAATCACTATCAATGACCATCTAAAAAAATGGAAAGAAGATGGTCTCCTCAATGATGATGAGTACTTGTATCTCAAAGTACTGAAACCGACATACCCATGGCTCTACACCCTTCCAAAAATCCATAAGGATCTTCCCTTTCCACCAGGCAGACCTATAGTCTCTGGAATAGGAGGACCTACCGAGAGACTGGCTGAATATGTTGATGTGTTCTTGGGCCCACTTGTCAGAAATCTTCCTTCCTATATACAAGACTCCAAACATATACTAAGCTTGTTGGGTGACTTGGAATGGCAACCGAACACCACCTTAGTAACCATGGATGTTGTCGCACTTTATACCAGCATCAATCCAACACTAGGTATAGAAGCAATCACCCGTGTTCTGTCAAACAGACCAGCATCTCTCTGGGCACACACACAAATGCTAATCTCCATGATGAACTTAATTTTAAATAACAATTTTTTTATCTTCCACAAACAATGGTACCAACAAAAACGTGGAGTAGCCATGGGCTCGAAGTTTTCTCCATCTTTCGCCAATCTTTTAATGGGTGCATTCGAAGCTGATCACATTTGGGGTACCCAAGGCAGCATATATACTGACTCCATCCTTTTTTGGGGTCGGTATATAGATGACTGCATTTTACTTTGGACTGGTACAGAGGAACTACTACAAAGTTTCTTTGACCATCTGAACAGAAATAACTGGGAACTGAGCTTTACTATGAAATCCAGCAAAACAAACATAGAATTTCTAGACCTGGAATTCTTTGTTAAAGGAAACAAGCTACAAAGCAAACTTTACAGGAAGCCCACATCCTGTAACGCCATTCTTCGAGCTGACAGCTTTCATCCTTTCCACCAGATCAAATCAATACCCATCGGAGAATTCCTACGGGCTAGACGCAATTGCAGCGACAACAAGGATCTTGATACTACAATACAAGATATGGAAATGAGATTCGAAAAACGTGGCTATCCCAAAAACATTCTATCTGAGGCAAAAAGAAACTCAATAAAATCAAGAGGCAGGATACATTGAAACCACGGAATTCCAATAAGGCGAAAGACTCCACAGTGAGAATGATCACTGAATACAATGGACTACATCAATTGATCAGGAACAGCATGACTAAGCATTGGAGCCTGCTAAGAGATGACTCAACACTGAAAGAAATGATCCCCACATCTCCTCAAATCACTTTCCGTGAAGGGAGAACTTTGAGAAACAGACTCAGCCCTACTGTCCCACGCATAGACATGAACCCTAACTGGTTAACACAACGCAGTAATGGGTTTTTCAAGTGTGGATTCTGCACCATGTGCAAATGGGCCAAACACAAAACTAAACATTTCAATGGACCAAACGAAGAGACATATGATATCAGAGTCAACATCAATTGCACCACGAAATATGTGATATACATAATTGAATGCCAATGTGGTAAAAAATACGTTGGAAGTACTATCAGGAGTTTAAAAGACAGGATATCAGAACACATGAGGGCTATTCAAAAACAAGATCCCAAATATCCAGTAGCTCTACATGTAGCGAAATGTCAAGCTAACACAGAGGACTTCCGAGTATCATTTTTTGGAATCGAAACAGTACCCGTCCATGTGAGAGGCGGGAATCGAGAGTTGGCATTGAGACGAAAAGAAGCCACTTGGATTATGCGTCTTCGTAGCATTGAATTCGGACTAAATTATGACCCAGAACTGCAATTTTTTCTAGGGAACTAATCCAAGATAAATTCAGATACATAGGTCTGTATGTTTGTTTGTTTAGGTTCATTTCTGTAACTGACTACATTGAACCCGAAGCACTAACTTAGCAATATTCTAGAATTCTTAAATCAGAAATACTGAGACAATGTAATTTTCACTCAGCAACAATTTTTGAAATAACATCTTCTTTAGTGATTTTTTTTTTCATTTGTTTCTCATCACTAGGATAGTATAGATTCGTACTAATGTCAAACACTTTGTGACTAAATAATAAGGCCACCAAATGAGGAAATAACATTATGAAGGAACAATATACGAATTCCATCATAGCTCTCAAATCCCTAAAACATTGTATTTTTGCCGGGTGTCGTCATATCACGAATGTGCTCCCCTTTAGATTTATTATATTTTTTCACAAACTCTGCCGTCTGGTCTTTTACATGGACTTTAATATCGACAACTAACAATCCACCACTACAGGGAGGGTTCCATGGCCCACGACATTAATCCCACAAAGATAAGATTATCCCTTTAAAGGGCTAGTTACACCTTGATTTCTGTCATAAGTCTCTTTCCTTTCTCATATATCTATAGGAAGAACGGCATATTAACCCTCTTTCTTCACTCGACAGCTTAAATGCATAGTATTTCTTCTATTTTGCCAATGCTTATCAAAGTAAAAATCCTTTTGACGTTCTAGTTTTTTACTTGAGGGCGGAACACCGGTATATATTCTGGCCACACTTCCTGTCATGTGTCCGTTTTCGAAACACGGCGCCGGGAACCTCAAGAGGGAGAACAGCACCAACGAGGTAAGTGAACTCCCGAGTGCTGTATAAATCTATACCAAAACGTTATCTGTCTAGGATAACTCGGAACACTTTCAAACCTGTTTTTTCCATGTTGTTTTTCCTATCTAGGTGTATCCGCCTTCCTTTTGGTATCTAACTTATCTTCGGAACCTGATTCATTAACACTATCGCTATCTTACTCCTCCCGGTTACCGCTCGAATTGTAAACAATCGAGGTAGGTCATATCTAGAATTGTCGCTTCCCCTTTCAGATTGTGTACTACTCTGATTTTGAAAGTATAAACATTATGTCCTCATAATTATATACACTATATAGAATCTTCAAATCACGCGGAAGTTGAATACGTACGTTTTTGGAAATCCGAACAAAGGATTTCATACTTCGCACCAACCGGGTGCACTTAATAACGTACTTCGCCCAAACACTTATGAGGGTGAGTCTTGTTATACAAAACTTTGTATCTTTAAGAACTTGAAGCCAACTGAGCATGTCATGTAACTTAATACCCATCAGACTGTGCATTTCATTGCAAAAAATCCAAAGTTTGTGTGTCATACACCTGGGCATTTCTATCAATGTTTCAATCTTGGATTCTTCCTCCTTTGTCCTTCCTTTTTTCAGTTACATTTTTTCAGTTACGTGTTTTTTTTAAAATCCTAGGTAGACAGCTAACAGAGTCTATTCACTGACCGGCTTGTTTTCTATACCCTAGTCAACAGAGTATAACGGTACTATAGATATCCAATTTAAAACCTTAGTCGAATCTAGAGATCTATAAATCATAGTTCTAATTATATTCATGTCAAATGATTCTCTAAATAGAAACAATGACTTTAGCATTCTAAATAAGCGTTTAGAGCATACGACTATACTCTTAAGTCGAATAGAAAGAGTTATCCTTTTAAGCATGAGCACAATGTCGATATACATAAAATACAAGTCACAATTGCCATGCTTTCTTAGATGTTTTTGTATATCACTTGAGTCACTTGGGATACCGTCTTTCAAAACACACAACACCCCCTTTTTTCACTTTGTCACTTTACCTTCATTCCGGCCAGTGCATATGTATATATATTTTTTGTAAAGTTTTATCCTACCGCATAAAACTTTTTCTTAAACTCACTTATGTCACCAAGGTAGTGATCTCGAGTCACACTGACACAGAGTCACTGAATGGCATGCCTTTTTTGTTATCACCATGGTTTACACGACTAAGTCACCATCCTAATACGCTCACGAATAGAACATTTTCGCAAATGCACTTTGTATGTTTTTATCCAGCCCTGAAGATTCGCAGTCTGTTCCCTGCGATGAAACACGTGTTGGCCCATGCAAAGGAACAATAAACTGAAACACTACACCAAGAACAGAACGTTTCCTTGAACTGATTTATGTCATTTATATGTTGTTTCATTCTCGAAGCTTTACCTGATATTCTTGATGTGCTCAACTAACCACCACCTCAATCTACAACCGTACTATCAAGTATTGATTGACATTGTATAGTGCAGGGGCTCTGCTGTTTTTGTATATTGTGTGGATCTCCAGGGTCCATCTCAGAGCGGTTGTGAGGGAATACCGTTTGCCTCATTGCCTATACTAACTATTGTATGGTACGTTTACCTTGCGGTCACTAAGGTTGTGCTCCCAGCTGTTCTGGAAAACCATAAAACCCTCTCAGTTGTGTTTGTCATCACAAAGAAGCAATTGGGGGATCACAAAGTGGGAGTTATGGAGAGCTAATAGGAATTTAAGCATAAATATAATTTTCTATAGGGCTGTGCAGCCCATCAGGGATAAAGGTATCCTGCGGCAATGACCCACATCTTGTTCATATTCCTAAAGTAGTCTACCCAGTCTGTTGTAAAAAAAAAAGTTATTAGTCTTTGGTGATATAAATCGCAAGATAGCGGAACCCCTTCACCTTCTGTGGGTATCGGGCATTTCCTGCTCCCCATAGGCCTCCATCCCGCAAGGGGGTAGAAGCAGGATTTGACCCAATTAATGCTCAGTCTGGGAAATTGTCCCAAGGTCACAGAGGTCTTAAGGATCCTGTTGGCCGAGTCGCCCGGCTCCTCGAGATAGAGTAAGACAGTGTCTGCTTAGTGTGGGACAACATCCTCCCATTCATAATCCCAGCGTAGGTCCCTGATTATGCCATTGCCGCGGATCCAGTTGGCAATTGGTTCCATTGCAATTGCAAAGAGGGGGGGGGAGGAGGCAACCCTGTCTCATCCCCTGCTATGCACTTTTCACTGTTTTCTAGTTGGATAAGTGCCATGTACTATGCTGTGCACTTTATTTAGGCATGGTGTGTACTTTAGTTTGAGTGCACTATTTGAAGATCTTTTTAACTAAGTGCAAATTATTGGAATTTCTGCTTGAACAAATATGTGGTACTGATTAGTTAAAAGCCTCTGTTTCCTGCTGACCTCAAGGTTGCCTGATGTGCTTACTTGTTGTATATTTGTTCAGCTGCCCTGCCATCTAATTAAAAGCCTCCATTTCCTGTCCCAGATTAGTTAATAGCCTCTGTTTCTTGCTGACCTGATATACTTGCTTTTGTTTATTTGTTCACCTGTTCTGCCATCAAATTAAGGACCACCATGTCCTGTCCCAGTTTCCTGACAGATACAGCCTTCTAATTGACAGGAACCACTCAGTAATCTTCAAGAAAGCTTCAGTGCCTAATGTATTTATTTACACAACCTTCTATTTCCTGCCCCAGTCTTCTGGAGACAGCCTTTTAATTGACAGGAAATTATTAGTAATCTTCAAGAAGGCTCCAGATTAACATTTGCATAACAGGCTATAAATATTGCTTTCAAACTCAGTCCCCTGCTTAGTTTCATTGATCCATCTTGGGAGAGAACTGTCTCTCCAATTAGCACAATTCTTGGATTTGAAGCCCCACCGCCTGCAACAAGAATAACCTGGACATCATTGCCTGGAAGCTAGTTAGGAGTCAGCAACCCTTCTTGAACTCCATCCTTTCAAGGCAGCTTCTAACAAATTTGAACCCTGGAACATGTTTGATCAGCCAGCACCGCTGTGGCCTCATCACCTTGACCATAACACTTTTTCCGATGTTTAAAGCTACAGCTATTCAGGCCCATTACAAGGATATCAGGTTTGTGCACTAACCAGGCCCTTCTAGTTTTGGTGTCCACTTTTCTCCAAGCCAAATCTAGCAATTTGAGTTTGAATAGAAAAGCCTTGACTAAAGGGAAAGAACTGGCTGTGTGAAGTAACACAACATTGAGGACAGATAAGGATTGCGGAATCATCCAAGCAGAGGCTAAAGGATACATGTTATGTTATGTTAAAGGAATTTCTTAAGAGCACGTACACCAAGCAGTTTCATGGCGTTGGGGGCGGAGAGGGCGCAGTGTTAAGGGACAGTCACCATTACTGATAATCTTGGGAGAATAGCCTAAACATGTTTAGGATTCAGCACAGGGGTCAATGCTCTGTGTCCCTTCACATGGACTGTAATTTCTTATAGTAATTCTTGTTTGGCATGTTTCATTAAGGACTCATACCTCACTCAGGCTGATTGTAAAGAGTTCATGTATGGTTGTCTGAAATGGTTGTGTTCTTGTTGCAGAGGACCTCTCCTGGCAGAAAAAGCGCAGCTTGCCACTAGAACCGGAGGGAACCTACTCAGAAGGCTTAACACCCACAACCATCCTTTTTATGGGAACTCCAGGTACACCAGAAATTCTCTCTCTCTTTCTCACTGCAGACCCCTTCCCACCAGGTCAGTCATCGGTATTAGTCATATCTTGTCATATCTTCTGATACTAAGGATTAACCTCAAGGGAAAGGGTTGAAGATCTTTGCTTCCACAGACGACCTGGGAATTTAGGTGAGTCGCCTTGGTGTGGCACCTGTAAGGAGCTGAGACAGTGCTTAGGATCCTGCCCCTCTTTTTCGATCCACACTGCCTAAGGAATCCACGAATATGCACCCTGATTATCCCACTTTATCAGTTATACTGTGTTCCTTCAAGAATGCACAGTATGTCAGCTAAATAGTGTAAATTGTGCTTGTGTGAGGTGATGTAGTTGAACTACGCCTCTAGCATGCACAACCCAGACATCCACCTCTAGAGGGCTGTGTTTTTAAACAGCGCTTTGTAGATTGATCCTGCCCAGCCCCTGCTTCTCCTCTTGTAATCAGGAGGGTGGAGACTAGGCTGAGGCAGAGAGACCTGTCCTCTGTTCTGACAGTGTTAATGAAAACGCAAACATTGTGTTTTCATAAACAATTCAAAAATAAATGATTACCACAGTGTGGGCAGAGGCTCTGGGCATTATTTGGTGCCACGGGTAGAGCAGGGTTTTAAGGGGGCCTGGTCTTGCCAGTGCTCAGCACCAGCAGTTCTTAAAAGCAGGTGCCGAGATCGGTCTCTATTGGGCTCTCCTTTTTTGCCCTCACCATGAAAGAAACAAATCTTGCCTCTGCAGCAATACCACCCTTCACTGCTTTTGATGTAACTTCAAAGAGACTCGTTATAGTTCTTTCACAGTCCCACCATTTCAAAACGGAAGCATTTTCAATATGCTGTACTACAAAGGCATGGTTGTTGATTATTTATTTTATGAAACTAACAACCGTCGACAAAGCCAATAGTACTGGCTTGTTGTAAGTGTAATGTTACTTGCTGTATTATATATCTGGATGTAATGACAGAAGTAGCAAAATACCAGTGGGGCGGCACACTAAGCTAAGCATAGATTTTCAGCTTATGCGCCTTTAAGCCACGCCCTTAATTACATTGGCCACGTCCCTTTCAGAGACGCTCCCGTTTTTTTATTCCACTTAAAACCCTGGGTAGATGGGCTACATCCAGAAGCCCCAGTAGAGGACCTTCCACTGTAAAGCTGTGTCTGGGCACTAGGGCAGGGCTCGAGTCGAGGTACCACGCGGGTGGACGGCGTCCTCCCACTTATTTTACCGGGAGCTCGATAACTGGAGCAAATGGTGCTACACATTCACTCTTTGGCCTCTCAGGGGCGAGATCGGAGCCCATTCATAACGCTGCTCACATGCTGGCTTCTCTGAGGCAATGAGTCTAATGGTTCAAGCCACCTATCGTGACGTCACTTCCTGTCATGACGTCAGCGCCCCCCATTTCTTTTTTTAGGAATTGTGCCCTGCACTAGGGTGTTTGCTTAGCGTGATCATGAAAGCATGTAGGGCCCAAGTGGAGTGCTGCAAACCTTGTCAGAGGAAGGACCACCTGCAACCAGATACTCTGCCGTCCTGGACCCCAGCCAACAGTTGTCTAACACCCTTTACACTGGCTTAGCTGTACCAAAGCGCCTGTGCCTTCTCCTGCCTTCCCCAGGTCTCATAATCCGGCTTCGGTGCCAGCATCTACAGGGGCCTGACACACAGCAGAGATCCATAGGTTAACAAGCACAATTGCAGAATCAAAAGAACACCTAAGGACACTGGAGGAACGGGATACCCTAAACATAGAGAGCAAAAAATACCAGGATGCTACTAGCATCATTACCAGATCTTTCCCCGCCCTCTCATTAAAAAGAAGCTTGCGACGCCCAGTAACCTCAATTACTGGAAGGAAAAAGACAGATGAAAGACTTTCTCAAATTTACTTTTTTCATTAGCGCAAATCCCTGTGGCACGCCAGCCAGATAATGTGCTTATTTTGGAGCATTTCCATCCGTGTGCCTTGTGTTTTTTCCTGAACGCCCAAAGCCTCCTTGTTCGGGGTTTTTTCCCCCGCAGGCCTGCACATCACCGAGGGGCTGTGCAGGATGCCTGACTATCTGTGTTCTGCCTGTTACTGTATGTGAGGGTGTTTGCCAGCCTTGAAACTGCGAGACTGCCTTTTTACACCTGTGCGTTTGCAAATCTTTTTGGAATATGTGCGAGTGTTGTCGCTGTGTTTGTGTTACGGAACCGGTTTGTGAGTGCTGACCTTGTGGTTTGTGTGCATCTGTTTCTATACCCGAGTATGACGTGTGAGCGCTGTCGCTGTGCACACTGTGCCCATGTTCAATGTGTATATATTTCGGAATGTATATACAGGGCCACTGGAATTATGCAGCAAGGCAGGGCCACCTTATTTGGCAGGGTTGAGTAATTTATGCTGCAAGAGAAGGCAAATTATGCGGCGCAATGAGGCACATTTTGTCATAGTATTTTTTTACATTCTTCCAGATTGGTTGTACCTCATTAGAACCAGTTTAACATCCAAATATAGCGATAAGCAACAGAAAGAGGACCAATCGACCTTTTCAAAAGGCTTTCCACTGCTCAGCAACATGTGTTGTTGTGTTTTTAGTAACGTTTGAACCGTCGGAGCTAGAGACTAAATGTGTTTTTGTTTGTTAAAATCTGCCAATTATGGAGATGATGAATTATGAGGCAAATCTATAATTACGCAGGAAAACACCATGGCCGCACAATCGCACAATTCCAGTAGCCTTGCATGTATTTCATGTGTGTTGCTGCTGCACACTTGTACACTGTAAACGTGTTTCTGGAAATGTACATGATGCATGTGGGCGTTGCTACTGTGTATAGTGTGAATGTGTTTCTATAAATCTGTGATGTTTGAGTGTACGTGTTTCCGCACTAAGCATGGGCGAATTTTGCGAATCTCGCGTTCGCGAATTTTGCGGATTTGCGAACTCGCAATCCGCAAAATCCACGAATTCTCGCGAATTTGCGGATCTTTTTTTTTGTGTTTGCGCGGGTTTCTGCCAGTTCGCGAGGGTTTTGTACAATGTCGCAAATTGCGAACTTACCTGTCGGGTCGCAAGTTTCGCGAACTTGTTGTTTCTACGTGTCCAGCCTGTTTGGGACACTCTTCTTCATCACTGCCACTCTCTGTCACCACTGCCACTCTCTGGCCCACCCATGCCACCCTCTGTTTCATCACAGCACCCTCTGGTTGTCCAGTCAGTGTACATTATTGTGGCAACGCAAGCACACCTTCCCTGCCTCAAGTGACCTGAATTAATTTGGGGCTGATTAATGTGTCACAGAATATTTTTTTAGCTGGCACCTGCTTCCTTAGTGCTTCCTGATTAGTGATCTTTTGCACTTGCTAAGTGCTTTCATTGTTGCAAAATTAGTTACAACACCTGCCCTGCCCCAACTGACAATAATGAATTAGGGGCTGATTAATGGATTTGAACCTCCAGCCTGGCTCCTGCTTGTCTCCCTTAGCTGTAATTCAGGACCTTTGTGGCATATGTGTAACTATTCTGAGGTTCAGAGCAGGGTCACATAATAGTTGCAACTGGCAACTGAACTCTGGAGGGGCCCCTCAGGAAGCACTACAGGAAATGGCTACTAATGATGAGCCTGAACTTTTGAACCTGGTAATTAGTTTCAGTTTTGCTAAGATCGTATTTCTGCAATTTTGCACTTATTCGCGGGGCGCGAAGTTGTACTGGGAAGCCGCAAACTCACGCGAACAGTGCGAGCAGTGCGAGCAAAATCCGCTGCTCGCGGATTTGCGGATTTTGCGGGAGATTCGCGAATCTCGCGGATTGCGAATTTACCGAAAATCCGCAAAATCCGCGAGCGAAACGGATTTTCCGCCCATGATTATTCCGCACCTCTCTGTGACGTATGTGGGTGCTGCCGCTGTCTACACTGTGCATGTGTTTCTGTACCTGCGTGTGTGATGTGGGGATGCTGCTCTTGGGTATAGAGTATGCGTTTCCATTCCTGTATGTTCTGCATGTAGGTGCTGCCCCTCTGTATATAGGTAGGTTTAGTGTACAAGGGAACCCAAAATAATGGCCAAGGACCATGGGTTAAACTACTAATTTTATATTACAAAAGGTCCTGGGTTTTAATGATATTTTAGAGAATTAGTTTGCACAGGCCAAAAATAAAGACTGTGTTTTTGCTTCAGTGTCCAGCCGGACCTAGAAGTATTTATTTTCAAGATAGTTGAGATAATCTGAATGAGGCGAAAACATTTCGCACATTAATAACTGGGCACAAGCCTGTACCAAGTCAAAGGGAGACAATACAAAAAGGAAAAGGACATAAAGTTCACAGGCAAACAAGGAGAACAGGGTGGCTTACAATACAATGCAAGAGGTTCTTGAATAAGCACAAACCCACAGTAACTGCCGGAAAAGTTTTAATGATATTTGATATGATAATTAATTTTGCCTGAGTTGTCAAGTAATCCGGCTCACTTGACAACTCAGGCAAAATTAATTCTAGTCCTGAAGATGATCCCACTACATTATTGGAGATAGGGATCGAAACGTTCGTCGACTGTTTAGCAGTACTGCTCGCTATATGATCTCTAACTTTTCCGGCAGTTACTGTGGGTTTGTGCTTATTCAAGAACCTCTTGCATTGTATTGTAAGCCACCCTGTTCTCCTTGTTTGCCTGTGAACTTTATGTCCTTTTCCTTTTTGTATTGTCTCCCTTTGACTTGGTACAGGCTTGTGCCCAGTTATTAATGTGCGAAATGTTTTCGCCTCATTCAGATTATCTCAACTATCTTGAAAATAAATACTTCTAGGTCCGGCTGGACACTGAAGCAAAAACACAGTCTTTATTTTTGGCCTGTGCAAACTAATTCTCTAAAATATCATTAAAACCCAGGACCTTTTGTAATATAAAATGAGCCCCTCTGTATATGTTTCTGTAGCTGTATATGCCGCGTGCTGGTGCTTCTGTGTACTGTGTTCTTTATATACCTGTATATAATGTGTGTCCATGCTGTCCCTGTGTACAGTGCGCTTGTGATTCTGTATCTGTGTGAAGTTTTGAGTGCTGTTCAGTGTGCAAGGGTCTGTGTTTCTGCACCTGTGTGTGGTGTGTGTGCTGCCCATGTGTACAGTATGCATGTGTTTATGTGTTTCTGTACCTGTACAGGACAGGATATGTGTGGGTGCTGTCCCTGTGTACAGTGTGCACGTTTCTGTACCTGTGTGTGATGCGTGTGAGTATTGCGCATGTCTAACTTGGATGTGTTTCTGTGCCTACTTGTATGATGTGCAAGAGGGCTGCTCTTGTGTATAGTGTGTTTGTGTTTCTGTACCTGTTTATGATGTGGGTTGGTGTTGCCTCGGTGTGGTGTATACTGTGTATGTGTTTCTATACGTGTGTTTGATGTGGTTGGTGTTGCCTCTATGTGCAGTGTGTATGTGTTTATGTACCTGTGTATGACGTGGCTTGGTGTTGCCTCTATGTGCAGTGTGTATGTGTTTATGTACCTGTGTATGACGTGGCTTGGTGTTGCCTCTATGTGCAGTGTTTATGTGTTTCTGTACCAGTGTATGATGTGGGTTGGTGCTGTCTATATGTAGAGTGTGTATATGTTTCTGTACCTGTCTATGATGTGAGTTGGTGTTGCCTCTATGTGTATAGTGTGTATGTGTTTCTGTACCTGTGTATGATGTGAGTTGGTGTTGCCTCTATGTGTATAGTCTGTATGTATTTCTGTACCTTTGTATGATGTGAGTTGGTGTTGCCTCCATGTGTATAGTGTGTATGTGTTTCTGTGCCAGTGTATGATGTGGGTTAGTGTTGCTTCTATGTGCAGTGTGTATGTGTTTCTGTACCAGTGTATGATGTGAGTTGGTGTTGCCTCTATGTGTATAGTGTGTGTGTTTTTGTACCAGTGTATGATGTAGTTGGTAGGCCCTGTGAAGGGTTTGTGGGGGAGCAGGACAGTGACGCTCAAGCAGGTAATTAGTAATAATGTGGAGGTTATTTGAAGAGCAAAATTATTTACGGTGCTGCCAGGGGAGGACCCTGAACCCGTGTGAGTTATAGGCAAAAGCCCCTAACACTGCAAAACATACAATAGGTACTGAGCACACGTATAGGCTAGACAGTTTAGATACAGCAAAGTAGTACAGCCTGGCGTTGTTTTCCTTCTAAGAATATCTTCTTCATAAAGCAACTTTCATTGAACTACCCGTGTCGACTTTCTTAGAAACTACTTTGCTGTATCTAAACTGTCTAGCCTATACGTGTGCCCAGTACCTATTGGATATGATATGGTTGGTGTTGCCTCTATGTTCAGTGTGTATGTGTTTCTGTACCAGTGTATGATGTGGCTTGGTGTTGCCTCTATGTGCAGTGTGTATGTGTTTCTGTACTTGTTTATAATGTGGCTTGGTGAGGCCTCTATGTGTATAGTGTGTATGTGTTTCTGTACCTGTGTATGATATGGGGTGGTGTTACTTCTATGTGCAGTGTGTATGTGTTTCTGTACCAGTGTACCAGTGTATGATGTGGGTTGGTGTTGCCTCTGTGTATAGTGTGTATGTGTTTCTGTACCAGTGTATGATGTGGGTTGGTGTTGCCTCTGTGTATAGTGTGTATGTGTTTCTGTACCAGTGTATGATGTGGGTTGGTGTTGCCTCTGTGTATAGTGTGTATGTGTTTCTGTACCTGTGTATGATATGGGGTGGTGTTACTTCTATGTGCAGTGTGTATGTGTTTCTGTACCAGTGTACCAGTGTATGATGTGGGTTGGTGTGGCCTCTGTGTATAGTGTGTATGTGTTTCTGTACCAGTGTATGATGTGGGTTGGTGTTGCCTCTGTGTATAGTGTGTATGTGTTTCTGTACCTGTGTATGATATGGGGTGGTGTTACTTCTATGTGCAGTGTGTATGTGTTTCTGTACCAGTGTACCAGTGTATGATGTGGGTTGGTGTTGCCTCTGTGTATAGTGTGTATGTGTTTCTGTACCAGTGTATGATGTGGGTTGGGGTTGCCTCTGTGTATAGTGTGTATGTGTTTCTGTACCTGTGTATGATATGGGGTGGTGTTACTTCTATGTGCAGTGTGTATGTGTTTCTGTACCAGTGTACCAGTGTATGATGTGGGTTGGTGTTGCCTCTGTGTATAGTGTGTATGTGTTTCTGTACCAGTGTATGATGTGGGTTGGTGTTGCCTCTGTGTATAGTGTGTATTTGTTTCTGTACCAGTGTATGATGTGGGTTGGTGTTGACTCTGTGTATAGTGTGTATGTGTTTCTGTACCTGTGTATGATGTGGCTTGTGTTGCCTCTATGTGTATAGTGTGTAAGTGTTTCTGTACCTGTGTATGATATGGGGTTGTTGTGTACTGTGTATATATTTCTGTACGTGTGTGTGATGTGTATTGGTGCTGCCTTTATGTACAGTGTGTATGGGTTTCTGTATCTGTATATGAGGTGCTGGTGCTGTATCTCTGCACAGTGTGCATATGTTTCTGATCCGGTGTCTGTGTGTTGGCGCTGCCTCGGTTTTCAGTGTGTATGTGTCTTCGTACCTGTCAGGGAGGTGCGTGAGTGCTGCCCCCGTTAGCGTGCGCTTGTTTCTTCTGTATCTACGCGTGTGATGTGCGTGAGGGCTGCTCCTGTTAGCGTTCATGTGCTTCTGTACTTGTATATTGTGTGTCCTGGTGCTGCCTGTGCTCAGTGTGCCTGTGTCTTTGTACCTGTCTGTATTGTCGCTCCCGTGTTATCATTAGCACAGGAGCAGCTTCTCATTTGAAAAGTCTAATTTTGCAACCATTAAAATGCAAATTTGAGTTGGTGCAGAAGCTGTGAACTCGGTTGTCATGACAACCGCAGTCAAAGAGGAGGTGGGGGAGCCAATGAAGTCCTGATGGGGGCTCTTTAAAAATGTAAAGAACTTGAGGCAAAACCGGGTGGCGATCACACGCTCCCTACTGTGCTGTCCTCACACACTTCAGCAGACACTCACCGGTTCCCGAACAGCACTGGCCTTTATTGCGCCAATAGGGTCTCATCCTTTCACGTAGCCCTGGGCTTTACATCCCTTCTCCCTAGCTGGCCCCATTTACCACAAGAAAGGCCTTATACATGTCATCAAAAATCTTACCCCTTCCTCGCATCAATGGCCTAACCCACGTTAGGGGAGGTTCGCCTATTCCCTGTGACTCTAGGTTTACCTACTTCAATGCAGCCATGTTCATTCCCCATGAAGCTGGTCTCTGACTTCAGTGCAGCCTGCACATGCCCCATGGAACTCGCCCCTCTGACTAGGACGCCCACTCTCCCCCATGTCGGTTGTCTCAGTTCTAATAATAATAGAAAAAGAGGGAGGTACCCTAATACTCAGAAAAGGGACGTGGTAGCGCAACAAAGAACAAAAAAAGTCCCTAATCAAAACAAGCGTAAATATGTGGATGGACAACAGGCTATGCAGTACAATAAATAAATACAGTTGCAATAAATTCAGAGTGCAGTGAGTATCAATTAGATACAAGAAGGTACATAAAAACAATAGTCAAACTAATATGTCAATATAAAAATGTATTACAATTTCGACAATACAATTACATGTAGGCTTAAAAACATCTCATGCTAGGAATACAATATTGTTGGTGTAAATCACAAAAAAACTACAAAACAGTTGATGCAGCATTTCGGTGAGATGTAACTCCTTCACCTTCTTCAGGACAGAGTTTTCTAAATACAATCTAATACAAATTTCAAGTTAACGAGACTTTTATGTCGCTCGATAAAAGCGGAATGAAAACTCTCCTCTGTAAGGTTTTTAAAAAAGAAGACCTTTGTATTAGTAACTACGCCTTAAAATTTGCATTCATTGGAGGAGCAGGAAGGAAGTAGGAAGAGGCAGTGGGTGGGCCAGAGAGGCAGTTGCCCTGGGTGCAAAATTTTTAGGGGCATTCTTAGAGGCGCAATATTTTAACAATCATTTACAATGCAATGGTCTCGGCATCATTGGCATTGCTCTTGGCAAGCTATTGGCAAGCTATTGGCATTGCTCATGACATTTCTTTTTTTTCTTTAAATCATAAATAGATGGCATTGTCATTTACATTGCCAATACACAGCACTCTGCACTCAACAGCACGCACCACTCTGCACTCAACAGCACACACCACTCTGCACTCAACAGCACACACCACTCTGCACCTGCACTCACTGCTCTGCACACTCACTCTGCACTCACTACTCTGCATTCCGCACTCACTACTCACTACTCACTGCTCTGCACTCACTGCTCTGCACTCACTGCTCTGCACTCACTGCTCTGCACTCACTACTCTGCACTCACTACTCTGCACTCTGCAATCACTACTCTGCATTCACTACTCACTACTCTGCACTCACTACTCTGCACTCACTACTCACTACTCTGCACTCACTACTCTGCACTCACTACTCTGCAATCTGCACTCACTACTCTGCACTCACTACTCTGCACTCATTACTCACTACTCTGCACTCACTACTCACTACTCTGAACTCACTACTCACTACTCTGCACTCACTACTCTGCACTCACTACTCTGCATTCACTATTCTGCACTCACTACTCACTACTCTGCACTCAGTACTCACTACTCTGCACTCACTACTCACTACTCTGCACTCACTACTCTGCACTCACTACTCACTACTCTGCACTCACTACTCTGCACTCACTACTCTGCACTCACTACTCACTACTCTGCACTCACTACTCTGCACTCACTACTCACTACTCTGCACTCACTACTCTGCTCTCCCTACTCACTACTCACTACTCTGCACTCACTACTCTGCACTCACTACTCACTACTCTGCACTCACTACTCACTACTCTGCACTCACTACTCACAACTCACTACTCTGCACTCACTACTCTGCACTCACTACTCACTACTCTGCACTCACTACTCACTACTCTGAACTCACTACTCACTACTCTGCACTCACTACTCTGCACTCACTACTCACTACTCTGCACTCACTACTCACTACTCTGCACTCACTACTCACTACTCACTACTCTGCACTCACTACTTTGCACTCACTACTCTGCACTCACTACTCACTACTCTGCACTCACTACTCACTGCTCTGCACTCACTACTGTCGCGATTGCAAGCGGCGCCAATACCTTCGCGCACCACTAACCTGAGCAATCCGGTCAGCAGGGACGATGGGACGAATGTCCTTTCGACTTGCCTAAACACCGCACCCAGGGGCGTCTTAGAGATCGCCGTCTGAATGGGTATCGCAGAAAGCCGGAGGGATAATGTGCAGGAAAGAACGGAGTGCAGGATGAGGCCCTCTGAGTCTGGGTCCGGGGAAACCTCCTTGGAAGGATGTGCAAAGTTAATGTCACTCGCACTGTAAATGGAACCGATCTGTTCCTCTTATTCCGAAAGACTGAAGTGAAAAGTTGAAAGTCACTTTCCCGCTCAGTGCTGTACTCCTTAGAAGGAGTATCGGTATATGGTGCTTTTAGTGTTGTTCTCCGTTCAATTGTATCCTCAATAATGCTTGAGTATACAGCAAATGTAATAGAACCCTGGGATTGAGTTAGTACTGGCTTTGTAAGAACTAAAGCAAAAATAACGGGAACTTCCGTAAAACAATAGCAATTTCTCAGGTCTGAACGGAAAGAACGATCCCGTTCTTCCGTGGTGATACTTGCGGTTCTCTGGAAGTTGCTCCACTCCTCTGACCGCTCTGGTTCCTACTCGGAACTTGGCTTGATGCTTTTCTGACCGCGCAGGCACTTGATCGGCGCTGGCAATCTCCTCTGACCGCGCGGGCACTTGATCGGCGCTGGTAATCTTCTCTGGGTTAAATCCGGCGGGGAACACCATCCGCCCTTCATGAATCCACGATAACAATTGTCAAGCACCGAACCTCATCTAAGGCGGAGCTATATAGAAAAGACCCTCCTTCCTGTTTTCCCGGTCCGCTTGGCATTCTGGGACTTGTAGTGCAGAAGGAGTGAACGCGCATTTTGTCCTTTCTTAAGTCCTCTCGTTGTGGCTGCGAGAGCGATCATGACAGAACCCCCTCTCGAGGACTGCCGACTCGGCGGTCGACCCGGCTTACCAGGGAATCGCTCATGGAACTCCGCAACCAGATCCGGGCAATGCAAATGGTCCCCTGGTTCCCAGGTTCTGTCTTCGGGCCCATATCCCTGCCAGTCGACCAAATACTGAACCTTGCCACGAACCAAACGGGAGTCCAGTATCCGCTGCACTTCGTATTCTTCCTGTCCCTCCACCTCCACTGCAGGGGGTCGCTCCGGCAAGCGCATACTCAATGGACAAGGCCGGAGGAGAGACACATGGAACACCGGATGAATGGACCACGACACCGGCAGGGACAATTTCATGGCTACAGGGTTCACAACCTCACCGATACTGTAGGGTCCAATAAACTTAGGCTTAAACTTATTGACACCCTTCAAGTGGATATTGCGTGTGGAAAGCCACACCTTGTCCCCCTCCTTATACTCGGGCTCCTCCGACCTCCTCCGGTCTGCAAACAGTTTGTGTGCCGCCTGTGCCGACTGTAAACAATGTCGCGCATCGATCAGAATGGCTCTCAAATGCGCATGATGTTCATGTATGGAAGGAACCAAGGATTCCGCTGGCCAGTCGAAGGGAAGCATGTTCGGATGGAAACCGTAAAGGCAGAAAAAGGGGGAACACCCCAAGGTTGAGTGAACAGCATTGTTATAAGCGAATTCCGCCAGCCACAGGAGGGTGGTCCACTCCATGGCATTCTGCATGGTGAAGCATCGAAGGTATTGCTCCAGGGTTTGGTTAAGCCTCTCGGTCTTACCGTCGGTCTGAGGATGATAGCTAGTCGATAACTTGGCATCAATTTGCAAGATGGCACAGAGCGCTTTCCAAAAATGAGATGTAAATTGCGTGCCTCGATCGGTTATAAGCACACTGGGCACTCCATGCGCCCGTACAACGTGTTGAAGGAACACTTTAGCCAACTCTATCGATGTAGGCAGCCCCGGTAAAGCAATGAAGTGGCCCATTTTTGTCAGATGGTCTACTACCACCAGAACCACAGTTTGATTGCCGCAGGGAGGCATCTCCACTATGAAATCCATGGATATGGTGTGCCAAGGTTTAGGAGGAATGGGCAATGGGCGTAGGAGACCCGAGGGTTTTGTATGTACAGATTTGCCCTGGGCACAAACAGCACATGTCTTTACGTATTCTTTAACGTCCTTGCGAACCTCCTTCCACCAAAAGGAACGCTCCACATTAGCGGTGGTCTTATAGATGCCCATGTGTCCACTTAATACTGAGTCATGCGCCCATTTGAGCACCTGTTGTTGTAACTGTAACTGCGGGACGTACAACGCTTGGTAATGGTAGGCCAGTTTGTTTTCCATACGTCGATTTCCTGGCTCTTCCTGTATCCAAGTATCGATGTCCTGATCAGCTATTGCCACCTTCAAATCATCCAGAAAGTCTTCGGAGGATACCAGGGCAAGCGATACCTCAGAACAGTCTGTGCCTTGAAGGATATATGGAGGCTCTGCTGGTTCCACCGTCTCTTCTGTACCTAGTCGGGATAAGGCGTCTGCCTTTCCATTACGGGATCCCGGTCGATACTTGATTACAAAATCAAAATCGGAAAAAAACAAAGTCCATCGAAGCTGCCTTGGGGTCAGAGCCTTAGCTGTTTTTAGAAACAAAAGGTTGCAGTGATCCGTGATAATCTCCACGGTGTGCAGTGCTCCTAGAAGATAATGTCGCCATTCTTCGTCAAAGCATAAACCCTGCTACAAGGGATATCTGCCCCCGGTATGAGGCCCACTGGACAGTCATAAACCCTATGGGGGGGTAACTGCGCTGCCTTTTGTTTGTCAAACAAAGCCTTATACTCCAGATATTCAACGGGAAGCACCGTGGCACAACAGAACAGTTCCAAGCCACAGGCGCTCGCCAAACAGGCCGCCGGCGAGGGCACCAGAACAGGAGGACGAATCTCATGATTCATGCAATGTTCCTTACAATAAGGAGAGGTCATACTGACCGTTCGGGATGACCAACTCACGAAGGGATCATGCAACGTAAGCCACGGCATACCCAAGATGAGCCGGAACTGCGGGGCATCGATCAGATCAAATTGGATGTTTTCTTGGTGGTTCTCACCGAGTTCCATCAAAAGTGACAAGGTGTTATAAACCACCGGACCAGACGACAGGATAGTTCCGTCCACCGCCTTCACTGTCTCGGGACGCAGCTTCTTCTCGCAAGGGATGCCCATCCTTAACGCATAGTCCTGGTCAATATAGTTTCCGGTGGCCCCAGAGTCAAGAAGGGCATCTATCTGTAATTTGTTGTGCGAGGCAATCCAGAGAAATACACGTACATTCATGTGGGCCACAGCTGGATGAAGGGTGTTGGCCAGTACGGGGGAGATCATAGGATGCTGGTATCTTAAGTCAGAGACCTCCGTCTGACTTAAGATCTGAAGTTTTCCGCCGGTTCGCTGTCTTTCTGAGTAGCTTGGACCCGGGGAAGGGTAGAGCGTCCGGGAACGTAATTACGGGCTCTACATTCCTTAATGAAATGTCCTCCTTTACCACAATAAAGGCAAAGTTTCAGACGTCGCCTTTTGTCTTTTTCTTCGGAAGTAAGAGGCCCCCTGACCCCTCCAATCTGCATGGGTTCCGGCTCATCGACCCCTTTCATCTTTTCCTCTCCTCCAAATTTGGGACGGGAAGGGGGATAGTAGAAACGATTGTCCCCTCTGGGCCTTTCTCCTTTACGTTCAAGTAATCGATGGTCCAACTGTACGGTGAGATCTATAAATTCTGATACCGTGGTGGGAAGTTGTACCACCTGGGCCAACACATCTTTTAATTCTCCTCTCAACCCCTGATAAAAGAGGGAAATCCGTTTCTCCACCGGCCAATTCGTTTCCACGAGCAGGCGATTAAATGTACTGATATATGATAATAAATCTTGAGACCCCTGTCTCAGCGTCATGATTTCTCGGTCAAGGGTTAGCATATGGGATTTCCTGTCGAATAGCTTGCGCAATTCGAGACAAAAATCTGAAAAATTATGTAAAACCGGGTCGTTACGTTCTAATAAGGGAATGGTCCAACTTGACGCATTCCCTCCCATGTAGGACATCATGAATGCCGTTTTAACAGCTTCCTCCTGGAAGACCACAGGTTTACAAAGGAAATGAAGACGGCACTGATTCAGGAACGTCTCGAATTTGCGGGGATCCCCATAAAACCTCTCCGGAGGGGCCAAAGGAATCCCTTGGTTCTGAATCACCTGTACCGTCGGTACCGCATCCGGGACTGTTGCGGGAGTCGATAACGGCAAGAAGTAACCCCCGGTTCGGGAAGACGAAGGTGGAGGCAAAGTGGCTGGTTTAAGAATAGGTCGAGCCGCTGGTTCCTTCAGCGACAAGTCTGACATCTCTTTACGCATTAGCGTAACTTCCTGGTATAATGCCTGATTCTCGGCACGAGAGGTAAGGACCTCCTGACGAAGCTCCGAGAAGCTTTCCATCAGGGAAGCAAAGGTAGCATCGGCGTCCATCGTCCGGGCTGAAGAGTATTCGTGGACTTGACAATCTGTCGCGATTGCAAGCGGCGCCAATACCTTCGCGCACCACTAACCTGAGCAATCCGGTCAGCAGGGACGATGGGACGAATGTCCTTTCGACTTGCCTAAACACCGCACCCAGGGGCGTCTTAGAGATCGCCGTCTGAATGGGTATCGCAGAAAGCCGGAGGGATAATGTGCAGGAAAGAACGGAGTGCAGGATGAGGCCCTCTGAGTCTGGGTCCGGGGAAACCTCCTTGGAAGGATGTGTAAAGTTAATGTCACTCGCACTGTAAATGGAACCGATCTGTTCCTCTTATTCCGAAAGACTGAAGTGAAAAGTTGAAAGTCACTTTCCCGCTCAGTGCTGTACTCCTTAGAAGGAGCATCGGTATCTGGTGCTTTTAGTGTTGTTCTCCGTTCAATTGTATCCTCAATAACGCTTGAGTATACAGCAAATGTAATAGAACCCTGGGATTGAGTTAGTACTGGCTTTGTAAGAACTAAAGCAAAAATAACGGGAACTTCCGTAAAACAATAGCAATTTCTCAGGTCTGAACGGAAAGAACGATCCCGTTCTTCCGTGGTGATACTTGCGGTTCTCTGGAAGTTGCTCCACTCCTCTGACCGCTCTGGTTCCTACTCGGAACTTGGCTTGATGCTTTTCTGACCGCGCAGGCACTTGATCGGCGCTGGCAATCTCCTCTGACCGCGCGGGCACTTGATCGGCGCTGGTAATCTTCTCTGGGTTAAATCCGGCGGGGAACACCATCCGCCCTTCATGAATCCACGATAACAATTGTCAAGCACCGAACCTCATCTAAGGCGGAGCTATATAGAAAAGACCCTCCTTCCTGTTTTCCCGGTCCGCTTGGCATTCTGGGACTTGTAGTGCAGAAGGAGTGAACGCGCATTTTGTCCTTTCCTAAGTCCTCTCGTTGTGGCTGCGAGAGCGATCATGACAACTACTCTGCACTCACTACTCTGCACTCACTACTCTGCAATCTGCACTCACTACTCTGCACTCACTACTCTGCACTCACTACTCTGCATTCACTACTCACTACTCTGCACTCACTACTCTGCACTCACTACTCACTACTCTGCACTCACTACTCTGCACTCACTACTCTGCACTCACTACTCACTACTCACTACTCTGCACTCACTACTCACTACTCTGCACACTACTCACTACTCTGCACTCACTACTCACTACTCACTACTCTGCACTCACTACTCTGCACTCACTACTCTGCACTCACTACTCACTACTCTGCACTCACTACTCTGCACTCACTACTCACTACTCTGCACTCTGCACTCACTACTCACTACTCTGCACTCACTACTCACTACTCTGCACTCACTACTCACTACTCTGTACTCACTACTCTGCACTCACTACTCACTACTCTGCACTCACTACTCTGCACTCACTACTCTGCACTCACTACTCTGCACTCACTACTCTGCACGCACTACTCATTACTCTGCACTCACTACTCACTACTCTGCACTCACAACTCACTACTCACTACTCTGCACTCACTACTCACTACTCTGCACTCACTACTCACTACTCTGCACTCACTACTCATTACTCTGCACTCACTACACACTCCTCTGCACTCACTACTCACTACTCTGCACTCACTACTCTGCACTCACTACTCACTACTCACGACTCTGCACTCACTACTCACTACTCTGCACTCACTACTCACTACTCTGCACTCACTACTCACTACTCTGCACTCACTACTCTGCACTAACTACTCTGCACTCACTACTCACTACTCTGCACTCACTACTCACTACTCTGCACTCACTACTCACTACTCTGCACTCACTACTCTGCACTCACTACTCACTACTCTGCACTCACTACTCTGCACTCACTACTCTGCACTCACTACTCACTACTCACTACTCTGCACTCACTACTCTGCACTCACTACTCACTACTCTGCACTCACTACTCTGCACTCACTACTCTGCACTCACTACTCACTACTCTGCACTCACTACTCTGCACTCACTACTCACTACTCACTACTCTGCACTCACAACTCTGCACTCACTACTCTGCACTCACTACTCACTACTCTGCACTCACTACTCTGCACTCACTACTCACCACTCACTACTCACCACTCACTACTCACTACTCTGCACTCACTACTCACCACTCCCTACTCACTACTCTGCACTCACTACTCACTACTCTGCACTCACTACTCACTACTCTGCACTCACTACTCACCACTCACTACTCACTACTCTGCACTCTACTCACCACTCACTACTCTGCACTCACTACTCACCACTCACTACTCACCACTCACTACTCTGCACTCACTACTCTGCACTCACTACTCACTACTCTGCACTCACTACTCACTACTCACCACTCACTACTCACTACTCTGCACTCACTACTCACCACTCACCACTTTGCACTCACTACTCACCACTCACTACTCACTACTCTGCACTCACTACTCTGCACTTACTACTCACTACTCTGCACTCACTACTCACCACTCACTACTCACTACTCTGCGCTCACTACTCTGCACTCACTACTCACTACTCTGCACTCACTACTCTGCACTCACTACTCTGCACTCACTACTCACTACTCTGCACTCACTACTCTGCACTCACTACTCACTACTCTGCAGTCACTACTCACTACTCTGCACTCACTACTCACTACTCTGCACTCACTACTCTGCACTCACTACTCTGCACTCACTACTCACACTCTGCACTCACTACTCTGCACTCACTACTCACTACTCTGCACTCACTATTCACTACTCTGCACTCACTACTCACTACTCACTACCCTGCACTCACTACTCACTACTCTGCACTCACTACTCTGCACTCACTACTCTGCACTCACTACTCACTACTCTGCACTCACTACTCTGCACTCACTACTCTGCACTCTGTACTCACTACTCACACTCTGCACTCACACTCTGCACTCACTACTCACACTCTGCACTCATTACTCACACCCTGCACTCACTACTCTGCACTCACTACTCACACTCTGCACTCACTACTCTGCACTCACTACTCTGCACTCACTACTCTGCACTCACTACTCTGCACTCACTACTCTGCACTCACACTTACTCTCTGCACTCACAGTCTGCACTCAACTCTGCACGCTGCTTTCACACTGCACACTCACTCTGCACTCACTACTTCACACTCTGCACTCACACTCTGCTCACTCACTCTGCACTCACTACTTCACACTCTGCACTCTGCACTCACACTCTGCTCACTCACTCTGTACTCACTACTTCACACTCTGCACTCTGCGCACTCTGAACTGTGCGCACTCTGCACTCACACTATAATAATCCTTATGCAGAATTCCTCTAAAGTATAAGCAGCTTGGGCTTTTCCTATACGTGCCAAAGAGTCAATGATAGGAAAAGAGGGCAGAGAGTGCTAACCCCATCTCCCCACCCACAGACAACCAAAAATTATCTTCTGCGTTGCTTTGTTCTAATAATATGAATAAGGAATTTAAAGTATATGTATGGGCGAGTGGAAGGTGATCTATCGTATTCAATATATTTTAACACAATTGATGTTCATGGTTACCTTTACAAACGTGAGATGAAGATGATGCTCACTTTTTAGTTATATAAGGATATTTTGTCGAGTACATTCAAGTTCAACCCACTGGCTGTAAGCAACAAGCTGAGGATCAACAGGCGCGAAACAGCGTGGCGGGCGCGCATGAGACGCAGCGTGGGCGTGCACATCAGCTGAAGATCCCCGGAGAAGACACCGAGTCTGCCTGCTGCCATGACTGACCCGCTGCGAGGGAAAGAGCCCGGTGAGTGGGGGTCGAGGGGGGGCGGCAGAGAGGGAGTGGGCAGAGAGGGAGGGTGTGTGTGTGTGTGTGCGTGAGTGTGTGCTTCCGTGAGTGTGAATGTGGAGCAAGAGATATGCACGGCTCCAGGAGGCTCGGCGTGCGCGTCCACGAGATGCAATCGGCGCTCGTTCACCGCTCTGGCTCCGTTGAGAGTGAACTCCGTGACAATAGGTCTCGAAGCCGAGACCTAAAAAGGGGTGCTAAATTTTAAAAGAAAAGTGGAAGAATACTTGCCTTGCCCCAGGTGCTGCCAACCCATGCTACGCCGCTGGGAAGAGGCGCAGCACTGCCTAAATAACGCCTAGTCACACTAAATTGCTTTCTGTGGATAAGTAGTGTGTAATAAGATGGTCTAGTGGTATTACTTATCTTTCTTGTAAAGCAAGCACTAGGATGGACATTTCATCACAGAGTTGTTGTGTGATTGTTGAGCTCTAAGCTCTAGCAGCCGCACACCTCCCTGAGATAATGTGACTGCTCACCATCGTTACCACTGAGATTCAAGCGCGGAAGAGGCTTTACTTGACCCAGTTTGCAGGGTGATAGTAGGCTGGACCCAAGTCACCAGGGGGAAACAATCTCAACCACCATGGTTGAGGCCCAGTAGTCCCTCCTTGCCCCATGGCCCCTTAAATGGAGTCTGACAATCATGAACTCTAAAATTATCAACTGAAATTGGGAAGTTGATGGTTGTTCAAGAGTCCACACCGAGTTCACTATTGTCGTAGAAAAAATATTTGTGTTTGAAAGCTGTAGAAATGGGTCTCACAGCTCATTCAAACCACATGATTAATTTACAAACTCCTGCTTATTTTATCTAGAAAAGAGTTGCTTCCTCAACAAATAATTTGAAGTTCGCAGTTAAACGTGAAGATCTGAAGTTAGTGTTAGGCAAAACTAGCTTCTGTTGAAGAATCATGGATGGGAATTATAACAACACTTTTATTTGTTCCACAACTTTGTAAAACATCAAAATGATTCAACATTAAATAATTAGATATTTGGTTGTCTTAATCATGGAGAACTGCAGAAATATTCAATAAAATGACAGTATTATGTAACCTGAAACATTATAAAATTGTTTTTTAGGTATAATGAATAAAATAATGTACAGTAGTAGTAATAAATCAGCACAAAAGCATTGTTAATTCTACTGGTAATATTAAATAAATGTTATTTTGTACGTACATTATAATACACTCTTGTGAATGTCGAAGAGAATCTCGCTCAATCAAATCTTCAGAATAATAGATGTTATTAAACACCCAGACACCCCCAGATTCTAAAACACCCCAAAAGTGCACCCAAAAAAAAAAATAAACATTCACAACATTCCAAACCAGACAGTCAGAAATTATTCTTCCTTGACATGGAAAAGTATAAATCGTGTTAAATATAAGTCAGTAAATCATTCTTAATTGGTAAAAGGCAGGAGTACAGGGTAAGCATGTGAGGGATACAGAGACAACCTAAAATTTACATCTTGAGAATTATGTAGAATAAAAAACATAAGTAAAATTGGAAAATATACTCACTCTCTTATATCAATGGGATGTAATGATGTGGATAATTGTACATGGCAATGGATGAGCTATGCAGATGATGTGTCCTGATGAATGTCAGGATGCAACTAGAACAGCCCGAAACAAGTCAACCATATCCACAGGGTTTTTATGAGAAGGAAGTTAAATAAACAATCAAACTTCTCAATTGCTGGAATTGGTAAAGGAAAATGTCTAAAAACAGGGCCCTCGAACTCATCAAAGCTAAAAACAAAACACTGAAGGCGCAGTCGCTGCCCAACATTCTTTACAATATTGGGGTAGCGGAATCTACTGCCATAACCAAAATGGAAGATTATGTGGAATCTCTGTTGCGAGGACTATTCAGGGAGTTTCTGTCCTCAGGCTTCATCATGGAGCAGGCACACCACTCACTCGCACCGCTGCCCCCTCCGGGCCCTTCTGCTCATCCTATAAATGGAAAGCTCCTTAATTACAAAGACAATGACGCTATCCTTCGTCAGGCCAGGGAGACTCGTGAAATACGACATCTAGGTAATGTCCTCTCCTTTAACCCAGAATTCACTATTGTGGTTCAAGGGGCTATAAATGAATTTTTGCCCGCCAAAAGACTCTTGCACGCATCTACCCCAGTAAACTGCGCATCACGCATGATGGAAAATCCCACCACTTTACTCATCCAAAGGCCACATTCTAATTCGCCAAGGGGATCGCGGCCAGGGTGAGATCCTCTCGGTCATCGCCAGTACGCAAAGAGGGAGCACGTCTCGACAGCGATTACTAACTTTATGTGGCTGGATGTTTACAGTTACAAAGCTCCTGCGCAGAAGAGTATGAGTTGTTGTCTCCGGAAAATAACTTGGCCACCTTTGATAACTACACCAGTCCAAACAGAGGCTCTTGAGCAATACTCATACACACATTAAATTAGGTACCCATGGGGGAGGAGCCGAGCCGGCGACCAAGATGGCCGCTTGAGCATTGGCTCCGCCGGCCACCACATCCTGACTTGCCATCCGGCACAATATCCTGATCCCCGTCCCTACCATCTGGTGGGGGACCCGCTCCTGAGCCACTGGGCGAAATTCCGGACGATTTGGGCGCTCGGATGACCTGAATTATCGTCTTGAACTTCTGGGGCCTATTGAGTGTGCCACCGGGACCCAGCGTGTGGCACTGCCCGATATGGAGTTCTATGTGTGTGGAGGTGAGCAACCTAATATACCCTTGCGGGCTTGGGCAGAAGGATAAGTAATAGATTGGGCCAGCAAGGGATTTTATTACTATGGTTAGTAACCAGTAAGTGCAGAACTCAATTTAATTGTGTACTCACACTATTCTTTGATTGTAATTGGAGATCTCAATTATCACTATAAATCAATAATGTTACCACACTAACATTATATGACATGAAACAGTAATAATACAAAAACCAGGTTATTGTGATCAAAAGTATTTCTTTGTATTTTATTATCAAACAGAGAATTTATCTCTTGTGCATAATCAAGGGTACATAAAAATGCGAGTGAGATATACTAAAGCAGTGTTGTTCATTCACATGGTATATCTAAAACAAGTCTAAACCGCTGATAAATAATAACTTTGACTTCAGACAAAAATAACATGAAAGTCAATGGTACTGAATGAAACAACAGCAGAATTAAGACAGTGTTGTCGACGTTTCGGTCTTTCTTATAAATTCATAAGACCATCTTCAGGACAAAGGTTTTAAAAAGCATTAGGTTGGGGACCCTTTGTAGCCAAATTGTTGTAGGCTGATGACCTCAGCGGTTCTCGAATGCTGACGCTGCCACTTTTGATCGAGGGAAGCACCACTCCTCGCCGACTGAGCAATAAGACTTTTTGCCGAAATTCACAAGCTTCAAAACGTTAGAACAACAACTCGAATCTACAGACAAGCGCATATCGTTTTTCAAACAATAGAAGAACTACTTTTTCCTTAAAGTATTGTCGCCCAGAATGGTCGATTTTTAACTGCTTGCGATACCGTTTTTCTGGCCTCACAAGATAGCCTACAACAATTTGGCTACAAAGGGTCTCCAACCTAATGCTTTTTAAAACCTTTGTCCTGAAGATGGTCTTATGAATTTATAAGAAAGACCGAAACTTCGACAACACTGTCTTAATTCTGCTGTTGTTTCATTCAGTACCATTGACTTTCATGTTATTTTTGTCTGAAGTCAAAGTTATTATTTATCAGCGGTTTAGACTTGTTTTAGATATACCATGTGAATGAACAACACTGCTTTAGTATATCTCACTCGCATTTTTATGTACCCTTGATTATGCACAAGAGATAAATTCTCTGTTTGATAATAAAATACAAAGAAATACTTTTGATCACAATAACCTGGTTTTTGTATTATTACTGTTTCATTTCGCTTTGGAGTTCAACAACAACGGCGAGAGGGACCGGAAGTGCACGGTGGCACTCGTTCCATGGAAATCGCGTCCCGCTCAGGCGGCTCCCGGACCCCTTTCCCAAGCCAATTGACTTTGCACACCTACGCCACTACGGAGAAACCTGTCCATGCACCGATTGCCCTTGCGTAATAAGGGTTTATTCAGGTGGCGGAGTTGGTGGTCGTTCAGAAGCTGAAAATGGCGGCGAGGGGGGATCCCGAGAAGCCGCCTCAAAAGACCCTGAGGAACACCAAACCGGTCCAGTCCAATAGACTGGAAAAGTACAGTTTCTCTAAAGGGTCCCCAGTGGACGAGAAACGCACGCAAGTGAGTAGCCATGAGGAGGGCCCGTCCGGGGCAGACCCGACATTGAAAGACCTTATGGCAGCGGTCACCGGGATTCAGTCATCCCTCGGTAAGATGGACACCAAGTTAGACACTGTCCACATAGAGGTGGGCCTAATCCGAGCAGACCTGACTAAGACCTCGGAAAAAGTCAAATCACTCGAGATCAAAACATCGAATCTTACAGACGACGTATCGGACCTCCAGCGAGAAGTGAGAGAGCTGAAGGAGTCCCGGACTTAATTTTCTCGCAAGCTGGACGAGTACGAAGGACGGGCGAGGCGCAATAACGTCTGTATCCTTGGCAAACCGGAGAGATCAGAGGGGCAGGCCCCGGACTTGTTTGTGGAAGACCTCATCCTGAACCATTTAAAACCCAAGGGACTCAGCAACTGTTTTACCTTTGAGAGGGCCCACAGGGTAACCGGCAGTCGCCCAAAGACTGGGGCGCCCCCTCGCCCAATGATTGTCTGCATCTTGAACTTTCGAGACCGAGACACTATTCTGCAGACCGCGAGATCCTCTGGACCTCTGGCTTATGAGAACGCGTCTCTTCTTTTTTTCCCTGATTTCACTCAGGCTGTTCAGAAACAAAGGCAGGGTTTCGTAAACATTAAAAGAAGGCTGCGTGCCGCGGAATTCAAATATTCTATGCTGTTCCCTGTCCGTCTCCAGATAGAACGCAACGGCAAAGCCTGGTTCTTTGATCATCCAGACGCGGCATCGGACTGGTTGGATCCTATCCAGGGGCCCGACACCGAAGGATTCAGAAAAGGGGGGTGGTGATGGACAGAGTATCTGAATTAAGCAGAACACTCGTACCCAGTCAAGAGATCAGGGCTTGATCCATCACCGTTTTTTAGCTCACTGCACCATCCCAGCTCAGAACCTGGATACATGCACATTAGTCTGTCCCTGGCCCAGTGCATCATGGGAACAGGGCAGACCAAACTACCAAGCCAATTCCTTTACTGGAAAGGAAACAAGCTTCCGGGGACCGGTTTCTGACATTACAGCCGTCTTCGGCCCGGCTTGCTTGAATCCTGATGGTGCAGTGGGCAAGGGACTCATGTCTGAGCATACCCTTCCACGCTTATGGTGGACAAAACGATTCAGAAAAGGGGGTGGTGATGGACAGAGTATCTGAATTAAGCAGAACACTCGTACCCAGTCAACAGATCAGGGCTTGATCCATCACCGTTTTTTAGCTCACTGCACCATCCCAGCTCAGAACCTGGCTACATGCAAATTAGTCTGTCCCTGGCCCAGTGCATCATGGGAACAGGGCAGACCAAACTACCAAGCCAATTCTTTTACTGGAAAGGAAACAAGCTTCCGGGGACCGGTTTCTGGCATTACAGCCGTCTTCGGCCCGGCTTGCTTGAATCCTGATGGTGCAGTGCTGAATTGTTTTGTCCACCATAAGCGTGGAAGGGTATGCTCAGATGTGAGTCCCTTGCTCACTGCACCATCAGGATTCAAGCAAGCCGGGCCGAAGACGGCTGTAATGCCAGAAACCGGTCCCCGGAAGCTTGTTTCCTTTCCAGTAAAAGAATTGGCTGGGTAGTTTGGCCTGCCCTGTTCCCATGATGCACTGGGCCAGGGACAGACTAATTTGCATGTAGCCAGGTTCTGAGCTGGGATGGTGCAGTGAGCTAAAAAACGGTGATGGATCAAGCCCAGATCTCTTGACTGGGTAGGAGTGTTCTGCTTAATTCAGATACTCTGTCCATCACCACCCCGCTTTTCTGAATCGTTTTGTCCACCATAAGCGTGGAAGGGTATGCTCAGATGTGAGTCCCTTGATCACTGCACCATCAGGATTCAAGCAAGCCGGGCCGAAGATGGCTGAAATGCCAGAAACCGGTCCCCGGAAGCTTGTTTCCATTCCAGTAAAAGAATTGGCTTGGTAGTTTGGTCTGCCCTGTTCCCATGATGCACTGGGCCAGGGACAGACTAATTTGCATGTAGCCAGGTTCTGAGCTGGGATGGTGCAGTGAGCTAAAAAACGGTGATGGATCAAGCCCAGATCTCTTGACCGGGTAGGAGTGTTCTGCTTAATTCAGATACTCTGTCCATCACCACCCCCCTTTTCTGAATCGACACCGAAGGAGACACCAGATGGACAATGAGGAACACTGATCCCGTGCTGGTCGTAGCAGTTGTCCATGGTGGCAAGGGAGCTGGTTTGATGGGGGAGATCTCTTAATCCCCGCTGACTTTGTTAATATTCTGGGGCTTTTATTGGCACTGATGGGGTTTCATATGCGGGTTGGGATGGGTGGGCTGGTGGCCTGTTGTAAGGCCCTCCTCCGTTTTCTAAGTTTAGATATTGAGTTTTGGGGCGACAGGCACACTGCTGGTTGGGGATGTACACATGTTGCATGCAGGGGTGCAGGGTGGGGGTCGGGGCTGGGTGTTGGGGACTTTTGTTCGTTGATTTGTGTTTTGTTTATGACCTATGCTTACAATGGATGTTGCGTAATGTTTTAGGATTTTCCGGAGACGAATATGGCGTCAGCTAGACGGGGTTTGGGTGTGTCGGTCCTCAGTTGGAATGTGAATGGCCTGGGAGACAAGATCAAGCGTGCAATGGTGGGACAGCTGGTCAGGCGCCGGTTGCCAGATGTGGTCTTACTCCAAGAGACTCATCTCATGGGAAAGATATGTATGGCGCTACACAGGGGCGGGTATAGATTGGTTGCCCACGCCGGTTTCACCTCTGGCTCCAGGGGTGCGGGGATACTGGTCAAGAATTCCTTCCCGCTCGCCATACAGGCTACCTGGTCTGATAAACGTGGCCGGTATGTCAGTGTTTCTGGGCTTTGGGAGGGCAGAACAATTACGTTCATCTCAGTTTATGTACCCCCCACATTGCAGACAGACACCTTTCGTGACCTGAGTAGGATGTTCTTGTCGATACCTATTGTCATGATGGTGATGGGGGGGATTTCAATGCAGTCATGGATGGTGAAGTAGATAGATACCCCTCCCGTGTGTTACCTCCCTCTAGTAGGTGGTTGTCGGAGTTTGTTACTGGTACGGGTATGGTGGATGGGTGGAGGCTTAGACACCCTGTAGACTTGGAATACACGCACACTTCTGCGGCACACCACTCTTTCTCTAGAATCGACTATCTGCTGTTGCCTGCGTTGCAGGCGGTATTCATCCAGGAAGTGCGACATCTGGCTAGGGGAGTGTCTGATCACTCTCCGATATGGTTGCAGTTGAAAGTCGGACCGGATAATGTCGCCAGAGTTGCACCAATTAGCGCTTGGCGGTTGAGAGATCCCACCACCAAAAAAGAGCTGGTACGTGTCACTGATAGTTACTTTAGTGAGAACTCTGGGACAGTTGATTCTAACTTCTCTCTCTGGGAGGCCTACAAAACAGTTGTCAGGGGGAAGGCCCTCTCCCTAATCTCGGGGCAGAAGAAGAAGAGCAGGGCGGAAAATGATAGGGTCGAGGCGGAGCTATTGGCCACGGAAAGGGAGATCTCCACCACTGGGGACGCGAGCGATAAACATCGCCTCAGTCTCCTTCGGGACGAGTTCAAGCACCTAGCGCGAGAGGGGGTGAGGGAACAGCACGCTAACACACAAAGCAGAATTTATGAACATGGAGACAAGGCTGGGAAACTAATAGCTTGGTTGGAGAGGGGTGACTTTGGGTCGCGTCTGGTCCCGGAGCTGCAGACTGCAGGCTCGGGGATCACGGCGGACCCACAGCTCATAGTAGACGAGTTTGCCAGTTATTATGAGGAGGTTTACACCTCAGCGGGGCTGCACTCGGTGGAAGAGAACGCAGAGGTCATCCGGGACATTCAAATGCCCGTTTTATCAGCCGAGAATCGGGAGTTTATGGATTACGACATAACAAACGACGAGGTCGCGACGGCTATCCGTGGGGTACGCTCCGGGAAAGCCTCAGGCCCGAACGGTATTCCCGTCGAACTCTATAAACTTCATGCTGACCGCATAGCTCCCTTTATGAAGGCCATGTATCTCGAGAGCAGGGAAAACGGCATGCTTCCCTATGACCAGCGTATAGCCAACATTGTTGTTATATATAAGGATGGTAAGCCGCGTCTCGAATGCTCTTCCTATCGCCCTATCTCTCTCTTAAATGCGGAGCCTAAAATTCTAGCCAAACTACTCGCGAATCGGCTAGTGAAAATTATAACTGAACTGATACACCCGGATCAGTCCGGTTTTATGCTGCGCCGCAACACCGCTCTTAACCTTAGTAGGCTCCATGGGGTAGTGGCAGGTTTGACTCGCATTCATGAGCCAGCGGCGCTTTTGTCGCTGGACGCCACTATGGCGTTCGACAGAGTGGAATGGCCTTATTTATTTGCAGTGTTGGAGAAATTCGGGTTCGGCCCGGAATTCATACGATGGATCCGGCTCCTGTACTCCTCACCACTGGCACGGGTAGTGGTGAACAACCATAAGTCCCGTGATTTTCAGCTTGGGAGGGGCACCCGACAAGGATGTCCCCTCTTGCCACTTCTATTTGCTCTGGCACTGGAGCCGCTCGCGGCCTGGGTACGCTGGGATAGATCGATCAGGGGGCTGCGATGGACCTCGGAGTGGGAGGAAAAAATTTCACTATACGCGGACGATATCCTGATGTACCTGACCTACCCCCGACAGTCCCTCATTGTCTTTATGGATATCTTGGCGATATACAGTAGATATTCGGGGTTCGCCATTAATTAGAAGAAGTCGGTTCTCTTTGTGTTGAGCGGCGACCACCCTAGAGTGCCAGAATCCTGCCCGGTAAGGATTGAGCAGGAGGGCTTTCGCTATCTTGGTATCTACATTTCCCGGGATCCTAAACAGCGTTTTGATGCTAACCTGGTTCCCGCCTTGGCCAGACTCCGCCGGGATATCGCAAAATGGAAGGAACTGCCACTCTCCCTACTAGGTTGCGCGGTTCTGTTCAAAATGATGGCGCTCCTGCGGTTCCCGTACGCTCTGCAGAACTTCTTCGATCCCGTGCCTTCCTCTTATTTCAATGAAATAGAATCGCTACAGCGTCAGCTTCTCTGGGCTGGGAGGCCATGGATTGCATTATCTAAACTTATGTTACCCTGGTATGACGGTGGGATTGGACTACCCAGCATCAGGAAATACTACTGGACTTCCCAGCTGGCTCCTATAAACCACGCGGTTTATGGCTCCCCGGCCAACCCGGGTTTCGCAATGGATCGGGCCCAGTCGCCAGGGGGCGAGTATACCCGGATATTGTATGCCAAGGGAGGTAGGTTCCCTTTGTTGGGTCCCGTGTTGGCTTCGGCACGGGCATGGCATGATGCCAACCGTGCTCTCCAGTGGGAGGGTAAGATCACTATGGCCACTCCACTATGGAACTCTGAAGCCCTGGGCAGCCTGTGGAAGTCGAAGGGTTTCGTTCGTTGGGACTTAATAGGTATCTCCCAGATTAGAGACATATGGGGCAAGAAAGGGATATTGACATTTGAGGAACTACAGGCCAGACACCATCTGAATGAGAGTGAGCGATTCCGATATCTGCAAATTAAACATGCCCTGGCGGCAGCTGTCCCTCGTGATGTGATACCGCCGGAGGCTTCCCCGCTGGAAGATCGAATCCTGGATGGGTATCTCCCCACCAGAGCGATCTCTTTGGTTTACAAGAAGTTGGTCAATCACACAGAAGATCCCCTGGTGAGAGTCCGTGAGCAATGGGTGGCCGATGGTTTGATTTTGGATGATGAGACTTGGGTGGAGGCTGGGTCCTCCCCTCGAGAAGTGGCGATCTCCATGAGACTTCGATTGGTGCAACTTAAGATTCTCCACCGATCTTACACCACGGGCCCCGGGTTGTGTCAAATGGGGCTGGCTTCAAATGCAAACTGTTGGCGGGGTTGTGGGATGATAGGTACCTTCATGCATATTCTGTGGGAGTGCCCGGAAATTCAGAAATACTGAACCAAGATTCATGAGAAAATGAGCGAGGTGTGGGGTGTCCAGGTTGCACTGGAGGCACACCGTTGTTTGCTGAATGTATGGGAGCCTTCCGACCTTTCGATTCATGGCAGGCTTTGGGTAACACTGGCCTGTATGATTGCCAAGCGTAACATTGCACAACTATGGGGGGCCGGTCGAGCTCCCCGGGTCCGGAAATGGATGGATGACCTTGATTGGTGTATGTTTCGGGAGAGAGCTGTGTATGTGGCCAGAGGGAGACCCCGCAAATGGGGAAAGATTTGGGATGCCTGGAATGTATATCGAGGAGATATTTGCACACCATCAGAACCCGATCCAGTAAATGAGGACACTGAGGCACCATGAACCCAATCGTGATACTCTTGCATGAATCTGTATCGCTGGAACGCTGAATTGCTGAAAATGTATTGCAGATGTCCGTTGCATAATGGTCTTGTTTGTTGTAATTGTTAATTATTTTCAATAAAAACAATTTTAAAAAAATTAGGTACCCAGTCAGTCAGTCAATTATCTTTATTCGATTATTAAAAATCATAAAAGAACGAGCATTATTACATAGCAACATTTCATCAGAACACAAATTAGTACATAATTTTGACAGACAATCAATATTTAAAAACTCTTAAATCACAATGTACAAGATGAGTTATACGAAAATGTTAAGAATATTAAGAAGAGACGTTTAAAATCAGTGAAATAAAAAGGGAAATCAATATTCAGGAATAAGGTGCCTAGTTCTTGTGCGGTGCTTGTTTATGCATGCTCCTGCAACTAAAAAACTAGCAACATGAAAAGCTACTCTTACATTGGGAAGGAGTTGCAGGAACATCAGGGCTGGTTTTACCTGAATAAAACCTAGATTGCGCAAAATTGGAAGCAAATATCTTTTTCTAATCTCAGTATAATGGCCGCAGAACATGGTAAAGTGAATCGTGTCCTGGGTGGAAAAGTGATCACAATCACATGGTTCAGCATTATCGGGTCTATTCCATATTTTAAAATTGCCCAGAATGAGGTGGATCAAATCAAAACGGAATCTCGTTAGAAGGAAACGGTGGTATGGTTTAGTTACCAGGAAAAGGTATGGTTCCATTCCTGGGGCAGATGTCAACAAACAGTGTTTCCTAACCATGTTTTTTTTTAGCTCTATGGCTTCCCTCTCCATAACATATAAATTTGTCAGGGTATTTTTTACTATTTTAAGATCTTCCTACCTTATCAAATCTGGAGATGAGAAAAGCTCCGATCGGCCGGCTAAAATTAGCTGCGTTTGTACATATTTTACCCACGGAATGTTTTGGGCTCTGTCCAGGGCTAAACAGTCTTTTAAGATGATGTGATTTAATGTAAGCTCCTGGTTAAGCCAAGTTTTCATCCATCCAATAACTGGGGCTAGTTTTAAAATGTCAGTTATATAGCCCAATCCTAGCTCTGTGTGTATTGCATAGGTGGAAGTCGATTGGGGGACAGAAAGCAGGGTTCTCAGAAATTTGTTTTCTATTTTCTGGATTTTATCATGATTAGTGTACCCCCAAATAACAGAACCGTACTGGGCAACAGACAAACATTTTGCTTTATAGACCTTTATAATGCTTTCCATGGGGCGGGCTCCCAGTTTTTTAGCAAAGCCAAGCAACCCTGCTGCCGCTCTTGCAACAGCGTTGCTTTTAACGGAATGCTGGGGGCCCCAAGTGCCCTTTTCATCGAAGGTCACCCCTAAAAATGGAAAAGATGGAACTCTCCTGACCTCTTTCCCAGCACAAAAAAATGTTTTCGACTTTCTTTTCCTGCCTGCAGCTCCTGCAATCATTACATGAGATTTCTCTGTGTTGGTTTTCATGTCCAAGAAGGATATGAAATCCCCAAAAGATGAGAGGAGTTTATTAAGTGCCACTCCGGAGCGTGCCAAAAGAACTGCGTCGTCCGCGTACAGGAGGACAGGTATCTTTGTCTCACCTGCACGCGGGATATCGGTGTGGGATGCTGCCAAGACTACCTCGAGATCGTTTATGTAGAGAGTAAAGAGGAGGGGGGCAAGGATACACCCTTGCCTAACCCCCCTCTCTGACTTAAAGTGGCAAGTGCATCTCCCTTCCCTAGTCACTCTGACCGAGGTCATGAGGTCCCTATGTAGCTCAGCCAAGTATCCAACCAAAGGGGGGTCAATGCCCATGGTCAAAAGGACCCTCCACAGCCTAGCCCTGTTGACCAGGTCAAAGGCTGAGGAGAGGTCCATAAAGGCCATGTACAGAGAACCCCCCTTGGCGATGACATATTTATTAATGATCAGTTCTAGGTTTAGGCACTGGTCTAAGGTTCCTCTTTTGGCTAAAACTGTATTGTGCGTTTGATAGGACACCCTTCCCTTCTAGAAGCTGAGTCAGTCTTCCTAAAAGGACTCTTCCCAAGATTTTAACACTGGAATCAATGAGAGAAATTGGCCTATAACAGGCCGGGTCTGTCCTCTGTCCTTTTTTAAAGATCGGTACTATCGTGGACTTGGCCCAACTAGTAGGAAAGATGAGATCCCTTGTAGCATTAAAAATATTTGTGAGAATCATGGCACTTAGTTCAGGGGCACTCTTGAAGAAATCTGCGGGAACCCCATCGGGCCCCGGTGCCTTTTTATAGAGTGTGTCATTAATTGCTTTTTTCACCTCCTCTAAACTAAAAGGAGAGATGGTAGTTATTGCTTGTGTAAATGGCATCTCACAGTCTGGAGTGGTATCAGGGCAGCTATAGATGTTACTGAAATGTGTCACCCACTGTTCGTCTGGTATAATGCAATCTGCTCTCTGATTCTCTAGTCCCACAAAGTATGGGTGGTTTATTATTGCCCAGAATTTGGCGCTGTCTCTCTGTATATCAGGTAATAATAAATCATTCCAGGCCTCCTTTTTAATCTCAGATTTCCTCACCCTAATAGCATAAATGTATTGTTTCCTCAGTGATGCTATCTGCTCTTTATCTCTAGGTTTGTTTTTTAGAGCCTTTAGGAGGATTGAGTGAGCCTTGGAACAATTTGAGTCAAACCATTTGGGACCCCTGAGCCTATTAGGCTTTGTCTTTACGGTCAGGTCTAAATTGACCTGACGGCAGATAACATTGAAAGCCTCTATCATGGTGGTACCAGAATTATTATTATCCAAACAAATGGGAACCTCCCCCTCAACTTTAGCCAGAGTTTCCTGTAAAAAGGTGATTGGGGTTACTTGATCCCATTTCAGTCTACGCTTCTGATCTCTCGGGACTAATTCTGTCACACATAAAGCATCAGTCTCCCTTTTTCCCAAGACTCCCTGTGATATGGTCTCTAAAATCACAGGGTTATGATCGCTAAAAACTGTAGTTTCTACCTTATAGTTAATAACTTCAGGCAGAATACTAGAAGATAAAAAGATATAGTCTATAATTGTGCCTGTGTCATTGCCCACATATGTTGGTAACCTTGGGCCTGTGGGGCAACTACATGATTCATAAAGGTTAAAAGTAGCTAGGAGCAATTCCAAAGCCTCTCCACGTGATGAGTGTTCGAAATGCGGTGGGGAGGAATAGGGGGAAGATTCTTCGTGTTCCACGTGGCAATCCACATGGCATGGATGGATGTTAAAGTCACCCATAAGGATCACCTCATACCCATGGACACTGTTCTCACTGTGGGTAGACAGGAATTCGTCTAGAGTTACCAGATGCTCGTTTGGGGTTTGACTGACGGGGGAAATATAAAAATTAACAAATAATATGGGCTGAAAGTTTGGTGAAGTTAGTTCAACCGCTAAACAGTTTTTTAAGTTAGATTTAATATGTCTTGGCTTTCCTTGAATATCTAGTGAGATGTAAATTGCCAAGCCCCCCTTTGCCCTTCCTGCTTTACTAGGATCTGCAGGTACAGTAAAGTGGGAAAAGCCGTCCAAAGCCAGTCTGTCTGACGTTTCCCAGGTTTCTTGAAAGGCAAGGACGTCATAGGATCTAATTATGTCCAACCAATTCTAGTCGTTATATTTGGCTCTGAGACCAGCGATATTCCAGCTCATAATTCTACAGACCCTAATACCTGCAGAGTTCCGAACTAATGAACTGGAAGCAGGCTGAGGACCCTCACCATTACTGTCTTGTCTAAGGGAGAGTCAATCGTTTTGGTCCATGAAGGATAACGGGGCATAGCGATTGAACAGTTGAAGGGGTTGTGCAAAAGGATTGTGCTGTACTGAATGGAAATGGTGGGCTGCTACATTATACCTTGGGTCCTGGCCCCATCTGAGGTTCGAATCCCAATTTCTGTCCCACCCTGGCGCAGAGGTCCTTGAGTAGGTAACATTCTGCTGTTCACCGTAGAAAAACTTTAGGGTTAAGGGAACAACAGTACCCTGTCTGCGTTGGGGAGGGAATAAGTTAGCAAGAATGTTGGGAAGGACGTCTTGATTTGAAAAGCTCACTGCCACGCAGTCCCCTTTAAACTTTTTCGGCCGGCTTCCCAACCAGGGGACCCTAGTTGCCGACTTGATTACGCTTGCCAGATAGTACTTTCTCCCTGGTGCTAGCCGCATATTACTGGTTAACCAGTGTAAGGCCTTGCTTGTGAGAGAAGTGGGGCTTTCCGCTGTTCCCCCTTCCAGAGGAGGGACATTTGCTAGAACTAAAACCACTGGTGTGGCTTCAACTATGAATTGTAGGGGGTCCATTGAGTGAACTTGTGCTGGGGGGATATTGACCGAAGGGATTCTGTCTGTTGGGATGTTAACTAATAGAGGACCCTCACTGTTAGCAGTCAATGTTGGTGGATGAGGTGGTGAATTCTCTTCTGGCAACTGATTTCCTACGCCTTCACCTACAACCTCTCTAACAACATTTCCCCCTGTGTTATTACTCAAATTTGTAACTAGCGTAGTTATATTTTCTACCCCACCTGCAACCATAGTATGGAGTCCACCCAACTTCTTGACCTCCGCTTGCAGTTTGTCAATTTTTGATATTAGAGGTTTAATAATAGCGTTGATTTTTAACTCAAGAAAATCAGCAATTTTTTCAAAAAAAGCATCCTCAAATGTGTGATTTGAATTATCCTCAACACTATTCACTTGCTTAGACTTTGGGGTAATAGCCCTCTTCCATCTTGTCCCCGATCGTAGCCCGCCCCGCTTTGGTGGATTTTTGGTGCATAGTCGTCTTGGCCTGGTGGCATGCCCTATAGGCGACTGCTCGTCAGATGAGACGCGAGTCTGTTTCTCCTGTTCGGAGTCAATGTCAATGTCGCTCTCAGCCTCAACATTGGGTACCTCAGAGGCCGGGGCTACTTTAACAGATGTGCCAGTTGTTCCTTGAGAAATAGGGCCGCTAGTTATGACCACGCGATGAGCTTCCTGCAGTATGGTGTCATCAGTCAGAGTAGATGCGGAAGGGGACAGACATCGTAAGTCTGGAGATTGGCTCAACCCCAGAGAATCTCTCCTCTGCATGTTTATTTTTTTAACAGTCTGGACAAGGTAATTGTCAATAGTGTTTAGCGGGGCTTCCTCAGGTTTTGTAGGCATGTTTACAAAATACACGCAAACTCACTATTGTACAAGTAAAATGGCAGGTAGCAAAATCTTAAAGCAATACGTCTTACGTGAAGAGTGGGTCACGCAAATATTTCCTGCAGCGTTTCTGGCCCTGTCCCTGCCTACTCCTGCCGATGAGGGCCGTAGAGGGCCCGCCCTTTGCCCGGGCTTAGCCCCGGGCGCTCCCGCGCGCGACTCGCGGGGCGAGAGGACGCAGGCTCCGCTTTCTAGCGCCTCCGGGTGCTCTGCTGACGCGCTCCTGCTGCGCCGCCCCTAAGGTTGCTGGGGCTTGTAGGCGGTAGAGGTAGAGGGGTGGGAGTCTCTCGGCGCTCCCGCTCTGCACGTGTCCTTGCTGCAGCTGTTTGCCGTTTCCCTCACGGCTGATGTCTCAAGGTAAGCTTTAGTCCCCCGGGCTCCTGGACGCAGGCTCCGCTTTCTAGCGCCTCCGGGCGCTCTGCTGACGTGCTCCTGCTGCGCCGCCCCTAAGGCTGCTGGGGCTTGTAGGCGGTAGAGGTAGAGGTGCGGAAGTCTCTCGGCGCTCCCGCTCTGCCCGTGTCCTTGCTGCTGCTGTTTGCCGTTTCCCTCACGGCTGGTGTCTCAAGGTAAGCTTTAGTCCCCCGGGCTCCTGGACGCAGGCTCCGCTTTCTAGCGCCTCCGGGCGCTCTGCTGACGTGCTCCTGCTGCGCCGCCCCTAAGGCTGCTGGGGCTTGTAGGCGGTAGAGGTAGAGGTGCGGGAGTCTCTCGGCGCTCCCGCTCTGCCCGTGTCCTTGCTGCCGCTGTTTGCCGTTTCCCTCACGGCTGGTGTCTCAAGGTAAGCTTTAGTCCCCCGGGCTCCTGGACGCAGGCTCCGCTTTCTAGCGCCTCCGGGCGCTCTGCTGACGCGCTCCTGCTGCGCCGCCCGTAAGGCTGCTGGGGCTTGTAGGCGGTAGAGGTAGAGGTGCGGGAGTCTCTCGGCGCTCCCGCTCTGCCCGTGTCCTTGCTGCCGCTGTTTGCCGTTTCCCTCACGGCTGGTGTCTCAAGGTAAGCTTTAGTCCCCCGGGCTCCTGGACGCAGGCTCCGCTTTCTAGCGCCTCCGGGCGCTCTGGTGACGCGCTCTTGCTGCGCCGCCCCGAAGGCTTCTGGGGCTTGTAGGCGGTAGAGGTAGAGGTGCGGGAGTCTCTCGGCGCTCCCGCTCTGCTCGTGTCCTTGCTGCCGCTGTTTGCCGTTTCCCTCACGGCTGGTGTCTCAAGGTAAGCTTTAGTCCCCCGGGCTCCTGGACGCAGGCTCCGCTTTCTAGCGCCTCCGGGCGCTCTGCTGACGCGCTCCTGCTGCGCCGCCCCTAAGGCTGCTGGGGCTTGTAGGCGGTAGAGGTAGAGGTGCGGGAGTCTCTCGGCGCTCCCGCTCTGCCCGTGTCCTTGCTGCCGCTGTTTGCCGTTTCCCTCACGGCTGGTGTCTCAAGGTAAGCTTTAGTCCCCCGGGTTCCTGGACGCAGGCTCCGCTTTCTAGCGCCTCCGGGCGCTCTGCTGACGCGCTCCTGCTGCGCCGCCCCTAAGGCTGCTGGGGCTTGTAGGCGGTAGAGGTAGAGGTGCGGGAGTCTCTCGGCGCTCCCGCTCTGCCCGTGTCCTTGCTGCCACTGTTTGCCGTTTCCCTCATGGCTGGTGTCTCAAGGTAAGCTTTAGTCCCCCGGGCTCCTGGACGCAGGCTCCGCTTTCTAGCGCCTCCGGGCGCTCTGCTGACGCGCTCCTGCTGCGCTGCGCCGCCCCTAAGGCTGCTGGGGCTTGTAGGCGGTAGAGGTAGAGGTGCGGGAGTCTCTCGGCGCTCCCGCTCTGCCCGTGTCCTTGCTGCCGCTGTTTGCCGTTTCCCTCACGGCTGGTGTCTCAAGGTAAGCTTTAGTCCCCCGGGCTCCTGGACGCAGGCTCCGCTTTCTAGCGCCTCCGGGCGCTCTGCTGACGCGCTCCTGCTGCGCCGCCCCTAAGGCTGCTGGGGCTTGTAGGCGGTAGAGGTAGAGGTGCGGGAGTCTCTCGGCGCTCCCGCTCTGCCCGTGTCCTTGCTGCCGCTGTTTGCCGTTTCCCTCACGGCTGGTGTCTCAAGGTAAGCTTTAGTCCCCCGGGCTCCTGGACGCAGGCTCCGCTTTCTAGCGCCTCCGGGCGCTCTGCTGACGCGCTCCTGCTGCGCCGCCTCTAAGGCTGCTGGGGCTTGTAGGCGGTAGAGGTAGAGGTGCGGGAGTCTCTCGGCGCTCCCGCTCTGCCCGTGTCCTTGCTGCCGCTGTTTGCCGTTTCCCTCACGGCTGGTGTCTCAAGGTAAGCTTTAGTCCCCCGGGTTCCTGGACGCAGGCTCCGCTTTCTAGCGCCTCCGGGCGCTCTGCTGACGCGCTCCTGCTGCGCCGCCCCTAAGGCTGCTGGGGCTTGTAGGCGGTAGAGGTAGAGGTGCGGGAGTCTCTCGGCGCTCCCGCTCTGCCCGTGTCCTTGCTACCGCTGTTTGCCGTTTCCCTCATGGCTGGTGTCTCAAGGTAAGCTTTAGTCCCCCGGGCTCCTGGACGCAGGCTCCGCTTTCTAGCGCCTCCGGGCGCTCTGCTGACGCGCTCCTGCCGCGTCGCCCCTAAGGCTGCTGGGGCTTGTAGGCGGTAGAGGTAGAGGTGCGGGAGTCTCTCGGCGCTCCCTCTCTGCCTGTGTCCTTGCTGCCGCTGTTTGCCGTTTCCCTCACGGCTGGTGTCTCAAGGTAAGCTTTAGTCCCCCGGGCTCCTGGACGCAGGCTCCACTTTCTAGCGCCTCCGGGCGCTCTGCTGACGCGCTCCTGCTGCGCCGCCCCTAAGGCTGCTGGGGCTTGTAGGCGGTAGAGGTAGAGGTGCGGGAGTCTCTCGGCGCTCCCGCTCTGCCCGTGTCCTTGCTGCCGCTGTTTGCCGTTTCCCTCACGGCTGGTGTCTCAAGGTAACCTTTAATCCCCCGGGCTCCTGGACGCAAGCTCCGCTTTCTGGCGCCTCCGGGCACTCTGCTGACGTGCTCCTGCTGCGCCGCCCCTAAGGCTGCTGGGGCTTGTAGGCGGTAGAGGTAGAGGTGCGGGAGTCTCTCGGCGCTCCCGCTCTGCCCGTGTCCTTGCTGCCGCTGTTTGCCGTTTCCCTCACGGCTGGTGTCTCAAGGTAAGCTTTAGTCCCCCGGGCTCCTGGACGCAGGCTCCGCTTTCTAGCGCCTCCGGGCGCTCTGCTGACGCGCTCCTGCTGCGCCGCCCCTAAGCTGCTAGGGCTTGTAGGCGGTAGAGGTAGAGGTGCGGGAGTCTCTCCGTGCTCCCGCTCTGCCCGTGTCCTTGCTGCCGCTGTTTGCCGTTTCCCTCACGGCTGGTGTCTCAAGGTTAGCTTTAGTCCCCCCATAAACGTGCATCATGCATACAGAAGAAATTATAGAAAAAGAAACAGATAAAGAGAGGCCAGAGAACACCATAATATCAAAAGAAGCCATGTACAATGTATAAAGAGTTTTAATCATACCCAAAAATCATTAAAACAATTATAGTCCTACACAATATAAAAAACAGGACATGTAAAAAAATCATAAAACACACACTATGTTATGTTAATGTTAGGCTCTATTTATAAAGCGCACTGACACCGGAGGTTTCCTGGCGCTGAGCATACACAATGGCAGAGGGAAAGACTTATACAACAAGCAACACAAAATATAATCAAAGTATTGATGTCCTCAATGATTTAGGCCATGTTGGAAGCGTCGACGGCGTTTGAACCCCAGATGGTTTTCGGGGTCATCATCAGGACTAAAAGCTTCAGAAGTGGGAAGCGACCACTTAGCACAAATTTCTGTAACTGCAAGAAACTGAGTATCAAGTCATCAGTAAATGGCATGAAAAAACAGCGAGGCGGAGTTCGAATGTGGGAGGAGCTCAATATGACATCTGAGCCTTCCCTAGAGAATTTATTGGTGAGAACTCAGCGTGTAGTCTCCATCCGACATCGACCAGCCCAAATTACCGCCCAAATTACCTTTGATAACTAGGCCCACTAGCTGTCATAACAACTGACGTCATTGCCAGAGACACTGGAGCCCTTGGTTCTCACTTCTGGGGCTCTGCGCCCCTTCGGCCACCCTGCAAATTATTGACTGGTTCCTTCGCTTGACTTGACATCTGCCCTTATTTGATCTTTTTTGTGCTGGGTTTTGAGGTGAAGGTGGGGTTTTTGCTCTCAGCCAAGTTTGGGGGTTGGAGTGGATGGAGGTAGGTTGTTCTATATATGTTTTTGCTTGTTGTTTTTTCCCTCCCCTTGGCAGTTCTTCTACAGAAGTCATAACTATTGCCTGTCCACCTAAGATCGTGACTCGCAACACTCTACTCTTATCACTCTTTCTTTAAGGTCCCCAACAGGTAATTTCTTACACCCCTTACACATAATACCGGCCCAGACTCCCTTAGAATCAGCCTCCAGGCACGGCAACTGTATGATTCCAAAACCATAATGTTCACCACTAGATGTCTGATATGAAACGTTTGTGGGATTAATGACCAGCACTAGGCCAGGTTAGTACATGCCTATCTCACTAGACACCATATTGATACCTTCTTCCTTCAGGAGCTCCACCTCACACCATCGACATCCTACCACCTCCGAGCAGGCTGGTGTGTGGAAACACATGTATCACACTACTCCATTTATGCGTGAGGGATGGCCATCCTAATACGCAAAGGTCTTCCCTGGTGCCAGACTCAGGCTATCTGCGACGTAAAGGTGCGATATGTTCTCCTGGCTGGTGAGCTCCACGGGCAGCCGGTTATACTGGCCTCTATTTAAGGCCTCAACACTGATAGCCCAGAGTTTTTTGCAAATGTATGGAGACAAATAGATGGAATGGGGACGGGCGCGGTCATATGGGGAGGTAACTTTATTGTGGTACTCAACCCAATTGCTGATTGATCCAGTGCCACTGCCCGCCCACATCCCAACGCGGCAGCACAGCTGCACACCTTAATTAGTGACAATTGTCTTGTTGATGTCTGGAGATGCTTGCATGAGTGTAGAGAGGTTGGGTATCTGTGTCACTGCGGTGATAGGCACGTGATTGCAGATTGACTATTGGTTGCTCACACAGGATGATTTTACATGGACCATCACCACCGCGCTTCCCTCCTGAACATTGTCTGATTACACTCCTATATTCCTAAAACTATCGCTCCCACTAGCTGTGCTGCGGGTGTTTACATGGCAATTGCCCACTGCGGCCCGGAGATGGTCAGTCTTTAAGTCTGAGATCCGTACCACTATCATTGAGTAGTTTGCTACAAACGAAGTGTTGGTTTCTTACCCGGCGGTCTTACGGGAACCATTTAAGGCTGTGATCAGAGGCGAGTGTATCACAAAGCAGGCATTAGTCCTAAAGGCAATTAGAGCACATTTAGAGATGTTGGAGGGCAAACCTCCGGTCATCAATCTGGACTATTGCGAAACAACAAGTCCGTCTGTCATTGCGGTTTTCCGTGAAAAACTCAGAGAATACAATGATGAGGCGCATGGTGAACGAAATTTTTTTTCCTGCGAGGCAACGGCACATCGCCATGGGGAGGGTGAGCGCCCTGGCAAAATGCTCGCTACTATGCTCCATAGAGCACCGGCCTCTAACTATGTGGTGGAGCCGCTCAATGACACACCAACCCCACAGCATAATGGTCCACAATGACCTCCTTCTACACTGGACTCTACGAGGCCTCGACTGCGCCAAGCAGAGAGGAACTTGAGGCTTACTTCGACACTATACAATTCCTCTGGCGAGACAGCGCCCAACGCTTATTTTTAGATTTCCCATTCACAAAGTAGGAGGTGCTACATGTTATTCAGAGTCTCCTTAGTGACAAGGCGCCTGGCATTGATGGGCTCACAACCTCCTTTTATAAGTAGTATGCTGCTCTGTTGAGTCCACACCTGCTAGCCATGTTTGAGGCCTCCTTGGAGTCAGGCGAGCTCCCCACTTCGCTTTGCGGGGCAGTCTTTGTCACAATACTTAAGCCTGACTAGGCTGGTTAACCGATGCGACTCCTACAGGCCACTGTCAATGATAAATGTGGATAATGCATTTTTTGCTAAACTTGTGTCCAATAGACTCCTTGAGCTCCTAACTGACGTGTTCCACCCAGACCAGTCTGGATATGTGCTTGGGCGCTCTACTGCACACAATCTCTGCACGTTCCTTGCAATTATGAAGATCGTTAAGCCACACTTGGCTGCAGTTGCGGCTCTGTTAGACGCCACTAAGGTTTTTGATTAGTTGGAGCGGCCCTTTTTGCCCTGTTTTCTTTCAGGCCTGAGTCTAAGCTCGTGGTTCATAAGCCATATTAAGTTATTATAGACCTCCCCTGCAGTCGACTTCAGTTAAATGGGACGATATAGGATCCCTTTCTGGTCATGCGCGGTACCCGAGAGGGTTGCCCCTTTTCCCCAGTTCTCTTCACAATTGTGATAGAGCCACTCATGACTCGTTTGTAACAACATTACTCCCACTGGGGGCTAAACTTTACAGAGTGTAGAATTTTGATTTCTATATACGCGAATAATGTTGAGCTTTACATTCGAAACCCTGAAGAAAACCATGCTTCAATTATATGGAAGGTCATTAAATCCGTAGGCCTTTCCGGTATACAGATACATTGGGCAAAATCGATTTTGTTTCCGCCCACCAACAATACCCTGTTGTTTGAGCCTGAGATTCCTCTGCAGTGAACCGCAGGGCCGGTGCTATATCTGGGCATATGCCTCAGCCGTGATGCAGATGAGTTATGTGGGGCCAATTATTTTGTCGACATGCCCTGGCTCGAGGACCGAATCTCGGCATAGAATCGACTTCCATTGTCCATGATGGGGCGATTGGCAATAGCCTAAATAATAGTGCTACCTAAATATCTATACCTCTTTTATAATATCCAGTTCTTTCTGTTACTACGCTCCAATCTAATATCTCTGACCTGGGCTGGCAAGCAGGCAAGAATTTCCTGCGAACTATTCATGCTAATGCTGCGCCAGGGTGGTCTAAATGCACCGGATATGATGTTATATGCGCTCTGCACTCAAATTCAACATCTCCATTACTGTCTTTACCCTACACGATCTCAGCCACATGCGGAGGTGGAGGCAGACATTTTGTCCCCCCTGCCGCTGTCTACCATGGTATATCAGGCCTTCAAGCCTTCGCGCATGAAGACTGATACTATGAAGTGCGTGCGTTGGCCCTTGAATGGTTTGCCCCGCCGTGCTCAGCTGCAGGGAATTTACGCCTGTCCATTCCACTGCCACGCAACCCCATGATGCCTGCTTTGTGAGGCGCCGGCGCTAAAGCTAGAGCACACAGGAGGAATTTGTTCACAATTGCTGATCTATACCCTGATGATCAATTCCTCTCACCTCTTGCGCTGAATGAATCCCCGCGCCCTACTGCACTCAACATATTGCTATATCACCAGATTTGTGCCACCTGTCGCAAACTACATGATACATTTCCTGAACCCCCACCTGCGCTACATGCTCTTGAACTTATGTTAACGAATTCTTTCTCCCGCAAGCTGGTCACTTGCTTATACACGATCATGCAGGACAAAGCCCCCATCCGCATCCCGTCTGCCCATACTAAGTGGGCTCTGGCCACTGAATCCTCCATTACAGACGAACAATGGTCATATTGTTGTAAACAGACTGCAGCTCTTTCGCCCAATTATAGACTCAGACTCATCCACTTTAAGTTCCTCCATCAACTATATTGCACACCAATGCAGCTGCAGTGTATGGGTCTATTGATGGAGGCGCGGTGTGTGAGATGTCCAATGGCCCAGGCTGCCTTTCTACACCTTGCCTGAGACTGCCTGGAGGTAGCGGACCATTGGCAGACAGTGTGCCACACTCTCCAGCAGATCACCAGGCACTATGTGTCGCGGACGCCGCTGGTCTGCCTCCTAGGCTACGTTAGGGACATTCCCTGGAACTGCGTCGGCTTATGGCCATGCTCCTGTTGCTTGCAAAGCACTGCGCCGCTAAGCATTGTGGGAGGAGACTTCTGTCCAAGGCTGAGGCGTGGCTGCTGGCTGCAACTCACTGCCAGAGCAGTCAGCCAACTACTGGGAATTAATGCCGCCAACATCACGCCCGAAAGACATCTGGGATCCACTATTAATGCACCTAAGACGACGAGTCTGGGCCTCCAGAGTGGTAACTCCTCCCTGAGTGTTCTGATTTTGCCTCAGAGAGCCGGGACTCCCATTTCCTCAGAATCAAGCTCGAAACCGAAGCACACGCCACGGCAACTGCTGGAGCCCGAGCTATATCTGTCCTGTCTTTAATAATTAGACTGAGTGCTACTGCCATGGGGATATTTCATGATTTGATATTTATGACATGATGACATTATTGCTGGAATGTACTGCCGACATTTTTCTTCCCTTTCTTACTCCCCTCTTCCCTCCTTACCTCCCTCCACTCCTGTAAATTGACTTGAGCCTTGGCCCAACTGTTGTGTATTTTAAATGCCAATAAACACGTTTAAAAAAAGAAGAAAAGAAAATGTCTAAAAACTGGATTGTACGAACCCAATTATTTCAGAGGTGTGTGTGTTTGGAAATGCACAAATGATGACAATATTTGATCAACATTCTCATATGTGAAACACTTAGATAAATGATTTTTGCTGTATGCAAATGAAGGGAAATTTCCCTTTGTCTTGTAATGGATTTGTTGTCTATAAAATGTAAAGGAATCAAGGTAACCGCTATTATGTGGGAAAAAATGATAGGCCATTATAAGCAAAATGCTAAGAGGCAGCGACATAATCAAAAGATGTCAAGAATTTCTCAAGATAGAAACCACTACAGCAAATTACAATGTTATATGTTAAGAGTGTGGTGCCTGATTAGCCTTGAATCGCCAATATCAATGTACTCTTTGCATTGCAACACTTATACACTGTTTTTTTGTTGGAAACTTGAAAGAAAATTAATAACATTTTTGAAAAAATTCTCACGCAAAGTTAATGTATAAAATGTTTGTTGATTTATGATAGTAATTGCCTTGAAGAAAATCTAAAGCTTCCAACGGAATTAAATGCGGTTGTATGTCTGGCATTCATTGTTCTGGCCCATCCATGCTTGTGGTCCCAGATCCTAGTGTGCAAACCAAAGGGACAGAAGATTCTCGGCATCAAGCCTTACGTTTTAAATAATGTAACAACTGCTCTGTGTCCAAACCCTGCCCGTGACCTCTTTTTGGAATCACAAAAACATTTTTTTTTAATTTTCAGCTGCGAGGCGGCCCTAAAAACACGTGTCAACAGACTTCAGCTTGCAGTAGAGAAAAGGGATGACTAGGTTTACAGAGGCACCATAAAAGGGTCCTCACATACTCACTCATTCACTCACTCACTCTCTCTTTTTTATTTTTTTTATTTTAAACTTTTTTATTGGCAGCACAAGCAGACGTACATTTCAAAAGAAAATTATAATACATAAGTTCCTTAAAAACGTAATCAAATCGAAAATAGGCAAATAGATTTACAGTATATTAAAGAAAAAAATACATCAGTTTCTTCTGCATAGAATAGGCTCTGACCATGAAAGAAATAGGAACTATTCACAAATCTCATACTGCAAAAATGAAGTCATTCATTCCTCTCTCATTGATTCACTCGCAAATGCAATATACACATGTCTGAGAAAAGGTCACGGGTTACATCACTCGCACCGTCCGGTGCAGGGCTTTATATCATTGTAAAAATGCCAAAAATAATTTCTTAAGGATCTAGAACTCTGATAAGCTTCACTGTATTGAGGACTGGGTTTTGAATATGTGTTCTGAAGCAAAACTATAAAAAATCTCTGTACAAAATACAAGTCTCTTTCTAATGGAGAACATACTCTTGACTTGAGCTATATTCTGGTTATATATATGTGTGCAAATCCAGAGAGCCTTGATGGACCTCCGACAGCTCCTCTTGAAAACAATATCATTGTTCCTGATGGTCAATCTTGGGCTTAAAGCAATTGAAAAATAATTGTCCAGTTACTCCATTAGACAACAAATGGAGTGGCCCGAGCTAGAGCAGATCCAGTCTGATTACTCATCGTGTGTTCATCTTAGCACGATCTGAAGCCTAATATGTGATGAACATACAGAAATCCAAGAATTCTTTACACTTAGGAGAACTTCTGTCAAAGGTAAGCTCGGTCAGACCCATCAAAGGAGGATCCAATGTACCCAGTTGAAGTACTGCCAAAGATGAAGGAAGAGAGGAATTCCTAGTTAAGGCTTGAACCTGGGTCATCAAGGGGTTCACAGCAGCCAGCAATTCCTGTACTTGATCTATGATGACAACAGTTATTTGATGTTCTTGGTGTTGAAATCTGTCAGGTCTTTCCATAGCAGGGCTATGGGTGAAAGTAGGGGGATCGACGGAACAGAAGCAGGATGAATAACAGCAGCACAGGAGCTACACAGAACGGGCAACAGCAAGTCTGTAATGCAACACGCCGTGCAGTGAACTGAACACTTATACCTAAAAATACAAGAAGTAAAACTTGACACCTGGAAATGTTACGACTCCATCTTGGAATGGTAACATATATTATCAGTAAGTAGTCAAAATAGGTTTATCCCAAACATAAAGGTAGAAGGGATTCTGACTACATGTAAGCTCATTAATTAGGAGTCACTCACTTAATGCGAACACATATTTCATGCCCGAATGGCAGATGCTAATGTGCAGTGCATCCCGAGGCGGAGTCACGACACTGCATCAAACACACTCTTTACATCCAGTGGAATCAAGAGAAATGTTGGTTGTGCACCAAAGCTGAAACTTCACAGCTGGCAAGGCAGAACATGGTACAAAAGGCAAGTGGGGTGAGTACAGTATGACACGCAGACACACATGCCCAAGGATAACAGCAGCATTCAGGTCAATCAAAGGTGAAAGCCCCAGTAGTCCACAAAACTCAACAACTGAGGAAACTCCACCAGCTGCCAATGCTCATCCACATATGCCACCCCTGGTAAGGCTGCATCTGGACCACTGTACCCACTTTGGGGGCCTACCCTGAAGTAGTCTGTCCTGACCCAGAGGGTTCATCGTGAGTACTGCGCCCAGCTCTTGAGGATGCCTGTCACACATTTTGCCCAGTCCTGGATACCACTTCCTAGGTATTGTATGTTTCTGAAGGCCACATCTGGCATACTGTGTCAGTTTCTGGAGGCCACACATCCTGGTCATGGTCTCAAGTTCTGTAGTCCACATGTGGAGTTATATGTAGGTTTGTGAGCTTTTCTTTCCTGCTGCCTAAGTTTTGAAAAGCTCCCAACTTTCGCCTTCAGAAACTTTGCAAACATTTCCGGATTTCCTTCTACTGTGCAACATTTCTTCTCTGCAATTCTCATGTATGCAAGCAAATTTTCATGCCAATAGAATACAGACAAGCTCAGCATGAACGGCTGAGAATTCCCTGGTTGCATCATAATTTTATATGTGAAAAGGCACATAGTATTTTTCGGTCATGAGTGTATATTGTGCCGAGTTTCTCTATGTACAATGGCACTTAGGAGGTAAACACCTATTTTCTACAAAGTATGTCTCCAGTGAAAATATTTTTCAAGGTTACGTCAATCAATCAATATTCTTATAAAGCGCGACTACTCAACCGTGAGGGTCTCAAGGTGCTGTGTGGGGTGGGGTGGGGTGGGCTAGATCTGCAGTTCAGTCGAAGAGCCAGGTCTTGAGGCCCTTCCTGAATTGAGGCAATGACAGTGATTGCCTGAGGTGCAGAGGCAGGGAATTCCAGGTATTCGCAGGAAAACAGGAGAAGGATCTTCCTCAAGCCGTGGTGTTGCGGATCCATGGGATGGTGGCCAGGGCCAGTTGGGAGGAGCGGAGATGTCTGTTGAGAGTGTAGAAGGAAAGGCGGAGTTTGAGGTATCCACTTCCAACGTTGTTTAGGGCTTTGTAGACATGCGTGAGAAGCTTGAAGGTGTGAGATGTTCAGGATGAGTCTGGCGGAGGTGTTCTGGACGGTCTGCAGTTTTTTGGGGAGTTTCTGGGTGGTTCCGGCATACAGGGCGTTGCTGTAGTCGAGTCTGCTGCTGATGAGTGCATGGGTGATCGTTTTCCTGGACTTGGTGGGGATCCATTTGAAGATCTTATGAAGGAGGCAGAGAATGTGGAAGCAGGATGAGACAGCTTTGATTTAGCGGTTCATTGAGAGCAAGGAGTCCAGAAGTAAGGATAAGTGTGAGGTAAAATGTTGCAATAGTCATGATTTTCACATGTAAGCCTTGAAACAAAAATTGTTGCAAATTTAAAAATATGCCACCTATTTCAAGGCGCTAAGCATAAGCTTAACAAATCCCTTTGCAACTTCTCACACCCTTAATTCTGTGACCATGTCTCAGTGGCATAGCAACTGTGTCGCAAGACTCTAATGCAAACAAGGAAAATGATCTCCAATATCCTCTGGTTGGACAGTGAAAGACAGTCATAGTTGGGGTGCAGTGGACCCCTCAATCCCCTGGGCCCTGGTGCCATTGCATATGCTACATCTATGATCACTAAGTCTATGTCATCTGTAAATCTCTTAACTGGAATTTTGTTTCCATTTCTATAGGTCTCGCCTGGAGTGTTGAGTCCAGTTCTAGGGTCCTCACTTGTATTATTTTACCTAGTTCTGGAGGCTTTACCTGCATCTTTATGTCTACTGGTGGAGGCCATATCTGGAGTGTTGTGTACAATTTTGGAGGCCTCATCTCCAGTATTGTGACCAGTTCTGAGGGCTCCATCAGGAGTATTGTGTATATTTCTGGAGGCCTTGTCTGCAGAATTGTGACAAGTTTTGAGTGCTACATCTGAATTAATTTATCCAGTTCTGTAGGCTCACTCTGGATTATTGTGACCGATTCTATTGGGCACACCTGGAGTATTATGATCAGTTCAATGGCCCTATCTTGAGTCGTGTGTTCAGTTCTGGAGGTATTGTCTTCGGGTAGCCCGGGTCCGAAGGCCTCAGCTATAATATTATGCCTAGTAATGGAGACCTCAACTGCAGCATTCAGCCTATTTCTGGAGGCTACATCTAGATGTGTACAGTTCTGGAGGCCTTGTCTGCAGTATTGTAGCCACTTCTGAGGGCTACATCGAAAGTATTATGCCTATTTCTCAGAAGCCTTATCTGGAATACTGTGATCAGTTCTCGGGGCACCATCTAGAGTATTGTGTTCAGTTCTGTAGGCATTATCTGAAGTATTGTGACCAATTTTAACGACACCATCTAGAGTGTTCTGAAGGATACATGGAGAGTATTGTGTCCAACTCTGGAGGCCTCTGGAGAATTGTGAAAATTCCAAGAGGAGTTATCAGGAGTATTTTTACCTGTTCTAAGGGCTACATCTGGAGTATTGTGTCCCTTTCTGGAAAGCCCATTGGAATATTATGACCGGTTCTACAGGCACCATCTGGAGTATTGTGTTCATTTCTGGAGGCATTATCTGGAGCATTGAGACCAGTGCCAAGGGCACTATCTAGAGTATTGTGAAAAGTTCAAGGGGTGTCATCAAGGGTATTGTGGCCTGTTCTGAGGGTTACATCTGGAATATGAGACCTCATCTAGAGTATTGTGAAAAGTCACACTGGCCTTATCAGGAGTTCTGTGACCAGTTCCGGAGACCTCATCAGGCGTAACATGGTGGGGGCAAAATGAGAGGGAGAGAGAGAGACACAAAGGGTACAAGAGAAAGAGGCAGCGCGCCGGAGGGATTGAGACGAAAGATTGAAATTAAAGTGCAGGCGCAGAACAAACAAGTGAATCATAAGAGCCACAAACAGCTTTGGAATTTCATTTGGTTTTTCAATTTAGAAGTGACAAGGACAGCTCGGTGGAAAAACAATCAGCGGCCAGGACTGTGCGCACAGAGAGGGAGGGCTGAGGCGCACTGATAGAAGAGAGAGGAAAAAGTGAGCGGGTGGAGAATATGGAAGGGTATAAATAGAATGGGACAACCCGAAGCTTGAAAAAACCAGAAAGGTTGAGATGTGCACAACTAGAAGAGAGACATCTGAGCAGGGCTCAAGTCCTAAAAAAAGAAGTGGGTGTGACATCATGAAACAAGTTAGGCAGAATGGGTGTGACATCATGAAGCGTGGCATCACCGCGCATGACATCACAAGAAGTTGCATCATTGCACATGACATCACCATGTGTTATAACACAGGAATTGGCATCACTGCACGTGACATCACATGTGGCATCACAGGAAGTGGAATCACAACCCATGATCTCATCAGATCTTAAGACCTCACATATGTTTAGCAGGTCTATCATGAGTACATTACAATATTTAACAAATTAGATTTTGCATTGGGGTTGTGCCAAAATTTTGACACAACCCCAACGCAAAATATGGGCCTCAACTTATACATTCATTTGTTTTAAACCAAGCCACAAAGAAATTGGCAACAAGGAGAAACACAGCAGTAAATCTGTTCTGCCTAATTGGTTGCAATGTCTGTATTTTAAAATATCTTATGGGAATTAAGGCACCTGCTGCAGAGATCTTTGTGTGCCAGCCAAATCTCAAAGAATAATAATATTGGTAAGACAAATCTGGAGGATAACGTATTTGCTGGAGAGATCTGTGTTTTGCCTAGTCCTAGTTTTGAATCCATGTAGCATACAGGGTTAATATGTCTTCCTCAAATCACATTATGTAGCACACAGATGACAGATTTATAGTTAATGTAAATGGGTAAGTGGGTTACTGCTTTTAAGACAGAGATCCTTTCTGTTACTTGCAATTCATAAATTGTAATCCTTCTAATAGAGATAGCACAGTGAGGAATGAATGACATGTTGCTCCTGTACCTTGTAACCCTCACTGTCTTATGTAGCACATCTTTTATACTGATGTACACACGTACGATTTATTGTCAATGTATAATCTGCACGTGTGATGTGAAGCGCTCTGACACCTGGCATTGGGATGAGCAGTGCTAAAGCGCTATACAAAAAATAAAACAAAATAATGGTATCTTAATTGTTATTTGTGTAAATACTAAGGTGACCTACACTTGTGACATTCTTACAGTGTATGCATATCTTTCATATACAGAGACTGAATAAAGTCAAAAGCATTTCTCTCAAGTACCTGTGAAATGATACGATGTGAGTCTTTGTTTGCTGTCCATTGCATCTGAGCATAGCGCCTCGACTCACCGGAGCGTGGCATTAGGGCCCAGGCCCCCTCCACTCTCCTACAACTCTGGCCATGGTGAGAGGATGCGTTGGTTTGCTTCCGGGTTGGCCTGGAGCAGATCGAGACTTAAGGTGAAGGGTGGTTGAGTTATTGTTAGTCTATTTTGCTTTGATATTTGCACTGTTGATTGTCCATTAGGTCTCAGGTTACAATGCCTTCTACGGGTGGTAGAGTGGGCAAGAGCAAGGGACGTGACCAAGACTAAGCCCAGCTGTTGAAAATGGTCCTTGCTAAGTTAGGTGAGGGTGGAGAGCCAGGCAGCTCAGCATCCGAGCTGAAGCCAGAACCAAAGCAGGTAATTGTAGAGTACCCGAGGATGTCTAACATCCCTCCATGGGCTGCCTTCCGTCCTGTGAAAAGAAGTGGAGAGAAAAAATCAGTGTATCCCTCCCCCCAGAATGTTGTGGGCTCCATGGGTTCAGAAGCCGCAGTAGTTGTAGGGTCTGAGAGCAACTCCTGGTAACTGAGGGCACCAGGCTGGACACCACATCCTGCCCTTGCCCTCTATTGCCCCCGGCAATGTCAGGTTCCAATAAGGTCCTCTCTGTTCTAGCCGATATTAGAACGTCATTAAAGCTGCTTTCAGAGCAGAAAGCCAGGGCTCTCCAGGACAACTTGAAGTAGTCTCTTGCTCGCAAGCACAGGATTCACTTGAGGGCCTGCCTGTTGAGTCCTCACATCCAGTAACATAGGCTCCAGTCTCTTGCTCTCAGTTACTAGGGGTGGATTAGGGTCCACAAGAAGGGTAATCGCGTCCAGTGATGCAGGCTAGCTCCGGATAAGGGTTGGGAGGTAGGCGGTCAGGGGCTCTGGCTGATCCTACAACTGGGGTGCTTTTCTCAGTTGTATCTGTACTGTCTCAATTGGCGAGTACTGCAGCTGGGTCTCAGGGATAATACGCGCTACTGCCCCCTGGGTCCCTTCGCCTATAGATTTGTCCACCATCACTGATTTACAGAGACAGGTTGAGTCCATTGCGAAAGTGTGTGATGGGTGAAGGTCGGTCCCCGCTGCCCAGAGAGAGGGAGCAGGGCGCCCATCGGTAAGCAAGGATCCCGCCATGGCTGCATGAGGTTAAGGCAACGAGGGTGCTGCCAAGGACCTCGGCCCTGTGCGCAAAACAATGGGTGGGAAGTTGCATTGCATGTTCCTGTTGAGGTGCAGAAGAAAATGTGGAGGCGTGAATTTGTTGACATCTTCTTGTTGATTAGGCCCAAAAGACGGGAGGACGAGGCAACAGAAAAGGAGGGGAAGGATGGCTCACCGGAGGAGAAGAAGCATAAGGTTGAGGAATCTATCACTAATGGGCTGTTTGGTTGGAATGTTTTTATGACTGCTATGCTGGAAAAGAGCCTCGAGGTAGCCTCGGCCATGATATTTAATGAGAACAAGATACTTATAGTGCATCACATGTATGGTGGAACAGCTTAGTTGGATTTCAATAGAGAATTTAGATGGGCTAAGGTGGAGGATCCTGATATTGGATGGAACCAAACAGAGGTCAATGTAAGGCTGGAGAGTGTAAAGAACAAGACATCCCTTAAACAACCTTTTCGTAACCAATGGGGTGCATGTGACAGAAAGGGGTCCTGTTGGGCATTCAGTAGCAAGCTGTGCACTCGGCCAGGGGGCTTAGAAAATTCAAGTATGTATGTTCATTTTGTGGGCACCCCTCCCTTCCTGAATTCAAATGCATTAACTAATCTAAAGAGAAAAGAAAGGATTCCACTAAGCCATCCAATCAGGAAGGCCTTACCCAGCCCGGTTCGGATTGAGAAACTGCTCCCTTGGCTTAATTTGTACCCTAACAAGAAGGCGGCTCAGTTATTATATTAGGGTTTTTCCAGTGTCTTTCACATACCAACATACCTGTCCACATTGCAAGAATCTGTTGTCTGTGCATGCTCACCCAGGGGTGGTGGCACAGAAGTTGGAGAAGAAGGACTTATTAGGCAGGATCGTGGGTCCTTTCACTGAGACCCCATTTTAATTGTGTTTGTTCTCTGCTGGGTGTGGTACCGAAGAAAGACCTCTGTCAGTTCAGGCTAATCCATAACCTCTCAGCACCCAAGAGGTTATCTGTAAGTGACGCAATCAGTACTGAACTGTGCTCAGTGACTTACTCATTGTTTGACATGGCATTGGCTAAGTTGTGCAAGCTGGGCCCTGTGGCATTCTTGGCAAAGACAGACATTTGAGTCTGCATTTAGGCTTCTTCCTGATCGTTCTAATGATTACCACTTGCTTGGTTTTCAATATGGTGCTCATTATTTTTATGGAAAATGTATGCCCATGGGCTGTGCAGTTTTTTGTGACTACTTTGAACAGTTCAGCTCAATGTTACAGTGGTTGTTTACCTACAAAACTGGTTACCTTGACATCATACATCACCTTGATGATTTCCTTATCATGAGTTCTCCGGCCTAAGGGGACAGTAGTTGGGCTCTTGGGGAGTTGATTTCCTTATTCGGAGATTTGGGGGTTCCGCTTGCCCTTGACAAGACAGTTGGCCCATCCTCCTGTATGTCTTTCTTGAGTATTGAGATTGACACCATTGCCGGGGAATACAGACAGCCTCTTGACAAAGTCCAGGCCTCCACCCAGGCTATTGATTCTACTCTCACTAGTACAATGGTAACCTTGCATCAACTTCAGGTTCTGGTGGGTCAACTCAGTTTTGCTCTTCGCATTATTCCCATGAAGCGCCTCTTTACCAGGTCAATAGCCATCAGTGGCAGGCCTCACACAGAAGCACCATCATACTACACTTCAGGCTGAAGTAAAGGAGGATTTAAGGATCTGGCGAGAATGTTTGCATCACTTTAATGGGTCTGTAGTATGTCCAGCCCCACCTATAACTTGCAAGACTTTGGACTTGTTTAGTGAAGCAGCTAGAAGCGTGGGTTATAGGGCCCTTTTGAGGCAACAATGGTGGAGGGCTGACCGGACTGATGTGTCGCACGAGAGTGGCTTGACTAGGAATGTTGTATTTCTTTTTTATTATTATTTTTTTTTTTAATTCTTTTTATTGCTGCATCAGGCGAATCATAAGTACAAGAAACAAGACATCGCGGGGGAGCATCAACATTCCGCTCTACCCGCCTTTACGCAACTTTTGAAATAATCAGTTACATTGCATTCATCCTGACGAACTTATTTTTCATTTTCACCCCGAACTCCCCCCCCCCCCGTCAACAATAGGCAAAGGCAGTAACTGAGAGACCTCTCCTCGAAGCCCCCCTTCTCGCCCTCCCCCCCCCCCAAGCAGCGTGACACCCTTCTCAACCACCCCCCCCCCGGCCCTCGTGACTCCCTCGGCCCTCTAAGGCGTGTGACATTGAGTATAAGCAATCCCCATGGCCCGAAACCCTCAAGGGTACAAGTGCTGGGATCAGAGGCATACGCACCATCTCTGTAGTCCACCCTACCACCCGCCCACTTCCCCCACCGGTCCTACCCTCCTACTCCAATCCATGGTAGTGCCTCCACTTAGCCCAAATTTTTCGAAATTTCCGTGGGCACCCTCTAGCTTTATATGTAACACGTTCAGCTGCCATATACATATCTAGACCTCTTCTCCATTCCTCGAGATTGGGCTTCCCAGGCGCCCCCCACAACCTTGCAATGTCTCTTTTTGCGACTACCAGGGCCAGCAGCAGAAAAATGAGTAAGTATCGCGTGATATCCACCTCTGTGGACAGTCCCAAGAGCGCCAGTTTGGGGTCCTTAGGTATCTCTACCTCCAGTATCGCACTCAATTCATTGAAAACCTCGTCCCAATATTCCTGTATCACTGTGCATCCCCAAATGATGTGGAAGAAATCGCCTGTTTGGTGCTGGCATCGTAAACAATTAGTGTCGGTAACCCTCCCCATCCGGCAAAGCCGCACTCTGTCAAAGTAGGCCCGATGAAGGACCTTAAACTGAATGAGGCGAAGCCTCGATTTTATGGCCACTTCTCGAGGGTGCATGAGTATGAGTTCCCAGTCCAGGTCCTCCAGAGAGCCCACATCTGCCTCCCATCTCTCCCTGAGAGCCTGTAGGTCACCCAACATGTTATTTGTCAGTGTTTTGTAGGTCATGGACACCGCCCCCCTCTGTATCTGTTCTTGCAGTAGGCGGCCCTCGAGTGGTGCAAACTGGGGAATGTCAGTGAGAGATATGTTCTGTGCTCCCCATGCATGTCTCAGCTGTATGTATTTGTAGTATTGGGTTCTCTGAAGTCCAAATTCCTGCTGCAGTGCATGGAAGGTTTTAAGTACCCCCCTTGCTACGACGTCCCCAACTGTGGAGATGCCAATGACATCCCATCTCTGAAACCCTCGCAGCTTGTTCAGTTCAGTCAGCCACCTACAGGACCATAGGGGTGTTTGGCGGGTGAGCCTTTCATGCCAGCCCATTCTAACCGTCGCTCTGCGCCACGCCAACAGGGTAATCTTAGTCGCAGGGAGGAGCTGGCGGCCCCCTCTCCCCCCATATAAGAAGTGCAGCACCGTCTTAGTGCCCCATTTAGATCTCTCTAGGGCATAGGTGGGGTGATCAGCCGGGGCGTGTATCCAATCGTTAATCGGAGTAAGGTGTTCCGCCCAGTAATAGGCCTCCAGATTAGGCAATGAGAGTCCCCCACTATATTGGTGGCGCTGCATAGTCGTGAGTGCCACCCGGGACTGCTTCCCCAGCCACAAGAAAGAGCGGAGATCGGTATGGATTTTCCGCAGTGTCAGAGCCGGCAGGGGATAATATTCATTTTGGAGGGCGTATAAAAACTTTGGTAGTAGGATCATTTTATACAGGGCGGCCCTGCCCAAAATGGTGAGCGGGAGGGGCCTCCACCTATCCATCTCCGCCTTTGCTGCCACCAAAACTCTGTCGACGTTGTCAGTGTAGGAGTGCCGCTTATCTCGGGTGATAAAGACCCCCAAGTACCGGAAGCCCACCGTGGTGTGGATGAGCAGCTCCGGCAGTTCCTCCCCTCGCGGGGCACCTTGTGGGTCGTAGAGGACCGACTTATGCCAGTTTATAGCATGTCCGGCCACTGCCCCAAAGTCGCCTAGTTCCTTAAATAAGGCCGGTATCGTCCTAGCCGGGTCGGTCACGTACAACAGCACATCATCGGCGTATAGGGAGATCTTCTCCTGTTCAGTGGCCGATTCCCCCCAGTGGAAGCCAGTCACATCTCGATTAAGCCGGATACGGATCGCAAGGATCTCAATCGTGAGGGTAAAAAGGAGTGGGGATAGCGGACACCCCTGTCGCGTCCCCCGCTCTATCGCGAACTCTCTCGACGTTCGCCCATTTATTCGCACTCTAGCCCTAGGTTTCGAGTATAGCAGACTCACCCAGTGCTGGAACTTGGGCCCAAACCCGAACCGTTCAAGGGTCCCCATTAGGAAAGGCCAGTGGACCGCATCGAACGCTTTCTCTGCGTCCAAGGAGAGGAACCAATGTGGCTCACTCCTGTCACAGACTTCCTGGAGCCAGTTGTGGGTGCGCCGCAGGTTGAGTTTGGTGGCCCTGTCCGGCAGGAACCCGGACTGGTCTGGGTGGGCCAGGCCCGTTATCACCTGTCGTAGGCGCCGTGCCAGGACAGTGGCCAGGATTTTAGTTTCAATATTTAGCAGGGAGATTGGGCGATAGGAAGAACAGTCTCCACGGGGCTTGCCTTCCTTGTGAATCGGGATTATGGTAGCTAGGGCCAGGTCCGGCGGGAGGCTTCCGGCGGCGAACGCACCCTCATATAGCGACTTCAAGTGACGTGAGAGAAGATCCCCCGTTCGTTTGAAGAACTCCGCCGGGAAACCATTAGGTCCCGGGGCCTTCCCCGGTTTCAGGGCAGCCATCGCCTCTGCAATTTCATCTAGGGACAGGTCGGCTTCCAAAGCCTCACTATCTTCAGGGGAATGTTGTATTTCTTGAACTGTTGCCCATTGTCGTTGGTCTGCTGTTTTCCAGAACAGATTGTTGTGTTTTTGGTCTGTTCCTCTGATGAGGTTGCTTTGTTTTCAGTGGCATTGCATTTTATGAGGCCTTTAGGGTAGGTCAATTAGTTGATGCGTCAAAAGCTGATTTATTGAATGGCCTACTATTGGTTGACACCCAATTACATCTTGACAGACTTACCCTCAAGCTCAGGAAGTCCAAAACTGATCCAGCAAGAAAGGGAGCTATTGTAGAGCTCAGGGTAGCCCAGGGGTCTGTTAGTTACCCGGTAGCACTTATGAGAACATACATCTTGGTTCAGCCTAATGTGCGATCTCCCGCACTGTACTTCCATTCTATTGGGGAGTGCCTGTCAAGGTATCAATGTTTGGCAGTGTTACGCAACATTCTCAGCAGTATTAGGATTGACCCGTCCGGTTACTCATCACATTCATTTAGGATTGGGGCAGCGACTTTCACCACAGGGGTGGGTTTGTCCTCAATCAAAGTCAAATGTATTGGCCGGTGGTCATCATCGTGTTTTAAGTGCTACATATGCCCTGAGTTGCTTGGAGTATCTGTATTTTACACCATAATCGCTATGCAATGCCGTTATCTCACTCTAATTTTTACTCTTTTATTAGTATGCCTTCCAATTTAGTATGGGTGATGGGCCATTCATTTGTGAGACTGGCCACTTACCGTTGCAACAGCATCATAAGTTGAGGCCTGCTGGTTTGGAGGACGACTTCTTCCGATGGTGAGGAGTTGGGGGCCTCGGATTGCTCAGCTTCACCAGCTGGTGGATGAGACAAAGAGAGAGCTGGCTCCAGAGGGGAGAAGTTGAGGGGCGACAGAGGGAGAAAGTGAAGTGTCTACAGGGGGAGCAGGCAGTAGGGGAGGTCATGTTTTTGCACAGACTCATCCTCCGCGACAGAAAATCAGAAATAGCCACTGCCAGGAGCCAGGGCAAAGCTGGAGTGCTCTGTTCCTGCAAAGGCTGGGCACAATAACACCCTTCTTCCTCAAAGAACAGAAATTAGATTTTTGGGCAGGAAATTACTCGGAAAAAAACACAAAATGCAGAAAAATTATTGAAGAATCATTTACCAAGGTCCTATTGGGAATGCATTCAAAGTAAGTCTAGGCAGTACTATACAGTTCTAAAAAAAAGTGCAGATAAATTAGCTATTTTATTATTTTAACAAACATTAATACTTTGTAGGCAAATGTTTCACCTCGTTGATACCAGTTTAATATCAGATTACAGCAATCAGCAACTGGAAGGTGATCAGCTACCATTTGCAAAGAGGGTGCCACTGTGCGGCACCAAGTGTAGTGGCTTTTTAGTGGCTTGTGACCCATTTAAAATAGAAACAAAAATATTTTTTCTTAAATTTGCGACTTATGTTGCAGATGATGTATTATGTGACAGGTGCTGTAAGTCATATTTATATAAAATACACCATGGCTGCAGAATCGCATAATTCCAATACTCAGGTCTATAGGTCCCAAAGTATGGCTTGAGGTATTGTCCTAATAGGAGTTACTAAATTCAATACACAAAAATACAGAAACAAGCAAATAATCAAATGCTTAAATATTTTGTTTAGTTAACAAATAATTCTTTAAAAAATCTAAATTTTAATTTTAACGGGGAGGTTGGGTTTAAAGCTTTTCTAAATTCAGTTTGGGCCACTCATCGTCCATAGTATAGTCTGTTTAATGCGCTTGCGCTGCTCACACGACTCAATCTGAGGATACTAATTTAAATTTTAACTTCTAATTTCAAATTCCTACACATGTACAGGAGGTAAATGTTCAGCTTTACATTTTGCTTTTTTATTTACATACACTTTATTAATCTGTAAATATTATTTAATCTTCTGATATCTTTGGTGTGGTTGGGTACAAGGAGCAGAGTTGCGGTGCCGATTCTTAAAATGGACTTGGAGGAGGGTGGCAAAGGTCTGCCTGAGCCCTATCTCTATTACTATGCCGCTAAGCTACAGCATGCAGCGCACTGGGCGGCGGAAGAGGATAACTGGGAGAAGCATTTGTTGAATTGTACCTATGGAGACACCCCTGGTGGAGTTGCTTATGAGGTGTTTGCCAGTGGCTGGACACCTACGTATGTAGTTCAACAGATCGTTGAGATCTAGGAGAGGGTGATCAACAGAGAGTTGAAGAAGCCCAGATTTGCCCAAGAGCTGGACGTATGGAAGCTGTTACTATTCAGGCGTGTCAGTGTGGATATGTCAATTGTATGGTCGAGGAAGGGGGGCTGTGTAACACTGGGAGAACTGTATCCCGAGGAGTAGTTCCTTACCATTGCGTAGGCCTGCATGGCCTTTTCTGTGAGGAGTGGCCAGTACTCGCAGTATGCTAAAATTGCAAATATGGCACAGGAGATTAGGACGGAGTTCTCTGAAATACCCCAGGCATTCGGAGATGTTACTGGTGGTGTTGACTGCGGGAGCAGCCCACCACCTAGTATCTCTGTTTTACAAGGCCCTTAAATAAGGCGGAGTTGAGATTAGACCCAAGGCCTGCCAGGCCTGGGTGGGTGACTTAGAGGTCCCGCCGACAGATGGAGAGTGGAGTGGCCTGTACACTTGTGAAAAGAGATTCATGTAATGCCAGGTTCAAGCTAATGCATTTGAACTATGTTCACCATTAGTACTTGACTCCCATTAAACTGAGTAGGATGTACAGGGTCAGGATTGCAGTTTGACAAGGACTCTTTTGTGCACTTGACGTGGCTATGTTCTGAAGTGCGCACTTTCTGGGGGGCGACGGTGCCCCTATTGAAAGCGGTGACTGGTTTTGCTCTGGAAGAGTACCCAATGTAGTGCCTACTGGGGTTCATGAACCACCCTAGGGGAAAGAAAATGCACTGTAATTTTTTTGCATTTGGCACTGATCCTTGCTAAAAAGGTGTCTAGCAGTAGGGTGGTTGGGTGAGATAACTCTCTCGTTCACGTTATGGTACAGGGACAAAGCAGAGTGTGTGCTAGCAAAGAGGTATTCAAGACATGGTGGGTAGCAGACGAGATGATTGACTGAAGGAGGAATTTGAGAGTTGGGCACTGCTGATGACAGCATTTCAGGATACGGAGGGGGATGGGCAACCCCTGGGTACACAAACACAGGACTCTCCGGATTGCACCCACTGCCTGCACACGGTGGGATAAATGGGACGGTTGTGTAGGCCCTGGGTGGGAGGCCACAGCGTGAGGGGAAGATTTGTGGTATGCATGGTCTTGAAGGGGTCCTTGGTATATCCATGATTACTGGAAATGAATGCAGAATATATTACACTTGTTGGCTGAGGGTGGCAGGACTATGATGCGGCACAGATTATTGGACTTTCAGACAAGTGAATATTGAACTGTTGTGGTTGTCAGTGCTTTGCTGCTTCTGGTTTACAAATGTATGTAACTGTGAAAATGGGCAAAAAAATATTTTAAAAAAAGATTCTAAGCAGTCGCAAACAGCCTAAGTAGGCTTAATAGGCTCTCAGGTGGCACCGGAGGACAGGAGAGAACCACTAATCTAAAGCATGGGGGTGTCTCCTTTGATTTGTTATTCATCTGTCATTAATTTGCCTCCAAGTTTCTCGCTCTGCTCTCTAGAGGTAACAGGTGGTCTATACCCTAGCATAACTTTTGTACATGTACGTGCTGTACAGGCAACTATGAACTGCACACCCCTTGACGTTTACCTTTACTACCACATGTGCGGTGCCTGTCAACAGGTCTACGCTAACTTCCCTTGATAACCTGCTAGCCTAGCATTGGACTTAATCCTGGCATCATCCTCGCCTAAGAAGATGGTCACAAAATGGAACTATACTAAAGCATGCAGAACACAGCTCTGGTAACAGCACCTAAGGCGTGTGCGGAGTGGAAGAGGGAGTTTGAGACCAACATCCCTGATCAGCAGGTAAAGTACTGCTGTGCTCACACTGGAGCACTATACGTAACTGCAGACTACGGGGCATATTTACACTAGAAGTGACGGAGCGCTGCGTTAGCCTTCTTGGCTTAACTCTGTGCTCCGCCACTTCTGAAATGCAGGACCGCGCCGTATTTACAACAATACAGTGCAGCCCTGTGTTTAACTCTGCGTTGGTGCTAAATTTAGCTGCTAAGCGCCAGCGCAGACACCCTTGCACCATAGTGCAAGGGTGTCTTTGTTGCAGGGGAAGATTGTTTATGTGCAGGAAAGTGTCCCTTCCAGGACATAAACAATCTTTAAATGGTGTTTTGTAACTTCTACGTTTACTGCTTAATTCCTTCTATCAGACTCACGCCGAAGAAGTTGGTACAAACAGAAGATCTCACCTTCCACAGCTGACCTCCCTACTGCCCTCCCGATATCTATGAATTGGATTCCGGGACTGGACGTCCTCTCCTGACACTGGCTCTTGTTTGCTGCCCTTCTCGACTGGTTCTCTCACCACTGAACAGTCTATAGATTCCGTTCCAGACGTTTACTTCTGGAGCTGGTCCCCTGTCATACGTTACCTCAACCACTCGGTTCCCCGCTTGCCTTGCAGAATTAATTACAAGCACGCGTTCACCGGAATTTCTGAGCTTCCTACGCTGGGAACACCACAGCAGGTGGCCACACACTTACCATAGGGCGCCATTCTGATCGCTTCGCTGCAGTCTCCCTCATACATATATGCAGCACTCTGTCACATCGGTAACCTGGTCCTGAAGATGGCCGTAACTAAATACAGGTCAAAACGCTGTCTACTATCCAGCACAATTGTTGGCACATTTCTTGTGGTTCAACAAACTTTCTATCTACTCTTAAAAACCTGAATATTAATTTACACCACTGGAGATATGTATATAATCCTTGTAAATATTGTCAGAAATGTTTCCTTTGCGCCGTTTTTTCACTGTCTCACTTGTCACCTGTGCCACTCACTTTGGTTTTTCTCTCACGAGAACCCATGTGCACAAGTTTGTACAGGTTACATGTACATCTATTGTAATATAGTACCGCCATTTATTTGTTCTCCTTTTTTTCAAATATAGACCACTTTGTGCATTTGTTGCGATACCATTATTGCCTCTCTTTGTGCTCGTTTTTGCAAATATTGTGCATGTTTTCTAAAACAATCCTGTATCGTTACCTGTTGAGACATTGTCATCTGATATTTTTGCTGCTTAATGAAGCACACATAGAAGTTGCAAAGCGTAATTTTTTTAAATGATTGTTTATGTGCACGAAGGGACACCTTCCTGCACATAAACAATCAATGGCATTTTGCTGTTTCCATGGTGTGCTTCACAACACAGCACACATGGAAACAGCAAAAACAAGGAGAAATTAAATATTTCTCCTTGTTGCTCCAGGGTAAGACCAGGTATTTCCTGGTCTTAATTTTGGTGCTGCCCCAATTTACGCCACCCTTGTAAATATGGGGCAGCGTCAAAATCAATGGGTGTTGCGGTGGAACGCTCACCGCAGTACCCATTGCCCTTCCCTTTCACGCTAAGTATAGCGTGAAAGGATGCCTTATCTACAAGGCAGTGCTAAGCCACATTAAGTGGCTTAACGCTACCTTGTAAGAAAGGTGAAGCTCCAATCGCCACCACAACGTCATGAAAAGTGATGTTGTGGTGGCGATAGGGGCTTGTAAATATGCCTCTACAACTCATACATATCAAGTCTTTGCATAGACTTTACCGAACCCCTTTCCAGTTGCGCAAAATGGGGTTTAGGACGAATGCAGAGTGCAGTATAAGTGGGACTGATGGGAGTTGGCTCCTTGCATCTAGCCTGGCAGTGCCCTAGAATAGCATCCTACTGGGTGTGGGCGATCGAATGAATAGAAGAGGTAATTGCAGTTGCGATGCCCTAGCAGCTGGTGGTGACGCTTCTGAAATATGTGAAATAACTTCTGGCTAGTTTACGCAAGCTTGCTGCCATGATGATGTTGTTAGCAAAACGTTGCATAGTTATGCACTGGGGTTGCCCCACTGTGCCTCAAATTGACTGATGAATAAAGGGCATAATCTACTGCCAGGAACAGTTTCTGGCAGCTAGTGCCCAACACTAGCTAGTGAAGGTTATTTGGGCCCCGTTTGACACCTACCTGGCACTGAGACTGTGCCAATCGAGAGTTCAGGAGAGCCGGTCTCAGACGTCTTCTGGTGAAACTACTCCACCTCTTCAGCAACTTTGTAAAGGCCATGTCAAACTTATCATTCTCAAACGACCAAACTGCTGTGCTTAATTTGAGACAGTAGTTTCTGGTGTTTGGCACCAGCACTTGTCTACACCGGTACTTATGACAGTCTGCCACATGGTGGCGCTGTTTGTCTAAGTTGAAGATGAGCACACAACAATTGTTTAATATTTAAACATTTAAAAAGACTAATACCTGCCATTCTCATAGCTTTGAGGGCCTGAAAAAGTCTGTATTGTCACTCTTGTAGGAGTATGATGATTAGTAGTTGTGTTAGAACTGTCATTGTTAGGGCTGGCAGGGGCAATGGGTAGTGCAAGATGCAGTGGCCTCCAGAGGAGGACTCTGGCACTTTTTATTTATTTTTATTTTTACAAATTAAGTACTGAGAAACTGGCCTCAATTTACGATCACTGAACACCACCCTTCAGCCAAGACAAACCGTTGTAACTGGTCACGGTACTAATGTCAACATGATATAACAATCCTTCTAATATTATATAGCTATATATTCAGATGTACCAGTTGTATGTTTGTAAATGTTTTTGTTACTTATAAACCTAATAATAAAAAGAAAGAAAGATAAACATTTCTCGCTGGCCCTCTGGTAGGTCAGTTCAGTAAGCAAGGGGCCAAGGGCTCTGTTTTCAGAAGCACACATTACAATGGTAATAAAAGGAAATTGCCTTTCTTGTTTTTCCCCTGGATAGGTGGACATCTAACATTGTTCCCATTAGCTCTTTAAGCAATGTCATCAAACGTTACTTGTCATCCAGTGGACGAGTGAGAAAGGGAAGAACTTGCCTGTTCACAGGCCGACTGAACAGGCTGGCTGAACAATGTGGGTCATTAGGAGTGCAAACACACACAACTAACCAATGGAGTACTGCCTTATCACCCAATCACCCCGATGGTTAGACAGCAGTATCCCTCTGCACAATGATGTTGATTCCTAGATGGAGGCGGGGCTGAGAGGAGGGGGGTGCTTAGCATTAAAGCATGATCAAAAAAATTCAGTGGGAAATGCCAGGCAGATTCTTACTTACAAAAACAAAAGATAACATTTATAGGTGGATCTCTGTACTAGAATTGTTTCCTGTGCTCGTGCAGGGGGCAATGTGTGTGAGACTTCGAACAGCAGAGCTACCCCTCAGGTTAAACGGCTTACACCGCCTCTGGTCTCAGCCAGCAGAGATACCCCTCAAGCTACACAGATCTTATGGGCTCAGACTTCAGGCAACAGAGCTCTCCTGGAGATACACAAATTCCACGGAAGGATCAGTCATCAGACAGTACAGTTCTGGCTCCCAGGCTACAGTCTTTACAGAATCAGGCCTGGGGCAGCAGAGCTGTCCTCTAGCTACAGACATCAATCAGTGAGGCATAGACCTAAAGTAACGGAGTTATCACTTATGTTCCAGATAGCAGGGCAGATAAAACAGAGCTCTCCATTGGGTTACCAAGTATGACAAGCTCGGGCGTCAGAAAGCAGAGCTGTCCCTCCCTTGGTTGCACAAACCTCAGACTCGGACAGCAGAGCTATCCCTGGATTTCCACAGCTCTCCCAACCTCGTGCCTCAGACAACAGATGCATCCACAGGTTTAAGGGCGTTCACAGGTGCAGGCCTCAGAGCAGCACAGCTATCCTTCAGGCTAAACAGCCATTACAGGCCGGTACCCCAAACAGCAGAGCTATTCTTCAGGTTACACAGGTCTGACAGGCTCAGATCTTAGAACTATGCTGCAGTGTACCTATATCTGACAAGCTCAGGCCTCAGACAGCCGAGCTGCCCCTCGGTTTACACAGATCTTGCAATACTAGGGCACACATTCTGAAGTCTGCAGTTGAAGTGTTAGTGTGCGTTGCTGCCAGGGCCTTGTGTTTGAATTTTTGATGGGAGTGCGGGCGCTGTGCAGTTCCGACTTTCCCTTCATTATTTCCTGCACTGACTGATAGCTCAGCAGGGGGCCTGCACAAATCCCATATCAGTGCGCAGAAGACCGAACCGGCGCTCGCATAATCTTACGTTTTTCTTCTCAAAATCCATACATTTTGCATAAACACAGTTGTTTTAGAATGTTCTGTTTGAAGGCAAGGAACGGCAGGATTGGGGAGCAGGGCAGGGGTAGAGATATATGTGAGGTGACCTGGCAGAAAACATAAAAGGGTGCTACAGAACGTGTGCAGCACCACAGATGTGATTGGGGTCAGTGCATGGACGGGTTGAGGAGCACCGTGAGAGCTGCGTGTGGGACCCCATGACTGGAATAGCAGAAGGCTGTACTAGGCAGGGATATGGTGGCCTGGAAGGGCCAAGTTTGTGTCCCTGTGGCGGGAGGGCAGAGACGGGTGAGGTGCACTCGGAGACAGCCGTCACTGGGTCCAAGTACCGAAGCAGCAGCGGGCGCAGTAACGCAGTACTGAGGCGCACCGGCGGGGCTGCGTGTGGTTAATCCTGGCCTGCTACGGTGGGAGGCCTGCTCCTTGCCGTCAGCTCTCGCCCCGCCATGATCTGCAGATTCACTTACTGGAATGAAATTTTAATTGCATTTCCTTGTGTGCGCGAAGCGGGGGAGGTGGGGCGGTCACGGTGCGTATGTTTGAAAGGGGGGAAACATGACCGGGAGTGCACAGCTGAGCACACCATCTTCTCAGGGAAGAGAAAAAGGTGTCAGCCTCGCAAACCGCAACGCCACTCAAGAGGGCCCACTCACACCCCGCTGTGCTTCTCTCACCTCTTTTATTCCCCACACACACGTACGCGGCACCTCCCCTTCCGTCAGCTACTCTCTTGTCTCTTCCTCAGTGGCGTATGCGGTATGCGTGCGTATGCGTGCGTGCGTGCGTGCGCGCGCTGGTCGTTATAGGCAGCTGGTGGGGAGAGGAGCCTGAGGGATTTATGTTCCCAGATTTTTGAGTCGGGGACGCTGGGGACAGGTCTCCGTGCCACTCACCCAAAGATAGATAGGACTAGCTGTGACATTAGATGTGTTTCTTCTTAACTAATACACTGTAGACAATGCTGGAAAAAAGTTGTAGAGAAAAGAAAGTGTCAAGGAAGCAAAGCACTTTGCTTATGTGCTAGCTTTTTGTTTCAAAATATTCCATTCATGGGTCTTGAAAGCCTGAACGGCTAGCCTGAATTTCCCATGTGTCTGGCTATTTTAGGTTTTTTACATCAGCGCCCACAACAATCATGTATGTCTGCTGACGGCCAGTTTGGAAATAAATTGAGACCCGGAGCGGGGATCTGTTGGTCTCCAGAGGCACACCAGCCAGTGCTTAATTTGAGCCTGTTGGTTTCCGGTGCTGGGCACCGGTACTTTATTGTCAAAAACGGTACTTATGACAGGCTGCCGCATGGTATACATTAACCCCTTGGCCGAGGCGCGAATTCCGCAGCAGCGGTGGGGGAGTGAGCGAGCTGCTGCCATGCTCGTAACGGAACCAGGCCGTCATGAGCCACAGGCGGCGTGTGCTCATGACGGCGCGGTTCCTTCACGGCCCCGGCCGCTCATTAATTTGCCTGCACAGGCGGGGAATTGATGCCGCGTGGGCGGAGCGGCCGCAGCATGATGGAACCACGCAGTCATGACCACACGCCTCCAGTGGTTCATGACGGCGTGGTTCCGACATAAGCAGGCAAGGGGTTAAAAAAGACTAATACAAGCTACACACTCATTCTTATGGCTTGGGGGACCTTTAATAGTCAGCACTTTCACACTTGTAAGAGCGTGAAGGTTAGTAGCCCTGGTTCTGAAATTGGCAGCGATGGCCTCCTGATGAGACCATGGCATTTTTTTTACAAATTAAGCACTGTGTGCAACCCCCTTTTCTCTGTGTCATTAGCATCAGTTCTTCAGGATGTAAGGACAGACTGCTATGTCTGCTATAGAGTATAATTAAAACACAGGCTTGTTATCTTTCCCTTCAAGGAGTGAGTTGTCTACTAGTCTCTTCTGTTTAAAATGATCTGTCATTACACGGCAACAAGGTCCTTTGCTTCATCTGTGTGGGACATGGATGACACGTATGTGTAGCATGGTGAGTATAAATTCTGTGCTGTGTTTGACTGTTAAGTTTTACAGCAAACAAATGATTGAGGGAATGCTGACAGTGCAAACATTCTCCCCCAGTCAAAAGATCTGGGTTAAATCCATTGTTCCTTTGCCTACTACACACCCCAGTTTGAACCCAACCATATGAAAATCAGTCTTGACCCTGTGCCTCATGGGAACACTCCAGACCAAGCTGCCAGGCCAGGTCCTCCCTGGACTAGAAACAAGCATCCTGGGACCGGTTTCAGGGTATGTCACCCTTCTTCAGCCAGGCTAGCTTGAATCCAGTGGCACAGTGAGCAAGGAATCCACGTCTGGGCATGCCCATCCCACTTAGGACAAAAAGTGTTACAGCTAACAAATGAAGCACAGAATACTGACAATGTAAACATTCTTCCCCAGTCAAAAGATCTGGGTTAAATCCATTGTTCTTTTGCCCACTACGCCACCCCAGTTTGGTCCCAGCCATATGCAAATCAGTCTTGACCCTGTGCCTCATGGGAACAGTCCAGACCGAATAAAAGGGCAGGAATGGGGCAGGAATGTGCCATATCTACAAGATACAGCACATTCCTGTCCTTCTCTCCTGCACTGGCGAGCAAACTGCAGCCGTGTGCCAACACAGACATCCTTGTGCCATGGTGCAAGGGTGCCTGTGTTGCAGGGATGATTGTTGTTGTGCAAGAAGGGACACCTCCCTACAAAAAACAGTAATTAATGGCATTTTACTCCTTTTTTCTACGTGTGCTGCATTCTGCAGCACACGTAGAAAAAACGAAAAACGAGGCAAAATAAAGTATTGCTCCTTGTTGCGCCACTCCTATGCCTCCCCTGTGAAGTCGTAGGATTCTGATGTATTCCAAGCATTACGACAGTGTGTAAACCTGGGAATGTGTCAGGTTACATGGATGTTGCGTGGGAACAACCACAGCAACACAGATGGAACGCCCCTTTCACGCAGAGTAATGCTGAAAGGGGCCCGTATTTACAAGGCCATTAAAAGTGACGCAGGGGGACTATGTGGCCTTTTAAATATGGGCATGCACACTGCGCCGCCGGTGAGTCTAAAAAAGTGACGCACTGGCAGTGCAACAGCCTTGTAAATGAGGTCCTGGGTGCAGGAAGCCGCGTCGGAACGCACCTGCTGAAAGGTTACAAGCTTACAGCCAATAACCCAAGCTGTTGCTGCTTTCTTTGCCCTAGCGCCAAGAAGCCTATGGTGAATGGGTGCTTTATAAGTCTGTTATAACATAACAAGACAGGTCTGTGTCCAAACTCCCTGAAGTGCACAATGCTTTCAGAAATGCACCATTCTGTGCGGTTTTCTCTGTCTGCCATACTATGTGTGTACGAGACTGTGAGGCGCACATTCAGACTGTGACCTTTGTGCCCCCGGGGCATAGGCTCCATGGGATAACTGTAGTCTCTCTTCAGACTTCTGTCTCAATTACTGAGGGAGAGTTTGTGAGATCATACTCCTGTGAGGTCTCAGTTTGTTTGAGGTTGTTTGTTGGTTGGCCAGAGGAAGACTGCACACTGTATGCTGCTGCCACTTCCTGTTCAAGAGCAGCCTGACTAAAACTGCAGAGGAACCACATATGGAATGGGCAGTCACAACTGTGGTGTTCCCTTGCCGAAACATGGTAAAGCCTACCCTTAACCCGAGTATAGCTGAATAGCATAACTCAAGAGTGAATTAGCGCAACCCCCCAGTTAACACCTAAATTCAGTGGCGGTGCGTCAATTGGGGGCGTTGGGGCGTTGCCTCCCCGCCCGCACCCGCAGCTCCGGCCTCGGCGTCTCTGAACTGAAGTAAACTCTCAGTTTACTTAAGTTCAAAGACGCCGAGGGACAATGACACACAATGCCTGTCAGTCAGCATGATGCAGGACCGCCCACCCCCTTCAAAGTCTGAAGGGGTGGGCGGTCCTGTGTCATGTTGACTGACAGGCATATTCAGGGGCAGGCAGCAGCACAGGTGTGCATGAGTGGGGACGGAGGCACATTTTTCAGCCTTGCCCACGCATGTGCACTTGTGCCTGCTCGGCTGACGCATGCCCATTAGAAGAGCGAAACCTCGCTCTCCTAATGGGCAGGCGGGCAGAAAGCAACTATGCCCTGTGTCAATCCTGGCTCTGCTACAGCACCAGGATTGGCTGAGGACGGAGGGCGGGGTTTCCCCTGCAGTGAAGGCGCCAAGGTCGGAAGGTCCCAGAAGATGACCGGTGGTCAGGTAAGGTGTTTGAATGCTCACCTTTTCCTTAATGTAAGCAGAGGCCCGCCTTTTCTGACGACAACACTGCAGTGATGCATGCCAAAGGTTAATGGCAGGGAACCAGAGCTACAACGTAAGGTGCTGGGCCTCCCCGGAGTGCCCCAACCGGCGCCTGCCTGGGGTGAGTTTTGAAGTTGTATTAGATAGAAGCAGAAAGCTGAGGCATGGCGGAAGGTGTCCCTCCTCCCTCACCTTCTCCTTCGTGGTGTTGCGAGGCAGGGTAGCGGGTCGGAATCTGATGTATCGCCTCTTATGGCCCTCGTCCCTCAGCAGCACTCATCTCACATGTCCTGCCAGCCAGTACATGATCATTCTTGTTTTGTGGGTAAATTGAGAACCACAAACTGTTTATGGCAGAAAGTCTAGAACAGTGAGCTGAACGTTCCATACTGATGAACGGTGCTGCTCCGGAGATAATGATTTTTAGGTCTCGCCTGTCGATGCGCATGCGCATCGAGCAAGCGAGACTATGGTGGCTTATCCACTCTTTATCCAACTTGCAAGGAATCGTGGCGATTCCTTGCAGTGCACGAGAAATTTAAGCTCAATGCGCATGCGCATTGAGCTTAAAAGCGCGTGCACATGCCCCCAGCCGCCTGCCTTGCCTACTCTCCCAGCTGGTGCCGCTCCACCCCCTGCGGCATCAAAGGCTTTCACGGCCGGCCGGCCATGCTTTCAGTTTCACGACCGGCCGGCCGTGTGAAGTACATTTCTAAGCCCGCTCTCCCTGCTCCGTCCCCTGCTCCGGCCGAGACGCATTTCTCCTCCCTCCTCCCCCCTCCTGGGTCAGGTTACCCTGCTTTCTCTTTCGCTTTTTTTTCACCCGGTGACATTGTTGCCTTTAGCCCTTCCTTCACCTCCTCAAGCCGTTACTCGTTGTGTGTACAGGGCTGTGTGTATTAGCGCTTGTGCCTGTCCTGGTTTGTTTGCAGGTGCACACATTACACAAGGCTCTGCTCACAGACCCTAGAGGTAGGCCTCTGACCCGGCACACTCGAGTAAAAGATTCCTCACATAACCCACCGCTCCAGCTGTCTCTTCCTTCAGGCTGCGAGCCTTGAGCGTGGGGGGAGGAGGGGCTGCATACACTTCTGTCCCCGCCGACACGTCAGGGCATGCTGGAATTCAGAGGCCGCCCTCCACTCTGCCTTTCAGTGTACCGTCTGTCATGGCCACAAGCCAGCACCCCCACTTTCGCTGCAGACGAGCTAGGGCTTGTCTTTCTCCAGAGGCAAACAGGGCAGCCTGACTTACGAGAGCCCCCGCAGGCTCACCAACCCAAGGAAAAGCTGCATCTCCCCGGGTACGAGACAGACGTGTGCCACTCACCTCACCTCTTCCTGGAAGCCGGACTGTGGATAAATGCAGCCGTGGGAAGGCCCCATCCTACCTCAGGTTTAACATTTAATTCTACACCTCTTGAGGGTTCCTGTGATTAACCAACCAAAACCTTGCTGCTGAGCTCATAAACAGGCTGCAACTGAAACGGAGGCGGGAAAATTGCCGTGTGAATTCTCTCCGGCACCTGCAAGTCAGCTTAACACCTCTTACAAAACAAAACATCACAACTCATCAGTGGCTTGACCTTTGAACATCTGCGGTGTAAAGGTTTATTAATTAATTCATTCAAAAGCGGCCCTTCTATAATTAGCTGTTTCTTGCCCACTATTCATGCCCAGCCCACAAAACCGGGGAACTAGCTGTAGAAACCTGATGAGAGCTGTTAGAATTCCTGGTAGCTGCCCTGAGACCCGAGCCATGCATGGGTGCAAGGATCGGGAACAGAGAATGCAAGGCTCTCGTTTAAGCTTATGACGCACTTGTCTTCACAAGAAAGTCAGATACTTCACAACAACCAGGCCTCATCAGCTGTACCTCAAAACAACCAGGACTCATCACCCCTCTCTCACAACAACCAGGCCTCATCACCCCTCTCTCACAACACTCACTCTCACTCACCCTCAACCCCTCAGCCTCACCCTCACCCTCACTCACCCTCAACCCCTCACCCTCACTCACCCTCAACCCCTCACCCTCACTCACCCTCACCCTCACTCACCCTCAACCCCTCACCCTCACTCACCCCCTCACCCTCACTCACCCTCACTCACCCTCAACCCCTCACCCTCACTCACCCTTCAACCCCTCACCCTCACTCACCCTCAACCCCTCCCCCTCAACCCCTCACCCTCACTCACCCTCACTCACTCACCCTCAACCCCTCACCCTCAACCCCTCACCCTCAACCTCACCCGCCCTCACCCTCACTCACCCTCACCCCCTCACCCTCACTCACCCTCAACCCCTCACCCTCACTCACCCTCAACCCCTCCCCCTCAACCCCTCACCCTCACTCACCCTCAACCCCTCACCCTCACTCACCCTCAACCCCTCACCCTCACTCACTCACCCTCAACCCCTCACCCTCAACCCCTCACCCTCACTCACCCTCACTCACCCTCAACCCCTCACCCTCACCCTCACTCACCCTCACCCTCAACCCCTCAAACTCACCCTCACTCACCCTCAACCCCTCACCCACCCTCACCCTCACTCACCCTGACCATCACTCACCCTCAACCCCTCACTCACCCTCAACCCCTCACTCACCCTCACTCTCACTCATCCTCACTCACCCTCAACCCCTCACCCTCACTCACCCTCACTCACCCTCACTCACCCTCACCCTCACTCACCCTCACCCTCAACCCCTCACCCTCAACCCCTCACTCACCCTCACTCTCACTCATCCTCACTCACCCTCAACCCCTCACCCTCACTCACCCTCACTCACCCTCACCCTCACCCTCACTCACCCTCAGCCCCTCACCCTCACTCACTCACCCTCAACCCCTCACCCTCACTCACTCACCCTCACTCTCACTCATCCTCACTCAACCACCCTCAACCTCACTCACCCTCAACCCCTCACCCTCACTCACCCTCAACCCCTCACCCTCACTCACTCACCCTCAAACCCTCACCCTCACTCACCCACCCTCAACCCCTCACCCTCACTCACCCTCACCCCTCACCCTCACTCACTCACCCTCACTCACGCTCAACCCCTCCCGCTGGACCCCTCCCCCTCAACCCCTCACCCTCACCCTCACTCACCCTCACTCACCCTCAACCCCTCACCCTCAAACCCTCACTCACCCTCAACCCCTCACCCTCAACCCCTCACTCACCCTCACTCTCACTCATCCTCACTCACCCTCAACCCCTCACCCTCACTCACCCTCACCCTCACTCACCCTCAACCCCTCACCCTCACTCACTCACCCTCAACCCCTCACCCTCAACCCCTCACTCACCCTCACTCTCACTCACCCTCACTCAGCCTCAACTACTCCCCCTCACCCTCACTCACCCAAAACCCCTCACCCTCACTCACCCTCACCCTCAACACCTCACTCACCCTCACCCTCACTCACCCTCACCCTCACTCACCCTCAACACCTCACCCTCAACCTCAACCCCTCACCCTCACTCACCCTCACTCACCCTCACTCACCCTCACTCACCCTCACTCACCCTCAACCCCTCACCCTCACTCACCCTCACCCTCACTCACCCTCACTCACCCTCACCCTCACTCACCCTCACACAGTGCAATAGTTCTCAGACCATTTCAGTTAGAGCTTTTAGAAATGTTTATTGCTTTTTTTATTTGTAATACTTTAGCATTGGCTACAGGAAACAAAAATGCTAAACATTTACAAAAAAAACCCATAAACAATTCTAAAAGCACTAACTCTAATGGTGCGAGACCTATTGCATTTCCAATGCTTGTTTAATTCAGGCGAGGTACACTCAGCCTTCATCCTTTTGAGGCAGGTACAGTGTGAGTACCTTAATTTGGGTAACAGTGACATCTGATATCTATGTGCAGTGCAGCACTTAGAAACAGCAGAACCGTGGCATTCATTTAGCATTTTTTTTTAAGTTGCTGTTATTCCCTTGCTCAGACTCTCTGGTGACGCACGTGCCCTCTAGGCCAGTACCCTCTTCACAAACCCATTGACAATGTCTGGGCGTGGTAGAGGTCATTAACGTAGTGAAGAACGCTTTTAAAATCTGGATGTTTCCGTTCACATTATTTTCAAGTCCAATAAACAGCACATAGGACACCGAGATCATTTATGTCCATAGAGTAATAAACAACTCGGATGTATAACTTATATAACCTGAAAGATTATTGTGATTAATATGGTGCAATATATTTTGGTTCCGATGTGTTTGTAATTTTTTTAACAAGCGCTCGCGAACATACTTCAAGTGAGAGATTGTGTTTTTATTAAAGGCAGCATCAATCTGTTGTTATAAGCATGCTGTTGGGAAGAACATCTGGTCTCTATACCGATGGACTCAGTCTTTTGTTCTGTTCCAATAAACCAATGCTCCTAGAGCGCTTTTATCACCCAAGTATCAAGGCGCTTTAATAATGGATGCGCCTATTACGCAACCGCAATGTCAACCATCTATTCAGCCCTGGATGAACGATTAAGTAATCCTGCTGGGAGGAAACCTGTGATCTACACGCTAGATCTCTGCAGGGGGTGCATTAACCTAGAGAGCCAGCTGCAGGCTGTTCAGCTTACCCCTTGTCGTCCTGCAGTCCCGGAGTTGCTGTCACAAAGCGGTTCAGGCTGGTTCTGAGCACAGACTGGGCAGACGGAAGATTCACGCAACTGTGTGTCAAAGACCAGGACACCCAAAATAGGAGATCCCCCAACCTTCCATGCGGCGCCAGCTGGGCTAAAGTGCCCTCACACTGATGTTTGACTGATAGCGAGGCTCTGTTTCACCCCGGGTGCACCATTAAATGCGCATGTTTCCCAGGCCTGCTTTTGACACATCTATTTTGCCTTGTAGATGTGCTTATTCATGCACTCTGGCCCTGTGCATCCGCCCCAGACTTGTCTCCCAAAACACCACCTGGCGTGCTGGCGAATTAGCTCCCTGGCACAAATATTTGGCCTTTTAGCCTCATTTACAGTTGGTTGGATTTCTCGCTGTAATAGTATAGCTAGCTACTTTAAAATATTTTTTTCGGAACCTATTTTATTCACTGCGTCCTTTGTTTAGGTCTCGCCTGTCGATGCGCATGCGCATCGAGCAAGCGAGAGTATTGGGACTTATCCACTCTTTATCCACACTGCAAGGAATCGTGGCGATTCCTTGCAGTGCCCGTGACTTTTAAGCTCAATGCACATGCGCATTGAGCTTAAAAGCGCGTGCACGTCCGTCTTGGTTTACCCGCTCCGCCCCCTCCCCTTCCCGCCGTGTCGCATTTCTCCTCCCCCCTCCCCTCTCTTCCCTCCGTCTTGTTTGGTTGTCCCTCCCCTTCCCGCCGTGTCGCATTTCTCCTCCCCCCTCCCCTCTCTTCCCTCCGTCTTGTTTTTATTTTATTATTATTTTGCCCAGCGCACACAGCGTCCGATTAACAACATATGTCACTTCTCTTTTTTATTCATTATTGTTTTTATCGTGGCTTACACTATCTCTTACGCACATAACTTTATTATACACAGCACTCGCGCAACGCCATTTCCGGATCTAAACACGCCCCCTTGCATCACACGCTGATTCGACTCCCAACAGCAGACACGGAGTCGCAGGCCAGCAGCCACGAGTGCAGAACCACTAGTTTGGGAATAGGTAAGCGCATAAAATTACCCCTCCTTAAGTCGCCGCACATCACCGTAGTTGCATTTAACATTTGTGATTTCTTAGCTCAGAGGTTTCTACCAGAGGTGACAGCGGAACCATTATTTATTAGGTTAAAAGAGTTTAAGACATTTCTTTAAGACATTAGTCCCTTTTTAGGGTCCATTTTCAGCGGCAGTGTGAGACCATCTCTTACAGGATTTTAAATTGCAGAATGGGGTCAGTGCATCCCATTTACTTACAACTTATTTACTTCTGAACAGCAAGGCGCGCATAACATAAGCGCGTTATTTTCACTGCAACGCTTGTTATTCACTGCGGGCTGGAGGGAGTGAGTCTCTGTCCCGGGCCTCGAGGCGGCAGGAAAGCCCCTGCCAGGGGCCCCTGCAGAGCTGCTCTGTCGCAAGAAACGCCTTGGAAACTTAGCGCCACTCATCAGGATTCATCGAGTGCGTGTGATTGGTGTCTCTCTGCCTCGTGTGCCTTCTCTCTCTCTCACGTACATCTCTCTCCCCTCCCCCCAGATCTCATCCTCCTTAAGGGCCCGCCCCCTCAACGGTGACTCACCTAGCAGGCATCCAGCTAATGAAACTGCTGGAGTTTAAAGGGCTCCTACCTGCTCCAGCAGACCCCGGTCATGTGACATGGGGGTGGGGGCGCAACGCCCCCCCACCCCCCATGTGGGGGAACACCCAATGTACTGTAACCCGACCGACCCACTCCATTCTTATCTGCACGAGCCTCCTCGTGCGCAGCCTGGTTCCCCGTCTTAACCTTGTAATTAGACGCTTTGCTGCCCTTCCTTAAGCCACCAAAACGAGGCCCCCCATACCCCTCCACTCTCGTCGCTCCCACTCCTGTGCTTTGTCTCCCTCTAACCTGCCTCCGAAATTGAAGCGTTTTTATGCCCCCCACCCTCCCCCCGTTGCGTCTCTCCAGGACAAATTCCTCTTCGTCAGTACTCTGGGAGACAACTCCTAAGCTGAGGCTCCTGCAGCAGCCCCCCGCCACTCGCGCTCGCCCCTCGTGCGCCTTTGTCTACCCTTTAACCCGACTCCCCATTGAAACCTTCTTCCTGATACTCCGTGCGTCACCCCATGCCAAATACCTCTTTTGTTTTACTCCGAGAAGAGTAAATCATCTGCGCAGGATCACAGGATGTTGAGCCACTCCCAAGTCGGCAGCTCTGTGCATAGGCCACATCACTTCCCCTATGGTCCCCACTATAGCCTACGGTTGCCTAGCGGGCCCCATTGACTAACTTGCGTCTTCTGTGATCCTGTCCGCCCTCCGAGCTTAGCCTGCCACTCACGAATTGCAATTTTCTAACAACCATTGAGCCAGCCCCAGACAAAACACTTCAACCCTCCTATCCTCACACATCATTAACCTACCCTCCCGCATATTGCTCCACTCCTGCTGCCATATGAACCATCGCGCTGGGGGCAATGCAGTCCTCCATGCGCACTGCTGCTAGGCCCGCAAGGTGGTACCTGGGCTAAACATTGGGTGTAGCCACACCCTATTGTAATTGTATACCACTCTTCACCCTCACTCACCCTCACTCACCCTCACTCACCCTCACTCACCCTCACTCACCCTCACTCACCCTCAACCCCTCACTCACCCTCACTCATCCTCACTCACCCTCACTCATCCTCACTCACCCTCAACCCCTCACCCTCACCCACCCTCACCCTCACTCACCCTCACTCACCCTCACTCTCACTCACCCTCACTCACCCTCACTCACCCTCAACCCCTCACTCACCCTCACTCACCCTCACTCACCCTCACCCACCCTCACCCTCACTCACCCTCAACCCCTCACCCTCACACAGTGCAATAGGTCTCGGAGCATTTGAGTTAGAGCTTTTAGAATTGTTTATGGCTTTTTTTATTTGTACTTCTTTAGCATTGGCTACAGGAAACAAAAATGCTAAAGATTTACAAAAAAACCCATAAACAATTCTAAAAGCACTAACTCTAATGCTGCGAGACCTATTGCATTTCCAATGCTTGTTTTTATATGCAAGTGCAGCTTCAGTGTTTGTGTGTGTGGTGTATTCGTGTATAACCTTGCTGCTGGGCCCGCATTCATCTAAAAGCAAAACAATGGCTGAAAGTCAGGACAGATTTACATAGTCCCTGGCATTGAAGGGAACTGCTTTGCATTTGCTCCTGGTGACGTGACAGGATGCCCCCTCACTCGAAAGGAAGTTAGCAGGCGGCTTAAGTGGGCTACTGGGTGAGTGATGTGTGTGTGAGTGCTGGGTGAGCAGTGTGCCTGTGTGAGTCCAGGGTGAGTGATGCCTGTGTGAGTGCAGGTTGAGCAGTGTGCCGGAGGGCAAGTAGGTGGAATACTGTTGCCGTTCTTGGTAGTAGCACCAACGCGCGTTTTGGTGGGAGGCACCTTCGTCAGGGCTGGCAGGAATGGAGGGAGAGGGGAACACACTGGATGAAAAGTTAAACAAATGTTTTTGAGCATATCAGATAATTCAAGAAATTACATACATATAAATTTAAAATCAAGGAGGCTTGGGCATGTTCGGTATTCTCATAAGATTTCATACATATATATTTACGATTCATGTACCATTTCTGAACATTAATTATCATCAAATGATACGTGAATGCCGGGTGAGAATTGGAGAGCACAAGTCGAACATCAGGAACTTGAAGACCTCCGCCCCCATTGTCTCCCACTGGATGGAAAAAGGACACACGGAAAACGATCTCCGCTGGTTCATATTGGAGAAAATAAAAGCAAGACATGGAACTGACCCTGTCAACCTTCGCAAAAAAATGGAGGTTTTTGGGATTTTCCTGGCCAACTCTGTTACCAATGGCCTTAACGAAGAATGCCCTTGGCAAAACACTTTCCTATAATGTCCACCACCGCTTCACTTCCTGGATCTGTGAGTCATGTCTGATCCCTATTTTGGGACCCACTTCTGTCTTTGAAACGCATGGCAACTCTAGCCATTTTGATTTCATCTAAGATCATAAATTCCCTTTCCCTTTCCTCCCGTGTCTACACCCACTCCAAGATGGCGTCCTCCCCGGGCTATCCGAGAATGCCATATCTCCTCTTTTATTCTTTTGCTATTCGACCTTATACGTCCGTTCCCTTACCCCCTATGGCAATTTTGCTACTTTACCCTAATTTTCGACTCCCTCACCTTCAGTGAACCGCCCCACACCGCTGGAGATAAAATCACCACTCCAAGATGGCGACTCATACCCTTAATTATAGTCCCCCAGCAGCTCCACTCCAAGATGGTGCCCAAATCCGAAGGCCTGCGATCTTAGTCCTTCGTCTACCTACATCACGCCGACACGACCCAGCTGGCCGTGATCTGACCATCAGGACTAGTATATAATCTGCCGTACATCGAGACGCCTTTCGATCCCGGGTTCTCCATCACCCTGAATGAAATTCCAGACGATGTATTCCCGCGGTCTGGATACGAGTCGATTTGACACCCTTTGAGGTAAGCCCTGAGTGCACTTTATCCACTCTCGACCCCTGGCTCCTTCCGTTGCCTCTAGATTACAACCCCCCCCCCCTTGTTTTTTCGTCATCCCCTTTGCACATACCTATCCTTTCATATACATGTGTGCTTTGCTCTCAGAGATATCCCTGAGTATATCGGACCTGCCGAAAGACACCAGAAGACGGCCCTAGTCTCCAGTCTCCCGTTTCCCTCCAACCCAGACGCGGCATCCTGCTCCCAATAACTTTCAGGTGAGCTTGCCACCATGCTCTGAACGGGACCGCTCTTGCCCGTCCTACAGTATATTTCCCTTACCTAGTTCTGACCACACCGTCTACGTCTTTGTTAACATCTCATAGACCTACCACTCTGATGCTCCTTTTATTCATACGCAGCCCCACCTCATAATAGGAAGCACCCGGATCGGAACTCCATTCCCGACCGACATCGAGTGTTTGACGTGGACCATACGCCTGCTACATTACCAGGTGAGTGTGTCCTCCCTTGCCCCTGGAACTAACCCTCCAACCTTTCATCCCGGTTGTCCCGATTCCGTATTATCCTCTGTAAACAGTCCTTTATCTATTCATGATTTGGAATCTTCCAAGTATATATTTTTTTTAAAACCGCTATCCTTATTCTTGGTGACCTGTGTACTATTGCCAGGAATTTTCGACCCAGCAGTCAGCTTGTCTATATCTCTCGTCCCTGTTTATTCTCCAGGGTGATCACTCTATGCCCTGAACCACGGACTTACGCAGACACCCAGACCCTCCAGAAGGGCATTATAATCCAGACCCTTCGACCCCTGCTAACGACAGGTAGGATCCTGTGCATTTCCCATATAGATGTCTCCCCATATTGATTAGGCATTGCATTCAACGCATCCTCCCAAGTGATATTCCACTCTTTCCTAAATTATGGAACAAATCTGAATTACTGTACAACCCTGTTATAAGAACCAGTTCCCTCTATTAGACCCCAATACCCGCTAGAGACGGGTTAGAATCTACTCTTCCCCCATATAGATGTCCCCCTATATCTATTGGGTAATGTACTAAAAGCATCCTCCTTAGTGATATTAGATCCCCCTTTTTCTTAGAAAATGATCTAAACCTGAATTTCTATACAGCCCTGTGTTAAAAATGTGTCCTCACTAATAGAATTGATTACCTTTTCAATTCACAAATAGGTGTCTTTGGACTATGACTATTGTATAGATGGATAACGAGGATCTGAAGTATCTGAGCGTGTGAACTAGAGTATGAATGAAAGAGTGTAGTCCTAACTTTGGCCACTTCTATGATTTGGCCTATCCCCCGATCCTGGGGGATGGTATCCTGGAAGTAATCAGTGAATATCTAAACCAAGACTATTTAGTGGCACATCTTTGATGTGCCTATACATTTGATGATTATTAATGTTCAGAAATGGTACATGAATCGTAAATATATATGTATGAAATCTTATGAGAATACCGAACAAGTCCAAGCCTCCTTGATTGTAAATTTATATGTATGCAATTTCTTGAATTATCTGATATGCTCACAAACATTTGTTTTAACTTTTCAGCCAGTGTGTTCCCCTCTCCCTCCATTCCTGCCAGCCCTGACGAAGGTGCCTCCCACCGAAACGCGCGTTGGAGCTACTACCATGAACGGCAACAGTATTCCACCTACTTGCCATCCCCAAGTTGCACCCACGTCCATGCAACCATAATTCCACTTTTTTTGTTGCAGGCAAAACGAGATTTACCCGTGTGAAGTGATTGAATATGTTAGAGTATGAATGACCCCTGTAAGATGTGAGTGTATGTTGAGCCCCTTGAAAATCCCCCGGAGTGAGTGGAACACCTAATTCCTTGAAGAAAATGTTTCCCCTCATGAAATGATGAACATTATTGATGGTTTTATTAATTCTAGAACCTGTTATTTTTTTATTGTTTCCTAAATATGACAAATTGCATCAAAACAAATAATAAATAAATAAACTATATATTTTCTATAAAAAGATGAATTGACTGCGGTCCATCTGTTGTCTTGGGTTCTGATATTCATTTGATATTGCTCCCCCTAACCAGAATTGGATCCTATATAGGACCACAAATTATCATCCTTGGCAGGGTGTTCTTTTTTAATTGCTCTATTGAGTTTGAGTTTGAGTTGGGATTTGTAAAGCGCGTAGCTACCCTAAGGCGTCCCAGCGCTGGCATGACCTAAGTTCCAGAGGGGAGAGTAGAAGAATTGACAGGTTTATGGGAAGAGCCAAGTTTTTAATTGCCTCCGAAAGGCCAGGAGGTTATGTTCTCTCCGCATGGCAAGTGGGAGGGCGTTCCACAGTTTTGGGGCGTTGTAGGAGAACAAGCGCCCCCCGGATCGGGACTTTTTTATTCTGGGAACGCTGGCGAGGGAGAGGGAGTCTGATCTGAGTTGTTTGTTAGAATGGTGGGGTTTAACGAAGGGTCTCAGAATCGGGGGGTCTCTGCCTTGCATTATTTTGTGCGAGATGCATAAGGTCTTAAAGGTAATCCTTTCTTTGACTGGGAGCCAGTGTAGGCTTTTAAGTGCTGGTTTAGCCGAGCATCTCGATTTGGTTCCAGTTAGGAGTCTGGCAGCAGCGTTCTGGGCGCATTGCAGTCTATAAATAACTGATGCCGGTGCCCCCAGGTACAGGACATTGCCATAGTCCAGTCTGGAGTTCACCAACCCCTGCATCAGCAGTTTCCTTGATTGGAAGGGGATCAGGTGGAGGATTTTTCGCGCCATTCGAATGAGGCCAAAGCAGGTGCCAGAGGTTTTTCTGGCCTGAGTTTTGAAGTTGAGGTCTTGATCCTACCAAATGCCAAGACTTTTGACTTCGGGTTTGGGGGTAGGAGGCGTTCCCATGCATGGCGGCCAAGAGAGGGATGGAGGGAGTTTGTGTGGGTTTCCCAGGAGAAGTATCTCAGATTTTTCTCCGTTCAGTTTTAATCGAGATTCACACATCCAGTGGAAAACGCTCTCGAGACACTTTGCCAGATTGTCTAGGCTATTGCTCAGCTGGTTAATAGAGACCACCAGCTGGGTGTCATCGGCCTACATGACTGTTTTTATGCCAAATGGGGCGATAATGTCCTCTAAAGGGGAGATATAAACGTTAAGAAGTGTGGGGCTCAGGGAGGAGCCCTGGGGGACCCCACACTGAAGTGGCAGGGCTTTGGACACGGCGGTGCCATCCGACACTTGGTTCTTTCTTCCAGAAAGGATTTGATCCAGGACAGGGCGGAGTCAGCGACTCCTATCAGACTTGGATGAGGATGGCATGATCCACCGTGTCGAAGGCGGCACTCAGGTCGAGGAGGATCACTGCCACTGATCCTCCTGCGTCCATGATGGTTCTTGCCTCTTCGACCACGGCTAGCAGAGCGGTGTCAGTTCCCTGTCCCGGTCGAAACCCTGTCTGGGATTGGCGCAGGAGTTTATTGGCTTCAAGGAAATTAGAGAGTTGGTGGTTGACGATTCGTTCGGCCACTTTGCTGATAGCAGGAAGAAGAGAGATGGGTCTGAAGTTGGTTGGGTCCATGGGATCAAGTTGGGTTTTTTTTAGGAGTGCCCTCACAGTGGCTTTCTTCCAGTTGGCAGGAACAGAGCCCAGTCTAAAGGAGGCGTTAATGAGTTGGGTAAGAGGAGGGGCAACCGTGGAGGCGACCAATTTTAATTTGCTCATGGGAGCTGGGTCTGAAGGAGCACCACTTTTTACGGTTTGTAAGGTGGACAGAAATATCTCTGTGGTGATCTGGGGAAAGGTTCGGAGGCGTGGCGCCTCGGGGCAGGGGGTGGGGGGGGGGGGGGTGGCGGGGATTTGAAAGGAATTGGGGCCAGGAAGTGAAATAAGAATTTTGTTAATTTTTGATGAAAAGAACTCAGCAAGCTGGTTGCATCTGGAGCCCGATGGGTCGGGTGTGGGTAAGGGGTCTGGAATTTTGGTGAGTAAGCGTACGATGCGATACGTTTCTTTCGCAGAATTGGCTGCCGCTGATATCTTTTCCTCGAAGAAGGTTGCCTGTGTTTTTTTATACAGTTTTTATAGTGCTTGATGGCGGCCCTGTACTCGTTTTTGCTATCCGTCGTCCAGTTTTTTCTCCAAAGGCGCTCGAGTTTTTTGCATTTCTTCCTGAGATTTCGTAATTCTTGGGTGAACCACGGGGATTTGGCTGTTTTCTTTATACTGGGGAGGGATTTGACTGGCAGGGTAACGTCGAGGGATTGGTTAATCCACTCGTGTAGTTGGACATCTGCTCTGGAGGGATCTGGGTCCAGTACTGGTATGGTGGAAGAGAGTACTTGTGCCCAGAAGTTTATGTCCAGATTTTTCCACGGGCGGGAGGGTGCTTGGGGGGGGGGGTCTCTCAGGTGCCTCAGCCGAGAGTTTTAGCTTAAAGGGGACTATGAAGTGATCTGACCATGGGACAGGGATGGGGGAATTTACTACTAATCTCGTAAGATTGGTAAAGATGGGGTCCAGCAAATGGCCCTTGTTGTGGGTGGGTTGGTTGCTTTGTAGCTGGAGACTTATAGAGGCTAGGTCTGCTTTGAGATCAGCAGCTGTTTTGTTAGAGAGGTCATTGAAGTGGAGATTCAAGTCTCCCAAGACCATGAAGTTCGGGGATAAGCATGCGAGGGAGGAGATGGTGTCCATTAGGGAATCACAGAAACGTCGTTGCAGTCCTGGTGGGCGATACACTAGTATGCCTGAGATGGTAGTAGAAGGGGGCCGATGGATAGAGAAATGTACGTTTTCACAGTCCAAGATGGGGCTTTCTTTAAACTGGCAGGACAGGTAGTCTCGATATATGATCGCTATCCCACCTCCAATACCGGACGGTCTATTCTGGTGCTTTATAAGGTAACCAGGTGGCAGCGATTGGATGATATCTGGCTCCGAGTCTGAGGTGAGCCAAGTTTCTGTGAGAAAGAGTGCCTCGATTTCCGAATCCTGCAGGAGTAAGTTGATTTCTGTCTGGTGCTTCGGGAGGGATCTGCAATTAAGCAGGGCCATCCCGAGACAGAGTGGTTTAGGGGGAAAGTGTGGGGTGAGCCTGTAGGTACAGTTTGGACAGCGGGAATGTCCTTCCTCTAAGGAAATAGTACAGCGACAGGGGGCGGCTGAGAGATCCCTTAGCCTATGCAGAGTTTCCTGGGTATATCTTAGGGGTAATGGAGTGGGTGAAGCAGGGGTTATGGGCTCTGGGCTCGGTCTGGTGCGGCGGGCGCAGACGGGCTTGCCTTAGGCGCGCCTTTGGCGCGCAAACGGCGCTCCCGCTGCGCTTCCGGCCGAGGCACATGATATATGCGGTTGCCGAGGGGGGAGGTCAGGGGGAGTGGCCTAAAAAGGGGCATGGCCTGCGTCCTCGCTGTGCTGGCGTCGGGAGGAGTAATCAGGTGAAGGCTACGCGGCAGCGTTAAGATCCGCTACCCGTGCCGATTATGCTGGTCAGGTGCCCTGCGGCGTGGTGAGTTTTAATGAAAAGATATCCACAAAAGAACAAGTGACAATAGTAAATGTTTAAAAAGCGCTGTTCGCTCTCCCGGCTTCCGCCTCAGGTGTTTTGGTCAGTTTCTAGTATATGGTGCTTGTATTCAGCGTCTTATACTCATCGCAGGCGGGCGCGTGGCCTAAAAAGGGGCGTGGCCTGAGTCCTCGCGGTGCTGGCGTCGGGAGGAGTAATCAGGTGAAGGCTACGCGACAGCGTTAAGATCCGCTACCCGTGCCGATAATGCTGGTCAGGTGCCCTGCGGCGTGGTGAGTTTTAATTAAAAGTCTATTGTTTCCCCCCTCCTTTCCTGCCTACATCATCTATCCGCCCTGGGGAACCCCCTTCTATCGCAGGTTGAGCAGTGTGCCTGTGTGAGTGCAGGGCGAGTGATGTCTGTGTGAGTCCAGGGTGAGCGATGTGCCTGTGTGAGTGCAGGGTGAGTGATGTCTGTGTGAGTCCAGGGTGAGCAGTGTGCCTGTGTTAGTCCAGTGTGAGCGATGTGCCTGTGTGAGTGCAGGGTTATGTTATGTTATGTTATGTTATGAGTTTGATTAAGCGCAAACAGCTGCCCCACCAACGAGGCGTCCCGGCGCTGAGAAACCATAGAATGCCTACTGAGTGGGAGAGGGAGGAAGAAACAGATGGCCTAAGACAGTGGGAATAGATGGGTTTTAATTGCCTTCCGGAAGGCGGACAAGTTGTCCAGGCAGCGAATGTTCGGTGGCAGGGAATTCCAAAGTTTCGCTCCCAGAACTCTGAAGGAGCGACCCCCAACACGACAAAGTTTAGTTTGAGGAACAACCACCAGATGATGACCTAAGGAACGCAGATTGCGTTGAGGGGTGTAGGGTACTAAAAGCGGGCGAAGGAGTTCAGGGCCTTCAGTTTTGAGAATTTTAAAAACAGTGGTGAGGGTCTTGAATTGGATTCTAGATTCAACAGGGAGCCAGTGTAGTCTTTGTATAGTGGCTCTAACGGAGCACCTCCTGGGAAGACCCACTACAGCCCTAGCCGCTGAATTCTGTACCCGTTGCAGCCTTGCTATCTCTGCTTTATTGGTGCCTAAGAGTAGGACACTGGCGTAATCCAACCGAGAGAGAATAATGGATTGGATTATGAGCTGGCGCGTTTTGGGATCAAAGAAACCGAGTATAGGGTTGAGGCTCCTCAGCAAGCCCACACAGGTAGCAGCCACCTTCTTAGTGTGGGTTTGATAACTCAGTGAGGAGTCCAACCAAACACCCAGGTTTTTTACCAGCGTTTTTGGTGATGGGATGGGGCCCAGCAAGGAAGGCCACCAGTGATCGCTCCAAAAGCTGGAGTTTTTTCCGAGGAGCAGCACCTCCGTTTTCCCTGCGTTCAGCTGTAGGCAGTTGCCCGTCATCCACTGGGCAACTGCAGCCAGGCCATCCCTAAATCTCGTGGCTGAGATTGAGGGGCCCTCAGTGAGGGTGATGACCAGCTGAGTGTCGTCAGCGTACGACACCAGCGTGAGGTCCCACTCTCTGGCCACAGCCGAGAGAGGCTGCACATAAAGGTTAAAAAGGGATGGACTGAGTGCGGAGCCCTGAGGGACTCCTTGGCCAATGGAGTGAGACCGGGAAATGAACGGAGGAGCTGAGACTCGGAAGGATCTGTGCGTCAAGAAAGAGCGGAACCAGTCAAGGGCTAGGTCACTAATCCCTATAGCCTCCAGGCGTTTAAGCAAAATATTATGGGAAACCGTGTCAAAGGCTGCGCTGAGGTCAAGCAGAATCAGCGCAGCACTCGGACCGGCATCTAGAATCTTCCGGAGATGTTCAGTGGTGGACAGAAGGGCAGACTCGGTACTGTGACCTGGCCTGAACCCATTCTGAGATGGGTCCAAGTTGTTATTTTGGACCATGTCGTGTGACAGGACATTATTCGAGTGAGCTTCTGCTAGCTTAGACACCCAGGGGAGCAACGAGATGGGCCTAAAGTTTTCCAACTTTGTGGGGTCTAAGGTCCACTTTTTAATAATAGGGGTGACCCATGCTTGTTTCCAACAAGTTGGGACAACTGCCGAAGAGAAGGAGAGATTGAGTAGCGTGGCCAAGGAGGGGAGGAAAAAATCTAAATACTCAAGAAATTGAGCCGGTCTCATGGGATCTGACGGGGAGCCGGACCTAACCTTTCTACAGAGTTTGGCTAGATCACCATGGGAGATTTCAGGTAGGAGTGATAGCCTGGTGCCTTTGATAGAAGAATTAGAGGAGTTAGTGAGGTCGGAGGAGTCCTGTGAGAAGGTACTGTAGATTTTTCTCACCTTTTCTATAAAGAAAGTGGCGAGATCCTCGCACTGCTGTGTGGAGGTAATGCAGGAGGCTGGATTGCCGCCGTTTTGAAGTTTTTGCACCAGTTTAAAGATGGTTTTTGTAGGATTGGAGCTGGAGTTGATTTCTTTTGCGTAGAAAGACGCGCGTGCCGCGCGTATGGCTTTGTGGTATAATTTTAATTTGGACAGGTAGAGAGCTTTACCCCTGTCTTTGTACTCCTTTCTCCAATTACGTTCGGCTACTTTACATTCTTTTCGCAGAAGTTTCAGATTTTCATTATACCATGGGTTAGAGGGGGAGCTACGTCCTTTAGTCCATTTAGCTGGTATAAGGGTGTCAAGTCCTTTAATGATCCAGTCCTGGAAAGCAGCATAGGACATGTTGATATCGTTAGTGGGTTCGTGATGGAATTCTCCTAGATGTCTGTGTGATTCCAGGGTGAGCAGTGTTCCTGTGTGAGTCCAGGGTGAGCGATGTGCCTGTGTGAGTGCAGGGTGAGTGATGTCTGTGTGATTCCAGGGTGAGCAGTGTTCCTGTGTGAGTCCAGGGTGAGCGATGTGCCTGTGTGAGTGCAGGGTGAGTGATGTTTGTGTGAGTGCAGGTTGAGCAGTGTGCCTGTGTGAGTCCAGGGTGAGTGATGTCTTTGTGAGTGCAGGTTGAGCAGTGTGCCTGTGTGAGTGCAGAGTGAGTGATGTCTGTGTGAGTGCAGGTTGAGCAGTGTGCCTGTGTTAGTCCAGGGTGAGTGATGCCTGTGGGAGTGCAGGGTGAGTGATGTCTGTGTGAGTGCAGGGTGAGCAGTGTGCCTGTGTGAGTCCAGGGTGAGTGATGCCTGTGTGAGTCCAGGGTGAGTGATGTCTGTGTGAGTTCAGGTTGAGCAGTGTGCCTGTGTGAGTCCAGGGTGAGTGATGTCTGTGTGAGTGCAGGTTGAGCAGTGTGCCTGTGTGAGTCCTGGGTGAGTGATGTCTGTGTGAGTGCCGGGTGAGTGATGTCTGTGTGAGTGCAGGTTGAGCAGTGTGCCTGTGTGAGTCCAGGGTGAGTGATGTCTGTGTGAGTGCAGGTTGAGCAGTGTGCCTGTGTGAGTCCTGGGTGAGTGATGTCTGTGTGAGTGCAGGTTGAGCAGTGTGCCTGTGTGAGTCCTGGGTGAGTGATGTCTGTGTGAGTGCACGGTGAGTGATGTCTGTGTGAGTGCAGGTTGAGCAGTGTGCCTGTGTGAGTCCAGGGTGAGTGATGTCTGTGTGAGTGCAGGTTGAGCAGTGTGCCTGTGTGAGTCCTGGGTGAGTGATGTCTGTGTGAGTGCAGGTTGAGCAGTGTGCCTGTGTTAGTCCAGAGTGAGTGATGTGGATGGGTGAATGCTGGCTTAGTAATGTGTCAGGGAAGGGTGAGTGATGGGTCTATGAGTGCAGGGTGACTGTGCCTATGTGAATGCAGGGAAAGAGATGTATCTGTGCAAGTGCAAAGAGACTTGTCTGGGTACTCCCAGAGATGTATTCGCCAAGCCAACTCTTTCTCAAATGTGCTTGAGAATGCACCATTTGCCCACTCTTTTTTCAAAATGTTCTCGTAGGAGAACCCCCCATAGGTGGTTCGGCCTCGTATGCTGCACTCGCTCGCCACAGTGCAGTATTTACGCCTTACCACTTTCAAATGTCACCAGCCGCCACTGTAAATGATGATATTCATCAAACCCAGGGCTGGCCAGCCCAGACAGTGCTTGAACATGCCAGGGTGTAAAAGCCAGCTGTTAGGACTCCCTGCAGGTAAAGCACCACTGCAGAGCGTTAAGACCCAGATTATCAAAGGTTAAGCAACAGGTTAGCGTTACTTTTTCATCTCAAATCCGGCTCTAAACCTGTTTTGAGATTTACAAACCAACAGTAATTGGTATTAGCATTTGTTTTTAAGTAAAAGTAACTCACAGCAGCGCAAAATGCTACTTTGCATTACGTTGCATCAAGGGGGTGTTACATGGGTGGTACATGGGCGTACCCATGCAACCAAGCATGCTTTTTGCCGTTAAACCCTATTCACTAACATTGGTAGAAAGGGTTCAGAGCCAAAATTGTATGCCGTTGAAAAGCAGGCGTTAAACTGAGAAATGTTTTAATTTCTCTGTGCTTTTCTAACTTTGCATGCGCGCTGCACTGAGCAACACACATGCAAAGTATGAACAGCTTCCTGTACAAAACCTATGCTGGACTCAGGAACGAACTCTAACGCAAAGGTGTGTGCCTGGTGCACAGCAGATGAAATCAGCACCCGGAGCTGGGAGAGGGGAGGAGAGCGACATATCTTTGTTAATAGGGCGCTCTCCTGCTCTCTCCCTGTCACGCAACGCAGCGCAACATCTTTGGATGCTACGTGGCGTTGCCGGACACCTTTCAGAATCTGGCCTTAACTGTTAGACCCTTGTAAATGTGGATTTCGCAATAAGCAACATTTGTGCCTTCTGCATAGTATATTTAGCTGTGTGATTGGAATAAAGGACGTCCTTTTATTCTAAGACGAGCACTGGCAGGACACTGACTTAATAACCTTTATTCTGAGTGCCATTGAATGTGAGTTTCTTACCGACACCTCCTACTCAAGTGATCCTTTTACTGCTCCACCTTGTTACCCTGAGGGACGAGTGCTAAAGGCGTGTACTTGGTGTTCAGTTTTGGGTTCCATAGTAGGAAGGCCTCTGGGCATCACGGGTAAAGGGACCAAAAAAGCAAAATCTGGTCCCTGTAACCTCTCAGTGCCCTGAGGCACCCAATCTAGTTCTTATTGTGGCAGCAGTACACCAAGACAACCTCACAGCAGCACTGCACAGAGTGACAGTAATTATTACTGCACTGGGGAGACCTCACTGCAGGACTCTAGAGCCAGACCCTCACTGCAGGGCTGCAGAGTGTCCCTGCACAAAGCAGTATACTGATCCAGCGCTCCTACTAAAATTCTGCATAAATGATGTCACTATCTACCACCAAACTTACCAATCAATACCAGACCCATAAAATAACAGAGCAGCTGAATCATGAGGCGAATGGATCTGATATGTTGTTTAAACTATCTACAATAAACAAGATCAGCTTGTCATTTTAAAAGTTTATTCAAACATATTCATGAAACTTAGGTTTTGGAACTTTATTAAGCAAGCATTTTTTAAAGTCATAAGAAAGTTTTATTCAGCATTTATAAAGAGAGCTTAATTCAAGAAAATATTATTCATTAGCAGAAATAAGTGAAAAAGAGCATTTCCAAATCCTAACTAATTCTCTGTCTCTACCCTCATCGCCTGAAAACAAAGTCTTTTAAAAGTCACCTTTCCTTAAGTGTAATCGTAGAACAGCAGAACACGTCCCTCTGGAATCAAGAAGCGTAAGCCAAAAATCTGCTCCTTGAGCTAATTCTTATACCCTAAAACTAAGGCTAAACTAACTATTATCACATTCCATCAGCTGAATTCTGGCTCCCCATTGGCTGAACCACCTCACGCCACAGTAAACTGTGACATCTTCCACCTCAAGTCCAGGCTTTTACACAACGCCATTGTTCATGCACAGAGTCCTGGCGGCACTTCCTTAGGCTTCTACATTTTGTAGCAAAGATTGTTCATGTAGTGCACAAAAATGCCGCGCCTCACATTCCTGGCCTTGAGCCTGTCCGTTCTGAGCTTTTCGTGGCACATTAGCAAACCTCTCCACAGAGTCGCCTTTTGCAGTTCTTTTCAAATCTTTTCACAATAAAAGTTCATAGGCTTCTCATCCTTTTCAGAATAAGTTTTTCTCATGTGGCTTTTCATCAGCAGGCCTCTTTTCAGAAAGCGTCAATTTTCTGCGCCACTTTTGCTTGTGTCCCTGCGCCACTTTTAGCTTGCGTCACTTTTTCAGAATGAATTATTTTTCTGCAGCCAACTCTATGCTTCTTTCAGTAAACTATTATTTAAACAAACACAAAACAATAATTAATTCAGGAAATAAATGTCTTTCTGTTTCCCACCCTCCATTGCTAATGTTAACCCATTAGTATAAGTCACCTAGCAGAAGCAAAAGCACAAAGAAAAACGACATTTAAAAATCTACCATTCTTCATAATGTCCAGCAGGATTCTTTATATATCTGAAAAAGATAAAAAGATAAACAAACACAACATAGACAATAACATAACATAGACAACGGCACATATAAACTAAGCACATGCCATTACTTGATCAGCCGCATTAGTGTTTGACAAAGACAATAGGACAAACAAAACATCATTAGTTATTTATTAAAACATACTTGCAGTTGCAACATAAAAGCACATAACGTTAGTCCCGTGTGGGATGAAATATGTAGGTTTTACACTAGGTTGATTAATTAACAGAAATCATGCAAAAACTCATTAATATAATTAATCATGTCATAGGAGTATAATATCACGAGCCAGAATAAAATAATTTCTGAAGCTCGCTCCATCAATACCAATATACCACAACAGCACTGCACAGAATGGCTGTCGTGACAACACTGCACAATGCTGCACCAGATGCCATAATCACGACATTAGTACAGCCACACTCACTGTTGACTTGCAACGAGTGAACATTGTGCACCTCTTTCCTCACGGCATTAGAGCACTGCACACTGCAGCCTCATCTACAGCACTGCATACTGACCCTCACTGCAGGAATGCAGACTGGGAATCATGACTGCACTTGTTACTGTAGAGTACAGTGATCTTTTCTGGCAGCAGTGAAATGAGCCCCTCCCATTCCAACTCTGAGAAGAACGAGCTTCTCATGGGAACACACAAACCAGCCCTCTGCGTGGCGCTGCACAGTGAACCTCATTATAGCACTGCAGACTCTATCACTGTACAGTGCCCGTGACAGGAGCACTGTCTATGCCTCTATGGTGACACTCCGTCATCTATTGCACAGCGCGCCATAGCTAAAACGTTAATAATTACGTTTTTTCCCACTTTTCCGCGTGAGGTGTACACATGCATATGTTAATAGGCTTGCAAACCACTTGGACGTAAAAAACATAAATAGCAAAATACTCATTACATAACATAACATGTGTATTTGTAAAGCGCACGTTCAGCCAGAGGTCTCTTGGCGCTGAATAACAGATGTTCATTGTTACCCAACTAAATGGTACTCATTTTATCGACCTCAAATGGAAAAAGGCTGAGTGGACCCGCCGGGATTTGAAGCTGTGACCATGAGGTCGAACACAGGCCGCTGCAATGGACGCATTAGTCCACTGAGCCACCAGACCCATTGCATCCAGCCAAAACCCATCACCAAACCATGAGCTGATGGAACTGAGAAGACCTTGCAGATAGCTCCGAGGGGCTGGGCCAGTGCTACCGAAGTAGCGCCTACATCTCTATAGCAACTTTGCACAGTGTTTCCATTTCTCCGACTTCGAGTCTCAAAGACTAAAGGGGCACACTGCCATAAGTTGTGAGGGCCGTGGGCCCTGAAGTCAAGGAGTCCAGGAATGTCTAAGTGGGCCACACTGCTGAGTTCACGAGATGGGTACACAGCTTGTACGTGTGTGTGTTAATGGGGGCAGGGAGCCAGCGATGTCAGAAAACAAAAGAAGGGCAAACTGACTGAATGAATGCGGGTGCGTGTGTGTTTGTGTGTGGTGGGGGGAGCATCAAGGTTTCTAGAAAGTGCGCACTGCTGAAACACGGGAGAATGTGGAGAGGAACAACTGGTGCCTGCAGGGCTTTAAGAGGGATGAAAAAACTGGGGGGTCTCTCAAAGAGGCGTGGTCAATGTAATTAAGGGCGTGGCTTAAAAACATGTAAACTAAAAATCTGTGTTTAGCACAGTGTGCCGCCCGACTTGTATTTGGCTGTTCCTATCATTGCATCCAGATATATGATACAACAAATCACATCCTACCTACAAGTCAGGACTTTTGGCTTTGTCAATGGTTGCTAGTTGCATAAGATAAGTAAGCAGCAACTATGGCTTGTATATAATATTGAAAAAAAATTCCACTTACAGCCCTGGTGACACCACGACAATTTTGCAGCTCCTGAGTTTCAAAAAGAGAAGGGAAATCCAGAGAGAAAAGGACTCTCTTTTAAGGCTTTCCCTTCCTCTACAACGCTCACCACGCGCGCATCGATGTGCATGCTGTCACTGCAGTCCAGAAAAAAAAAGCGGACCTCCTGTGCAAAGGCACAAAACAGAGCCCGATAGAGACCCGTTTCGAGGCCCCTTAAAAAAACTGCTGGTGCTCAGACCCCTTGAGACCCGGCCCACTTAAAGCCCTGGCTGCCTGTGTGGTGAGGTGGGCAGGAGATCCGGGCGATCGGGTTGGGGAGGGGGCGGTGAGGACTACGCTGAACCGGAAAGAGAGATCCACGGTGATGACATTGTCTAAATGTAGCGCGCGCCTTATCAATCTAGACCAGTGCAGTGAATCCCCTGTGCTTCTCACATGTGAGGGGGCTGGTTGCTGACCCCTGACTCCGTCGTAGGTAGTTTAGGCTGCCTTTAGAAACAGGTCTGGGTGGGGAGGCGGAGGGTGAAAGGAGGATGCACCTTAAATGTGGAGCAGGTGGAGGAGGGGAGGGATGCTGTACTCTGAGAGAGAGAGCACAAGAGGCTGGAGAGTGAAACAGAAGAGGACACAGAGCGAGGCGCAGCAAAGGAAAACTCCCGGTGATGGATGCGCTGGGAGAGGAAATGTTGACGCCGGGTGCGCAGTAATGTGCGGCCAGGGACCAATCGGAGTGAAGCATGCACACTCTACTCCCTACTACACACTCTACACTCCACTCCCTACTACACACTCGGCTCCCTCCTACACACTCTACACTCTACTCCCTACTACACACACTACTACACACTCTACTCCCTACTACACATACTACTCACTCTACTCCCTACTACACACTCTACTCACTACTACACAGTCTACTCCCTACCTCACACTATACACTCTACTACACACTCTACACTCTACTCCCTACTACACACTCTACTCCCTACTACACAGTCTACTCCCTACACTCTACTCCCTACTACACACTCTACTCCCTACACTCTACTTCCTACTACACACTCCGCACTCTACTCCTTACTACTCCCTACTACACACTCTACACGCTACTCCCTACTACACACACTACACTCTACACTCTACTCCCTACTACACACTTTACTCCCTACTACACACTCTACTCCCTACTACACACTCTACTCCCTACTACACACTCTACTCCCTACTACACACTATACACTCTACTGTACACTCTACACTCTACTCCCTACTACACACTCTACTCCCTACACTCCACTCCATACTACAGAGTCTACTCCCTACACTCTACTTCCTACTACACACTCTACTCCCTACTAGACACTCTACACTCTACTCCCTACTACACACTCTACACGCTACTCCCTACTACACACACTACTCTACTCCCTACCACACACTCTACTCCCTACTACACACTCTACACCCTAGTACACCCTCTACACTCTACTCCCTACTACACAATCTTCTCCCTACTACACACTCTACTCCCTACTACACACTCTACACTCTACTACACACTCTATACACTACTACACACTCTACACTCTTCTCCCTACTACACACTCTACTCCCTACTACCCACTCTACTCCCTACTACACACTATACACTCTACTCCCTACTAAACACACGACTACACACTCTACTCCCTACTACACACTCTACTCCCTACTACACACTCTACACTCTACTACACTCTCTACACTCTACTACACACTCTACTCCCTACTACACACTCTACTCCCTACTACACACTCTACACTCTACTCCCTACTACACTCTCTACACTCTACTACACACTCTACTCCCTACTACACACTCTACACTCTACTCCCTACCATACCCTTTACACTCTACTCCCTACTACACACACTACTACACACTCTACTCCCCACTACACACACTCTACTCCCTGCTACATACTCTACTCCCTACTACACACTCTAAACTCTACTACACACTCTACACTATACTCCCTACTACTCCCTACTAAACATTCTACTCCCTACACTCTACTCCCTACTACACACTCTACTCCCTACACTCTACTCCCTACTACACACTCTACTACTCCCTACTACACACTCTACACTCTACTCCCCACTACACACACGACTACACACTCTACTCCCTACACTCTACTCCCTACTACACACTCTACTACTCCCTACTACACACTCTACACTCTACTCCCTACTACATACACTACTACACACTCTACTCCCTAAACTCTACTCCCTCCTACATAATCTAGTCCCTACATTCTACTCCCTACTACACACTCTACTCCCTACTACACACTTAACACTCTACTACTCCCTACTACACACTCTACACTCTACTCCCTACTACACACTCTACACCCTACACTCCACTCCATACTACAGAGTCTACTCCCTACACTCTACTTCCTACTACACACTCTACTCCCTACTAGACACTCTACACTCTACTCCCTACTACACACTCTACACGCTACTCCCTACTACACACACTACTCTACTCCCTACCACACACTCTACTCCCTACTACACACTCTACACCCTAGTACACCCTCTACACTCTACTCCCTACTACACAATCTTCTCCCTACTACACACTCTACTCCCTACTACACACTCTACTCCCTACTACACACTCTATACACTACTACACACTCTACACTCTTCTCCCTACTACACACTCTAACCCCTACACTCTACGCCCTACACTCTACTCCCTACTACACACTCTAAACCCTACACTCTACTCCCTACTACACACTCTACTCCCTACTACACACTCTACATCCTATACTCTACTCCCTACACTCTACTCTCTACTACACACTCTACACTCTACTCCCTACTACACACTCTAAACCCTACACTCTACTCCCTACTACACACTCTACTCCCTACTACACACTCTACATCCTATACTCTACTCCCTACACTCTACTCTCTACTACACACTCTACACTCTACTCCCTACTACACACTCTACTACTCCCTACTACACACTCTACACTCTACTCCCTACTACACACACGACTACACACTCTACTCCCTACACTCTACTCCCTACTACACACTCTACTACTCCCTACTACACACTCTACACTCTACTCCCTACTACATACACTACTACACACTCTACTCCCTACACTCTACTCCCTCCTACATAATCTAGTCCCTACATTCTACTCCCTACTACACACTCTACTCCCTACTACACACTTAATACTCTACTACTCCCTACTACACACTCTACACTCTACTCCCTACTACACACTCTACACCCTACACTCTACTCCCTACTACACACTCTAACCCCTACACTCTACGCCCTACACTCTACTCCCTACTACACACTCTAAACCCTACACTCTACTCCCTACTACACACTCTACTCCCTACTACACACTCTACATCCTATACTCTACTCCCTACACTCTACTCTCTACTACACACTCTACACTCTACTCCCTACTACACACTCTAAACCCTACACTCTACTCCCTACTACACACTCTACTCCCTACTACACACTCTACATCCTATACTCTACTCCCTACACTCTACTCTCTACTACACACTCTACACTCTACTCCCTACTACACACTCTACTACTCCCTACTACACACTCTACACTCTACTCCCTACTACACACACGACTACACACTCTACTCCCTACACTCTACTCCCTACTACACACTCTACTACTCCCTACTACACACTCTACACTCTACTCCCTACTACATACACTACTACACACTCTACTCCCTACACTCTACTCCCTCCTACATAATCTAGTCCCTACATTCTACTCCCTACTACACACTCTACTCCCTACTACACACTTAACACTCTACTACTCCCTACTACACACTCTACACTCTACTCCCTACTACACACTCTACACCCTACACTCTACTCCCTACTACACACTCTAACCCCTACACTCTACGCCCTACACTCTACTCCCTACTACACGCTCTAAACCCTACACTCTACTCCCTACTACACACTCTACTCCCTACTACACACTCTACATCCTATACTCTACTCCCTACACTCTACTCTCTACTACACACTCTACACTCTACTCCCTACTACACACTCTACTCCCTACTACACACTCTACACCCTACACTCTACACCCCACACTCTACTCCCTACACTCTACTCTCTACTACACACTCTACTCCCTCCTACACACTCTACACCCTACACTCTACACTCTACTCCCTACTACTCTAAACCCTACACTCTACTCCCAACTACACACTCTACACCCTACACCCTATACCCTACACTACCTCTCTACCTCTCTACCTTTCTACCTCTACCTCTCTCTACATACACACATATATATATATATATATATATATATGCATAAGCATTTATATATATGTATGTGTATATATATACATACATATATCTACATCAGCATATCTATATAATTACAAATATAAATGCATGTACACATATGTTTATACATATATGCATACATATGCTCACATGTACATGAAAGTTTGAAAAACACTAATAAAAGCAACGCTAAAAAGCCACCTAATTACAAACAGAATTGCTTTAACTTAAACGAGGACGAGACCTATTGCACTTTCAGTGCTTGTTTTCTATTTAGCTCCCTGTGCTGCCTTCAGTGCTTGTGTTCTATTTAGCTCCCTGTGCTGCCTCCTTTCCTGCCTTTCTTTCCTCTCTATCTCTGAAGTGCCTGTTTCCCTTTTCTTCCTCATTTTGCCCTCTATCCAGGCTTTCCAGCTGTCGCTGTTTTTACTTTAACTTGACTTGTTTGCATTACCTCTCGTTTTTTTTCCCTTACCTCCTCGGCAGCTCATTCACTTTCTTTCTCCATTTCTCACTCTCCGTTTGTTTTGTGTTTTTTCCGTCAGCGGCTCCTCTAGATGATTTGGCATGAAAGGAACTATTCGTCCAAAAGTGGAGGAACACTGACATCTGGTGGACAAATTGCGTGAACACCTCATACTCTTTAATACGGAGTATTACATGGAAACTAGCAGCCAGATTCATCATTGAAAATTGCGCTTGCAAAGGGCCAGATTCTGAGAATCTGCCCCTTTGCGAGCGCAATTTTTGCATTTGGGATTCATCATCCCAAACGCAATAATTGCTAATAGCAAAATCGCTAAATTGCGAGGAATTGCATTTAAGGAATCTCTATTTGAGATTCCTTAAATGCAATTCATTAACCATTTTTATTTGCGAATTCGCAATTTTTGGCCGCTATTTACAGCAAAGTATGCTACACACACATGTCCTTTGGACATGTGTGTGCGCAACATCAGTCTACATTTTCATTTCAGGGGTGCTGCAGGGTGTCCTTTGGACACCCCTGGCACCCTTGAAATCGCATCCTTATTTGCGATTAGCAAATTGCTAATCGCAAATAAGGAATAACTCCCCATTCATTCCTATGAGCCTTTAGAGTTATTCCTTAGTTGCGATTAGCAATTTGCTAATCGCAAATAAGGAAGCTGTAGGAATCGCAATTTATTTTGCGATTCCTACATGAATCCCGTTTTGCAAGTCCTTAATAGCGATTCCTTAATAATCGCTATTAAGGACTCGCAAAATGGGACAATGATGAATCTGGCTGTAGATCTTTATTACGAAGAAACGCCAAATTAAGTGGCATTGCGCAGAACACTTAGCGGCATATTATTTAACTATCTTTTCATTTTTATCCATAATAACAATGTCTGGGCAGAGGTTTCACCTTATCAGTATAACACCAACATATAGTTATACGGCAACTGAAAGATGATCTGCCAAAGTGCAGAAACACGTGTGGCAGTTTTTTTGTAACTTTTGATCCGTTCAAGTAGGAAACCTTTTTTTGTTAAAATCTGCAATTTATGCAGAAGAAAGAATATGTGGTATATGCGGCACATCTATAATTATGTAAGAAACACCACGGCCACAGAATCTCACAATTCAGTCGTCCTGTCGATATCTCCCATTGACATCTAACTTGAAATTATTAACAGATGTGATGGGGTCAATGAGGTGGCGTTAGCAGTCTGGCGGTGGAAATAAGTTTGAGTATACAGTGATAATCATGGTTTGAAAGAGTAGTGCTAGGGCTTTACACATAACATGTGTATTTGTAAAGCGCACGTTCACCCGTAGATATCTTGATGTTGAATAGCAGGGGCCTCATTTATGAAAAGTGACGCATCGCTGCGTAAAAACAGCGATGCGTCACTTTTCATTGCGCCCTCCTTGCGACACCAATGATGCGTCATATTTACAGTATGACGCATCATGTTGCAAGGAGTTACGGATACGTCAGTATTTCTGGCATACCTGTAGGCGCAAAAGTGACGCATTGCTGGAGTGTGTCACAAAAGTGATGCAACTCCAGCAGTGTGTCCTTTCACCTGGGGCAAGCCACATGTGAAAGGGCTTGCGTCAGTCTTACGCCTTCTGCGAGGCAGGCTTAAGATTTTGACGCATTTGAGTCCTAGAAGTGGCGCAGTAAAATCTCATAGATTTCACTGCATCACTTCCATGACCCTTTCTTGCGTCAATACGCCCCCTTGCATACATTATACCTGGCACAGGTATAATGTGGCTCAGGGGTTTACAAAGTGACGCATCTACCTAGATGCGTCACTTTGTAAATATGGCGCAACAAGGCACATTTTTTACGCCACTGGTGCGCCACAAAAATTGACGCACCGGCGGCGTAAAAGTGACGCACAGCCTCATAAACGAGGCCCCATATGTTTATTGTTACCCAACTCAATGGTACTCATTTTATCGACCTCAGATGGATAAGACTGAGTGGGATTTGAACCTGTGACCATGAGGTCGAACACAGGGCCCTGCAATAGATGCATTAATCTATTGAGCCACCAACTCTGCGCATGATGATTTGTGTTGGCGGGGATGACGTGGACCTACAATTCAGCCAAGCACGTTGCAGCCGATTTTGTGGGTGGGGAAGTGGAGTTGCATTAATGTTTTTTCCTTGGTTGGTTGCTGCTTCTCAGGATACGACGAAGAAAGTAGGCGTTTTTGTCGCTGCTGTACTGTGATTTCTCATGGCTTTTCTCCCGGGTTCCGGATTCCATGTTTAGGTCGTGAAGGGGTGTGTGGTGAATCATTTTACCACATGAAATTTGTGGTTTGTTCCAGTGAGCCGTCTGTAGGAAGATGGCTCTGGGGACTGAGCTACGCCAGCCTAGAAGCTGCAAGGAGGTGAGTTATAAGTGACTGAGTAACCTTCTGTTTTCATGCACTGACCTTCAATGGTGGAGAATGTGTTGTGGGAATTGACGGTTGTGTAGAGGGTGTAAATTCGCATCTTCATGTTGTATACAGATATCACTCCTATACAAAGCCACGAGTTTGGACTCTTCCCGCAGCTCACCATATCGAGAGGGAGAGATACCTTGGGCCTCATTTATGAGAAATGACGCATCGCTGCGTGAAAGCAGCGATGCGTCACTTCTCAGTGCGCACTCCTTGCGACATTCCTGATGCGTCATATTTAATGTATGACGCATCATGTTGTAAGGAGTTACAGATACGTCAGTATTTCTGACGTATCTGTAAGCGCAAAAGTGACGCATTGCTGGAGTGTGTCACAAAAGTGACGCAACTCCAACAATGCGTCCTTTCACATGGGGCAAGCCCCATGTGAAAGGGCCTGCGTCAGTCTTATGCCTGCTGTGAGGCAGGCGCAAGATTTTGACGCAACAGCATTCTAAAAGTGACGCAGTGAAATCTCATAGATTTCACTGCGTCACTTCTACGACCCTTCCTTGCATCAATACGCCCCCCTTGCATACATTATACCTGGCACAGGTATAATGTGGCGCAGGGGTTTACAAAGTGACGCATCTCCCTAGATGCGTCACTTTGTAAATATGGCGCAACAAGGCGCATTTTTTACGCCACTGGTGCGTCACAAAAAGTGACGCACCAGCGGCGTAAAAGTGACGCACAGCCTCATAAATGAGGCCCCTTAAATCTGAACCCTCAACGGGTGCTGAAAGTGGTCTCAAATCGCCTAAAGGCTCCGCGGGTTGCCGGGGCTCTGTACTGTCACGCCATCTTAGGACGGCGCCGAAACCACACCTGCCCTACGCTTATCTCCTACATACAGGGACTGAACAAAGTCAAAAGCATGCCTCTTTTAGGTACCTGTGAAGTAATGAGCTGTGTGCCTTTCTTTCCTCTCCATTGCATTTAGGTGTGATGCTTCACATTGCTCCCAGCCAGGACACTCGAACAATGAAACCCTGATGGCCCCTTAACCCCTTGGGCGCGGCCGCGATTCTGCGCCTGTGCAGCACATTCCGATCGCGGATGCGGTCATGACGGTCGGGAGCCGTCATCAGCACACGAGCACTGTGTGCCATGACGGCTCCCGGCCGTCATCAGCATGGAAGGGGTTAACTCCGGCCTTTGTTTTGGGCCCAGCTGGAATTTAAAATAAGGAAACTCCCTACCCTCCTGCACCTTGCTGCTCTGAACTAAAGGAGACAACGTGCAGGCGCTGCTGAAAGGGTCCCGGTGTCTGAAACCTACACCGGGATGAATTCAGCATATTTTAGTGAGTTCCAACTTCTTGGCAGGGTGGACGGTGTCCACCCTGTGAAAATAGTGAGTAGATGCCGTCTACCCATGTGTACCCCGATTTGTGCCATTTGTATATGCATATTATCTGCACCATTCAATTCCACAGCCTTTACAAACCGGTAGCAGACAGGCCCACATCACTATCCCTGCAATATGTTGAAAGACACCATTTATATGGCCCATATTTTCTCAAACTTGGCCAGATGTCCCCTTCCCATGCAAGCTATTTCCTCTAAGATTAAGAGGCTTATTCACAAGAAAGTGCTGCAGCGCGGCACCACAAGCCCTTTGGTTGTGCCACTCTGCAGCACTTTCAAAACACAGGGCTACATCATATTTACAACAATATGACACATCTCTGTGTGTTCCCCTGAACTGGCGCACAATAGGCTGTCTTGAGACACGCAGGCACCCTTGCGCCATGGTGCAAGAGAATTCTGTGTTGTGGGGAGATTGTTTTTGTGCAGGAAGGGGTACCTTCCGGCACAAAACAATAACAAAAAAATAAAAAGGCGATTTCCTCTTCCTATGTGTGCTGCAGAATTCAGCACCATTAGAAAGCGGAAAAAAACCGAGGAGAAAATGTAAACATTTCTCCACGTTGTGCTTCGCTAAGCCACCCCTGGGTGTGTAGCATTCTGACACATTACCAGTTTTTCGAACTGTCGTAAATCTGGAAATACAGCAGAATACATGGGTCTTGCGTTGGAACACCCATAGCAACAAACATGTCACGCCCCTTTCACACTGAGTCTTGCGTGAGAAGAGGCCATATTTACAAGTACAAGAAAAGCCAAGCAGGATGGCTTCATGTGTCCTTGTAAATGAGGGCTCCAGCGTTGCATCACAAACAGTGACACACCGGTGGCGCAAGGGGTTTGTGAATAAGCCCCTAAGTATCTATCCATTCTGCGTCACTAAGCAATTTGTCTATATAATCTAAAGTGGCCATAAAGGGGGCACTTTTTAGCAGTACTTAATTTGTACATAAATAAGTGCCAGGGCCCTTGTGAAGAGACCACAGCAGCTTGCACAACCTGTTGTGCTACTACTGACAATTCAAACTTTTTATACATTAAAAATTAGTAATACCTGCTACCCAAGCTTATTTTTCTTGCTTTGGGTGGCAGATATTAGTCATTTTAATATATATGGAATTATTAAAATAACTGTTGTGTTCATCACAAAATTGGAAAATAGCACCACCATGTGGCTGGCTGTCATAAGTCCCGATATTGACAATTAAGTGCGAGCACCAGAAACGACCGGCTCAAAATAAGCACTGCTTTTTAGCCACCTGCTTGACTCCCTTGAGAATTCTGTTCCAAATTTCAATGTCCATAGACAAAAATGTCTACGCCTGTTCATGCTCTATTCTGAAAACTTTAATAAAGATCATAATGGGAAAAAATCTCCTTTGCCATCACATGCAGCTGCCAGCGCTCCATTAATTTGTGTTGAGTATGCAGTAAATGACGTGAGGGTTCAACACAGTCCTGGGATTGTCCTACAAGCGACCTGTCTCATTAAAACGTTAAAGGGACCATCAAATGCAGTACAAAGACGGTTCTCTTTACTCAGTCCTGTATTGCTAACTGTTGGACAGGCCACATGAAGGGCCGCTCTCCCCCGGCCCAACCAGGCCCGAGCCCAGTCCCGCAAGTACCACACACCACCATTGCACGTCCTCCGTCCCCTCAGGGACCCCTGCCCTCGAGCCTGCCGACCTCGTGGGTCCGATCCACTGCCGGCCCACGCGCCCAGCCTGGGGCGCCATCTTGGACACTCCACCACGAGGCCGCCTGGCCCCCGATCGACCTCAACCCTGGGCTTGGCCCGGCCTCAGACATTCCGGCACCACCTTCCACCCAGGAGGTGAGCGGGCTACTTGGCAAGTCAATGGGAGAAAGAGGTGCCGATGGCTCTCCCCCACCAAGTGCCGCTCGCCCATCGCCTCCCCGGGCGCTGGCTCCACCCCCCTGCTGGGTGTCTGGACTCCCCCATCCCGGACCTCCCGACCTCCAAGTGCGAGGGTCCGGACATCAAAGCACGCCAGCCCTATAACTGGGGCAGCTCCAGAGCAGGAAGGCAGTTGTATCTTGGAGTCGAGAGACGTAAAGAGGAACTCATCCTGGACGGACTACTGGCGCTGCCATAGCTCTGTCCTGTGCACCATCGTCCTGCCTGTTGGCGCTGCCACAGCCGTCGTAACCTTCATCCTTCATCGTCGTCGGGATCTGCTGGCGTGGCCGCGGACCGTTGTAACCGTCATCTTCCACCGGGACCTGCAGGCTCCGCCGCGGACCGTCGTCCTTCCTTCATCCATCTCGGGACCTGCTTGGCTCCTCCACGGCCCGATCATCTAGAACGCCGAGCTCGAGGATTGAGAGCTATTTTGTACTCATTGGTAACTAAGACTGTCCCGCTACCCCTTTCCTAAACCAGAGACTAGAACCGAGGGGACCCCTGAGTCCAGACCTCCTTGTATCCATCACCGTAACCTAAGAATTGCATATAAAGTCTCGTTAACCTTCAACCTTGTGTGGTGTCCGTCTGTGGGGGGGAAGTTACTTATCTGTACAGTCGTTGGAGACGGCTCTCCCTGGAGACCTCTCCCCGTAACCTCGGCCGACCCTCCCGGTCCGTCTAACATTGGTGGCCAGCGGCGCGATCCGAATCACCGCATAAACGTACAGAGAGTAGCTCACCCCACGACGAAGTCACAATGACCACGAAAGAGAGCGGATCAACCGAGAAATTCCAAATGGAGAAATTGGAGGAGTACAACCATCGTGAACTTAAACAATTCTGCATCGAACTGGGTATCGCTACCACCGGACTGAGTACCAAGGACGATTTTAAGCATGCCCTAGAATCTTGGGCAGAAACCGGGGCTGCCGGAACCCCTGATCAAAGCACCGTAGAAAAAACGACCACGGCCCCGGAAGGGCAAAGAACGGGTCTCTCGCAAGGCGAGATCCAGGAAAGAGAAAGGACCCGACTACACGAACTAGAAATGGCCCGACTTAAAATGGACATTGAACTTAAGTTGGCCGAACAAAAAATCAACTTAGAGCACCTGCGTCTCCGAGAAGAAAGAGAGGAGAAACAGAGACAAAGGGAGCTCGAGGAAAAAAAACTAGCGTACGAACACGAACGAAACCTAGCCGAGATCAACCTACGCAAGCAGAATAAAGAAGCAGGGGTGCCCGAGCGACCCCCCACCCCAGGGGCCACAGACAAAAAGGTACACATCCCCAAGGATGTTGTCCGAGAATACTTCAGAGAGGACGACATCCAGCAATGGTTTAAAGCCTATGAAATCGCTATGACTGCACACCGGATCGATAGAAGCGACTGGGGAGCCGGTCTCTGGGGAAGATTCCTCAATGAGGGCCGCGACACCCTACTACAGCTCCCGGACCACCAGATGACCTCCTACGACCATATGAAAGCGGCCCTCCTCACCCGCTATGGTCTCACACCCGAGATGTACCGTCAGAGGTTCCGAGACTGCACCCGCATCCCAGGTACAACTTGGGTGGACTATGTAACATACTTTAGCCGAGCCTTCGAGGGCTGGATCCGAGGAAGCAACGTCACGACCTACGAGCAACTATTTAACCTGATGGTATGGGAGCATCTGTCGAACAATTGCTTCATTGAACTCCGCCAACACCTCCTCGACAGCAAGTTAACGGATCCCCGGCAGCTCGCAGCCGAAGCTGACCGGTGGGAGATCACCAGGGTGGGCCGGAATGGGTCCTACGAACAGAACCGGAACAACAATGGTCAGCACCGACCCAGAGGAGGAGGAGGGGGCCAAGGGCGAGGAAGAGACAACGCCCCGGTCGCCCCCGCTACCAACACCACCCCCCCGGCCAACCGGGGCAGCACCCCAGCGCGACCGGGGTACAGAGCCAATGTCACGTGTCACCGATGTCAACGAGTCGGCCACTATGCGAACGACCCAAACTGCCCGCAGTACCAGAGCCCAAGACCCCGCCAAGTGGCCGCTGCAGCCCTAGGGGAGGAACAGATCTCCGAGGAACAGGAAGAGTACGAACAAGAGCATCAAGAGTGGGAGCCAGCCGCCATGACTCTAGCCTGCTTAGGGGGGAAAGACATGGTCCCGCGGGTCCCCCTACCCGCTAACACCCAGAAGTACAGCCAATGGGTGAGCATCAACGGACACCAGGCCGAAGCCCTTCGTGACACCGGGGCCAGTGTAACAGCCGTCCGCTGTCACCTGGTGGCCCCAGAACAGTATCTACCGAACATTCTCTGCCCGGTACGATCAGCCGATAACTCGGAGAGCCTGTGTCGGATGGCCTGCGTCCCCTTCGAATGGGGGGGGGTCTCCGGCATGTTGAAAGTGACGGTCCGAGACGATGCCCCCGTAGACTGCCTCCTGGGCAATGACCTGGAAAGCTCTCCGTGGGCCGCCGTGGAGCGAAAGGAACACCTGGGGATGTTGGGCGTCCCAGACTGGGCGTGCGTCACCACCCGTTCCATGGCCACCCGTGCCAACCACCAGCCAGAAGAACCCGAATGGCCGGCGCCACCGCCTCCGGTCGCCCCGGCCGAAAACACCGACCGTAACATTCCCGCCGAACCAGCTCAACCTACCGACCTCGCTAACCTCGACCAGTGGCCTCAAGAAGGGGGGCCCACGCAAGAACAATTTCGCAAAGAACAGAAGACCTGTCCCTCCCTCGAGGGACTCCGCCAGCAAGCGCTCGCCCAAAGCGCAGGGGATACCCCCGGAACTCATTGGGTCTACTGGGACAATGACCTGCTGTACAGCGAGCAAAGAATCGCCGAGCTGGGGAGCAACCGAGTACTAGTGGTACCCCTCCGTTTCAGAGACTTCCTGTTAAACCTGGCCCACGATGTCCCTCTGGCAGGACACCTGGGACAAGATAAAACCTACAGTCGCCTAGTGACCCACTTCTTCTGGCCCAAAATGAGAAACGATGTGCACCAGCATTGCCGATCTTGCCCCACGTGCCAAGCCAGTGGGAAGAGCGGCCGCAAACTAAAGGCTCCCCTGCAACCTTTTCCCGTGGTCACTACCCCGTTTGAGAGAGTCGGAATAGACATTGTGGGGCCCTTGGACCCACGCACGAAACAAGGCCATCGATTCATCCTGGTGCTAGTGGACCACGCCACCCGCTACCCTGAGGCTGTTCCTCTGCGAACTGTGACAGCCCCGGTGGTCGGCCGGGCCCTGATGGGGATCTTCTCCCGTGTGGGCTTCCCCCGAGAAGTTGTCAGCGACAGAGGCACGAACTTTATTTCCAAATACATGAAGTCCCTCTGGCAACAGTGCGGGGTCACCTACAGATTCACAACCCCCTATCACCCTCAAGGGAACGGACTCGTTGAGCGGTTCAACCGCACGCTAAAGGGAATGATCGGGGGGTTGGAAGAGCCCCTCCGTCGCCAGTGGGATGTGCTGCTGCCGTGCCTCCTCTTCGCGTATCGAGAAGTCCCCCAGAAATCCTTGGGCTTCAGCCCATTTGAACTGCTATATGGACACCCAGTGCGAGGGCCGCTCAGTCTCGTCAAAGAAGGCTGGGAGATGCCTCCGCTAAAGAACCCTCCAGATGTCTTCCGGTACCTCCTCACCCTCCGCAACCAGACCCGGCGGTTCAGAGAACTAGCGAAGGCCAACCTAGAGGCCAGTCAAGAGGACATGAAAAAATGGTATGACCAGAATGCCTCATCCATTGAATTCGAACCTGGCCAACAGGTATGGGTGATGTCTCCCACTGAGCCATGCGCCCTGCAAGACAAATGGACGGGGCCCTTCAAAGTAATAGAGCGCAAGGGTCCTGCCACTTATCTCATCGACATGGAATCCTCCCGGAACCCTCTCCGGGTCCTCCACGCTAACAGACTAAAGCCCCACTTTGTGCGAACAGAGCTCAGCCTCCTGATGGCCACAGACACTGGGGTTGAAGAAGACTCCGAGCCTCTCCCTGACCTCCTACGGACTCAAGAGCAAGACGGCTCCGTGGATGGGGTCCGGCTCTCAGAGGCCCTCACCAGAGAACAACGCCAGGAGTGTCAAGCCCTCCTATCACAGTTCGCCAGCCTGTTCTCCCTCACCCCGGGTGTCACTTCCTGGTGTGTGCACGATGTGGATACCGGGGACAGCCCCCCTATCCGCCACCGGGCCTACCGCGTGCCAGACCGGGTACGGGCCTGCATCCAGGAAGAAATAGCCAAGATGCTCACGATCGGGGTCATCGAGCCCTCAGACAGTCCCTGGGCCAGCCCTGTCGTACTGGTCCCCAAAGCAGCTGCCCCCGGCACCACACCAGAACTCCGGTTCTGCGTCGACTACCGGGGCTTGAATGCGGTCACCAGAACAGACGCGCACCCCATCCCCCGGGCAGATGAACTAGTCGACCGAATGGGAGCTGCCCGCTACCTCAGCATCTTCGACCTGACAGCAGGCTATTGGCAGATCGGCCTCACACCCCGGGCGCAAGAACGTTCTGCCTTCTCCACCCCCGATGGCCATTACCATTTCACGGTCATGCCCTTCGGCATGAAGAATGCCCCAGCAACATTCCAACGGCTCGTCAATCAGGTCCTAGCGGGGCTCGAAGGATTCAGCGCCGCCTACCTAGACGACATCGCTGTATACAGCCACCATTGGACCGAGCACCTCCACCACCTCCGAGCAGTGCTGCAAGCCCTTCAGCGAGCTGGCCTCACGATCAAGGCCAGCAAGTGTCAAATTGGGCAAGGGTCTGTAACCTACCTCGGACACCAGGTGGGAAGCGGCCTCGTGGCCCCGCTACAGCTGAAAATTGCCGCCATCCAGGCCTGGCAGCCCCCCATCACCCAAACCGAGGTACGAGCCTTCCTGGGCCTCACGGGCTACTACCGAAGGTTCGTAAAAGACTATGGTACCATAGTGGGGCCCCTCACAGAACTCACGTCAAAGAACCAACCCAAGAAAGTCACCTGGACCCCAGAGTGTCAAACTGCATTTGAACAATTAAAGGCCGCCATGTGTTCCGCCCCTGTGCTCCAGGCCCCAGACTACAGCCGGGAGTTCGTCGTCCAGACGGACGCCTCCGACCAGGGCATTGGGGCAGTCCTGTCTCAAGTGAACACCGAAGGCCTTGATCAACCGGTGGCCTTCATCAGCCGGAGACTCCTACCACGGGAGCAACGCTGGAGCACCATAGAGAGGGAAGCCTTCGCTGTGGTATGGGCCCTCAAGAAGCTCCGGCCCTACCTTTTCGGCACCCACTTTCGGGTGCAGACCGACCACCGACCCCTGCAATGGCTGATGCATATGCGGGGGGAGAACCCAAAGTTGCTACGCTGGTCCATCTCCTTGCAAGGTATGGACTTCACAGTCGAACACCGGCCTGGGCCAGATCACGCCAACGCGGATGGCCTGTCCCGGTTTTTCCGCCTCGACGAGGAGAGTCCCCAAGAGGATGGGTAACTCTCCCCGCCTTCAGCTGGGGGGGACGCATGTTGGACAGGCCACATGAAGGGCCGCTCTCCCCCGGCCCAACCAGGCCCGAGCCCAGTCCCGCAAGTACCACACACCACCATTGCACGTCCTCCGTCCCCTCAGGGACCCCTGCCCTCGAGCCTGCCGACCTCGTGGGTCCGATCCACTGCCGGCCCACGCGCCCAGCCTGGGGCGCCATCTTGGACACTCCACCACGAGGCCGCCTGGCCCCCGATCGACCTCAACCCTGGGCTTGGCCCGGCCTCAGACATTCCGGCACCACCTTCCACCCAGGAGGTGAGCGGGCTACTTGGCAAGTCAATGGGAGAAAGAGGTGCCGATGGCTCTCCCCCACCAAGTGCCGCTCGCCCATCGCCTCCCCGGGCGCTGGCTCCACCCCCCTGCTGGGTGTCTGGACTCCCCCATCCCGGACCTCCCGACCTCCAAGTGCGAGGGTCCGGACATCAAAGCACGCCAGCCCTATAACTGGGGCAGCTCCAGAGCAGGAAGGCAGTTGTATCTTGGAGTCGAGAGACGTAAAGAGGAACTCATCCTGGACGGACTACTGGCGCTGCCATAGCTCTGTCCTGTGCACCATCGTCCTGCCTGTTGGCGCTGCCACAGCCGTCGTAACCTTCATCCTTCATCGTCGTCGGGATCTGCTGGCGTGGCCGCGGACCGTTGTAACCGTCATCTTCCACCGGGACCTGCAGGCTCCGCCGCGGACCGTCGTCCTTCCTTCATCCATCTCGGGACCTGCTTGGCTCCTCCGCGGCCCGATCATCTAGAACGCCGAGCTCGAGGATTGAGAGCTATTTTGTACTCATTGGTAACTAAGACTGTCCCGCTACCCCTTTCCTAAACCAGAGACTAGAACCGAGGGGACCCCTGAGTCCAGACCTCCTTGTATCCATCACCGTAACCTAAGAATTGCATATAAAGTCTCTTTAACCTTCAACCTTGTGTGGTGTCCGTCTGTGGGGGGGAAGTTACTTATCTGTACAGTCGTTGGAGACGGCTCTCCCTGGAGACCTCTCCCCGTAACCTCGGCCGACCCTCCCGGTCCGTCTAACACTAACCATCACCAATGATAAGCATTCTAGAGAAGGTTGCTGTGTTTGAATATGTCAGTTGGGGTTTTCAGACTTTTTGTGACATTGAGGGAAGGACTTAGGAACTTCCCCATTCTTCCTTCCCTTTAGCCAAAATTGTCCTGTGGCAAAGGTCCTCTGCACGGGTTGGTGAAGCTGTGCCACCCTACCCTTGTACATTTCTGGGCCGCCCTGCACATTTTTCCCCTCCTGATAACTTGGCAATCATGTAAGCTCCTTTTATTTACAGACTACGAGAAGCAGAGCTGAGTTCTGACGTCGATTGGGAACCCAAAATCCACCTGTTTGCGATGGTCACTGCTATCTCGTAAACCCTGGGCCATGCGTGGACTGGTAGTGGTGTTACGTTAATGGTGTTTGTAATGCACAAATGTGGCTCCCAAGGGGTATCCTAGGAGAGAGCGAGAAAAGGATTGCTAAGAGACCTGACCACTGCAAAGTCGTTAAAAGAGCCAGGTTTTGAATGTTATGCTGAAGTCAAGAAGAGAGAGGGCAGAGCGGATGAATAATGGAAGCTTTTTCTAGGCGGTTGGGACTACATAGGAGAAAGAGTGACCCCCAGCATAGGTGTAGTGGATGTGAGGTATGTGAAGGAGCGGGAGAGAGATGGATCGCAGGTGTGGAAGGAACATGGAAGTGAATTCTGTTACTAAGGTAGAGGGAGGCAAGGTTATGTAGAGTCTTGCAAGTATGGGGGAGACTTTTGAAAAGACCATGCTTGTGGCCTGGAAGCCCTTGCAGGGTTTGCAGATGATATGAGACTGACGCACAACGAGGAAGATTTACTGCCTAATAACGATCTTGGCGGATGGGATACTCCATCACAAATGTGACACATATTCCGCCCACCGTATTACAAGTTCCTTAGGATATTATGGAATTTCAATTTGGCAGAGAGTATATCCGTCACATACGTGACAGAGTAACCCTGTCCACCGAACTCGTAATCAGGCCCTTAGTAATAGCTGCTGTTGTGTTCTGAATCACCTGTAGCCTCTTGAGGAGGTGGGCTGAGGTGCCGAGGGCATTACAGGAAGCTAGCCTGCTAGTAATAAGCACATGAGTGACTATCTTTCTTGAGTCCAAGGGCAGCCACTTGAATATTTTTTGAGCTTCTTAAGGATGCTGAAACAGCAGGTTGAAACCAATGTCATGTGGTTGGTCACTGCAAGCTGGCTGTCAACAGCGATACCTACTTTCCTAGCACATTGAGTCAGCTGAGTAAGTGGCCCCACAACTGCAGGTCACCAGGCGTTAGACCAGAGAGCTGTGTCTTTCCCAAATAGGACTGCTTCTGTTTTGTTTGATGCAGTTGCTGCTCATACAGTTGGCTACTTTCGAAATACTATGGATAAAGTTGGTCTAGGTATTTAGAGTGTTCTCAGAAACGTAGAGGAACAACTGTGTGTCATCTGTATAAGAAATAATATTGAAGCTAAAGGATCTGATAGTGGCTGCTAGTGGCACCATATACATATTAAAAAGGGAGAGGTCAAGGCAGGAGTCACACAGGATGTTGAGCAAAAGAGGAGGAGAAAAACAGCTGGGGTCCAGTAAGCAACGATAGACTGGAACCATCAGTGGGCCGGGAGGCAACTGCCCATGTTGTGTCAGCACTTGAGGAGAATGGAGTGGGCCACCTTATTGAGTTCTGCCAGTAGGTTGAGAACAATAAGGACAATAATGGCTCCCTTATCAGTGACGAGGCAGATGTCATCGACAGCTGCAATGAGGGCAGTTTCAGTGCTGTGGTTGGTACTGAAACCCAACCGTGAGGGATCGAGGAGGTGGTGGGACTCAAGGTGGCAGGTAAGTTGCTGGTTGACTAGTTTTTTGAGTACTTTAGCTGGGTTGGGGCACAAAGAGATGGGTCAGAAGTTGGCCAAGATCTTGGCATCAGAGGAGGGTTTCATGAGTAAGGGCGGAACCATGGCACGTTTCCATTCCGTAGGACAGGAAGCAGAGGAGAGTGAAAGATTGAAATGAGTGGTTAGGCCAGCACCAATGAAGAGTTTTGTTAAATGAGGCAGTCCATTCTCTGCTGTGCCCTCATTTTGCCATCACGCACTTCATGCACAATCTGCGTCAGATGCAACTGGCTGGCAGGAAGGAGCAGAGCACAGACCCCAGTGCGGAATTTTCCCCAGCAGGGCGGTGCAGAGAGGGGGACCAGCAGATAGGGAAACCGAGACATCAGGAGTCCAAAAGCAGCCTCTAGTTGGGCTTTCCGGGTGAGTCAGTCACAGCCACAGGCTGAGAGCAGCCATTGCCGGCTCACCCGCTTGCCTGAAATTTTCACAGTTGGGTCAGTTGCACCCCATGTGCTGCTTGCATACAAGCGCATCCCTGCAGCTGAATCTGTCCATTTCCTCCCCCCTCGTCAAGCCAAAAAGCTTCACCAATCTGCTGTCCCTAAGCCTTCATTCTCAGTTCCCTCAGTCCTCCACCTCAACTGCTGCATTTTGCTGCCTTTCTTTTCTGCCTCATTGTGCATTTTGTTCTGCAATCTACCTAGTGCTAATCCGGCAAGGTCCAACTTGCAGGCAGCTGGCTAGCTCTCATAAGCCCCTTACAAGACACCTCAAGTCATTAAGGCAACAGCGGCATTGCCAGTATCCAGCAGCCGCAGCCAGCCTTCACCCATTCAAATGACAGGACTTGCAGGCTTACTACCCACAGGAAATGATTCAGAGCAGACTCTTGGTTCAGTGGGCACAGCAGAGGTAGAAGAAGAAGCTCAAGGCAATCGAGGCAAGTAAGGTGCCCGGTAGGTGCGAGCCTGCTCGGGCCCATGTTGAGTGAGGGTGGTGCCGGTATTAGAGCCAACACCCCAGGGTTGAGCTGGAGAGGGGCGTAGGTGGCCGGGCTGGGCCCAGGTGTGGCCTGTCTCTCTCCGTGAGCTCCCCACACTCACACCTTTTACCCCTTTCTACCACCGACCCTAACTTGGTTACTACAACACCAGTACCAGCGGCTAACAGCTGCTAATCAGCGGAAATCAGCTACAACAGTAACAACTGTAAACCGCAACTTCGCTGCTAGCAGTGTTATTCTCTTTCTACGACAAGTTGAACTGACATACTACAAAGCAAGTTAAGTCAAAACAAGCCAAGACAAACTGCCTCAACATAAGTCAAGACAAGACAAACCGCCCGAAGACAAGTCACAGAGTTAACCAGGACATCTATCCCAAAACCCGCCTTGGCTGACCTCTGCCAGCCCTCTTCCCTGCTGGGCCTGACTCAATGGCCACACATCCTCACACCAGTTCTACAACAGTTGTGTATATCCAACAGTCACGAGGACAGAAGGCAGCTGGTGAAACTTTTTTATAATCTCCATCCAAGCCAATCCTCAACCTCACCTCTGTGAGGTCATGCAAGGTAAGGCAAGCTCCGACCACTAGGAAGAAGGGTCACCGGATCGCCAAAGCCACCAGCGATCTCAACCCAAGAGAGCAAAACAAAGTGCTAACAACCAATTGCTTAATCTCACCTGTAACGAAAATGTTTGAGAAGAGTCAAAAAATCCTGTTCAGGTTTTCATTCCTCAAAGATCCAGGCCAGGAACTACTCCTAAAAACTGAAAACTTGCTCGGTCTACCACAGCCATTAACCTCTCAGATTCAGTCCGACGTCCGGGACTCCACCCCAGACCATGCGAAAGCACAAGCTTTCAACAAAACAACTGAGGGGCTGTTCACCCAAAGGACGGGTTCCACCTCCCCCGGGTCTTGCTATGACATACTGTCACCTGGATGTTCCTCACACGTCAAACATCAAATCCCCCAGGATCAGGACGGCCACCGAAGGCCCAAACCTAGTTGAGCCCTCACATTTGCCATCCATTTCACCCACAAAAACAACTTAGAAAGGCTGTGGTCCATGCTCAGCAAGCAACTGCCATGGGTGTCCCTCATTTTTTTTTTTTAATATGTTTATTGCATTTTGTCATTGTACAACATTACACATATGCAGTCATAACGAATAAATGGCGCTGTTAAATAAGGTATTGTGCCCCAGGCTTCGTAGACCATCTCACCCTCGTGGAGGTATGGTAGTAAAGAGCAAACTAAACAGGTGCACAGGTAAACAGCATAACAATTTTGTATAGCATTAGCTTATGTGTGATACATTGATGTTCAGTAGTGGCAGTGCCCAACGTTGGTGCAAAGAACGTCTGTATTGCGACAGCATATCCCAGTCTTATACCATACATACAGCGCTCAAGGGATATCATGACCGGAGAAACAGATTAGTTGTTCACATTGGCAAGATATTGCACATTCAAAATTGCATTTGAAAACTATCAACTATAAAGAACAATCCCAGATATATAGGAAACCATAAACCAGGTGGTGTCTAACAGTGGTCGTGTGTCTATGCGTGGAGCTTGTGGTGCGGAGAGGAGTGCAATCTGAATGTGACGTGTCGCCAGCAACATGGTGGTCGTAGGGGTCTTCTCATGTGCAGTAGGGTGTAAGGGAAACCCCGCGGAGGGGAGGGGGGCAGGGAGGGAGGGAGAAAGGGAGGGGGGGTGTTGGGTACGAGAATAATGCTAGGAGTGTCACTGGAGAGTTTGGGGTAAACGCTCATGTAATACCATTCTGTAAACACACCTGGTGGTAGGCCGTCAGTATACCATCCCACTCCAGCGCAATAGGATACATCCGGAGCCCTGCCGTCTCCTCCCGGTGCAATGCTACACTCTCAGCTCTCGCCCAATTATCTAGCTAGCGACGCCACTGCGCCGTTTGGGGGGGCACACTATGTTTCCAACGGCTAGTGATGAGACGTTTCGCCGTAATCAGCCCTAGATCCCAGAATCTCGCTTGGACCTTCGTCTGTTTCGTCCTTTTAAATAACCCCAACAGACAAGCTTCCCAAGTATTCGGTAAGGTGCCCCCTGTCGCTTTTGTCAAGGCAGTCGACACTGCAGTCCAATAAGGCTGCAGCAAAGTGCAGGACCAGAGGACATGCAGAAACTGTGCGTCCACAAGTCCACATTTAGGGCACGCTGTCGCAGTGAGTCCAAAGTACCGATTAATTTTGTCCGGGGACAGATACGCTTGGTGGATCACATAATACTGCCATGGGTGTCCCTCATGACCCAAGAAACTTCTCACAAGGGCATCCCGCCCAGTGGAACTCCAATACTGATAACCACTCTTCATCAAGGCTCTCAAAGTAGGCTTTGAGCCAACTAGATCTATGTTCTACAGACGTCTCTAATTAAGCATAAAAACAGCTTGACCTAACAACCTCCACGAGGTCGACACTTGCCCACATGGCATAGACTATCAAAGGCACGCTAACACCGGAAACGGGGCAGGCAAAGTACTCCACAAACATAAGTGCCACACCTGCTGTCAGTCCAGCAGTTTCATCTCCACGCACCACCCCATCCCCAGTACAACCACGTCCGTTGATTGGCCCATCGGGGGTGGAGAACTCGAAAGCACCAACAGTCCTGACAACTGCCATCCCAAGTATACGTAGACGCTTGAAACTATCATTCAGTTAAACTGGACCTGCAAGTCGATCTTTTAAACATCCTCGCCGTACATTTATCAAGCATTGAATCCAAACTGTCCAAATTAAACAACTTAACTATTGAAGCCAAGACAGCCAGGTACCTACAACAAACCACCTGCTTCTGGTCCCAAATCATCGATAAACTCTGAACTTTACATGACACCTTGAACCTACTCTTTACAGACCTAAAATCCAGTATGGGCCATCTTCAAAAGACAGACTGCCAAATTGATGACTCAGTGGCCAAAACAAATACAAGACAGGATTTCACCACCAGCCCTAGCTCCCACACGATGGATCAACAAGGCCAGCAAGTGCCCTGCGTTTGAGACCTCAACCCAGTGGGAAACCAGAAAGCGTCAGACTCCTTAAAGGTCTCTCCCCAACCCATCGTAGTGTCTCCAACTGTAAATACATTAAATATGTCACTAACGAAGTGTAAAAAAAAAGGCAAAGGAAAGCCAGAAATAAGTCCATAATATAGTCTATGAGCCCTTCAAGTCAATCGTCTTACACACAGCCCAAGAAGCGTTACCCTATTTTTGCACCAAATAACTTAGCAATGGCTTCCTCCTTTACATCGAATAGAGTTGCAAACTGCCTAGCAACTAACAATGATTCAAGTGAACTACTATCCAACCGCGCCCCAGGGGGCACCAACACCTGTAACATCAAACCAGCAGCGCCCCAAACCACCCTATCCAATGGGCAGCCTCATCAGCTAGGCAAAGGCTTAGGCTCTCTGCGGTGAAGTCCAGAAGCTCCACGGCTCAGACCCAGTTCTCTAAACCCTATTTACTATGAGGCTGTCAACCCAGGAAAATGAGCAACATCCTGAAGCCACCCTTGGCACCAAAGAAGCAGTCTCTCATATTGAGTCAGACCCCTGCTACCTCCCTGCCCAGAGGTCTGCTACCAACAAAGGCACTTGGCACAGGAATTTTAACAAAGATGCTCCGAAACACCCCTCTCAAAGTATAACACCCAATTTTACCGATATCCTTTGGGATCTTGTCCGCGCTATATAAAACTTTATAAATAAATAAATAAAATAGATGCTCCAAATTACTCCTCTCAAAGTATAACACTTACCACATCCAGTAACAAAGGATTCAACTTATCTGGGCCAGTCTCGGCGTATTTCCTGTTTCATGAAACAAAGCTGGTCTTTTTCCCAGACTTTGAGTCCAAGGGTCATCAGGACACTCTAAACCGGGGAATCTATAGCTGTTCAAGGCTCTCCCTTCTTTGGTCCATATTGCCTCAGAGGGCATCACTTCAGTTGAATTTTTTATTGATGCTAGGTTCCCCTCGAACGATTGCACGCTGGTCTCCCCCTCATCATCAGCTACATAGAACTTAGTCCTCAAAGTCACAGAGTTTTCAAGCCATGGGGCATTAACATCATGCCATATGCCTGCCCTTGCTACCCAACCCTTCTAGCACCCACCATCACCTCCAAACCAAGTGCCTACAATTCATCTTTCTTCTCGGTGCCGAGAGGAGTCCATAGCATTTCTCCAGCTTTTGAAAAAGCACCAGCAGCTCAAACTGCACAAAGACCAAAGCACTCCAAGAGCCTGGATTGGGGATGTCTTTCGGGAGCCCTAAACCCCAGGAGCAAAACCTGACACTGAAGCCGAAAGAAAGGGATCGATCACGCGCCCCTCAAACTATGCTGCTGGAACATCGCCGTCTTGGACAGAAAACTAGGGTTGGACGATAACTTTCCCTTCCAGCACCAATTTGACATAATTGCCCTACAGTCTTGTCTGCCCCCCCCCCCACTCAGCATTCCAGGCTGCTCAGTTCACTACAAACCAGCATTAAAAAACTAATAAAATAGATCCTCACTCAGGTAGGCTAGCCACTTGCTTTGCTCTTTCCTTGGCTGAACAAATACAGTCGCTGCCAGACCCAGAGCCCGGTATCTGACCTGATTTCTGTAATCTCCAACTCAACACGTAAGTGAGATTTAATCATAATAAACTTCTACATTCAACCTCCCCTAAATTAAAAAATGAACACCATCAAGAAAATCAAATCCACTATCATAAATCAAATGCACCGCACTTCAGAAACTAACTTCATCATCACGGGATACTTCAACATGAACCTGATTGGCTCTGGCCCACTCAACGAATTCCTTGCCCAACGTTTCGGTCTTGTCTGTTTACATCTGTAAGACCATCATCAGGACTAGAATTTCATCAAGTAAAACCCCCTATATACAAAACAATTATATACAATTAATTGATGTATCAACCATAATGTGTGACATCAACCAGCTATTTGCATACTATACATAACACTCAAGCTGTGTGCATACCATCATAGTGATGGGACTCTAATGAATGGATGAACCATTACTTCTCTCTTATAATAGTCTGTTCTCTAAATCAGATTCTTCTCTCATTAAAACACTTAATCAGCTCTCTTTGTTTATAAGAGCTACGGCAGGTATGTGTTTAAAAAAAGTCTACACATTTCCTAGTAAATAACCATGAATTACTGTACACTAAAACTGAGTCAATCTATATAACTTTTCAGATCCTTCTGTTCAAATAACACCAAACACAAAGATCAGCCCCATACACTAAGTGTATCTAAGTGAGTTTGCAATTATGTTTTTCGATTATTTGACCTGAGTTTATAACTTTAAATTACTTGTCATAACCTGATTTCTAAATTGGAATTGTATCTATGAAATGCCCAGATTTTGACAACTGTTTTAATGAGAGATGAATCTGATTTATAGAACAGACTATTATAAGAGAGAAGTAATGGTACATCCATTCATTGGAGTCCCATCACTATGATGGTATGCACACAGCTTGAGTGTTATGTATAGTATGTAAATAGCTGGTTGATGTTATCACACATTATGGTTGATACATCAATTAATTGTATATAATTGTTTTTGTATATAGGGGGTTTTACTTGATGAAATTCTAGTCCTGATGATGGTCTTACAGATGTAAACAGACAAGACCGAAACGTCAACCAAAGACATCAACTCCTCAGCTTTCATGCACTGAAGGACACCTTTATTCATTTTTGATTTTGGTCTTCTTCATCAATTTTGTTGGAGCTGATGAAATGTTATGAACTGATTAGTTAATGGAGATATATTGTTTTTTATGACTTTTATTCAAAGTTTTGTTCTATTATTTGCCCCCATTATTTGTTCCTTGTGATTTTTTTCTAAATACAATTTACTTTAAACATAACCTTCTTTGGCTGTGTGCTTCTTCTCTCATTGAAAAATTGTTTATTATACTGAATACATTTGATCAACTGTTCACCAATGTTCAAGTAATCCTGTAGATACATTGGGCTTAATTATTTAATGAGCCTATGATTGAAACATACTGAAATCATATTAAGTAAGTTAAGAAACAAAATCCCTTGTAGTCACCCTCTACATAAACCAGTCATTGCCCAAGCCTACGATGGTCTATTGGGTTTCCCCACGTTTTTAAGACAGTTCTATGACAGCAATCAACCTAACTCAAGAAACTTTCGGTCTACCGCGAACAACCTAAATCAGCAGGGCACATTCCTATCAGGAAAGAATGCTGGGCTGCCTTTCTCAAAAAACATATCTTGGCGATAAATGACTCCACACTAACATTTCCTCTAGAGGAGCATCCCACATTGCTGCATCCAGCAAACTCAGCTTCACTCCTCCAACATGGCCTATCAGCCCCAAATCCCTCGCATGGGGCAAGTTTGGTAACAAATCTGTGGTTCTCCCCATACAGAAGGGGTCTAATTGTCTGAACAGGACACAGCGAATGTCATCACAAAAGGCAAGAGGGATAATGTTCCGGGGCCTAATGGAATACTTCAGGCCAACTATAAACAAGAACCAAGGAACTGGGCAGGAAAGCTGACGCCCCTTTTACCCAATACTGTCCTCATGGTCGTCATACCCGACTCATGGCCAGGCACAGTCATCACCCCACTCCACAAAGGCGGAGATAAAACCTCGCCAGAAAATTACCATCTTGTTAAACTTCTTGACAATGAAGCAAAATACTTTGCATCTCTTAACCAAGATGATCTGACTGCCTAGGTGGATATACACCAAATAATCCCTACAAAACAACCTGGTTTCAGGAAAGGCTCTGACACAATCACTAACATCTTGGCCTTGTCCTTTATCTAGGACCAACTGGGGAAGCAGAACTGCTTAGTCCATCTCTGCTTTGTGGGCTATAAGTCAACATTTTACTGCATAAGTCAATCAAAGATGTGGAGGAAGCTCAGGACCTGGAACATCCCTTTACCCCTGCTTAATGCCACAGAGTCACTTCACACCCAAACATGGGTGGATCAAAATTGGAGACGGTAGCCTCCTGTCAAGGAAAATGAACACCCAACAAGGCTTCAAGAAGGGGTGCGTGTAGGCCCCATGCCTTTTTAACCTCTTCATGGACAACCTCTCACCAGCCCTAGATGAAACTAACAGCCATGCTCAACGTCTAGGCACAAGAATACTAAACCATTTACTGAATGCAGATGGCAGTGTGCGGCTTAACCAGTGTAGGCCTGCAGAGACTTCTAAGCATTCTGCGTCTGCACGCCACACAAAATGACCTTGTTATCTACAGTAACAAAACCAAGGTGATGATGGTCAGCAGAGTACACAAGTAAAGTGGTATTTGGCATCTTGGAGCACACCGCCTAGAGACATTAAAAGATTATAAGTACCTAGGGGTGTTACTAGATGGCAAGGGTCTGGCCAAACAACAGCTCCGAGCCATCAAAAACAAAAGCAACGCCCTAATCGCTGCTTTCAGCACCCGGCGCAAGAAACTGAAAGACCCAACTCTCGATCCTCTCCTGAAAGTCATGGCTGTAAAACTCTTGCCAACTTTAACATCCGGCAGGGAAGCCCTTTTTGGTCGGGACTCATCCCTACTGGACAAACTACAAACAAAGGTTTACCACTATGTGCTAAACCGAGCCTCGAGTTCCTCTCCAAGTCAAATCTGACTGGAACTCGGCCTAATGAGGCAATCAATAGGGCAACAAGGGGCAATTGTCAAATGCCGCACGCAGAGCCCAACTCACTAAACAACATCCTGTGGTCCACAATTGACAACTCGAGCTGCAGCAAGCATAGCAACAGCCTCAGAGAATAGTTGGGCCAATCCTTAGCCTAATTGAACCTAGGGAACCTCTGAGCCTCACCACTGTCATACAACACTTAAAAAAAACGAGTTAATGCTGTAATGGCCTCAAATTCTCTTCTACAAGATAAAGATAAGCTCACCAGAAGTCATGCATGGACAGTCAGAAATGGCTAGAAAACTGTCCACCCACTCTGGAAGGATAACCTGCATGGCAGTACCCCGGCAACACAGCTTTGCCTACTTGGCTCAAATAAGGAGGAGGAGCCGAGGGGAGCCATGCAACGTGTGCATGCAGTGGGGCTCAGACTACGGCCCGTGACCAGCGCTGCTCACTAAAACCCACAGACCAAGGAGAGCCGTGCGGTTGATGTCCCCCGCTCAGCCCAGTTCTTGGATTGCGGAGCGGGAGGAACCTCTCGTAGCAACAGCGGTGTCGACCATGCGGTGTGGCCCGGATCGCAGCAGGGCCTGCAACCATTGGGAATGGGAATGAGTGGACACCGTTCCCGTGATGACCACGTCCGCCATTGCTGGCTCCCACCGCGAGACGGAGGACAGTGAGCTGGGGGGCATTTTGGTGCTGCTGGGGGGCACTGCTGTGCTGTGGGCTCTTGCTGCCTGGACCTCGATCCAGTTGACTCGCCGGGGTTGACTCATAAAACTGGATCCCCGGAGTCCCGATTTTGTTACGCCCGGTCTTCCTCACGCCCTGGCCTCAGTCCTGGCTCTTCGGCCCGCATCGGCAGTTCCTCGCATGATCCGGCCCTCGACGAAAACCGGCCCGCGGTGCTGTGGACGCTCCCTGCTGGGGGTCAGGAACCAGGTAAATTGGAGGGGCGGACACCCAGGACTCGATCCGCCAAATCTCTACGACCGCCGCCGAGCCCCTGCGGCCTAGCTAGGTTCAGCGGTCCGACTTTTCCTTGTCCTGATTTGCATTCCTGACCCAATCGGTGAATCCTGGCATTTTGGCTTCCCGCTAGAGCAGACACTTCCGCTGGCGTGAAGGCTGCCCCGGGGTCCTCCTTTCACCGAGACCCATAAGGGGTGGTCAGGCTCTGGTTCAACCACTTTACTTTTACTTAAGAATGCCGGGCTCCGGGGGAAGCACAGTCGCAGACTAGTCTTGCCCCGGGGTTTTTCGCGCAGGATAGGGCAGGCAGGGGAAGGGGAGGAGTTAGGGGGTGGGTATATAGGCGCAGGGGAGGAAGGGAACTTCCTCTTCCTGCGCCTGGCATCATCGGGAGGGAGGAAAGAAAGGGAGTGTTAGCACAGGGCCTGTGGTACTCAGTTTAGCGAGTTAGTGTACTTTTCTAGGTTAGTGTCTTGTCGTCGGGGCTGTTTGTACGGCAGCCGTTTCTACACACGCCGGAAGCGTGAGTTTTGGCGAGATGTCGGGCGTGACGTCCAAGGAGGTTCGGGCGGCCCTGCTGCTGCTGGCGCGGGCCGGTCGCGAGGACCTGCTACAGCCAGGTGTGTTGGGACAAGCATGGGTGGGGGCCACTAGGGGCACGCGCGCGGTCTCGGCTGGGGTCAAGGCCGCAGTTGTGGCTTGTCTGGAGGACGAGCCTGACACGCGCCGCCAGGCGGATGATCGGAGGGGGGCGGAGCGCCCAGGGACCCGGCGAGGGGCGGGAAGCGTAAGAGCCTGCCCCCGCGGGCCTACCCTCCGATCGAGTTCCTGCCTGGAGCCTCCGGGGCTGCTGTGAGGGGTGCGGCCCCCCGCCCCAGCTGCTGGGGCCTGTTCACACACCGATTGGTGCGGGGGAGGGGGAGGGGCAGGGGGACAGCCTTTTGCGGCCCCCTTTGCCGGCTGTGGGTCCTGGGGATGTGTCCAAGGCCACTGAGGTAAAGGGACAGGAAGATTCCCACGCCATTGGGGAGGGCCTGAAGGGGGAGACTGAGCCTGTGGAGGAGGGGCAGAGGGAGGAGGCCCCCATTGACCTGTCTACCAGCTCCAGGGCAGGCACCCCTGCACTGGCGAGGCAGGAGCCGGCCGGGGAATCTGCGGATCGGGTTGGGGCGGCTGTCCTGGTTCCCATGAGTGGGGTGCCCGGGTGGGCTCCTGGGTTTGGACAAGGTGGTTTCTTCCCCCCGGGGGCCGAGTTTATGGGCTACTGCCCGCCCCCTCAGATCTGGGGCGCGCTAACTTGGGAGGACAGGGCCAGGGAGGAGAAGATCCTCGAACAGATCCTGGAGGTCAGGTGGGCCGAGCAGACCAGGGCCAGGGTGGGAGCGGTGTGGGGTCATGAGGTTGAGGGTCCCCCCACCCCGACCTCTGAGGAGGAACGGGAGGCGGAGCTGGAGGAAGAGCTTAGGAGAGTCAGGGCTAGAAAGAACGTGGAGGAACACCCCCCCAGAGAGCTATGGCGGGCGTAGGGATGGCCAGGACGGCTCTGAGGCCCGATGGTGCTGGGGCCCACTCAGGCTGGAGCGACCTGAGGGGCGGGAGGGGATCCAAGCCGGCGGCTGTTGGCAGAGCCCGGGGGTGCCTGGCGGGGCGCAAGACGGCTCCAAAACGCAGGACAGAAGCAGCAGGGCAGTCTGCGGTGGCTGTCCCTCCACCGAGGGCTCGGGCTCCTTCGGCACTTATGGAGACTGGAATGCGTGCGCATGGTGGTGTGCAGAAAGGTGTGAAGAGAGCTGTGAAGGAAGTGGAGAGTGTGCGTGTGGATCTGAAACCGGTGCTTGAGTTGGATTATGGTGCGGAGAGTGATGAGCTGGAGGATGGGGAGGTGCGGGATGACACAGAAGGCTTAGGGGGCGCTGCGGAAAACAGCGACATTGGTCTTTTGCAGGCCCCGGCGGCGACGAAGACCAAGGCCGGGACGGCGGCGGTCCACGTGGCGGTGCCCAGAGGACGGCCCAGGGAACGGACCACGGCACTCACAGGTGAGGGATCCTGGTGGGCAGCCTGGGATGACGGTCCCTGGGGGGGGGGGGGGCGCAAGAGGACTTGCAGGTCAGTGGGAGTTGGGGATGGTTCAGTCCAGGAGTCGGAGAAGCCATCGGGCGGTCCACCTGAGGATGGTGAGAAGGTGGACGGTAAGTCGGTGACGACGGGGATGCAGACGGACAAGGGGGATGGTAAAGAGGAGAAAGGTGTGAAGGTGCCGAAGAAACTGCCATATATGGGTTTGGCTATGCCATTGGGTTCGCATCTCTCAGAGAAACTCAGGGCAAGGATTTGGAGGCATGAATTTGTGGATGTCTTTAAGCTACTACATAGAGAGGTGCAGGCAAAGGAGGGGTCCAAAGAGGAGGAGTGGGAGCTGACAAGGCGCCCTAGGGTGCCAGTGACAATGGAGAACTGGACATCAGCGTTCTTGATTTACGCCAGTATTTACTGCGAGAAGTATTTGGACAGGGCGATTGCGCTTTTCAAATACATGGACATCATTCGCAAGGCCCAGATGCAGTTCGGGGGTTTTGCCTGGCTGAGTTATGATGAGGAGTTTAGAGCCAGGGTCAGTGCGAATCCCGAGAAGAGTTGGGGGGAAGTTGATCAGGAACTCTGGGTGCAGTGGATGGCGTCCACGCACTCCACTGGGTCCACACACACGGCCAGCGGCTTGCCGGTTGTGTATCGGTCCTTTCCGCTGCATCCCGCTCAAAGCGGGGCGGGGGGTGGAACGGTGCCCAACACCATCGTCTCGGGTCAACAGTCCAAGCCAGGGGGATATTCCACAGGGGCCTGTTGGAGCTACAATAAGGGGTATTGTTCCAGGTATCCCTGTAAGTTCAAGCATGAGTGCTCAAAATGCGGCGGGAAACATGCCCTTACTCAGTGCCTCACCCTCGCTACGCCCTCCGAACAGTGGAGGAACGCCAGAGGTCGGGGCCACCCTGGACAGAAGGGCGCCTACACCGGTTAGGGTGGAGGCGATGGCCCTGTGGCTCTCGTGCTACGGAGGCGGCGGCGCTGCTGTTCTGGGGCTTCACGGAGGGTGTTAGAATGGGCTACTAAGGTCCTAGGGAGCGCTGGTGGGCCGACAACTTGAGATCTGCTAAGGAATTGCCTAGTGTGGTGTCTGCTAAATTGAAGGAGGTTGAGGAAGGAAGGGTAGCTGGCCCGTTTACTGACTGGCCTTTGGCGGATCTGATCATCTCTCCATTGGGGGTGGTGCCAAAGAAAGAGGAGGGTGAGTTCAGGATGGTACACCACCTGTCATGGCCGGAGGGCCAGTCTGTGAACGACTTTATTGCAGAGGAGGATTCTAGAGTGCTCTATGCGTCGGTGGACGATGCGATCCGTCTGGTGAGGGTGTGTGGGACGGGGGCTGAATTGGCAAAATGCGACATCAAGTCAGCCTTCCGTTTACTGCCTATTCATCCGGCGGATTTTTCGCTCTTGGGAATGCAGTTTGGGGGGGCCATCTACGTGGACAAGGTTTTGCCCATAGGATGTGCCATCTCCTGCGCTCTTTTCGAGCTATTCAGCACTTTCATGCAGTGGGTCATGGTGCGAGTCATTGTGTGCCGTGAGGTCACTCACTACTTGGATGATTTCCTCTTCCTGGGGAGGGCAGATTCCGGGGACTGCGGCAGGGCCCTGTCGCGATTCCAAGGGATGGCCTTTCAGTTTGGTGTGCCTCTGGCGCCGGAGAAGACGGCTGGTCCCAGCAGCTGCCTGACGTTTCTGGGGATCGAACTGGACTCGGTACAGTGGCTGGCACGCCTCCCTGCGGCCAAAGTGGCGGAGATACTGGCATGTTTGGAATGGGCGGTTGGGGAGAAGCGGATTCCTTTGCGAGCGGTTCAGAAACTTCTGGGTTTCCTTAACTTTGCGTGTAGGGTAGTGCGTGCAGGGCGGACGTTCTGTCGGCGGCTCGGCATGGCCATGTCGGGGGCAGTACTTCCACATCACAGAGTCAGGATTTCCATGGGGGTGAGGGCCGACTTGAGGACCTGGATTGCATTCCTGCAGGACTTTAACGGTGTGTCCCTGGACTTTGATGAGGAGAGGGCGGTCTGGCAATGCCAAATTTACTCTGATGCAGCTGGGTCAGCGGGGTTTGGAGTTTTCTGGGACGGAAGGTGGTGTGCGGAGAGCTGGCCGGCTCCATGGATCAAACAAGGGAGGAGCATTGCTTTCTTGGAGTTCTTCCCTTTACTGGTGGCACTGGAGGTATGGAGGGAGGAATTTCAAAACAGGTCGGTGCTCTTCCATGTGGACAACATGACGGTTGTGGAGCTGGTGAATCATCAGAGGGCAAGGGACCTGAGAGTGCTGCGGCTGTTGCGGAGGTTCATGCTGGCTTGTCTGCGGTTGAATGTGGTGTTTCGGGCAAAGCATGTCCCTGGAGCGAATAATGACATTGCGGATGCTTTGTCTCGTTCGCAGTGGCAGCGGTTCCGGCACCTGGCACCGGGAGCGGATACATGCAAGACCGAGCTGCCGGCCGGCATCTGGGCCTTGGGGGAGTGAGGATGATTGGCCTGGTGGAGGGTTCAGTTGCAGAGACCACGAGGAGGACGTATCGTTTGGCATGGTCTGAATTTAGTGCTTTCATGGGCTGGAATCTGGATGGTGTTGTGAGTGTTGAGTCTGAGGTGGAACAAGGGCTGAGACGATTTGTGCTGGACTGTATTGACAGGGGTTTGACTGCGGCTACGATTTCTGGTAAATTGGCAGGGATATCCTTTTACTGTGCCTTGTTTCTGGGTTTTGATCCGACTAAAGATGTGATCGTGAGCAGGATGTTGCGGGGTTGGGGCAGGGAATGCAGGAGTAGGGGGGTAGGCTTCGGGAGGATGTTACTTTTGAGTTGTTGGTCTGGCTGGTTGGGGTGTTGCCGGAATGTTGTTACTACCTGGTTGAGGTTGGCTTTTTCCGTTTGTGTATGGTGTGGATGTTTTCAGGGCGTTCAGGGTGTCTGAATTGCTGGGTACAAGGAGAATGGCTGGCAGGTTGTTCGAGGAGATTCGAGTGGATGGAGGTCGTTTGGGTATCTGGTTGCGGTGCTCGAAGACTCATCAGTTGGGATGAGGTAAGTGGGTGTGGCTGAATGAGACGGAAGGTGGGGCGGTATGCCCTGTGGTTGAATGGCGGACTTTCCTGGTGACGGTGAGTGTGGCGCGTGGGGACATTTTTTGTCATGCGTCAGGCGCGAGAATGATGGCGGGCCAATTATTGGCAGTGTTGCGCAAGGCTTTGCGGCAATTGGGTCTGGATGCGTCTGGTTTCGGGACTCACTCCTTCAGGATTGGGGCTGCTACAGCTGTGGCCAGGTTGGGGTGGTCCTGGGATAGGATTATGTGAATTGGGCGGTGGAAGTCACGCTGTTGTGAGAGGTATGTGAGGAAATGAGATGGTCCCAGGTAGGCGGTTGGTTGATCATGATTTGCTGATCTTTTTCTTCGTAGGTTGCGTGGGTGGACCGGGAAGTAAGACGGTGACATGGATTGTTGGGCACTCCTTCGTACATTGGGCGTCCAAATATGCGGAGCAACAGGTTTACGGCCGTAAACTGGGACTGAAAGGACACTTGCACGAGGTACAATGGTGGGGCAAAGGTGGCATGCGATGGGGGGCACTGCTGCCCTGGCTCGCGAAGATGATCCCAAGAAGGGGATACCCTGATTTGTTGATAATACATCTGGGAGAAAATTACTTGGTGCAGCTGTCAGGTTTGGCGCTTTTACAGCTTATGCAGAGGGACCTGGAGGTGCTGAAATCTAGGCTTGTAGGGACCTGCATTGCCTGGACAGAGTTGGTCCCCAGGAAAGTGTGGAGAGGGGCAATGAAGCATGGGGCGATCGAAAAGGCATGAAGGAAGCTCAACAGGACAATGAGACTATACTGTGGTGACAAGGACATCAAAGTGATTGCACACGGAGGGATTCGACGCGAGGAACCTTCAGTTTTTAGGGACGACGGAGTACACTTGTCACAGCTGGGCAATGCATATTACATGATGGAGATGAGAGATGTAGTGAGCAAGTTATGGAATGAGGCTATCTGGTGTTGCAGGGAGTGAGTGCGGGGTGCTTGGTGCGGGCTGACAGCCTTGAGAGGAGGGGTGGGGCAGGGAACCGCCCTACAGGGGGTTCCCTGGTTGGTGGTACTTTGAAGGGACAGGGGGGTCAAGAGCGGGCACACCCATCCCTTGGGGGGGAGTTCGAATGGCGGATAGAGGCATGACTGGATGGACGCAAGGAGCGGGCTGGATGACAAGTGATTGAGGGGCAGGAACAAAGTATGGTATGGAGCTTGTGGGGGTTTGTGATGAGGTGGAACGGGTGAAACGAATGAGAAGGGAGTGTGAGTGGGGGTTTGATGTTATTACCAGTTTATGTTTATTGTTATGTACAGATTACGCAGCCTGGTCTAATAAAATGGTCTTTTACGCTGACAAACGGCGTGGTCTGTTTATTGCGCGATGCCGGGCCCCGGGGAAGCACAGTCGCAGACTAGTCTTCCCCCGGGGTCTTTCGCGCAGGATAGGGCAGGCAGGGGAAGGGGAGGAGTTAGGGGGTGTGTATATAGGCGCAGGGGAAGTAGGGACTTCCTCTTCCTGCGCCTGGCACCATCGGGAGGGAGAAAAGAAAGGCCATCCACCCACCCGGCAATTGGAGGTGCGATTTGGGTCAGTCTATGGCGTTGCCAGTTTAGGCCAGAGCTGCTTTAGGCGGCACTTTGAAGAGACAGGGGGGTCAAGAGCGGGCACACCCATCCCTTGGGGGGGGAGTTCGAATGGCGGATAGAGGCATGACTGGATGGACGCAAGGAGCGGGATAGATGACAAGTGAGTGAGGGGCAGGAACAAAGTATGGTATGGAGCTTGTGGGGGTTTGTGATGAGGTAGAACGGGTGAAACGAATGAGAAGGGAGTGTGAGTGGGGGTTTGATGTTATTACCAGTTTATGTTTATTGTTATGTACAGATTACGCAGCCTGGTCTAATAAAATGGCCTTTTACGCTGACAAACTGCGTGGTCTGTTTATTGCGCGACTCCCTGAACTTAGTTTTTGACGATACCACCTCCTCCTCGCTGCACAACGTTAGCAAGGTGAGTCAGGGCAAATTACCAATGGAGACACACTCCCAACATCCCATCTATGAGGTATACTGGATTGTTTGTTGCACTCTTTAAATTTCTGAAAATGTTTGCTTCATGACTCGCCCCCATTTTGTTTTTTGTCCCTGAGACGGGCCCTCGTTTTGAACCTGCTCTACAAAAAAAAAAAAAAAAAAAGTTGAAAACAGGACATCTATGTAACTCATTCCCAGTTTGAACCTTCCGATCTGGCGGCCTTCACTGCACCTCCTCTGACCCCTCAAATCGCCTTATTTTTAGATTAAATTCGCCACTATGGTTATTCTAATGACATCTATTTACTGCCATTATAATTAGACCTTTAATTAAAATACGCCATTATTGTTTATTTTAAGACACTTCCTAACTGCCCTTTAATTTGACCTGTTTGCACTTCGAATAACCTGTACTGTTCTTATTGATGCCTGAATCCTACCACTTTATTATATTTTAGCTCTACTGCTCTCACTACTAGGCCTAAACCTTTAACTAAAATATGCACCAAATGATATTTATGTTACCTCCTAAATGCTATTTAATTTGGCCTTTATGCACTCTGTATAATCCTGTACTGTTTCGTTCTGTTGCCTGAATGCTTTCACTATAACTATACTTTAGCTCCACTGCTCTCACAACTAGGCCTACTATTCATACTTTCCTCAAGACCCCCCTTCTGACCTCTCCCACCATACCCACCTGTGCCCAAGCACACTCACATTCTTACTTTATCACACTCACTTTCCTTTTTTGCTAATCCCCACTGTAGTTATGTCTCTCTCTTTCTTTACCGCACTCCCCATGCTACTCCACATCAACTAACCTCTCCCTAGTCAGTCCAAATCCTCACCATCCTTTATCTCCCTCCCCGCCCCCCTCCTTGCAGTGTCCTTAAATCTCAATACACCACTACACCCACTCCTCTTTACTATGACTCTTCCTTCAACTAATTGACCTATCATGTCCTCCCAGAACCATGCTCTTACTTCCCTCCTCCTTCCTCTCTCTCCTCTAAACACCCCTCCCTCACCAAACACGGCCCCAACTCCTGGACCATTCCTTACCCCCCCATCTTACCAAAAATGCCAAGAAAAAGCTTAAACATAAACTACTTATCCAGCACCCCGAAACCCTTATTGTTGACAAATACCACAGCCTCATTTCCCCCATTAACACAAATTATATCTTCTACTCCAAACGCCCCTCCAAATGGAAAGGCACCTTCCTACACCACCTCCCTATATCTAAATCGTGTAAAATTCCTTATGGTTTTAAACTATCCACCACCCCATCTCCACTTCTCCCTGGTGAAATTGATATTTCCATTTTCAAAACAGGTAACATCTTGATACAAGCCTCCGCACACCCCCTTGCCACCATAGCTAAGTTAATCTCGGCTATCTTTGATGTCCTGCACCACCTGAACTCCCAGATATCTCATTTTGGAGCTATGCTGGTAACCCTGCAGTGTCTCCCGCAAATTCCAAGTCATCATTTCTGTTTTTATAACATTAATATCATAACCCGAAACAGAGCCAAACTCCCTAACCAAACTAATAACCGCTGGAAAAGCTGACTGTAAATCTGCAGAGAGAACCAGGCTACCTTCCTCTCCCACTCCTCATACTTAAATCGCACTATGCTGGAATCCGCCCTAAGTCGTTCACCAAATGGCTCAATATAAAGATCAAATTGAAGGGGGGAGAGTGGGCAACCCTGTCTGGTTCCTCTTGTGATCTTGAAGGATTCAGTGATATTCCTGTTAACCAGCAGTCTAGCTGTGGGATTCTGGTAGATCAGCTGTACCATGTGACAAAATCTGCCCCCTAGATTGAATTTCTGCAAGGCCTCCGACTGGTAAATCCAATTCACTATGTCGAAGGCCTTGGTTGCATCCAAAGTCATAGCAGCCAGTGGGAGGGAATAGGTGGAAGCAAGATCTATCGCCCCAATAAAGTGATATGTGAGATCAGGGAGCTGCCTATTCCTTACAAAACCTTTCTGATCTGGATGAAGGTCATCTCCCACAATAAGACCCAATCTCGCTGCCAAAATAGAAGTAAAAATTAAGCATGGGCGGAAAATCCGTTCCGCTCGTGGATTTTGCGGATTTTCGGTAAATTCGCAATCCGCGAACGCTTGCGAATTTACCGAAAATCCGCAAATTCGCACGCAGCGGATTTTTATTCTTAGTGATACAATTTTGTGGCGTGCGGCGTTCACTTACCGTCATTCACGATATGTTTTTCACGATATTTTGCGAGTGCTGCACCATTTTGGATCTTGCTGGGGGGTCCTGCAAGAGTTTGGCGACGCATCGCGAGAGTTCGCAATTGCGAACATGTAGGTGCGGCAGGCAGCAACAATCTCGCACTCGCGAAATTACAAAATTTGCAATTCTGCACAAGAAATCCACTAGCAAGCAGCATAGACCTTCTGAAAATGATGATTTTTATCAGAATAACTCCTCAGGTTGACATTTGCCTGCACTTTTTTGGATTTGAGGCCTTTTGACTTTCTTTGGATCACTTTTGGATTAGAAATCAACTTTCACAAGTAAGTTTGTTTGGGGCATTACAGTTGCTGTTCTGCAGAAAAACGAGTTTTGCAAAACTGAAAGCACTAAGCAGGTGCAAAAGTTCACTCATCATTAGTAACCATTCCCTGTAGTACTTCCTGAGGGGACCCTCCAGAGTTCAGTTGCCTATGTTTGTTTGGGGCATTACAGTTGCTGTTCTGCAGGAAAACAAGTTTTGCAAATCTGAAAGCACTCAGCAGGTGCAAAAGTTCAAACTCATCATTAGTAATAGTAACCATTCCCTGTAGTGCTGCCTGACTGGGGCCCCTACAGAGTTCAGTTGCTAGTTGCAACAATTCTATGACCCTGCTCTGACCCTCACAGCAGGCTCATAGAATAGCTACAAGTACACCACAAAGTTCCTGGAAAAAAAATTGCACTGCAACAGAAAGCACATTACAGATAAGGAAGCAGGTGCCAGACTGGAATTTTAAAACAGTGACACATTAATAAATCAACCCCAAATTAATTCATGTCAGTTAAAGCAGGGCAGGTGTGCTTGCTTTCCCCCCCATAATCTACAGTGATGATGAACCAGAGGGTGGCATTGATGTACCAGAGGGTGGCATGGGTGAAACAGAGGGTGGCAGTGGTGAAACAGAGGGTGCTGGGAACCTGTGATGATGAACCAGACGTAGAAACAACATAGTCGGGACCGTTGCGAGCCGACAAGTAAGTTCGCAATTGCGAACTGGTACGAAACCCTCGCGAACTGGCAGAAACCCTTGCGAACACAAAAAAAATCCGCAAATTCGCGAGAATTCGCGGATTTTGCGGATTGCGAGTTCGCAAATACACAAATTCGCGAACGCCAGATTTGAAAAATTTGCCCATGCTTAGTAAAAATTTTATAATCTACATTTAGGAACGAGATGGGTCTATATGACCCACAATTTGACGAAGGCTTCCCAGGTTTTAATATCAAAATTATTAAAGCATTGTTCCAAGAAGCTGGGACCCCTAGACCCACCTCCAAGACACGATTAAACAGATGCGTTAAGACAGGGATGATCTTTTCTCCTAACATCCTATATATTTCTGCAGGCAGGCTATCAGGGCCAGGTGCTTTCCCTGACTTGGAGCTTTGGATCGCATCTCTCACCTCAGTTTGAGTTAAGGCTTGATCCAAATATTGCTGTTGGTCCTGTCCCAGTGAGGGAAGGGGGATATCCTTTAACCAATTTTAAACGCTGGTAACATCTAGGCATTTATCCTCACAATATATCTCCTCAAAATACCTCTGAAATGTAAATGTAAATGTAAATGTATAGGCATTTATATAGCGCACTACTTACCTGGAGGGTCCCAAGGCGCTTCGACCGCTGCGAAACCCTTCCTGGCTTCCCTGAGAGATGGTCCCTTAATGGGTATCTCCAGGGTGAGACCAGGCATCCCCGGCGGTCTGGTGGGGCCGTTAGTGAAGATGAGGCAAGCTAATGCCCAGAGTTGCCGAAAGGCCAGGCCGATTTCCCCATCTGAGCAGAAGATCTTCTCTCTGCTAATGATCTCCTTAATCTGATTCCTTACTCGATCAGGACATCACAAAGATAGCCGACATTAACTTAGCTATGGTGGCAAGGGAGTGTAGAATGCTTATGAAATCCTGGTCTTGTCTTCCTCTTTCAATTCTGGGAAGAACTAATTTAGTTAAGATGACGATACTCCCGAAGATTTCTTACATTTTTAATTGTATCTCTCTTTATTTTGAAAAATCCACGATTGCGAAGCTTCAGAGCGATATTAACTCCTTCATCTGGGCATCTAAGACTGCCAGGATTGCCTGGAAGAAACTAAGGAGGAGAAGAGAAAAGGGAGGCTTGGCCTTACCAGACCTTCAGCTATATGCCTGGGCGTTCCAACTCACACACTCACGCATGCTATTGAGGATGCCCGGAGAGATGTTTTTGGCCATGCTGAGGGGCGCTAATATGTCAGAGAATGGGTTTCTGTTTAAATTTGGAGACCCAAAGTTTTAAAAAAAGTTCAGGCTGAAGGTACTCCAGAGGGTAGCTAAAACTTGGGCCCAAGTCAGGGGGGCAGTGGGGCTTGACTATTTTTCCAGCTTAGCTCCCCTTTGGGATTCTCCTGGGACCCCAGTGTGCCTAAGAGACAGTTTGACAATCCCTCTGAGGAATGCCGGGTTATTGGTTTGGGGTGACCTCCTTGAGGGCGGTACCCTTCCCCTTTGGGAACATCTTCAGGACATGGTTGGGGGAGGTCTCTCTCGGTTTAAGTATTATCAACTTGTAAGTTGGGTTCAATCTTACCCGCGGAGGCATGCCTTGGGATGCGGAAATATTTTAGAACATCAGCTTGTTACCAAACTCCCAGGGAAAAAAAGAAGTCTCATTTTGGTACCAAACCTTGCTGGAGGAAGTAGACGGTGAATTTAAGCTCACTGAAGAACTGTGGGCAGGGTCCTTGCCCACTCAGGATTGCGCTAAACTATGGCAGAAATCTTGTAAGATTTTATATGAAGTGGTGAAACCAGCCTGGCTAAAAAGAAATCACCTGTTTACCATCCACAGGGCCTATTACACTCCCCATAAACTGACCAAAATCTCAGCTGGACCCCCAGTTAGTTGCAAAAAGTGTGGTCTGGTTTCCGCCTCAGATGCCCATATGTTTATGGAATGTCCTTCCCTTGCTACTTTCTGGCAGGAGATCAGAGATTTTTTGTCAAGTGTTTTAGGCTGCGCTGTTAATATAAATTTGTCCTTAATAATATTTGGTCTCACAGAAAATATGACCGGGCTTGCCGAAACTTTGCTCTTTTATTCTGTTTTGTTAGCAAGGAAGCTAATCTGTATAAAATGGATGGAATCTAGCCCTCCTACCTTTGGGGACTGGCAGTCATCAGTTTTAGCAGCTTCAAAATTGGACTTGGCCAGACAAGGAAGCAGAAAAAAGAAGGCAGTCTGGAATCTTCTGAAACTTAGAAGGAACTCTCAGATGATGGGATGATTTTGTGGTTTTTTTCCCCAGAGTTCTATGATTATGCTGTTAATACTTCCTATGCTAAGCTGTACCCTGCCAAGTATGGCGGTGGTGAGGCGTCAAAAGCCACCCAGCCCTTGAGCTTGGCATGTGGAGTATCTCAGTGGTTTATTCTTTTGACACCAAGGGCAGGTCTGGTACTAGTAGGCGGGCCACATTCCAATATTCCAATGGCCTACTCCCCTCAGTGTCATGAGAGTAAGTACAGACGCCCACGGTCAATATCAAAGTGAGATAGACGGCGAATGAGGACAAAAAAAACCCAAAAAAAGCCTCCGAATACCACCTCACTATTTTTGAACATCATTTCAACACCCTCTCTCACCAGATTTCCAAACCAACTCCTCTTCCCACACCTGCTCAACCCCAAGACCCCTCATGGCTTTCCCCTGACTTCCCAACATCAACCCCCCTCCACACGATTACTCCAAACCTCAATGACATACCCCTCCCCCTGAGCGCCATACTACCACCCTCTCCTGTCCTCACCCCCACATCTCACCTAAATCAGTCACCACACCTTAAATCACCTTGTCCACTAATGCTAGTCTCTCCATAACCCCTTTTCATATCCCCACCTTCCCCTCTCTCCCCCCAGCTCCGCCCCTAGCTCCAACCTTGATCCCCACCTCAACCCTTCCTCCATCTCAACACTCACGATCTCACACTCTTCCCCAACTCCACCCCTAGCCCCAACTGTGGTCCCCATCCCCATCCCAACATACACCACCTCGCACACTCCCCCTAGCTACTACACCCCCTCCTTCCCCTTCTCCTTCCTCCCAGAACCCCACTCCAACCCTCAACCCTCTTACTATTTCTCCTCACTCACCGTCCTCCACTGCCCCTTGCCAGGCCTCCACCTCCTCAGGCTCAGTATCACCCCTATTCCCCGCCCCTTGCCCTTCACCCTCTCTGACCTCCATTCCGCCTCCCGCAGACAACTCTCACCTCACCGCTTCCCCTTCTCTTGCCCCTACACCATCCCCCCTGTCCCCTCACCCTCTCCCGACCCCAAACCTACCACCCCAGCTAATTATGACCATACTCTCTCCCCTCCCCCGGCCCCTTCCTCATCCACCTCTCTTTTTTTAACCTACACTCTTTATAACATTGAACACAATATTTCCACCTTGACTACCAAATTTATCTGACTTAGGGAAGAGAGTTAAAAACTTCAAGTCCCCTAAACATAGAACCTCTCATGGACCTCTTTATACTAAGGCCCTAGCAAATACCTATATACCAAACAATGGAAATCCATCCTTCTTCTCAACCGTTCACACAGACCTCTTCGCACCTTAAATGACTACTCCACCTCCAACCTAGCTGACATCTGCGACTCAAACCGTAATAAGCCCACCCCCAAGGATTTTTCCTTCCCTCAATCAAACATCCCTGTTATTATAGGGATCAGCAGAATCCACTCTCCTCCTGAATCCAACCTAGCTGACATCTGTGTCCCTTACCCTAATAAGCCCTCTCGCAAGGATCCTACCTTCCCTCAATCTAACATCCCTGTTATTATGGGGATCAGCAGAATCCACTCAGCCCTGAATCTCCTAGACCCCCCAACTAACCACCATCCCTCCATGCCCTCGCTTCAACTCTAACCCTAATCCCCTGTCCTGCATGCTCGTGAACTGCCACTCAGCTGTTAGACACGCGACAGAAATATCCGAAAACAACCTTTGTGAAGATATCGACATCACCTTCCTCACAGAAACTTGGCTCAAAGACCTCTCAACCCCCATCCTAGACTTACTAACCCCCACTGGTTAATCCATTATAAGGAAAGACAGATCTGAGCGAATAGGAGGTGGTCTAGCAATTATTTTCAAAAAAGAACTCCAAATCTCCCAATCCAAGATTACGGACTACACAACCTTTGAATATCTTGGAGCACAACTTAGTTTGAAGGGCTCACCCCCAATACGACTACACAATATCTACCACCCTCCTGGTGAACCTCTGCCCTTTGCTGAAGAACTATCTGACCTCCTTACATAGTCACTACTTTCTAACTCCAAAAATCAATTTCTTGGTTACTTTAACCTTCACTGGAATGAACCTGATGATCCCACAATCAACCTTCTCTCTAATCTTCTGGAGATTAGTGACCTCAAGCAACTATGCCACTCCCCGACACACACCAAAGGGGCTACTCCCAACGCTATCATAGCAAATGAGGTCTTAGCCTCCCTATCCAACATCATCCCCACTGATTGGTCCGACCACCACCTCATATTGTTTAAAATGTTGCTGAAGTTGTTGTTAGATCAGGGTTCAAAGCGCCAGGATGCCCTTGGTGGTGACAGGCTGCGCTCTATAAGTATACCACAATACAATACCACAATACAAAATGTCCCCACCCGCCCCGACTAGAAACAACAAAACCAAGATTACGACTAGAAATCTTAAGCAAATCCTTCCAGGTACACTTGAGTCTAAACTCCAAGCACAATTCCGTCTCACCCCACCCTCTCTCAATGCAAAAGAACTCACAGAGCACTACAACATATCAGCCTCTGCGGTATTAGACCAACTCACCCCTCTCACAACAAAAACACCAAAAAATATTCCCTCCAAATCCTGGTTTACCTCTGACCTCAATAATGAAAGACGCTCACTTAGACTCGCTGAAAGAACATGGAGACATCACCCCTCCCCTGCCCATCTAATGCACCTTAGAAACGCTAGAGCTACCTACAAAAAATAAATTTTCTCTGAAAAGGCTTCTTTCTTCCACGCACAACTCTCCCGGGCAAAGAACCGACCCATTGAATTATTCAACATTGTTAGAAACTAAACTTCCACGCCCCGCCCCCAACCTTCTGGCTTCCACCAACAAATGCGATGAAATTGCAAGCTTTTTTACCGAAAAAATTGCCTATATTGATAAATCCTTCCTGATTACGCAGCCCACCCAACCTCCCAACGTCCTCCTGATGCAACCCTAACTCCACCCTCCCTCCCCCACCCCTCACACCATCCCTTTTCCTCCCCTCACCCACCCTACCTGAAGCTAGCCCCACAAAACCTCTGCTACAAAAACAATGCCTCTTGGCATAATTCCAATCCTGTATCAGAACTAGAAATCTTTAACATCGTATCCAAACTTAAACCATCTTCTCATACAAAAGACCCACTGTCATCTTCCTCGTCCATGAACTAAAACATATCATCCCCCCTTACTGGACCAATATCATCAATTCCTCATTTTCCACAGGGTGCGTCCCAGTTTACCTCCATCTTGGACAAATCACACCCATCCCTAAAAACCCCAAAGCTGACCCTAATGATCCTAATAACCTCTGCCCCATCTCTAACCTCCCCTTTCTCTCCAAATCCCTCAAAAAATGTGCCCTTCTCCAATTAGGTAAACACGTTGACTCCTTCAACCTACTCAACACTCTTCAATCCGGTTTCCGCAAAGGTTGCAGCACAGAAACAGCATTGCTTAATATAGTAGATGATATCCACCTCGCCCTAGATAAGGGAGAGTCCTGTATACTCATTCATCTCGATTTTACCGCTGGCATTTGACACAGTGAACCACTCAACCTTACTTAAGGTGATCCAAAATCGTTTCGGCTTAAATGGCGCTGTCCCTAATTGGTTTACCTCCTACTTCCAACACAGAACCCAACAAGTTAAAATACAAAACTACCTCTCCTGCCCCACACCTGTCTCCCTTGGTGTCCCCCAAGGATCAATTCTCTCTCCCACACTTTAAAAAAAAAAAAAAATTAAGTTTTTATTTGGAAAACCTCGAATATACCATTACAGGAAATTGCAGGCACAGACCAATAATCACCGAACCACAACATAAAAGGAAATAAAGCCTCGCTCGGAGAGGAAAGACAATACCGTAAAGGGCAACATAGGCCTGTAGTAAGGATCAATGAATTAGTGTGTCCACAATGTTCCAGGAGATGAGAGGATTCCTTTTTATAATAAAGGTATGAGGATCTTGTAGCTTGCAATTTTGCAAAGTCAAAAAACTGAGCAAGTCCCAGAACAGGAGAGTAGTCATCAATGAAGGAGCACAAAGTGGGAAGCATACTGAACAGTAATCACTTAACGAATCACAGTGTCCCACTCACGGGAAGCTAAGAGCCACAGCTAAATCACATGAAGACACATTGTATAAGACTCCCCAATAATACTGGACCCCGATCCCCAATTAAGTAAAAAAGGTGTATTGAAACAGAAAAGAAGCGTAGTAAGAAGAAGAAAAGAAAAGAGGGCCATAGAAACAAAGAAGGAACACAAAACACATCCCATCCCCCAACCCCCCACCCTGCATACCAGCGGAAGGCCACGGCCCCCCCCCCCCATAAGCATGCCTGTCGCCCCAAGAAGAACCCCAAAAGCGGGAAATAACGGAGGAGGGCCTTAGCTCCAGCCCCAGGCACACCCCCGTCCCCCCCACCCCCAAAAAGCGTAAGCCCACTAAGAAGGAGCGTGAGCCTTAATTTACGGTCATCCCAGCCTCCCAAGGTCTCCAGTTCAAGCAATGTTCCGTTTCGGCACCAAGGTCACATAAGAAGTGTCGTGAACAGGCAGTGGTCAGCCCTGACCAGTCCGAGAAAAAGTCAGCAATCCTCCCAAAGCGTGCGTAGATAGTCGCAATAGACCGACAGTACCAGAAGGGGCCAAACAGGTCCATGACAAAGACCACAGCAATAACTCAGCAGGGTTCCTCCGGGACATACCAATCTTCCGCGGTAAGGCAGGGCGCTGATGGTCAGGAAACAGAGCAGCCGGTAGGAGAGCAGAAAGGGTAACAGATGCACAGTCTCGGTTATTGTGCTCCCTAGTCCCACCATCCAGCCTCACACACTCCTGGGAGTCCTCAGCTGTAACAACCAGGGATAAGTCGGGCTTACATTCCTCATTGCATACGTCTGCGCCCAAAAGTTCCAAGGCAGGAGAGGTGGCCGACTGCGAGGCATGCACATCCATCCACAGACCTTTCAGGGCAATTTGCAAGTCATTGACGGCCAGCCAAACATCTTTCAGTGTAGGCGCCATTCCCCCTCTGCCAGTATACTCGGGGCCTCGGGTCTCAAGGAACAAAGGGAGATCCGTCGCTGCGGCGGTCCGGCTCCGACAAACAACGTGCAGTTTGTGAAGGAGTTGCGAAGAGACACACTCAAGCCCTCACTTAAACACAGCGTCACGCGCCTCTTACCGCACTTCGGCCAAAGTCCGGTCCGGGCAATCAACTCTGCCTCGCGGCTTATCTTTCCCAAAGTCACAGGTACCAGCCGGAAACCTGTGTCGCGGAGCTCAAAGATCCGGTGCCGCGACTCGCTTAATGGCTGTGACAAAAAGTAGTTTCAGTTTCCCACTCGGGGCACCGGACCATCATGGCCGATCGGGGCCGTTGTTTATCACTTGCGAGGCGGCTGTGACGCAACCCGAGGTCCCGGCTCACCCGGAATGAAGGCCAGAAACTTCAGGACGACGATTCTCGGTCGTCCGGGGCGGTGCGTGGACCGGAGTCACACGGTCGGGCTCCACCTCTGCTCCTCTGCACGGGGCCGCGGCTGGGATGCAGGATCGTGGACAGGATGTTGCGGGAGGCGGGGGCGACCGGCGGAGCTGGGCGTCTATGCGGCCATTTTGGCCGCCGTCTTGGCTCCTCCCCTTCTCCCACACTTTTCAACCTCTTTATGGAACCCCTGACCCCCATACAAGCCGGAATAAGTTACCACCTGTATGCTGATGACACCCAACTGTACTATAAAATTAAATCACACGCCAATATTCTCCATCTCAACTCTGATCTAATCAATATTCAAGCTTGGTTCTACTCCAATCACCTTAAACTCAACCCCAGCAAGACTGAAATCATCCTCTTCACTCAAAAACAATTCTCTCCCCATTCAGTCTTGGGTCATTGATCTTAATGCTCTCAACTGCTCTCTATCCCTCGCTGAATCGGTTAAATCTCTTGGCATCAACATCAACAGAGAGCTAACGCTCAATTCCCATATAAAAAACTCGGCAAATGGAGCTCTTCTCACACTCCGGCATCTTAAAAAAATCAAACCGTTTATCCCTGCTGAAGATTTCAAATTGATTGTCCAATCTTTAGTCCTCTCGAAAATCGACTACGGAAATGCCTTAATCGCCGGAACTCCCAAAATAAACCTTACCCCCCTCAAATCTGACCTCAACTTAGTGGCTAGGCTCACAATGGACTGCAAACGCTTCGATCACATATCACCTGCCCTCGAGGCCCTTAAGTGGCTTCCTACTGAAAGACGTTCCTGCATTACGCATAAAGCCCTCTACCAGAAAAAAACACCTTACCTCTCAAATAAACTCAAGAAAGTGGGTTGCGACCGCCAGCTGAGAAGCACAAACTCCCTTCTCCTCATCCTCCTGCTTTTGAAAAAACAAACCTCAAAACCCCGCTCCTTCTCTGGAAAGGCCCCCAGCATCTGGAATGCCGTGCCTAAGAATCTACGAGAAAACCCCTCCTATCTCAAATTCAAAAAAGACCCTAAAACACACATGCTCAACAAATATTGGGGCTCTTAAGCCATTGTGTACTACACCCACCCTCTCCCCAATTTTCTCTCCCCCACTCGCCTCTTACCCCTCCTTCCTCCCCCTTCTACCCATTACCTTAACCCTCTCCCCAAACCATATATGCCCGGCACAATACATTTCAGGAAAATCCCTCCACACTTCCCAACTCCCCCCTTATAACCCTTACCCTAATCTTTGCAACTCAATTCAACTCTCATCCCACCTTATTTATGCACCATACCTGCCAGCCTGAGTCTGTTAAATTAACCTAGCTGAATGCGTATAGTATAATAATATGTTTACGACATTCTCTTAATGTTATACCTTCTTGCTGATCTTTCCTTATCTGATCTCTCCAATAACTTTTCCGTTCATTATGTTTTTTTTGTGTACTTTACTTGATTGCTTTTTTGATTCACTTGTCCTGTATTCTTTTGACTATCATACCTACAATGTTAAGAGCTCTGATACCCTTGGGGGAAGCCAGCGCTATATAAAACTTCAATAATATAATAAAAAACTTACTTAAGTGAGGCAGTGAGGCAGATTGAATGAACTGCATGGATCTTTTAACATCCTAGGTGTTGAGTAGTGAAAAAGTGGGCAGAGACGCTCCAGTGGAAATTGTGGAGGCCAGAATGGTGAAATCTAAAGTCTGAGGAAGCTTGAAGTTCAAAGTTGTCATAAATGCGTTTGATCTTCTCACTAAAATGGACAAGGAGGTCCTTGAAGGCTTAAGGGAGGGAGGGATGGGTTGAGAGGAGGCTTGAGGTTGTAAACATTCCTTCACAATAGTGACTATTTCTTTAGTAGAGGAATTGGGGCTTTCTTGAATGCGCGAGGGTATGGGGAGTCACATAGTTTGTTGCAGGTAAAAATGATAGTTGCAGATAGCTGATTGGAAGGTGCATCTGTCATGGATGGAGCAAATGCATCTCCAGCAGCATTCTAGCTGCTTGCAGTGATGTTTGAGCTGCCTATGGTCCATGTACAAAGTATTTTGGGGCATCATGGGTGTCTAGATAGATGTGAGAGTATCGGGCTCATTGTTTAACCAAGTATTAAGATTATTAATGGCTGAATTCGTGTCAGTGTCCAGATATGAGGGATATTTGGAAACTCCAGAATTCCAGTTGTCTCTCAAGAGCTTAGTCCAAGGCTGAGTCTTATGGTTGCAGTAGACAGTGGGTGTGGGCAGAGAGACTGGGATCTGGAAAGCTGTCAGGTAGTGGTCTCAACAAGTTAGGTACATAGTTGTTCTGTTTTGATGGAATGTAGGTAGTGAAAACCGGGCCAAGCGGGTTGATCTGTGGGCCCTTCTATGCGTTGAGCATAGTGTTCTAAGGTTGTCAAAGAGGTTACTGAAATCTGTATTAGTAGTGTCTTCAAGATGAAAATTGAAGTTACTTAAGACTACGAAGTGTTGGGAGACTATAACAAATGAAGAAATGAACTTTATTATATTGGTGCTAAAATTCTTCTAGTGTTGGGCAGTACACTAAAATCCCTCCTAGGGTAAGCAGATGGGGCGTTGGCGTTCGAGTGCACAGTAGTGCGACTGATAGATTCAGACCACCCTGCCACCTGCTTTGTGTGTTGAGCCCGGCTTAAAGCTATTGTAACCTGGCGGGAGGGCAGTAGCTATGTCAAGGGTGGAGGTGGGGTTGAGCCAGGTCTCCGGCAAAACGATGATGATCTGTGCTCCCCAATTCCCCACACAGCCTTGGTCATGATCGGGACCTATGTTTGTTCACCTCTCAGTGCAGGGGCTTTGATTAGACTGTTGATTAGCGCCACTGTGCCTCTGCTGCCAATATTGCTTGGAAGAAAAAGACACACAGATGATGGACGGAATGTTGAGCGAATCAAACATTCTTCCCCAGTCAATAGATCTGGATTAAATCCACTGTTCTTTTGCTCACCATGTCACCCGAGTTTAGACCCAGCCATATGCAAATCAGTCTTGACCCTGTGCCTTATGGGAACACTGCAGGCCAAACTGCCAAGCCACCTCTTCCTTGGACCGGAAACAAGCATCCTGGGACTAGTTTCGGGGCATCACCCCTCATCTGCCAGGCTAGCTTAAATATAGTGGCAGAGTGAGTCCGGGACCCACATCGGGGCATACCCGGGGCACTTAGGGCGAGAAAGCAAAAGACACACAGATGATGAACAGAATGTAGAGCGAATAAAACATACTACCCCAGTCAATAGATCTGGGTTAAATCCATTGTTCTTTTGCTCACCATGGCACCCCAGTTTAGACCCAGTCATATGCAAATCGGTTTTGACCCTGTGCCTTAGGGGACAGTCCAGATCAAACTGCCAAGCTAGGTCCTCCCTTGCTTGGAAGGCATAAGGAGCTTGTCGTAGCCTTGCACTTGGGAAGCTTGGAAGTAATGTGTGATCAAACCATTTATAGATCTTACGGGGGTTGGGCTTGCCTTATTCTGTGGCGTGCAACCCTTGTAGAGTAGCTGAGCCTCTTCTGTGCTCTGGGTGGTTGTTAATGGGGGAATAGCTTTCCCCTCGGTTACGGACTTTGACAGAGATGAGGATTTCCTTCTTTGCGTTTTACTAGTGCTTTAATTCCTGCACTCCCCTCCTGCTACACATGCCTGGGAGGCTTGTAATGTCCAGGGATATTGCTGACTTCCTGGTTTCTGTAGGATGCAGTTAGCTAGCTATGAGGGCTTATGAAAAGTTGTACGACTTGTTGAAAGTGCTGCTGACGCTGTGGGTGCAGTTGGGGGTCTGAGGTGTGTAGATGGGGGGAGGCCTTGACCCCGGGTGGTTAGTACTTGCAGAGGTGGGTAGCCAAGTGTTGGGGCTTAGTTCTTATGGCTACTCCTAGGGTGAAGTGGTGGCTAGCGCTACAGTTGATAAATGCAGGGGAGCAGAGAGAGAAAGAGAGAAACCTCTTCACTTCTAAAGAGGCATATTGCATAACTCTGTGCATCACAAGATGGGTGTTAAGCCTGTAAGGATACAAGTTTAGAACTGTGTATTTCACAGGAAAATGTAATTTGGCTGCTTTTCTCGCATGCCATTGGTGAACAGGGAGATGAATGATATGGGCAATGAAGAATTGGTTTTAACCATCAGTGTTTCAGGGTTTGTTAAGGATGAGTAGCATGAGAGTATGATAAATGATAGGTCCTAGGCTATAGTAAAAGAAACATTTTTTGCATAATTGGACATCTAAGTGTAACAAGATGTCTGAGGATATCAAGTGTTTTTGCAAAGTAAAAAAAGAGTTATACCCGGCTGCAGACAAGATATCAATATGGGGCAAACTGATACCACCTAAGGAAATGTAGATAAAATTCAGATTGTGCCCATGAGGGTAATTCGGGCAGAAGCCTTAAAAATAATATAGCTAAAGCACAATACTAGTTCTTGGGAATGCTTTAACTGTTTGAACTAATGATAGAAGACTGTAAGTTACACTGGAAGTGGTAAGTCTGATACAACAAGGAAAGCTCCTTTGTCCCCAAGTAGACGTATCCTTCAAACTAACGGCCCCAATAGGATGTCGGGCGGATCGCTACCGCCATGTGGGTGGGGGCGATCCGCCAGACATCCTTCCCCGCCCACCACCAATTTACCCCCAGCCATAATACAATGGCGGGGGGACCGTGGCGGACGGAAAGACCGTCCGCCGCTTTTCCGCCCGGTCAACGAGTTGACCGGGCGGAAAAGGGTTTTTATATGGTGGCGGTGTCTGTTAGACACCGCCATCCATATTAGGATGTGGGCGGGAACATGATTTTCCGTGGCGGCAACGGGCATGCAGGAATGTCTTGTGGGGGCCCGTTGCGGGCCCCCAGGGACTCCGGGGGGTGCACATGGGGGGTACCTCCCTGCACTTCACTGTACAACGTGGCAGGCACCGCACGGTGCCTGTCACGTTGTGCATTGAAGTGCGCAATGTGCATTTTTAGCATTGTGGCAGGCCGCCCGCCGCAATGTTAAAAATGCAGGATGCGCCCACCTGTGTGGCGGGCGCCTCCTAATGGCCCCCATGGGACTGCGGCCCTTATGTCTGGCTGTCCCTTTTTATGTCGGGATGGCGGGCGGACAAAGTTCGCCCGCCATCCTAATGGGGCCCTAAGAGTTAAATAAGCTTTGGACAACTGAGGGTGTCTTGAACAGTCCAACATAACTCGGAGAAACAGTTTAGTTGTTGGGTAACTACCACTCTCACTAGACAGTGAAAGTGGCCAAGATGGAGAATTCAAGAGCAAAGCTGAGCCAAAGTTGAGCTAGCATTCCTGTTTGGCTCTAAGAGCCAAAACACGAGTCAAGCCTGCAAATAAACTGTCAGGTGAATCCTAAAATATTTTTTTCTGAATCACAGAAAATACCTAATCTGTGCTAAATAAATGTATCAATAAGCCATACATTCAGTTATATCGAATAAAAGATTGTCTCCTAACTTTTACATGGTGATGATCCTGTAAGTATCCGAAAGTAGGAAGCAAGAAAACGTGTGTTTCAACTTCACGGCACACATGCCGCCGCCTCGAAAAGACCTGGAGAAACACCAAATCCACAGAAGCCCACAACAACTTCAGAGCCGCCACCAACGCCCACCATCAACTCATCAGAGAAACGAGGAAAAAAGCGATTGAAGACAGAATCTCCACCCACGCACACAACAGCAAGGAACTCTTCAGCATCATCAAGGAGTTCGCCCAACCCACTAGCGAGTCTACCGACATCCCTCCCTCACAAGACCTCTGCGACAAACTCAGCATCTTTTTTCACCACAAAATCAAGAGCATCTACGTCAACTTCGACGAAGACAACCAACACACTGAACCCTCACCAACCACCAACGACACCCGGAAACCAGCAATTGATGACTGGACAGCCCTCACCACCGAAGACACACTGAAGACAATGAAGTCAATCCACTCAGGGGCCCCCACGGACCCCTGCCCCCACCACATCTTCAACAGAGCCGCCAACACCATCGCACCCATGCTCTTCCACACCATCAACCGCTCCCTGGCGACCGCCTCGTTCCCCGATGACTGGAAACACGCCGAGGTCAACCCCCTCCTGAAGAAACCCTCAGCGGACCCCACCGACCTCAAAAACTACAGACCCATCTCCCTGCTCCCGTTCCCAGCGAAAGTCATCGAGAAAGCCATCAACAGCGAACTCGCCACATTCATTGAAGAACACAACATCCTCGACTCCTCCCAATCCGGCTTCAGAAAAAACCACAGTACGGAAACCGCTCTCCTCGCCGCAACAGACGACATCCGCACCTTACTGGACAAAGGAGAAACAGCAGCCCTCATCCTCCTCGACCTATCAGCGACGTTCGACACAGTCTCCCACCGCACCCTAATACGCAGACTCTACGATGCAGGAATCCAGGACAAGGCCCTCGACTGGATCTGCTCCTTCCTCTCTGGCAGGACGCAGCGGGTCAGACTCCCCCCTTTCCTCTCGGACCCCACACCTACCACCTGCGCAGTCCCCCAGGGCTCCTCCCTCAGCCCGACGCTCTTTAACATCTACATGGCTCCACTTGCCCCCATAGTCAGAACCTACGGACTCAACATCGTGTCATACGCAGACGACACCCAGCTCATCCTCTCCCTATCCAACGAGCCCAACACCGCCAGACGCAACTTTCGAGAAGGCATGGAAGCCATCGCCAAATGGATGAAAAACAGCTGCCTACAACTAAACACCAACAAAACAGAAGTACTCATCATGGGCCCAAACCCCGACGCCTGGAGCGACACCTGGTGGCCCACCGCCCTCGGAAACCCGCCAACCCCCACAGACCACGCACGCAACCTGGGAATCATCCTGGACTCTGAGCTCAAAATGGACCACCAGATCAACTCTGTCTCGTCTTCCTGCTTCCACACCCTCCGCCTCCTTCGTAAGACCTTCAAATGGATCCCCCTCGAACACCGAAAGACAGTCACTCACGCCCTGGTCACCAGCAGACTCGACTATGGCAACGCACTTTACGCCGGAATAAACAAAAATCTCATCCGCAAGCTACAGAACATCCAGAACGCCGCCGCAAGACTGGTCCTCAACCTGCCAAAACACTGCCACATCTCCCAGCACCTGCGCACACTCCACTGGCTCCCCGTCGAGGCGAGAATCACCTTTAAGATGCTCACCCATGCACACAAGGCCCTCCACGGCGCCGGACCAGCATATCAGAACAGCCGACTCAAATTCCACGCACCCCAAAGGACCCTACGATCAGCCCAGCTTTCCTACGCCGTGGTCCCTCGCACCAGAAAGACCAGATCGGGAGGCCGCTCCTTCTCCTTCCTCGCGGCCAAAGCATGGAACGCCCTTCCGCTCCACCTCAGACAGACAACATCGCTCCCCATCTTCGCAAGAAACCTCAAAACCTGGCTCTTCGACAGACCCCCTCCTTGATGGAATGGAACCTGCACCCAGATCCCCCCCCCCCCAACCCCTAGAGCCTTGAGACCCTCACGGGTGAGTAGTCACGCTTTAACAAACTCCTGATTGATTGATTGAACTTCAATCTGATTGTAAAAGGAGTTATGATGAAAAGTATGAAAAGTATTTTTAATTTATATCTACGCCCCCTGCTGTACTCCCTTAGGAACACCAGAGTCACCATCTTCAACTACGCAGATGACTTGCAGCTCATCTTTCCTTTAAACACCGAGGACTCAGTGGTAGTGTTTCAAAACACCATGTCTCACATCCTGAGCTGGATGAGCTGCAGTCACCTGAAGCTCAACCCAGGCAAGACTGAGCTGGTCTTGCCTGGGCAGAGTGTACTCAGCTGGAACCCTGGCTTTTGGCCAGCCAGCATGGGAGCCCCACCATCTAAATCGCTCTCAGTTAAGAGCCTTGGAATTTTTCTTAGCGAAGATCTTTCTCTGAAAAAGCAGGTCAGCGCAGTGGTGTCCTCCAGTTTATTTCAGCTGAAGAAAATTAAGAAAATCGCTCGTTTCTTCTCTCTGGAGGCGCTCACACAGATTGTCATCTCCCTGGTTCTGTCTAGACTGGATTTTTCCAATAGTCTTTACCTTGGGCTCCAGGCCGGCGAGTTAAAACGCCTCCAGTTGATTCGGAATCAGGCAGCCAGACTTATTCTTAATCTACCTAAGAGGCAGTCTGTTAGAGCGGGCCTAAAACAACTACACTGGTTGCCTGTTGAGCAACGGGTGGCTTTTAAGACCGGATGTATTTTATTTAAGTCCTTACACCAATCTGGCCCCCTATTCATCAGAGACTTGTTCAAAAAATATGACCCCTCCAGGAATCTTCGCTCTATGCATAAACATCTTCTGACTGTCCCTACTTACAAAAGGAAGCGTCTTGGAGGTTGCTGCTTTGACCATCTTGCGGCCGCCTTCTGGAACTCCCTTCCTCTTCACCTTAAAACGTGTGGAAACATTCTCAGCTTCAGACACTCCCTCAAAACATGGCTCTTTTCCCAAGCGTTCTGTTGAGCTCCTTTATGCTTCCTCTGTTTGATGCGTTGTGTCCCTGTCTATAGCGCCATGAAGCCTCCGGGCGAACGAGCGCTCTACAAATACATTTCAATATCAATATCAATATCAATATCAATGGTGTAAAGGAACAAAGCTGGGTTGTTGGAGATTGGGTGCTGGGTAAAATAACAGAGGTTGGTAAGGGAACAGACTGTTTGTTTTGAAACCCATGAGAATTTGCCAGGTGATACGCCATGTGGTTGTGAGAATATGGACAGACATAGAGCATGGATAGACTTGCCAAGTGCCCACAGTCTTCAGTCAAGGTGTTCAACCCAAGACACTTGCCAATATCTTTTTAGAGGCACAAGAATCGAACACCATGGTGTCACAATGACTATGTGACAACTGAATCAAATAGTCTCCTCCTTCACATGAAAACCTGAAGGAAAGCTTTGCAGACAGTACGGAATAAAGCACTTAATAATAATAATAATCCAGTATTTGTAAAGCTCACAGCTACCCGTAGGTTTCCTGGGGGCCCTCGGGAAGATTAAGCAAGCTATTGCCCAGAGTCACATGGTGCTGGGTAGACCCCTGTTGACGGTGCCGGGGATGGAACCGTGATCTCCAGCTTCTGGCGTCAGTCACCCTGACCTCTTCCACAACTTGAACTTCCTCACTTGGTTTTCCTGCTGATTCTCCCGCTTAAAGTGGGGGTCAGAACGAGTGGGGGCCAGTTACTGGAAGCAGCATAGGCCTGGGGAAGCTACAAAGGCGGCAAGCCTTTGTAGCTTCCCCTACGTGGACCCTGCCCACCCTGGGGGAGGAGGTTTGGCACCCCATCCCTGGATGTGCATTGTTTCAGACCCCTGAGAGCAGCAGGCTCTAGACCCAGGGGTCCAGCACCATGTCTGGTAGTGGCAGCTGGCGAGCAGCCACTCAGCCTGGACACTAGTGTTAGGTCGTTTTTCAGGGGGTATCTCTAAGATGCTCTCCATGTGCACATTTAATTAAATCCCACACTGGTATCAATGTGGGTTTAATATGCTTAGAAGTTTGATACCAAACTTCCCAGTTTTCAGTAAAGCCATTATGGTGCTGTGGAGTTCAGAATGACAAACTCCCAGCACTTACTACCATCAAGTGTAGTTGAATTATTTCAGCCCTGCAAGCAAAGAAGTGGTAAGACTCCCAGCTATCTAATCGCTTGTTAGGTCTGGGCGGGCCTTTTTATCACAAACCTCTTTGTGATAAACATGTAGCTGTATAGGTGATGGAGCAAGGATTCGCACATTAAGCGACTTGCTTGAATTCATGAACCTCGAATAACCCTAACTACGTAATCAACCTGTTTGTCTTACTAATATTGCACATTTTACACTATACGGGGTGTCCCAGAGACGCTTGCCTATGTGTTTACTAAAAGGTAATACGCTTGCCACCTAAAATGGCTGCTGCTTCGCGTGAATTTAGTCTGCGCATGTGTTGGTCACACTCATGTGACGTGACGTACTCGCAGTTCTGGTGGGAATTTGTTGCTCATGCGCAATACAGCTAAAGATGGCTGCTTTATGTTCTCACATGCTTTATGCTTGCATTGCCGCTTTTGCAAAGCTGTTTGTTCTGCACTTACCCTAATGCAATAGTTATTATAAAGTAAGGGATATAGTATAGCCATTTCATGGTGTACAGTGTAATCTTTTATTCTGTGTTTCTAACTTGTTTTCGCTTGCTTGTCATGTATCGTATTCTTTGGGCCTGGGAGGTGCTTACTACCCCATCTTGGAAGCCCGTATGGTACCAGTCACGTGATGCGGGAAAAGAAAACCATGCAGCAGTGGAACCCAGCCAGCTGGCAGCCTCACCCAAGATGCTCCTGGGAACCGACCTGTAACCCAGCAGGACGAAGCTGAACTGTACCTGAAATTGTTACATTTGTAATAAACTGCTGTATACTCTATTGTTCTCTGTAAAATATATGCCATGGGAAACTAGAATTTAAGGGGTGGGTACGAAAACTGAATATTAAGCCTGAGAAAGTCTAAAATTTAGGTGGTGTGATGACTTAACCTCCTCCTTTGTCCAATCAGAATTGGGGATCCTTACACTTGCAACATTGGGGGGTGGTACACTGACCCGAAAAACAGTATAACTAGCCTAGATTTAGAAATTGTCCGACTTGTCCGAATAGCTGACCTGTCACTGACCCAACGCACTCTATAGGTTACTGATACAGAGAGCTGCGGAGCACTCTGTCTGTATTTTCCACAGACCCAGTCGGGGTTTTGGGGAACCTTAAGTGCTGGCGAAGCACTTTGCTGGGAGATTCGAGAACCCAATCGGGGTTATTGGCAGAATCCTTGCAGAGAGGGAGTAGCGCAGGCGTTGCAACCGAAGCTGCGGGTGTTGGTCGTACCCTTTGGTGAACCCGGTCCTGATCTAAATTCTGGGGTTATCCTGCCCTGACTGTTCTTGGGCTGTACCTGCTCGCCTACTGGCAACCTAAGTCCTTGAGGGTCCTTTCCCGTCTTTCCAAACTGACCCGTGGCCAGGGTTAGTATTCATTCTATCCTAGGTAAATATAAAAACTGTGTGGGTGTCGTTTATCTAAACTTCCTTCCTAACGTCTCGAATAAAGCATAATTGCATACGTTCCTTTTCTTCCCCAGTCCTTTTAATTGAGATTTTCATGCATTATTGTCTATTAGCATGTTCCACTTTTCTACCTACCTTTAGACAAATACTAAATCGTTTGCATATATAGTTTGTTCCATTCTTACCCTCCCTATAGAGAATAAGCACATCTGAATAAATCAAATTGCATAAGTTTTGTTTCCTCTGAACAGTTAGTGAATTTCGAAAGTCTACTTTGATTAGTATGTTCCCTTTCTTTACCCGCCTTTAGTAAAGTTGTGAAAGTCTGTTGATCTAAATTAGCGTGTTCCTTATTTTTCTCCTTCCCTTTAATTTCGATTTCTAAATGATTCTTTGCCTCATTCATAGCTATACGATATTTCTAATTCTAGTTATAGACAGTTTGATCTGTGTCAATCTTTGGCTCATGGCATATGATGATGATGATGATTAGATAAAGGTTTTCAAAACTTCCTGAGTCTGTGGTTATTATAAAGAGTACAAAAATTATTGAAATTGTATATTGTATTTGTGTTGTCTACTTATTCCACAGCTAGCTCCTTGATCCATTGTGATCTTAGGTACCTGTGACGAGGATTTTTAAGCCAGGTACACGGGAATAAACAGAAAGGAACTGAATTGCTGATAGTAGAGTGTAGGTTACCTGATTAAAGTGTAATGTAAATATTTTATGGGCCCAAGTGTGCATATTTGGTAACAAAGTTAGTCGGGTGACCTGCGCGCTCTATCATAGGGAGGAGTGGACAGTGGGCTCAAAGAAGTCAGCCACACCAAGCTAACTGCTTTCATGTTGGCTGTGCTCCCATGTTCTCACTGACTCGAATGGGGAGGTGCTAATGATCCCATTCTGTTTTAATGGGAAAAATATTGTGCCTAAAAAGGCATTTTAATTCTGAATGTGACAACTATAGCACTTGTGTTACTCTTGAGGATCTGACTGTGCCTTTTGCTTGTCAATACACTTTGGAAGCTGGCTCTGTATATACTATACCAAAATGAGGTATAGCGTGCACAGAGTCCAGTGGAACCCCAAAGGTAGGCAGAGGTAAAAGTAGATAGCACCTTACTCCCTATTCGTGGTAGTGTGGGTGAGCAGTAAGGCTTTCTCAGAGGGTATTGTTAAGACTTTGTTGTATACACTCAATCAGCAAATGGTGTCACACACTCAAAGACTGAACTCAGACCAATTTTTTTGTATTAAAAATATTATTTCGTTATTTTATTTCTAGAACAAAGCCAGGCCTGGTGCAGGTAAGTTAAATAAATGCTTTGCTAAATCTTATGCAATGTTTTACAATTGAATGCAGGTTCAAATGCAGTTGATTGAATTACTGGTAAGTCAATGTTTTGAAATTACTGTTCAGCTACTTTTCAGATTACTTTGTACATTACTTATTGGATTACTTTTCAGACTACTTTTGCTAATCAGTGTGATATACCTAGATATCACACTGAGACACTTCCTAGACAAAAGGTAAGTAAATCACTTTTAATACATTTGCACTTTTTGCAATGTTCCATACAAGCCAACTCCACTCTTAGAACAATTTTCAAGGAAAAACAGTCAATCTTATGTGGAGAAATTAAGTTATCGGTTAACAGGTCAGTACAAGTTTGTAATGACAAACTCCCAGCACCATATACTCTTAGTGGCATTACTGCACTTACATTGTCTAAGGATTCGTTTAGACACTGTAAGGGCACAGGGCTCATGCACCTGTACCCTCACCACTGGTATAGTGCACCCCGCTAGAGGGGTGGCTGACGTATGCCAGGCCAGTGGGTTGTAGCGATGGCACACAGGGATGTGTCATATGTCGACTCTTCACTTTGTTCTGCACCAAAACATGCAGCCTGCAAAGGCAGTGTGTATATAAAGGTACAGGGCCTCTATGGGTTGCACAATAAGTGCTGCAGGCCTTAGAGGCCTTCCCTGGCCACAGTGCCCTTGGTACCTGTGGTACCATTACAAGGGGCTGACCTGTGGCCAAAGAGTGCCAATTGGGTTTTGTCTTAATGCAGTTTTAGGGACAAAATATAGGCCCTGGGTACCTGCTTGACAGGAATCCAGGGCACACTCAGTCATCAGCAGTTTAGAAAAAGGTGGGGGAACCATGCAAAAAAGGGCACTTTCTTACAGCCCCCTAATACTGATCTAGTTCCTTCTGGTTTGCAGGAATGGAAATTGGACTATTTTCATGGAACGCGAGGAATGCAATAGGACAATATGCCAACATAATGATAGAGTTACCTATCTAATCTTGGCCCAAGCTGAGATTTCAACAACTATTTTCCCTTCTGGTATGTTGTTTACCTGAAGTGACATCCCTGATTAAACAGGGACTTACCCTTGTGGCAACAAAGCTTATATGTAACCACCCTGAGAGTGGTCCGGTACACTAGCAGTTTATCTAGAGCCAGCGGATAATGCAACATCTGCTTCTGCCTTGAGCGGGCAAAGGTCAGCCATTTCAGTGACTGTGTGATTCTTTGCCATATTATTTCCAAACTATGGAATGAATGGGCCTATCCATTAACCCTTTCGATGCTGATGACGAGCTCAGCTCGTCATGATGCACAGTTGAGCTGTGCTGATGACGAGCTGAGCTCGTCATGATTACAGCAGAAGAGTAATTTCCAGCACAGGGGGGGGGAAACACCTAGCAGCCAAGGTGTTAAATAGATTTGGTGACTTTCCATAGTGCTAAAAGAAGTGGCTATTTTTGACTGAGAATGCAATTGACCACATAACTACCAAATCAGTGGCACAAAGGGCTGTTGTTTTACAGAACAAGATGGCTTTGGACTTCAGTTTATGTTGTGTCTGTGCCATTATAAGCCTGGAATACTCTGTCCATATTACTGACACCCAAACAGAAACGCATGAACAAATTAGCAAAATACATGAACGTGTTAAAGAATTACATACTGTTGATGATGATGTTGACTGGTGTGGCCTTGGTCTGGATGGATAAGTGTATTTGGGGATTAAGAGATGACAATATTGCAGGCTGTCTTGATCACTGTTGAAGTATTTGTCATGGTTTCACATTCTCGCTTTTGTATAGGCTCAATAAAGAGTTCTACATTGAGCAAGGAGGCTTCCCCAACTTACTCCTTAAAGGCTATTGTTATGTAGGATGGTGTCTTAAACAAAAGAGAGGATGTAAAAGGTCAATAAGTCTTTTATTTAATGAACAGTGAATTATTTGATGATGAGTGTGGTTGTTCAGTAAAGCAGTGCACAAGACATTGTAAAATATATTGCAAATGCTTAATATACGAACCCCCTGCAGGCATATGCTCTTGATCAAGCTAACTATGCTCTCCAGATGGGCCTGCCTCTGGGAAAAGATTTGCCTTGGCACCTAAGCTGTGAATGTTGAAAATGTAGCTTGCTCATCTGAAACTGTGAACATTGTAGTTACTTGTGAAGGTAGTTTACAACACCTCTCATTAGCTCATCTATACATCTGCATGTATTCTTGGTGAAAAATGTAGTCATGATCAATACTCACAGACTATTCATTTTTAAAATAAATACTTATTAGACTCTACTTAAACTTGAGACAGCGTTTTCTTGGACAGATTACTCCGATGCAGATATAAGAATGTGCTATCGGTCCTGGAGTGGCTTCTAATATCAAATTGTAATGGTATTTGTGGAGATTCTGTAGTCTTACTAGAACACAGGTCCAAAATGGAGTAGGGGCTTGGCTTCCCAGAACCACAATTATTCAAGTTTAAAAGTTAATTCAGGAGTGAAAGTGAGGGTTTAAAGAAAATGTGGTCACTTCTTGAGAGGCAGGAACTGTGCTTCCAGAAACCATCCGGATTGGGGACTTAATGACAGAGTGAAGCTAAGGGCTTAATAGAATGTGGGTGGACAATAAGACAGTGGGCTCACTTGGAAAAAGGACACAAATAATGGGACCGTTGCCGAATGGAAGAATCAATCAATCAATCAATCAGGAGTTTGTTAAAGCGCAACTACTCACCCGTAAGGGTCTTAAGGCGCTAGGGGTGGGGGGGTGCAGGTTCCATTCCATCAAGGAGGGGGTCTGTCGAAGAGCCAGGTTTTGAGGTTTCTTGCGAAGATGGGGAGCGATGTTGTCTGTCTGAGGTGGAGCGGAAGGGCGTTCCATGCTTTGGCCGCGAGGAAGGAGAAGGAGCGGCCTCCCGATCTGGTCTTTCTGGTGCGGGGGACCTCGGCGTAGGAGAGCTGGGCTGATCGTAGGGTCCTTTGGGGTGTGTGGAATTTGAGCCGGCTGTTCAGGTATGCTGGCCCGGTGCCGTGGAGGGCCTTGTGTGATGACACAACTCCTTCTAGCAAAATAGTACAGACTTTAATATAAAAAAACAAGCGTGCATGTGGGAGGTCAGTCAGCTCAGTGGAACTGGAATCTGAGCTTCGACTTGCAATGCAACGGACAGTTTCTTTTATACACGTCTTATCATAAATACGTCATGGTAAATGAGCATCTGCTAAAGCACAACATTATTATCAAAAGGTTATACTTTCTGCAAAAACAGCTTGTCATGTGGCAACAAATACGATTTAGGTGCATGTTTTATCATTAGTTATTATTTCACACCACCACTCTGTCCTTGACTTGTCTTGTACTTGAAGCTTAACAATGCTATACTCCCTATACATATGCTGACTGGCAAGCCAAACCTCCCACCTATTCTACACCTCCATGCTGCCTTATCTACCAAGGGCCTGGTTCACAAATGTAAACTTAGACCAAAAGTCTAAGTTTAGATTCGAAGTCTAAATTTAGGCCTAAAGTCTAACTTTTTCTACTACTAAAGTTAGGCTTTTGGTCTAACTTTAGACCAAAAGTCTAACTTTAGTAGAAGTAAGACTTTTGGTCTAGTTAGACTTTTGGTCTCTTCGGCTGACCAACATTCCAAAGTATCCTATTGAGTACTTATGCTGGTTAGTTGAAGTAGCCAACTGTAATATGCTGCGTCAACCATTACATTAGAATATTAAACGATCTACTCCTGCTGCAAGGTGAAATTCCTATTGATGGGCACTTTAAGTAATTAACTCGACACAGAGGGTATGTCGGCACCTGCCAAATGTGTTTTAAAGTCATGGATTCCATTAGAAGTGCAGTTCCTCTTGATGCAAGGCAAATCTTTCACTACTAAGAGAGACTTTTATGTATGGACTCCACTCAAAGGGCAAATGAGATGCAACCTCGTGCAAGGGAGAGCTTCCAACCACCAAGAATAAATGAAGGCATGAACTCGGCCCAGGAGCCAATGAGCTGAAACATATCCAGAGGTGTGAGCGTCAAATACCAAGTGTATTTTAAATTATGGACCCCATCCAGAAGATACTTTGGTTCAGCCTACTGTAGAGTGTACTTTTCAGGCTATGAATTCAAATATCCTTACTGTTAGTGGTTTTTTTGTACCATATACAATACAAAAATTACATTTTAGCATTTGAGAATACAACACAGATGGAATAATCTCCAAGGAACTGATTTTACCACTCGGAGTCTGCCAGGGTTTTGCTATCTCATAGCATAACTTCTAGATTCATATACTTCATAATATGTACGACATGTTTTGTACTTGTGCCTTGAAAGCATAATAGAGTTGTGTTCGACATTGTTCTTATACATTCAGCCTTAAAAAGTTGTTTTTAGTACTTCTTTCAATGTGCTAACAGTGCTGGGTAAAGACCGTAGAATATGATGTAGGAATTCCTGTCCTGTGTTACACATCCACCATCTATTATTAACCTTCTTTGAGGATTTCCAATCGCCTTTGAATTGTCTAAGGAGTAAATATAATAATCTAAAATAGAGAAAGCCTTTTTTTGTATTAACAGACATTAAAATCCAGGTATAGCTGACTTTGTATATTAAAAGAGTCAATAATATATTAATTACTTTTGTACTTTATTGTGGACTCGGTGTCACTTAAACAGGTAATTTTCCTTTTTCTTTTTAGAAATGATTTCTGGCTTGCCTTAGTCATTTTAAGTTAATCCTTCAGTGCCGGTAATTTGTAGTTGCCCAGAGTATCCAGGAGGTGATGTTCAAGTAATAATAAATTTGCAGTATTGTTCCCCCTGGGCTGGCCGCGACACTCGTTCAGCGCCTGGGCGGCAGTGGGAAATGCAGAAGTGCAGTGGCAGCTGGAACGGAACTGTGGCGGAAAGAGACTTACCTGCTGGTTGCCTGTTGCCGCCTCTCCTCCATCCTCGCTGTTTTCCTGGCTTCCTGCAGCATCCAGAGTCCCCTAGAGAATCATGATGCTGCATGACAGAAGTGTCGTGAATGGTCTGAGCGCTGTGGTTCGGTGCTCAGACAGGGAGTGGGGAGTCTGTGCAATACAGCCAGGTGGAGAACATGCTAAGAGCACATGACAGTTTGACCGGCCCAAGACAGCCAGCCAAACCGTCATGTGCACTTATGGTGCACCAACCACTCCTCCCTCTTAAGCTAGCCCAGCCCCGCCCCGCTCTAACCCGGCTCCATTATACTAAAAATAAACCGATAATAACGTTCGGTTATTATCATTTTAATTTTCCTTTGCACTGCTCATGGTGCAGTGGGGCAACGCTCCTCTGCCTTAGCACAGGAGCCGCCGCTGCACAAGTGTCAGCCACTCGGGCCTGAATGTGGGAAGAGGGCTGAACAGACTTGATCAATCGGTGGACATGTGTCCTGCCATACCACTGTCTATCATGGGTCACGTGGCACTGGCCACCGTTTGTACATGTTACAAAATGCGACGTGTCCAATCCCATGGTGGGCAGAGACTGCCAGACTTGTTCCTCTACTATGCAGCTGTTCAGCTCTAGCAGCTGTGAGCTGGTTTGATGAGGGCCCGAACTGGGAGAAAGCATTGCTGGAGGGCACCCATGGGAGGCACACACGGGCTCCCCATTCCTGCTTCAGCTGATGGCAGATGTTTGGCAAAGGGTGGTCGCGTGATATTCTGGAAGCCACCTTTGCACATGGTGGTCCACTGTGTTAAAATGTAAAAAATTGGTACTTGTATAGCGCACTACTCACCCGCAAGGGTCTCAAGGCGCTTGTACGAATACCACTGTGGAACCCATCCTGGCTTTCCCTGTGAGGCATCCACTCCTGGGCACCCCCAAGGTGGAGGCCAGGCATCCTTAGCGTTGTGGGGGGCGTTTTGGAGATTAGGCAAGCTATTGCCCAGAGATGCAGAGTGGGACTCTATGATTGGAATAGGCACCGATGTGGGGAATTGAACCCTGGTCCTGGGCTAGACCTCTGCATCAGGGTCTGCCGCTCTAACCATTGAGCCATACTTCTCCACAACTGTGTTCTATTAAGCTGTTCAACAACTTGCGGGAGGACACACACTATGCAGTATGGCTGGCTGGCTATTGCCAGCCGGTGGATGATCTATACTTGAACAAAAGATGAATTTCTTTCACACAGGTACAAGAGCAGTTTGGCCTAGGTGCAGGGCAGTTCTTGCACTACGCCCGAATTGCGCACACGGCGTGTGTGATAAGGACAACCTTCCCTAACGAGCCACAGGAACATATCACTATGCATCACCCACTAGATTTAGCTGGTTTCTGGCACCTGATCACCCACCTACATGTGCCCCTGGTGTTGGATAAAGGGGATACAACAGACCAAGCCAATGATAGGTGGCGATCACACTGCGTGAGGAATCTGACTGACTTGGACTAGAAGAGAGTTTGCGAGTAAGTGAAATTGGTTTCTCCTAATGCAAGGTTTAGGCTAAGGCTTATTCAATTCCCCTATCTGAACACAACGTACATGATACCTTATAAACTGTACAGGATTGACCTCATTAGCCCTGTGGCTTGGGCGAGATGCGACAACCCTGCAGCCGACTTCTTACATATGATGTGGACTTGCCCTCAACTGGCTGTCTTTTGGACAGGAGTGCTTCAGCAGCTGAATCACATAACTGGATGGGAGTTGGAGGGTTCTGACAAGGCATGCCTTCTTGGGGTGCTACCACGCTGCGGGCGCTCTAAGATGCAAGCTAGAATGGGGGTGTTGGGCCTAGAATTGGTGCGACTGCGCATCGTCATTCACTCGGTGTCATTAAAGACCCCAAAAATTCAGCGGTGGGTCTAAGACCTTTTAGAGTGGGTTGTTGCTGATGAGCAGCATATAGGATGAGAAGGTGAAGGACAATGTATTAGGGTGGGGTAACATGCTCGGCAGTATAGCTGAAAGGCCTGGTGACCCCTTTGTGGGTAGCCAGGACATCACGCAGGAGGATGGGAGAAGGTGGCGGGTGAATAAGCTTGCGGACAGAAGGGGTTTACGATGGAGGTTGTGGGCCATTGCGTACCATACGGATGGACTTTGTATCCAAGAGGAATTGCATGTGATTGGGGTTGGGTGGAGCTGCACAGGCGGCTCAAATATTTGTATTACCTTTTGTCTTTGGAAAAGCCAATAAACATTAACTTAATAAATAAATAAATATGAAGTATTATTGATCAGCTCTTTTTTAATATACAATGTCAACATTTTTTCATCCACCTGGAGACACTCAATAAAATAATCAATTAGATGAACAGTAGTCAGAGCATTAAAAGACGTAAAGCCAAATACTCATCTTAGTCAGGCTTGTGGCATTGAATTCCTTAGATTAAATAGCTTCCTGATGCATTTCAAGAATACTGTCCCCACTTTTTCCATGGTGTTCGAGGATCAGCACAGTGCACCATAGAGAAGAATGGGAAGTCATTTAGTTTAACGTACCCAATGGCCCCGCCACAATATATTTAGAACATCTCTTTGTTGCTTCAGTAGTATTGACAGCTTTTTGTCTTAGATGTTCAGTATGAGGGTTCCAATTTAATGTTTTGTCTATTATGACCGCCAAGGGTGTGTATCTTGGCATATGCTCAATTTTATTCTGGCTGATGTACCATTTAAATTTTGTATTTCGGCTGCCGAATGACATTACCTTGGTTTTGATGCTCTTAATCTGAAATTATTGTCAATATTAAAGTTGTGTGCACTGGTCCGCAGACGTTGGATGCCGATTTGAGAATTGGAGAGGATGACAAGATCGACAGCGTAGGCCAGATATGGGATCTTGTTGTTTGCTAATTCCAGGGCGTCGCCCATCGTTTACAATAATATATTTGAAAGATCTGGGATATATAAATTGAATAATAAAGGGGCCATAATACATCATTGTTTTAGGCCATGATATATTTACATTTCTGGTGAAAGGCTCTGCTCTCCCACAGTTTTACCCATACTCAAGATGCACTATATAAATCGATTAGTATTTTGAAAAGGCCTTTGTCAAAACCCCCTGAGTAATTTTCATGCTTTCAAGTGCACATTAAGTTATGGGCGCCACCACAGAGCGACAGAGCCGTCAATAGATAAAGTGAAGTCTCGAAACTCCAAGAATAAAAGGTCTGTGGAGTCCACTTTAGGGTGCAAGATTATGACCCTAGGAAGGCACAGCTTTCAAATTCAAGTTTATCAAGGCTACTCAGAACTGGGCAGACTGCTGAAACCATGGTCTCTTGACCAAGCAAATATACTGGAGTCTAAAAGTAATGCTGCTATGAAGGCAATGTGGTCAGATGAGTGGTGATGAACGAAGGCGGAGCACTTCTTATGGCCATTCCATGCCCTAGCAGGGCCAAACAAGGAAGATGTCCATTGAAGATACCCCTGAGGCCCGCAATCTGGATGCCCGGGGTCAAGATTCAGAGGGCTAGGGGAGGAATTATGGGGATGGCCACAAAGCCTTCAATAGTGCAACAACAACTCTCAGCAGTTATACGGAGGGACCCAGTCAAATGCAGCAAAGTGTTCAAGAGGCTAGAAGGGCTGCGGCATTTCAGGTCCTGGGCATCTCTTTCGTGGTGGCTGCTATCCAAGACGTGGAAGAGAAAGCGAGGTCTGAGGATGGAGCGTGGGGAGGACTGATTTCACTTGGGGATGGAAGAACAGCAGGGCAGAGCACCACACTCTGGAGCCCTGCCAAATGCCACGCATCAAGTGTTAGACTAAAGCATTACAGTGCATGCACTTGCATTACAGCACTGAAATATATTAGTCACGCAATTAGAGCTCCCTTCTGTTTTGCGTAGCATTGTAAATGTATTACCTGCACTACGCATCAGTCTGCTGTGACCAGTTGCGCTGTAAATATCAACAAGAAGGGAGCATGCCACAGATACACAAGTATTGTGAAATTCTCTGGCTGGGGACTGGGCTCTCAGAAAAATGTTAAAGTATCCTGAGATTAAGTGAAGCCTCACCTTACAGGTCGGATGCTGCATAGAAACGAGTGAAGCTTAGACTGCCTGCCGCCACCTCACCTATAAACCCACGCACGCACTGATAGTGCTAATCGTAAGAGAGACTGAGCTAGGCATTGTGTCACAGCCCAGTGCTGCATTTTCTGATGCAGCTTTGACTTGAGAAGCACCAGCAACCACTTTGACATTCAGTACCCAAATAAAAGGCAGGTTTGGCCAAATGTATTCATATCCTTTACAGGCAACATTCAGCAGAGCGCCTTCTCAGCGCAGGGTCTTTCGAAAGTTTCAATAACAAGTAGAACTAAACAAATTAACATAGCCATCTATGTCCAACACATTATTTTCTCAAATTAATTACGCTACTGGGCCTAAATGAGTTATGTTTCTTGACTAAATTTACTCCCATAAATAGTCCAAAAGAGTGCCATGTGGCCAAAATGAATTTCTTTTGGTCATGTATTCTCAACAGTGACGGAGGAGACAAATTCTGCAGGTTTGTCCTGCAATTGGACTGCCTGCCCACAGAGGCACCACAGGATAGCTATTGCCCAAACCCGTACCCACTCCTTCTCCGCAGTATTGACCCCCTCGGATGATAAGCAACTCCCATACCTTCAGTCCTCTATAAACTGTAAAAGAGATGCTTGTAGGTGGCTGGGGGGGGGGGGGGGGGCGGATATACACCAAGCAGTTTCAGGAGCACAGGCATCTATTGGTATGCTAACAGCTCTGGTTGAGTCACGTTATATGCAAACTAGAGGGCCCTTGCATGGTTTCTTTCTGCCCAGGGCCCCAAACATCCTGTAACCATTACTTCACCAGAGTGACTCCAAGGGCTATTTGACAGGCTTCCTGAATTGAGCCTCAGGGACAGAAGGCTCCTACAACTTGGACCTCAGCACCTGGACTCTACCAATCGGGGGACTACCCTGCCAAGTGACGCCGCCCCAGTACCGGACCCCTGGAAGTGGGCCTAAGGTGCTCTGCCAGCCTCTGTGAATGCAGCAGAATAGATGCATTTCCTCTGCTGCATGGCACAACACCCGAGCAGAACAAACATATCTCCATTGCTATGTGGATAGAACCCCTGGGAAAAATCTGCATCGCCTCCGCAGTTTCTGTGGGATCACTGCTGTGCGATGCAGCCTCAGCGCAGACTCTCGCATTCCTCATCGAAGGCAGTCTCAATGACAACGCTGGACTCCGCATCGCAGCCTAGCAGCTCCTCTGACCGAACGCATCGTCCAGACTGCGCAACACAACCTCAATCCCGAACTTTTCATTGCAAGACTTCGTCAACAGGATTCTCGAAGCCATGCAGGACCTCGCTTCGCAACCACACCACACCTCAGAACTAATGTATCGCTTCAACAGAGAACACATCTTCGATGCAGATCCTCGCAATGTTCCGCATACCATGATTTAAGGTACTTCGTTCGGCTGGCCGAGTGGGTCCCTGTAGCCGGCCTGCGCTCCATCACAGTTGGCCTGAACTTGTGACTTTGTCCCGGTCCAGTGCAACATGATATCTACAGTTGGCGCTTTGAGATTCGCCTGGCTCAACAAAAATATTTTTTGACCAGACATAAGAGTCAATTATAAACTTTTTACTCATCGTCCTGAAGATGGTCTAAGGGACGTTTATCCACAGAGACCGAAACGTCGACCAGTTTATCTATTTCCACAGTTTTTCTATTTTCATGGAATTGTTTTCTGTTCTCTCAGATTTATTTCTAGTAACAAAAACATTTTGGAATAGATGTTCATACATTTGATCCTGAGGTCACAACTTTTGTACCACATTGATTTACCTCGGTCATTGTGTGTTGTTATATTGCTTTATACCATTTTTGTTTGCTCATATTAAATAGTTTCATTTGTTGAAAAATGCACACCCGTGTTCAAATTGTTCATTGGAAGATTCATCACAATATAAATTAGTTAATTTGAGTATTGATTGTTCACTAGTCAGTCACCTCCAGGGGCTTGGCATCAGATTTATTCAGGCAATCAGTGCTTATTTAGTCTCTTTAAATTAAATCCCTTGTAGGCATTAATTGTTACATTGTACCTATCAATTGTTACAAGTCCCAAGCCTCCAAGGGTATATTGGGATTCCCACGTTCTTCTTACTGGATCATATTTACAGCAACTCCCAGTGTTCGCCCTCCCATCCAACTAATCAGACCAGTGCTCTGACCAGCATGACAACAACTCCCCCCCTCCCCCGAGTAGTCCCCCTACTCTGACTCCAGCCCTGTTCCCTCAAGAAACGACTGGCTGCGCTGAGAAGTCGGCCTGGTATATGATGTTCACTATTCTAGTGGGCACCTTGCACCAGTCAACCTTTATAGAAAACTATCCTAGTGGTAGCTGTGGCGAGCAGCTTTCAGGCTAAGACTTAGAGGCAAGTTAAGGAAGTTGTTTTACTAATTATAATCTCTTGAATGATCAAATGAAAGCACACCACACAAGGTATATATCAAATATATATGTATTTATTCTAAACACAACCCCTCTGGACTCATTATGAGGTCAGAGGTAAAAGTACAATACAAGGAACTTAATTAGATAAGTTGCACAGTATACGTTATGCCCTAGGGGCCTCACAACCCATATACTAAAATAGTGGTATAAGAAACACGTTAGAGTTAGAAAGCAGGCCTAGGGCCTGTAGAACCGCTGGGGCTACCTATAACCACCCATGGTTAGGATGCAGGAGGCCCACGGGGGACGCGTGCAGTGTCTAAACACAGCTGCGGATCACAATTGACTTTCTATGGAGAACGAGCAAGTTACAATTTTAAAGATTAAGGGCACTTAGAGGTGAACTACGATGGAACCCTTTTAGACTAAGACACTTCGAGAGTCAAGACTCACAGGAGCACCAGAGTACTTGTGTTACCTCACCCAGGGAAGCCTGGTGCATAGGTGTCTTTTGGTGTCGGGTTTCGTCATCGATTCCTATGGAGAGCTGCGAAGAGATGCTGCAGGCGACCAGAGGAAAAGTGTCCGGGTGGATCGGAGATGTGAAGAACCTGAAAGCAGAGGGGACAGAGTCTGGGTCACTAGCCAGTGACCAGGATGGCGAGGCGAAGACGCCAGCTGATGTCGGTGATTTCTGGTGAAAGAGGTTAAGCTTGACTGTTCAGCCACGAGGACCAGGAGGCGTCGACGACAACCTGGAGCTGGATTCAAGCTGTCCCACGAAGGATCTAGCTGACTGCGGTGTCGGAATCCGGATTGGACACAACAAGCCTTGGCAACAGCAACCCACACAAGATGACAGGATTGGCTTTGGTGCAGACCAGCAAGGTCTGAGGGACTCCTCCTTTGGAGAGGAGTGGGAGCATGTATGGAGCAACCAGGAAAGCTCAAGGAACAAAGGATTGGCCTTCGTGGGGGCACACTAGCTAACGGACTAGGAACTGTGAAGGCGCCTCGAGCTGCGGTGAAGAAAGGGGACTCATGGGTCACTCGTGGAGTGCTGGTCTCTGTACTTCGGTGCAAAATTAGCTCGGGCTGAGGCTTCGAATACCCCAATGCACAACTTCGGGATACCTCGGGAAGTAGGTGCAGTCGCAAAAATGCAGGATGTCCAGGAGTTCCGGTCCCACGTCTCTCTTGTCAGCTACGGGTCTCAGCTTTGCTGGGAGCTTGAGTCAGCCTCAGAGATGTCTGGAAGTCTGTGTCCTGTGTCGCAGATTCTTCGGGATCCGTCGGGAGCCTCGAAAATGCAGACCGGCAAAGATGCAGTTGGTGCCTGTTTGAACAGGGTGGTCACTCCTTGACCACAAGTGGGATTTCTTCCGTCTTCCAGTCGATATGGAATGTCAAAGGTCCAAGATTTATGTTGCAGATTTTCATTCAGGGTAATCTAAAGTCCTAGGGCCTGGGTTCTATACTTATAGTAAGTTTAGGGGTAGGACTAACTCTAAGGTCCTTCCTAGGGGTGGACCTGGGGAGGGGGTGGTTACACCCCTTCCCCTTTGTTCAGTTTTGCACCAGAGCTGGGGCTGAGGGCCCCAGCAACCGGTTTGAACTGGGAAATGCATGGAGCACCTAGTGTGCCCCAGGCAGTGTCTGAAAAGCATTCACTGAATACAACCCACCGTGCCCGAATACACTTAAGCCTGTCTGGGGAGGTGCTGGCACCTCCCTGGACATGAAACCTATTGTGCAGGTCTCCCCTGCTGGAGTTTTGTCCAGCAGCAGTGGGGCAGACTCGAGTCTGTTGCAGCAGCATCCATTTTGTGATGCTGGGGCTCTGTTTAACTAAGCGGTTTTATCAGTAACTACATGTCTTCTCCCTCTATAAGGGCGGAATGCTACCCCCACCACCAGAACTGGCGGGGGGTAGTATTCCAAAGTGTTTGACACCTTACACGACATGTTTTGATAAAGCCAAACCAAAGTTAGCATTACCCGCGAGGATTATAATGCACTTAAGAGTATATGGTATGGCTATATCATAGAACAGCTATAAGGAGATGGTTCTGAAAGCTGCAGAGGGGCTCGGCTCATGCTAGGGCACCCTCTCACACAAAACCAAGCACTCTGCCTTCAGGATGTTCAAGGCCTGCCATAGGATTGACTTATAGGTTACTATGTGTCTATATATATAAGGTAGATATAGGTATACTATATCTAAGTAAGGGGTGCTTACACCACCTTACCCATGCTGCAAGTGCAGACCAGTGGTGTCAGTTTGGAAGGCTAACTAGGGGTGGCACAATACTTGCTACAGCCCCTGGTAGGCCTCTGGGGACCCTATGCCCTGGGTACCTAAGGTACCATATATAGGGGATTACAAGGGTGCCTCAGTAACCAATCTGGTATGTACCTAAAGTACATGATCACAATTTGGAGAGAGTACAGCTAGGCTGGGGGCCTGATTAGCAGGGCCACAGCCATACTAAAGTAGAAAAACCAGTGAAGCACAGCAAAAAGTGGGGGTAATCATAGGGAAGCAGACCCTACTCTCCTACACCCCTCTCCTTCCAGGACCAGTCTCAAGCAGACTTCCTTGGTGTTGATCCTGACAAGCTCATTCACCCCAGATCCCAGTGACTGGACCCCCCTTAACTTGCAAGTTTTTTTACAAGGACGTGCATGCGAGATTTTGCATAGAATGCTCCTGACATTAGAAAGCAAGGTGGCGGACACCCCTGAGGTGGATCCAAACATGAGCAGTTTCCTCAAAAAATTATTGAAATATACAAAGAAAGGCATTGACAGGTCCTGGCTGTCGTTCCAAGGACATTTGCTAGATGTTTCTGAACCTTGGGTAAGTTACTAGAACTGGGAATGGAAGGCAAAGAGTCTGGAACCCCCATTGACCAGAGGTCCTGGTGGGTTTGACACAATGCACCATTTGCGTAGGCGACAATACCATCTGCACTCTCTCCACAGAGTGTAGAAAATCCATCCTAATGTGCATTGATCCGAAGCTGTCAGAGTTGGCCTTGCCGGAGGCTGGTTCTTTGGCTAACGGATTGCTATTTGGCAACCCATTTATAAATGACTTGGGTAAATTTGCCAACACCTCACTGCCCTTGACAAGGCCCAATCTTTAAGGAAAAGAGTATTTTAGATGGTCCTTTTTGCCATGGCCAGGCATTATTGCGGCTGATTGCCTTGCCGCACCTTCCTCTAAGGTATCCCTCAAGACTTCGATGACCAATGCTAATCCTACTGGCAAGAAACAAATACAGGCTTCTCCTTTTGCTTTATGTGCTTTCATTTCAGCAGAATCAGACACAGCAGAGGCAGCAACCACACCAGTAACCACACTCTTACTACCAAATATATTGATGTCATGGCTCAGGGTATGCAGCAACGGACTAATTAAACATATGTTGAAAGTCCTATGAACACACAGATGGGACCCAAAAGTTGGGGATATTTCACAGTGGAGTAAAATGTATTCACTTAATAGTTACTGTTGGTATGACTAAGCTAAGTTCCTAGTGGTCCAGTGCTAGGGCATTGTTAACTAAGTGTTGGATGGCGGTGTCAAGGCCTTCAGCTAGTCCTTCCCTCAAGGGTACCCCTCTGAAGCATAAGGATTATATTGTTCTTGGACACTGCCAGATTGATCCATTGCTGACGTAAAATGTCAAATACACCCCACAAATAGAAGGGGTAGAGGAGAGAGGTTGTTACCAATTACTATCAGAGTAATATCAAAGGCCCCATTAAGGTATCCACGGTTTGGCTAGAGATCAGCCCCTCGTCTACCACAAGCAAACCTGTGGTACCAAAAAGTCTAACCATATAAGTATCCAACTATACGCTCAGTCAGTGGATCGCATGGTATGGGTGTTGAGGAAAAAAACTGACAAGACTTCAACAGTTTTGAGGCAGGGTGTAAATGCAGGCCAATAGCAGTCTGTACAATTAAGGAATCTAGCAGAAGCAGATAATATCAGGCAAAGTTAGAGCTCCACAAACAAACTTACCTGAAGGGGGAATCAGAACGCCGAGCGCACTCAAATTACAAAATGTAGAGCGCCTGTGAAGTTGATAACAAACTATGAATAAATTATCAGTATTTATCCAAAAACACCGCATCTTCGATAATACCTTAAAATTGTAATAAGTTAGAAAGATGGCACTTTGCTCTGGCTGCAGCATAAAAAATAGAAGAAGAGTCATTTTGGGTTGGTTCAGATACAAGAAAATGTGTGCCTTGATTGGATGATGAGCTTATGGGAAATGTAGTTTTGTGTTTTCCTTGTTTTAATTGGCTTCTGAAAAAATACACTAAAGTTTGAAGGGTGGGAATTTTTTGGTTGTAGTTCAACTCTAAATCAGGCCCTAGGCATACCCACTGCCCGAGGTAAAACAAAGCCTCTCCAGTCTCCTGGCTTGCTATTAGAAGCGTTTGGAGTGTAATGTATTCTAGGCACAAAGATACAGAGCCACTGAAAGTCTATGGGGAATGGAACCTTCTTGAGGGAGGGGAAGGAGCTGGGTGTGAGGGGGGGTGGGGTTATTTGGGGGGGGGGGGCAGGGTGGTGGAGTATCACTGGAAAAAGCGTCTCAGGATGGAAGGGTTTTTTTTTAAATGATTGAGGGAGGATTGTATGAAGGAATATTACAGAATGAAAAGATTAATTTGATTTCTAATTTTACATGTCACTACTACTAAAATGCCTAGCATGGAATGTTGCCGGACTTAACAACAAAAGCAAAAGACGTCTGGTTAGGGAAGAACTAGCACCGTATAAACCTCATTTTGCCTTTCTATCAGAAACTCATACTGCTTATAAGAATAAAAAGATTTTGGGACAGTTGGGATATGAGGTTATAATCTGCTCTAACTATAATGCTTCTATTAGGGGGGTTGCTATTCTTAAAGACACTCATTTCAAGACTGAAATTTGTAAATCTATATCTGACAAAAAGGGCCGGTGGGCTATTACTCAATTAATAATAGAGATCGTAAATTTGTTTTTTGTGTGGTCTACGGATCTAATACTGATGAAGCCTTTATCTTTGACCGACTGAATATAGAACTGCTGGGATGGGAGGGAGAAATAGTGATGATGGGTGATTTTAATTGCATTATGAATTACCAACTTGATACTACCAGGCGAGATGCCTTTCAACGTATGCGACGAACTCGGGCTGCCATCCTTGAAATAGGACGCATCCACGATGTTAAGGACGTCTGGCGTAGTATCTATCCTGACGTACCTGGTTATACATACTATTCGGCTCCTCATAGACTCTGTTCACGCATTGATATGGTTTGGTCATCTAACACCCTTCTGAATTCTTGTTTTATAGAACTTCTCCCTCGTGTCACATCAGATCATAACCCTATCCTATTCTCATTTAACATTGAGCATAATCATCCTTCACCTCGGGTATTTTCTTTTCCTAGACACTTGTTTATAAACACTTTATTTATAACCCAACTTAAGGCACATATTTTAGACTTTATTGAGCTTAACAATAACTCTACCACATGTATTACAGTGTGAGATGCCTGTAAGGCAAGTATACAGGGGTTCACTCAGCAATTTCTTTTCAGACAGAATTTCGAATCTTGGGAAAAGGATAAATTGTTGATTAGTGAGATTCTATTGGCTGAACGTATGTTGGCTGAGGCACTTAGGTTATGCTCGCCTAATGCCTTTGAATTAGGATTACAATTAGGGAGGTTAAAAACTACTCTTAAGAAAAAAGCAGCGTAAAATTGAATAAACACCATATCACTCATTATGAGAGTGGGGACAAAATTGGGAAACTATTAGCCTATAAGGTGGCGGATGAGAAAGCTAACACCCGGATCAAAAAACTGATTGGCCCAAATAATACTACATACGAAGAACCATTAAAGATATTAGATCAATTCTCTAAATTTTATCAGAAATTATACACTCCTGAAACTCACCCGACATCGACCTGCATTCAGGATTATTTAACAGATAACACTCCAGGTAACTTAGATCTACCTGAGCTACACCAGTTATCTGATCATATTAACCAGCTAGAGATTAGACAGGCAATTTGTGCTTTGCCTTCTGGAAAAGCGTCTGGGGAAGACGCTATACCCCTTGAAATTTATAAGATCTGTATTGGAGAAATATTACCTCTCTTTCATCAAGTTGTTAACTTTATTGGTGATAACGTAAAAGCTCCCAGGTCTTGGAACGTGGTTAAACTGGTTTTCTTTTTAAAGAAAGATAAGCCAGCAGAGGACTGTGGCTCATACTGTCCTATTTCGTTAGTTAATGCTGACGCTAAGGTTTTCGCAAAAGTTTTGGCTACTCGTTTGGCTCAGCTCATCCCTAAAATAGTCAACCCGCAACAACATGGGTTTGTAACAGGCAGAGACACTACGGCTCATATTAATATGGCCATTATTGCTTTTGATATTGCAGAGACAGAACCCACCCCGCTCGGTATGATTTTGCTGGATGCAGAAAAGGCTTTTGACCGAGTGGGGTGGGATTACCTATGGCAAGTAATGACTAAATTTGGCTTTAGTGGAACATTCTTAAGCTGGATGCAGTCATTGTATGATAATCCAATTGCGAAAGTATGCTATGCGGGTTTGACTTCTTCTAGTTTTTCCATATCACGGGGCAGTTGTCAGGGGTGCCCTCTGTCACCACTTTTGTTTGCTTTATCCATGGAACCTTTTCTTTATGCTTTACAGTCACAATCTGATATCATTCCTTTTAAGCGGGGTCCTCATTTATTGAAGATTACGGCATATGCCGATGACATAGCCATATTTTCTACGGATGTTCTAAAGGAACTTAAGGGAATCATTGGTGAAGCAGGCAGATTCGGAGACGTCTCTGGCTATAAACTAAATTTAGAGGGTAAATGTGAGAGGTACCACTTAACAGAAGTCAAGGGAATTAGGGTTAACTAACCAATGAAACAGAGTGTTCCCTTGAACAAATTAAATGAAAAAGGCCAGAAGGTCAGGAAAGAAATATAACTAAAATCAGGTTTGTATAAAGAATTCTTACACTTTATTGAAAATACAAAATATTATTTAAAAGAAGAGTGGACCAGAGGGAACCACTCAGCACAGATAAAACAATAAAATGTTGTTTAAAAAACATTCAATATTGGCCAGCAAGATTGAAACACAAAGACAGAAAAAACTGTAAGACAACAAATCTGTACAATACTGGTTGTATATTCGGACTACATTTAACCAGAGAAGTGAGCAGTCCTTTGTGGAAAATTAGCATAATTAAAGCTCATTCTACAAGGACAAGACTTCGGCGCCTCTGGGTTTTAATACTATAAAGAATAGGAGCAACATATTATTGGGCACAAGATTTCTGGAATATCTATACTTCATGCCCTTGAATCTCTAATACCAGGAGTATTTTACTGGTAGCCTGACTAATATTCGCAATTTTAAGAACTCACACACAAACACGGAATAAGATAGAAACCAAAACGATCCTTCAAGTTCGGATTCTAAGGGCAATTTTATTGACCCCTATACCCTGACAGAAACCAAACGGTGTCTTGATAAAGGTGGACATAATTTTGGAAAACCACCGAAACGCGTCGACGCTTCACACAGTATAATTCATGATCTCGACATTCTATTGCTGATATACAAAATTATGGTGTACTGAGCTTAGGTGTTCCAACCCGAGTCCGAATATACAACCAGTATTGTACAGATTTGTTGTCTTACAGTTTTTTCTGTCTTTGTGTTTCAATCTTGCTGGCCAATATTGAATGTTTTTTTAACAACATTTTATTGTTTTATCTGTGCTGAGTGGTTCCCTCTGGTCCACCCTTCTTTTAAATAATATTTTGTATTTTCAATAAAGTGTAAGAATTCTTTATACAAACCTGATTTTAGTTACATTTCTTTCCTGACCTTCTGGCCTTTTTCATTTAATTTGTTCAAGGGAACACTCTGTTTCATTGGTATAAACTAAATTTAAACAAAACCCAAATTATTGCCAATTACAAACCGGCGACAGTAATAACGGGACTGTGTAAGACAGCTACATACTTAGGGGTAAGAATCTCAGCCAAAATCAAAGATATAATAACAATCAACTATGATGCTCTAGTTAAAACTACGACAATGATGCTAAAAAAAATGGCATACAATTCCCCTTAATATTATAGGTAATATCAATCTGATCAAAATGAAAATACTACCTAAATTTCTTTATTTCTTCAGCTCTATCCCTCAGTCATTGAGTAATTCTTTTTTTAAGAAGCTGGACGGAATTTTTAGCAGCTTCATCTGGGGTATCGTAAAGCCCGGCGGTCTATGGAGTTGCTCAAGGCAGCCCCTGAGGACGGTGGGCTGAACTTCCCAGATTTTAAGTTATATTTTTGGGCAACCTTCTTAGGACGCTTGCGGGGCTTACTTGGTACTGATAATAAACCTTCTTTTTTTATCTTTATGCTAAACACAGACTCTAATTTATTTTTGTTTAGGACTAACGACCCAAATTATTTTAAAAGAGTGAAATTTAAGACGGTTAAGGACTTAGTCAAAATCTGGCGCAATATTTTGGATTTTTGTCACACTTCCTTTTATCATCCTAAACTTTTATTATGGGGGAATCCTGGTCTTCCTGGAATATTCAATGATGGGGGAACTAATAGTTGGGGCATATGTGGTATAAAAAAACTTGGGGACTTATATGGGGCTCAGGGTTTCTTGAGTTTTGAGTCACTAAAGGTTATATATAAGGCCACGGAATTAATGAGGTTTAAATATATACAGATGTATGATTTTTTTATTCGGAAAATGAAACTTTTTGAGTTATCGGACTCAGATATTTGGGATTATCTGTTTTCTGAAAAGAATACATCTTTAATTAGCATTGGATATAAAGGATTCGGGAGGTATAAGGTAGCTGATTGCTCCAAGCTAGCGGTAAAGTGGAGCCAAATGTTGGGGACTAATATTACCCCGATTATGATTAGTCAATCTCTTCAGAATAGCAACAGCTACACTTCCTCTTCTAGCTTGAGGCTGCAGCAATTCAAAACTACTTGTATGTTGTATCACACTCCTGAAAAGATCTCAAAATGGTCAATAAATGTCTTATATACTGAACGAACTAAATGCCCCAAGTGCGCTTTGGCCGCAGCGAACTTGAAACATATGTTATTTTTGTGTCCTAAGTTATCTGAATTTTGGACGGCCTTAGACAAAGTAATGAAACAAAAATTAACATGTCCCCCGTCTCTCATGGCATCTTTAATCTTACTGGATATTTGCTCTGTTAATTTGCCCTAACAAACCTTAATTACGATTATGTTGTCATGTGCCAAGCTAATAATCGCCCGTGCATGGATTTCTCCCCTTCCTCCACATATTATGGAATGGTGGTCTCTTCTTAACGAAATTTATGTGATGGAATCTACTTTGGCCAAACAAAGAGGCATAAAATCGTTAATGAAATTTGAGAAAATTTGGGACTCCTTTTTGTAAATGAAATCTTGTAAGTGTCCTAATTGCTGTTATAATCTGTAATATCGGATTTTGTTATTTGGCTTTTGTGTTCGTATTTATACGTATGAATTTTGTACCAAAAGTGACTTTTATTCTGTATCCTTCTTCTTGTGTCAAATCCCTTTTTGTTATAATGTGTATCTTCTGATCCATGAGATGCAATAAAAAAAATTAAAAAAAGAAAGTCTATGGGGAATGGTACATATCTACACATTTTTTGTAGATATGTGCATTTACTTAGGACATAATTGACGCATAGTTCAGTTCCAACATTTTCTGCCCCGAGAAACACAGTCCGAACACCATTGAGATACCATAACTGAAGGGTTTCCCATATCAGGTTTTAAAAGTCATAGGTTAGCAACCTAGCATATGTACTTCAGGATGTTGCAACTGAGTTAAGGCAGTTTTTTGCTATAACAATCCACAATATTTAGCTCATTACCACACACTATAAAGTGTCACTCAAAGTGTCACACTTAAAGCATTACATTGTCACACATCAGTACCTTGAAAACATGAATATGTCATGCATAAGTAAACTGAAAATGTGGCAGCTATGATACTACTAACAATACCCACAATGCAGTAACAATTGTTGTAGTCTCTTTAAACACAGGGCACGGTCACCTGTGAGGTGTGGGAGCATGAGGCTGCAGCAGCTGGGGATAGCAGGTAAGAGGTGAATTTCACCAGGAGGCAGCCCTAAAAATGATATTGTGTAAAACGAATGCAGAGAACCTGGAAATATCGGGCTGCATTTTAATTTGCAATGAACTAAATAAAGATTGCCAGACACTCTAGTGTGAGATAACTGTAACCCCTCCGCCCAGTTGTCAAGCTGCCCTTCGTCAGGTGAGATCAGCTAGCTAATCCAGTCCTGCATTAGGACAAAAATATGATATAGGGGATTGACAAGTTGCCCAGTTATTTACGATGCTGATCAATTAAGAGCTCAGATTGCTTGAATCGCCCACAAAGCCTTGCACACCACCTCCCCTTGTTACCTGGCGAATAAACTGAAAATGTCTGGAGGCTCAAGACCTTCTCGGAATGCGGAATGAGAAAAAGTTTCTGCTTGAGCCCACCTCCTTCAAAGGGGAAAGATTCATGTCTCAATCGTTCTCAGGTAATGCAGTGAGAATCTGGAACTCGTTTCCTCCATGCCACCACCTCGGATCTTCAAAGCTGACCTCAAATCCCTTCTCTTCCAAAGACACTTTCAGAACTAATACTGTCATCCTCAGACCCCTCCAGGAAGTTTGTTCATCATTGTAAATTTGTAAATTGTAATCTTTTCTTGTACAATCCCCACCCTTGCTTGACGTGTTTGATATTGTGTTTGTGCCTTCCATGGTTTTATCCTACCTCTTCTAGTCTCCTGTTTATTTTTGTGACGCTCTATTTTGTAACATTTCTCTCATGTAACGTAACTGGTTCTATTGTACAGCGCTCTGACACCTTCAGAAAAAGTCTGCGCTATATAAAAAATGCATTAAATAATAAAAAAAAAGATCCTGGTGGGATTCTGCTCCACATAATGTGGAAGGGACATATAACACAATATCACGGCTAAGGAACCTTTCAATTCATAGACTTTCCTTTAATACTGATCAAAGTTGACCTAACTGGTTAATGTTACCTACCCAAGACTACATCTCCCAGAATGCATAAAACACACCATCACTGGCTAACACGAACTACTATGGCAAGCCTATTCGTTTATATTATCAATTAATATGAAATTACCGTATGCTTCATGGTGTCAGTAAACAACTGTCATAACATTTTCCCAACAAACAGGAGAAGAATAGGTTGAGAGTCGCTAGCCCACATAAAATGAAGAGAAATATATCGATTCGAACTATCGGAGGTGTCTTTTTTTAAACCGGAAGTGTTCCTAAGAGGCGAGCAACGTGGTTCTTCCATACACCGGAAATGCGTCTTGTCGCTAGCGCTACAGAGGGTTGCAGTCTAAGGAAGAGCTTGCCTAAGCAGGAATGTCGGCAGCGCTGCTGAGGAGGGGTCTGGAGTTGTTGGACTCCCAAGGTGAGGAGTGGAAGGTTGGGTATCAGGGGTTCGATAGAACGCACCGGGAAAGGGCAAGAGGAGGGTCGAACCGTGGTCGCATTGTGTGGGTTAATGGGAGCATGGGCATGGAGAGGGGACTCGTATCAATGGAAACAAACAGGGGACTTAGACATCCGTTTTATACATCGGGCTCTGAAAGTAAGGACGATTAAACTAACAGTGCAGGGAGGGAGGACTGAGGGTATGGCAAGAGAAGAGTACGTGTTTGAAGCTGCCAGTTTGAAACTCGGGCAGGCTAGACCTGAAATAAAGATTGCGGAAAAGCACACTGATTATGGTAATTTAGATTACTAATCGCAACTGCCAGGAGTACAATCATTGAGATTAAAGCGAAGTTTTACATTGTATATCTAAAACTGATGTTCTATGATAGTTTCATGATGTCTGCTCAGCAGCTGTGTAAAGGAGTTCTGCTCAAGGCGCTGGGGGGGGGGGGGGGTCTGCTACTGTTTGAAGAGCCAGGTCTTGGCGCTGGGGGGGTCTGCTACTGTTCGAAGAGCCAGGTCTTGAGTTGCTTCCTGAAGGAGAGGTGGTCCTGGGTCCGTCGGAGGTGGATGGGGAGGGAGTTCCATGTCTTGGCTGCCAGGTAGGAGAAGGATCTTCCTCCGGTGGTTGCTCTGCGGATGCGTGGAACGAGGGCGAGGCTGGTGGATCGTAGCTGGCGGGTTGGAATGTAGAAGGTCAGGCGGTTGTTGAGGTACCTGGGGCCCGGGTCGTGGAGAGCCTTGTGTGCGTGGATGAGGAGTCTGAACGTGGTCCTCTTGCTGACGGGGAGCCAGTGCAGGTCTCTCAGGTGTCTGGAGATGTGGCTGTGTCGAGGGATGTCCAGAATGAGTCGTGCGGAGGCGTTCTGGATGCGTTGGAGTCTTTTCTGAAGTTTGGCTGTGGATCCGGCGTAGAGGGTGTTTCCGTAGCCCAGTCGGCTGGTGATGACTGCCTGGGTGACCTTCTTCCTGGTTTCGGTGGGGATCCACCGGAAGATCTTTCGGAGCATACGCAGGGTGTTGAAGCATGACGAAGAGACAGCGTTGACTTGTCTGGTCATCGAGAGGGAGGAGTCCAGGATGAAGCCCAGGTTACATGCGTGGTCCGTTGGCTTGGGAGCGGTGCCCAGGGCAGGGGGCCACCAGGAGTCGTCCCAGGCGGAGGGCGATGATCCCAGGATGAGGACTTCCGTCTTGCCTGAGTTCAGTTTCAAGCGGCTGTTCTTCATCCACTCGGCGACGTCTTTCATCCCTTCGTGTAGGCTGGTTTTGGCGGTGGCGGGGTCGTTCGTGAGGGAGAGGATCAGCTGGGTGTAGTCTGCGTAGGAGATGATGTTGAGGTTGTGTTGGCGTGCGATGGCTGCGAGGGGGTTTATGTAGACATTGAAGAGGGTGGGGCTGAGTGATGATCCTTGTGGAACGCCGCAGATGACTTCGGTGGCCTCGGATCTGAACGGGGGCAGGCGGACCCTCTGGGTTCTTCCGGTGAGGAACGAGATGATCCATTCCAGTGCCTTCTCTTGGATTCCGGTGTTGTTGAGGCGTTGCACTAGGGTGCAGTGGCAGACTGTGCCGAACGCTGCGGAGAGGTCCAGGAGGATGAGGGCCTCTGTTTTTCCGTTGTCGAGCAGGGATCTGATGTCGTCTGTGGCTGGTATGAGGGCAGTCTCGGTGCTGTGGTTGGCTCGGAAGCCAGACTGCGAGTGGTCGAGGGATCCGTTCGTCTCGAGGAAGGCGGCAAGCTGACTGTTGACGGTCTTCTCGATAACCTTGGCCGGAAAAGGGAGGAGCGAGATGGGACGGTAGTTCTTGAGGTCGGTGGGGTCTGCTGTTGGTTTCTTCAGGAGGGCGCTGAGCTCGGCGTGCTTCCAGCACTCCGGGAAGGTGGCGATGGTGAAGGAGGTGTTGATGATGTCCCTGAGTTGGGGTGCGATGATGGAGTCTGCTTTGTTGAAGATGTGGTGGGGGCAGGGGTCGGTTGGTGATCCGGAGTGGATGGTGTTCATCACGCGGGTGGTGTCTTCGGTGCTGACCGGAGTCCAGGCGCAGAGGGTGGTGGTGGGGTGCGTTGGCTCTGTGGTTGGGTGCGTGGTCTGTGCGCCGAAGCTGTTGTGTATGTCGGCGATCTTGCTGTGGAAGAACGAGGCGAGTGAGTCGCAGAGGTCTTGCAAGGGAGTGATGTAGTTGTTTCCGGCGCTGGGGTTGGAGAGCTCAGTGACGATGCTGAAGAGTTCCTTGCTGTTGTGGGCGTTGTTGTCCAGTCGTTCCTTGAATGCTGTCTTCTTGGTGGTGCGGATCAGCTGGTGGTGTTTGCGGGTGGCGTGCTTGAGGGCAGTCATGTTGTCTGTGGTCTGGTTGTTGCTCCAGGCTTTCTCAAGGGTGCGGCAGTTCTTCTTGGAGTTCTTGAGTTCGTCGGTGAACCAGGAGGCTTTCTTGCTGCCGGGTCTGCTGGTAGGGGTCTTCAGTGGTGCGAGGTTGTCTGCGCAGTTGGTGATCCACTGTGTGAGGTTGCTGGCTGCTTCGTTGGGGTCTGTTGCACTGGCGGGAGGGTTCTGGCTGAGGCAGGTGGTGAGTTGGTCGGCGGTGATCTTGTTCCAGCTCCTGCGAGGAACCTGTTGCGGGTGGTGGTGAGTCGTGGTTCTTCTGAAGCTGAAGTGGACGCAGCTGTGGTCCGTCCAATGAAGTCCGGTGGAGTGGCTGAAGGTGATGTGCTTGCTGGAGGAGAAGACGGGGTCAAGTGTGTGGCCGGCGTAGTGGGAGGGGGTGTTCACCAGTTGCTTGAGTCCGAGGTTGTCCAGCAGGGTGGTGGAGTTGGTGTCGTTGTTGTTCTCCAGGAAGTTGAAGTCCCCTAGGAGGATGTAGTCGGTGGAGGGGAGGGCGTGTGGGCTGATGAAGTCTGCGATGGCTTCGCTGAATTGTGTGCGTGGTCCCGGGGGTCTGTAGAGGAGGGTGCCTCTGAGGGTGGTCCTGGGGTCGGTGTGTATCTGGAAGTGGAGGTGTTCAGCGGCGGTGAGGGTGTCGTCTGAGTTGGTCGTAATGCTGATAATAGAATATTGATATTATGGCACTTGCGTTTGGATGAGGGTCGCACTTCCACTTAAGAGTGGTCTGAATTAGAAGTCTGGGAACCCGGGTCTTCAGAGGCTTAGTCTGCCCCCAACACAAGCCCCAAAGGGCCCAGCGCAGCACATGTGCCGTATATGTGGTCCCGCAGAGCTAAGTTATTCAAATTGTCTATAGCCTCATGATGAGGTTGACCCCGCTTAGCTGATGTAACCTTGGGGTGGGGGGTGGGGAATTTACCCCAAAGTGGCACCAAATTTCCTCCTGCCATATTTGAGATGTGGTCAAGTGAATGTGCAGAGGGCCCTACGCAAGGCCTTATTAGTAGAATTCTGTACATGAACATCCAGTGCCTCAACAAGTCTCTCTTCCATTTGTTGCTCGAATGGAGTATTCAAAAATTCCCCAAAGTGGCCCTCCTCCTGAGAATAATGTGCCATAATGGTGCAGGGCACACAACTATTAGCAACACAGGAGCTCTTTAAGGAAGTATAAGGAGGAAAGGAGGAGCAGCCCCAACAGGTGATAATACCTCATGTGCCGGCGCACCAAGAGTTTGATATAGAAGTGCCCTCGACCTTCCCTCCTGCGCAAGATGGCAGACACTCCAGACTTTGATCTTTATGACAACTTTCCTGAAGAAATATGCCAAAAACCTGGAGAAGTGAATTGATTGTGCCTGGCGTAGCTACCAAGACAAACTCCTGGACATTTCAGGTCCCCTCACAAAAATTATTTATTTGGCGGTCCAAGACAAGGATTCTAGTGGCACCGTCCTTCCCGATGTCCTCTAGAATGGTCCCAGCAGGCCATATGTCTCTGCGGCAATGCAAACTGCACCATCTCCGTAGAAAGGTGCAAGCCCCTCTTTGATTCACATTGATCTAAAATTGGGGGAGTTGGCTTCCTCTGAAGTGGGTACGTTGGCAAACTGCCTCCCCTTTGGGGATACATTTGTTAAAGACCTCAGCAAATACGTGGCCACATTTTCAGCTTTGGACAAAGCCCAATCGTCCATAAAAAAGGTTTTCAACTGTGGCCTTTTTGTTAGGGCCTGGGCCACAGAGGTTGTGCACCAGGTGGAGATGCCCAGCAGACCTCACACAAAGGTTTCTAGTTGAACAGAGGAAGAGGACTGGCCTCCCTTTTCAGGCTCCAATAACTTCTACCCCTCCCTCCCCAGACGGGGCAGGGGGTGTTACCACCAGAACAACTACTGCGTAGGACAACCATCATCAGATTCCTCTTACACGGGTACCGTTAATCCCTTGTTCAGAGGTTATATTGGGGGACAGAATAAAGTAAATCATTCACAATTGAGAGCAGATTACACAGGACGCTTGTGTCCTGGAGAAGGTGCAGAAGTTCTAGCTGGAATTCTATTTGACACCTTCTTGGGAGGTACCTTCCTTTTTTCCCCAACCCAACAGTCTCTTCATAGTTGTGGAGATTCTGGAGTTGCACCTCAAGGGAGCGGTAGTACACTCTGTACCTCATCCCGGGGGGGTGGTGAGCACTATATTTTTGGTACAGAAAAAAGGATGGGGTATCCAACTGGTGCTCCACCTACGTCAGTTCCATTGTAGAGTAGTCTATTGACCTCTCAAGATGGAGGGCACCCATCTCCTTCGCGATCTTCTGCAGTAAGGAGAGAGGATGGTGTAATATATAAATATATATATATATCTATATATTCACTGAAAAAACCATAGGTTTTAAACGCGTTATAGTTAGGAAGTTGCATTTAAAAAACCTATGAAATTCACTGAAAAAAACATAGGTTTGACACATGTTATAGTTAGCTGGATATTTTACTCATATAAAACCAATGAAATTCCCCTGTTATAGTTACTTCAGCTAACTATAACTCGCGCGCCCGCAATGCACTGCTGATGACTTCACATATTACATCACTTGGTGTTTGGTGGGCCTTCTTATGTCTCCATTCAAGCCATATTTCTGGGGCCTCTCCATTACCGACCCATCCAATGACTCAAAATTCTGCATCTCCTCCGGGGTCTGCACAATACGGTACACATAGCTGTGTCGGAAGAAGCCAAAATTGAGATCTCCCGGTGACTAGTCAGTATGGACGCCTGGAACAGCTAGGCAATTTTTGCCTCTGTTCTGGACGTCGTCATAGAGTTTGATGCCAGCAGATGGGGCTTGGGCACAAGATGTGGCTCACTGGAGAGGAGAGGCAGAAGGTCTTGGAGAAGCTTTGGCTTTGGCTTGGTTTTGGCGGCCATATTGGGGGTATTGCAGCGCTCGGACGCGCTCTAGTCGAACATAAAAGGGGTCCCATGACCCTGCGCTCGTCTTAGCTTGTTGTACTTTCCCCCTCCTGAGGCGATAAGCCGGGTGGCTCTCTACGCACTCTTGCCTGTTTTTATCACTGTTTTATTCTTTGCTCCACTTGATTCAAAAAGCTTCTTACTCGGCTTGACTTGAAAAGCATTTTTTAATTGTGCATTGTGTGTGCAGCATTACTACGAGATCGTAACTATTATTCTTACCTGCCTAAGAATCTTCCCCTACCAGTCGCTGCCCTGGCTGCTCTCAGCTGAGCATTGACGCTGAGAGCTCGGCCCCGGGGAGGTGAACTTGGTTTTGGCGGCCATATTGGGGGTATTCCAGCACTCGGACGCTCTCTAGTCGGACATAAAAGGGGACAACTGTCTTCTCCGCGCAGCGGACGGGCCGGACTCACGCCAGAGTCACGCCAGTCTGCGCCCATCAGCGCTAAGGAGGCGTCAGGGGCGCTGCTCAGCCTCTTATCCCTCCTCCTGAAAACCTTAGGTACTCACTTAGCATCCTCAAATCACTCAGACCTTTCCGGCAAGTGTGCCATCACAAATTATTTCCTGAGCAACTGCGCCATGGCTTAAATTGCAGCTGTATGAACGAACCTAGTCCACTAAACCCTGCTTACGCAACAAATCCCTCCAGGATATCTGGGGCACAGGATTTCCCCCTTCCCCTGAAAGAAGTAGGCTTTCTCATTAATGCCCGTTCCCTGGCCAAAAACAACTTCGCTTTCAGAGACTTTGTATCTGAAAGAAAACCTTCCTGGGTCTTTGTCACTGAAACGTGGGGCTCGGACTCAGCAGGCCCTGACCTGATTAACGCCCTCCCTGATGGTTATTCCATGGTGAGACAGGACAGAGAGGGTCGTAAAGGGGGTGGAATAGGCATTATATATAAAAATTCCTTCACCAGTCGCATGGAGTCCCTTCCTTCTCCCCAGAAATCTTCTCAGGCCCTTTTCTTCTCCCTCAGCACCTCCCCTAAGGAAAATTTTGCAGGTATCCTTATCTACAGACCTCCGGGCTCTAGGTCTTCGTTCGCCGCCGATTTACTCGAAGTAATCGAACCGTTTATTAATAGGCCCTTTTTGACTATTCTTGGAGAATTTTCACTTAGAAAATTTCAACTCGGCTGATACGTTGTCCCTTGTGGACTTACTGGCCTCTCTCAGCCTTTCCCAAAAAGTGCTATTTCCTACCCATTCCGCCTACCACATCTTAGATGGAGTGTTTATACAAACGACCCCAGGCTAGAGATTGGCTCCCCTTTGCCCCTCTCCTGGTCGGATCATAAAGCAGCCCCCCTGGAATTCGCTTCAGGCTTTCTTTCCGCCCCTCCCACGGATACGAACTGTTGGGTCCTGAAGAGGAGTTACAGGGGCCTGTCTAACGAATCCCTTGGCCCTCTCATCGCCAACTTCAAGCCTACCCCTTCTCAGGACATTGATACCACTGCCCGCGAGCTCGAAGGCACCATCTCTAGGGCTGTGGACACTCTCGCCCCGCTTAAGTCCCACTACTGTGCCAGGAAACGCCCGTCAGCGCCCTGGTACTCAGATTCCCTTAGATTGCAGAGACAGGAATGTAGGGGGCAAGAAAGGCTCTGGAGAGCCCAGCCTGACGCTGACGGACGGACCAAGCATAAAAATCTCCTTAAGGGTTATAAAGCGGCAGTGTTGTATTGTAAACGTACTTTTCCAATCTAACCTCTTCCCTCACTTCCCCTGGAGACCTTTTCCAAGTTGTAGACACCTTATCTCTCGTCCAACATCCTGATCCCATAGTTCCCTCGCAAGAACTCTGTGATCAGATCTCCACCTTTTTCCACACTAAAATATTGGACATTTACACAGCACTCCAGACTCATAATCTCACCCATGTTCCTCTTCCCAGTCTAGAGCATATCCCAGCCCCCAATGAAACCTACCCCAGTTTTCCCCTTCTTACGGCTGAGGTCCTCAACAAGCTCATGGACTCGACCAAGTCAAGATCTCCCCTCGACCCCTGTCCGCTTAAAATCCTAAAAAACTGCAGGGAAACCTTACTTCCCCCCCCCCCCTTGCTGGAAGTTCTGAATAGGGCTATCTCCAGCAGATAATTTCCCGCATCCTGGAAGACTGCCATCGTTAAGCCCCTTCTGAAAAAGGCCTCCCTGGATCCTGGGACCCTGAAGAACTTTCGTCCCATTTCCCTGCTTCCTGCTCCAGCTAAGATGCTGGAGGCTCAACTGAATTTCCATCTTAGCGCCTTTCTTGATAAGACCTGCCTGCTTGACCCCTCTCAGCATGGCTTTCGAAAGGCGCACAGCACTGAGTCAGCCCTCACAGTGGTGGTCAATAACATCCGCGCTAAAGTCGACAGAGGTCAGACTACTCTTCTGATCCTGCTCGACCTTACAGCCGCATTTGACACCCTGTCCTCTACCATCTTGGCCTCCCGTCTCAGGGAGATGGGGGTGGAGGGTCTGGCTCTGAGCCTCCTCACTTCTTTCCTTAATCATCGGGAGCAAAGGGTCAAATTGGGTGACTTCCTTTCCACTGCCAAGCCTTTGCAGTGTGGGGTCCCGCAGGGCTCTTCTTTGAGGTCTACGCTCTTCAACGTTTATGTGGCCCCACTTGCTAGGCTTGTCAGGACTTTTGGACTGGAAGTGCTCTTGTACGCCGATGATACCCAGATCATGGTCTCTCTGTCGCAATCCGTCAAGACCACAGCCCTAAACTTTAGAAACTGCATGGCAGCTGTGGCAGGTTGGATGGCCTCGAGCTTCCTCAAGTTAAACGGGGAAAAGACTGAGATCCTTGTCATTGGTGGAAACAAGGAGGTCTGGTCAGCCGACTGGTGGCCACAGACACTGGGAACATGACCCCAGCCTTCTCCCGTCGCCCATAACCTGGGAGTCATATTTGACACCTCACTTGCCTTCGACAAGCAAGTTAACAGAACGGTCTCAACCTGCTGTGGGGTCCTAAGGATGCTAAGAAAGCTCACCCACTACCTCTCCCCTGACGCCCGGAAACTTGTTTCTGTTGCCCTCCTATCCTCGCGCCTGGACTACTGCAATGCCTTATATCTTGGCATGAGCAACAAACTAATCCATCGCCTGCAAGTCGTCCAGAACGCTGCAGCGAGGTTTGTCGTCAATGCCCCCAGACGCTCCTCAGGAACCTTGATCAGGAAAAATCTTCACTGGCTCCCTGTGTATGCCAGGATAAAATTAAAAATCCTGACCATCACCCACCGGGCTCTTCATGGGGCCGGTGCTGAGGGCATCAGGTCCCTAGTGTCAGCCTACGCCCCTGGTAGGGCCTTGCGCTCTGCCAGCCAGAATTTGCTAACCGTCCTTCGAGTTGCTAAAGCGAGAAGGGGAGGTAAGGCGTTTTCCTCCCTCGCTCCTAGACTTTGTAACGAGCTCCCCTTGGAACTCAGGAACCAAGAATCTCTTGTCCTCTTCCAAAAAGGCCTTAAAACCTTGCTCTTCACTGAAGCCTACTCTTAGGCTCCTATACTCCCTATATATGTACTTGGCTATTTTCCATCATCTGCGCCTTGACGCCTTCGGGCAAAGTGGCGCACTACAAATCTCCACTCAAATCAAATCATATCAGCTACCTTGAGCTCCTTTCAGGATCCTTTGCAGTAAAGATTATATCCCTTCACGAGCTGAAATGGTACATCCTTTACGTCTCCAGGTGGAAATTGCCAAAGACTTTGGCATTATTGCCTGGGACCCTGGGTTGTGGTGACAGTGAAGTATATCCTCGGCTGGGTGAACATTGTAGTGGTTTCCTCAGCGACTCTCGCTCGTTGGGTCAAGTGGCTTCTTGAGAAAGCTGTTATTGATGTGTGTATTCGGAGCACATTCAGTCCACGGCGCCATGGCTTCAAAGGCCTTCTCTGTGGGATCTACACTGGAGGATATTATAGCAGCTGGGGATTGCTCTTCTGATCACATTCAAGGTGTTTTATCACAAACCAATTGTAGATGTTGTTTCTGTTGTGATGGCATAGCTTTGAACATGCATAATTCAAGGCCTCCCGTTCTTCTATGGAATAATAACAATTCTAGCTATCACTTCAAGAATGTTCAATTCTATTAAAGACACGGAGGTGAGGATTATCCCACCCGCTAACGTTGTGATATGTAATGAAAGATATGTCAATGTTTATGTATATTGTGATTATGACCACTATCATTGTATGATGTTATCCCATCCGTTGAATGCATTTTTTCTTGTTAGAGGTGGGATATTACAATTACAGTTTTTCTGTCTCGCAAGCCCAGACTCCAAACTGGCGTAGATGGTGTCCTGATTCATCTGGCTGATTTAGTTGGAGTTGCAGGATGGATTGGAGGTTTCCAATTTTCCCTGATGTTCGAATGCCTAATGCTTAAACTTGTCATCGGGTCACATTGGACCAAGCCGTTCACGTTTCATTTGGCTTATGGTTGAAGCTGTTGGTTTCACAAAGAAAGAGGAAGGACTGTGGTTGCATGGCAATATATATGGACTGGGGGTTTGGGTGGTCCTAATTGGTAGAAGATGGGCTAAAAGGCTCATGGGTACTGCAGTATTTTCTGTGTATTATTTTCTGTTTGTACAAGCTTTATTCGAGATAAATTCTCATAAAAGCACAGCATAAAATTGAACATGACAAAATAAAAACATATCATTTGACAAATACAAATTTGTGTAAGCATTTTGTGCAAGCTCATACAATACCTATATACAAAGATTTACATATATGACACATTAAATTTGGATTTTATAAAACAATCTAAAAACCTGATTAACTGGACCCTCCCAGAAATCGCCGCCTGATTGCCCAGGCCCACCCCAAATATTTGGCTACCCCAATAACTATCGACTCCTGAGTTGATGTGCACAAAATTCTCAGTGCCACAGCACTATCTCGTGTCCCGAGGTTCTTACATACAGGTGTAAGCCATACCCTCCTAGGTGAAGAATAGGCTTTGCAGGCAAATAGAAAGTGGCCTAGGCTTTCCTCAGCTGTTTCACATACTGGGCATAACATGTTGGTCGACCTCTGCCAACCTCCGGTTAGTTTTTTTAGGGGAATAGAACCAGATCTAACCTGAAAGACTAGCTTCCTATCCATTGGGACCGTAATAGTATCCCAATAATTTTCTAAAATAGGATAGATTTTAGTCTCCAGGAAGCGACCCGCCATAGAGTCAGACCTAACACCTCTCAACAAATTACTGCCCACCCAGTCCCAGTATTGTAATTTGAGGGCCTCCTTACTAGGGAAGACCTCCCCAAGTGGATTGGTCCAAAGGTTGGAGAACCCAAGGTTAAATAACATGGACCTTAAGTTTTTTTGCCACTTTATCTTGTGGAAGTTATCTTCCTTGATTATCGAAAGGAAACCCTCAGCATATTGCCTAATCTCAGGGGTTGTCCATAGACGTGTCCAATAGAGGACAGGGCGCAATCGCGCTCTATCACTAATGGGACGTCTACCCAACTCCAGAAACAGTGGCAATAGGGGGGTGTTCTGTGGGAGGCCTGTAATCCCTCTGAGAAACTTGTTCTCAGATGTCTGTAAAGTCGAGAGATTGTCCCAAGCCCATAACTCTGCACCGTATAAGGTCGCGCCTAAGACCTTGGCGTCATAAACCATAAGAGCAGGTTTGATCGGTTTCGTCTTAGATTTTCGATGTTCCCCCCGCAATGCTCCTGATAGTTGTTGATGTTTTAGGGCCGTTTTTTCCAAGTGATGTGACCAACCAGGGCCCTCTGCTATCTGTACCCCTAAATATGCAAACTCTTTGACAGTCTCTAGCTTGCTATTATTCAGGGTTACCTTAGGATAAGTTTTACGGCGTGGGGAGAAGGCCATTAGTTTCGTCTTCCCCACATTTACTTCTAGGCCCTGCTCTTTGCAGAAAGCATCAAATATATTTAATGCACATTGTAGCCCCACAGGGGTTTTTGACATGATCGGGGTGTCGTCAGCGAACATCAGGATCGGGACCCTGACGTCCGCTAACGATGGAGCATCTACGCTTGCTTCCAACATTCGCTCAACAATCCCATTAATAAATAATGAGAATAGTAAGGGTGCCATGGCACAGCCTTGTCGGACCCCCCTTTCCACCGGGAAGTCCGGAGTTGACTCGCCATTCCCACCCCACTGTACTCTTGAAAAGTTAGATTCATGCAGACGCATGATCAGGGTGAGCAGTTCAGCAGGAATCCCCAGTTTTTGCAGGACCAGCCATAACTTGAACCTGGGGACCAAGTCAAACGCCGCCCGTAGGTCGACAAATGCGACATACAGGCAGCCCTACCAAGTAAGACCGTCTTCCACCGCAGTATAGTAAAGCGGAAGACCTGGTCAATAGTGCTGGTTGCTCGCCTGAATCCTGCCTGGAATGGCGAGAGAGCGTTATTGTCATCCACCCAGTCCATAAGTTGATTTGTAACCATTCTCCCCATTACTTTTTGCACGGTTGCTATCAAACTTATGGGCCTGTAGTTGGCGGGGAGTGAACGATCTCCCTTTTTATAAATGGGAATAATAATTGCTCCTTTCCATAACTCGGGAACCACCCCCCCCCCCCCCTTGGCTAGGGCATTTCCTAACAGAAAAATATATTTCACCCACCTCTTCATGTCATGTTTGAAAATATCCGGGGGAATCCCGTCTAACCCTGGTGCTCTCCCGCATTTTACCGAACTAATAGCATTCTCAACTTCTTTGTGGGTGAACAAATTGTCAGCTGCAAAGACTGGCAGTATGCCCTCCCCTACCCCAGGTTGCATAACTTCAGCATATTGTGGTCTGAAGTACTCAACCCAGGCTTCTTCGGCTACGTTGTTATCGGGTCTTGCGGGGCTACCTCCTCTACCCCACTTGATGATTTTCCAAAAGAGCCTGGAATCCTTGCTACTAGAAGCCCCTTTTAACTCAGCCCAATGTTCTTCGTCCCATTTCCTCTTTGCCCGAGAAATGGCTAATTTATATGCTTTCCTTGCCACTCTAATTGCAACATTGTCCCTATTTCTAATGGCTTGGCCCAATTCCAATCGTGCGGATCTACACTGGCAATTGTACCATCTACCAACATCCGGGTTTTTCCTCCCTTTATTGGTCTTAGTCAGAAAACATGGTTTTAGGAGGGAAAATAGCTTATTATGGATATCAGTGATGTCCCTAGCCCCGGGGGTTGTGGAATCTACCACCTCCATGGCAGAAATTGCATTATCCACCACAAGGTTAATGTAGGTCATTGTTTCGTCATTTGCCAGTACCCTTGGCCATTTTAGCCTACGTCCATCATTAGTCATAACTGGGATCTGGTCGTTCCTTAAATGCAAGTTTTCAGGTCCAACATTCCACCACCCATGGGTCACACAAAGGGGGTTGTGATCACTTTCAATTCTAGGATTAATTGCCATATCAATAACCCCCTGCCACAGCTGGAGACTACATATTACGTAATCGATTCTGCTCCTACTGTTGCCGTTATCAAAAGTACAACTACCCTCTTTGTCCCCTGGGGTTCTCCCATTCAGGGCTCTTAAACCGTGCTCCATACAAATAGCATTTAATAACAGGATGTCCTTTGTCCACCTTGTGATGGGATTTAGAGTTAAAGGTGGTACTCCCCAAAGATTATTCTCATCCTTCCCTAAGGGATCATTTGTACAGTCAAGGGGTTCAAAAGTCCTATTAAGATCCCCAGCTACTATTACCCTGCTATCTTGCGACTTGGTTTCTAAGGCAGCAGACAGCGCCTCTAGAGTGGAAGAGTTAGCTGAGTTACTCCCTCTTACATAAACGTTATACAAGTCCATTAAAACCCCCTTTTCTGATGAGATTCTTAGCAGTTGCAGATCGCTAATTCCCAAATCCAGCATTTTAATAGAGATGCCCAAGTCCTGCCTTATCCAGACAGTAAGACCTCCCATTGGTCGACCTCTTTCACCTTTAGTGGCTGGTATAAAAAAATTTAAATAGCCACAAAGAAAGACTGGGTCACAAGCCCAAGTTTCTTGGAAACAACATACATCAAACCCATTGATGAATTCTACCCAAGATTGGGAGACTAGCTTACTACCCAACCCAGCAATATTCCAGGATAAAAACATACCAGAGCTAAGCTCGATCCCACCGGAATTGCTAGTTTTGGAACATGGTTGGGGAGCCGTTGGGTTTTCAGCAGTATTGGCGACCTTCACAAAACCGATGGCGTTTGCTGTTGGTATGGATAATTCCCCAACACTAGCATTTATATTTGCTATCCCATCGCCTCCCGCCACAGTGAAACTCCCATTTCCAATTTTCTCAACAGTTATGGTTGTACCCGCAATATCATCATGATCATCACAGCTCCCTTTAGATTCATTGATACACCCTCCGATACTACTGCACGAATCATTAACAGTTTGTCAACAACCCCAACTCTGATCCTGCCATCCGACAGGAGGGTTATAATTCATACATGTAGTATAGTTTTGGAACAGTGGAGGTGGAGCTGATGTAGGAATAATTGGCAAAGGTAGGGTGGGATGATTTATGGGTTCATTGAGCAGGCTAGTCAATACACTGGTTGGGCGGGGGTAAAAAAAGGTGAGATCGACAATTCCAATACCTCCCTTGTTTGTACCCCATCCCTGTCTAGTTATCCATCCAGCCACCCTTGGATCTTGAAAGTTAACCACAATACAATCCCCTCCCAGACTTTTAGTTGTATACCCTATCCAATCTATTTCTCTCTGTCCTACAGATAGAGGTGGAACATTTATGAGAACGGCTACGTAGGGGAAGGAGTCTGGAGTAAGGTTCACTGGGGGTTTCCTATGTGGTGGCTTTATCAAGGGTGGTGGGATTGGTTTGGGAACTGTAAAAACAGGGCGGGGTACAGGTTTGTTTAGTAGCAACTGGTTGTTAGTAGGTTGGGTAGGTGCTGTAACTTTACCCGCTAAGGAACATACATTAACCCCTAGCCCAACTACAGGTTTGTTTGACGCCATCTGGTTGTTGGTTGGTTGGGTAGGTGCATTAGCTTTACCCACTGTGGAACATACATTAACCCCTGACCCAACTACAGAAGGAGGAACTGGTATTGTTGTTGGTTGGAGCACCACAGACTGGACTGGATTCGCAGTATTAGGGGGATTTGGAGCAGAGCCTAGATGTACTAATTCAGTAGGATTGGAAGTTCTATTTACAGATGCACTACCTGACTTGGATGGTAATAGGGGATTAGTTTGTGGCCTTTTTCCCTTGTCTTGGGTTGTATGGTTGGTATTGCCCTGGTGCTTGACACTTACGTCCATCCTAGCGTTTGTTTTAATCAATGATTTGGTAGAAAAGAAGTTGTCTAACGTTGCCTGCTCAAAGTGGTCTAGGCGATCAGAGAGCTTAGCAATTCTATCCTCTATCGGGGAAAGAATTGATCTGAGCAGCTTTTCTAGCTCAGGGATCAGGTTTGTAAGCAATGGAAGCTTGTCATCAGTTGGGGGGCCTGACTCAGACGCAATATTCTTAGCAGGGACAGGGCTATCCAATAAAACAACATTCCCATTCAATACACTTTCTGTGCTACAACTTGCTTCAATGGCAACCTCTCTAGTACACATAGTTTTATGTAACTTCCTATGCTTTTGTGGGGGTTTCACAACAAATTTACATTTTCTCGGTATGGTAGTTCTTTTCCTTTTAGATCCATGCTTGGGTTGAACCAAGGCAGCCTGGGCACCTGGACCAAGAAGCAGCGTAGGATTAATATCACTCCCACTGGATAAGATCAGTTCAGTAGCATTGTCTTTATCCACAACATTTGTGGGTACCTCAAATTGCTCATTTACGACTGGGAGATTTACCGAGGATAATGGTGTTACCAAGGTGGGATATGTTTGAGTAGAGTGCTTGTCCGTAATGTTTTTAAGTAGTTCAATCGATAGTCTGCGCTCAGCGCGCTTCTCAGCCAGTGATATCTCTTTGTCAATGGATAGAGATGAACGATTGAAAAAGAATTTATCCAGTGGACCAATTGCCAATGGGCCAGTCTCAACCGGTGGAGTTGGCGAACTGACACTACTTGTGGAGGCAGACATTGCACTATTATGCGCCAGCAAAGTACAGTAGTTAGATATCACTTACTATGGAGTGCGCCGGTAGACAAATATCAGGGGAATGGCCCAGCCCGGACTCCTTCGGCCCCTGATGGCCACAGACGGTCCCGCCCTTGTCCCGGGCTTCTCCCGGCGAGCTCCCGCGCAGCGGTGGAGCAAGCGTTGAAATATAGAAAGGGTAATTGGTGAAGGGGCGGGGCTTGCAGGGAGAGCGGCCCAGATGTTCGCTGCCGGGCTAACAGGGACTCCTGGGATATGGAGTCCCTGACCACACTGCTCGCAGCCCTGCAAGTCTTACCAGCGCCCTTGGACACTGCACAAATTCCCCCGACGTTATTCAGAAGCCAAGCAGCGATGCGGGACCCGCGGAGCGGGTCCGGCGAGGAGTTGAAGGGTCCACGGAGAGAAAGCTGCAACCAACGCGACCACAAACGGACAGCAGGTGCTCAATTAGAGGGTCCCAGAGAGGCGGTGGAAGCAAGGGCTTTTAGGTCCGTAGGTGAAGGGGCGGGGCTTGCAGGGAGAGCGGCCCAGGTGTTCGCTGCCGGGCTATCAGGGACTCCTGGGATATGGAGTCCCTGACCACACTGCTCGCAGCCCTGCAAGTCTTACCAGCGCCCTTGGACACTGCACAAATTCCCCCGACGTTATTCAGAAGCCAAGCAGCGATGCGGGACCCGCGGAGCGGGTCCGGCGAGGAGTTGAAGGGTCCACGGAGAGAAAGCTGCAACCAACGCGACCACAAACGGACAGCAGGTGCTCAATTAGAGGGTATTATTTTCATTGACTGCTGTGTTTGAGTAGATTAAGAAAGAGAAGCATAATCCTCGCCTTCATGTCCTTAACAGAATAGAAAATTCTTGAAGCAATAGCTAGAATTATTTTTTCTGCGATCTCTGACACCTCTTTCACATCTGTTTTCTGAAACTATATACCCTCTATGCTGTTTCATGTCTCCTAGACTTTCACATTTATTAAACAGCGGTTTAGGTCACAACAGGACATTTTCAGTCCGATCATAATTTCTGTCAGTGTTGTTTGCATTCCTAATTCGGTCTTTCAGTTCTCAGAGCTTTCATTAAGAATCACATGAGGTGCAGTAATTGCACTAGGACAGGCTTCCTTTGTGTTCATTTGCTCGTAGTCGTGCATCATAAAAGGAGAAACCGAATTGCAAGCCCCAGTTTGTAAAGGGAAAAAACTGCCTGGATGATGTAATCCTATCTTGCATTCCTTCTCTTCGTCCCTTGTATTATGGGACTGCGTAGGGTGAAAATTATGAGTATTGTGAGTAATAAATAAGGAGATAGTGTAACATTTGGGACAGAAGGACTGAAAGGCATGTACCTACCTATGAGATTTGACCTGTTCACGTTTGAGGATTATGTACTTAAAGGTGTGTTGTCTGTATGTACTGCTGCACCGATAAACAAATACAGAAGTACAAGTTGATGAAGTCTGTGACGTTGCTGTTGTTGTTCCTCTAAATATATTGTGGCAATGTACAATACAAAGTAAACTCAAAATATTTACAAAAAAAGTACTACAAGTCGGGGGCATGTCATGACTGGACAAACTACTCAAGCTTGACATGGAACAAACTGGGTGCTCTGTTTTCATATCCCTGCATGTTCATCTGTTAAACCACACCAATGTTTTCAGCGTACTTATCACTTTTGCTTTGCATTTTGCTCTCCACCCAGACAAAGATGGTAGCCCTGCAAAGAAAGCGAGGAAGACTGACATACACTCTCTTGGCACCAAGAAAACTGGGTCAAGACAGCAGAGGTTGCAGCAGCAGAGACAGCGGCGGGACAAGGCCACTGTTAAGGGAAAGGTGGTGAAGTCTGCAATAGGTGAGGCCCACTTTCCATCTTGCAGCACAAATTAATTGCTAGTGTGATTTCAGGTTTCATCTTAACTAATGTGTGAATGGCCGTATTTTGGCGACCAATGCAGTGTTACTACCTGTGCTGTATCTGTTCTGTGTGTGGGAGGGAAACTTGCACTACTATTGCCCCTTGTGTACCTGTTGTAGTTGATAGAGGTTTTTCCTGCTTCTGCCTTTTTGTTTGTTTTGCGTGATAGCGAAGCTTCCACTCTTGCCTGTATTGGACCTGTATTATTCTTTGTTAAAGATGTTTGCAGGAGGGACTTAAACTGTTATACATACTGTGCTTTTTCTTGTATTTAGGTATCCTACACTACTGTGTTGTGCCTGTTTTCTTCCGTGAGTTTGTAGAACTTGTACTGCCCACTGTATCAGCAGTATTTATAAAAGCCTCCAAATGCACTAACTGGAATATTTTTTAAACTGCAGATGAATACCTGAAGCGACACGGCACAGACAATCTGCAAAAAAACCTCCAGTACATGCAAAGAGCTAAGTTTGTGGCAGACAGCACGGTTACGAAGGAGGTAGGTGTTATCACCATTGTTGTGCATAGATTTATTTTCATGTTCTCCCTTGTTCCACGTCTCAGGCTCAGTATTTCCACTCGCATGTATTGCTCCAGATATTTTACCCTCTTCCTACAAGCTGAGACTCCATTATTTACAATGGGGTCGACTGGCCTATAGGCAGGGCCACTGCAATTATGCGGCAAGGGAGCACCAATTTATGCAGCTGTATAGACTGAATTATGCGTCAAGGAAAGGCAAATTATGCAGCATAAAGAGGCACATTTTTGATAGTATTGCATCATTATTTTGTAATTTTTACACATGATAATACTGTCTGGGCAAATATTTCACCCCTTCTAGTAACAGTCGAACAACCAAATACATAAATAATCTACTGAGAGATGGCCAGTTAACCTTTGTGAAGGGTCTTCCAATGCACGCAAACTCATAATGCCCCGTTTTTTGTAACATTTGATCAGTTTCACCTAGATGCAATTTTCTTGTAAAAATCTAAAGATTATACACTAGGACGATGGATTATGTGGCAAATGCTTAATTATGCGAGAGAAGCCACAGAATCTCATAAATCCATTGGCCCTGCCTATTGGGCAATCGGGCAGTGGTCTGAATGATCAGTGTGTGGGACGTCTTTTTGGCTGTTTGCAAACCTGTTTTATAGTCTGGTGGACCAACTGTTACTGTTGATTTACCTGATATTACCTCAGTCCTTGCCTACAGCAAGCAGAAATGCATAGCCTCTCATACCTTGCAAAACAAATGTCCTGCAATTAAAGTCCGGTGTTCCTTCTGCAGGGTAGTTGGTCACTTTGCAAAAGTGTGTAGGAGGAAGAATAAGAAAGCTAAACAAACTGTCAAATATTTTGCTGATAAAACAAGAGTCTGAACATTCAGAAAACAGTGATGTGAGCAATAGTGATGGCGTGCTAATGGTTGATTGCCCTGTTCTGACAATTGATCAGAAAACAAACCCAAGTGTGACCTGGTAATTGGGGGGTAGACATATCCATAGTGGCAGCCTCAAGTTCTTCATTCACTATTATGAATAAACATGTATGGAGAGAGAACTTTGTGTCGAAATGGGATGCAGAGTTTGTGGAGTCAGATATACAGTCAGTGACTTTCACTTGTCAGAAAATTCCAATGTTGGGATATAAAGTGTTTGAATTTAAATTCAGGATGCACACCAAATGGGGAAATTATGTGTCTGAAGTTGGACCTTCTGTTTTGGGGTGGGAGGACCAGAAGGCTCTGGGGATGATTCTAGATCCCAACAGCAAGGATCAAGTTCTACTACTGGGGTCACAGTAGTTGGAGGAAATGGAATTTAGGAGGAAGGAATTTCAAAATGTTTTTAATTGTGATATTGGTAAATTGAAGGAGTTTGTACACAAAATAGTACTCAAAGGGGATGCCGCTCCTGTGAGCCACAAAGTTAGGAATATTCCTTTGAGAGTAAGGACTGAAGTGGCTCGCAAACTGAGCAAATTGGAACAAAGAGGTGTTATTGAGCAAATAGATTCTGCAGAATGGCTTCCTCCTTTAGTTATTGCTATGAAAGCTAATGGGTATATTCACTTATGAAATTAAAATAGAATTTGTAGATTGCAACTAATACCCTGGGGTGTCTAGGCACTTAATCCTGTATGAACTGCAGCACATACAAGAGTCTATGGGCCAGATGTATCAAAGGGTTTTTACCCATTCTATGTATATGGGAAAATGTGTTTGTACCTATGGCCCCAAGAGCAAACAGATACTTTACTGGTTAAATAACTACGTTTTAAACTTTTCCTGAAGTCCAGCAGATTTTATTTGGTCTTAATTGCTAAAGGTAGTGTGTTCCATAGTCTTGCTGTACTGGTGACAAAGTTATTACTGCCCCATCGGACTCTTTTAAAACCGGGAACAACAAGGTTTCCGCTGGAGGAGTAGCAGAGAGATCTTGACGAAACATATGGTTGAAGGCATTCTGAAATCTGTAATGGACCCAGGCTGTGTAAGGACTTAAAAGCAATACACAAGGCTTTGAACTTAATGTGTTTTACCACAGGGAGCCAGTGTAACTGCACCAAAGCTTGAGAAGCAGGGCTGTGTCTGGGAATGCCCAAGAACAGCAGAGCCGCTGAATTGTGGATGGTCTGTAGAGTTAAGCAGAGTTTTTGAGTGCTAATGAACAGCGCATTGCAGTAGTCAAGTCTCTAGGTAATAAGTGTCATAACCACGGTTTTCTGCAAACCAAGGGGATAAACGGAAGAATCTTCCTAAGAATGTTTAAGATAGATAAACAAGAGGATGTGATATTAATCTGGCCCTCGAAAGCTAGTTTGGAATCAAAAATCACCCCCAGGCTTTTCACTTTAGCACTTGGGGTTGGAAGAGAGCATAGCTCATGAGGCCACCAATTAGGAGACCAAACCGTAAGGCCTCAGTTTTTGAAGAGTTTAACTTTAAGCAGTTGCCCCTCATCTAGTTGCCTACCTGAAGCATACAGTCGTGGAATTTGAACGTTGTAGATTCTAGATTATCTGCAACAGACACAATGATCTGAGTGTTGTCCATGTATGAAACCAGAGAGAAGCCAAAGGATTTAATCAAGACTGCTAGCAGGGTAACATATACATAGGGCTCCCGGTTTTATGGTATTTATTTTTTTGACATTTCCGTCTTTATTTATCCATATTTCTTTTGGGTTTTGAGAAAAAAATAAAGCTGAAACTGGTATATTTCCATATCTGTTTAACCAATAAATATGCTGTCATGCTTGAATGCCTGCCAGGTTTCAGTGATCTGAACACCCGCAGAAGATAAATCAATACACTTATGGGAAAATATGCACATTTCAGTATCAGCCTTGTGCATATCTACTGCTGTTTAAGCCTCTTTACAAAAACTCCTTTCTTTTTTAATCCCGTTACCTATCAACCCACACAGTTATTGGCCTGGCACTCATGGCAAAGTGTATTTAGAATTACTCAAAAAGCACCCACTTTCCGTTTTGATCCACATTTATCAAGCATTTGCAATGCAATAGGTCTCGTATTAGGAAAGTTTGAGCTATTGGTATTGTAAATGACAAATTTTTTATTTAGGTTTTGTTTTTGAAAATAGCGAAATTAATAGCTTTGTCATTTACCATGCCAATAGTTATAACTTTTCGCAAATGTGACACCTATAGCATTTGTAATGCAATATGTTGTATTTACGTGACTTACATGTATTGATATTACAAATAACAATGGTTTTTAATTTTTTAAAATAATTAATACTTAAATAAAAGTTATTGTAATTTATAATGGCAATAGCTTAAACTTTTGTAAATAACATTTGTGAAGATTATGTTCAGTGCATCTATCTCATGTACCTACGGTAGTACAGAAAGGCCTGTTGAGCACTCGTTAGTGCATAATAGCCCAATCTATGTGTGTGACCTACCTCCAACTCCATAATAGATACACTTCAGAAAGGAGGTGCCTTCAATAAATGCACTACACAGTAAAGAAAGCACATTGTCTATTTTCCATCTGGTATTAACCATAACATATTGAACTAAGGGACCCGAATTCCCGCCATTTTCAAAATCATGCAACCGAGCCTCATTTTGACCACTAAGTCCAAATTGCAACTGTGTTCACGCAGTCTGTGTATGATATGTACCACAGCAAGTCCAACCTATACTACACTAATGTCTCTGTTGTGTTTATACTCTTGGTAACCAGGGCCATCCATGATTATGGAAGCAGCCAACTCAGCTACAAAATAACTTGAACTACAATTATACACTCAAATATTATATTATTGCCATCAAAATATCCAAAGCTGGTTTAGAAGTTCTGGATCTAAGTGCAATGAAATAAAACAACCATTTGCTTACACTTAAGCTATTGGCATTGTAAATGACAATGCCTATTTATTTATCTGTTTTAAAAACCAATATATAAATAAATAAATAGCATTGTCATTTATAATGCCAATGGCTCAAACTTTCACAAATGCGAGACCTCACTCCAAGCACACTGAAAGGGAGGGGTGGAGGAGGGTAATGCTGCAGGGGGGCAGACCTATGTGTTTAAGGGAGGTGCTCAGCTGTGCAAGCAGCGCTGACAAAGCGAATCCGATGAGCTGGGACTAAAGGGAGGGGCACGGATGCCATTGAAGTGCAAACACGGCATGGGGTGATTTGACAAAAAAAGCATTTGGTTAAAGAGCAGTTATGGAGACTGTGAGAAGTTGGCCCGATATGCAACGTTCGCTATTCTAGCGACCGCTATGTATCGTTCCAACGACCCTTATGGTGTTTGGTTGTAAGTCAACCTATAGACCAGCTATCCTAGTAGCGTGGATACGAGCAGTCTAAGGCTAAAGACTCGAGAGGGCGTGTTAAGCCAGCTGTTTACCACACATGTACCCCTTGAACACCCAGTGAAAGGACACCACACAAGTGTTATGAAAATAAACAGTATATTTATTAAGAATCACAACAGCCCTGTTCTCTTTATGAGGACAGGGTACTAAGCACAAACCAAATCTCTTTAGCAAATACTTCAAGTGCACAATTAGTGTCCGAGGACACGGAAAGATTACGGTCTCGGGCGGACCCGATGAGGCAAGTCGGAAGCGAGGGACTCGGGACCCTAGAGTAAGGAGGCTATGCAGGCACCGAAATGCCGAGTTACCTAGCCACGAGGGCTGCGGCTGCACAAGTCTTACAGGCGTCGGGGTCTTCGCTGACGAGCCAGGAGCCGGAAGAAAAGGAGTTGCTGGCCGGCGACCAGTGCTGAATAGTTCGTAGCGATCCAAGCCTGGATCGGAGATTGAAGAAACCTGAAAGCAGAGGGGACCAAGTTCGTACTACTAGCCAGTAGTCAGAGGGTACCAGGAAGGCACCGGTTGGCCGTCACCTCGACCAGGTGAGTGGGCGACGCTAGGCTCTGCAGTCTCACGGACCAGGAGGCGTTGTCGGCGACCACGGCGGAGGTGCGAGCTGTCCCACGAAGGATGATGCTGTCGGCGTCGCTGGGCCCAGGATGGGGCAACAAGCCTTGGCAGTTCTCAGGGCCACGTGGTGGGCCTAAGAGGGCGTCTTGAGTGGACCAGGAGGGTCCGGGGTGCTTCTCGCAAAGATGGAAGCAAGGGCCAGTCTGGAGCAACCAGACCAGCAGTGATGATTCTCGGATGTCGTCACAGAAGGACACAAGCCAGCGGCTAGTGACCAGACAACGTGCTGAGCAGCGAGCAGAAGGGCCCCACGCAGATCGTGGAGATGCTGGGAGACTGCACTTCGGTGCTGGAGCGGCTCAGGTTCGGGGCTTCTCGGACCCCAGAGCACTCACCAGAGAGTTACCTCGATGGTCGTGCTGGTTTTTAAGAGCGTGCAGGTTCTGATGATGGCCGGTCCCTCGAGGTCTCGTCGCACCCACAGATCACAGCTGAGCTGATGACGTGGGTAGAGGTCAGAGGTGCCAGGGAAGCCGGTTCTCGTCGAGCTGGGCCGTCGGATTCCTTGAGGAAGGACTTACAGCAAACCGCAGAGTTCTTAGTTGGTGCCCGCTGATGCAGGGTGACTACTCCTTAGTCACAAGGGAGAAATCTTGAGAAGAGTCTTGAATGTCCTTTCGTAGAAAGTAGTTCTTGAATCAAAGATGATCTAATTTGGAAGGGTCCCCGCTCCGGTCTTTATTCTAAAGAAAGGGGTGGGTACATGACTAGGTCCTGCCCTAAGGGTGGGACCAGGAAGGGGGGTAGTTACGCCCCTCTCCCCTGCCGGACTTTCCCCAGGCCAGGGCTGTCGCCCCTGGAACTGGTTCTAACCGGCAGATGCGTAGTGAGCACCGGGGTGCCACTCCGCAGTCACCTTCTCGCCAAAGCCCTACCTACCCAGAATACACAAACCCTGTCTGGGACGGTGCGAACAGCGCCCTCGACAGGAAACCCTTTGTCCAAGTGCTCCTCGCTGGGAGGACTCCCAGCAGCAGGAGGTCAGACTCGTGTCTGTGGTGGCAGCATCCATTTTGTGGAGCTGAGGCTTCAGTTAACTTTAACCGGGGTTCACAGTTACGTACATGTCGTGTCCCTCTAGAAGGGTGGAATGCTAACCTCGTCGCCAGCATTGGTGAGAGGGCAGCACCCCGATTCGTATGACACCTTACTCGACATGCCTGGGTAACGCGACACCGGAGTTACCGATATGGTACGCGTTACCATGGAACAGCTATTGGGTCTTGATTCCGCAAGCTGCAACCGGGCTCGGCTCGGGCCTGAACCTAGCTCACACGAGCCCACGCACTCTGCCTTCAGGATCGTTAAGGCCTGCCATAGGAGTGACTGATAGGAACTCGGGTGTCCATTGTATGGTTAGATATAGAGCTACTATACCTAAAGCGAAGGGTGGTTACACGTCTTCGCCCCAGCTGTCGTGCAGCCAGTTGTGTCAAATTTAGGAGGCCAGCCAGGGGTGGCATAATACATGCTTCAGCCCCTGGCGGCCCTGGGTACACCTATGCCCTGCGTTACGGGGTCTGATAAGGTGGCCCAGTACCAATTGGAAATGCACCTAGGGTACATGGAATCCATTTTAAAGAGAGAGCAGTAGGCCTGGGGTCCTGATTGGCAGGGTCCCAGGTCGACTATGTCCAAAACCAGCTAAAACACAGGGCAAAAAGTTGGGGGCAACCATAGTCAGGATGTACCTTCCTACACAACCCCCCCCCCCCAAACGAAAGGAGATAAGGCTATCCTTGCCCAGGTAAGCCTCTATTACCTAAGTGGCCATATAAGGAAGGACCAGCTCTGGCTTGGTTTCCCCCTGTGTCATGGTCCACTAGGCAACCCCTCACCCTAAGGGTATCTGAGGGTCTCCACCATAGGGAATCTCTGTCTCTGGTGTGTCTTGGGAAAGAAGAAGGCTGATGCTGGGATGGAGTACTGAAGTGAGGCTCCTCTACCTTTGGGCTCAACTTCCTCCAATCACCATTCATCATGTGTGCCTTCCTTTCTTTAGCTGAGATGCACTGAGCTCTCAGGGTCAGCCTCTGGCTACCTAAAGCGGGAGGCTGAGTCCCTCTGTTTGGCTTACTGGAGGGACAGGTCAGGTCTGGGGTTTTTAGGCCCCATGTTTGGCTGTGCCCAACAGTGTCCAGCTGTGGGAGTTCCCTAACTACTTTTAAGGGGGATCCCTCAGGAGTCTGTTCTATTTTCACTTGGCTAGGTTTACCAGCTTCAGTGATCCTAATCTGCTGATTAAGGGGTTCTTTTGGACAGGGGGCCCTTTTGGGTCCACCACTGGCCTCCCTAATCTCTTCAGCCCTGGGCTGACTGAGACAGGGTAGAGAGGTGCAGGTTACCTGCTCCAGACTGGGTCCCACCTGGGAAGGGTCCACTGCCATCAGGGGCTCTGCCAGGCTAGGCCTGACTACCTCTGGGGCAGTTCCTTCAACAGGGGTAGAGTCAGTTCCCTGAGGAGGCTGGCTCTCACCTAGTGTCTGGGAGGGGGAAGACTCTTCTTCCTCCTTAATGCTCTCGGTTTGAGTGGAGTGATCCATTGTTTCAGGCTTCACAACCTCACTATCTGTTTGAGTAGAGGCTGAGACCATTTCAACCTTGCCAACCTTTTCAGGAGGGCACTCAGTCTGTGTTTGGGCTGTGACTGTCACAGCCCTCCTATCCTGTCCTGGAAAGTCTGTCTGAGCCTGGGCAGTGGCTACCACTGCCCGTCCAACCTTTTCAGGGAGGAATGGTGCTTGGACTGGGGCTGTAGCTATTACTGCCCCACTAACCTGTCTGGATAGGCCTATCATTCTGGAATGAGTTTCTTGCTCCACCTCAGCCCATGCTGAGAGTTCCAGGTCATTCCCCAGTAAGCAATCTACGGGTAGGTTATCTGTCACTGCCACTCTCATGGGCCCTGTGACATTACCCCAGCTGAGCGTGACTACTGCCATGGGATGCCTTCTCTTCATTCCATGAATGTCCGTCACCTGATAAGTAAAACCAGGGGTCAGTTGAGCAGAGGGGACCAGATGGTCACTCACCATGGTGAGGCTGGCCCCTGTGTCTCTGAATGCCTCAACTTTCTGACCATTCACTAAAACTTCTTGTCTATACTTTCCCAAAATGTGGGGTCCAGTAGGGAAGTTGGCAAACCCCATGCCAGTCTCACAGACAAGAGTGTGGTCAGGGAACCTGGCTAAGCCATAGTCCTCCTGATTGCCCAAAGTAATGCCCACCACATTCTTGGGGGCACTCCCACCACCTGGGGGATTACCACTAGTGGTAACAGGAGGTCTGGGAGTGTTACTTGGGGGTATGTTTTCCTTATTGCTATTTTTAGGGCACTTGGCATCACTTTTGTAATGGCCCACCTGTTTACAGGTATGGCAATAAGGTTTCTTCTGTTCTGAAGGAGTGTTCTGGGACCCACCACCCTTGTTGGAGTTTTGGGGCCCTTGGGAAGTCTTCTCTGTGGATTTATCCCCACCCTTCTCTTGAGGCTTGGTCGATTCCTTTTCCTGGTCACCACCCAGGTTTTTAGGCCTAACCCTGGTTCTGACCCATTTGTCTGCCCTCTTACCCAATTTCTGTGGAGAGGTCAGATCAGAGTCTACCAGGTGCTGATGTAATAACTGGTTCTGACAATTATTTAAGATTTGCTCCCTCATAATTAGATTATACAATCCTTTAAAATCAGTAACCTTACTACCCAGTAGCCAGCCTTCAAAAGCCTTAGTGGCACAATCGACAAAATCAGACCAATCTTGAGACTGCGTTTTCTGGGTATCCCTGAACAGCACCCTGTACTGCTCAGTGGTTAGGCCGAACCCTTCAACGAGTGTATTTTTCAAGATTTGGTAATTGTTAGCATCCTCCACCCTTGTGGTGAGGAGCTTGTCTCTTCCTTTTCCTTCAAAGGAGAGCCACAAGATAGCTGCCCACTGACTCTGGGGAACACCCTGCACAGTGCAGGCCCTCTCCAAAGCAGTAATCCATTTGTGGATGTCGTCCCCTTGTTTAAAGGGGGGCACTATCTTACCAAGGTGTTTCGTATCGAAACTCTTTTCCCTATTACTAGGTACATTGCTGCCACCAGTGGGGACTGCCCCACTTAACTGTTGCTCTCTAGCAAAGGCAAGCCTTTCTTTGGCCAGGGCAAGTTCTTCCCTTTCGATCCTCAGATTGGCTGCCCTTTCCTTAGCTTCGTACACTCTCCTCTGAGGGGACGTCATCCCTCTTTGAGAAGAGTTGTGAGAGCCATTGGTTCGAAGGGATCTGCCAGAGTCTCTTGACAGAGATCGGGCTCGTCCATTCCCAATGTTAAGCTGACCTGATAGTGGCCCCAGGGGTCCCCCAGTACCGCTATCATGTTTGCTTAAGTTGGACCTGCTTAGTCTGACGACTTCTACCTGTCCCTTATCTGCCTCATCCCCAGAGAGATCCTCATCCTCATCCTCCTCCACATCCTCGTTCTCAGTTGCGAGGTGAATGAGGTCAGGATCGTCTCGGGTTCCCTCGAGGGGAGGCATGTCTCCTTCTGGATTAGAAGAGCTACGAAGTTTCTCAGCTCTCCTGGCATCATAAGTCTCCAAGAGACCAATCAGAAAGGACGTTGTGGGGTTAGACCCCTGCTGAATCTTCCTGGAGTGACACAGTCGTCTTAACTCCTTGAAGCTCAGCACAGTATATCCTGAAGGGATGACCTGTGGAGGGTCAACTGACACAAGGGGAGACTCAGAGTTTCCTCCTTTGTCCGACATACTGTTTCTAGTGTGGTGTAAGTGATGCACCTACCTACACTACGTGTTTACCTACTGTACCCTTGCTAAGAGTTGTAGCCAAGGTGTGCTAAGCCTTGAGGAGCTACAACAGCTGGTTCAGTAGAACTCAGAGTATTCTAAGCTTTTAGTTATATGTACTAACAGTACTTGTGCGATCTTTCAACAAGATATTCTTAGGATACGTGTGGTAAAACAACAGCAAGCTCAAATCCCACCGCTGCCACCAATGTGAGAAGTTGGCCTGATATGCAACGTTCGCTATTCTAGCGACCGCTATGTATCGTTCCAACGACCCTTATGGTGTTTGGTTGTAAGTCAACCTATAGACCAGCTATCCTAGTAGCGTGGATACGAGCAGTCTAAGGCTAAAGACTCGAGAGGGCGTGTTAAGCCAGCTGTTTACCACACATGTACCCCTTGAACACCCAGTGAAAGGACACCACACAAGTGTTATGAAAATAAACAGTATATTTATTAAGAATCACAACAGCCCTGTACTCTTTATGAGGACAGGGTACTAAGCACAAACCAAATCTCTTTAGCAAATACTTCAAGTGCACAATTAGGAACAAGTGTCCGAGGACACGGAAAGATTACGGTCTCGGGCGGACCCGATGAGGCAAGTCGGAAGCGAGGGACTCGGGACCCTAGAGTAAGGAGGCTATGCAGGCACCAAAATGCCGAGTTACCTAGCCACGAGGGCTACGGCTGCACAAGTCTTACAGGCGTCGGGGTCTTCGCTGACGAGCCAGGAGCCGGAAGAAAAGGAGTTGCTGGCCGGCGACCAGTGCTGAATAGTTCGTAGCGATCCAAGCCTGGATCGGAGATTGAAGAAACCTGAAAGCAGAGGGGACCAAGTTCGTACTACTAGCCAGTAGTCAGAGGGTACCAGGAAGGCACCGGTTGGCCGTCACCTCGACCAGGTGAGTGGGCGACGCTAGGCTCTGCAGTCTCACGGACCAGGAGGCGTTGTCGGCGACCACGGCGGAGGTGCGAGCTGTCCCACGAAGGATGATGCTGTCGGCGTCGCTGGGCCCAGGATGGGGCAACAAGCCTTGGCAGTTCTCAGGGCCACGTGGTGGGCCTAAGAGGGCGTCTTGAGTGGACCAGGAGGGTCCGGGGTGCTTCTCGCAAAGATGGAAGCAAGGGCCAGTCTGGAGCAACCAGACCAGCAGTGATGATTCTCGGATGTCGTCACAGAAGGACACAAGCCAGCGGCTAGTGACCAGACAACGTGCTGAGCAGCGAGCAGAAGGGCCCCACGCAGATCGTGGAGATGCTGGGAGACTGCACTTCGGTGCTGGAGCGGCTCAGGTTCGGGGCTTCTCGGACCCCAGAGCACTCACCAGAGAGTTACCTCGATGGTCGTGCTGGTTTTTAAGAGCGTGCAGGTTCTGATGATGGCCGGTCCCTCGAGGTCTCGTCGCACCCACAGATCACAGCTGAGCTGATGACGTGGGTAGAGGTCAGAGGTGCCAGGGAAGCCGGTTCTCGTCGAGCTGGGCCGTCGGATTCCTTGAGGAAGGACTTACAGCAAACCGCAGAGTTCTTAGTTGGTGCCCGCTGATGCAGGGTGACTACTCCTTAGTCACAAGGGAGAAATCTTGAGAAGAGTCTTGAATGTCCTTTCGTAGAAAGTAGTTCTTGAATCAAAGATGATCTAATTTGGAAGGGTCCCCGCTCCGGTCTTTATTCTAAAGAAAGGGGTGGGTACATGACTAGGTCCTGCCCTAAGGGTGGGACCAGGAAGGGGGGTAGTTACGCCCCTCTCCCCTGCTGGACTTTCCCCAGGCCAGGGCTGTCGCCCCTGGAACTGGTTCTAACCGGCAGATGCGTAGTGAGCACCGGGGTGCCACTCCGCAGTCACCTTCTCGCCAAAGCCCTACCTACCCAGAATACACAAACCCTGTCTGGGACGGTGCGAACAGCGCCCTCGACAGGAAACCCTTTGTCCAAGTGCTCCTCGCTGGGAGGACTCCCAGCAGCAGGAGGTCAGACTCGTGTCTGTGGTGGCAGCATCCATTTTGTGGAGCTGAGGCTTCAGTTAACTTTAACCGGGGTTCACAGTTACGTACATGTCGTGTCCCTCTAGAAGGGTGGAATGCTAACCTCGTCGCCAGCATTGGTGAGAGGGCAGCACCCCGATTCGTATGACACCTTACTCGACATGCCTGGGTAACGCGACACCGGAGTTACCGATATGGTACGCGTTACCATGGAACAGCTATTGGGTCTTGATTCCGCAAGCTGCAACCGGGCTCGGCTCGGGCCTGAACCTAGCTCACACGAGCCCACGCACTCTGCCTTCAGGATCGTTAAGGCCTGCCATAGGAGTGACTGATAGGAACTCGGGTGTCCATTGTATGGTTAGATATAGAGCTACTATACCTAAAGCGAAGGGTGGTTACACGTCTTCGCCCCAGCTGTCGTGCAGCCAGTTGTGTCAAATTTAGGAGGCCAGCCAGGGGTGGCATAATACATGCTTCAGCCCCTGGCGGCCCTGGGTACACCTATGCCCTGCGTTACGGGGTCTGATAAGGTGGCCCAGTACCAATTGGAAATGCACCTAGGGTACATGGAATCCATTTTAAAGAGAGAGCAGTAGGCCTGGGGTCCTGATTGGCAGGGTCCCAGGTCGACTATGTCCAAAACCAGCTAAAACACAGGGCAAAAAGTTGGGGGCAACCATAGTCAGGATGTACCTTCCTACAGAGACAGCCACAAAGTGCGCTATACACATGCACGAGAGACTGAAAGCTTTGCGACAGACTTGGAAAAAATGTACATAGACTGGTGGAACAGAAAGAAAGTACTGCTTGTTGACTGGATGGAAAGTTTAAGTACAGGCAGAAAATAAACAAGCGTGAAAACCCACTAATCACTTGCAAGAACCAGAAGGATGGGAAAGAAATGTGAACGGACGAACACCAAAGCATGTGATTCACTCATGAATATGAGGGTGAGAATGTTGTGGCAGTGGTGTTTGTCCTCATCTGCTCGGGTCACAATCGAAGTTATCTAAAAAAAAAACCAGCACGGACTCAGTCACCAGCCTCCTGTGCGGACCTGGAACTACAGCTGGGGCAGAGGGTCCGGGGTGGACGAGAGGGGTGAGCAGAGGCAGAGAGAGAGGCCACTGGAGACTGGTAGAGAGCAGCTGAGACAGGCAGACAGTGGCAAAGACAGAGGGGCTAGCAGAGGCAGACATAGGTCACTGGAGACAGCTAGCAGGAGAGACAGAAAAGGGCGGCAGAGAGAGCGGGGCGAACAGCGGCAGAGAACCACTGGAGACAGTCAGAGAGCAACCGGAACAGGCAAAGGGCATCCAAGAGAGAGGGGGTACCAGCAGCGGAAAGAGACCACTGGAGACAGTCGGAGAGCAGCCTAGACAGACAGACGGCGGCAGAGAGAGAGGGGCGAGCAGCAACAGGGAGAAGTCACTGAAGACGACGAGCTAAGAGGCTTCAGCTTGATCAAAGATAAAATACAAGCTATATTAAGAGAATTAAGAGAAATTAAAATAACCGCTAGAAAGACACCAGTAAAACGTCCCAGGCACTTATGCTCATAATGGTTCGAGGGGGAGGGGATCCTCATCAATAAATAAAATTGTGAGGGAGGGTGTGATGTCGCAGCCAGAGCAGGAGACTTTGGAGCGTCCGATTCGAGTCTCGGCGTTGGCTCAGCAGCCAGTGATTCTTGGCACATGACTTAATTCCGCTGTGACTGTAAATTAATGAGCCCTTGTTTAATGTGACCGGTGCACGGGTAAAGCACTTAAACGCCTTCAGGGCAAGTAGGCGCTGAATACAACAATGATCAGAGCAGGGTGTGAAAGAAAGAGATTTAGTCAAGGGCAGGAGGCCCCTCGGTTGTGATAAAAAACAAGGATCGATACCAGTAGAAAAAGAAAGCTTAGACAAAAGAGTGAGGAATGTATGGAGAAGAGGAAAGATAAACAAGCATATGGGATGTGAAGGATCAATTGACTGCTTTTTTTATTTAATGCGATTTCATAAAGTGCGAACTTTACCCGAATGTGTCAGAGCGCTTTACATAAGAACTAGTTGCAAAACATGAGGACTAAGGATTACATACGTTACATAAAAGATACAAGCAGAAACCAGACCGAAGCAGAGAGAGAGAGCAAAAAAGAAACGCAAAAGAAGCTCTCGGCATTGCAGGGGGCGGGGCAGCCGAACCCGAACCCTTTGAAGTAGCCAGGCTGAAAAAATGCAATTAGGACGGCCTGCGGCCGAAGTAGCCAGGCTGAAAAAAATGCAATTAGGACGGCCTGCAGCCGTGAATAAGTGACGGCCGGGGGGGGGGGGGGGGCGGGGAGAGAGGAACAGATGGCTGTGAAGGGAGAAAGGCTGCTGGCAGGGGGAAGGCTCGTGCATCAGAGCAGGTCACGTGATTGGGATTCACGTGAACAATCGAAAATCTGCATCGTAAAAAGTGGATGGATGGCAAAGGGTCTCTCAACTAGACCTAAAAATAAAGACAGTCATGAAAATAAATGGTTTTCTGTCTTTATTGATCTGTAAAAATAAGTGAAAACGGAAAACAGGGAGCATTGCATATACATTAAGTAAAGTGGGGCTTGATGATTAACCCTGTGGCACACTGCATGGTCGGGAGAAAGATGGAGAGAGAAAGTCTCCCAAGGCCACTAACTGGGCTCGGTTAATGAGGAACGAAGTTAATCGGATTAAGGCTTCATCTTTACGGCCAATGGAGGCAAGTCAGCCAACCAGAAGATCATGGTTGACCGTATTGAAAGCAGCCGATAGTTCTAATAAAATAAAATCTGCATTTCCTCTATAGTCTACCTGAGTTCTTCGGTGGCAGTAATTACAGCGAGCTCTGTATTATGATGACCACAAAACTCAAACTGTGTTGGGTTCAGGATCTGATTGTTATTTATGAGGGTACTCAGTTCATGATTGATGGCCTTCTCAAAAATGTGGGCTTGAAATGCTAAGCGAGATATAGGCCTATATTTATTTGGATTCCTTGCATCTAAATTTGATTCTTTTAAGAGCGGGAATATCAAGGCAATTTTCCACTCCTGACCGAAATATTTGATTAAACATGCATGTAAGGTGCCCTTCTATTAGGTGCCAGATGCATGATTCTGGGAGGACAGGTATTCTGTTTGGATCTGGATTTACCTTGTTTTAAATAGTCCAGCGTCTGACCTGCAGTCAAAGCGGAAAAGGAAGATTGGAAATGTGCTTTATTTTTAGGGGTGGGACTAACTGATGGACCAAGCAGGTCAGAGATAGTGATAGAAAGAGCGAGGGAACCGATGGGGCCGTTGGGAACTACAGAGGAGTCATAGACTGATTTAACCTTGGCTTAGAAGGAGGATGCCAGATTATTGCAGAACTGTTGACTAATCATAGGATTTTGTGCTTCTGGAAATGTAGAAAGATTAACCACTGCAAACAGTTCCCTTGAGTTTTTAGAGACCTCCGTTTTTGCAGTAAAATAATGTTTATATGCATTGACTTTCTCGATTTAAACAAGAATATCATGGTAGAGAAGTTTCCCCTACCGAAAATCAATTAATTGTTGTCTGAGACAAAAGGAGTGAAATTGTTTTCTACTGTGGATTTGTCCTCAGCCTACCATCAAGTGGAGCTTCATCACACTATCAGGAATTTGACAGCGTTTCACATCTGTTGGCACTTATAGGTTCTTATGCATGCTGTTTGGGCTGGCCTCAGCAGCTGCGGTGTTCCAGAACTCATGCAAAAACTGTTTAATAAACAAAGTGGTGTTAAGTTTTTTCAGGACGACATCTTAGTGATGGGACGCACCAGGGAGGAACATGGTGGTAGGCTGAGGGAAGTTTTAGCAATATTAAGTTAAAATGGTTTCGCAGCGGAATGGAATAAATGCAAATTCTGCATGTAATCAGTGACCTATCTGGTTCATGTAGTTAGTGATAAAGGAATTTTTAGGTTTGTAGATTTCTCTTAATTTTATTTCAAATTTTGTAAAAAAAAAAAAAAAGATTTGCAGAGAAGACGTTTGGGTTAAGGCAATTGTTAAAAGAATGAAATACTTTTTAAATAGAATGAGGAACTGAAATAGGAATTTCTTCGCATTAAGAGAGACATATGCACTGCACTTCCTTTGCAAGGGTTTGATCTTAATTCTAGTACTATACTTACTACGGATGCTAGTGGTAAGGGTTTAGGGGCAGTGCTGAGCCAGGTGTCTATCAAGAATGGGAAGGAAGTGGAGGAAACAGTTGCATTTGCTTTGCGTTCTTTATCCCCAACGGAGGTGGAGTACTCTGTCATGAGTACGCTTAGACAGTACGTATAGGGTTGTGATTTCTTGGTGCCCGCTGATCACTTACTTTTGGTGAATGCTTTATCTAGGGAAGGGTCTGTTTGTGCTACTTCCAGGTTGACAAGGATGCACTCCAGTTACTTGATTATTATAATTACAAAGTGGAGTACTTTCCAGGACGTAAGAATAAGGTAGCAGATTTCTTAAGTAGGTCCCCTGTTAGTGGGGAGGTTCCTTTGATGGATGAGTGGGACCAGTACAGTGTGTCTATTATTGCTGAGGAAAGCATTGCCATTCTTGAGATCGAGTGGTTGGAGAACTACAGAGAGGATACGGTTATGGAAGAAATTAAGAAGTTTGTGGTTGAAGAATGGCTTGCCAAGAACATACTTGATGTCGAAGTTGAGACATTTTGGTATCTCATAGAAGATTTGTCTGTGTCTGATAAAGGACTTTTGTTGAGGGGGGTTTAAAGTAGTTCTTTCATGTGATTTGAAAGGAAGGATTCTGGAGTTAATGCATGGGGGTGTAGTGTAGTTCCTATTTTCCCAATAGGCTCTGCGCATTGGAATAATATAAACGATAGCTTAGACGTAGGACTGAGGTCGACTAGGTCTCTATTGAAAATGTTAGACTTAATTTAGGTTTGCCAGCTAGCTCGGAGGTCACTAGAAACTTTCTCGAATGAACAGGGAGGAGTGAACTTCCCTGATAAGACAAGAAGGGATTCCGCTTCTGACAACCGCATAAACATGACCACTTTGCTCCCCCAGAATAAGGAGTATATCTCCAGAGTCGTGTGAAAACAATAGATAGCTATTTCACTCAGTCAGTTGTGCATACTTAGTTTCACCAGAGTGCAGAGAAATAGAGAGACGAGCGTTTCAATAAAAGGTGTTATTTATTGAACAGTCTTCTTTCTCATGCAAGAGAAATGAATTGCTATGATTGCAATACTTGTTATAAAGTAAAGTGCGTACAGTAAAAGGAGTATTATAAAATAATACTGTAAAAGCACTGATATGGTTTCTGAGCCATATGACACTAAAAAGGTATAAAATATATACAGTTACATACATAGATAAAAGCTTGACTAAACATACTCAACTGGTGCTTCTAAATACGCCTATCCCGGTGTACCTAACCTAAGCCTAGTACGTGGGAAGGAGTAGATGGGCTGCAGTTTAAGTTAAGTTTAGATTGTTGCCAAGTATCGGACCCAAGAATTCTCTAAGGATCTAATCCGCTCCGTACCTTGGTTTCTAGAATCGAGGAGCTCTTGTATCTCGCTCTCAGGACTCGATCTCCCAGTATCCCGCGAGGGAGACTGGAAACACCGGAGCTGGATTTTCTCGGCAGGAGAAAAAGACAGTGTCTTTCTCAGTGCGTCAGTTGGGAGGGACGGCTTCCTTCGGCACTCATCAGCTGGGCTTCGGATACGTAGATAGCTGCTCTTCTCCACACCACTGTGTGTTGCTTAAGGCAAACGCTGGTATATTTATACCTGGAAGGTGCCGTGTTTGACGTAAGGTTTGGACATAAGACGTTAATTAAAGTAGTGACCGTTCTTTCAGTGCATGTAGGAGTTCTAATGACAAATCAAAACAAAGGCACGGGGAATTCCCAGGTTGCTGAAGATTTGGTATGTTGTAAGAACTTGTTGTGCTTTCTAGGAGTCTAAGGAAGTAGCCTCGCCGCATTTGGTTTGCAGTGGCTTATTATTAAATGTGAGATATTTTGATTAGGGTCCTAGATAAAACACAACAGGGGGCATTTATAAAAAAGGATCAAGAATTTTTACTGGCGGCCTGGGTTGGACTCTGCTATCGAAAGCTTTGTGCGACAATGCAGTAATTGCTCTGGTGCTGACAAATCCCAGAAGATGTTAAGACCGCTCTGTTAGGTGTGACCGAGTTAACAGAAGGTCCTTGTCAATCATTAGCTGTTGACATTTGGGCTCTATTCTGGACAGAGTGGGCGGGGAGGTCACATTTGTCATTGTCTTTATGAATTTGTATTCCAAGTGGCCGAAAGTTGGAGTGTTTTTTAAAGTGGATGCAGAAGTAGATGGCTCATTTTTGGAGGGGGCCTTTCTGAGGGGAGGGTATGTCTAAGAAGTTATTGAGTAGCAATGGTCCACAGTTTAGGGCAGACAAAGTGGAATTATTCCTCTCCAGGAATGGTGTGTGCCTTGCACACGGCAGTATACCATCCTGAAGGGAATGGTTGTGTATAGAGGTTCAACTGTGTGATTATAGGTAGTGTACAAGCAGCTGTGAATGCTGGTAAGAATTAGGAGAAGTAAGTGAATTACTCTGTTGGTGACCAGTTATAATCCATTTAAAGTGTTGAGAGGACGTGAACCGTTCACAAAGGATAATAAAGTATGGGTGTCTAGAGATTTGAAAAGTAAGTGGTCTCCTGCGGTGATTATGAAGAATCTTTTTGTTAGCGCAAAGAGCCAATAAGGATTACCATGATGAAAAGAGAAATGTGGAAAGTGTTTCCTTGCAGAAGGATGATTGGGTGAGTGTCAAGATTGATTGCAAGGTCAAGAAGGGCAATAGTAAGTTAACCAGGCCTCTTCGAGTGGTAGAGGTTTTTGCTTGCTCTTGTAAATTGTCTAATGCGAAGGTCTGGGATTTCAAAAGGCTTGCTAGGTGCGACCACGGTGTGGCAAGTTCAAGACTAGTAGTAGGGGAAGGACTGTCTTGTGTCCTAAGACGTTTGAGGATTTTCCTGTGGGTTAAACTGTTTAAGAAATGATAAAATGTACTCTTAAGGGTGTTATTCATTTTCTTTGTCTGTGGTATTCGTATTTGCACACATAGTTTAGTTCTGTCATATGTAAGGTTCAACTGTGTAGTGGATATCTGTATTATCTTTTGTTATGTTTGTTAAAGGGGGAGGATGTGTGGCATCTGGTTCTCCTGGTGCACGTAGGTGGTCCTCATGAGTGATTGTTACCAGGGGCGGGCAGGAAGGCTGGAATGCTCTAGTGTCAGTTAGCCAAATTGAATAGAACGGATGAAGTAGCAGACGTGCCTGTCTGCTTTTTTATAAATAAATACTTCTGACTTACCTGATCATCCTGTCTTTGTTGGAGGGGACACTACATAAAGCTTGTCATTACACATTTAACACTACCATGATTTCCAAATGTGGGGCACCTTTCTAGCTATCTGATTTTCTGAGGGATATTTTGATGTTGGTACCCGGGCCTATTTTCTGTCAAAGTCGCACCCTGAACAACAACTTCCTCTTCTACTCTCCTGTTCAATTTCATTTCCTGTACTCAAGCCATTTTCTTTTTTCTTAGTCAATTATTAACACTTGAGGGATAATGTGGGTCCCCCTGTTGCTCTAATTTCACATTTCTGCAAGCTTCATTCTTCTGTTTTCGCTTGGCAGGTGCTGAGCCAGAACCGAGGCCGGAAGGCATCTGATCGGCCACCAGAGAAACCCAAGGAGAAGGAGGAGCCAAGCATCTTCACTGATGCAGACTTCAAGCGCTTTGAGCGGGAATATTTTGGGGGAGGAGCTGGCACAGTCAAATAAGGATGGCTCGAAAAACATTTTTCTCCAACATTGTAAGAGAACTGTGTAGACATTCAGTTCCAGTGCTATCCAGGTTCAGTGCTAAAGATGTTCAGGTAGTTGCAGGGTCCGGAAAGAAGACTTGGTAGGTGGCATGTCGCCTTTCTTTCACCTTGCCCCATTGCTGCAAGTATGTCTCTAAAAGAGATGCATAATATTTGGTACTGGGCAGTAAACCTGGCTAGAGGAGTCCATAAAGTAGTTGTCAAGAAAGAAAAGGTATTGTACGAGGCACGCAGACCGACATTATTAGTGTGTATTATTTCCATGTGTCTTGCCTGTGTTCAAACCTTTATTCTTTTTTTATAACGTGTTACAAGGAGTTTGATTATTTAATTGAATGCAACTTAAATAAATTATTTCTAAAAAATGCAGCACATAGTTTTTATTTTGTTATGTATTTGGTAGGGTACCAAAATATATAGAAAGGCTAAATACACTGTGGTGTCCTATGTACAACCTTCTTGCTTTCCCCAGGAGGAATCTAGATGGCCATATTGTTTAGTGATTGAGCACTCCTCTATGTAGCAGAGGGCCAAATTGTAGTTGAGGCTTCCCCCACTAAATTAAAAAATAAACCGAAGACACTGGAAATTTTAGTTTTTACTCTCTGCACAGCTTCTTTAGCCCACTTCAGCACCATATCTGGGTACATACCCAGCTGAATGCAAGATCGCGCACAAAACCACTGGCACCCGGAACAAGGATTTCTCAAAACGGATAACACTGATCAGCAGTAGAATAGCTTCTCATTGGTGCACCCTCCCTTGTGGCCAATATGATGTTTGACTGCTGTTTCTCTCCCAACAGTTGTATCTTCTTTAACCACAGGCATGTGGGGGGGAATTCGGTAGCAGCAAACCACTGTCCAAATTTCCTGCTTTGGTTTAGCTTTAAAATGGACCGCTATTCAACCTGGTGTAACTGTCACAGTGGGGTGAAACAGAAGACCGAGGTGGAGGAATGCCGATATGTACATTGGAAGGAATTATGCACACGCCATAGTAGACACGAGAAAATGTTTAGGGGTGTAGGTCCTTACGGACAGAGGGGATTTTGCCCAGTGGTACTAATGACACAAACCATGTGTTGCAACACACGAGGAGAGATACTGTCCCCTCGGGTCATACAAGTGATTCTGCCTCACTTGAAGCTTTGAGGGGCAATACATTGCTTGAATGTGTCTCGCACGTTTTTCTGCCATATTAGAGTATCGACAATAACAGTTTTTTAATAGAATGGGCACAATTTGCCGCAGAGTGACTTCATTAAAGTACTCTTATGTCGCAGCTTGCTTTTTGTGGCAAGCAACAGGAATGAGAATTTTGGCATGTATGTCACAAATATGTCCGTCAAACTCTAAAGGAATATTCGCCGGAATTGACGTGTCTTGAGTACCACACTCTTGCCTACAATATTGGAAGTGCTTATACTGTTGCATGCTTCTTAAGTACCACATGCGTGCCTACAATACCGGAAGTACCAATGCATTTTGCACAGCGCACACAACCTGCGCTTGCTCTGCATTATCCTCATCATTATTTTAAACTACCATGTATTTATGCATGACTTTCTCATTGTGCTCCACTTTTTCAGGTACAAAAAATTGGGTGACCATCCTAAATTTCGAATGCTACAACACATGCATTTATGTGTGTTCACTGTATAGGGCTTTGTCCATAGCACCTTGGTCCTGAAGAAAGCACTCTTCATTGGCTGAAACATGTCGACTACCACTAGGATGTGAGATCGGTAATTTCTCATGACACATCCACCATTGCTTTACACCCTACTGAAGGAATCCGTAATTCAAACATTTTTACCTAAGGGTGGATATCCTGGAGGTAGTTTTAAAATTCCCTCACAAAGTCAACACATCACAAAAAGAAACCAGCTCCCATTATCAGGTGTTCTAGCACACCAAAGGTGCACGTCTATGCCCAGTATGTGCAATGTTTTGGGGGCGTTAGCACTGCTGCTGCACTCTGTCTGTTAAAGTGGTAAAATTATTTCTGGTTCTGATATAATTACAACCACCCACAAATCCCAAAATGCTTTAGAGGTGGCAACATGGATCTTGAGGCTATATTATGCAAAATGCCACCATTTTACGTCTGCTTTTTATCTTGTCCATGTGCTCTAATATCACAGAAAGGTCTGCAGACACTTGCTAAGCCACTTCTATAATATGGATTATGCCGGTGCAATTAATGTGGCTGCAATATCCTAAGAGGGTGTTTACATGCAAATGAGGAAACCCTACTGCTTGTTCACCCACGCTATATTAGAAGTGTGGGTGCGTTGGCAAAGAACTGGGAGACCACCAGATATGAAGGGGTGCACTGTCAGGGATTTCAACCAACTGGTTGCATTTCTGTAATGTGCGGCTTCGAAATGTGGTACAGGTTTACTCCTACACTGGAAACCACACTTTGTTTTTGTAATTGAGTGCACATTCTCTGTCTCCGCCAGGCGCACCCTAACATGCATGGGCCAAAGAGCAGATTGGGAATGTGTATCTGATATTTAATACTGCTCAAGGTTCTCATTGAGGCTGCAAGGATTTTTGCTGTTAAATGTATCAATCCTAAACAAGTTGATTTTGAGAAAATGCCAAATTCACAATCAAGTGTCCTAGCTCCTAAGCCATGTTCAAATGTGAGCTTAATGTCCATCGTCTTTGTGTTGTTGTCTCCCTTTCCTTAAGTCTGTACTGTCTTGCTATGTCAGCCTGGAAGTGTTTGCATCAGACTCCAGCACTGTGCAGATAACCAGAGATTAAATTAAGTGCCAGCAGCGATTAGAAATGATATCAATCTGGACAGATGTTTGATCAGCCATAAGCTTACTAGGGGGGAGCCTGTTAGTACGAATTTTCCTTAGTTAATACATTAAAAAATATATATATTTTAGCGAAGCTGTTGAGTGCAGTAGCCATCTGTCGTGAAGAGGCATTACACTACTAATTTGCAATTAGCTATTGTGAGTATGCTGCATTGTGATAAGACAGCAGAGCCCCCATGTCTGCACATTAACTCGCCATCATGATTCTAGTTGAGCCCAGACTGAAAGAATCCCTAGAGGCAGATAACTTGTGAGGTTAGCATATGCTCCACTTCAGAGAGAAGGATATGGGACTTTCTGGTTCGGAAATTGTTTCCTCCATTTTGTAAGCAAGCTGATCTATTTACTGTGAGGAAGTACTTTTAGCTAATCGGCCAGATTTGGGTAGACAAAAGCTGTCCGACAAGAGGAATAGAACTTAAGGGTACCACCTATGGATACAACAATAGGTGCTGTATTAACTAGAAGGAAAGGTTCTGTAAAAATGATCATCTGCCAAAAACCACTGGTGTGTCTTAAAAGTGGAAATGTGTATGTGTCCTAGATGAACACCAGGGCTCGAGTTGGGGTACCACGCGGGTGGACGGCGTGCCCCCCCCCCCCCCCCCAGGCCCCCCCTCCCCCCGCCAAACTGCTGGACTTCGCTCTTTTGCCTCTCTGGAACGAGGAGCTCGGCACCTTTCATGACGTCACTTCCTGTCGTGACGTCACTTCCGGTGCCAGCGTCCCCCCCCCACTTATTTTTTTTACGACTTGTGCCCTGATGAACACCATATAAAGGCAGTCCCGTGCAAGTGAACACTAAGGTCAGTAATGTTACAGTAAGTACCCTGGATAAATACCAGGGAGAGATAGTTTATAAGGTGTTTCCGGTGTCATCTAGAATCCATAGTAGGGCCACTCTGTGTCATAGAATGTTCAGGATTTATTCATTATCTCTATTGTTTACACCTGCCTGTACAGCTAGATGAAAGTCTATCTGAAGTTGAGTCTCACTGATTTGTCAGTATGATGTTGATTTTTGTTTTTACGTAAAAGCTAATGCAAATGTACAGATGTCCAATAGAATTCTGAAATTTGACATGAATTTCACCAAAATGTCATTGAAATTACTAATCTTATTATCCAACAAATCTCCATTTAAGGAAGTATCCCAAAATTTAAATATCTGTGAAATGCTAAATGTACTTAATACTCAAAACATAAGAAATTAGAGCATAATATATGATGTACCCATGCACATCGAACACCACTACTAAACAACACCTTGAACAGTGTGTGTAAAGCCTGCACTGTTGCCTGTGCTATATATATTGTTAGACGCACCTTACATTTATTGTTTGGAAGGGAAAATGGGGCCATACACTTAGTGCTTTACTTTCTTGTTGTTTAGACCCATACAAACAACACATATCGGAGCTAACTAACTGGAACTACAAGTGTTTTTTAGATTTTGTTTTGTAAGTCTCACAATCCATTTTTTAAGTGAATTTCTGATTTTATTATTTAAAAAAAATACTTTAATGTTTTATACCAATTCCTACCCATAAAGTCACTTCAACTGTAGGTTTTTTCCAGTAAATTTCTTGAGTTTTCTGCCAAAATCCTGACTTGCCTCTGGCGTCTTTCAGCTGTGTGATCCAAGGGATTGCAGCCAACCCACTACGGGCACCTTGCGAGGCATGGTGGTTTAGTGAGACCAGCACTTTTTTTAGTTTTTTGATTGTTCTCAATATGACCGCATTGAGAGGTGTGAATTCTTTGATTTTGTGTAATTTTGTTTTGCTTTTTTTTCTTCAACTTTTGGAGGCAAATGACCACTTAAAAACTGTTTAGCAATTTGTCCTTTGTAGATGGAATTTGGTATAATGATCTTCAATCATTTAATTTCTATTCCTCTGATGTTTCTACCCACACCGGGTGTTCATTTTGCACTCCACCATGCAGGAGGGTGCAAAGATTCTGAGGTGGAGATTGTTTTCTTCTCCTTCCTGCAGCAACTTTTGTGGAACAATGTTGGACAGGCCACATGACGGGCCGCTCTCCCCCGGCTCGACCAAGCCCGAGCCAGTCATACAAGCACCACACACCACCATTGCACGTCCTACGTCCCCTCAGGGACACCTGCCCTCGAGCATGATAACCTCGTGGGTCCGATCCACGGCCGACCCACGCGCCCAGCCCGGGCCGCCATCTTGGACACTTCGCCACGAGGCCGCCTGGCCCCCGATCGACCTCAACCCTGGGCCTAGCCCGGCCTCAGACATTCCGGCACCACCCTCCACCCAGGAGGCGAGCGAGCTACTTGGCCAGTCAATGGGAGAAAGAGGTGTCGATGGTTCTCCCCCGGCCAGTGCCGCTCGCCCATCGCCTCCCCGGGCGCTGGCTCCACCCCCCTGCTGGGTGTCTGGACTCCCTCATCCCGGACCTCCCGACCTCCAAGTGCGAGGGTCCGGACATCAAAGCACGCCAGCCCTATAACTGGGGCAGCTCCAGAACAGGAAGGCAGTTGTATCTTGGAGTCGAGAGACGAAAGAAGAACTCATCCTGGACGGACTACTGGCGCTGCCGTAGCTCTGTCCTGTGCACCATCATCCTGCCTGTTGGCGCTGCCACAGCCGTCGTAACCTTCATCCTTCACCGTCGTCCGGATCTGCTGGCGAGGCCGCGGACCGTTGTAACTGTCATCTGCATCGGGACCTGCTTGGCTTCTCCACGGCCCGTCGACCATCCTTCATCCATATCGGGACCTGCTTGGCTTCTCCACGGCCCGCCGACCACCCTTCATCCATCTCGGGACCTGCTTGGCTCCTCCACGGCCCGATCAGCAACCACGCCGAGCTCGAGGATTGAGAGCTATTGAACTCATTGGTAACTAAGACTGTCCCGCTACCCTTTTCCTCAACCAGAGATCAGAACCGAGGGGACCCCTGAGTCCAGACCTCCTTGTATCATATCGACGTAACCTAAGAATTGCATATAAAGTCTCGTTAACCTTCAATCTTGTGTGGTGTCCGTCTGTGGGGGGGAAGTTACTTATCTGTACAGTCGTTGGAGACGGCTCTCCCTGGAGACCTCTCCCCGTAATCTCGGCCGACCCTCCCGGTCCGTCTAACATTGGTGGCCAGCGGCGCGATCCGAATCACCGCATAACGTACAGAGAGTAGCTCACCCCACAACGAACAACAATGTCGACTAAAGAGAGCGGATCAACTGAGAAGTTCCAAATGGAAAAGCTAGAGGAATACAGCCATCGTGAACTAAAGCAGTTCTGCATCGAACTAGGTATCGCTACCACCGGACTAAGTACCAAGGACGATTTTAAGCATGCCCTAGAATCTTGGGCAGAGACCGGGGATGTCGAAGCCCCGGAGCAAAGCACCGCGAAAAAAACCAACACGGCCCCTGAAGAGCAAAGAACGGGTCTCTCGCAAGACGAGATCCAAGAAAGAGAAAAAGCCCGACTACACGAACTTGAAATGGCCCGACTCAAGATGGACATAGAACTCAAATTGGCCGAGCAAAAAATAAACTTAGAGCACCTTCGCCTCCGAGAAGAAAGAGAGGAGAAACAGAGGCAAAGGGAGCTCGAGGAAAAAAGACTAACGTACGAGCACGAGCGGAACCTAGCCGAGATCAACCTGCGCAAACAGAATAAAGAATTAGGGGTGCCCGACAGACCGTCCACCCCCGGGACCACGGACAAAAAAGTGCACATCCCCAAGGATGTGGTCCGAGAATATTTTCGAGAAGACGACATCCAGCAATGGTTTAAGGCATATGAAATCGCGATGACTGCGCACCGGATCGATAGAGCCGACTGGGGAGCCGGCCTATGGGGCAAATTCCTCAATGAGGGCCGCGATACTCTGTTACAGCTCCCAGACCACCAGATGACCTCCTACGACCATATGAAAGCGGCACTCCTCACTCGCTATGGCCTCACGCCCGAGATGTACCGTCAGAGGTTCCGAGACTGCACACGCATTCCAGGTACAACTTGGGTGGACTATGTAACGTACTTCAGCCGAGCCTTCGAAGGCTGGATCAGAGGGAACAACGTCACGACCTACGAGCAGTTGTTCAATCTGATGGTATGGGAGCATCTGTCCAACAACTGCTTCATTGAACTACGCCAACACCTCCTCGACAGCAAGTTAACCGATCCCCGGCAGCTCGCAGCCGAAGCTGACCGGTGGGAGATCACCCGAGTGGGCCGGAATGGGTCCTACGAGCAGAACAGGAACAACAATGGTCACCACCGATCCAGAGGAGGAGGAGGGGGCCAAGGACGAGGAAGAGACAACACTCCGGCCGCCCCCACTACCAGCACCACCCCCCCGGCCAACCGGGGCAGCACCCCGGCGCGACCGGGATACAGAGCCAATGTTACATGTCACCGATGCCAACGAGTAGGCCACTATGCAAATGACCCAAGCTGCCCGCAGTATCCGAGCCCAAGACCCCGCCAGGTGGCCGCCGCGGCACTAGGGGAAGAACAGATCTCCGAGGAACCAGAAACAGACGAGCAAGAGTATCAAGGGTGGGAGCCAGCCGCCATGACTCTCGCGTGCTTAGGGGGAAGAGACATGGTCCCGCGGGTCCCCCTACCCGCTAACACCCAGAAGTACAGCCAATGGGTGAGCATCAATGGACAACGGGCCGAAGCCCTTCGAGACACCGGGGCCAGTGTGACAGCCGTCCGCTGTCATCTGGTGACCCCAGAACAATATCTACCGAACATTCTCTGCCCTGTACGATCAGCCGACAACTCGGAGAGTCTGTGTCGGATGGCCTGCGTCCCCTTTGAGTGGGGAGGGGTCTCCGGCATGTTGAAAGTAACGGTCCGAGACGACGCCCCCGTGGACTGCCTCCTCGGAAATGACCTGGAAAGCTCCCCGTGGGCAGCCGTGGAGCGAAAAGAACACTTGGGGATGTTGGGCGTCCCAGACTGGGCGTGCGTCACCACCCGGTCTATGGCCGCCCGTGCCAACCATCACCCGGAAGAACCAGAATGGCCGGCGCCTCCGCCTCCGGTCGCCCCCGCCGAGACCCCCGACCAGGGCATCCCCCTCGAACCTGCTCAACCTTCCGACCTTGCTAATCTCGACCAGTGGGCTCAAGAAGGGGGGCCCACACAAGAACAATTTCGTCAGGAGCAGAAGACCTGTCCCTCCCTTGAGGGACTCCGACAACAAGCGCTCGCCCAAAGCGCAGGGGATACCTCCGGAACTCATTGGGTCTACTGGGACAATGACCTACTGTACAGCGAGCAACGAATCGCCGAGCTGGGGGCCAACCGAGTACTAGTGGTGCCACTCCGCTTTAGAGACTTCCTGCTACATCTGGCCCACGATGTCCCCCTGGCAGGGCACCTGGGACAAGATAAAACCTACAGCCGCCTAGTGACCCACTTCTTCTGGCCAAAAATGAGAAACGATGTGCACCAGCATTGCCGATCTTGCCCCACGTGCCAAGCCAGTGGGAAGAGCGGCCGCAAATTAAAGGCCCCCCTGCAACCCTTTCCCGTAGTCACGACCCCATTTGAGAGGGTCGGAATAGACATTGTGGGACCCCTAGACCCACGTACAAGACAAGGCCATCGCTTCATCCTAGTACTAGTGGACCACGCCACCCGCTACCCTGAGGCTATTCCTCTCCGGACCGTCACAGCCCCAGTGGTCGGCAGGGCCCTGATGGGGATCTTCTCCCGTGTGGGGTTCCCCCGAGAAGTCGTCAGTGACAGAGGCACGAACTTTATTTCCAAATACATGAAGTCCCTCTGGCAACAGTGTGGGGTCACCTACCGCTTCACGACCCCCTATCACCCCCAAGGAAACGGACTTGTTGAGCGGTTCAATCGCACTCTAAAAGGGATGATCGGGGGATTGGAAGAACCCCTCCGTCGCCAGTGGGACGTGCTGCTGCCGTGCCTCCTCTTCGCCTACCGGGAGGTCCCACAGAAGTCCCTAGGCTTCAGCCCATTCGAGCTGCTCTATGGGCACCCAGTACGGGGACCACTCAGCCTGATCAAAGAAGGCTGGGAGTTGCCTCCGGCCAAGAGTCCTCCAGATGTCTTCCGGTACCTCCTCACCCTCCGCAACCAGTCCCAGCGGTTCAGAGACCTAGCGAAAGCCAACCTAGAGGCCAGTCAAGAGGACATGAAGAGATGGTATGACCAGAACGCCTCATCTATTGAATTCGAGCCGGGGCAACAGGTCTGGGTAATGTCCCCCACAGAACCGTGCGCTCTCCAAGACAAATGGACGGGACCCTTCAAAGTAATCGAGCGCAAGGGACCCGCCACCTATCTGATCGATATGGAGTCCGCCCGGAATCCGCTCCGAGTCCTCCACACCAACAGACTGAAACCCCACTTTGCACGAACAGAACTCAGCCTCTTGATGGCCACAGACAACGGGGTTGAGGACGACTCCGAGCCTCTCCCTGACCTCTTGCGGACCCAGGAGCAAGACGGCTCCGTGGATGGGGTCCGACTCTCGGAGACCCTCTCCCAGGAACAACGCCAAGAGTGCCAAGCCCTCCTATCACGGTTTGCCAGCCTGTTCTCCCTCACCCCAGGTGTCACTTCCTGGTGTGTGCACGATGTGGACACCGGAGACAGCCCTCCTATCCGCCACCGGGCCTACCGCGTACCTGATCGGGTACGGGCCTGCATCCAGGCGGAAGTAACTAAGATGCTCACGCTCGGGGTCATCGAGCCCTCCGACAGTCCATGGGCCAGCCCGGTCGTACTGGTCCCCAAAGCAGCCGCCCCCGGAACCACACCCGAACTCCGGTTCTGTGTCGACTACCGGGGCCTGAATGAAGTCACCAGAACGGACGCACACCCCATCCCCCGGGCAGATGAACTGGTCGACCGAATGGGCGCTGCCCGCTACCTCAGCATCTTCGATCTAACGGCAGGATATTGGCAGATCGGCCTCACACCCCGAGCACAAGAACGTTCTGCCTTCTCCACCCCCGATGGCCACTATCACTTCACGGTCATGCCCTTCGGCATGAAAAATGCCCCAGCGACGTTCCAACGGCTCGTCAATCAGGTCCTGGCGGGGCTCGAAGAGTTCAGCGCCGCCTACCTGGACGACATCGCTGTGTACAGCCACCACTGGACCGAGCACCTCCACCACCTCCAAGCAGTGTTGCAAGCCCTTCAGCGAGCTGGCCTCACGATCAAGGCCAGCAAATGTCAAATTGGACAAGGGTCAGTGACCTACCTCGGACACCAAGTGGGAAGCGGTCTAGTGGCCCCTCTTCAACTGAAAATTGCCGCCATCCAGAACTGGCAACCCCCTAACACTCAAACTGAGGTGCGAGCCTTCCTGGGCCTCACGGGCTACTACCGAAGGTTCGTGAAAGACTATGGTACCATCGTGGGGCCTCTCACCGAACTCACGTCGAAAAATCAGCCCAAGAAGGTGAACTGGACCCCAGAGTGTCAAGCGGCCTTCGAACAGCTAAAGGCCGCCATGTGTTCCGCTCCTGTACTCCAGGCCCCAGACTACAGCCGGGAGTTCGTCGTCCAGACGGATGCCTCCGACCAGGGCATTGGGGCGGTCCTGTCCCAGGTGAACACCGAAGGCCTTGATCAACCGGTGGCCTTCATCAGCCGGAGACTCCTACCACGGGAGCAACGCTGGAGCACCATAGAGAGGGAAGCCTTCGCTGTGGTATGGGCCCTCAAGAAGCTCCGACCCTACCTTTTTGGCACCCACTTCCGGGTGCAGACTGACCACCGACCCCTGCAGTGGTTGATGCATATGCGGGGGGAAAACCCAAAACTGCTACGCTGGTCCATCTCCTTGCAAGGCATGGACTTTACCGTTGAACACCGGCCTGGGTCTGACCACGCCAACGCGGATGGCCTGTCCCGGTTTTTCCGCCTCGACGAAGAGAGTCCCCAAGAGGATGGGTAACTCTCTCCGCCTTCAGCTGGGGGGGACGCATGTTGGACAGGCCACATGACGGGCCGCTCTCCCCCGGCTCGACCAAGCCCGAGCCAGTCATACAAGCACCACACACCACCATTGCACGTCCTACGTCCCCTCAGGGACACCTGCCCTCGAGCATGATAACCTCGTGGGTCCGATCCACGGCCGACCCACGCGCCCAGCCCGGGCCGCCATCTTGGACACTTCGCCACGAGGCCGCCTGGCCCCCGATCGACCTCAACCCTGGGCCTAGCCCGGCCTCAGACATTCCGGCACCACCCTCCACCCAGGAGGCGAGCGAGCTACTTGGCCAGTCAATGGGAGAAAGAGGTGTCGATGGTTCTCCCCCGGCCAGTGCCGCTCGCCCATCGCCTCCCCGGGCGCTGGCTCCACCCCCCTGCTGGGTGTCTGGACTCCCTCATCCCGGACCTCCCGACCTCCAAGTGCGAGGGTCCGGACATCAAAGCACGCCAGCCCTATAACTGGGGCAGCTCCAGAACAGGAAGGCAGTTGTATCTTGGAGTCGAGAGACGAAAGAAGAACTCATCCTGGACGGACTACTGGCGCTGCCGTAGCTCTGTCCTGTGCACCATCATCCTGCCTGTTGGCGCTGCCACAGCCGTCGTAACCTTCATCCTTCACCGTCGTCCGGATCTGCTGGCGAGGCCGCGGACCGTTGTAACTGTCATCTGCATCGGGACCTGCTTGGCTTCTCCACGGCCCGTCGACCATCCTTCATCCATATCGGGACCTGCTTGGCTTCTCCACGGCCCGCCGACCACCCTTCATCCATCTCGGGACCTGCTTGGCTCCTCCACGGCCCGATCAGCAACCACGCCGAGCTCGAGGATTGAGAGCTATTGAACTCATTGGTAACTAAGACTGTCCCGCTACCCTTTTCCTCAACCAGAGATCAGAACCGAGGGGACCCCTGAGTCCAGACCTCCTTGTATCATATCGACGTAACCTAAGAATTGCATATAAAGTCTCGTTAACCTTCAATCTTGTGTGGTGTCCGTCTGTGGGGGGGAAGTTACTTATCTGTACAGTCGTTGGAGACGGCTCTCCCTGGAGACCTCTCCCCGTAATCTCGGCCGACCCTCCCGGTCCGTCTAACAAACATTCTGTGGTCTCTCCGATTCCTGTCATCCGGTTTTCTTGTTCTTCCGTTCCTGCAGAAACTTCCCATGTTCTGTGGCATGCTTTGATTTGAGCTGCCACCTCATGGTGAATGTACCAAAGGAGGAGAGTCTTCTCTGTCCCCTGCTAACCTTTTGGTCATATAGCTTGTTGTGACGTGACTTGCCTTGCTTTGAACCTCTTCTTCCCTCGTGAATGTGTAAAGAACTCTGTGCGTCTAGGTCTTAGGTTTTTCTATCTCTTCACTCTCCCCAAGTACTGCTTCCTCATCCTCTGTCATAACAGAGGATGTCCAGGAATCTCTCATTCATCTCTCTCAGCATAGCTATCCGAAATGTAATACTGAGCACCAGAAACACCTGCGTAGGTCTAAAGGTTACCTGAACTTTCTACCAGTGAAAATCTCAGAACGCTCTTTAATTTTTGCAGAAAGTCCACAGACTGTAAATGAAGTCTTGCAGGGTCTTCAATCCTGATTTGAGACCCCAGATATGGCACACTCAAAAAAAATAAAACATTGAGTACTCTATAAACACACCCCCTAAAAATGTATCTGATGTCAGGGCACAACTAAGTGTGCCCTTCTGGGAGGACAAAAATAGTTTTTCAATGTTAAACGGAGTTCAATGTTAAATTGAGTTCACGTGTGTTGCTGTCCCACAGACTAACTTTGGAGACAACAAACCTAAAATGGTGTCCATGGTCTCATTACTAAGACAACAAAAACGGCTTTTCAGTGTAACACTGACCTATGCAATAAACCTTGAGGTACCCTGCTGTTAGAAGAGACACTATTAAAAAGGGGGTTGCTACATGCCACACCTATACTCCACTCCATCAGGAGATGGGGGAAAAATCCTTTTTTTCCCCCTCAAAATTATAACTAACTCTCATCCACTCCAATAGCGGCATGCTTCATCATCTGGTTCACCCTGTCCCTTGAAGGTCAGGGTGGGCTCAAATGTATTCCAGGAAGCTTTTTTTATATTGTTAACAACGTAGGGTAGAGGGGGAGGCTAACAATTTGATAAAAATTCCTTATACACTCAAGGTATCCCTTTATTAGTGGGGCGGATGGGAAAGGTTAAAAGTAAACTAATGGGAATGGAGTGCTTTCTGGGATGATTCCGGGCACATTTGGAGTGACTATCGGTAATGCTTGCTCCTACTCTGTTATTGGGGGCAGAACCTACACTTGTATTATCATTGTTGGCCAGTTACCCCACTGCTGCAGACTAATGTTTGAAAATTTCCCCAAACTGAGAGTTTTCTTGATGATTATAGATTCTTGCTTAGGTTCAATTGATTTCATGGTATGTCATCATTGAGCACTTGTCTATTTGTTTGCAGTTTATAGATCCATCTTTATTCCTTTTCCAAGAGTCTGTTACTAACTCATACGTATGGTACGAGTTTCTCAATGATTGACCACCTACGGACTGTTATTGTACTTCACTTATCCTGATCTTGATTTTCCTTGTAGTTTTTCCAATGTAGCGAAGGTTACTTGGACAGGTGATTATGTATATTACATTGTTGCTGTTACAATTAGTATATGTTCGCTGTTCCCAGGGGGTTGGAAGGCTTAAGTCCAGTATTTTGGTTACTCAATGACAACTTGTTAGATAAAAATTTCGCCAAAGTTTGTTCACATTCTTCTTGACCCTGTTGGACGAGAAGTTTTAGGTACTGAGAAAGATCTGTTATCCTATTTGGCTTTGGTCTTGAGTAAGGCATTTCTTGGGATGTTACATGAACGTTTTCGTGCCTTTCGATCTTTTCTGGATATACTTTGCCCGTAGGTTTCTTTGTACGAGTCGTAGCTTCTGTTTTTTAAGTCTTGTATATCTGAGCTGTTCCTTCTGATATGTAAAAGCTGCCCTACGAGCAGATTCTCTGTGAGAACCCGGGGGTGGAAACTTTTGAAATGCAAGAGGCTATTCTGGTCTGTGGGTTTTGTGTAGAGGGAGCTGCTAAGTCTACTATTTTTTGCTGTGATGGTGATATCAAGAAAAGATACAGCATTTCTGTCTCTCGTCATTGAGAATCTCAAGTAGGGATTCCTGCCATTAAGCCATGTGATGAAGGGTTCAACAGTATTTTCATTCCAATGCAAAATGACAAGAATGTCATTGTACTGCTGCCATGATCGGATCTTATCATTGTATAGGTTGTTGGTCTAAATATTCTCCTCCTCAAACCACCTCCAATAGAGACAGGCTATGCTTGGCGCAAATGTACTCCCTATGGAAGTCCCATGGCACTGTAGGTAGATCTGGTCGCCAAAAGAGAAAAAAATTACACGTGAAGGCTCCTCCACCTCATAGACAAAGTTCTGAGACATGGCCAAGAACGAATGCTACTATCGGTCGACGCTGAGAAAGCGTTTGCAGAGTCCACTGGCCCTACCTCGAGGCCACCTTGGAACACTTTGGTATAGGCGAGAGATTCCAAAAGTGGATCTCTAGCACCTATGACTACCCGACTGCAGTAATTTGGGTAAATGGCCATCCCTCCACCCCACTCGTAGTCAATAGGGGCACCAGACAAGAGCGCCCTCTATTGCCTTTACTCTTTGCTTTATACATAGAGCCTATGGCTCATAGAGTCGGATCCAACCAGGCAATACAAGGAATCTCATTCGGTGGCGATCAACATACCATCAGTCTATATGCAGACGATGTTATGGCGACTCTGGAGAATCCAACCTCCTCCCTACTGGCCTTCCTTGATGAGCTCGCAGTATTTGGCCAAGTAGCACATTTTAAAATGAACATTCATAAGTCTCAAGCCCTGAACCTAACACTGCAACAACACTCGCTAACTACACTCTGACAGACCTTTCCTCTCCAATGGGCCTCTACATATATTCACTACTTAGGCCTCCATATTGCCCCTACGATACCCAGGACAGTGACCCTCAATTTTCGTGCTCTGACTCGTCAGATACGCTCCGATCTTGGCTGCTGGTAACACCATTCCCTCCCCTGGCTTGGGGGGATGGCCGCAGTGAAAATGGCAGTCCTTCCCCAGATGTTGTACCTATTCTAGGGCCTGTAACTAGAACCACCACCAGGTTCGCTCTGCTCCCTCCAGGACGACTTGAACCACTTTGTATGGGAGGGCAAACGTCCAAGGCTTCGCAGAGACCTGACTTATAGGTGCTCCTTGGGGGGTGGCCTGGGAGTCCTGGACCTTGTCCGGTACCATTAGACCACCCAACTAAGAGCCTTTGTCGAGTGGTCAAGCGCGGAGTCCGAAAAACTCTGGCTTTTTAAGGAGAGGGTGCTTGCAGGACTTGTGGAAAATACCTTTTCTTCCCGAAAGTGCACAGCCCCCAACTTGTATCTCTCCTCTATTGCTAAACCGGCGCTAGCAATATGGGGCAGGGTGGCGACTGAGAGGACCCTTCCGTCCTTCCCTTCTCCCTGTACCCATATTAGGGAATCCTGACTTCACTCCGGCCCTTACTGACCTGGGATTTCACAGTTAGAACCAACTGGAATGCAGACCGATGGGACACGTTTGGTACAGAAGGCCCCATTACTTTCGACTCCCCCCGCCAAAAACACAGCCTTCCCGAAGGCGGACGTTGGCACTACACCCAGATACACCACTGGGTGATGCATCCGTCAAACCGTCCAGGGGCACAACACCACCTTACTTCATATGAACGCTGGTTACTTTCTAGCACGACGGATACACAACTCATTAGCCACTTGTATAAACTACTGGCCCCTGTAAGCACAATCATGAAATCACCAGGCCAAAAGCGATGGGAATCCGAGATAGGGCGGGAGTTATCACCAAAATGATGGGAAGATATTCACTACTACACCCGACACACCGCCAGTAACATCTCAGGCATTGAAACGGCCACCCAAATCGTAACCTATTGTGGTATCTTACCCCGGTTAGACTACACTAATACACCCCATCCAAGTCACCTGACTGATGGCGTCACCTACAAACCGAAATTCCTAGATTCCCGGCATATATTCTCCTTGGGCTCCCTAATGTGCTTACCTTCCCATTAAAATCCCACAGGGGTAGACCGATTGGACTGGCACTACTGGTGGCCCTCCAGAATATACTATTGTACGGGGGCACTAGCCAAATTCCCACACACTAAGGCTGGCTCATTAAACTGTGGTATATAATGGGGATGGAGCTAATCACCCTCACATTAACGAGTAAAGGCTCAACATTCCCCAAGCTCTGGAGGTCCTTTTTTTCCCTATTGATGACTGAGTTTGCAAGCTTACATGCCCTAAGTACTTATACTTCCGTCGATTGTTGGAAGCCAACATTACACCAAGCCATGGTCATTGAATTGGGCTGGGAGGAGGGAGATACTGGGTCTTTCTTCTAGCTTTCTTTAAACCGGTTACCAGGGTGGGTGGGCGGGGGGGGGAAGTTTTGTGGTTAATATGCAATTGTATTCACTGCAGCTGGTTGCCTTTGCCATCAGCCATCTTTATCTGTTCTACATGCAAATACAATAAAGAAATTTAAACCAAAAGAGAAAAAATTATCTGTAAGTGCTAGTTCTGCCAGGCTCATGATCCACTGGAATGGGGCTGCCAATTCCCATTCTTAGGATAGTGGCAAATCGTTGATGAACCGAAGGCTCTCGCCAAGCGGAATAATGGTGTAGAGGGCATCAACGTCGAGGCACAGCATAGTGTCTGTGGTTGCATCGTACTCCACTTCCTTTGGAACATTTAGCCAATGTTTAGTATCCTTGACGTAGGATCTTATTTTTGTGTCCAAGTGTCGTAGGAACCAGTCTGTATATTGTGATAAAGGTTCAAGGACAGATCCAATACCCGTCACTATGGGTCTTCCCGGAAGCAGTGTTCTCCCTTTGTGGATCTTCGGGGTGGTGTAGAATTGAGGCATCCATGGTGGTTAGGAATTCTTGTTTTTTTTCCTTGTAATCCACTCATCTGTAGCTTCATCCAGTACATGGGTACTCGCAAACATTTTCCCAAGGGCCATAAAGTGTGATCTTTGATGTGACTGAGGGTCGCACTGATGCCAGCAGGGTGACATTTATCGCAGGGTGACATTTGGTGGAGTTGGGCAGTTAGAAGAAGGGTGTAGGGGAACCGAAGTTTATACATCTGGTGACTGAATTGCACATTTGATTCCAGAAAACATGGAATTAATCCTGGTGTTCCCCACTTAACCAAATTCTGTGATCCTAGGCAATTCTATTGACATTAAAATACATGACTTCAGGATCTGCGATGTAGAAAGCCTTCTAAATGTAAATGTATAGGCATTTATATAGCGCACTACTTACCCGGAGGGTCTTAAGGCGCTTCGACCGCTGCGAAACCCTTCCTGGCTTCCCTGAGAGATGGTCCCTTAATGGGTATCTCCAGGGTGAGACCAGGCATCCCCGGCGGTCTGGTGGGGCCGTTAGTGAAGATGAGGCAAGCTAATGCCCAGAGTTGCCGAGTGTGATCGCTGATCAGAGTGGGCACCGAGGCGAGAGAATTATCGAGTCCGCTGACCCTGGTCCAGAAACCTGCCGCGCCGGGAATCGAATCCTGGTCCCGGGCCGTCCTCTGCTCTCGGGTCTGCCGCCTCTAACCAGTGAGCCTCTTGTCCTTTGTTTGATTCAATAAACTATAATAATCATGTATAATAGGAAACCATTCCATCCAAAGAGTGCCTACAACAAGTGACATGACTCTTAGTTTGCCATAGGCGTTGTTAGGGTGCAGGGAAGAATTAATGCTTCTTCATTCATTTTTAAAAACCATCTTTACCAAACAAAAAATGTATTGTACTGATATAATCTGATGTACTAAGGTGAAGAGACTTTACCACATTTTTACACTTTGGCTGCAAGATGGCTTTAAAAACAATAGTGCTTTTATAGTTCAGCAGTGCAGGTCAACTTAGTTACTTTCTTGAACTTCAATTAACCATTGAATAAATGCTTTATTTAACTTCTTTTAATATGAGTGCTAGTCGAGTAAAAAACAGCCCAGTGCTGCTGTGACTGGGGGTCGTATGTAAAGGTCAGGAGGGCTGCATTCGGCCCCGGGCTGTACTTTGAGTATCACTGATCCAGTAGGTTCCTGATGGTATTTTGTAGACGGCTGGTGGGGTCTGCTTGTAAGAGTTCATAATTCCTTCCATCACGTAGAAGAGTTAGGCATGCTTCTCTGTATTCATCTTTCCCTTGGATGACGCTAGCTCTCCCTTTGTCCACGGGCTTGGTGACAAGATCCTTTTTGCTAAGGGTTTTTAAGGCCATTCTCAGATTTCTAGTGATAGTTGTCTCTCCTGGGATTCAGTTCCTCTTATTTCTTTAATCCTTGCCTCTTCGAAGGCCTATACTTCTGCGGGTATTGTGGCAGAAGGAGGGTTACATTTGGTTTTTTTTCTTCAAAGTTGTGTGTCCATCATCTGTATTAGAACATTGGAATGTTGGGAGCTCCATCGAAAACAATGGAGTGCTCCGGGCTTATAATGGCTGGTATAAGCCTGGAGCTCCAACATTCCAATGTTTCTTTGTTCACAGCTCTGGCTGTGAACAAAGTTTTCAGGGAGCCTGAGGGGATTCCAATCCACTCACGCTCCCAAAAGGATTTGTTTTTTTGTTAGAACATTCTGTCCTCTAGAGACATAATGTTCTAATAGCCTTATAGCCCTTCGTAGATGGGCTATACCAGCTATTAAAGGCCCTCTCCAGCTTTAAAGGCCCCGAGCCGAAGGCGAGGGCCTTTAACAAGGGAGAGGGACTTTAATAGCGGTATAGCCCATCTACGAAGGGCTATAAGGCTATTAGAACATTCTGCCACTAGAGGACAGAATATTCTAACAAAAAAAAAAAGCCTTTTGGAAGCGTGAGGGGATTGGAATCCCCTCAGGCTCCCTGAAGCCTTTGTTCACAGCCAGAGCTGTGAACAAAGAAATATTGGAATGTTGGAGCTCCAGGCTTATACCAGCCATTAGAAGCCCAGAGCACTCCATTGTTTTCAATGGAGCTCCCAACATTCCAGTGTTCTAATAGCCGGTATAGCCCTCTACGGCAGGCTATAAGGCTATATTAATTGATTGGGTTGTTCTTGACAAACACTTCGACATACATTTTCATAAAGAACTTTGCTAGTTCCCATCGCATTTTTAATTTATCCATTTGGGTAGTAGGAACGAATCTTGGTCCCTTTTTGAGCACAGATAGTTTTTATCTGTGGATGATTCCTCAGTGGTAAAGTTGAACACCATCTATAGACTGCTCGGGCCCGCCTGTTGATCCTGTATGTTCATTCCTTGTGTATTTTCGTTGTCCCTCTAGATTCTCCTGCCTCCACATCTGCCATGTCTTCCTCTCCTGCCGCCACTCTCTAAAAAAAGTTGGTTTGAGGAAGAGGATATGCTGGTGTTTTGGGGGTGCCAGGGAAAGATTGCTGTCCATAGTTGCCTGGCCAAATAAAACTTGATTCAGTGAGTCTGTGGGGTTATAGTAACCTCCTCTTTTGTTGTCTGCGTTTGTCTCTTCAACTTTGGTTGGAGTTATCAGTTGACCATACTTCAGTGAGTAAGAGGATTCCGAATCACTTCTTCCTGAGGATTGTACATCAGAGTTATGTTTATTTTTATAATTATCATGGGTGTATGGATAGATCCTTTCATGTGAACTTTTTTTATATTGTTATGCAATTTGTTTATTTTGCTCAACATGAGAAAATCCTTATGTTCTACTATCTCTTTGTTGACATCCTTCAATTTCTTCTTGTAGACAGTTATCTTAACCTGTGTATTGAGAAAGTCCTTGCTAGCGTAAACTTTTATCAGCATAATGTCTCATAGTGTTTTTGCCATGTTTATAAACCGGATGAGCCAGTTCCTTGAGCAACACCATGCAATGAGGGACCGTTCTCTTTTTAATAAAGGGTCCTCCACAAAGAATCTGGGGTTGTTGGTTCCAGGAGGCCTGTGGGGGCTGCGTTGGCTCGCAGGTATTCTGTCATGTTTGTCTCGGGGAGAAGGGTGTTCATTTGGTTTCTTTTCAGTTCTTTGAGTTTGTCCCAATTCTGTGACGGAGCTAGGCCTTGTGTGATATTGGTGTTGCAACACCATGTAATGAGGGACCATTCTCTTTTTAATAAAGGGCCCTCAAGAAAGATTCTGGGTTCGTTGGTTTTCAGGCCTATGGATGCTGCGTTGGCTTGCAGATATTCTGTCATGTTTTCCCCGTGGGGAAGGGTCTTCATTTGGTTTCTTTTCAGTTATTTGAGTTTGTCACAATTTTGTGAATGAGCTAGGCTTTGTGTGATATTGGTGTCTGGAAGTAGTGAGGGGGCTGATAGAATTAATGATGCAATTTCATCAGTGTATGCAAGGCCCCGTTGTTCCGTCGTGTTGTTGGCCATTTGGGTGGTAGAAATCAGAATAGTGAACCGAGTATATCTTTATAAAACCCTGCAGCTGTGCGGTGCTCAAAATTCTCTGGGTGGGGGGTGAGTTGGGAGATCCTTTACTGTGTCAAAGAATAAGTGGTTATGCCCCCCTTTTTAGCAATATAAAACAAGCATTTACAATGCAATGGTCTCTGCATTATTAAAGGTAGAGCTATTGGCATTGCCCATGACATTTTCTTTCATTTTTTTTAAAACATAAATGGTATTGTCATTTACAATGGCAATAGGTGAGCATTAGAGAGTATTCGCGGACACAGAGCCACACACACAGCGCCCCACACACACACACAGAGCCCCCCCCACCCACCCACACACACACACACAGCCCCACACACACACAGCCCCACACACACACAGCCCCACACACACACAGCCCCACACACACACAGCGAGCCACACACACAGACAGCGAGCAACACACACACACACACAGCGATCCCCCCCACACACACAGCGAGCCCCCCCCCACACACACAGCGAGCCCCCCCCACACACCGCGAGCCCCCCCACACACACCGCGAGCCCCCCCACACACACCGCGAGCCCCCCCACACACACAGCGAGCCTCCCCACACACACAGCGAGCCTCCTACACACACAGCGAGCCCCACACACACAGTGAGCCCCACACACACAGCGAGCCCCACACACACAGCGAACCCCACACACACAGCGAGCCCCACACACACAGCGAGCCCCACACACACCGCGAGCCACACACACAGCCCCCCACACACACAGCCCCCCACACACAGCCCCCACACACACAGCCCCCCACACACACCGCCCCCACACACACCGCCCCCCACACACACCGCCCCCCACACACACCGCCCCCCCACACACACCGCCCCCCCACACACACCGCCCCCCACACACACCGCCCCCCACACACACAGCCCCCCCACACACACACAGCCCCACACACACACACAGCCCCACACACACACACACACAGCCCCACACACACACACACAGCCCCACACACACACACACAGCCCCACACACACACACACAGCCCCACACACATAGCCCCACACACACACACATAGCCCCACACACACACACAGCCCCACACACACACACAGCCCCACACACACAGCCCCCCACACACACAGCCCCCCACACACACAGCCCCCCACACACACAGCCCCCCACACACACAGCCCCCCACACACACAGCCCCCCACACACACCGCCCCCCCACACACACCGCCCCACACACACACCGCCCCACACACACACCGCCCCACACACACACAGCCCCACACACACACACAGCCCCACACACACACACAGCCCCACACACACACACAGCCCCACACACACACACAGCCCCACACACACACACACACAGCCCCACACACACACACACAGCCCCACACACACACACACAGCCCCACACACACAGCCCCACACACACACACATAGCCCCACACACACACACACAGCCCCACACACACACACAGCCCCACACACACACACAGCCCCACACACACACACACACACACAGCCCCCCACACACACACAGCCCCCCACACACACACAGCCCCACACTCACAGCCCCACACACACAGCCCCACACACAGCCCCACACACAGCCCCACACACAGCCCCACACACACAGCCCCACACACACAGCCCCACACACACAGCCCCACACACAGCCCCACACACAGCCCCACACAAATACACACAGTCCCACACACAAACAGAGCCACACACACACACACAGAGCCACACACACACACACAGAGCACCACACACAGAGCGCCACACACACACACAGAGCGCCACACACACACAGAGCGCCACACACACGCAAACACAGAGCGCCACACACACGCACACACAGAGCGCCACACACGCGCACACACAGAGCGCCACACACACACACACACAGAGCGCCACACACACACACAGCGCCACACACACAGAGCGCCACACACACACACACAGCGCCACACACACACACACAGCGCCACACACACACACACAGCGCCACACACAGAGCGCCACACACAGAGCGCCACACACACACACACACAGAGCGCCACACACACACACAGAGCGCCACACACACACACACAGAGCGCCACACACACACACACACAGAGCGCCACACACACACACAGAGCGCCACACACACACACAGAGCGCCACACACACACACACACAGAGCGCCACACACACACACACACACACACAGAGCGCCACACACACACACACACACACACACAGAGCGCCACACACACACACACACAGAGCGCCACACACACACACACACAGAGCGCCACACACACACAGAGCGCCACACACACAGAGCGCCACACACACAGAGCGCCACACACACAGAGCGCCACACACAGAGCGCCACACACACACAGAGCGCCACACACACACACAGAGCGCCACACACACACAGAGCGCCACACACACACAGAGCGCCACACACACACAGAGCGCCACACACACACAGAGCGCCACACACACACAGAGCGCCACACACACACAGAGCGCCACACACACACAGAGCGCCACACACACATAGCGCCACACACACACAGCCCCACACACACAGCCCCACCTACACACAGCCACACACACACAGAGCGAGACACACACAGAGCGAGACACACACAGAGCGCCACACACACACACAGAGTGCCACACACACACACAGAGTGCCACACACACACACAGAGTGCCACACACACACACAGAGTGCCACACACACACACAGAGCGCCACACACACACACACAGAGCGCCACACACACACACAGAGCGCCACACACAGAGCGCCACACACACACACACAGAGCGCCACACACACAGAGCGCCACACACACACATGGAGCGCCACACACACACATGGAGCGCCACACACACACATGGAGCGCCACACACACACATGGAGCGCCACACACACACATGGAGCGCCACACACACACATGGAGCGCCACACACACACATGGAGCGCCACACACACACACAGAGCGCCACACACACACACACAGAGCGCCACACACACACACACAGAGCTCCACACACACACACAGAGCTCCACACACACACACAGAGCGCCACACACACACAGAGCGCCACACACACACACACACACAGAGCGCCACACACACACAGAGCGCCACACACACACAGAGCGCCACACACACACAGAGCGCCACACACACACAGAGCGCCACACACACACAGAGCGCCACACACACACAGAGCGCCACACACACACAGAGCACCACACACACATAGCGCCACACACACACAGCCCCACACACACAGCCCCACCTACACACAGCCACACACACAGAGCGAGACACACACAGAGCGAGACACACACAGAGCGCCACACACACACACACAGAGTGCCACACACACACACAGAGTGCCACACACACACACAGAGTGCCACACACACACACAGAGTGCCACACACACACACAGAGTGCCACACACACACACAGAGCGCCACACACACACACACAGAGCGCCACACACACACACAGAGCGCCACACACAGAGCGCCACACACACACACACAGAGCGCCACACACACACATGGAGCGCCACACACACACATGGAGCGCCACACACACACATGGAGCGCCACACACACACATGGAGCGCCACACACACACATGGAGCGCCACACACACACATGGAGCGCCACACACACACACAGAGCGCCACACACACACAGAGCGCCACACACACACACACAGAGCGCCACACACACACACACAGAGCTCCACACACACACACAGAGCTCCACACACACACACAGAGCGCCACACACACACACAGAGCGCCACACACACACAGAGCGCCACACACACACAGAGCGCCACACACACACACACAGAGCGCCACACACACACACACAGAGCGCCACACACGCACAGCCCCACACACGCACAGCCCCACACACGCACAGCCCCACACACGCACAGCCCCACACACGCACAGCCCCACACACGCACAGCCACACACACAGCCACACACACACACAGCCACACACACACAGCGAGACACACACACACATCGAGACACACACATCGAGCCCCACACACACAGCGAGCCCCCCCCACACACACACACACACACAGCGGGCCCCACACACACACAGCGGGCCCCACACACACACAGCGAGCCCCACACACACACAGTGAGCCCCACACACACACAGTGAGCCCCACACACACACAGCGAGCCCCACACACACAGAGAGCCCCACACACACACACAGAGAGCCCCACACACACACAGAGAGCCCCACACACACACACACACAGAGCCCCACACACACACAGAGCCCCACACACACACACACACAGAGCCCCACGCACACACAGAGAGCCACACACACACACACACACACACACACAGACTGAGCCCCACACACACACAGACAGAGCCCCACACACACACAGACAGAGCCCCCCACACACAGACAGAGCCCCCCACACACAGACAGAGCCCCACACACACAGACAGAGCCCCACACACACAGACGGAGCCCTACACACACACAAACACAGACAGAGCCACACACACACACACACACAGAGCCCCACACACACACACAGCCACACACACACACACACACAGCGAGCCCCCCCCACACACACACAGCGAGCCCCCCCCCCACACACACACACAGCAAGCCCCCCACACACACACACACAGCGAGCCCCCCCACACACACACACAGCGAGCCCCCCCACACACACACACAGCGAGCCCCCCACACACACAGTGAGCCCCCCACACACAGCGAGCGCCACACACACACACAGCGAGCGCCACACACACACACACACAGCGAGCCCCACACACATACAGTGAGCCCCACATGCACAGCAAGCCCCACACACACACACACACAGAGCCACACACACACAGAGCCCCCCCCACACACACAGAGCCCCCCCCACACACACACAGAGCCCCCCCACACACACAGAGCCCCCCACACACACACACAGAGCCCCCCCCCCCCCACACACACAGAGCCCCACACACACACAGAGCCCCCCACACACACAGAGAGCCCCCCACACACACACACAGCGGTCGCGACTAGGACAACGCAGGCACCTGTCACAAATCAGACCCAGATAACAGAAAGCAAATGGCATTGGTTGGTTAGAAGCACAAGTTCAAACTCAAATTCAAAGGTCGGAGCTTAAAGGGTAAAAACATAGGTCAAAGGTCAGAACAAATGAACATAAACTTATACCAGAACGTGGGAGGCCCAAACCGAAAGAATCAAAATCCAAAAATGTTCCCAAACAAAGGTGACTGCTGAAACATTGGTAAAGGCAGCGAGTGTGGTGGGAGAGACATGGGAGGAGGGCGTCTGGGAGCCCGGGAGGGGCTGGCACAGCGCTGATGTCATTGTCATCTCGGAGCTGCGCGGGCAGCCGCTGCCGCCACCTCAGACCCCAGGAAGATGCGGAGAGGGCATTATTGCCAACTGGGAGTGGCACCATTAAAGGGAGACCGTGGCTGTCCTGGCTGGTACCAGGCTCTACCCACACACACCCTCCGCTCTGGGGTAAGGTCCGCCCAAGACGTGCAGCGGCGCCGCTCCCTGCTGCAGCAGTGCCATGTGTCCCGATGCACCCGGGCACCGAGACATGCAGACAGGAGACACTAGATGCACACATGGTGGGTGGAGGGGGCAGGCGACACACATGGGGGGGCTGGTTAACACAAAGACAGGACGAGGGAGGAGGAACAGTCAGGGAGCTCGCGGACTAAAACACGAAGGGGGGAGGGGGTGCAGGAGAGAGCAGACAGAAGATTCATAGACGGCATAGACAATGAGTGACATCAGGCGTTAGTGTCCACACATGAGGCTTCAAGGATGAGGGAAGAGACAGGAGGCATGAGGGCACAGACAGGAGGAATGAAGTCAACAAGAGGCATGAGGGCACAGACAGGAGCCATGAGGGCACAGACAGGAGCCATGAGGGCACAGACAGGAGCCATGAGGGCACAGACAGGAGCCATGAGGGCACAGACGGGAGGCATGAGGGCAGAGACGGGAGGCATGAGGGCAGAGACGGGAGGCATGAGGGCAGAGACGGGAGGCATGAGGGCAGGGACGGGAGACTGGAGGCATGAGGGCAGAGACGGGGGCATGAGGGGATAGACAGCGGGCACGAGGGCACAGACAGCACGCATGAGGGCACAGACAGCACGCATGAGGAGGCATGCGTGAGAACCCAAAGTCTGGAGTCAGGAACGAGCAGGCAGGAGACTTACACAAAACACACTGCCAAAGTGGAGAGAGTTAAAAGGAAGCAAGTCAGAGGAGAGTTTACACTTACAGGTAGACAACAGGGAGGAGGTGACAGGACAGACAGACAGAGAGCCACAGGACAGACAAGACAGGATAGAGGAGGAAAAGGTCGAGGCAGCAGTACACCCTAAGATAAAGGGAACAAGTAGCAAACGCCAGGAAAGACGGAAGAAGAGGAGGCAGGGTGCCCGCTCCCCAGAAGCACCCACAGGGGTCGTGACAGGACACACACACCAGTAGGGGCATCGGCAGGACACAAGGCCGGGCAGAGCAGGGCACACACCCGGGCAGGTGCAGCGGGACCCCCCCAGACAGTAGCAGCTCAGCTATCCGCAGGACACGCCCAGGCAGGAGCAGCAGATCACACAGTCAGGACGCCCCGGCCTGGCACGTCGGGAGTGGGTGACTTACCGGGGGCTTGGTAGTCGGCGCACACGTTGTTCCCCGGCCTCTGGATGAGCTCCTGCAGGGCTCTCTTGTTCCTCTCATCTGCCAGGTTGCCCGCGGGCGGCTGGAGGTGCCCCGCTCCCCTCTCCGGTGCCTCCTACCTCCCGGCGGACTCTGGGTGCAGGGGCTGAGGGCAGGCGGCGGGCTCCTCTCTCATCGCGGCATCACCTGCAGCTCCGGAGTGTATCCCAGCCGGAGCCCTCCTCCTCAGCCATTCAAAGTGCAGCTCACTGCTCAAGAGCGCCGGCTCTGCTCTGGTTCCGCATTCCTGTAGCCCTCGGGCTGCTGCTAGGAGGGCGCCCCCTAGCGGCCACCCAGGGGCGAGCACTTCTGCACGCATTGGGACACTTGAATTACCTGTCGCCCGAGTCCAGAATTTACAGATTTTTCGGTTCTTAAAACATGGAACTGTATAGGGTCAAGTTTTAAATTTCGTTTCAGGACAGGTACAGGTCTCAAAACCGCACCTACACGTGGTCACGTTTTCGTAAACTCGTTAATGACGTGTCTTTTGTGAGATATATTAATATACTACATTAAAATAATAATGATGTTACTGTGTGTACAGTACAGTACGTACACCGCAAACCTCACAACCTAATAGAGCCACGTGTTACTTCTGATTTGGGAATACAACTGCCAACCCTTTCCTGTGTCCGTATTATTTTTTTACTACCTCTGAAACCCCTCTCCTTTTGTTTTTAATGCACACTTGTTTTGCCAAAAGTTAAAATCAGCTGCCCTGGATGCTTTCCAGCTGTCTTGAGTGAAGATTGGATACGTTCCAGGACTGCACGATGCCCCCAATCTGAATTTTATGGCAGTTACCAGCACACCATGAATTAACAACATTTACATTTTGAAACCCTGGGTGTTTGTCACTTTCTGCTTTCTCAAAGTTGCACCCTAAATTTGCTGCAGAACACACGTTGCATAGAGCTGTCGTCAGCGGTGCGGCCAGGTGGAAACGCTTGCAGATGATCGCCATGAGTCAGCGCTGCTGAGTCAGTGTGACGTCACAGCAAACCTGCGCTAAACGCCCCGCATGGTGCCTTCCTCCCACGAAGCCGCAAGGGTCAGTCAAGCATGGCGTGTGTCCCGACCTGTCCACACTGCTTTACGCATGGGATGAATCACTGATCACAAGCAGAGAGAGTTGCACTAAGTGAGAGAAGCCACAACGTGTGAGAGAAAGTTACCGAAGCTTTCAAACCTTCATTCAAAGGCTTTACAGCGCTTCTGTCTTTTTAACACTCATCTATATATATATAACAAGCATTGGCCCCGATTGGGAGTTGTGTGCGGGCGCTTGCAGTGAAAGAAGGAAAGACGACAACAAGCTCTCGGCATAGCGTGGAGGGGGGCGGGGGAGCGGCGCCATATTTGCAAAATGCTAACCGACTCCAAAGCGTAATAAAAACAAGCGAGCTCCGGCTGATCACCACCATCTTTCTCCGAGGCGAGGCAGAAATGTCTCGGAGAAAGCACCGTCATTTTGGGATTCGGGGGCGTGGTTTTCTTTCTCTCCTCTTCCCATTGGCTGGAAGCTAAAATTCCAGTCAATGGGAAGAGGAGAGAACGAAAACAAGAAAGAAGAGAAAAAACACGCCCCCGAATCTGGAAAAGACTGGGCTTGAACCGAGTGACTCCCCTTTCCTCCAATGACTGGCCTCCGTTTAGGAAGCCAGCCAATGGAGAAGAGGGGCGGGTTCAAGCCCCCTACTAAGAAACATTAAATCTCGGGCTGCGCGAGCACTGCTGCGCCGTGCAATGCTAGTCCGAGACCTAAAAAGCTGCCTGGAATACGATTTTATATAGCGCAAACTTTACCCGAAGCAGTCGGAGCGCTTTACATAAGACCCAGTTGCAAAACATAAGGACTAAGGATTACATGTGTTACATAAAAGATACATACAGAAAAAATTGCAAATGTACAAGATGTAGAATCACACAAGGAAGAGATGCAAACAGAAAGAAGAGATACGAATGGAAATACTCTAAGAGTCACATAGGAATGGTAGAGACTACAAAGGTCTATTGCAAATGCTAGTGATTAGAGTTATCTCTATATACATAGGGAAGGGATACAAGTGGATATACTCTAAGAGTCACATAGGAATGGTAGAGAGTACAAAGGTCAAGCCCACCCTGACATTTAGGGGTCATGGTGAACCTGATGATAAAGCATGCCCTGTCTAAATAGTGTTTCTTCTAACCGAGGGGTACCACAATGTTTATTGAATAGCTTTCAAGGGAGGACGTACCTTTATCCTTTGACAAAGGGAAGGATCGTCCAACCCGTCTGGGTTCGAAAGGTCTCCCAACCCCCCTTACCATAGTTTTGAGAATAACCACTGAACTGACAATAACTATGCAGTTAACATCAGCGACCGTCTAAGCTACTTCATCGTCTGATACCTGCCTTCAGTATGAGAACGTTGGTGGAAATGTGAGCGTGCATAGCCCTGACCAAGGTAAATACAAGTTTTTTTTTTTTTAATTTATTGAGATGCGTCAGGACAATTCTTTAACCTCTTCCGAGCGTCGGGCGGCCCCTGTCCGTCACGGTGATTCGCGCATGCGTAGGATTCGCCTGCACAGCGGGGAAATGTGCGCAGCAGCAAAGCAGAACAAGCATTTACAATGCAATGGTTTCGGCATTATTCAAGGTAGAGCTATTGACATTGCTCATGACTTTTTTTTTAAATCATAAATAAATGGCATTGTCATTTACATTGCCAATAGCTTAATCGTTAAATAAATGGCATTGTCATTTACAATACAATACAATACTCCTGCTGGCTTTCTCAGCTGTCATGAGGAGGAGGAGGAGGAGCCACGTTACGAGCACCGGCAAGCAAGCAAGCGGAGAGAGAGGAGAGGAGAGAGGTGCGGGGAGCGGAGAAACGGTTAGTGTGGTGTATGGCAAGTGGTGTGCAAGCGGTGTGCCTAAGCCCACAAGACACGAGACACAAGCAAACCGTAAGACAAGAACCCCACACCCGCAGCCGTAGTCCCCGCAACCTCCCGTTTTTCTCCCGTCTTTCTCCCGTTTTCCAACCACTCCAGCCCCTACTCCGACGAGCAATTATAGAGCCACAAACATCAACCTTCAGGAACGCAAGCCGCGAGCTGTGGCAGCCTACCACAGAGCACATACCTGTCCAAAACCGAAACAGCTGAAAAGCCATCCCCGTCGAGGAGGCTGAGGCGTGGGCGAGAGGAGGCGAGAGGAGCTCGAAAGGAGAGGAGAGGAGCTCGCCTCGCTCAGCCAGTTCAGCCCTGAGGAGTCAGAGGATTGATTAATTTTTGGCAATACAAAGCCTTGGCCGCGGCCCCAGAGCAGAGGGTCGTTCCAGCTCCACCGAGGCGCTACTGCACTCAAGGCGCTTGTGCAGGGAGTAGAAGTCTCTTTCATGGTGGAAAGAGTGGGATCCGCAGGCTTGCGCACTCGCTTTGACGACCACACTGACCCTAAGAGAGACTGAAGGGGCAGCAGAGGTGGAGCAAGAGGGGGAAGTGGCGAGTCAAGGCAGCTCCCTAGCGGTTGAAGCTCCATCACAGAGGAAAGGACTGAACCGCCAATCGCAGGCGGAGATAGGTCAGTGACCAGCAACCATAGTAAAGGAAAACAAGCATTTACAATGCAATGGTCTCGGCATTATTAAAGGTAGAGCTATTGGCATTGCTCTTGACTTTTTTTTTTAATCATAAATAAATGGCATTGTCATTTACATTGCCAATAGCTTAATCGTTAAATAAATGGCATTGTCATTTACAATGCAAATAGCGTAATCGCTCGCAAATGCAGGACCTATTGCATTTACACCCACACAGAGCCACACACACAAAGCCACACACACACACACACATACAGAGCCGCACACACAGAGCCCCCCACACACACCCAACGCCCCACACACACACACCCAACGCCCCACACACACACCCAACGCCCCACACACACACCCAACGCCCCACACACACACCCAGAGGCCCACACACACACCCAGAGACCACCACACACACACCCAGAGACCACCACACACACACCCAGAGACCACCACACACACCCAGAGCCCCACACACACACCCAGAGCCCCACACACACACACACCCAGAGCCACACACACACCCACACACCCAGAGTAACACACACACACACCCACCCACACACCCAGAGTAACACACACACACACACCCAGACACACACACCCAGAGACCACCACACACACCCAGAGACCACCACACACACCCAGAGACCACCACACACACCCAGAGACCACCACACACACACAGAGCCCCACACACAGAGCCCCACACACACAGAGCCCCACACACACACCCAGAGCCCCACACACACACCCAGAGCCCCACACACACCCCCAGAGCCCCCCACACACACCCCCAGAGCCCCCCACACACACCCCCAGAGCCCCACACACACACACCCAGAGCCCCACACACACACACCCAGAGCCACACACACACACACCCAGAGCCACACACACACACACCCAGAGCCACACACACACACACCCAGAGCCACACACACACCCACACACCTAGAGCCACACACACCCACCCAGAGTAACACACACACACACACACACACACACACACACAGCCACACACACACACACACACCCAAAGCCACACACACACACACACACACACACCACCAGAGGCACACACACCCAGAGCCACGCACACACAGAGCCACATACACCCACAGGAGAGCAAGCACAGCGAGGGGGCAAGGAAGCAAGCACAGCCAGGGGGCAGGGAAGCAAGCACAGCCAGGGGGCAGGGAAGCAAGCACAGCCAGGGGGATTGACACGCATCTTGTGGTGTTTGGGGGTATTGCCTCTGCAAAGAGGTGAGGAAGGTGTAATTAGACCACTCAAGCAAAGCTAGCTGGGCTCAGTCAAATGCTGGCCGATAGTTTCTTAATCAGAGTGTCTAGTGGTAGTGCTGTAGGCGGGTGGAGTGGGTAAAGGGGCCGGCGAACCGTCAGGCCCAGTACAAAAGCTTTGCCTCGTAACTACTGCCCTTTAATAAGCTCCCTGGTCTCCCAAGGGGCTGCAGATTTCATTTCTTCCTGCGCCCCCCCATCCCACCTGAAATGCTATGTTATGTTAAAAGTACTTTTATAGCGCACTTACACCCGACCGTTTCACCTCCCTGTACATGCCAGGCTATGTCTTTTGAAGTGCCAGAAAGCTACTTGGTCCAACTGAGAAAGGGAGAAGGAGTCGTAACAAAACCGCTGAACTCAGTAAAAATTATTTTTTCCCCAGGAAGGGTAAGCTGAGAATGCAGCTTTTCCGTACATCTGTAAGACATCAGGCTCTGTGAAACCTCAGTCACTCCCGAAAAGCCGTACGGAGGAGGGGATGGGCAGTCCTTTCTGTCGGCCCCACTGCTGCCTGGGAATATATTTTTAAAGAGAAGCTCACATGTTCGACTCTTTGATGTAGCTGAAACTTTGATCATTGCACGGCAAGCTTTTCGCCAAGTGAATAGTTGGGTTCATTGGCCGGTAGCTGGGCTCTTGGACAGCTGTGCTTTCCAGTGGACACCTGGATTGAGCAGCGGAAATCTAGTCTCCGGTGAGCAGTCATGGTGTTCAACTGGCTGCTGTGATCTGCAGCGGTGAGCCCTATTCTTCAGTTGGCAGAAGCTCTCGTCGTTGGGCATCGGTGTGCACCATTGGGCGACTGTATTAAGCAAAAGACTAATCCATTATCCTACAGCAGGCTGATTGCTTCACGTGGCCGATGTTGTTTCCAGGAACCTGTCATGTGCTGCAGCCCAGGTCTTCCTCCCCAGTAAGCAGCGTCATTCTCCAGGCCAGAGACGCATCCTCATGGTGACAGTCCTATCATCCGACGGGCAGCTTTGCTTTCCTGCTGACAGTTCTGTATTTACAGCCAGAGCCTGACGCCCCTCACCACAGCGCCCCTCACCACATCCTCCACAGACCATAACAAAATTGGTGTGGGACAAGGCCAGTGGTTCCTCTGATGAGAGGTTCACCTGGCTCGGACAGAGCCCCCACCGCCTGGGTGGCCATGGGTGTGTAAATCATTCCAGACGTCCTACTCCTGGCATGTGGAAATCACTCTGGTTTATTGGATGCTTCCAAACCTAAAGTGTTTAGGTTAACCAAGACTATAAATCCCATCACGCAAAGGGAAAAAAAAACGGGAACCTATGAGCTATTCACCAATAGAACTGGGAAAGTTGAGAGTTATGTTACTCCTAAAATCGGTCTTGGGGTGTGGGGTGGCTGAGTCAGATGGCACTCTTTTCCCACAAAGTCTCGTACAACCCACAATACAAAGCCTCGCTCTGTCCGCTCGCACGCCTTGCGTTTAGGACGTGTGGGATGGACCCAGCTTTCCAGCTCGTATAAACGCAGAGTAAGTGCTGTGGTTTTCATAAGAAAGGCCAGAGAGCAGCCTAAAAGAGGTGCCAGCTGCTACCGCGGTGCCCCCTCGCCTCCTTCTCTGACCCCCAACTCGTAGGGCTGATAGAAGCCCCCGCACTGACCTGCCCTCCCAGCTGCAAGGGCTCCAGACTGACTGCATTACGGATGCTGGGAGAGCTGTATAGTTTTTGTATAAATGAAATTATAACTTACGGTATGAGTGTTTAATTTCCTTGAAGCGGCTTCTGAGCATCCTGTGGTTGTCTAGAAATCTGAAGACCGGCATTTGCGGGAAAGGAGGCAGGTCGGTGCGGGCGACGGTGCCCCCGAAGACCACAACAACAAAAAATGGCGGCTGCAAACGGACGTAAATTTCAGATTCGGGGCGTGTTTTGGCGTTCTGAGTGACGGGTGACGTCACAGTCGAAAGAAGGCAAAAAAACACGCCCCCGAATCCGAAAGAGGAGGGGCTTTATTGGAGTGACGCCTGTCTCCTCCAATGGCTGGCCTCCGTTTAGGAAGCCAGCCAATGGAGGAGAGAGGAGGAGAGAGGCGGGTTCAAGCCCCCATACTCCAAATCATTAAATCTCCTCCCGGAGACTGCGCAAGCGCAGCCTCCGATCCTCGACCTAAACAGCATTACATCCAGAGAAAAGTGGCGGTAACCATAAGAAGCAGATCCCACTTTCCTACACAGTCCGTCTTTTGAGTTCTAGTCCTCTGGTTCATCAGGTGCAGTCCTTCTGTTTTCCACAGGTTCAGTTGTGTTATAAGGAAGGTAGCCAGGTGTGCCACTTTTATGCCTGACACTAGATTGTGGGTGGAGCAGACTCTACAACAGTAGGCAGACCCTCCAGGATTTTGCGATGCACAAAACAATTAGGAAATCAGCTGACTAGCCTGATGACCGCAAAATTAAACTTTTAGGCTGGAAAAAAGGTCTCCAGCTGACAGCCCAAAACATTGTGACATTTTATTGGCAGTATGCGCACACGTCACTATGTGGCGCTGTACCGCCTTAATAGCTGCCTGTTTTCTCGAAAGACAAGAAAACAAAAGTAGCCCTTCACTGGCAAACATGCTTAACTAATAACTGAAGTTAAGTTGCATTTCTCTTTATATAGTACAGCTGTTAAAATGTTCCAGGAATCCATTATCATGAAACATGGCTTAGAATCTTCTATAGTGTTAGGAGTAAATGGTTAAGGGCTGTGAATTTCTCCCTAAATAATACTTTTAATTTTAGTGTACCCTCGATTGTTACATGTCTTTTCACTGCGCATGCTGACAATGAAGTACTTAAACTGAAAACATCACAGTCTTTTCACATCGGTAATCAAAGCCATCACACAAAGTCCTCGTCGAGGCTGATTGGTGTACGATAATTGATTAGAGTCAGGTGTATTAAGTGCCATGAATACACATTCTGGAAATACTGAGCAGTAATAGAGGACCATGCAGCCTCTGTCTCTTCTCAAAGGAGGTCTGCACACAGAACTACCATAGTATCAAAATACTGCACTGGGAAAGCAAGCATGGGTAACATGCAGACCTTTAAGGGTCTATGTACATAGAGTGCACCAGTGTAGGAGCGATTCTACTACTTGCAGCAACATTTTGTATTAATTCAATTAATTTAAAAATGTATTCTGTGATTAATAACAATCATTAAAACAACAATGACAACAGTAACACTTGCACCAACTGACTATCGGGTTTCACTTAAGCCCTGGTCATTCAATGCAACTGTTGGTTTCGTTCTTGTGCCGAGCGGTGAAAAATTGCAGCGGCACTGGTAAATATTGGTGCCAAATGCACATGCACCAATAGGAATGTGACCCCACGAGAATGAATAAAATCAGTTGTGTTTATCGTGAGGAGAATAGCAGCAACCCAGTTTCAGTTCTAACATTCACTTCCTGGCTATGAGACATTTTCAGTATGGAATACCATAGCAAGTGACGCTGTAAAAGGTTCTTCATTGTATTTACTCTGTTTATGTGCCAATAAGAAGTGGCGAAGGAGCGTCTGTTAAACAACAGTTTTATATGACATTGTGACCAACGTGCAGAGCCTGCAGTGTGCACAAAGACTGTTCTAATTAGTGCAAAGGTAATTAACATACATTGTTACCGTCTATGCATTGTACAGAAGCTATGTCCTGCACAGACCCATCCGCTGTGCACGCTCATCAGTTTACACACACGTCAGACACATGCCTGAGTCACCCTTGCACCGTATTCGTATGTACCGCCTAGGATACATTTCTCTCTCTCCTCTCACTTGCACTCTCTCACACACACATTGGTGGATGCTAAATCATACCCCCCTACAGATTGCGGTGGAGCCGCTGAGTCTAATCATACAGGCATTCCTAGGCCTCAGAGTAAATAGGACCCCTAAAGTGTGGGGGCTACTGTGTGCTAAAGAGGCTGCAGGCGCCTGCACAATGCCACCCACATAACTACCACAAAGCACACCACATAGCGCCCACACTAGACAACAAAATACAGATGCCAAAGCATGCACAAGCACGACACATATATGCATATAAATGAACCAGATACGTGCATACACACTTCATAAACCACCCAGAAGCATACACACAGACACTGAACATTCACACAACTGATGCACTGAACACAATAAGCTCACATATCTCAGACACAGACCAGCTCCCTGAAACACCCACTCGGGGCATAGATGCATGCAGGCATTTATACACACACCCTTAATATACACTAAACACTAAATGCACAAGCCAGACAGACACAGACAGACACAACTCGGACATCAGCATTTTGGCGATGTAGCCGGTTTAACAAGTTGCAGCAGAATGAGGAATAAAGGAATTTAGAATAAAACAATGTCCTGGTTTTGCAGTAGTTTGCACAAGTGAGAATGTGTAGCGGAAGCTTGCTCCGATGAAAGGGGGCAAGGTAAGACAAGACGCGATTGCGGAATACGGGAAACACAGACACCGTAACCTTTCCTAAACGGCAGTGAGGAATGGAACAAGACGACTGCTTTAGGATAAGGAGTGCAGTAACACTGGCTTGCACACCCAGGACGAAGAACCAGGGGAGGCGAATTTAGAATAAAAAAAATTCCTGGTTTTGCAGTAGTTTGCACAAGTGAGAATGTGTAGCGGAAGCTTGCTCCGATGAAAGGGGGCAAGGTAAGACAAGACGCGATTGCGGAATACGGGAAACACAGACACCGTGACCTTTCCTAAACGGCAGTGAGGAATGGAACAAGACGACTGCTTTAGGATAAGGAGTGCAGTAACACTGGCTTGCACACCCAGGACGGAGAACCAGGGAAGGCAATAAACGCTGGAAACGGATGGAAGGGGCTAGAGACAGCAAACCGGCAGAGAACTGAGGGAAGGCGCGTGGATTCAAGGAACAGGAAGCCAAGCACTGGCTCCTCAGCAAACCAAAGTATACTAGAGTGAAGTGAACGGGTTTGCTGTCCTGGGATGAGCTCCGTTGCAGTAATGCAGCAGCAGGGGCGAGGACTCGGTGACTTCTTGGGGCGGCGGTCGTTACGAAATGGCATGAAGAAAAGCACCGCCATTTTCAGATTCGGGGGCGTGTTTTTTGCGCTCTGAGTGACAGATGACGTCACAGGGCTAAAGAACGCAAAAAATCACTCCCCCGAATCCGAAAAAGACGGAGCCTATTCGGAGGGACAGCTCTCTCCTCCAATGGCTGGCCTCTGTTTAGGAAGCCAGCCAATGGGGGAGAGGCTAAAATAGAGGTGGGACAAATAGTCCCACTAAGAATCATTAATTCTCGGACATCCGGTCTGCCGACCGGATATTACCGAGACCTAAAAAGGGTCACTACTTTCATTGCACCCGATTTCCACACGTACAACTACTGCTAAACGTAAGCCTTGACAAGCCTGAGCCAGCAGCCCGTAGCCGGCAGCACGCAGTGTGCTGCTCTTCGACCACAGCAAGCAGTCACACTGGGTGGAACATAAGTCCACACCAGGGGTAAGCCTAGGGGAAAGCCCAACCCCCCAGGCGGTCAGGCGGCGAGGCGGTAAGGTGGAAAGGTGAAGCCAGTGGGGGTGCAGGCACTCTAATCCCCTGATCCCCAGCACTTGCACCACCCGTACCAATCTAGCACTAGTTCGCAAAAACTCCACATCATGAGATCGGGCAGAGTTAGAACAGAGCCAATCAAACATATAAGATGCCAACAGCAGCGTAGAAACATGAGTGAAGGATCAAGCGACCCATTCGACGAAGAACTAATAGACGGGTTTGACACGCGCGTCAGTTCCCCCCCTAATAAGACCCAGAAGACAACCCCAGGCCTAAAAAACGCCAAGATAACAGACTTCTTAATCCCTTCTACACCTGCCTCTCTGTCTTCATTTAGCCCAACTCCAATGTCCATGATCCTGTCGCCGCAGCAAGCACAGACACTCAAGTCCACCACCAGCAAAAATAGAAAGTCCCAGTCAGTTGGCACGACAACGATAGCCCCGCAGCCACAGAGCAACTCCACAAAAGACATCAACCAAAGCTCATGGCCAACTCCCAAAATAAAGGTGGACAAAGTAACAGTTAAGCGCGCAAATAAACTCAAGAGAAGCGCTAAACAATCCTAACGCCCAAAGGGAAACGTACACAGTAACTTCGGTCCCTTTAGAGGAAAAAAACCCAAACCTGTCAGCAACGCCGGGCTTCATAAATCAGGGCTCTCTCTGTTGCACCGCGGGGCCTGATCTAGGGGCCTCCCACCCAACACTCAAAGGAATAACACCCACAGGAATGGCCATTAGCGACATGTGGAACAGTGGCATCACAGTCACAGAACTTAAAGATAGGTCACAGGGAGAACGGCTGACTGGCAAGCCTCACACAAACTCGGAAAGCCGTAGGACACAGGACAGTCAAACAACTTTTAAGGTGCTACCCATGAATAAGAAAACATCAAAAGATCCGGAAGGTTTAGGATCACAACTAACACCCGACCGCTCCAGTGAGACCAGCTTATTAATTAGCAGTGAGGATCCAGCAAAAGTATCAAACAGTTCGTTAGGAAATGATCACTCCCATCTCACCGTGATTTCATCAAACATAGCAATTTCTTCAATACTTCAAGAATCGCAGAACTCTGAGTACAATCAACCATTAACCATTAATTTCCGGACCTGGCCCGGAAATTTCTTCAGAAGATCTCTTCCAGAACAAACCAGAGGAAACAGCTTGGCACAGTCCCCAAACCAGGGGCAATCAATCAGAGTTGTTTCCACCAGAACAGGCACCTTTATGGACTCCATTCATAGGAATTATGAAAACTATCTCGACAGCGCTACTCCAACATTCAGTAAAATAAGAATTACAGATAGACCTTCTGCAAACCCTGGCTTCTCACGTAGTAGGGATAGAAAGAAAAATAACTGAGTTTAACTCCCTCATCGAACGGGTGTAGAAAGACCCGCTTACAAAGTTCCATGAACGCCAGTGCCTTGAAACAACGATCCATCTAGCAGAGCTGCCTAACATACTAACAGACATTCTGTCAGAGGTAAGAAAAAACACAAACAAGTCCCGTACATCAGCTGAAGATATTTGCACAGGATATGGCCTTAACCCCCCGTCATGTACTACCAGCGGGGACACTCCAACCAGCAAGGACATAAACGAGGAACTAACGGGAGGAAGCCCCCAAAATACCCCCGCCAACATCGGCGGGGTTACTTCATCTAGTGAGGACACAATTGAAGATTCAACGGGAGAAAGCATCCCACTTACCATCGCAAACACCGAGATAGTAACCTCCAATAACATCCGAACTCAACTAACTGGCATTGACGACTCAGTCAACCAAGGTAGTCAAGACCCAGGGCCACAAACCAACGAGCAACCAAAACAAACCAATTCCTTAACAAAACGTGAACGCAAACGCTTGAGGAAAGCCAGACAAAACCAGCAACAAGGAAAAAAAGGAACAACACTGCTCAAAACGCACCTGCACCAAGTGACCTCATTGGTCAGCCATTCAAATCAAAACCAATTAACAGAATTAAAAGAGAATGGAAAAAATTTTAAAGAGTCACCCACTAATGCACAGGAAGACGATGGGGAAATCTGTTTGACCCCTCCCCCACCAACCCCTCCACAGCCAGCAATTCAAAATGATAATAAAACCACCGATAAAGTTTTCCATCTAGTGCAAGAAAAGAAAAAAATGAAATCGGCGGTCGGTCTTCATCCGCAAAAGTCCCAAATAGAACAAAAAACCATCACACATTACTTTACAAAGTCGGTCACGTCGCAAAAAGTTAACCCGTTGGCCAAAGGGTCGCAACAAAGTACCCCTACAGAAGGATCAGAGTGTGCTAGTCTCTCACAACCAGCATTTGAGAATGAGCTTGTAGCTCAGACAAATATTCTACACCAGGGCCACCGAGCGAATAACCCAAAAACCACCCAAATCAGGCAGGTGGGGACAAAAGTAGAGTTAGAGGCATTTCATCTAGCCGAGGTACTTGCTCACAAACTTATCCCGCATTATAGCTCCAGGGGGAAATATGGCATTCTTAACCGGAGCGCTATTTTAAAACTCACACACTCAATTGAAACATTGAAACATCTGAAGACCATACACATTGAAAGCATTGAATTCAAAACAATTCCAAACGCAAATGGAAGAGAGATGACAGTGGTAACATGGAAGGATCTCTCGAAGGCCAAAGAATTTTGGCAAGATAGGGAAGAGTTTGCAAAATGGGGAATCGAAATAAGACCGGTCGAAACCGAAAGATACCACGCTGCCAGATGCAAACACAAAGTCCGACAGTGGAATTCTCCGGGGAGCAGTCGGCTGCTCGGATAGTAGCAAGGGAGGATGGTCCAACCTACGGATCATTCATCAAGGCTGGTCAGGAGTTACCAGCCAGATGCGGAAAGTCCTACCCCCAACGGCAAGCTCGGCGGACAACATGAGGGACGAAGCATGAAAATCAAACCTGAAGTGATGCTCTTGGAATATAAATGGACTGGGAGGAAAAACAAATGATCTTGAACTAATTGCTTTCCTCAAACAATTTGACATAATACTATTCCAAGAGACTTGGTCAATTTCACCGGATCACATAAATGGCTTCAAAGAAATCCAACAATATGCCATCAAAAGAGGTCCAACGGGCAGGGCAGCGGGAGGTCTATCGATTTACTTGAACATCAACATCCCATGGTCACTTAAGTCAATTGAGTCAGGTCAAACATGAATCCAATGTATTAAAATCACTCTCCCTCCCGAGCCCGTTTCAGGACAACCGGATTCGCAAGATGGTCGGTCACTGGTCATATGCAATATTTATATACATCCGGCATCAAAGAGTAAATTAGAGAAAATTCTGACCCTTAAAGCACTTCTCAAATCCTTGCAAGTCATTACCCACAGGCTGGCTTGGTGGTTTCTGGTGACCTGAATATGTTCCTACTACAAACAGATCCTGCTTACGACATCCAAAGAACCAAGCTGCATGGGAAATCAATCCCTCCAACATTAACAGACCATCGTAAAAAAGATAAATATGGCAAGATGTGCGCCCATATGTTAGCCGAAATCGGACTGATCACCTTGAACGGCCGATTTTCGCAGGACCAGCCGGCATCCTCGACTAGAATTGCCAAAAATGCTCAATCAATCCTGGATTATACCTTGGTGGACTTTGAGGTATTACAAATAGTAGTCACCTATAGAATAATCCATAAACTGGAGAGTGATCACAGTCCACAAGTAATAGAGATCAGATCACAACACTTAAGGGCACCAGCAACCAAAGATCTGATGGTAACCCCGACCCTTTACAATCTTAATCTGTTAGCTTGGAACGGAAAGAATGTAGGTGAAATCATGGTTCACGTGAAAACCACGGCGGCAGAAGACGAGGAAAAAACCCCACTAGCATACCAGGATAACTGGGAAAAAATGACCGCAACCCTGACTGACAAATTTGATCAACAAAAGCAGACTAACAAAAGAAAACCCTCTAAGACACATCAAGCGCACTTAGGAGCAATAGGGAGCAAAAAAAGGATTTTCAATCAGGAAATCAGAAAACTTAAAGGGAAAGATATAAAGAGGGGTGACGACATCAAGAGGCAAATACACATTCTAAGGCAAACATACAAAAAAGAAGTATGGACCGTAAAAAAAAAAACATCAAACAGAAATCTGGCTACAATTATTAGAAGCCAGCAGATCGAATAACAACAGGAAATTCTGGGCAGAAATTAACAAAGTAGCCAACGGAGCAGGTCTCGATTTTAATGTAAATATACTACAGGAAGACTGGATCCACCATCTAGAGCAAACTCAAATGACCTATGCGCATGAAAGGAACCAACATCTCACCACCCACCCGCTGAATGAAAAGCAGGAAGAAGATCAAACCTTCGGTGCAAACTGGATTAAGCAATGCCAAGTCCAAATGGTCTTGAAAAAACTGAGGTCAAAAGGTGCGCCGGGCCCGAACGGCTTGCCTAATGGACTTTTTAAACATGATCAACCGTTTTGGGCAGAATACCTCACACCATTGTATAATCACGCATTTCAATCAGGAAGTATTCCCCCATCAAGGAGAGGGAGCATCTTGCACCCAATCTTCAAAGCAGGCGCGCGAACAGATCCAGCGAATTACAGACTGATTGCGCTCATTGACGTAGAGGCCAAGGCATACGCATCAAATCTCCTGAAAGCACTGGAAGATTGGGTTAGCCGCAACAACATCCTCCCACTCACCCAGACAGGGTTCAGGCCTGGAACCAACACGTCATGTAACCTGACAGCGCTGAATCTTCTTGTCGATAAAGCAATGGCCAAATCTCCAAAACTGTACACCTGTGTTGTCGATCTAAAAGCAGCTTTCGACACAGTACCAAGGGAGATCCTATGGGAAAAGATGGCCAGCTGGGGCATCCCTCCGAAGTTGCTACGGGCCATCATAAATTTGTACACATCCACCTGGGTTAAGATAAAACTTGGCAACAGGGACAGAACAATACCAAAAATCCCCACCCATATTGGCCTCAAGCAGGGATGTGTATTGGCCCCCACCCTCTTTAACATCTTCACTGCAGACCGCGGTAAGAGTATCTCAGAGATCCAAACAGACCCTCCAAAGCTAGCCCAACACAAAATAAGGAGTATGCAGTACGCCGACGACATAGTCCTTTGCCGCCAGACCCCGCTGGGTCTTCAACGTGCTATAACAAGGCTGCACAAATACATCTCCACGCACGGGCTACAATTCAACTGCAAAAAAATGAAAGTGGTCTGCTTTGCGTCTCAGCCAGGGCAGCAAACATTCAGATGGTACATCTCTGGAAACAACATAGAGCAAAGTAGCACCTATAAGTATCTGGGAGTACTGGTCGACTCGAGATGGTCATTAAGAGATCACACACTGCACAGAAAAGCCCAGGCTAACAAATTGCGGTTCGCCCTAAACATACTAAAAACAAAACTAAAATGTCCATCCAATGAATATCTGCTGAAAGTGATTGCTGCCAAATTCTTACCCTCCCTCACGTATGGCTCCGAGCTATACAGAGGTAAAGGCGCTAATTTCCTGAACCTCCAACAGTCAGCGTTGTTTAAACATCTTTATCAAATCCCGCAGTTTGCATCTCAGGCGCAGGTACGCCTTGAATTTGGGTTACTAAACCAGCACCAAGCTAGACAAGCCGCCTTAATAAAAACGTGCTGGAAACTAAGAGCAGCTCAGGAGGACACACTGATGGGTCACTGTTGGTCTGAAATTAACAAACAAACAAAAGGAAAAAAGACATGGAAAACAACACTGGAAGAAGCATTGAAAAACTTAGACATGCAAGAGACGTGGAACACTAAACACACCTTCGCGGCCTTCAAAAAAGTAGCCAATGGTGCGGCAAAACACAAATCATGGATTGCTGATAAAGCAGCATTGGCCAAGAAAAACCATGGCTGGATGGTATTGGCCACGTATGAGAGATGCGAACCGCAACCGTATCTAGTTAATTACATAACACCATCCACGCAACAAATGCTACTACGACTACGGCTGGGAACCTATATCACAAAAGATCAGATCCCGGCATGGCGGCAAACATGGCCAACAGCACCGTGCAGACTTTGTGGTCTCTCAGAAAAAACTTTGATCCACGTTCTGTGCATCTGTCCCTCTCTGAGTAACTTGAGACGGTATTACCTCCTTCAAACATTCTGCCTTTTCCAAATTAGAACATGCCGGTCGGCAGTCATGTTTGTACTGAACAGCCAACAGTTGCAGATAGCCTGCAGGGCTACCAGATTCTTTCAGAAAGCGAGCCTCCTACTGCTGAAAACCGAAAAAGAGGCGATCAATGGGTCAAAACCTAAAGACACAGCGAAATAAGTGACTATGAAGATTGATAATGAAAGTCGGACTTTATTTCTCCAAAAAGGACATCAGTCTCAGATGCATTTTTAATTATTTATTTAATAGAATAAGCCTTTTTGAAATTTACTTTTTTTGTAAAGGTTTTAATTGACCATACACAATAAAATGTTACTTACTTACTTAAAAAAATGCCAATAGCCTAATCGCTCGCAAACGCATGACCTATTGCATTTACACCCACACCGAGCCACACACACAAATCCACCCACACACACACACACACATACAGAGCCACCCACACAGTCATTCACATAGAGCCACGTACACAGAGCCACCCTCACACAGAGAGAGCCACCCACACATAGAGCCACCTACAAAACAAGATTCAGGCACACAAACACACGTATTTGGCACACAGGAAAGGAAAGGCGTCCCCTGCAGTGGCCTGGTAAGCAATGCCTTGGACCCGGCACTTTTTTATTTACAAATTAAGCACTGAATTACTAATAGGTTGTGGGTAAAGTGGGATCTGAGAGGAATAAAAACAGTAACTGTAGTGCCTTTTTTAATAGAACACTATGGAGCATTTTTCTGCATATTAAATATCTGATGTTAGTTCAGCTTAGTAGCTATAATGGCGCTCAATGTACTGACCCCTGTAAGCATAGAAGACTGAACTGATTTTGAGGAGATGTGAACCCGTAACTTTCTTCCTGCCTCTTCTATGACATTGTGACCCTGCCTGCCTGTGTCACGAAGTCACGTTGTTCTTGTGTGGTCAGATTGTCCACGACTGTCTGATGTTGCCTACCTCTGACTGTTGCTGTGAATCTGCCCTTCCATCTTCCTGTCTTTTCTCTGACTGTGTGACCCGGTCAGCCTCTCACTGAGTCAGATTGTTGTTTTGTCAGCCTGCGTGTCCCATGACTGCCTGATGTTTCCTGCCTCTGACTGTTGTAGTGTGTCTGATGTTCAAGCTTTCTGTCTCTTTTATGGCTGTGCGTGCCTGTCTGGCGCTGAGGCAGAATGTTGTTTTGTGTCTGCCTTTCTGTCTCCCTCCCCTCCTCTTCTATGACACTATGATCCTGCCTGCCTGTGCCAGAAGTGCAGCGGCAGCGTAAAGCGCTACGTAAACAACAGGTTAGTTATCTTCCCAGATTGCATCTCCATCATTCCACTACACTCCGGGGAAATGCTTTCATCGTGAACGGCAGGATGGCTCAGTGAGTTGAACACGTGTCCCCGGCACGTGAGGTGGTCTGTGGATTCCGGTGAGGCTGACTGAGCCTTCCGTCCATCGGGCATTTGGAAATTGAGACATTTTGCATTTACAGCGTTTAAAAACACAGACCCGTTGGTTTAAGCGCTACACAACAAAAGTTGTTATATTAAAAAAGGAAAAATACCCTGGCAGAGCTGAAGAGGGTGATATAAAATTGACTCACTTCTTATGGTTAATTACAGTTGATGGAGTTAGAGTGACTTCCTATTGCGAGCACTGTTGACACACATCAGTCCCTTTTGGCATCTTCTCTAGAGACTGGGCTGTGGGAGACCCGGGGGTGTGAAATGAGGACAAAGTGACCCATAGAGCACCCAGAATGAGCGCCGGAGGCGCTGTACTGTGGCTGCTATATCTCAAACACTCCAGCGCACGCGGCGCAAACCATGTAGGGTTAAAGAAAAGGATGAATCCTTTCATTTTCCTAGAGATATTCAAAGGCCAAGGCTAGGAAAGCAGACTTAAGACGTCATTCTTTTCCAGGCCAATACACACTCTGCCCTGAACAGATTGTGTTTTAGTTCCTTCTGGCTAACACACACTCCTCTGAGTAATGTGTGTCACAAACTACCCAGTGCCCTGTGTGCCCCACACAAGATACCAGGCCGGGGCCCATCCTGTCCAGAGCAGTGTGTCTCCAGCAGGCACAAAAATACAGTCTTGCTCCGAGCTATGTGTGTCCCTCAGTAGGTGCAGATACACAGTCAACTCAGAGGAGTGTGTGTCCCCCAGCAGGCACTGAAACACAGTAGGCAATGAGCTGTCTGTGTCACCAGGAGTCCCTGAGAGTCATCTGTGTGTCTCCCGCGGCCCCAGTAGACACAAACGCCCTCTTTATTGTACTTTTAGAAAAGTAGACTTTACGTTTTTGGTTAAAATAAGACCAAATAAAACCATACATATTCATAAACAACGCACGTTTGTAGCTCTTCACTCCGGTAAAACACACCGCTTGCACTTTCAACTTATAATAAGCATTTGTAGGAGAGGGTGTGGAGAAGAAGAGCTCGTAGGGTGAGTTTGGGGTGAGACTGCTAAAATGTTTGTGGATGAGGGGGAGCTTGCTGCAGACCCTCTCCCAGGCCTTAGGCAGTCTTTCCATCTGTGCCCCATTGATGGCGGGTGCTAGTGTTGGGGTGGGGAGGGAGTGTGTGGTGGGAAGGTGTGGGGATAAAGGGCTGGTAGGTTGAGTGACACAGAGTGTGGGGCTGGGGGGGTGAGAGACAGAGAAGAACCTCATGACCGAGGGAGAGTTCGGTACAGACTCTCTCACAGGCCGAAGTCTTTCTATCTTTGCCCCATTGAGGGTGATGGGTGCTTGTCTTGGGGCAGGGAAGGATGGAGGGTGTAGGGATGAAGAACTCATAGGGTGAGTTTGGGGGTGAGACTGAGGATAAGCTCGTGGCTGAGGTGGAGCTCGCTGCAGACCCTCTCCAAGGCCCCAGGAAGTCTTTCCGTCTGTGCCCCATTAAAGACGGGTGTTTGCTTTGGGGCTGGGGTCGTGACCGTGTGTCTGCAGAGGGGCTCTTCTGTAAATGTTGTTTCTGGTGGCTGCGCTTGTGGGGGAGACGGGTTTAATGAGCTCGATCATGCAGCAGACATTGGCATTAATTTTCTTTAAGACGCCGGAGTTGTTTTAAAAAACTGTAATGGGTAAACACATCTCGATCCCTTTCGTAGCCCCCTCCCTGTTACAGCCCCCCTCTCAGGATCTCTTCGGCCGCTTTCATCTTGGGAATTTCCGTGTTTGTATTGAAAGTAGAATGTGCAGAAATAGCACATTTCGCTGAAGCGAGAGTGCTGCCAGGCGCGGGAGCTGGCACTGCGTTAATACAGGCAGCGCTGCACCGGTAGGCGGGCACTACACAGGCAGTGCATGCAGTGCGATGTGAGAGTAGGCACGGTACTGTGCTCCTACGGTGGGTGCTGTACTAAGTGTGCCAGTGCTGCGGTCCGCAATCAGTACAGCACCCTTAGGGCAGGTGCTGTGTTACCACAATACTGCACTCAGATATTCAACTCAGTGAGTAGATACTGTTCTGGCTGAGCAGGCACTGTGCTCATTGCACAAGTACTGCCACCCCCACCCCAGTAGGCATTGTGCTCACTGAACAGTTGTTGCTCTGAGCAAACACTGCACTCAAATACGCGGGCACTGCATTTGTTGAACACACTCTGCACTGAACTCATCGAGCAAGTCTTTCACCGCCATGGTTTTATTCACTGAGAATGTACAAACGCACGTGCATCAAACACAGAGCCAACCCTAATAAACTCAGTAACAAACAACAAAAAGCATACATTTGCAAATGTAAAGAATGCTGTGAGCTTTTTTTCAAGATGCGTGTTCTAATATTCATTGGCTATGTCAGAGACTGCATTACACACAACAAGGGCTGCGGGTACAGCGGAAAGAGGCGCGAGGGGTGGGGGCAGACTCCGAGCTCCGAGAGAAACATGGGCCATGAGAGTGCGCTGGGATCCAGCCCTGGGCAAAACTGAGGCAAAATGAGGGAGAACACCGCCTTAAAAATGATGGAGCCGGCCAGCACCGCTGGGACCCGAGTGCCGACCTGAGAGTGCGAGACAGAAGTATACATGCTAATGCGTCCATGAGTGGCCATGTGCGCCGTTTGGTCCCGGAGTTCACCACCGGCAGCTTCTGGACTTCCGGCTGCGGTCGTCCAGAAATGGCGTCACAAAAGCTGCGCCATTTTTGCGATTCGGGGGCGTGTTTTTAGCAGTTGAGTGACGGATGACGTCACGGCTTAAAAACTGCAAAAAACACGCCCCCGAATCCCAAAAAGACGGGGCTTGAACAGAGTGACTCCCCTCTCCTCCAATGGCTAGCGTCCATTTAGGAAGCCAGCCAATGGAGAAGAGGGGCGGGTTCAAGCCCCACTGTAGCCAAAACATAAAATCTCAGACTCGGCCCACTGCTTACGTAGTGCGACGCAGGCCGAGACCTAAAAATCCAAGACCTATTCCCCCATCCTTCCAGGAATTGCTGTCCTATCCTTAGTACTGTCTCGTCTTGACTATGGGAATTCCCTATACCTAAGCATTCCATGACATATTACAAAAAGACTACAAGTCGTTCATAGCACGGCAGCTCGGCTGCTGCTCAATGTTCTAAAACACATCTTGGCTAAAAATGCCTTGGTCTTCCTTTACTGGCTCCCCGTTGAGCAACGGGTAAAGTTTAAGGCGTTATGCTTAGCACATAGAGAACTTCATACAAAAGGACCCTCTCTGCTGAGGGCCCTGCTGACACCCTATACCCTTAACAGGGCTCTGGGGTCATTCACTGCACAATTTTTGACTGTGCCCCGAACACTAAGGGCTCAGTGGGGTGGATCCTCCTTCACCCATCTAGTCTCAAAACTATGGAACTCAATGCCTATTGAGATCAGGACGGTAGAAAGTAAGACTATGTTCAGGAAACAGCTAAAAACATGGCTCTTTCCCAACTAACATATAAACAATAATGATCTCGGCTCTGTGTAGGTTTTTAAATGTCTATTTATATATGATTAAAACAGTGACTAGTGTCTGTCTACTGCATCCCATTGTCATCCACAGATAGCATCTTAGGGATACACTACCATCTTGGAAAGGGCACATTGTAAGGCTTGTCCACGCCCCTTTCCTGAAACTCATGGAGTCCATTTAGCACATGACAAAGTCCACATTTGACAGCCTTTGCCTAGCTCTTAATTACTCAGTCCAGCCACTGTCATTGGTGTCTGGCGTTCCAGGCAGATGGTGGAACACCCCTCTGAGTCTGAGTGACCAGGAGTGCAGAGGCACCAGCGCGGACTAGGCAGTATGGAGGGATCACCATGCACTGACTGCAGCGTTCAGCAACATACAGTTCTCCTGGACATGCATGAACACCGGTAAGCTTTCAGTACTAGCACAGTTCTTGGTATAAATGTAATAGATGGGGGCATTAAGGGGGAATAACATTGTTTATGAGATATGCAGGAGTTGCATCTTCAGTATATAATATGTTAAGCAGGAGAGTAAGAGCATACATTATCTACAGTGGTAACCATACACCCTTTGACAGTCTCCCCAGCCACTGCCTCCCACTCTTCACTCCATAGTTTTCACATTTCCTTCTCCTCCTGTGGCATTTTGCCTGCCTATACTCACTTTTTCTGTTTCTTCCCACTCCTATTCTTCCTTTCTCCTGTTAATGTTCCTTCCCACGGTCTGCTTGTAAAAATGCGCGAATATTGAAGACACCATAGCAGGACACCATACCCTACGCCCTTAAGTGTTTTTCCAATACTTTAACAAAAATTATTAATACGTTTTATTAAAAAATAACTCATAGTAATTTAGGCTTTACCAGAACTATGGTGCTCCCACCTCTTGTCTGGACCTGAAATTATATATCAGATTATTTCTATTTTGTCGTATCATCAAATATTTTCTTATTTTCAATTTTAGCATACATCAAATCTGAGATTCAATAGATTTAACCTTTTCAGAAATAAGTTGTTATAGATGAAATTCAGAAAGACATAATAGCTCTGCAAATGAATGGATGCTTTATGAAGCCAAAGTAATGTAGTATTGACTACATCCATGACGGTTTGAGGACAGGATGGACCGTGTTCTGATGAGCTGCACCTCAACCAAGCACTGACTCGTTTATTGAGAAAAATATGAGGCTGGTAGACTGGTATATTAAGAGAAATAAAACTGTGTATTATTGATGACCGGTTTCTACCTCTGAATAATGTGGCATCAGCATATAGTGCTTTTCTGACTTTCAAATGTGCATATATAACTTACTGTAGACCACTGGCAAATGTATTAACTGTACGCAACTTAGTGCAGCAAACAAAATAGCTGTGGGCGAAAGGAAGAGAGACGAACAGTGTCATATCTACTAACATATGGCCCACTTTTTTTCTCTCTCCCATTGCTAGTGCACTTTAGTCTGCCATGTGCCAAGATGCACACCCTTGCATGATTATGCCAGGGTTTGTGTGTACTGGTAAGCACAGCGTACTTGGGTACTCCTGCGCAACTTCCATGGATATTGAAGCTTTCCCAGATTTACCTCTAATGGTAGACCAGGGAATGTGCCTAAATGCTTGTACGCCTTCCAAGGGAGGCATAACAATATTTCTCCTTGTTGCTTCCTCTTTCAATGTGTACAGCATTCTACAGCACACATAGATAGAGGAAAATGCCTCAGGGGATTATTTTTGTGCAGGAAAGTGCCCCTTCCTGCACATAAACAATCCTGCATGTAACAAAGGCACCCTTGCACCATGGTGGAAGGGTGCATGCGTTGGCGCTAGGCAGCCTAAAGTGGGCCAGCGCTGAGAAAAGTCAGGAATATTCCATATTGTGATAAATATGGCACATTCCTGCCCTTCCTCTGTAACACAACGCAGCAAGGTGACTTTCTGCGCTGACTTTCTGCGCTGTCACTTTTTCTATAAATTTGGGCCTAATTCTATATTGCTTGAATAAGGAAGATTCTTGGGAACGAGAGCCTACTGCTATTGTTTAGTGCTGTATTCAAGAAGTCAGCCTCTGTCACAGTTGTTATAGGATTGTACAGATCCAACTTATGGATGAGGAACTTGGCCCAGTTATGTAGTGGAGCACTGTTCAGAAGGCCTTGAGGATGTAAAAGATATTCCCAGGAACATTCAATAATCAGAATAGTGGTTGCAGGAGTAAATGCAATTTTAAGAGATGAATTATACAATCAGTAATAATGTGGTGAGTGCATTCAGGTTCTCGGGAGCAGAGGTGGTTGTGTCTGTTAAGAGGCAATAGTCAGAAATCTAGGGGCCCATTTATGAGCCGGTTTGTATCGCTCTTGCACCACACACGAGCGACGCAAACTTTAAATGTGATTTATGAAGCCACGCATGACCTCAGTGGCTCCTTAAATCTGGAGTAAGGCAACGCAGGTCAAATCTCTGCGTTGCCTTACTCTGCCCTGGGAAGGCGTTACAGGGTTGTTGTGTATGTGTTCCCATGCAACTCCCATTGTTTTTGCCACATTTCTGTTGGTCTTCTAAGGGCACTACAAAGGCTATATACTAACATGTGTATTAGGATTAAAGTGGGGGACAACTCCCTGCTATCCAAGATTATACGAACAACTGAAGTGTAGTGTCCCACTACAATAATACACGGACACTGGTGTGTATATACTCAACCCTTTATTTCTGTGTCCACTCCGTTCCCCGTCCCTACTCTAACTAACCCCTTCCTGTCCTGTCCCCACCTCTTCCCCTCTGCCCACCTAGCTCCGCCCACCCCAGCTACTGTACTGCTAACTCCTTGACATGAAGGATTAAAAGAGGTCTGTATACTACCTGTATCAAAACATTACCTGCATTTGAGAATAAAGGAATGCAGGGAACTTTGCAGACTTTGTGGACAAGCATTAGAGGGCATCATTCATGTGCTGTGTCTTTTCAAAGCATCCGTGGAAGTGCGCTGGAAACTCCTACACAAAGACTTCATCAAGAGAGGGTTAAGATTATATGGAGAGGCAGTTGTTGCGTGTTTCAACCCTACGGACGACTTAAGACTGAACTGTGCACTGGCATAATTTCTCAGGATAGTGAAAAAAAGGGTATTGGCCGTAGAACGCAAAGGAACAGACCTGGCGAGCAGGGTGCGGTTCATCTATGGGGCCCTACTGACATAATTTAAGGAGGGAGGGGCATTACAATGCTTAGGCACATTTGCACTTTGATTTTGCAATTTCTAAATGGCTGAACACTAGTTAGGATTCCAATAGAGTATACTACACAGAAACAAAAGCTCCCCTTGTGGGCGCTTTAAATTAACCTCCTCCACACAGAATGGCTCAGTCACAGGTAGAGAGTTCTAGTATCTTTTTACCATCACTTTAAAGCCGTGGTTCCCAAACTGTGCGCGCCGCACCCCGGTGCGCCATTATGAGTTGCCAGGGGCGCCGCGGCACGATGTGGTAAACTGCAGTGGCAGTGCTGCTGATCTTTAAGTAACATGCAGAGTGGAGCTGCAGGGACTCTTAGAAGGGGTGAAACAATAGCAAGGCCTCATTAACATGCAAACGGTCTTTTAAAGACCTGTGAAGAGCTCGGGTGGGGCTGCATGTGTGCTCAGGAAGAGTGCTTATCCCCGGGCTGCCATACACGACTGGGGGGCGGGGGGTCTGGGGGGCTGAAGCCCTTTGAGTTCTAAGGGAAGCTTTACTGCTGTGTAACAGCAGCTGAAGAGGCTGAGCCCGGGCGCGGAGGAGGGACACAATCAAGCGGTGGGTACAGCTGTCATGATCAGTTGATATATGGTGTCCCTGAGAGAAATAATAGGTGGCTTCAGAGACAAATCTGATTATGGAGAAAACCTGACTTTCCTGATTACTAAATTGTTGCCGCTCCACATGTTGTTTCGGAGTTGTGATCAGCACGATAAGTAGGTTGTTTGGGGATCAACTCCAATGCACCGACTAAATATGTATTGATTTTGTTCTTTCGAGCTTTAGCATAGCTAAATGGGCCGAGAAACTCACGCAGCACAGACCTGCAACAATTGACAAATGACAGACAAGTCCAAAAAGCTTGAAACACAGCAGAATGCCATTCATCTGCTTCAAAGCTAATTTCATCCAGTCTATATCCGCTTTAGATGTCAATTATTTTGGCCCACAAATTGCAGTTATGCAATTTTCATAGATAATACTGAGATTCTCGTGATGATTCATCGATTCGTTGTATAGCTAAAGGGTGCATTATTATTTGTGTGTGTTTTTTACAGCAAGCACAACTAAAGCGATCTATAACAGAATGACTATATGAAATATGTTTTCCATCCGTTCTGAATTGAGGCGCAGAAGTTGTTTTGTAGGACATAAGCAGAATTCAAAACATTTTACCTGCGTAGAAATACTGATTTCAAAGTTTAGTAGCTAGAGCTATTTCATAAAATCTTAATGGCACATTTTTTATGAATGTTTGAAACAGGCCCATGAGAGATTTCCGTTAATTCAGACTAATCTTGCATAGTTTCACACAATTCGCTTTACACGTGGTAATTAAAATTAATTAAATTATGACATTATGTCACGAGGTGTAAGTACGTTTGCAGCAAAAAGTTAGCCCTGGTACATGGCAACAACACAACTGGCCAAAATGCAAGCTGCTGTTTCTTGCAACTTTTGTGTTTTGTTGCGCTACTCTTTTCAGGAGTAAATGGTTCCTTGTGTACAAAATAGTTGCATGTTGCTCTTATTCTGTTGTTTGTGTACTTTCACTGTACATTTTGCCATTAGAGGTGAGTTTAGTGGTAAGATTTTACAGCAAATTTCATCTAAGTTTGCAAAGTGTAGTAATGGCGTAATTTCTGGAAGCGGAAGAAGGGCCATATCAAGAAAACGGCGTCGGGGGAGAGGCTGGCAGAGGGGAGAGGGTTGGCAGGGCTCTGGCAGACAGGGGGAGAGGGTTGACAGGGGTGTAGTAAATGAATTTCGGCGTGCGTGTTTGCCTGTTGGGTGCATTTTTCCTCCAGTATTGAATGATAACACTGAGTGGCTCCGTCTTAACTTGGTGGAATTTAACTCCAGATTAACCGAGAGTTCTACTGGGTTTGGTCTAGAATAGATTAGAAAAATGACAATGGCCCTGTCTGTAAACGCACATCTGAAGATGTTTTTTAAACAAAATACACTTGTATTGTAAATGCATATTCCTTATATTCAATAGGGAATATGCATTTACAATGAAATAAAAAGAAAGTGTATTTTGTTTAAAAAACATCTTCAAATGTGCGTTTACAGACCGGGCCATCGTCATTTTTCTAATCTATTCTAGACCAAACCCAGTAGAACTCTCGTATGGTCCCTGAAAGGGGAAGGCATTCAAATATTACTGAAACATCCGTATGGTCACTGGCTTCAATAAAGCCTCCCACGCCTGAGTTCACAACGCATTTACATTCTCGATGAGAGAAAACGTATCAGCACATAAAACAAAAGTTTGTTTTTCCCCTTTTACATCTGTTATCTTTTTATTTTGTTACACATATGATTAAATATCTTCATTGCATCCCAATTAATTTAAGGAAGACAACAGGAAGTACTCCCGAGGTCGGGCTTAAATCCCCACCCACCCGTCCACCGGTAAAAAAAAGTGGAGGGGGGGGAGCCACGGCCAACTGCCAATTAGGTCAAGGGAGCCACGGGTCAAAAGTTTGGGAACCACTGCTTTAAAGATTTAATTTTCATAGTCCTAGTAGCCACTCGCCCCCATCAGTCTCTGTACTTAGGTTTTAGGTGAACTGTCAGGAAGCCATGTTTAACAACTTGATAGTTTTATTTAGATTTTACTCTGTGTAGAGATTTGGGCTAAGTAGTTTATTTTACTATAGTTTAATTTGTTATCTGGAGATTTGGTCACAGTTTTATTAATATATGTTTTTTTTAACTCACTAATGGGTAAATGACAGATTGCAGAAGCCGTAACATTGTATTTGATGTATTTTACTGTATTGAGGGACATTTGTATTGCAATGGTTTTAATGACTATGCAAATAAACTAAAATTTGAAATGTGTGTCTCTCTTCTTTGTCTCTTCTCCATTGCTCATACCCCCTCTCGGTATGTCTCTGGAAGATTTTATGTCTTTCTTTAAATCTCTGCGGTACTTGACTAGAACACTGACTGCAAAATCGTGGGGTCAAAATATTGAGGCCATAATATCAAGGACCAAATTATTGTGAAGTAAAGTGTATATATAGGTAAGTATTGATTTATTATACCTAACTTGACATCTTCAAGTTATGCGGATGTGGTGTCAAGAACATCAAATCTATACTTCCCTACATGCACTTACCTTCACAGTTTTTTTTGTTTTAAATTCAAATTGACTTTATTTCGGATATATTGCAATCCATAAAAGTACACACAATTTAGACAATTCATAATAAAAACATCACAATACTCACAAAGTCAATCTTAAATTACATACAACACAAATATATCATAAAAAAGGGAGTGCATTGACAGAATTAGAATAAGAGATGCAAGTAAAGTCCATATACAGAATATACGAAATAAAGTGCAATAGTGCCATAAACTACAGTTAATGCACATTTACTCATCCAAACAATTTCTTAGTCTCATAGTCATTTTTAAGAATTCTAGCACCGGGAGGACACTGTCCGAATGCAGCAACTGTAAGTACATAAGGGCGGGTCTGATTTGGTTAAAATTTAATTTCTTTAAAAGAGTAACCAGGTACCGCTTTCGTGGATATTCATAAAATGTACATAAAAATATAAAATGCAGCATGTCCTGTGGAGACTTCCCGTCGCAGCCACAGGGAGCTGCTGGTTTCTTAAAAATGTCCGACTTGGGTCTAATTAAAAGCTGATGAAAGATGTTAAACCTGAAGCGGGTCAGCAAAAAATTCTCATGGGTGGTGAAGGAGCATGTTAGATACAATTCCATTGAATTACAAGTTCTCAACATGATATACATTCTAACATTAGGTTTCAGAAGCTCTACTTCATCTCTTGCAGCATTACGGTTCAGGTAATAAGCTCTCTTAATTGCAACAACGTCACCCTTAACTATATCCCCGGGTTATCAAACAGGTTCAGTCGGCCAAGTTTCGCAAATTGCGACTTCAAATATTTAAGCCAGGGTACACGCATTGAGTGGTCAAGCGATAAAAGATCCTCCACTATCAAGTGGGTCAGAGGGATTGCATCACTTAACCAAAGTTTTACCCAGCACAACAACGGTTTCAGTCCAACAATGTCCGATAAATGTAAACAGCCAAGTTCTTCATGAGCGGCTAAATTCGGTGTGCTCCCAGGGACACACAACAGACGTTTTAAAAATGTATTTTCAACTATTTGAAGTTGATCACTGTTTGTGTAGCCCCAAATCTCGCTTCCGTACACTGCAGTGGCTATGGATTTAGCGTTGTATAATTTCATCATAGCCCCGTTTGGCTTTTTTCCTAATTTAGAGGCAAAATTGAAGATAGAAGCGTTAACCCTGGACATTATACACAATATTTCAGTCTTAAATATTTAGGCCTCTATACCCTGAACCTACAATATTTTCCTCCTCAATATTATGACAAACAACCATCTCTGCAGCATATCTGTTTCCTCTCTTTTGTTAGTGTCTAAGCAGCATTTCTCATATATCCAGGGCCAGATTGGGAACGCAAACTGGCCCCAGCAATTGAATCAGGCCGGGGGGGCAGGGGGGAGATGGTGGTAAATTAAGTTACTTTTGTTACAGGGGGCCGATATCGCAGCTATGCTGCAAAACCAGCCACTGGTAAGAAAAACGTCCCCCCCAGGGGTCTAAAACCGGATCTCACCCTGCCGACCACCAGAGAAATACCCGGTGGCCGCTACGGCCAGTCCGGCCCGCATATATCTCTTCAATAGCCTTACAACATTTCCCACACTATTTTGAGTATCTCTGTAGCCGAGCTCATGCCTGTGCCAACCCCCTCTAGCATTTATCATACTATACTCTTCAGTAACTAAAGAGCACTTCATCAGGATACTGCATCTCTGAATCAGGATACTGCATCTCTGCAGTATCTTTGCATTAAATCTTGTGTCATTCTCCTCAGGATGTTTGTAACAGTTCTCGGTAGCAGACGCCATGTTACTCTCAGTCTCAGTAGTATGTCTTGTCTCACTCATCAGTGCCTGTGGAATTTCACAACCACCTCTGGTATCTCCACATATTTTATGTTGTTTCAAAGTGCAGTTCACATGCTCTTCATTAAATCTACACAATGTTACATATCCCTTACCAGTTTCTCTGTAGAGTTTTACATCTCCCTCTACAGAACCTCTCCTGCTAAGCTTAGGTCCTTCCCAGTAGTTAAAATGAGTGCAAATAGCACTTTGCCTCTGAACATTAAATCGCTTTCAGATAGGAAGTGGAACATCTCGAAAAGATATTTTAGGATGAAACTTCCAGAAACATCCCTGTCTTGAGCACCAAAATCAAGGCTGTGAACAAGAATAGTTCCTAGACCTCCTACAGTTTTGGCACAGTATGATGTGAAATCAGAGCTCGGGTGCGGCTTTGCTTCGACAGAGTAGTGCTCTGGTGATTCAGTTTGATCTGTAGTAAAACACACTCTTCGCGCAGTCTGACTATGCATAGCCATCTTGAAATGGTAATAGTGCTCATTTAAGGCAGGGCAGAAAACGGTGAAAGTAACCTAGATTGTCTTTGCTGTGAGTTTGCCAACTGGTTCTCGTAATTTTTTCAATAAGTAAAAATGTGATTGTTGCTGTGAGCCAAAGCACGAAACAAAACTATGGCTACGCTCTGTTTACCTGTTTGAACTTTAGCTTTCACACTGTAGTCCTCTGTCTGTTTCGGCAGCAGCGAGCAGGAAATCCGTGTGTGTCCCGAAAAGGCAGGCTAAATGTGATTCGTTGCTGATTTCGATTATGCAGATTTTTAAAGCAGTGAGTTGCCGAGAATCTACTTACAATGATTTATTGGGAAGCAAGCGTCTGCCTGTGCATCTTTAAATTGTTATTTTGTGGTGTTATACAGCCATGTGTTTTATTGGAGTTCATGATGCCGAAACTTTTCCTACTGTACGTAAGAAGGGTTTTTACTTTTTCTGCTCGTTTGAGCTGCAGTCTGTTGTGTTAAGACTATACTTTCAGGGATCATTTCTATAGTTCTTAACTGAGGAAATGTGTTCGAAAGTGTCTGGTCTTCGCTAACCACGATGACGAGCGTTAGTGTTCCCTTCTGAGCGCGAAGCGAGCGGACAGTGATGCATATATGCATCTGCTGTTTGCTATTGATGACCGTTCCTCTCTCCCTTACAGGAGAGTTGGAGGAAGGAAGCACAAACTGAGTGGTTAGGTCCTTAATTGTAGTTTAAGAAAGATGATTAAATCAAGTATGTATCCCCTTCTACGGCTGTTGCCAGTGTATAATAGCGGAGCGGGTACATATTTTCATGTGGGTTGAAAACGTTCGAGTCTCCTCTTTAATTTGGTACATTTGACTTTGAAAAGCACTAAGAGCACTCTTCACATGGACCCTGGACAGATTATCAAACCTTCCACGCAATGCAGCTGCACAATTTGCCGCGCTGCCATGCCTGAAAGGGGAAAGCGTACAATGTTGACGCCGTCCCAGGTTTATTGCTCTCCGTAAATCTAGGAATGCGTAAAAAAGCATGGGTGGGCGGGTGGATGGAAACACCCACTCTCCACCCATTTAACACATTCTCGGCGCAGGGTAACGCAAACCAGCGAGTTGCTGCTGCCCTGCGGTTTTCCCTTGCGTGAAGTGCTCATTACACTGCTGAGACCCTGTTAAGTGCTAAGAGCGGGCGCGCTGACTGGCACCTCGTTGCTGCCACATTTGTTTGTGTTCAGAAAAGAACAGGCCACTGACAGTGCCCCAACCGTAGGAGCCTTTAAGAGCCACCAGTTTATATTGTTATTTTCTCTACTTGTCACTACACTTCAGTTGCCCGTTTCAAATCATGTGCCTGTTGAACCCCAGTCCTTGTTGCACCTGGTGGTAGCTGGTACCTGGGTGTATTTTCTGTACAAGTATCTAGTGGTATAGATTAGACTTCCAAGCGCTGTGGAGAATCTGATCCGGGCATTTGCACATATTTAGCCAAGGTCTCAGCGCAGTGACGTCAGATGAGGGTTTTGCTCTCATGCTTTGCATTCAAACCCCATGCCACATGTTTCAGAAGTCCCTGCTGCCTCACCCCATGGGATGCCAAGCAACTTTACACAAATTTACAGCCAGCTTCTGGCAGCGTTATTTGTCTCGGAGGACGAAGCACATGTATATCATGTGAAGCCTCTAATCAGTTATACTACCAGTGCAATTATATAATGCCTTGTTTATGAGCTTCGTTTCAAGACATCCAATCTATCAGAGGGCTTGGAGGCTTCTTTAGGCAGACCCCCCAGGATATAGCGGCATGGATTAGCAAATTTAGCGGCACAAAAATGGAAATTTAGCGGCACAAATATGGAAATTTAGCGGCAATTTTGCGGCATTTTATGTAGCCATTTTTCCTCCAACAAACACAGATATCTTAGTTTTTTTAGTTATTTAACAACATGAAGCTATGTATATTTGGTTTCTTTACAATGTAGACACTTTGGGGCAGATTTACAAGCCCCTTGCGCTGCTTTTACGCCGCCGTTGCGTCACTTTTGTGACTTTTGTGAGGGGTTAGAGGCGGCAGACCTGGAAGCTGAGATCGGCCCTGGACCAGGGTTCAATTCCCCGCCTCGGTGGGTCTTGGGCTCAAAAATTCCACAGACTCGATAATTCTCGCTCTGGTGCCTTCTCGACTCACGGGTTCACACTCTGCGACTCTGGGCAATAGCTTGCTTAATCTCCACAACGGCCCCTCGCGGCGGGATGCCTGGCTTTCACCTTGTGGATACCCTGCCGGGGTTATCTCACAGGGGAATACCAGGACGGGTTCCCTAAGCAAGCGCCGGGAAACCCTTTGTGGGTAGCTGTGCGCTATATAAGCTCAAATACATTTACATTTACATTTACTTCCTTGAAATGGGCCACAAACCTGAAGAAATGTCATGGACAATAATTGAATTGGTCGCAAGAGAAAAACAACTATTGGAAAAAGAACAAAGATGGGTTTTCAGAATCAAATCCCATAAGAACGGCCTTAATGATGACATACCCTGGGGCCGTTTGTGAGGTAATACTGAAAAACTAAGGACCTCTTCCTGAAAAATCTCCAATGTTTCAAAAAAAACCCTATCCATCCATCCTAGCCAATGTCTTTTACCAACGCCTTACCAAAAAACAACACTTCCGGTCCAACAAGGAAGTGTTCCAAAAAGAAGCGGCCATTTTGAGTTAGCAGACTAGTAGTTGGAAATAATACATACGCCGATGACAGTGCATTACCTGCATATGTATAAATAGACGAAGGCAAGGTGAAGCTGATGTTCTCCTCGGAGCGGCACGGGAGTAGGAATAAAGCACTGTCGAGCAGCGGTTACGTAAGTAAAATCAACTACGAACTAACAGCCGAGGTTGACAGACCTTCAGAAACGAAAAGGTAAAACAAGCTCCCACGAACCAAGCAATCTAACGAGAGTATGCGGCTCTGTCTATCCCCCCTTTTTTAGTTGACCGCATCGAAAAACCCTCGTATCTGCCGGCTCATGAGGCACGTTTTCTGAACCGGGAAAGTATGTATATCATCTATATATATCTCTGTGCCTTTCCTATCATTTGCAATCGCAACTCAGAAAACGAGTAAACCGATTGCACAATCTCCTATCAGTCAAGAGAACAGAGACATTGGTAGAAATGGGTGTCAGTCCTTCTCTGTGAGTCACTGTTATATATGTGTTGAGACTTTATGTATGTTTATCTTGCCGAATAATTAAGTTCTGCAATCAGCCTAGTAGCCACTCGCCCCCATCAGTCTCTGTACTTAGGTTTTAGGTGAACTGTCAGGAAGCCATGTTTAACAACTTGATAGTTTTATTTAGATTTTACTCTGTGTAGAGATTTGGGCTAAGTAGTTTATTTTACTATAGTTTAATTTGTTATCTGGAGATTTGGTCACAGTTTTATTAATGTATGTTTTTTTAACTCACTAATGGGTAAATGACAGATTGCAGAAGCCGTAACATTGTATTTGATGTATTTTACTGTATTGAGGGACATTTGTATTGCAATGGTTTTAATGACTATGCAAATAAACTAAAATTTGAAATGTGTGTCTCTCTTCTTTGTCTCTTCTCCATTGCTCATACCCCCTCTCAGTATGTCTCTGGAAGATTTTATGTCTTTCTTTAAATCTCTGCGGTAGTTGACTAGAACACTGACTGCAAAATCGTGGGGTCAAAATATTGAGGCCATAATATCAAGGACCAAATTATTGTGAAGTAAAGTGTATATATAGGTAAGTATTGATTTATTATACCTAACTTGACATCTTCAAGTTATGCGGATGTGGTGTCAAGAACATCAAATCTATACTTCCCTACATGCACTTACCTTGACAATATTTCAGTATTAAATATTTAGGCCTCTATACCCTGAACTTACAATATTTACCTCCTCAATATTATGACAAACAACCATCTCTGCAGCATATCTGTTTCCTCTCTTTTGTTAGTGTCTAAGCAGCATTTCTCATGGTAAACAGTCATAATATCGATTCCAAAATATAGAATGGACATAATATCGAAGTAAAAATATAGAATGGACAAAATATCGAATGGACACAATATAGTGGTTAAAAATATCGAATTTAAGGTAAGAAATATCGATTTTCAAAATATAGAAGTCAAAATATCGAAGTATACAATTTAGGCATTAAATATATCGATTTCTTAATAATATAACTTTTTTTAAAGTGTTTTGTATGTTAGTATATGTGTGAAAAGTGTATATTAATGTTTGTAATATATGTTTAATGTATTTTAAGTAATGAATTTTATGTTATTTAATTTTTGCGTAATTTAATTCTGTAGCGGGTTGTGGGTTTATAGGGGAATAGGGTGGGAAGTAATTTAATTGTAATTAAGTAAATAATTTTTTTCATTTATTGGTATTCATTTTGAATTTATTGTTATTTATTAATTGGTAATTAATTTGTATTAATTGGCAATACATTTTTATTAATTGGTAATTATTTTGTATTAATTACATATTTGATAATTATGATAATTGTATTAATGTATTTTCTGTAGTGGGATGTGGGTTTATAGGGGAATAGGGTGGGAAGTAATGTAATTGTAATTAATTACATATTAAAAATACTTTTTGTGTATTGATAATTAATTTACTGTTAATTTTTAATTGGTATTAATTTTTATTATTAATTAGTTTTTGCTATTGAAAATTAATTAGTTGTTATATAATTATGAATAGGCTATTAATTTCTAATAACTACTATGTAGTTGTATTTCTAATTAATTATTACATAATATTAAATTGGTTATTAATTTCAATTAATATTTTATTGGTATTGATATTTAATTTATTTTTAATAATATATTAAATCATTACTTTCCCTACTGTTAAACTCACTGGAGTGGGAATAGTAATTTTCACCCTCCCGCTATCCAACGCTTTCCCTACTGTTGCACTCTCTGGAGTGGGAATAGTATTTTTTACCCCTACGCTATCCAACGCTTTCCCTACTGTTGCACTCTCTGGAGTGGGAATAGTAATTTTTACCCCTACGCTATCAAAAGCTTTCCCTACTGTTGCACTATCTGGAGTGGGAATAGTCATTTTCACACTCCCGCAATCCAACGCTTTCCCTACTGTTGCACTCTCTGGAGTGGGAATAGTATTTTTTACCCCTACGCTATCCAATGCTTTCCCTACTGTTGTACTCTCTGGAGTGGAAATAGTAATTTTTACCCTTCCAATATCCAACGCTTTCCCTACTGTAGCACTCTCTGGAGTGGGAATAGTAATTCTTACCCCTACGCTATCCAACGCTTTCCCTACTGTTGCACGCTCTGGAGTTGGAATAGTAATTTTTACCCTTCCGCTATCCAACGCTTTCCCTACTGTTGCACTCTCTGGAGTGGGAATAGTAATTTTTACCCTTATGCTATCCGACGCTTTCCCTACTGTAGCTCTCTCTGGAGTGGGAATAGTAATTTTTACTCGCTTTGGCCGGAGTGGTCGCTCCCAGCGCTCCCTGGAGTGTCCTGGTATCGTTATTGCAGCGCTTTTGTGGATTTTACCTCCTCTGTGCCTCTGAAAGCTCTGCCTGGCTGCCGCTTTGCAAATAACGCGCTCTGGCTTGTATTTGCTGCTGCTGTGTTAGCGCGCAGCGATCGCGCCCCATTCGCGCCGAAGGTGCGCCAAAGGTAAGCCCGTCTTCGCCCGTCCGCGCCTGGACCGCGCCCAGCGCCAGTCCCCCTGCCCCTCGCGCTGCCCAGCCCTCCCGCATTACCTACGATGCCGCCACCCTCCTAGCCCTTAACCCCGGTCGCGCCTCCAACTGCGTCCAAGCCGCTCCTGGACACACCCATGGACCTTTCTCCTGCTACTCCTGCAAATTCAGCGGCACCGACAACATCTCCACTACGACCACACCACTGACTCCCAACCCCAACCACCTTCAATGCATCCTTCTCAACACCCGCTCGGTCCACAGACACGCCATTGACCTATGGAATCTACTAGACACCATCTCTCCAGACGTCGCCTTCCTAACAGAAACATGGATGAACGCTTCCTCCGCCCCAGACATCACCATTGCCATCCCTGAAGAGTATAAGATCACACGCAAGGACCGCACTGACCACACAGGAGGAGGAATCGCTATCGTCCATAAGAAATCAATCCGCATCTCAACCAGCTCTGACGCCAACCTCGCTAACTCCGAACACCTTCACTTCCAGATCCACATCGACCCCAATACCACACTCAGAGGCACCCTCCTCTACAGACCACCAGGACCCCGCGCAAAATTTAGTGAAGACATCACGGACTTCATCACCCCACACGCGCTCCCCTCCAAAGACTACATCCTTCTGGGAGACCTCAACTTTCACCTCGAAAAGATCAACGACAGCAACACCACCACCCTCTTAGACAACCTCGCCAACCTCGGACTTAAACAACTGGTCACTTCCCCCACCCACATCACAGGTCACACACTCGACCCCATCTTCACCTCCAGCAATCATGTCTCCTTCAGCCACACTACGGACCTCCTCTGGACTGACCACAGCTGCGTTCACTTCACCTACAACAAGCCGAAACCCACCAACCACCTCCAACCAACTCTGCAAAGAAACTGGAACAAAAACACCACGGACCAGATCTCCGCCTCGCTCCTTCTAAACGCCCCAGCCCACTCTTCTGACGCAAACGAAGCCGCCGCCAACTTCACCCTATGGTTATCCAACACCGCCGACACCTTAGCACCACTGAAAAAAAGTCAAAGCAAACCTGGCAGCAAAAAGGCCTCATGGTTCAACGATGATCTTAAGAAGTCCAAGAAACTCTGCCGCTCCCTTGAAAAGGCCTGGAAAAAAGACCCAACCACTAGCACCAAGGACGCCTTCAAAAACGCCAACCGCACTCACCACCAACTAATCCGAAAGGCCAAGAAAACTGCATCCAAGGACCGACTTGACAACAACGCCCACAACAGCAAGGAACTTTTCAACATCGTCAAGGAATTCACCAACACTTCGGCCAACTCCAACGACATCACCCCCTCCCAAGCCCTCTGCGACTCCCTAGCCTCATTCTTCCACAACAAGATTGCAGACATCCACAACAGCTTCGACAACCAACCTGGAAACCAACCCACCCTACCATTTGCTGAACATTCTCCCCCCGTGAACACCCTTAACGACTGGAACCCAATCTCCACTGAGGACACAATCCGCCTGATGAATTCCTTCCACTCAGGATCCCCCACAGACCCATGTCCTCACCACATTTTCAACAAAGCAGACTCCGTCATAGCACCGCACCTCCGAGATGTCATCAACTGCTCCTTCAACTCCGCCACCTTCCCGGAAGACTGGAAACACGCTGAACTCACCGCCCTTCTGAAAAAACCCACAGCGGACCCCACCGAACTCAAAAATTACCGCCCCATCTCGCTCCTTCCATTCCCGGCCAAAGTCATCGAGAAAGCTGTCAACAACCAGCTCGCCGCCTTCCTCAAAGCCAACAAATCCCTCGACTCCTCACAATCCGGCTTCCGAGCAAAACACAGCACTGAGACCGCCCTCATCGCAGCAACAGATGACATTCGAACTCTACTGGACAATGGAGACACAGTCGCCCTCATCCTCCTCGACCTCTCTGCAGCATTCGACACAGTCTGCCACAGCACCCTTTTACAACGCCTCAATAACATCGGAATCCAAGGAAAAGCACTTGAATGGATCACCTCGTTCTTCTCCGGAAGAACCCAGAGAGTCCGCCTCCCACCATTCAAGTCCGAGGCCACTGAAGTCATCTGTGGAGTACCTCAAGGATCCTCACTCAGCCCCACCCTCTTCAACGTATACATGAGCCCCCTCGCGGCCATCGCCCGCCAACACAACCTCAACATCATCTCTTACGCGGATGACACTCAACTAATTTATTTATTTATTTATTTTTTAGCATTTATTGAGCGCGAACAATTGCCCGCAGGCGTCTCGGCGCTAATCCTTTCTCTCACCAATGACCCCAGCACCGCCAAAACTAACCTACACGAAGGAATGAAAGAAGTTGCCGAATGGATGAAACAAAGCCGTCTGAAACTGAACTCAGACAAAACAGAAGTCCTCATCTTAGGTACATCCCCCACTGCATGGGACGACTCCTGGTGGCCGGAAGCCCTCGGAAAAGCACCCATCCCGACAGACCACGCACAGAACCTAGGCGTCATCCTGGATTCTTCACTCTCAATGAACAGACAAGTCAGCGCCGTATCCTCTTCCTGCTTCAACATTCTTCGCATGCTCAGAAAATCATTTCGCTGGATCCCCACCGAAACAAGGAAAACAGTCACCCATGCTCTGGTCACGAGCCGACTGGACTACGGAAACACCCTCTACGCAGGCACTACCGCTAAACTCCAGAAGAAACTCCAACGAATACAAAACGCCTCAGCCAGGATCATATTAGACATCCCACGCAACAAACACATCTCTGGTCACCTTAAAGACCTCCACTGGCTACCCGTCAATAAGAGGATCACTTTCCGACTGCTAACCCACGCACACAAATCACTCTACGACATCGGACCAGAATGCCTCAACTCACGACTGTCCTTCTACACCCCCTCCCGCCAACTACGATCTTCCAGCCAAGCCCTCGCCACGTTACCTCGCATCAACAAGACCACCATGGGAGGCAGATCCTTCTCATACCTGGCTGCTAAAACATGGAACTCACTCCCCGCTCACAACCCCTCTTACCCTTTTACCAATCCAGCCATCCTTTCACTTACTAATCCTTCCACCCATCCACTATTTTAGTCATCCATCCATCCTCCCTTTCTCTCTCCATCGACCCTTTCACTTAGCCATCCTTTCTTCCATCCATCCTTTCACCCACCCATCATTCATCCATCCATCCATCTGCCCTTCCCCTCATCATCCATCCTTCCCCTCATCATCCATCCTTCCCTTCATCACCCATCCATCCTTTTCCCTCATCATCCATCCATCCTTTTCCCTCATCATCCATCCTTTTCCCTCATCATCCATCCATCTACCCACCCACTCTTCATCCATCCATCCTTCCCCTCATCATCCATCCATCCTTCCCCTCATCATCCATCCATCCTTTCACCCGCCCCCTCATCATCCATCCATTCCCTCATCATCCATCCATCCACCCTTCCCCTCATCATCCATCCTTTCACCCACCCCCTCATCAACCATCCATCCATCCATCCATCCCCTCATCATCCATCCATCCTTTCACCCACCCATCCATCCATCCTTCCCCTCTATCCATCCCCTCATCCATCCATCCTTCCTCTCATCCATCCTTCCTCTCATCCATCCTTCCCCTCATCCATCCATCCTTCCCCTCATCCATCCTTCCTTTCATCCATCATCCATCCTCCCCCTCACCCATCCATCCACCCATCCACCCAATCCACCATCATCCATCCCACCCATCCACCAACCAATCCATCCACCCAATCCACCACCATCCATCCATCCAGCCACCCATCCCACCCACCCATCCACCCACCCATCCATCCATCCACCACCACCCACCCACCCACCCACCCATCCATCCACCGACCCATCCATCCACCCACCCATGTCACCACCAACCCATGCATCCATCCATCCAGGCACCCACCCACCCATCCATTCATCCATCCATCCATCCAGGCACCCACCCATCCATCCACCCACCCATCCATCCACCCACCAGATCTATTGATATGAGGGGATGTAGCACACCTTGACCCAAACCGCAGCTTCAAAAAATGAGCAGGAATGTGCGTGATAAATAAACTTCCCATCAAATTTTTTTGTAAAAAATAAGTATATTAAAAAAAATAAGTATATAATCTTGGTATGAGTGGAGGATTGCAGGCGCGAACCGTGTCTGTCAGCCCCAAAGTCAGTCTATGTTTCCGTTAGACCACATGTTGTTGCAGTGACTGACGTTGATGTTTTGCTTATTGAAATAAACATATTTCCAAATATGCACCGCTTTGCTTGTTTCTGTTTATGCTTCCCGTTTTTAATGTGCTCGCTTTACGCTGCTTTGCTTTTTGTAAGTAAGTTTATGTCATTGTGCGCATATTGCTTAAATAAACATTCTTCTTTAAAATAACCATTGTTGTTTATATGTTCTTGATAGCCTCCTATGCCCTTTATGCAGCTTTGTTCACACCTTGACCCAAACCGCAGCTTCAAAAAATGAGCAGGAATGTGCGTGATAAATACACTTCCCAGGCGTGAACCGTAATAAACATACTTCCAAATATATGTTTATATGTTCTTGCAATGATGCTTAAATAAACATTGTTCTTTAAAATATTCATATCCTCATCTGCTGCGCCGCTTCCCGTTTATACTTATATGTATAATATATGCATAATGTGCTCGCTTTATGCATTGTGCGCTGGTTCCCGTTTATTGCTTCCCGTTTATACTTATATTCATATCCTCATATGCAGCGCCGCTTCCCGTTTATACTTGTATGCATAATATATGCATAATGTGCTCGCTTTATGCATTGTTCAATTCGATGTCAATGATGCTTAAATATCAATTCGATGTCAATGATGCTTAAATAAACATTGTTTTTTAAAATAACCACCGTCAGTGTTCTTTACATGTAAACACTGTCATGTTATTTCAATGATGCTTTGTTTGAAGAACCGAGGTTTGCTAACAATTTAGTGACAGTAATTACGCTCCGTGAAGAGAACCATGTGCTGCCTCGGTGTAATCAGGGGCGTAATCTGGCCGAGTCTCGGATGTTTGGGGCCCTGGGTAGAAATGGAATGTGTGAGCCCCCCTCTAAATAGCAAATACATGACACATTCAGGGCTGTTTGCATGTGAATAGATGTCGCAGCTCCTGAACCTGCAGCCCCTCCCTCTCAGTCACCTTCGAAGCACCTCTTAACAGGTCATCAAGGGCTGGAGGTGTGAGGTTTGCCATCCCGCTGTGACGCTTCAATACTGCTGAGTATCTGCCACATAAAGCAGACCCCCCAGGATATAGCGAAAAATGCCGCGATTTCTACAAAAATGCCGATTTCGCGGGCATTTTTGTAAAAATCGCGGCATTTTTTAAAAAGTGCCGATTTCGCGGCAAATCGCGAAATCGCGATATCCTGGAGGGTCTGTTTAGGGCTACAAAGTACTGCATAAATTATACCTCTGGAGTACCAATTTATTGAACAATCAAGAAAGAGCTTTAGGCCTACCAATAGGTATGAAAAGTACTGCATGAGTGCCCATACAATACAGTCCTCCCAATTCTATTGCTAAGATTTAGAATTCCAGGAGAGCAGGGGTGGCGGTGGGGGATGTGGAGTCTGGGGGGTCATGGAACAGGGTGTTATCACCATCCAGCTGGGGAAACTGGTTCGAGTCTCAACAGGGACGTACAACAGCCTGTGATTCTGGGCAAATCACTTAGGGGCAGATTTACAAGCCCCTTGAGCCACTTTTGCGTCACTTTTCCCACGTTAAAAATGACGCAAAAGTGGAGCAAGGGCCTTGTAAATAAGCATCATATAAACAAAGAGATTCTATCAAGAAAAAAAGTGCAAGTGTTTATTTTTAAGGGTTTTTTTTAGTAAATATATTTTTGAAAGGGAGGTTGGCTCTTCATCTAACCGGTGGGATGAAGGCACTATGTGCTTTTAAAATACCCCTCACACACTAAGAGTCCCTTAGTGTCATGCTTCATCATGGGGGTCTTCCCATCCCTCTACGGGGCGGGGCGTGCTGCGACCTACGAGCTACGCGGGAGCACTATAGTTTTGTGGTGAAAGGCTATGTGTTTGTGCAGTGACAGTGGAGGTGGTGAGATGTAGGGACCTAAGGAAGTGATTAAAAAAGGTTAAAAATTCCCTGGCTAGTGGAAAAAATAATTTTATTCGCTTCCCTGGCTGGGAATGTTAAAAAGGGGTTGTGGGGTAGGGCTGTTTAGCAACTACCGGGTCGACATGTTTCACAGACAGTCCCCTACTGTCTGATCATCAGGACCAATGGTGGTCCCTACTTGGAGGTACTCAGTTCTAAGTAGTATAGCCTAGAGTCCTACAAACTGATAGCAAAAATCGGCTAACAGTTTGTGCTTCGGAGCTTGAGTTGGCCCAATGTGAAGCGTGAAAAATGAAAAAAGACGCAGTGGTCTCTGCAAGAGAAAGGAAAAAATAACAGAATGAAGTAACAACATTCATGGCACATGGTTAGACTCAAATTTGTCATTGAATTTTTAGGACATATGCATATCTAGCAAAAATTTGAAGATAGCTTTTGCCAAATGTACTCCTGATTGCAGAGCTTAATTCTTCGGCAAGACAAACATACATAAAGTCTCAACACACATATAACAGTGACTCACAGAGAAGGACTGACACCCATTTCTACCAATGTCTCTGTTCTCTTGACTGACAGGAGATTGTGCAATCGGTTTACTCGTTTTCTGAGTTGCGATTGCAAATGATAGGAAAGGCACAGAGATATATATAGATGGTATACATACTTTCCCGGTTCAGAAAACGTGCCTCATGAGCCAGCAGATACGAGGGTTTTTCGATGCGGTCAACTAAAAAAGGGAGGATAGACAGAGCCGCATACTCTCGTTAGATTGCTTGGTTCGTGGGAGCTTGTTTTACCTTTTCGTTTCTGAAGGTCTGTCAACCTCGGCTGTTAGTTCGTAGTTGATTTTACTTACGTAACCGCTGCTCGACAGTGCTTTATTCCTACCCCCGTGCCGCTCCGAGGAGAACATCAGCTTCACCTCGCCTTCGTCTATTTATACATATGCAGGTAATGCACTGTCATCGGCGTATGTATTATTTCCAACTACTAGTCTGCTAACTCAAAATGGCCGCTTCTTTTTGGAACACTTCCTTGTTGGACCGGAAGTGTTGTTTTTTGGTTAGGCGTTGGTAAAAGACATTGGCTAGGATGGATGGATAGGGTTTTTTTTGAAACATTGGAGATTTTTCAGGAAGAGGTCCTTAGTTTTTCAGTATTACCTCACAAACGGCCCCAGGGTATGTCATCATTAAGGCCGTTCTTATGGGATTTGATTCTGAAAACCCATCTTTGTTCTTTTTCCAATAGTTGTTCTTCTCTGGCGACCAATTCAATTATTGTCCATGACATTTCTTCAGGTTTGTGGCCCATTTCAAGGAAGTGGTTGGTCAGTTTTGTGCTTGATTTTTTGCATTTGACGGTGCTCTTGTGCTCACCTATCCTTGTCTTAATGGCTCTGCTGGTCATTCCTACATATTCCATATTACATGGACATTTTATCAGATATATGGCATTCGAGCTGTTGCAGTTGCTGAAGTTTCTTTGCTCCCACACTGTGCCATCGTTGAATGTGATGGATGTGCTCTTTTTTGTCAGGCAACATACTTTGCAATTACCACAGGGATGGTGACCATGTACAAAATTTACATTTCTGGCTTGATTGCTGATAGTAGTCCTAGGTCTAGTGTGGACTAGTATGTCTCGGATGCTCTGTGCCTTTTTGTGCGAGAAAATTGGTTTAGGTATTTGTAGATTGCCACTGTTTAAGATTTTCCAGTTCTTGTTTATTATTTTTGTCACCTGGTTGGAGCTTGTGTTAAATGTGGTGACACAAATAGGTCTTTGCTCTTCCTCTTTTTGGATTTTATCTTCGAGAAGGCTTTCTCTGCAGTTATTCCTTGCCCTTTTGTAGGCCTGTTCGATGATTCTCTTTGCATATTGGCGATCTTCCAGTTTTCTCTTGAGATCTTTTGATTGAGTTTTAAAATTGCTGATCTCATTGCAGTTTCTACGTAGCCGCAGAAATTGGCCATATGGTAAATTGTCCCGCAGGTGTTTAGGATGGAAGCTTTGGTACATTAGCAAGCAGTTTTTTGATGTGTTTTTGAAGTGGGTAGTAGTCACCAGTTTGCCATCTTTCGGAAAAATGTTTAAATCTAGGAAGACCAGATTGCTTTTTGAGATTGTGCTTGTGAAGTTCAAAAAATCGTCCTGTAGATTTAGCCATGTGAGGAACTGTTTGGAGGATTTTTCATCTCCATCCCAGATGATCAGGATATCATCGATGTATCTCTTCCAGGTCTTTATGTGATGCCTGAAGGGATTTCTGGGGTTCAGGATTTTGCTGACCTCAAGATGGTGGACACAGAGACCGGCTATGCTCGGCGCAAATGTGCTCCCCATACTTGTCCCATGTTTTTGGAGGTATATGGTCCCTTCATATTCAAAAAAATTCTCTTTCAGAGCCAGAGAGCAACATTCCATAACCACATTTAGTGGGGTTTGATAGTCCCATTCATCCTGGAACAGTACATCCTCTATTATTGTTAGGGTCTCTTGATGTGGCAAGCTTGTATAGAGGGATTCCACATCGCAGCTTATTAGAAGCTGTGTTTCTGGATTGAAATCTTGATCTTTGAGTAAATTAAGGACATCTTTTGTGTCTTTCAAATACGTTGAGGTACGTTGGACCATTGGTCTCAAGAATGCATCAGCGAATTTAGACACTGGTTCCAAGATTGAGCCGATCCCTGACACTATCGGTCTTCCTGGGCGATTTTGGAGATTTTTATGAATCTTCGGTAGTGTATATAGGTAGGGGGTCCTTGGATTCTTTTGGCATAGAGTTTATGAGACGCCTCAAACTCCAAGTTTTCTTCAGAGACAAGGAAGACAACCAAAATCAGGGAGACACAGGACTGAAGCCGAGATCCAGCTTCACTCCCATGAATAGCACATTACCTGTTGAACTGCTTGCGTTTGAAAACGCAGTCATAAAGGAACTAGAAGAACTGAACCCTACTGATAAGCGAGTATACCAGAACATCTCTAAGGATGAACGCATAGCCCTCAGAGAACTAAGCAGTAACAAAGAGCTGGTAATAAAACCTGCGGATAAAGGTGGCGCGACCGTAATCCAGAACAAAGTACTGTATCATGATGAGTGCATGCGACTATTAAGTGACGGCCAGAACTACGAGATCCTACACGAGGACCCAACCGAAAAAATACGGACCAAAATCAACACCATGGTGGAGGAAGCATTGGCACACGATTGGATAACGAAGAAAGAAGGGGAATTTCTATGCCAAAAGAATCCAAGGACCCCCTACCTATATACACTACTGAAGATTCATAAAAATCTCCAAAATCCCCCAGGAAGACCGATAGTGTCAGGGATCGGCTCAATCTTGGAACCAGTGTCTAAATTCGCTGATGCATTCTTGAGACCAATGGTCCAACGTACCTCGACGTATTTGAAAGACACAAAAGATGTCCTTAATTTACTCAAAGATCAAGATTTCAATCCAGAAACACAGCTTCTAATAAGCTGCAATGTGGAATCCCTCTATACAAGCTTGCCACATCAAGAGACCCTAACAATAATAGAGGATGTACTGTTCCAGGATGAATGGGACTATCAAACCCCACGAAATGTGGTTATGGAATGTTGCTCTCTGGCTCTGAAAGAGAATTTTTTTGAATATGAAGGGACCATATACCTCTAAAAACATGGGACAAGTATGGGGAGCACATTTGCGCCGAGCATAGCCGGTCTCTATGTCCACCATCTTGAGGTCAGCAAAATCCTGAACCCCAGAAATCCCTTCAGGCATCACATAAAGACCTGGAAGAGATACATCGATGATATCCTGATCATCTGGGATGGAGATGAAAAATCCTCCAAACAGTTCCTCACATGGCTAAATCTACAGGACGATTTTTTGAACTTCACAAGCACAATCTCAAAAAGCAATCTGGTCTTCCTAGATTTAAACATTTTTCCGAAAGATGGCAAACTGGTGACTACTACCCACTTCAAAAACACATCAAAAAACTGCTTGCTAATGTACCAAAGCTTCCATCCTAAACACCTGCGGGACAATTTACCATATGGCCAATTTCTGCGGCTACGTAGAAACTGCAATGAGATCAGCAATTTTAAAACTCAATCAAAAGATCTCAAGAGAAAACTGGAAGATCGCCAATATGCAAAGAGAATCATCGAACAGGCCTACAAAAGGGCAAGGAATAACTGCAGAGAAAGCCTTCTCGAAGATAAAATCCAAAAAGAGGAAGAGCAAAGACCTATTTGTGTCACCACATTTAACACAAGCTCCAACCAGGTGACAAAAATAATAAACAAGAACTGGAAAAATCTTAAACAGTGGCAATCTACAAATACCTAAACCAATTTTCTCGCACAAAAAGGCACAGAGCATCCGAGACATACTAGTCCACACTAGACCTAGGACTACTATCAGCAATCAAGCCAGAAATGTAAATTTTGTACATGGTCACCATCCCTGTGGTAATTGCAAAGTATGTTGCCTGACAAAAAAGAGCACATCCATCACATTCAACGATGGCACAGTGTGGGAGCAAAGAAACTTCAGCAACTGCAACAGCTCGAATGCCATATATCTGATAAAATGGCCATGTAATATGGAATATGTAGGAATGACCAGCAGAGCCATTAAGACAAGGATAGGTGAGCACAAGAGCACCGTCAAATGCAAAAAATCAAGCACAAAACTGACCAACCACTTCCTTGAAATGGGCCACAAACCTGAAGAAATGTCATGGACAATAATTGAATTGGTCGCCAGAGAAGAACAACTATTGGAAAAAGAACAAAGATGGGTTTTCAGAATCAAATCCCATAAGAACGGCCTTAATGATGACATACCCTGGGGCCGTTTGTGAGGTAATACTGAAAAACTAAGGACCTCTTCCTGAAAAATCTCCAATGTTTCAAAAAAAACCCTATCCATCCATCCTAGCCAATGTCTTTTACCAACGCCTAACCAAAAAACAACCCTTCCGGTCCAACAAGGAAGTGTTCCAAAAAGAAGCGGCCATTTTGAGTTAGCAGACTAGTAGTTGGAAATAATACATACGCCGATGACAGTGCATTACCTGCATATGTATAAATAGACGAAGGCGAGGTGAAGCTGATGTTCTCCTCGGAGCGGCACGGGGGTAGGAATAAAGCACTGTCGAGCAGCGGTTACGTAAGTAAAATCAACTACGAACTAACAGCCGAGGTTGACAGACCTTCAGAAACGAAAAGGTAAAACAAGCTCCCACGAACCAAGCAATCTAACGAGAGTATGCAGCTCTGTCTATCCCCCCTTTTTTAGTTGACCGCATCGAAAAACCCTCGTATCTGCCGGCTCATGAGGCACGTTTTCTGAACCGGGAAAGTATGTATACCATCTATATATATCTCTGTGCCTTTCCTATCATTTGCAATCGCAACTCAGAAAACGAGTAAACCGATTGCACAATCTCCTATCAGTCAAGAGAACAGAGACATTGGTAGAAATGGGTGTCAGTCCTTCTCTGTGAGTCACTGTTATATGTGTGTTGAGACTTTATGTATGTTTGTCTTGCCGAAGAATTAAGCTCTGCAATCAGGAGTACATTTGGCAAAAGCTATCTTCAAATTTTTGCTAGATATGCATATGTCCTAAAAATTCAATGACAAATTTGAGTATAACCATGTGCCATGAATGTTGTTACTTCATTCTGTTATTTTTTCCTTTCTCTTGCAGAGACCACTGCGTCTTTTTTCATTTTTCACGCTTCACATTGGGCCAACTCAAGCTCTGAAGCACAAACTGTTAGCCGATTTTTGCTATCAGTTTGTAGGACTCTTGGCTATACTACTTAGAACTGAGTACCTCCAAGTAGGGACCACCATTGGTCCTGATGATCAGACAGTAGGGGACTGTCTGTGAAACATGTCGACCCGGTAGTTGCTAAACAGCCCTACCCCACAACCCCTTTTTAACATTCCCAGCCAGGGAAGCGAATAAAATTTTTTTTTCCACTAGCCAGGGAATTTTTAACCTTTTTTAATCACTTCCTTAGGTCCCTACATCTCACCACCTCCACTGTCACTGCACAAACACATAGCCTTTCACCACAAAACTATAGTGCTCCCGCGTAGCTCGTAGGTCGCAGCACGCCCCGCCCTGTAGAGGGACGGGAAGACCCCCATGATGAAGCATGACACTAAGGGACTCTTAGTGTGTGAGGGGTATTTTAAAAGCACATAGTGCCTTCATCCCACCGGTTAGATGAAGAGCCAACCTCCCTTTCAAAAATATATTTATAAAAAAAACCCTTAAAAATAAATACTTGCACTTTTTTTCTTGATAGAATCTCTTTGTTTATATGAGTCTTCCAGGAGGGTGATTCTATCGCTTCCTCTACACTTCCTCCCTTGATTAACACCTTGTAAATAAGCCCCATAATCTCCCTGTGCCTAACAAAAAGAATGTGTCTGTAACACAACTGGTGCTCAGGTAAAGGTTGCGCTATATAAAAACAGAAAAAAGGTCTGTTGAGTACCCTTCTTATTTGGGAAAAAACACCTTGGTAACCTCCTAGCTCTTGATTGAATTAGAAGGTCAACACCGAAGTTATAATCAAAGCCCCAGATTGCCCCTGACATTAGGGAGGAGAGCAATTGCACAGAACCTACGGTCACACGTTGCAGCGATTTGGCAACGTTTAACAAACAAAATCTTAGAAATATACTGTTCCCTACAAAGTACAACAAGCATTTGCAATACAATAGGTCTCGCATTTACGCAAGTTTAAGCTATCAGCATTGTAAATGACAATGCCTTTTATTTATGCTTTAAAAACAAACATAAATAAAAGGCATTGTGATTTACAATCCCAATAGCTCAAAACTGCGTAAGTGTGAGACCTATTGCATTGCAAATGCTTGTTCTTGAGTGTAAAAACCCCACAGGAAAGGCCGATCTTGGTATTTTTTTTAGATTGTTTTCTGAGATCCCTCCCAAGTGAAGCTCATGGCCATATTGTTTGAAATGTATGTTGTAATCTGAACCCACCAAACCAAATTTGAATTTAAAAAAATGAATGGGGGAGAGAAACCTCACCCCACCCCCGAACCTTCAACAGGCTGTTGAGGCTCACTTACACGCTCGTTCAAACCCAGTTGTATTGTATTGTATTATAATTGCATTTATATAGCGCTTACTACCCCTGACGAGGCGTCAAAGCGCTTTTTCGGCGGGTAGCACGCTACTCCGGGACCCATAGAGGATTAGTGTTGAATTAGTATAGTGAAACATGCAAGTACATTTTAAGTGGTGGATAGGTTAGTCAGTCAGTTATTTGGATATGAAATGATAGCAGAAGGATAGAGGAGGACAAAGGTTTGTATTTATTTATCGCTTGTTGACGCACGCTATTCCGGAAGCCTATAAAGGATTAGTGGTGAATTAATATGGTGAAATATGAGGTAATTTCAGTGGTGGATATTAGTCTGTTACTTGGAGTGAGAAGGATAGCGGAGGGATAAAAGGGGAAGAAAGATTAGCATTCATATAGCACTTGTTACCCCTGATGGGTGTTGAAGCGCTTTTCTGGCGAGTAGCACGCCACTCCAGAACCCATAAAGGATTTGTGTTTAAAATTAGTATAGTATAAATATGAAGTAATTTGAGTAGTAGATATGTTATTCAGTTATTTGGGCAGTATATTAGTATAGTTGAATATGGAATTTGAGAAGTGAACATGTTAGTCTGTTAATTTTGATTGAAAAGGATAGTGGAGGGATAAAAGAGGGAAGGTTAAAAAAAAAAAAAATTAGGTCTTAGCAGTAGGAAGAGAAATGAGGAAAAGGGCAGCATTTCTGGCCCTAGTCCCGAACAGGCTCAAACAGGCAACTACCCTTGTCCTCTCCACCCTTAGCCTCGATGTCCGGGCTGGGACGCACTAACCCTGGCCTCGTGTAGCCCTAGTAATCAGGTGACCCCTTCAGCCAATGAGAACCCTAGCCCTAGCCCTAACACTATTCAATCACAACACTAGCCCTAAAATCTAGAACCAATAGGAGACCAGGACCTTACTGCCAATCTTAGCCCTAGTCCAAGCACCCAATCAGTTCAAAAACCCTGATCTCTACGTCCAATAAAGGCCTTGGCCCTACCAGTAGTCCCAACCCAAGTCCATGCAGCCAATGGTACAGGTAGCCCTAGTCCCTACTTCCAATAGAAATCCTAACCCTAGCCCTAGTCCCAACCCTACAATGATTGAATCAGAGACCCAGAAACCGATCATAACCCTCAAATACCCAACCAATGATGACATTAACCCTAACCCAATAGAAACACCAGATACAACCACCAATAAAAGTACACATGTGCCAATAACTAGCAGACCATATAAGGTCCCAGCGACCTCAGACAAGGTTTGCTGGCCAGGGAGGTGAAAGTTGCTTCTCCTGTTCAGAATCTCCTAGGAGACAGACCGGCTCAATCCACACTTTGGACTTCTGCAGGAGAAGGCTTCACTAACTCGAAATCTAACAATACTGTTTGTATGAATCTTTACTCCCCCTGCTGGCCAAAAAAGGAAGTGCACAGGTCCCAGTGAATACAGTTTAAACATCTCACAGAAGCACCCTCTGATGTAGAATATCCCTGTTGCTGGGGGGTGGGGTAGGGGTGGGGCTTACTGGCTTGTGAACACAAAATGATGGCTGGGGGTGCTCTGTTTTAACACACAGGTCTTAGCACAGAGCAAAGGAGAAATTTGGAGAGAAAACAGATTTGTCACCAAGGAATGAGAGGGACAAACTACAGAGGTTGGACTGCAAATCCCACAATTCAACACGTTAAATGTAAGCAATCATGGGCAGGGAAAACCACAAGTTTAAAACACAAAACAGGTGATAAAATATGCAATCACAGGCAGGTCAAAACTGCAATTTTAAACTGTAACAACCACATGCAAAGACAGTAATCACAGAAAGGGAAAATCGTTTTTTAAACAACTTTTGTTTTGGGAAGAGACAGCACTAGTCTGTCTCCTTACCACTTCCTGGACTCTGCTCACTGCAATCTGGGGCACAGGTAGGCTGCAATTCACAAGATGGAGGAGAATGATTTGGGGTGCACTCAGCAAGGCCTTAAGGGGCCTGGGCAGGTGTGAGAGGAGTGATCAGGCTTGCCTGGTAGCTGAATAGCCAATGGTCTGCTGGCCTGGGGGTGGGGGCTGGGGAGCTGCTTCTCCTGTTCATAATCTCCTAGGAGACAGACAGGCTCAATCCACACTTTGGATTTCTGCGTGAGTGTAACACTTCCGCGGGTGCCTCAAAAGAATTTTAAATTATAAGGAATGCTGTCATTGAATATCTCATTGACCAATTATACTGATGGAAATACTGGCCCCATTCTGGTCCGCTCGAGATATAGGCAGCATTTCCAGAGTGCTCGAGCAAATTGGATGTATGGGCGCTGTGTTTAAACAAACCGTGGCGCTCGTGCATATATCTGTTAAACACATGGCCGCCATGGTAATACAAAAGTAATAATGATGAAAACGCCCATGCATATTAGACATATATGCGTATGGCAGCCCATGAAGCGGGCGACATTCTACAGAAGACGAACATAAAATGTCCCAGGGGGCCCTCTACCCATCCAAATACGGGACAGTCGGGTTGTAGAAGTTGCAGCCGGACACAGCAGAGATAAGCTCCAGATGCAGTAGATTTGCCAGAAGAAATGCCTGCTCCGGCTTGGCTCCCCCTTCACCCCTCTGTCAGCAGGAGAGCGGTTCTGAGAGCGGAGAGCCTTCTGCACGCTGAACTCCGTGCACCACACGGGGGTCTGCTTATGCAGCCTTCAGATTTCCTGCTCACGTGTTTAGATTTCCCGAGATCCCTGTTATCAATCCAGGGCTGCCCATGAGCTAGACTCTTCTCCCCATCTCACTCACATGCTGGCCCTCCCCTCCCTAGCTCACCCTGGCACCAGACTTACTTGAGCTCATTACCATTTTGCTCTATCCTATAACCAACTCTGCTTTCTGACACGGGCCATTTAGCAAAAGAGGAACCTAATCGAAGCATCCAACTCGAGAGAGGTAAATGTCTATTTCCGTACCTGATGGGGAGTGTCTTGGGGGCTGGGAGGTTGACATTATTGAGGAGAATGTGGTGTTAGATAATGGGAGTCATGGTAAAGAGGATATTTATGTGTTAAAAGTTATACAGCTTCCACAGAATGTGGAAGCTGTATAACTACTTTCTGTGATTTTATTGGTGGTTTTCCCAGCCCTGCACGTTTATAATATAATGGTTGACAGGGGGTGAGGCAAGGGTGTGTCCTTGGTCCCACCCTCTTCTCTCTCTCTCTCTCTCTATATATATATATATATATATATATATATATATATATATATATATATATATATAACGGGGTGGTACAATATTTCAAGGATTTCCCCACAGATGCTCCAACATTAGCAGGGACTAAGATACAGGGCCTCCAGTGTGCCCTGTCCAGATTTGAGGAGTTTTGTCTGGATCATGATCTTGTTATCAATGTTGACAAGACCAAGTACATGGTACTGACAAACTCCTCTAAGGCTGTCGGTGTCGTCCGGATGAACGAGGGAATCCTTGAACAAACAGAGACTTTCTCATACCTGGGTATTCTATTAGACAGGAAGGCCACCTGGAAGCCGCAGGTTACTCAACAAGCAGTTAGACATGCCCAACTTGCGGGAGCTTTATTGAAGGAACACAGACTCTCCCACACTAAACCCATAGCACCGGTCCTCCAGCTCTACAAATCCAATATTGGTGCTTCGATACTATATGGAACAGAGCTGTGGGGCTATGCAAATGTTGATAACCTAGTCATGGGTCAGAACTAATTTCTACGTTCTATAATAGGTCTTCCACAATCAACCCCTCTAGTCCCAGTGTTTTCGGATTTAGGGTGCTACACCTTTAGAGATGTGGTACATTATAGGTTGGTTGCCTATTGGAGAAGATTATGGGTAACCCCTGAACTTATCCATTATGCCCAAGCCCTGTTGGAAGTCAAGGACTTGGATGTCAACAAGAAACTGGGCTGATTCAGGACTGTACATAATATACTATCAGATATGGGTTTGGTCCATTTGTGGTCATCCCCAGCTGATAGCATATTTCCATCAAAATCCGAGTTTAAAGCTGCTTATTGGGCTATGGTCAACATGAAAAATATCCAGACCTCCTCTGGCTCCTCCCTTTCTAGTGTCTTTTTAGATTCAAAACTGGAGCCCAAATTTGTGGTATATTGGGATATTATTTCATCAACCCGCAATAGGAAATTGTTCCACCAGTTTAGAGTGGGAACGCTACCTACCAACAACTTTACAAGCAAGTGGGCCAATACGCAATCCAGCCACTGTCCGTTTTGCGTAGACACTATAGAAACAGTAGGCCACATTTTTTCGCTTGTCCTGCTTACAGTAAACCAAGAACAAGCTGGCTGAAACCAACCTGTGCTAATATGGGTATTAGGTCCAGTCTCGAGGCCCTTCGAATCCTTAAAACCTCTGTGGCCTTTCCGGTTGTGGTAGCAGTAGCAAAGTACCTAGGGTGGGTATGGGTGCTCCGCTAGAAAGAGAAGAGGAAGAGGTAAAGGCTCATCTCTAGCGAAGCTTTGTTGATTTCGAATTACCATCCTGTATTATCCCCCTAGACTAACTGTACCCTATCCAAATGCTGTGAGCCAAATATAGGTTTATAATCATGGTTTTCTTTTAACGTTTAATGCTTTTTAAACTATTTAATAATAATAATTTTTAAATGTTTAAAGGTGCTAGAATATAGATACTGCATCATTCAATGTAATTACCATGAGTAGCCCTGTCACTGTTTTTATTATATATTTTGTGTATGTTTTAACTTTTGTGATTTTAAACAAATCGAAATAAAGTTATAAATAAATAAAAAAATATAATGGTTCCTACTCTTGTAGCTGTCAAGGGTCAGACGTTCACACCTCAAACAAGCACTTGCAGTGTCATAGGTCTCGCATTTGCCAGAGTTAGATCTATTGACATTGTAAATGATAATGCCTTTTATTTATGTGTTTACAAAACCTGTAAGCGGTGCTTAACCGTCGCTTGCAGGTTTTATAAACACATAAATAAAAGGCATTATCCATAACAATGCCAATAGCTCAAACTCTCGCAAATGCGAGACCTATGGCACTGCAAGTGCTTGTTTGTTATTTGTTGCCGCAGTATAACTGTGAGTATTACTTTCCCAGTTTCCTTTAGACCACCACAGCCAGTGGCAGCACATACATTTTGGCTTTGGGAGGGAGCCTCATTATAAACCACTATATGAAGGAGGCTGATGTCAGGTCAGGTCATTTCTAGTCATCATTCAAGAATTTACATACAATACTTGCGCCTGTGTTGGCAAGTGGTTGTGATTAGCTATAGTTCTTACTCGACATGTTGTGTGCATTTAGATGCAGGGAAAAAGGATCACGGCGGGGCTGTGCACACGGTCCTTCCTACTTTATTTCGAGCTTTCACTTTATCTTCACCTTCCCCTTCCGCTAGTCTTTCCTTCCTGCTCTCTCCTGGCTGCAGCCAGTCCCAGGATAATTTGCGCGAGACACCCGCTTGCCCCGAGTGACTCTAGGTTGCGGAGCGCGGCCCCCAAGCCGGTCGCATAGAGCTGTCTGCACCGGGAGCACACACACTGGACTTCGCTGAAAATGGAATACTGGACCTGGGCTGCTCGTGCAAACTCGGACAAAGAACCGAGCGAGTTCCCGTGCTCAGGCGCGGTGCGTCCATTGGGGCGTAGGGGCGTAGCCCCACTAAGCAACATGGACGCATTGCCGCCAAGAGTACACTAAAAATATTTTTTGCATTGGCATGCATGATGGCAATCGATTCTGAATATTATAAGCGCTGCAGTGCCGAATCCGGACACACCTGACTTCATCGGGAGTGCGCAGGGGGTGGGGCTGGGCTGGGCTGCTGCAGCTTGAGTGACAGTCACTCAGCTGCAGCAGTACTACTGCGCATGTGAATATTTGGGCTGTAACTAGCCCGAGCATGTGCACTACCTCAGTGAAGGTCCCCTTACTAGTAGAGAGGGACCAGAGGGGGTGCTGCTTTTTACAGCAGTCTTGCCACAGCCCCCGGGGTTCCAAAGGGCGAGTAGTCAGTGTGCCCCCCTAGCCAATCCTGGCGCTGCATGCAGCACCAGGATTGGCTGGTCCACTGCGCAGAAGGGCAGGCAATCCATTATTGGATGCCGCGCGTGGGTGGTGGCACACACTGCCTCAGCCGCACTAATATGGCCAATCACTGTGTGACTTCATGTGAAGCCATGCAGTGATTGGCCACTTCAGGACGCGCGCGCCGCTGGTGTGCAGGTGAGTGACGTCTCACTCTCTAGAGCAGAGGTCTTCAAACTTTTGTAGGTTGAGCCCCTCCAGCTGAATTGTTTTCGATGTTGGGCCCCCCCACCACCTGACAGAAATTTCTGGAATCTATTACACTACATAATCGACCGCCGCGCACATATCACGGGCCATATCTATTAACTAAACTGTAGTTATCAATTACATCTTTTTAAACATCCGCTGCTGCCGTGAATAGATTGCTGTTACAGTTTTTTTAGCTATGTGACTAGGTTAGTGTAGTACTAGTAGTAGGGCAGAACCACGCCACGGAAGACCACAGCATGGTGGATTTTAGTTTAGGATTGGCTCACCACCTTCTGCTTTGGGAGGATGACAAGAACACCATGCTGGCATGGCTGACCTGCAGCCATGATGTATTTTTTACTCATGTATGTATGTGTCTGTTTAACAGAAGACAACTGTAGATTTGGCGGCCCAGCTACTGCGGCCTGGTAGAGACACTGCGTCTGCTACAGTGGCGACGAGGCAGAAAATAACTTTACAAGGCCCACAGTCTTTACTATCAAATCGACATAGGCCTTTTCCATCGGCGATCCAAGTGGCAGTGAGCAGGATGGCACACAAGTTTACCTGAGTGAGGTGAGAGGAAGGAGGACTGTGCATGGGGGTAAGAAGAACTGTGAATTAAATACCGCCACGATCATACAAAGCATTTGAATTTCGGAAAATATAATCAAATAGGAATGCCGGTGGCAGCATGGCAATCGAAAACAATATGTCACATTTAAAAGCCATTCAATATTCTGAAGCTCTCAGGTAGCTTGTTCGTAAATATATTTAGCCAATCATGGCTTTCAAGTCAATGTATGATTTTGTCATTAAATAACAGAGTTATCCTATGGAATAAAAAGCCAAGATACACAATGCAAATTTTGATATTAGAGAAATTGTTTTTAAAGAACTGATAACTCACATAAACTCTGCAGCCAAGGCGGTCTAGAATTTATACAAGTGAATACATTGAATTATTGCTCCAATATGTGTTTCATTTCTAATGTGTATATACAATTCCCTCGTCATTACTGTTTGATTTTGCTTGCAAGAAAAGTGTCACTCAGTGGTTGAAATGTAACTCATAATTACACTGAAATTATAAAAGTGTCACACAAAGCAATCTTAAACCTTGGCAGCTATGGAACATTAATTTCAGCTACAGTGGGAGGCAAGGAGTCTCCTCTGCTTTGAAATCGAATGCAAAGGAACAGGACTGTCTCTTCCTTTGCTTTCGGTTTTAGCTGAGGAGACGTCCTGCCTCCCACTGCAGCTGAAGCATTTCAGCGCTACATATTAACCCCCTCCTGGGATGGTAAACAGTTAGCACTTTGCAAACAAAAGCATGGGCGCGTTGTGCCCAATGATTTCTCCTCCCTCCCCTCTCCAACCCTCGGTCACCGGGAGTTCTCTAATGAAAGAAATTCCCATTTGAAATGGGTGAAGACTTGCGACGCGGAGGACAACAAAGGTAAGATTTTAGGGTCGAGTTTGAGACCCCCCTGGGATGGTGTTGAAGGACTGGGCTATTCGAAGGCCCAGCGGTGCCAGGGAACAACACCTGAAACCTTTGTGGGTTACCTGTTCCGGCGTACAAAACACAGAGACACGGGACACTTCCATCGGCGTCAAAGATCAGCGTTTATTTACTGCAGGGATACAGAAATCGCAAGAAGTACACTACGTGTAGGTTCTGAGAGACTGCTTCAAATTGCAAACGTGGATCGCTCCTTTTATACATATTTTAGTCATAGCACAACATGGTGAACAAAAGGTTACAACTCAGTTCCCACAGTAAACTTCAAAAGGGTCGCTTTCATGTATTCAGAAACCCGGAACATAATTACAGTAACATCGCCGGTTCCCAACTGTAAAAGCACATCATCCCATCATTAGGCACATTCCATTCTGGCTGTAAACGAACCAAGAGAAGAGACAGAAACAGGTGCAAGGAAGACGAAGGCAGACAACAGATTGAAAAAGAGTGTAGGGGGCAATATCTGAAGCACGATTGCAGGATCAAAGGATTCGTGCTTAATGCATGCACGACTGAAACAATAGGCCGGCACGGCAAGATGAGCCCCGAGCAGAGCCATCTGCCTTTGCAGTGTCATCCCCCAAGTCATAAAGACACCCTCAAAGGAACACGTGTCTTCCGCAAGATGAGGGAATCCCAGGGTCACGAAGCGGACGGTGTCCGTTCTCTGGCTACTTGAGGGCAAGAAACAAAATGGATGCCGTAGCTAAAATGGAACCCGTGGGTTCAGATGAAGAAACCCACGAATTAGACGAACGGTACAAGGTAATGTAGCGAAAACGCGTACACCCACATAACTCGTCATTTGCGGTTCATAGATACCAAACTCGTCCATATTCGGACAAGTCAGAAACACCATCACGATTCTCACGGAACCTCAGACGCTCCTTTTGCCCTCATGTAGGCAAGCACTAATCGAAATCAGAATCGATCTCGATATTCATCAGATCGTTCAGATGTTGCTGCAACATTATTATATCCATCAATGCTTCCTTGGTAACAGGCAGGACCACACTGTACGCAAAGACAACACGTGAACAGAAACGTCACAACAACCCCGATAATCATCAGAATCTTCCAACCCCACGTCGACATTAGGCCCCAAAACCATCCTAGTAGCGTCCAATCACCTACGTCCACGTGTATGGACTCGGAGATCTTATGCAACTTCGAGATGGCTTGATATACAGTTGGAGCGTTATCAGGAATGAAAATACAGCAGCTCGAATGGATCACCTTGCACACACCACCTCTATCTGCAAGAACAACGTCTAAAACCATACGGTTCTGCAACGTCATAAGCCTATCCGCCTGAAGCTCAGCTGTCAAATTACCAAGGGCACTTGCAGTTATATTAGCAGTCGACTCTACCACACGGGTCAGTTGTCTCAGGTTCCTACTATTGACCATAGGTCCCCAAAACGGCAGGAAACCCTTAAAGAAGTCTCCTGCTTCCTGACCGGCAGTATCCTCTTTGCTAATAATGCCTCTCACAACTCTAGTCTTGTGATAGTCCGAGGCAACTGTGAAGGTTGGTGGCAGAAGATTCGCAATATAACAGGTGCCCGAGAAATCACGGGGCAACCATGTATATGCGCGATCGTAACATACGAAGTATGTACCCTTGGCAGTCAGGAAAACAGGGGAAGAGAGCATTGGTAAAACATACGTTTCAGTGCAAGCACTCTTCCCAAGCTGAGCTCGCGGATTTCGGCCAAGGCCTTGCAAGCAGAAATTACCGAGGTGGGGTACGATCCAGATCGGAGACGAGCTTTTAAGCTGTCTATCACCCACTGACATGCTATACTCAGCCTCACTCAGATCCTTGTATGCTTGCACCTCTTCCTCTGGAATAAGCGATGCATCAAAAGTATCTCTATCTAAGTCAACAATCGCTCTTGCCAAAGGCTTGTGGTACGGGCCGGGACCAAGGTCTGCAGAGCGTGGCTCTTGATGGGGGTAGGAATCTAGTGCACTACGGAACATAGTTTGGAATGCTCGAGCTGACCCCTGGGAGCTGTAAGGAAGAACCAAATACGGAATACCCCTATCCATGGTATGTGGCATTAACCCACACACCCAACAGTTAATAGTATTCATCACCAACTGATGCTGATGTAGGAGTTGGACAAAAGAGTTGTTCATGAATTCCGCACGCCTGACCTGTTCATGTTGGGGCAGAGGATGAAAGGAATGTGGAGAAACAGTAAAAACAGAATTCAGATCAGTTGAGGGTGGAGTAGGTGAAGTAGAAGACAGCAATGACTGAATTCCAAGGTACACTCCACCCACCAGTAACATAGAAACAGTCAGGAATAGCAGGAATAACTGAAACAGAAAGCATTTTGTTCGGATAACCTTATGAAGCTTAGATCTTGACGCCGACATCCTCTCTATTTCCGACCGCTTAGAGAACTCCATCCTCTAAAAACCGTCCGTAACGTTCTTGACGCACTTCGTTCTGAGTAGCGATTATCAATTCCCAGGAGTTCCCAGGAATCGACAAAGGTAACCGACCTAGTGTCAGGAACCTGCTAAACAGAAGGAAGTACCCGCACGGCCCTACGGTCAACCTGGATGAAAGGTTTATTAAACAAACATTCAATTTTAATGCAAATCTCCTAGCTGTGGAAAAAGGAACACACATGAAAAAGTACTCAAAAATTAATAGAAGATGCAATTGTTCGTAATGTTCGTGGCAACAGTAAGGGGGTAATATGAATTCAAAAAAGGGAAAAAAAAAACAAAAAGGGACTTTTTATTAGTCTTTGTCACGAGAACGAAGGAAATATCTGTTTCTTCCAGGACGAGTCTGTTCTTCAAATAATTGTTCAGATTGTGAAACAGCGTTCAATCGATCAGATGACAGTTCAAGCCTCGAATTCTCCAATGCTGACGAGTCAACAAATGTATCTGGCTGCAATGAGGTGTCTCCTACAGGTTGAGCATCGCTAAACGGCACAAAACGAACTGGGGTCTCGGTTTCTGTTGCGGCAATCCCAGTTCGAACCCAAGAATCTGCTGGCAAAGGGATCGGAACTTTTTTGGTGTGGGTGGCATGCACCCAATTCTTTTTGCCTTCCAAACGAACTGCAGTTCTTGTGGCCAGCAGGACTTGGAACGGACCCACAAATCTCGGCTCCAAGTTACGCTTTCTTCCAAACTTGCGGGTGACAACCCAGTCACCCGGTTGGAGCCGATGTCCAGGACCCTCTGTCTGTGCCGGTAGAGCTTCAAAAACCTGTTGATGAATTAACCTCAGTTTAGCAGTCAGATCATGAAGATAATCAATTAACATTGGATACTCGAGACTATCAAAGGCCTTAGGCCTCGGGACTCCCCAAATGTTCGCAGGACGGCCAAACACAATCTCATATGGGCTAAGCCCTACTCGAGAGTGTACAGTCGCCCTGGTCGACAAGAGAGCCAGAGGCAAGGCATCAGGCCATGACAGACCAGTCGTAGCTTGAATCTTAGTAAGTTTCAGAGTACCATTGTACCCTACTACTACCTCAACTTGTACCCTACTACTACCTCAACTAAACCTGCTGACTGGGGATGATTGGCGCTATGGAATTTTTGTCGAATTCCAAGGCCCTTACACACACTCTTCATCACACTCCCCACAAACTCACTTCCGTTATCCGACCATACAATCCGTGGCATTCCATACCGAGGAAAGTATTCCTTCAGTAGGATTTTCGCTGTTGACAGGGCAGTATTATCTTTCAGAGGATAGGCCTCAATCCATCTGGAGAACGCGCAAACCACAACTAAAACGTACTTCAGGTTATTGCATCTCTCCATATGGATGAAGTCCAGTTGGATAACCTCAAAGGGACATGTGGGAGGAGCAAAATGGCCAGGAGGAGTGGGGTTGCCCTTGCCAGGATTGTACATCATACATACCATACAATTCTTAACCACTCTCTCAGCACACTTAGCAATACCATCATTCTTCCATACAGGAGACAACAATTTACATATACCTTTCGCGCTAATATGTGACAGGCCGTGAGCCATAGTCACAACGGCTAGTACATATGCATCCGGTAACATCCACCTCTGACACTCCGACAAATCAATCCAACATCCATGCGTGTCTAATTTTCCCGTGCTTTCTTTCCACTTAGTCTTTTCAGTCTCTGTAGCCCCATTCTGAATCGCTTTAACACTCTCAACAGTGTCCTCACACATACCAGTCTCCGCAGGCCACCTTACTGATCTCGTAACATACATTCGGGTTGCAAGATTCTTAGCTGTTTCCTTAGCAATCTCATCCGCAAACTCGTTACCACGACCAACATCATCAGTAACCTTTCGGTGCGCGCTGCATTTAATAATTGTCACCTGCTTAGGCAATGTAAGTGCGTCCAAAAGATCATTCACAAGCTGTCCGTGTTGGATCTTAGTACCATGCGATGTCATAAATCCTCTTTCTCTCCACAATCGACCAAAGCTATGTGCAACGCCAAAAGCATACTGACTATCTGTAAACACATTCACTCGCTTTCCCTTAGACAAAAAACACGCTCTCGTCAACGCAATCAACTCTGCCGCTTGAGCCGAATTCTGACTCAATCTCGCAGTTTCCACGACCTTACTCAATGTCACTACAGCATACGCAGTCGTCACATCACCATTCGGCAACTTAAAACACGAACCATCAACATACAAAGTACCATCGGGATCTGCCAATGGAGTGTTTTTTAGGTCAACACGACCCTTCGTTTCTTCTTCAGTTCTTAAATAACAATCATGTGGTGGTACATCATCTGATTCCATATTAGTCGGCAACAATGTCGCCGGATTTAGCACGTTACAGCGCTTGATCTGTATATGACTTGCCAAAAGCGTCAACTCGTAACCGGACAACCTTGCGCTTGTCAAGTGTTGAGTTTTTGTACGATTCAAGAGAGTGTCAACTGCATGCGGAACCATCACCGTAAGCATATTATCCATGACCAGTCCTGCAGATTGCCGGATGGACATCGCAGCTGCCGCTGTCGCTCTCAGACAACTCAGCAATGCTCTAGCTACCGGGTCCACGGTCGAGGAAAAATATGCACATGGACGCTGCTTACCGCCAAATAGTTGCGTTAAAACACTCAACGCACAACCCTCTTTCTCGTGAACGTATAGTGTAAACGGCTTAGTGTAGTCAGCAGTACCTAACACAGGGGCCGAACACAACGCATCACGTAATTCAGAAAAACTTTTCTGACACTCTTCAGTCCATGGCAAAGGAGTCGGAACATCCTTACACGTGAGGGCTACCAATGGCTTCGCTAGCAATGAAAAATTTGGAATCCATTGCCTGCAGTATGACGTGATACCTAGAAAGGCACGCACATCTCTCTGAGTTGTTGGCACAGTCATTCGAGTAATCGCTGCAATTCTTTCTGGCGTCAACCTTCTTCCCTCCTTTGACAATAAGTGACCTAGATAGGTTACTTCTTGACAACAATACTGTGGCTTAGAAGGTGACACCTTGTGATGCAAGTCACATAGATGCTGTAACAGCGATACTGTAGCGGTTTTGCAAATCCCTTTAGTGTCCGTAGCCACTAACAGATCATCAACATACTGAATGAAGGCCGCACCAGCCGGTAACACAAACGCGTCAAGTTGACTCTTAAGAGCTTGACTGTAGATCGATGGACTCTCACAGTAGCCCTGAGGAGCGCGTTTAAACCTAAAGCTGCGACCTCCTAATGAGAAACCGAATAGATCTCTGCTTTCCTCAGCATTCGGAATGCTAAAGAAAGCATTCTTCAGATCGATTACCGAGAACCAAGAAGCAGAAGCTGGAATCAGAGTCAGTAAAGCCGTAATGTCAGGCACCACAGGAAATTGTGGAATCACAATTTTATTTACCTCCCTTAAGTCAATGACAAAACGGTACACAGGAGGCTTGGATGGATCAGTTCGTTTCAAAATAGGTAACACAGGACTATTACACACATTTCCCCGAGTTTCCTCGATAACATCCTTCTTGATCAAGTCGTAAATGATCGCTAATAGCGCTCGTTCACCATCAAGAGAGATACGATACTGGGGAATACGTGGTAATCGCACATTAGATTTCAATTGGACAACATAACGTGATATGTCCAGCAGGCCCACATCATTGGGACCTGTTGCCCACAAAGACTCAGGAAGAGAACTCAATTCCGGTGGGAGTTTATCTGTTGACAAATACATAGGAGAGATTACTCTCTGACCCAATGTAAGCTCCACTCCCGCAGGAGAACAATACAGAGTCGCATATAACCGCTTCAACAAATCCAGGCCCAAAAGATTCTCACCACAACCAGTAGTCAAAATCAAAGGAGCCTCTAGCTCACGTGGCCCAATTGTAAGGGGCAAAGGGCTAGAAACTGGATTGCTAACGGGGGCGCCAGAGAATCCAACAGAAACATTCGTTAAGCCAGACAAAGGTGCGCCAGGGAGTTTCGAATGCATGATGGGACTTTTCGCTGCACCAGTGTCCAACAGAAAAGGCTCAACTACGCCCGATGTGGCAACTGCGACGTAAGGCCCTCTCTGATCAACCGGAACTGATACTACTCCCTCTCTTTGTCTATGGCTGTCCTAGTAACTACCGTTGGCATCAATGTCATGCTCGACGTAATAGTCGTCCACATGATACTGTGCAGATCTACCGGACGATGAATCGCGCTGATCAAAGCAATTGTTCGAGTCCGATGAGGGCGTGGAACGCTCATTCTGATTTTGAGAAGTACCACGGCCTCTACCTCGAGACGCCTGCTGAGGACCACTACGACCGCCTCGAGCCGAAACATAATTATTTCGGTCACGTAAAACAGGACAATTAAACTTCAAATGGCCCTCAACCCTGCAATACGCACATTGATTATACCCAAGCATAGATCTTGGTGTAGAGGAGTCAGTACGTGACTGCGTCCTAGAAGACTGCGATTGCGACCGATTTTGCTGTTGCGAATCATTTTGATTCAAGCGCGGAGGATACGCTTGCTGCAACAAAACCTTAGTTTTAAGCTCCTTCGTTTTCTTATCTACACGATCACTTTCTTCCTTTTCTCTATTTTCGTAATATTGAGCCGTAGCTAATATTTGAGCAGTGGTAGAAACAGCCCACGAACTTTCGGAATTTTTCAACTTGTTGCTGAGTTCAGGCAACAAATTCGATACAAATTTGTCAATGAACAGTCGTTGACCTCCCTCAGTGCTCATATCCTGACCACTGTGATCGATAAATGCCTCCTCAAATCTAGTAAAGAAATCGGAGACACTTTTGTCCTTCTTTTGCTTACACGCAGACAATTTATCCCAGTTAACTCTCATTGCCGGCATAAGTGTCTTCATAAGTGCAATGATCCTCTGAGGCAGATCAGTAATGAGCTGTTCAGGCTTAGCCTCACCAATTTGTCGTCCGTCTGCCGCCGCAAGAGCAGCCCAATCACCGCCTAGCTCGGCTGCGTGATTCTCTTGACGGATTTTAGCCCAAATTGGTTGAGGTACTACATTAGCAAACAACATGTCTATATCGGCGAGGTTCATAATAGTAGCATCCACAAGTTGGGATAACTCCTTATAATAACCTGACGGATTTTTGCGGGGTCAGGCAAAGTTTGCTTCACCTGTAAAACTTCCGATCGTTTCCATGGGAGGATTATCCAAACTCTCTGGAAGTGTGGTGGAATAATAGGAACGACATTAGCATCACCTGGCATCCAAACTGGAGGAACTTCTCGCATAGGATACTGACCAGGTTGTGCCATCCACTCCTCAGTTTCGTCCTGAAACAATGCTCGATGTTGTACTATAGATCGAAAAGATAGGAGGCGCTCTAAAGCACGTCGAACATTACTACCCACAATCATACCGCTCGAAAACTGATTCTGAAGTTCAGTCATTTCAGACGGTACATTGTCTACCTCATCATTATCCCACTCTTCTCTTAGGGATTTACACATTTCCTCAAACACGAATCTCTGCGTGGGCTCATTAAATTGAGAGAACGTCTCACAAACCATGCGCGGAGTGTATTTAACGGGATACCTAATCCATTTACGCGTCATTTTCACTAACGTATCACTCTCCCTGCCACCAGGAATTTGACTTCTTTTTTGAGAGACATCAGATACATCGGACCCAAGTATGGGTCCAAATGGAGAGTAAAGATTAGCCACAGCATTAGGTATACGACTACGAACAGAAGGAGAAGAGGAGAGAAGTACAGGGGCAACAACATGAGGACTAAAAGTAGGAGCAGTAGGAGTAGCCAAGACAGCAGAAGTAGCAAGGGCAATAGACTGAGCAGGTATAGGTAGTGGAGCAGTAGGAAGAAGAGCAGGTAAGGGAGAAGGGACAACTCGAGGAACAAGAGGATTCGGAAGGACAGGACCAACGGCAGGCTGACCAGCAGCTGCCGGAACAACAGGTTGAGGAACAGGAGGATTCACAAGAGCTGTAGTATCCTGCGCGTATGGAGGTGGTGATTTCAGTAGATAGGACAATAAAGGGTCCTCTACCGCTTCTTCTCCCTTTTTATCAGAACTTGACGGTAAAACCGGATAACATTTATCCACCGCCATATGTTGCAGTCTAGCAAAAACTTCCTTTTCCTTCTCTTCTTTGTCTCGCTGAAACTGCTCAGCATTTCGCATCACCGTAACGATACCTTCCCTCTTATTTTTCTTAATCTGTTTGATTTCTTTCTGCTTGGCCTCTTTGCGCCATAACCGAAAGGAATCAAACATGGCCGGCCTAGATTTCTTTTTAAACAATTTAGCTTCGAGATTGTCCAAAATTGCTGTTTCGAAACTACCATGAGATGGCCAACTAAGGACACCATAATTTTTAGTGTAACAAATCCAATAATCATTATACATGATAGGACCTACTCCGTGGCGACTATAGAGCTCATAAATTGGAGTTCCAACTGGAGGTATCGGACATGAGTCCTCCAATCGGGAATCCGTACCGCAACATTTAAAGAAACCAAACAAAGTACTACGGCCAGGCATCGTGCACACTAGCCGAATCTCCAAACTTCAAGGGTTATCGAATTACGATGTCCTCGCAAAAAAATGCAAGACCCTCGGTTTTTGGCAATTGCAATCGTCAAATAAAACCCAACAACTAAGAACCAACAACTAAGAACCACAAATGTAATGGAACCATGCATACAACCAAGTCTCGACAACAAAGCAAATGTCCCAAAAAGGAACTACAACTAAGGACTGGGAGCGACCCACAAATACTTAACTGAAAGAACAATGGCGTCACCAGGAAAGCCCGTCTATCGTCTCGCTGTACAAAGGTCTACGCCAGGCGCCAAAACAGGTCGACAGTCAGGGCATCAGTCCGTCGCAGCCGTCAGGAGGCGGGAATCTTCGCGGGAAAAGTCTTCGGGACACTTATTTTGACAACAGGATCGATGAAGCGGGGTGCACCTTCCCTCGGAGATTTCACACGAAGTTCCTCACAATCGTCAGGCTTTGGACCGGTACCGCTGATGTCGCCCCACGTTGGGCGCCAACTGAAGGACTGGGCTATTCTAAGGCCCAGCGGTGCCAGGGAACAACACCTGAAACCTTCGTGGGTTACCTGTTCCGGCGTACAAAACACAGAGACACGGGACACTTCCTTCGGCGTCAAAGATCAGCGTTTATTTACTGCAGGGATACAGAAATCGCAAGAAGTACACTACGTGTAGGTTCTGAGAGACTGCTTCAAATTGCAAACGTGGATCGCTCCTTTTATACATATTTTAGTCATAGCACAACATGGTGAACAAAAGGTTACAACTCAGTTCCCACAGTAAACTTCAAAAGGGTCGCTTTCATGTATTCAGAAACTCGGAACATAATTACAGTAACATCGCCGGTTCCCAACTGTAAAAGCACATCATCCCATCATTAGGCACATTCCATTCTGGCTGTAAACGAACCAAGAGAAGAGACAGAAACAGGTGCAAGGAAGACGAAGGCAGACAACAGATTGAAGAAGAGTGTAGGGGGCAATATCGGAAGCACGATTAAAGGATCAAAGGATTCGTGCTTAATGCATGCACGACTGAAACAATAGACCGGCACGGCAAGATGAGCCCCGAGTGGAGCCATCTGCCTTTGCAGTGTCATCCCCCAAGTCATAAAGACACCCTCAAAGGAACACGCGTCTTCCGCAAGATGAGGGAATCCCAGGGTCACGAAGCGGACGGTGTCCGTTCGCTGGCTACTTGAGGGCAAGAAACAAAATGGATACCGTAGCTAAAATGGAACCCGTGGGTTCAGATGAAGAAACCCACGAATTAGACGAACGGTACAAGGTAATGTAGCGAAAACTCGTACACCCACATAACTCGTCATTTGCGGTTCATAGATACCAAACTCATCCATATTCGGACAAGTCAGAAACACCATCACGATTCTCACGGAACCTCAGTGTAGCGCCCCCCTGGGGGGGGGGGCGCACCCCACAGTTTGAAGAACTCTGCTCTAGAGGGTCGTGCTGACGTGCGCAGGCAGCAGACCGAGTCGACTCCTGCCTCTGCCTCACCACCATCACGCTCGCTGTATGTATGCACTGTGACTGTCTGTACAGGTATTATTCTTACAGTACGCAGGACGTCGTCGTCTTCCAGATCCGATCCTCAATGCTGCTGCTGTGAAAAAAGTAAGAGTGAGACGGCCTATAACTGTGCGCCACTTGTTAGTCTGCTCGGAATGCAGTGCACTTTCATGTGGTATTTCTTGATTTTGCCTTGATTTGCTCATATCCAAGAAGTCTACACATCTCGTGCCTTATTCTTGGTACCCAGCTTTCTCAGCATAACCCTCAGCCTTTGGTGGTGGGCTTAAACTATGCGTGTAACTAACACTTGGAATGCACCGAGAAAGCCTGTCCGGAGGATGGGTGTGGGGCAAATGTTAAGAGGAAGAGTCGACCCACCCAAAATGCTCTCCTTCGAGAAAGAAGGTCTCGAATTCTTGGTTCCCTAGGATTAGTGTGATTAGGCAGGTTAGATGTCCCTTGCTTCTCGTTTGTGCAATTCCTCCTCCTGAAGTCTGAATTACCTGCTGAGCCTGCCTGTCCTAGGAGATCAGAGAAGCAGACGAGTGGCACCTGTGTGTCTCTCTCTCTGTCCCTTCCGCAATATCCCCCAAAAATCTTTGACTGTTGTGTGTGTGCGTCTGTGTGCGTTGGTGTGTGTGTGTGTCAACAGAGAGTGAGCAGAAGGTCTGGGATTCTTGAGGGCATTGACAGAGTGCCAACAGACTCTCAGCCCCCCCCCCCCCACCGCAACACACTGCAACAGAATTTAACAAGCATTTACAATGCAATGGTCTCGGCATTATTAAAGGTAGAGCTATTGGCATTGCTCATGACCTTTTTTTTTTTAAATCATAAATAAATGGCATTGTCATTTACACTGCCAATAGCTTAATCGCTCGCATATGCATGACCTATTGCATTTACACCCACACAGAGCCACACACACACACATACAGAGCCACCCACACAGTCATTCACATAGAGCCACCCACACACACAGAGCCACCTACACAGAGCCACCCTCACACAGACAGAGCCAGCCACACATAGAGCCACCTACAAAAAAAGCTATCTACACAGGAGGAAAAAGTAAGATGGGCAGCCCCTTATGCAGACCCCTGCCTATCAGTGGCTGTTCTGCTGGAACATCCGAATGCATAATTTACACACAAGTTATTTTTTAGCACATCTCTCACGCCTTCCTGCCCCCTGTTTCCACAGCATGGCTTCCTTTCCAAATGCAGTGTATTCCTACCCTTTGTTTGGGAATATTTACCGGCGCCGTCCAAAGCTTTCCACGACTCACAGGCAGTAAATACGAAGCACCTCGAGGCGCCGCGAGGTTGGAGTGTCACTGCATCCAAGACTAATGTAGAGACTAATTCCCTGACCCTGGGTTGTGGCTTTGTCAATAAGTTGGTTGCATATGGTAATAAGCACCAACTGTAGCTTGTGAGTAAATTGGAAACTTTCCCTTGCAGCTCATTGACACATGACGCCTTACAGTCAAGCCGTCCGCCGTTTAAAACCACATTCCATTTCAATTATCAAGGAGGCTCGTCTGATGCTGTTACACCCAATATTGACAGGCTGGCCTGCAGCCTGCCTACCAGCTGCCTTAACAGTATAGGCTGCTCCGTGTCAATGTGAGTTTACCATTTGTGTTGACAGGGCTCTATGTTCCTTGGCGACCTCACATACACTGCCCCATAAGTATAACAGCAGCAGGGGGGGAAAAGCAGAACACACGGAGTTGTACCTCAACCTGAGCGTATGCCGGAATATTATTATTATTATTGGGTTTTGTAGAGCGCGTAGTAACCCGTGAGTATCCCAGCGCTGAGACCACGACACTCGAGAAACAGAGGAGAGCCCGGGGGAAGAAGGGAGTATTACGGGAAAAGGTGAGATTTCAGCAATTTCCTAAAGCGGAGATGGTCTGGTTCCGTCCTTAGTTTGCGGGGGAGGGAGTTCCAAAGGCTGGCCGTGTGGACGGAGAATCGGCGGCCGCCTGTGCGGGCCTTTTTCACTCTGTGGACTGTAATGAGGTGTTCATGATCTGAGCGGAGGGATCTTGTGGCTTTGTAGGGCGTGATGAAGTTTTTGAGAATGGGGGGGGGGGCTTTGTCCTGTAGGAGTTTGTGGGCTAGGCAAAGAGCTTTGAACTTGACTCTTTCTCTTACTGGAAGCCAGTGAAGGAGTTTCAGCGCTGGTTTGGCTGAGGATCTGGCTGGGGTGTTGGTGAGAAGCCGGGCTGCTGAGTTCTGAATACTTTGCAGTTTGTTGAAGGTGAATTGGGGGGCTCCAAGGTAGATGGTGTTGCTGTAATCCAGCCTGGATAGAATGAGTCCTTGGATGAGCAGTTTGCGCTAGAGGGTGGGGAGCAGAGGAAAGATTTTTCTCACTGATCTGAGTAGGCCGAAACAAGTGCCCGCTGTTTTTTTTGCCTGGGTTTTAAAAGACAGGTCATATCAATCAACCGTCGCCAGACCCCTCTAACTATTACCAGAAATGTGAAACAACCCCCTGCCAGCTGGCCTCTGATCCTATTAAGACGCACGCTGTCTCTGCTAGGTAGCAAAAGACGCCTGTTTACTACCCAAAAGAAGAGAAAATGTTTGATAACTCCAGGACCTTGTACTGAGTGACCTTCCGACGTGATCCCATGCTCACTCTGGGGCATTAAATTGAGTTAATTAAACTTCTGGCAAACAAACATGTCCCAGCTAACTCCTTGGCCGGCCCCGAAATGTTGCTGGGCCAGTATTCCCAAACACCCCAGCCTAGGCCGAAAGCGCCTGGCCTCCAGTGTGACGTGGAAGGGCGCGCTCCTGGCCCCGAGGCTGGTATGGTAACACTTTTAAAATGCACACCGAACGCCTTTTTTAGCATTGTGCTCCTCTGTCTCTCGACACTTTGCATAACCGGCCCCAATGCGCACTGTGCACTGCAAGGTTGGGGTCTAGCCTGTGCATGCTGTCCCGGTGTACGTGGCCTCCATTTACCCATAGCCCTCTCCCCTGGTTGCTGAATGCTGTCCCCGACCAGAGTGGACAAACAGCGTGACGGGAAGGAGCAAAGGGGAGGTTGCGAAACTGCAGGCGATATTTGCAGCAGTCCACACGTGACAACTGTGGGGGAGAGGGGGGAGGTGAGGCCCGGGTGCTTCCTGTACATTTTGACGGTCCTGCTCCTCCGTAGGCTGCCTGCGGTCTATCTAAATCGTGTGTCCTGCGACATATCTGGTCGATATGTCGCAGCCCTATTGAGGCAAAGTGAAAACCGCATCTACCCTTTATGCATGCTGCCCCACTTCTAATGTTGTGCAGTCAGTATGCCTCTTGGGAGTTTGATCGTCCCCGAGCCTGCCTCTGAATTCCTGCATGACCGGAGGGGCATATATTACACCCTCATTCTGTATTCTGGCCCGTGCATGGATTCCATTGTCAAAATCATTAAAATGTGGAATGGACCAGTAGCGCTCATGTTTAAAAGAAAAACGCAGTTTCCCTAACGAAATTAAAGTGACTGACGCTGCCAGACGCGCCTATCGCCCGGCCATAAACGCGTTCGGAATGCCTTGGCTTCCGCCAGAATCTTGGTACCTTTTTAACATCCAAGGGTTTGTGCCCCTTGCCACGAATGATACACAAAAGCAGAAAGGTTACCCACGCCTGTAAATTCACTGATGGTAAAAGCACTCACTGACCCGGTCCCCAGTACCATTGCACTCTGGATCGCGCACTGTGCACTGCAAGGTCGGGGCCTAGCCGGTGCATGCTGTCCCGGTGTACGTGGCCTCCATTTACCCATAGCCCTCTCCCCTGGTTGCTGAATGCTGTCCCCGACCAGAGTGGACAAACGGCGTGACGGGAAGGAGCAAAGGAGGGGTTGCACAACTGCAGGCGATATTTGCAACAGTCCACATGTGACAACTGTGGGGGGAGAGGGGGGAGGTGAGGCCCGGGTGCCTCCTGTACATTTTGAAGGTCCTGCTCCTCCGTAGGCTGCCTGCGGTCTATCTAAATCGTGTGTCCTGCGACATATCTGGTCGATATGTCGCAGCCCTGTGGAGGCAAAGTGAAAACCGTAACTACCCTTTATGCATGCTGCCCCACTTCTAATGTTGTGCAGTCAGTATGCCTCTTGGGAGTTTGATCGTCCCAGAGCCTGCCTCTGAATTCCTGCATGACCGGAGGGGCATATATTACACCCTCATTCTGTATTCTGGCCGTGCATGGATTCCATTGTCAAAATCATTAAAATGTGGAATGGACCAGCAGCGCTCATGTTTAAAAGAAAAACGCAGTTTCCCTAAGTAGATTAAAGTGACTGACGCTGTCAGACGCGCCTATCGCCTGGCCATAAACGCGTTCGGAATGCCTTGGCTTCCGCCAGAATCTAGGCACCTTTTTAACATCCAAGGGTTTGTGCCCCTTGCCACGAATGATACACATAAGCAGAAAGGTTACCCACGCCTGTAAATTCACTGATGGTAAAAGCACTCACTGACCCGGTCCCCAGTACCATTGCACTCGGGATCCCCGTTCCTGTGCATTGCGTCATAGCGCTTGTTCTACCACCGGAACACAATTGTAGAGTGTGGGGGAGGCAGAGGTGGGACATGTGACGCGAACTCCCTCTCCGAAGGGAGGCAGCACTGTTCTTATTGGCGCTAACCTCTAGACACTTGAACCCAGCACGGCAGAGTATGCCACAGGCGAGAGTTAAAAGAGCTCTCCAGAGACGCACTTTTACAAAGACATGCCGCCTATATATTACCCCTGCTCCAGAAACTGCACTGAGCCTGCGTGACCGCAAGGATCTCCAAAAAACAGCCTGGGCTGAAATAACGAGTGACTGGAGGGAGGGAGAGGGAGGCAGAGGTGGGACATGCGACGCGAACTCCCTCTCCAAAGGAGGCAGCACTGTGGTCAAATAACGTGCAAGGGAAGAGGAAAAGAAAAAGAGGTGGTCAAAGACAGCAACGGTGAGGCTAAAGACAGAACAAAGTGAACACAAAAGGACAGCGAGGCTCACCTTCATTGCGAACAAAACGGCGGCCGGCAAGCTCCGTCTTTTTTACGGATTTGGGGGCGTGTTCGGTGGGCGTGGCTAAAAAGTGGAAAGAAGAACACCGAACACACCTCCAAATCCGAAAAGGACGGAGCCTATTTGGAGTGATGGCTCTCTCCTCCAATGGCTGGCCTCCATTTAGGAAGCTAGCCAATGGGAGAGAGCCAAAATTAGAGGCGGGATAAAGAGCCCCTCTAAGAAACATAAGATCTCGCTACTTCCGGTTCTGCCTTCGGCAGAACTGGATAGTACCTCGACCTAGAAAAAGAAATATAGGACGACTGGTCACTGCAATTAAGTGGCACAGTGCAGAACGGTGGAAGAGGTGTGGCGCAGTGGCCAGGGCGCCTGACTCGGACCACGGGATTCAAGATTTGTTCCCTGCCGCCGCCGGCAGGTTAGCCCAGCATCAAGTGACTCTGGGCAATAGCTCGCGTAATCTTTCCGACGCCCCCCAGGACACCTCTCCAGAGGTAGCTGTGCCCTTAACAAATGCTGGTACTTCATTTCAACGCTCTACCTTTGTACGCTGATCACCTGCTGAAGGTAAGCGTGCAATCTACAGTCTGGCGACAAAAGCTCCTTAAGATGGCTCAGTAGGACACTCGATTAACAAACAAAGTGGTTCTGTTGGGTAGTAAAGACAATTCCTTTGAAGGAAGCTGAGAACAGCTCCTAAATATACAACAAGCAAAACACTCTCTGATATGTAAAGTTTTTATATGTATTAAAAACATGAAAAAAGAAACAATATACTGGAATTACTTCATTCCACTACATTACTAGTAAACACTTTAAATTCGTGAACAGTGACAGTAGTGATTAAGGTGACAAGTGCAATGTATATAGTGACACTTATATACACAACAATTATTTACAATAAAACCACATAGGGAGGGGACCGGGGGAAAGGAAGAGAACGAGGTATTTTCTGTCGTTTGTGAGGCCAGTCTTTTTGAGTTAATGTTCCAAGGAAAACCAAGTGGTTAATGTCCAGGTTCCTGGAGTTTAGCTTGGCCAAGGTAAGAGCGTCGAATTTAAAGTGTTTACTAGTAATGTAGTGGAATGAAGTAATTCCAGTATATTGTTTCTTTTTTCATATTTTTAATACATATAAAAACTTTACATATCAGAGAGTGTTTTGCTTGTTGTATATTTAGGAGCTGTTCTCAGCTTCCTTCAAAGGAATTGTCTTTACTACCCAACAGAACCACTTTGTTTGTTATTCGCATATACCCAGGTTCTGAGGGACACAGGGTCACCCCTTTTTGCTAAACCATCAGTAGGACACTCTGCTGCACAGATGTGTGTGCAACATACTAGTCACAAATGCCGGTCTCAGCAAAATAGTTCAAGAATGCACCTACTGCAAAAACATTTGAAACCTGTAGGCCACACTTTGAAATCCAGGAAAGAGCTCAGTGTTAATGTATCTGCTGCTGAAAACTGTGTGGAATATATTGGTCAGTTTCCAAACCCAGTGACGTAGCTCAGGTTAATGAGTCTGGTGCACATATGTTTGTAGAGTGTAGAAAACACACGCACTAAATAAAATAGATCTCTACAGCTGGCGCGTTAATCCACGTGTCTGGTTAAATATATGCCATGTAGATTCACGGATATCTGTAACTGGCACAAGGACGTACTGAACTATCTCACTGGCACTGGATTTTGCAAGGTACAGATAGGTGTCACAACAAGCATACTAGACCTGCACATTATACGGACATCCATCCATCCAGGTGCCAAGGGCAAGCCTTCATGACCCTACTTGGCTAGAGTATTTGGAAGAATAGTAGTGCTCTATTGCGTGGGAGACTGCAGGTGGCGACCTCCGCCACTCATTTTTTTGCGACAGGACTTCTTTTCCGTGATTAGACTTGGACCCGTAGCATGAGGAAGGGAGAAATAGGAAGTAAGAGAAAGACGTGAAAACCCTGACAAAAAAGCGGAAATAAAAAGAACCGGCGAGACTGAGATACAGAGAGAAAGTGTAGGGTGAGTGGAGATTGGAGAACAAGGCACAAGGTGGAATCGCCCAAGGTTCTGTTTTAGACGGGGGAAGGCCACTTTTTCTCGGCACCTGACCAGGTCCGTTTATCACCCCCATGTCCACCTATTAGGTGGCAGGGTTTGATTTTTATGGGAATTTCACTTGTGCATCCTTCAACCTTTAATTTGCAGTTTTCAATCTCATTAACCTTGAACAGTGATTAATTAATCTGCAGCTGCGTGCTCGGGTCCAGGCGAGACTGATTTACAGGCTTCTGAGGTCGATAACAGAAGCGGGTCAGTCATGCTCAACTACGTACAGCAAATTCGGCTTCCAATGATGACGACAGAAGAGAAGTGTTTATAATTACCCGAATGGCTCGCTCTTGGCAGCATTTTGGTGGGAGTTTTTTTCAGGGCTCGGGACGAACGCCGCACCCCCGCCTTTAATTTGGAAATAATATCGAGTCACACAGGCCGAGCAGTGGGCGGAAGCCACCCAGTGACTCATTTCCGCATTTATTTAGAAAGGTTTCTTCCCGGATCAGTGGCGCAAGTGTCAGTGTGACGCAAAAGGCAGCCGAGCCGAGACGAAGCCATGACTCATTGTAGGCTTACTGATCACGGTGCCCTACCCAGCCTCCCAGGGAGGGCTGCCACAGGTCTCAGAGTAATACTAGCATTTAGTTGAGTTTGTGATTCTGGATGGTCCGGCAACTGGTACTTATCCTCAGGATGTATCTATCCTCTTTTTACTGTTTCCAACACAACAGGCCTGCGTGTTTCCCTTTTAATAATGATATACTTGCAGTATGTTTTGTTATCTTTTATTTGTTGTAGAGCCGGCGTTCGCTCAGACGTCACCTGGGCGTAAATCAATTTCAAGCCCTCGCTTCTGAACTTGGAAAAAACGAGGCATTGGAGCCAATTTTGTATTCCCAGGTCAGTCCCTGACTGACTTAATCAGAGCAGTGACTGGCCTCTGAACACCATTATCTCGGTTCCTGTCCCACTTCACCGGATTCAATCCTAGATTCGATGGTCAGATTAGTGCCATGTTGTTGGTTCGTGGAAGCAGGCGTGAGACACAGAAAGGGGATTCGCGGAATGTTAAAAATGGCGGCTATAGCAAGTTAAAATTATTAAAAGGAATTTAAAGTGAGTTACAGAAGCCAAGTGAGAGGGTTGCTTGTGGACGCTCTTTGACCAAAACGCCCGAGGTAGTGGAAGTAACATTACACACCCTTTGACTCAATGGTATCCAAGCAAAAAGAACAATTGATGGACACAATGTAGAACAATGTCATACATTTACCCCAGTACAGAGATCTGGGCCTAAATCCATATTTCTTTGCTCACCATGCCATTCCAGTTACGACCCAGCCATATGCAAATCAGTCTTGACCCTGCGCCCAATGGGAACAGTCCAGCCCGAACTGCCAGGCCAGGTCCTCCCTGGACTGGAAACAAGCATCCTAGGACCGGTGTCCCAGGGCATGCCATCATATAACCTATGACCCTGAATACTCCAAGGAAGTGATGTCACATGACCTTAATCCTGACATCACAATAATTGACATTCTAGAAATGTCATATTAATGTAATGATATAGCAACAAGATACCACCTATATTTGGGTGTTACCCTAAAGTATACAATAAGTGATGGATGGAATGCTTGAATTAATATCAACCACAAGTGGGATGGGTATGCCCAGATGTGGGTCCTGTGCACACTATGGCACTGGAACTAAGAAATACCTCTTGGATGAGCCCTAACCAGGGCGAAACTGGTTCAGGTTCTGGGAGAACCTGGCTTGGTCGTTTATGCTGGACTGTTCCCATTGGAAGTGGATCAAGACTGATTTGCATATGGCTGGGTCCGTACTGAGGTGGCACGCTGTGCAAAAGAACAATGGTGGCTGAGATTAATTCAAACATTCCATCCATCACATTTTTGTACACTTTAGTATGTCGCCCTAAGTGGGATGGGTATACCCAGATGTGTGTCCCTTGCACAATCTGTCAGTTGAACAAAGTAATACCTGACTGATGAGGCCTGGCAAGAGGAAACATGTCCTTAGTTGCTTGTGTTCCGCAAGACCTGGCTGGCAATTCAGGCTGGACTGTTCCCACTGGAGTAGGGTCAACACTAATTCGCATATTGCTGGGTCCAAATGGAGGAGGAAAGGTGTAAAAAATAAGGTTCGACTGGGATGCAGCCAAAGTAATTTCCAGTGGCCGAGATTAATTCAAGCATTCCATCCATCACTTTTTGGTATACTTTAGTTCAGTTCAAAGCTTTATTTCGCTAAACATGTGATATCATAAAAGCACATACACAAAATAAAAACCATAATTCATTGGTCATTACAATTTACAGAATTAAATAGCAATAAAATACGTCCATACTACAATAAATAGGTTAAGAAGCATATTAAACAGTCTAAACAGTATAAAGCTTTGCAGAAGTAAAAATTAAGGATGTTTAGTTAAAAAGTGATTAATCACAAGGATTTTACTCTTATTACCCAGGCCCAGCTCAAGAACTTAGCAACCCCACAGACCAAACGTGTGCTAGTGTCAGATTTAAGAATTCTCAAGGCTACGGAATGACTCCTGGTGCCGAGCAATAAGCATGTGGGTTTTAGCCATCTCTGCCTGGGCTTTGCATATGCCGGGCACACAAATATGACATGGGCAATGGTTTCGATGACGCCTTTACAAGTAGGACACTCGGAAGAGGTTTGGTACGGGGGCTTCCATTTACAGGTGTAATCATGTAAAGGTAAGTTTCCCAACCTGAACTGGATGAACAGGGATCTATCCCTTGGTTTTACAATAAGGTCCAGGTAAGGCTCCCAACGAGGCTGAGTTTTATGCTGTTTAAACTCCTCAGTCAGCCTACCCTGGTTACTGCCCCTTAGGTCTTGCTCATCCACCCAGTTCCAGTAAGCTCGCTTAAGTTCAAGCTTGGGTACAGAAGTTCCACGCTCCCAACCAATTGGCAAGCCAACTTCATTCAAAAGTTTCTTTATATTGCGGATCCAACTGACTTTATGGGAACCATTAAGGTTCATGACCTCTATCAAACCATCAAGATATTTAGAGAGCTTGGGTGTATACTTTAGTGTGTCACACTAAATGGGATGAGTATGCCCAAATGTGGGTCCCATTCACACTGTCTCACTGGAAATAAGCTATACCTGGCTGATGAGCCCTAAGTAGCGTGAAACTGGTCCAGGGTTGCTTGTGTTTTGTTTCAGGGAGGACCTGGCAGTTCCAGTTCGACTGCCAGTGGTGCATGCTCAAGACTGATTTGCATATGCAAGTGAACAATTACCAGTGGCTGAGATTGCTTGAAGCTTCCCATACGTCACTTTTTACTACGCTTTAGTATATTTGTGTGCTGCCATGTTCTTTGAACTGGGTGGGATATAATGCTTGCCCTGAACTATAGTGAATGAGCAATAGAAATGACAGCCCTCTTCTAGGAGAGGTTTGTGGAGTTCTCCTTGAGAAAAGTTTTGAATACAAGTGGAGCCAAATAGTTTATTTAATATACAACTTTCACTTGTTTGTTTGAAAGCTATAGTCTCTGAAAGGGCACTCACTAACTTTCATGGGTTGAGAAGCCAACGAAGGCCAATAATAAGAGGGGCCCCCTGCAACGAATACGAGCAGACGTCAGGGTAGGAGAACACAACTGTTAGCGGATAAGTCCACCCACATAGATTGAACAATGTCTCACAAGGAATCCACAGGTTTATATATATTGCGCAGGAGCTCACCAAAGGGGCAACAGAAGACTCACGGGGATGAAAGAATTTCAATATAAGAGTACAAAATCTTTATTTTCTTTTTATCACAGGCACTGTTGGTGGACATGAAACCTGGGATGGGGTCCACATTGACTTCTTTTTAGCCTGCAGCAAAACACCCAGCATGCAATAACCGTGTTAGGCGAGGGGTCTGTGCGGGTGGTATGCAGCCCTCAGAGGCCGTCTGGTGTCAAGGCTCTTGGTACCACAGGTACCTTTTACAAGGGACTTGCATGTGGCCCAGAGGTGTGTCAATTGTGGAAACAAAGGTACTGTTTTGGGGCCTGGTAGCTTGAATATCAAGGACGGGGGCGGTAAGGGGGAATACAAGTTGTAAAAAGTTTTGAATAAAAACAAAACAAAAAAAGAAATAATACAATCTTAAAAAAACCTCCTTTCCAGTGGCAGATTCCATTGGGACTAGTTGGGCATATTCCTGCGAATGATCGAACTATGATAAATACACAACCGCACTCCCAAGTGAGATTGCAAGCATTAATGGGGTGGCCTACATTTGTTCCGATTTAATAAGAACTGATACACATCTTTTTCTACCAATTATCTTGTACACCTCCTCCCCAGCTAAATCCTTCATTGCGCTACTACATATGACGTCACTGGCTTTGTCTCCCGTCGACCACTCCTTCATGCATCCAGAATTCAAGATCACCAATTGCAATTCATCATACTTAAGGAATTGTCATATGCCACATAGCACTGGTTTATCCATTGCCGTGATGTTCTTTTGTGTTTCCAAGACAACCCTCCACCAAGCGATATAATTAATATCGCAGAGATGAGATGTATTTATGCAAACGTTGTCATAAAATACATTTAATGTCTAGTACGGGTGCTCTCCTTAGGTTACACTGTTTTGCCACCAAAGACTTTGGATTAAAACAAAACTGAGCACTGTAAGCAAGCCAGTTTGCAAGGGCCTCGCATTAGATAGTTCGGATTTCAGTATTCACGTGTGAGTAATGTAATGTGTGAATAACATTAATGCTTGATTTGGTTTGAAGTGAACCCGAAAGCTCTTCTTGTACCCAACAGCACCAGTTGCTTTGAGAACCTTGTGGGGTACAGTGTAAAGTGCTGTACATTGGTGAAAGCTTTTCGACCATTGATTTAAGAGGTCATGCCGGAGTACGGTTATTTTGTTTTGCGTATGCAACTACTCAGGTGCTTAATTGATTTGAAATGATCGATTGCTGCAAGGTAAGGTCCATTTAAGATATTCGAGCTGGGCCATGCGCCTGGCTCCATATCGCCGAAGAGGGGGTGAAACAGGAAAAGGTTGGGGGGCTCAAAGGTCAGGTCACATTAAAGAGAAGCCAACTGTCAACACACCAGTGTGTGAAATGTTTCCCTATGAGACCTGCCCTCGATTTGTGGCACTTTGCAACCGAAAGACCTGAAGACTCGGGGGTCAACCTGGCCAATTCCATGTGCTAGGCCACATAACTTGCACACCTTGCAGTTCATGTTGACACTGTGAGCCAAAGTTATTTGCAACTTGCGGTCTCATGAAAAAACAATTTTAAAAACACAAAGGCAAATGTGACAGGTTTAGAAGACAAAATAAGTGCTCACTCCTAGAGAATTACACATTACATGGGAGTTCATTTAATTCATGCTGTCTCCTTGTATGTGTAGGACCAGTGGAATTCACAAACAAGCATTTGCAATGCAATAGGTCTTGCATTCACGAGAGTTTGAGCTATTGGCATTGTAAATGACAATGCCTTTTTATATTTAGGGGTTTAAAACATAAATAAAAGCATTGTCATTGACAATACTACTTACACATCCAGGAACCAGGGATTAGCCAGGCTCCAGCTTGTTCGCCTACCACTAAGACAGCTGGACATCTGCATAGCCAGAGGACTTCCAGGGATATCAACCCCTGGTGCAAGGCAGGCTGTGCTTTAAGTCCGGCATGGAGGGAGGGATGGCCTTGTACAGCGCCCCCGCTATTACTAGTGAGCGAGGAGGTGGTGCCCTTGCTGGTATTGGTGGAGGTGGTGGCATTGTTGGTGGTATCAGTTGGTAGTGAAATGGCATTAGTGGTGGTGGTATGAATGGTGATATTGATGGTGGTGGGATTGATATTGGTATTAGTGGACCAGGGATTCGCCAGGCTCCAGCTTGTTCACCAAGGAGTCACCACCAAGACAGTTGACATCTGCAGAGCCAGAGGACTTCCAGGGATAGCAACCCCTGCAGCCATCACCTCATCAAGAGTAGACCCATGACAACCAGAGAACTGCAGTGCATCTTTAGCAACCAGGACTCGTATCAGGACCACCCCCTTAGCACTCAATAGCAAAGAGCCATTGACACTGCACTTTCCTTGAGATTACAGATTCTTTGGACCTTGCTGGTCCCCGTTCAATGGCTCAATGCTGGAACTGGTCATTCAATGTAGCCCCTTGTACCCACACACCAACTGGACAAAGCATTTCTTTAAAAGGTTTTGACGTGTCATATTTATTGAATTTGCCAATGTTTGCAGTCAAGTGAAAACCCATTGTCTCTGAAAAAAAATGATATACCTTCATAACACCTGGTTGCTCTTTTTCATTTTGGTGCCCATAGTTAACAGTATTTTTATATAGCCACAGCTACCCAAGGTTAAGCTAAAGGTTTGACATTACACCTAGTGTAAATACAGGGTGAGGTCACACCACAATAATCCCATTCCCTCACAGTAGTAGTTATAGGGACTAGAAGTATTGGGGTATAAAAAGTTGGTATAGGTAATGATGGTCTCATTAACGCAGCAATTTTCAACACAAATGTAGATTTTTATTGCATGCAACTCCCCTGAGCGCACAAGTGCATATAAACTGGCATCTCGAGTTTGAGTAGTCACATTGACCTTGTGTCCGCAAAGGGGCCTAGGATTGCCCCAGTTAACGTGAACACCAAAACCTGTTTTGACTTGGAGGTGCACTATGCCCCTAGAGTAGGCATAGGATTAATGCCTATTCCTTGTGTGAGACACTAAAAACAACAATGGCAGCATATTGTATTTTGTGAACCTTTAATATGACCAGCATGTGCAGCCTATTGAGTCTTGTAGTGCAAAGTTCTGCTTTTACTTTAACCTAAAGAACCTTCCACTGGTGTGCCTGTGGGTTGTGTACAGTCTGCATTGTAAAAGTCTGAATAAAGGTACTAGCGGGAACTAATTTTGATGCTCTTGGTTTACCATCATACAAAAGCAGCTTTCCTAGTGGACTAGATGAGTACATATTAGCCCTTTTGTTACCGTTCCTTGTTCTTCTTGACCGGTTCTGCAGAGTAATCTGTTGGGTGCATTGCTGGTGTCTGCCTGAAACCCAGTCTCAGATATGTGGTGATATCACCTGTAACTTGCGTTTTCTGCTGGGATAGCTGATGATCTATTGAATGCATTGAATCATGCCCGCCGCAAGGGAAGGTACACTTGACACTGCAGGAGAAGAAACTTTCCAGATGTCCACCATATTCCTGGAGTGACAAGCACAGAAAAAGCAGAGTACGTAGCCAGAAGCAGCCTATGCTCAGAGGGACCACCCACTCTCCCTCATGCAGACCCTGCAAGAGGCAGCACAAGGCTTTTTAACCCCTTCGAAGCTAATGACGAGCTGGGCTCGTCATGGCGCTTACCTGCCGTGCGCGGATGACAAGGCCAGCTCGTCATGAATTATGGTGATTTTGGTTTTTCAGCACAGGACGGGAAAACGCCTAGCAGCCATGTGGTTAATAGACCAAACATTGCTGTATTGACTATTAATGCAGTGCTGCTACTGTTCAAGTCGGGCGATGATCTGGATCACTACAGAAAGCCTGCACAGCCAAGTTCCAGAGGCCACAACTGTAGTTATCTGATGAGCTTCAGAGGCAACTGCGGCTTGGCCAAACAGACATCTTAAAGGCCCTGTCCCAATACTGTGACCTAGATTTTCTGTTTATGCAACAGAATGGGTCACATTTCTGGTGCAGCCTCGAGATTGGGATTCACAACGCCTGATCTGTGGCTTTGTATAATTACATTTATAAAAAACCTTTTCAAAACCCACAATGCCCCACGCAAGGTATGTGGGGGGGGGGGGGGGGGGAGAGGAGAGGAGGAGGAGCATGGGCATTCACATCCATCCACCCATGTATTTGGGTACAAACCTATATTTCCAGAGACTTGGAAATATGGGTTTACACCAAAACAGTGCACCAACACCAGGCTGACATAAGGAGAAATTGCTTTATTTCGCCTCTTTATGTGCTGCATACTGCAGCAAGCATACCTAGAGGAATCCCCTCATCCGAAGATTTTTTGTGTGCGCGGGAAGGTACTCATTCCAGCACAAAAGCCACCCTGGCACCCATGAAATAAGAGTGCAAAGTTTGACACTAGGTGTGCACAACACTTGTGCCAACAGTATGTACTGGGGAACTGCAGTCACTAGCTAGCTCCAATAAGAGATAGAATACAAGGAGTAGCACCCGGACTGAAACCTTGTATCTGTATTCCTACTGAACCGTACAGTATTCAGATTTGGTATTAAAGTACTTACAGAACCTCACAGTAAGCCCCAGCGTAACCTTTAAAACTTCACCCTCTCAACCCTAAGTCAAGCGTGCAAGTGGCATACTTGGACTGGTTTGTGAAACCCTAGGAAGACACCACTGGCAAACTACCTCAGTGGGGAGGGGTGGGCAGAAGAGATTCTGCCCCTAAAAAGGATCCAACGGGAACAAATTTCTAGCAATGCCTGATTTAAAGAGTAATCCGATCTCATGGACCCCCATTCACAACTTATTCTGTACGACCATTATCCTCCTAGATCATAGGCGGGTAGCCATTCACCCCCCTAAACATTACAGGCTAACAAAACAGTTTGAGGCCATGTAATCCTATGGACGCAGTGGCAAAAGGAGAGCTCAAGACTCCCTCGATCCGCTTAACCTGTATTTCATTTTTCTACAACTGACTTGTGTTCACGTGTGGCTTTGCAATCCATTGGTAAGCTCCAAGTGTCAATTTCTGCTGGAAACTAATAAACATGATTCATTTTCATAGCAGGATAAGGCTATCAGCTGAGCTCTTATAGAAACGGCAGAAACGGAAGTTGGATAATTAAGTTGCCTTCCCCCATGCCCCCCCCCCCCCCCCCCCAACACCAAACTGCTTGCAAAGTACTGGTAGGGTCCGGTCGCTATATAGTTTGAAGAATGTTACGGGGAGTGCATATGAGCCTCTTTATGTGCCAATGTGCAAAGTGAAAAGCTCCCGATAAAGGAGTGGCAGTGACCACTATGGTATACCCAGAAATTTCCTTCCTTGTTGGCACATACAATTCAAATTTCTTCCACTGGGAAGGACTTCACACATTCCAACTGATCAGGATCAAAGGAAGACATTGGTCACTTTCAATACCCACAGATCATGGCCCGACTGAACAAGCGCTACCCTATACCCATCATTTAGCTCTTATAACTGCAAAGGCTGAAAGTAGAATTTTTATCTCCCATGGGTGCTCTGGTTCACTTAAATTACTCACCTGCCAGGAAAACACACTGCATCAAACCGATCTTAGCAAGAACTTCTCACACATTTCTTTTAGGAGCAAGGAGCACACATTAGTATATGGTCCATCATTGTGGTAGACATTCTATAAATGCAAAGCGAAGAATAGAGCCAACGAGTCTTCTAGCTCCAGGAACTGCATGGTACTGTTAAATCTAGGAGTTGGGTAGCCTGTTTTAATTAACTGAAGTCGTGGCAAGACATTTCATTTACCCGGAAATACTGCACCATGATAGAGATAAAATACGTGTGGGTGAAATGGGACCAAATGTCCTCATGCCATACAAAACCTCAGAGACTGTTAACTAAAAAATAATTTATTTTGTCATGTAACCCTACACCACACTACAAGCGTTCTATATACACATGACACGCAACCAGCACAACTACTCTAGGCTCTGACTCTTTGCACGTTTACTCTTGGCTGTTCGCACTTCTTCCATAAGATCCTTAAGATACTGGATCTCCTTGGCAAGGGAGTCTACCTTCTCCTGCAGGGTATCGTTCTTGCTTTCAAGCTCACGGCACTCAGCAGAAATAGCTTCCTGCTCAGCTCTCTTCTTTTGTCTGTAGCGTGTGGCTGCAGTCTTGTTCTGTTCCATCTTCTTGGTTTTCTTATCTAGTTTCCTTTCACCACCAGCTACTTTCACCTTTGCTAATACTTTGTCATCAGTTGGGAAGGTGTATGGTTTGGGTCTCTCATAGATGGCAAGCTCGGTGCATGGGCCAGGCTCTACTGAAGCTGGACTCTCTTGGGGTAGCTCCATGCAGGAGGAATTCACACATATGCTCAGGGGGTATTCTACTGAAGAGGAAGGGCTTTGTTTGGGGGACACAAAGAACAATTCTGGACTCAGACATATTCCACTATCATCAGAGGAGATCTCTTCCTCACTCTCACACTTGGTAGATGATTCCTGCTTCTGGAGCTCCGCTATATCCACTTCACTGCCCAGCTCCAAGCTGAAGGAATGGTCCGGACTGGATGCAATGGAGTCTAGGGAGGTACAGAAAGAGTAATGCTCTGGGGAAGAACTCTCCTCTTTGGGGGACAAGGTGAGAGAGAAGAACATATTATCCTGCAATTCTATTGCCTTTGGAGACAGATTCATGGGAGAGAGAAAATGGGCGATGGGTGCTACCTGATCAGCCCCCAAGGGAGACTTGGCCTTGCAAGTTGATGGTTCTGGCACTGGCAAACTATTCTGTGCCATGGGGAAATGTGTGTCCTCTAGTGGATCACAGGAGTCTTCCAGTGCTGCCATGAGGTCAGCCGGAGAGACGGTGGCTTCCATGTTCTCTGTCCCCAAGAGAGAATCCAAGTCATCAAACAGCCTGAGGTCCATCTTCTCCACCATCCAATCCATGCCAATGAAGGCATCCTCTGCAAGACAAAATGGCATACTTAACCTCAAAGATAAAAGGTTGACAAAAACAGCCTATTTAAATGTCATGGAAAGGAACTTCGTACATGCGAGTTGCACTTACATATTGCTAAAAATACTGCAATTTACTTAGTTTCTGCAGTGCGAGGAAGTAGCAGTAAAAAAAAAAAATGCGACATTTGCAGACGAAGTTGAAAAAACATATGGTAATTTGATGCCCAAACCACGTGTTTGATCACTCCCACCTTAAACTCAGTCTGCAAAAGACCACTGAAAAGATTATTGCAACACTTACACTGCCCACAGTGAAAGCACCTGACAAAACTAAAGGTGCAGTTGGACCGTGTAAGGGTTGGCTTATTATAAAAATCGTGTGATGCTGTCCTGCAGAACATTTTTAATAAAGGCAGATTGGACACCGGTGCACTTTAAAACATACTCAACAGGCGATGCCTGACCCAAAACTAGCACAAAAAGCTACCCTCTGCGGACAGCACATGAAGGAAATGCCATATGAAAGAACAGGGCAATGTCACTGCAAGGTTAACAGTTTAGCATTCCCACATGTGTGAAATTACTCACCCTCACTTCTGCCTGCGGGGTGCAGGAGAGAATCATCAGACAGCCAATCAGAGAGGACATCTTTCGACTTGAGGATGGAAAACCCTGGCGCTGGGCTTGGCCCATCTGCCCCGAGGCAGTCATCTAGGAGACCCAATGTGTCTTCAGCCGCCAAAGACGACTGGTTGAAGGGGGACTGAAAGCCCCCCAACATCATATCGTCTGTCGAGAAGTCCATCTCGTGGAATTTTCAGTGTTAGTAAAAACGATGCGAGGGTTGCGTGGTCGGTTACAGCAGTGCTGCTGCGGGATGCCTTGAAAAACCTGCAGAAAAAAAAAATAAAAAATATGCATGACCAGAGTTAAATAATCACATGTATCTAATGTATAACCTTCCCTTTCAGATACGTTCGAATCCGCCAATAATCGGATAATCACACTATCGTCTCTATATATGGCATACAGCCACGACCCCCACCCCGGTTACTGTGACGCAGCCTAGACAGCTGCAGCCATTTCAGGACTTGCATTCCCGAGCTTCAGCGCTACACTTGGGCGGCCATTTTCTCTATAAAGGCTGATGCTGTGGAGAACATGCCTGGCACAGCACGTTAAGTTAAACACTAGTGGCAACCATAGAAAACCGACACAAAACAATCACGCTGTACAGGCCAGCCCGCAGCACCCCTGAGCAGGACAAAGGAGAATGTTGGTGTGATGGGCTGCATGTCGCGCTCTGGAGGTTGGAGCAGGTGCCCCCACGCTGACAGTTGCAAGCACAATTAAGCGTAATCCAAGACACCCTCGAGACCCTAGGCCAATTTAGAAGCTGCACACTCTCAAGAGTGTGCCATTGCGGGCGTGGGAAGAAACAGCTGCTCATATCCCAACAGAGTTTCAGCATTAACAAGACCATGCTTCTCGGGGGACTCCTAATAGGGCCTTGATGGGGTCCCCAAACGCCAAGATACTTTACCTTCTGTCGAAGGGAACAGGGCACAAGCTAGGTACTAACCACCCCTGTACCGGGGCGAGCGACAATTAGTACGGTTCCCAAGAACTGACCATATCTGTGCAACTGCTTGGGATTTTAAATGTGTGCCTCCAAGACTTTAGATTACATTTAAAGGCAAATGATGTAGTACTGGAGAACATAATTCAGAACCACGGACTAGGCACGGGTTTCTGAGGCTACAACTTGCCAACGATAGCCACACGTAGCTTATTAAAAGTAGCTTGACCCACTGGTACATGGCACCAATTCGCACTTCAGGGTTAGCTAGCCTGCCCATGGGTAACAGACAGTTGACGCTACAACCCAAGGGAGTCTAGTGTCAGGCGTATACAACGGGTTGGACTCCCACACCAACATGCTGGGTCCCGACAGCGATGCCACATTAGGGTATGTAATGCAGTAACGTGGATTCGAGACCTCTTCACTTGGACTTGGGTCCTAACGCGGGGGGGCTTTCAAAGACAATGATTTGGTTGGTTACCAATCATGTATTGATCCCATGAGAAAAGTGGCGTTCCTACAGGTCAGAGTATGGGAACTGTCCCACGAAACAGTGGAACTAGATAATAATCAAATAGCAAACTTATGGGTGTGGTTGTTACCCACAGCAGCAGGAGGCAGTTGAACCACAGTGGCACCCCGTAGTGAATAACTGGGAAAAGCGTAGATGGCAAGCCAGGGAAGCAAGTTGAACAGGCAGTGTTCAAAAACTAAGGTGCTCCGGAGGTCCCTCAAGTGGCGAGTTAACTCGGCGTTGCTGCACAATAACACCCTGGAACACGCAAAATGGGGGTGGGGGGAGGAGGAGAGAAGCATATGATATTATACACAAGGCAAGATGTCCTAGGGCTTACAAGAAGCGCAATTAGAGGTTCCATACCAGTGCATAGTGGTACGGAAGGACTTCACCCAAGGACATCTTAACTACGACTGGTACGGTGCAGTCTCAAACTAGAGGTCCTAATAGGAACAGGCAGGGTAGCTATATAGGATGACAAACGATGGCTAACAGACAGGACTTCCAATACGTGGGCTATCTGGACATCTTTGAAACAGCCAAGCTCACTCTTTATTACTGCTGCGCCACGAAAGGCTATGCCAAGACAACCAGTTGTGACATGTAATGGGTGGAGCCTCAATTTCACAGCCTTGTATCTGAAAAGGAGAGGTGGGCTCTATCACCGGTTGTGGTCTTGGAAGCCAAGACCTCCCTTGGGAGAGTTGTGGGTACCACGATAAACGTCGAACTAACTAAAGTATAAGTTTCCCCATTATGTATAGCGCCTCGAGATCACCGAGGCGGGTTTTGACACACAGGGATGCGGGACTCGCAAGCCAAGGGATCCACCGGCGACTACCTTATTTATATGTGTAGATGTCCTTAAGGTAGCCTGCAAGATTTCCCCAATGAGCAAAGTTGTCACATACCTGGAACATATTTTGGGGATAGGGGGAAGTGTGAGTGAAAAAAAAAAATGAAAAAAAAAAAGTTTCATCCAAATCAACTGGCGTTTTCGAGCACTTGACCAAGGCTAGAACGTAACGCCTAGCTACCATATCAACTCCGGAAATGCCTTCATTGCATCGGACACACCTCTCAACATTCTGCGTACACTTGCCCCACCCATTTCAGAACTTGACCATCGGGTTCCTCTTCATGGCTTACCCTTGTGACCACATACCAACTCAACGCGTTCTAGCAACTAAAGTCTATCCGTATCAAACGAGGATAAATACAATGAAATACTGGTTTCAGGCTCCCTAAGCCCCGGTATTCTATGGTATGTAACCCATCCTCTACTTTTTGATCACATCACCATATATAACATTGTAGACACTATTGTGCGCGCGCCGCGCCCCTCCCCTCCCCTTGAAAGAGGGGGGGGGGCGTTAAACTGCAAGACCCCCAAGTTACTCACGCCATGGCTGTTATGCCCCGGGTGCCGCCTCGCTGCCTGGGCCTTGCTCGCTGCCTTTGCTGGGCGCCGCTGCCGTTATACAGCCATGGCCTAGGCTGGTAGGGGCACCAGGTTGGTGGGCAGCGGCTCTCACACAGTCGTCGCTCTCTCTGGCTCCTTCCTTACTGACGTGGCGGGAAGAGGCGTCTCCTCTTTTATATGGGACTCTTCGCCTCGTTCAGATCCCTCCGCCACCTAAACGAGCGATCTAAAAACACGTTTTCTTTACGTTACAAATCGCCGTTTTCACATTTTTTCTTCGCCAGATTTAACGGTGGCGCCCCCGAACAGTGTGTTTGGCAGAAATAGCAAGAAAATGTATTTTAGTTCTTTCATTTTTTTTTGACAAGTACGTATCCATCCGCCGAATCAATGACACCATCTGGATTCGAAACACAACGCTTTTAAAAATATAAAACCCTTCCTGTGGCGTCTGATATGACATTCTACGAATTCCAGAACACTTTACTGTTATTTCTGTACAACCTGATCGCCGCCGTCCGCGGTATTGAGTAAGATATGGCGGTATTCTTCCGCGACCGAGAGGGGAACTGCTGAGAAATTTCGAGAAAATAATGTTCAAACTCGACATAAACTCAAATGTCTTTTGCTGGTCACAATTGGTGAGCTAGACATCATGCTCAGAACATGTTAACATGTCCTGTAATAGCTTAAGAGAGAAGAGAGAGCGCGGGGATTATTTGAGGGGGTACTGTTAATTAAAGTCACTTTTTCATTTCGTGAGAATATGTTTATCTAAAAACATACAAAATATGGAAATAGAAATACGTTTTGGTGATGTTTACTTCCGGATTGGGGCACAAACACATCGGGAAAAACTGGGGACTCTTTTGCCATGTGTCAAAGTAGTCCCTAGGCGACAAAGGGGCGGGGCCCTGGCGAGACACGGATTATTTCACTCTCAAGCGTCTCTTCCGCCAAAGCGTGTGTACAAAAGTGTGTTTTTATTATGTTGTGACGTCACGCGCATACCGTCAAAGACGAAACAAAGAAAGGCAGTGGGAACAAGGCGCGTACGGCAGTGTCGTTCATCTTAAAGTCAGGCAATTTCGTTCAATTTTAAGGAGAGGTTGAACTGAAATGCATGACCTTAAAATGGCTGACGGTTACTCTCGAGATCCTTGCAAGGGTATCCACGCCCTCCCTCCCCCAGCAATGAGAGAGATTCCTGTTTCTGAGTTATGCGAGCACGCGTCGACCGCGTGGGGTGGCGTGCGCGAGTCCTGATTGGTGAAAAGTAGTGCGTTGTTGGAGATGCGGCTTGTCATTGGTTGCGTGGAGGAAGGCGCGACGGAGGCGCGCGCTCTTTCTGCACGAGGGCGAGGGTGTCATATTTTTGGGGACCTTATGATTGATTCCTGATGGTATGTCATTCATTTGAATGGGACGCAGGTGCGGCTTTTCAGACAGCCTAAAAATCCAGTGAGTTGAGGAGAATTTTCTAGAGTTTCTTGTGTGTACAAAAGACAGCAAGAAATAAGAGACTCACTCACTATTATGTCCATGCCTCTGCTTTACTATTGCAGATTTAATCAAATATGTGCAGCCAGATACAGACGAGCTGATAATAGCGAATAGTACTATGGAGCATGCATATATTTCTATTGCAGGCTACAGTATATCTTATTTAAACGTCTGAACCCAACATTGGGTAAACATATATAACCATGCTCTCAGCTTAAATGTGCTTGGCTCCTGTATGTTCAGGTCTGCTGGAGATCCAGTGGCATTCAGTCTTGGTAGAGAGACTGCAGCCAGGTAAATACAGCACTAGATGTCACAGGGCAATAGATTGGAAGGGACATGAATTTGGCAGGGAAAGAGTTAAGACAACTACTCAGACCGAAATCTATTCCCAGCCGGTGAAGGTTGTTTTTTTCATGTAGAACTCAGAGAAGAGAGGAAAGAGAGAAACTGGCAACTGTTGCAGGCTGCCATGGGTCACCATACGCAGTTTGGCCACAGCGTGCAACACCAGCAGTCACCACTACACGATACGCATGACTCTTATCTAGCATTTGTCACTTAACGTCATTGTCCCTTAAGATCTCCCAAATTCATAAAATGTTTTCTGTCCATCCTGCTACCTAACTTTTCCTCACCGTTGTTAGGAAGTTTCTTCCTAATTAACCTCATCCCCCTACACTCCTCTGACATTTATCACGCCCTCTTTCTCTCCCTTCTCCACCTCGTCACAAAATCTCTCTCCACCCCTCCCCTCCTACATTATTCTCCCCCATCTTTTCTCAACATCCTTTACCTCGCTCCTTTTTTTTCCCCTTAATATCTCCATTCCGCTCCTCCCTCCCCTTTTGCTTCCCCTCCTCTCAGCTAACCAGTTTGTCTATCATGTCCCTCCTTGGTCCCACCCCTATGTTCCGAACCAACCGCACTACATCACCCCTTAACACCCCCCTCACCAGGCATGGCCCTAACTCTTGGTCCATTCCCTACCCTCCCAATCTCTCAAAAAACGCCAATACATTTTTTAAACATAAAGTACGTATCAGGCATTCCAAAACCCTAATTTTGTACTACTACCACAGCCTCATGTTCCCCCATAAAAACAAACTACATTTTCTACTCTAAACGCCCCTCCGAATAGAAGAGCACTTTCCTTCGCCATCTCCCAATCACTACATCTTTTTTTTTTAAAATAATTTATTGCATACTTCTCCATTCACACTGCCATTTGCCTACAACTCTGAGGCCGGCGGCTTATTATACGGATAGCAGTACACAGCTTTGTTTGCCAACATCCCGAAGGGCAGGCAGCGAGGTTTTATCAGTTTGCATCACAACATGAAAAGCAATCTGCAATGTAATTAGGTATACTACAACGATAAAGCCAGCTTAAACCTGTTGAGCCCCCCCCACTGCCATTCTATCGAGACAAGAGGTAAGCCTCTCCAAACAAACAGCACTCAGTCCACTGCGTCACATCCATTCAACAAACCTGCTCTCAAACAACGTCTCACATTCCTTTTAAACAGTGCGCAATGGCACACTCTTGTCCTGCCTTCGATCATGTCGCCCTCAATGGTCAGCCATGCAAGGCCATAACGCTGACATAAACATTCTAGTCCCTCTGGAGGTCAGCCCCTTCCGATCGCAACCAGGCAGCAAAGGGTTCCCAAATGTCAAATGGTCTAGAACCACTCGGCATTAGTTCCCAAAATACGGATAATTTGATCCTTGCAATACGTAACAGCCCTGGTCCACTCAGCTATCGTAGGTGGGTTCTGTTTCTTCCAATGAATGGCCACCTGCCTTTTCGCTAACAGCAACATCATGGCCACAAGTTTCCGGTGTTCTTTGAGAATTTCCTGTACATATCCCAACTGTGCCATTATCAGAGTAGCTGACAGCGAGACACCTATTATGCGTTCTACGTGTCTAAAGATGTCTGCCCAATAGTGCGCCACAGGTCCGCAATCCCAAGCCAGGTGGGTGAATGTGGCGTTCTGAGCGCCACAACTCCAACACCTCGCATCCGGGTGCAAGCCCATACGTAGCAGCTGTGACGGTGTGCGATACAATCCATGCCGGAAATTGAAGTGGATTAGCCTAAGTCTATAATTCGGTGAGAGGTGTTCCAGCTGTGAGCAGCAAAACTGCCACTGCTTGTCAGTGATAGTCAATCCGGCCTCCACTTCCCATTCTGCTTTGGAAGTAGTGTATGTAATTGGGGATTCTCCCTGTGTGATGCTGTAAATGCGTGGGATGAGTTTCCGGGGCGATGGATTCGACAACACATTCTCCTGAGCAGGCAGGGTAGGTGGTTCGCTCGGAAACTCCTGGTACCGGAGCCTACATGCCGCTCTGATCTGATAATACAATAGCATGTCAGATGCGGTGGGCGTCTGTGGGTCGCACGTGTTTGACAATGTTAAAAACTCACCGCTTGGGAATAGGTTGCTTCCTTTAACTTATGTGACTTTGCCCTTAGCTTAATTGCTTTGTCTAGTAGGGGGCTGAGTAGAGGGTTATCACCTAAGGGCATAGATGGTGCATAAAGCACCTCCTGTCGTGCTCTCTTCGCCCATCTCACCGCCTCCACTGTGTCTATTTCCTATTGTGGACGTTTATAAGGTTTATATATGGCGTGTTGAGCGGGAGTGGTGCAATCCTGTCTATTTCTATCGCCACTTGCGGTTGGAATGGTGTAGGATGATGCCAAAAATGTAGGAAGTGCGCCTGCGCGCTGTAAGCATATATCTCGCAATCCGGGGCGCCCAGTCCTCCCTGTGTGAATGGCAGCGTGAGTTTGCTCCATGAAATGCGGGGTTGCCTACCCGCCCATACCAACTCCAGTATGTTGGATCATAGCCACTTGAAGAAATGCACATTCAATGGCATAGGAATATTTACAAAGAGGTATAAGAATTTGGGCAAAATTACCATTTTAGTAACTGCTATCCACCCCGTCAAAGATAACGGAAGACTCTTCCATCTTGGTATCTTACTCTTCAGCCAGTCCATTGTCCTACCGTAGTTGGCTGTCCATATTTCCTGCAAAGACCTACTTATACAAATGCCCAGATACCTTGTTTCTCCCTCTGCCCATTGTATCAGGAATTCCAAAACAAAGGGGACTGTGGCATCAGTGAGCGGCAACATCACAGATTTCTTCCAGTTAATCTGGTTTCCCGTCAGTCCTCCATAACGTATGAACTCCCTCATCAATGCATCAAAGTTGTCTCTAGGGTTGATCAGATGTATAGTCATGTCGTCCGCATACATGGAGACTAAAATACCCCTGGTCGTGAACCCAATGTTTTTCTGTGTGTGGTATTATCGGAGGTTAGCCGCAAGCGGTTCTGTGGCTATGGCAAACAGTAATGGCGACAATAGGCACCCCTGCCTTGTCCCTCTAGTGATGTTAAAAGGTTCAGATATCCTCCCATTTATCTTTATCCTGGTTGTCGGGTTTGTGTACAATACTTGAATCTGTCTGATAAATAATGGGCTGAGGCCCAGACGTGTGAGCAAAGCAAAAAGGAACTTCCACTCCAGGTAGTCAAACGCCTTCGTGGCGTCCAATAGCGCGGCCATGGCTTGCACATGGGGAGCCAAGTAGTGAAGTATGCCAAAAATCGTCCTCAGGTTATGGGCAGTGGAGCGGCCTGGTATAAAACCCGACTGGTCCGGTAAGGCTATTTGCGGTAGCATAGGCTGTAGTCTATTTGCTATTAACTTGGCGTATATTTTAGCGTCTAAATTGATATGGGACAACGGACGATACAAATCTAGCTTGGTCAAATCTTTTTCTGGTTTCAATATGGTTATTATGGTGGCCTCGCGGAGTGTCGAAGGGAGTACACCAATCTCCATGGCCTCCAGGTATACTTGCAATAATTTGGGGGCCAGAATATCCGCAAACTCCTTATAAAATGCTGCCGTTAGGCCATCCGCCCCTGGGGCTTTATCACTAGGCATGCTGTTTATTACTTGCTTAATGTCCTCTATCGTAATTGGCAGCTCCATGTATTCCCGGGCCCCATCATTAAACCAGGCTAGCCCTATGTCATCCAGATAGTCGACTATGTCTGCTTGCGACAAGTTTGTTTGAGAGGTATATAATCTTGAGTAGTAGAGGGACCTTTCACCCAGTATGTCAGGCGGTGTCTTAGCTATTTCCCCACTGTCCTTATGTAATTCAGTTATGTAAGTCGACCCCCTAGGTGTGCTCAGTAAGCCAGCTGATGTTTTACCCGGTCTCTCACTCTCCCCGTACCGTCTAGCCTGGGCATGTTTATATAGATATGCCGTCTCTCTTTCTGCCTCTTCTTGGAATGCTGTTAGTTTAGTCCTAATTGTCGCTGTGGTCTCGGGGGATGGATCTTGCATTTTTGCTCGTTCTAGCTCCCCTATTTCCCGCTCTAGCCTGCTGAGTGTATTGCGAATATCTCTTAGTACACCCGATTTTAGCGCTATGCAGTCGCCTCTTGTGACTGCCTTAAAGGCTTTCCAGAGCATTCCCGGTGAGTCGACTGTACCCTCATTCAATGTAAAGTATTCTGTAATCTTATTACGGAGCTCCTCATGAAAGACCAAATCCAGCAAGGCTCTAGATGGGAATCTCCAGGCAAACGGCTGGGCGTACGCGGGGGTAGGCGTAGCCGAATCTGGGCAGGAGCATGATCTGAGACAGTGCGGGAATGGTGTGTGGCATCAGTCAGCCAGGTGTGCAGGTCTCTGGAGACCAGCCAGTAATCCAGGCGCGACCATGCGTTTCGATGGTGTGTGACACAGGTTCCTGCTCTGGTTGTTGGATGCATGGCCCTCCAGGAGTCAATTAGTTGAAGATCATCTATAATATCATGTAGTATTTCGGCTGCCTTCGGTGATGTGCCCAAGAGGAGTCCTGTCTGTCCAACAATAATCAGAGGACTAATTTAAGGCTCCTCCCCACAGGATCGCAGTGTGCCCCAGCGTCTGTATTTTTTGCCATACCTGTTGAAAAAATTCCGGACTATCTGTATTCGGGTCATAGGTGTTAATTAGTGCTACAGGTGTGACATAGCTCTCCCTGCAATATTATGAACCTGCCTTCTCTGTCCACAACCGTACTGTGAGTGCGCCAGTGCAATCCCCTGCGCATAAGTATTGCAACTCCCCTAGAGTAATTGGAATAACCAGCCTCCACCACTACCTCCCAGCGCCTATTCTTAAGTATCCCCGCTGATGCGCTCGTCAAATGTGTTTCCTGCAGAAAACATATATCTACCCCATGTCACGTGAGATAAGAGTGTATCAATCTCATTTTCCTGCGATCATTTACGCCTTGAACATTCGACGTAAGGCACGTTAGTGTGTTCACATTATGCAATTGTGACATTGCTAACCTCGGAATTACAGGCGTAAAGTGTACCCGCTATCAAGACTTCGATTGGCAAGGTTTATTTGGCGCATACAGTCGTAGACAACCGCTAGCTTCCTGCAGATTGAAACATAACACCTTAGGGTATTTGTTGCGCTAAACAAATTGCATAAATAAATAAATAAATAACACGAAAAACGGCAGACTCACATCACATGTGCAAAATCGTACATTCCATGGCAGTTCAAAAAAACTAGAAATCCCAACAGTCCCTCCCCCCCTCCCACACCAACCCCCCAAACAGGTTGTGTAACCCCCCACCCTTAACCCGTAATAATAACCAGTCCAAAATCAGTATCCATCCCTAGGGAATCATCCCATGGGGTACGTAGGGTCTCTGGCAATTACCCCTGCACTTATGGCAGGGTGGTTAAGCTGCAAACACCACGCTCATACATCCAAACCCACCCGTTAACAGCAAACTGCAACAGACATCAGGGAGATTATCAAGCCGCAGAGCAGCATGTCCCTCGCTATCGGCCACGCAAATCCCCTGCTTTGAGAGCGCGCAGGCCCCACTCCGGCCCCGGGTTTTTCTCGACAATATCTGCAGCCTCCGTTGGGGTACGGCTGTCGGATCCACACCGATGTGGTCAGGATCAGCCCCCGCACTTGGCACTGTAGGTTGTTCCCGGTGTCCAGGGTGTGATATGCGGATATTTGTCAGATTAATGGGCTCGGCCGGCGGAGCCGCGTTAACAAGCGGCCATTCCGCTGCACAGCTAAGCCACGCCCCCCCAATCACTACATCTAACAATATTCCCTACGGTTTCAAACTCTACTACTCCATCCTCCACCTTTCACAGTGAAATTGACATCTCCATCTTCAAAACTGGAAATATCCACATCAAGTTTCTGAACACCGCCTCAATATCTTTGAACAGCATTTCAGCACTCTGTCCCGCCAACTGTCCTCACCTACTCCCCTCCCCTCTAGCCCAAACCACTTCTAACCCTTCTCCTTCCCCCCAAGGTTCCCCCAGCACGTCCCATGACACCCCCTTCTGACCCTACCCCCTACCTGAACTTACCCCCTTATGCTAATGCCCCCTCTCAGCTAACCCCGTACACCCACTCTGCTCCCCTTATCACGTCCTCAACCACTTTAACTGTCCCATCTCTCTCCATGCCCGTCCCTCCCGCACACGGCCACATCTCCCCTCTCTCCACCCGCCAGGATCACCACACTACTACTGCCGCAGTGCCCCACTTGTCACCCCCTAGACCTCTCACCCCCTCTCTGAACAACTGACCTCCACCTCTAACCAACCCCGATCTAGGTGCACCAACTACATCCACTAATATCTAGTCTACCCCCACTCCCCTCCCCCCACAGGCTTCCCTCCATCTCAGAACAACAGACCGCCACCCCGATCAACTCCAAATCTTCCCACCCTCCCCCTGCCCAGACTACCTCCAGTATGACCCAGTCCTCCCCAACTCCCCTTCCCCCTCTGACAGCCGGAACCCCCTTCCTCCCCCCCACAGTCCTCTCTCTTGACCACTGCTACAAGACCTCGTTCGCCCCCTCTAGATTTATCGCCCTCTACGAACGCTAGACCTCCTTTTCCAACCAACTTAGCACATACCTCACCCCCCCGCCATCCCTAATACGCCCCACCTCACTCTTTTAACCCAGACACTTTGCAGTATTGATCGCAACATTCCCTCCTGCCTATCCAAATTAGTCAGACTTAGAGAGGATTTCACTAACTCCAAATCCTCCAAACCGATAAGCCGCCCCTCTTGGCCCACTTTGCCACTCATTGGCCCCCCAAAACTCATTAATCCCAAACTCAGAAAAACCACACCACTTCAAAATTGCTCTCAGAGACCTTGTGCACCTTGAATGACTACTCCACCTCTAACCTCTCCGACCTTTGCAATTCCTACTCTCCTAAGGCCCCATGCAAGGATGCAGCCCTTCCTCATTCTAACATCCTGTTATCGGGATCAGCAGAACTCTCTCCTCTCCTTGCTCACCCACACCCCCCTGCAACTTACCGCCATCCACTCGTGCCCCTCCATAACTAACCCTAAGCCCCTGACATGCATGCTTGTGAACTGCCGCTCGGCGGTTCGTCATGCCTCAGAAATTTCCGAAACCATCCTTAGTGAAGATATAGACCTCGCCTTGCTCATGGAAACTTGGCTCAACGATCACTCACCACCCATCATAGACTTACTCTCCCCCCCGGTTTTTCTATCTTCTGAAAAGACAGACTTAAGAGAATAGGAGGAGGTCTAGCAAGAATCTTTAACAAGCATTAGAAATGCAATAGGTCTCGCAGCATTAGAGTTAGTGCTTTTAGAATTGTTTATGGGTTTTTTTGTAAATCTTTAGCATGAGGTTGAGGGTGAGTGAGGGTGAGTGAGGGTGAGGGGTTGAGGGTGAGTGAGGGTGAGGCTGAGGGTGAGGGTGAGTGAGGGTGAGTGAGGGGTTGAGGGTGAGGAGTTGAGGGTGAGTGAGGGTGAGGGGTTGAGGGTGGGTGAGGGGTTGAGGGTGAGTGAGGGTAAGGGGTTGAAGGGTGAGTGAGGGTGAGGGTGAGTGAGGGTGAGGGTGAGTGAGGGTGAGGGTGAGTGAGGGTGGGTGAGTGTGAGTGTGAGTGAGTGTGAGTGTGAGTGAGGGTGGGTGAGTGTGGGTGAGTGAGTGTGGGTGAGGGTGAGGGATTGAGGGTGAGGGGTTGAGGGTGAGTGAGGGTGAGGGGTTGAGGGTGAGTGAGGGTGAGGGGTTGAGGGTGAATGAGGGTGAGGGAGGGTGAGGGGTTGAGGGTGAGGGGTTGAGGGTGAGTGGGGGTGAGTGAGGGTGAGGGGTTGAGGGTGAGTGAGGGTGAAGGTGAGTGAGGGTGAGGGTGAGGGTGGGTGAGTGAGGGTGAGTGTGGGTGAGTGTGGGTGAGTGAGGGTGAGGGATTGAGGGTGAGGGGTTGAGGGTGGGTGAGGGGTTGAGGGTGAGTGAGGGTGAGGGTGAGTGAGGGTGAGGGGTTGAGGGTGAGGGGTTGAGGGTTAGTGGGGGTGAGTGAGGGTGAGGGGTTGAGGGTGAGTGAGGGTGAGGGGTTGAGGGTGAGTGAGGATGAGGGGTTGAGGGTGAGTGAGGATGAGGGGTTGAGGGTGAGTGAGGATGAGGGGTTGAGGGTGGGTGAGGGTGAGTGTGAGTGAGGGTGAGTGAGGGTGAGGGTGAGTGAAGGTGGGTGAGGGTGAGGGGTTGAGGGTGATTGAGGGTGAGGCGTTGAGGGTGAGTGAGGGTGAGGGGTTGAGGGTGAGGGTGAGTGAGGGTGAGGGGTTGAGGGTGAGTGAGGGTGAGGGTGAGTGAGGGGTTGAGGGTGAGTGAGGATGAGTGAGAGTGAGGGTGAGTGAGGGGTTGAGGGTGAGGGGTTGAGGGTGAGTGAGGGTTTGAGGGTGAGGGGTTTAGGGTGAGTGAGGGTGAGTGAGGGTGAGGGTGAGGGGTTGAGGGGGAGGGGTCGAGGGGGAGGGGTTGAGGGTGAGTGAGTGAGGGTGAGGGGTTGAGGGTGAGTGAGTGAGGGTGAGGGGTTGAGGGTGGGTGAGTGAGGGTGAGGGGTTGAGGGTGAGTGAGTGAGGGTGAGGGGCTGAGGGTGAGTGAGGGCGAGGGGTTGAGGGTGAGTGAGGTTGAGGGTGGTTGAGTGAGGATGAGTGAGAGTGAGCGTGAGTGAGGGGTTGAGGGTGAGGGGTTGAGGGTGAGTGAGTGAGGGCTTTCCAGTCTTATGTTTTTTCTTTTCTAAAACAAACAGTGGTCAGCAGGAAGGAAATATCTACAGCAACGTATTTAATATTTTACACTCTGATTATCACTGCAGGAAAAACATAAAAATACACACATTGTTAGCTTCAGTTCATTTGTAATGTTGCTCATATTAAATTGATTTTAATAGCAAGAGATTACTAAGTGCTTTGTGCCTGTTCTGGTGGCTCAGTGGACCGATGCATCCACTGCAGGGGTTTGTGTTCGATCTCATAGACACAGGTTCAAATTCTGGCGGGGCCTTTCATCCATCTGAGGTCGATAAAATGAGTACCATTGAGTTGGGAATGTTAGATAGAATCTGTGAGGCACAAAAATAAAATGATCTGTCTGTGCTTAAACGGTCGAAAAGCCTTGAAAGGACTTGCTGAGAAACCAACGTCTCACCTGAAAACCCTGCTCGGATGCAGGGTTTTGGAAGAACCTGTCTGAGCGAGATTTACTGCTGGAGAGATAGAAAGCATGCCGTGTACGCGACACACCCCTGCACCGGATTCCTAAATGTAAAGTCGGCGAAGAGGAAAGTAGCCTAGCTCGCTTCCCGGAGCCTCAGTGGGTGAGTGCAGCATCTGCATGAACAGGCAGAGGTGCACCCGCGAAAGCGGGTGATCGGCTTCAAATCATGCCTGCAGCAGGTACTAGCGCACACAGGCAAACTGCATACCAGGTGGACCGGTGAAAGTAAGAGTGGGAAAGACGCGCTGGTGAAATAGCGGGGCACTACAGGCAGCGTGCACAGGAATGCGGGCTCATTACAGGCAGCGTGCACTGGTGCTCGCGGGCGCACCACAGGCAGTGTATCGGAGAAAGCGAGTTGCAAACCCGCACGGAGGCTATACATTTAAACTCTAGGGCATGTACAAATGTTGATGACTTTATCGGGAAATGTGCTCAGATATTGGAGCACGTGATCATGGAAGTGATTTGGCATCTCTTTTGCAACTGTGGGAGGGGCAGTGAAGTTCATTCCAAGCGCGTGTTTCCTGGTGACTCAAAGGGAAAGTGATAGTGGATTTTTCTTAGTTACGGTCACTGGAAGTAGCATTTGAGAGCATTCTTTCTGACTTGCAGTTAGAGCGGCCGTAATACAGTAACAGGAAGGTAAGATAGAACCTCCTTTGTGTTTTAAACGGCACAATCTTGACGCGACATGCTACTGCTTGCAAATTCTTTTATTGATGATTTTTCTGTTCTATGTAAACTACGTGGTGCTTTTTACTTTTTGTAAAGTTTCTTTATCCAAGTTCGTGTTTTAACTTCTTAATCTGTGTACCAAACCTGTTTTTCACTAGCGCCTGAGCCGACGTTAGATTGGTTTTAATGGTCGCATACACTTAGTGATTTACTGCCGTATTTTTTACTCTATTATTTTGGGTAAAATAAACAAAAAAGAAGCCGGAGGGAAGAGAGGGGAGGGGGGAGGAGAGCGAAAGGATCGGAGACACGGCGACACGGCGGGTAAAATAAACAAAAAAAAAGCCGGAGGGAAGAGAGGGGAGGGGGGAGGAGAAATGCGACACGGCGGGAAGGGGAGGGGGCGGAGCGGGTCAAATAAACAAAAAACAAGCTGGAGGGAAGAGAGGGGAGGGGGGAGGAGAAGTGCGACAGGGGAAATGCGAGACGGCGGGAAGGGGAGGGGGCGGAGCGGGTCTGTGCAGGGGAAGCTGCCTCGGGCTGGGGGTGCTAGGAAAGGAGGAGGGGGGAGGAGAGTAGGGGAGGCACGGCCTAGCGGCCGTGCAATCAAGTAGTGAGGGGGCGGAGTTGTGGGAAGGCTGAGAGAGAGAGTAGGCGGCTGGGGGCATGTGCACGTGCATTTAAGCTCAATGCGCATGCGCATTGAGCTTAAATTTATCGTGCACTGCAAGGAATCGCCACGATTCCTTGCAGTGTGGATAAAGAGCGGATAAGTGCCAATACTCTCGCCTTGCTCGATGCGCATGCGCATCGACAGGCGAGACCTAAAAATGAACTCCAGCTCTCCCTAGCCAAAAACACTGACTTCGAAACATTTGAATACCTTGGAGCAGAACTTAAAATGCAAGGCGCCCCCCAATACAACTACACAACATCTATCACCCTCCAGGTGAATCTCTTCCTTTCGCTGAGGAACTATCTGAACTTCTTTCACAATCGTCCATTTCGAACTCTAAAAATCTCTTCCTTGGAGACTATAACCTTCACTGGAATTTGCAGGACGATCCTACCATCAAACTTGTCAATAACCTCCTTGAGATAAATGACCTCAAGCAACTCTGCCTTTCCCCAACCCATTCTAAAGGGGCTATTCTTGGCGCCATCATTGCTAACAGTAATCGGGCCTCCATTTCCAACAACATCCCTATTGACTGGTCTGATCACCACTTCATACTGTTCTCAATCTCACCCTTAGCCCAGCCGGCCCCTTCTAAAATCAACAAAACCACAATATTATCCAGAAACCTTAATCGTATCCCCCCAGGTTTACTGGAGGCTAAACTCCAAGCTCAACTCAGTCACACACCTCCTGCTCTCAATGCAAATTAACTCACTGAGCATTACAATAAAACTGTCTCTGAGGTTCTAGATCAACTTGCACTGTAGTGTAGTTCCTATTTTCCCTATAGGCCCTGCGCATTGGAATAACATAAACAGCAGTGTAGACGTAGGAGTGCGGTCTTCTAGGTCTCTACTGACTATGTTAGACTTAATTTAGGTTTGCGCCAGCTAGCTCAGAGGTCACTGGAAACTTTCTTGACTGAATAGGAAGTGATCAGCTTCCCTGGCTCAGACAAGAAGGGATTCAGCTTCCGACAACCGCATAAACATGACAACTTTGCTCCTCAGAATAAGAGTCAATCTCTAGAGTCGTGTGAAACAATAGACAGCTATTTCACTCAGTCAGTTGTGCAGATTTTACTTTCACCAGGATGCAGAGAATAGAGAGACGGGCATTTTCAATAAAAGATATTATTTATTGAGCAGTCTTCCTTCTCATGCAAGAGAAATGAATTGCCACAATTGCAAAACTTGTTATTATGAAAAGTGCGTACAGTAAAAGGAGTATTACGAAATAATACTGTAAAAGCATTGATATTGTTTCTTAGCCATAAGATAGTTAAAATGAATAAAATATATACATTCATATATACATTAGCTAATGACCTCAACTGGCGCTTCTAACTACGCCTACCCCGGTGTACCTGACCTAAGCCTAATACATGGGAGGGAGTAAGTAAGTAGCTTAAGTTAAGTTGGTTTTGCCAAGAGTTTGTTTCAAGAATTCTCTCTAAGGGTTTAGTCAGCACCGTACCTCTGGAATAGAATGCAGGAGGTCTGGTATCTCCTCTCAGGACCCGATATCCCAGTTACTCGCAAGGGTAGGCTGGAAACGCCGGAGCTGGATTTTCTCGGCAGGAGAAAAGACAGCGTCTTTCTCAGCGCGTCAAGGAGGAGGAGGGGCAGCGTCCGTGGGCTTCTCGCATCTGCTGGGCTCTGCAAGGGACAGCTGTTCTGCTCCAGTATTCACCACCACTGTGTACTTGCTTAAGGCAACGTTGGTATATTTATATCTGAAAGGTGCTGAGTTTGACGTAAGTTTTTGGACATAAGACGTCAATAAAGATGTCATTAAGAACTGGTCGTTCTTACAGTGCTCTCAGGAGTTCTATTACTAATCAAAACAAAGCAAGCAGGGCTTTCCCAGGTTGCTGGGGGGTTTGAGATGTCGAAAGAACTCGGTGTGTTATCTAGGAATCTAAGGAAGTGGCTTCTAATGTGTCATGGACTGTCATGAGCTGCAGAGACGAGTTACTGAAATATGGCTCTGATCGTTTATGCCATTATAGGGATATGTATTGATTATAGCCGTATAGGGGCATGAGGTCATAATATTGATCGGGGTCCTAGATAGAACACAACACCCACTCCACGAATTTATGTCCATCAAATTACTAAAACTAAAGCAATAAGAAGCACGTGTATTCATACCCACCCCAAAATACATTTTGCATTTGAAATGGTGTACTTAAAATACATGGAAATGAATTGGTACTGTACGTTATCAAGCATAGTAATCATTCAAAATTATTGCATATGTAATTATTTGAACGATTCTGCGAAGATTTACACATGAAAAAGTCTCTAAATACAGAACAGAAGGGCAAGACTATTTCATCACATATTAAATACTATTGCATTAAAAATGTGCTAGAGGCTGAGTTAAATTTTTGTCTCTAGATCTACTAAAAATAGAAGCTCTGTTCTTTATGAATAGTTCTACTTTAAGCAAAGGATGTGTGCCAGGAAAAAAGGTAAATATTTTGGAAAAATTAATTTAACCCCTTGCATGCTGATGACGAACCCCAGCCGTCATGCACTACGGTGCTCGTGTGCTGATGACGGCTGGGGTTCGTCATGGCCCGCCCCTGTTCATTTGTTTACAGCACAGGGGCGGAAACGGGCCAGCAGCGAAGGGGTTAATGGCGAGTGGGGAAAAATAGTTCAAAACGTTTTTCAGTAGCTTTTGTTGTTCAAAGCTGAAGGCCAAATTCAGAGTTCATGGGAACGCTGTGTGCCGGATTGTTTTCCCAAAAAGTTATTGTTTCTGTTCAGGAGAGAACATCATTTCAGACAGGCTCGCAAAGAATTGGTCTATATATTCAGGTGACAGTTCGACCAAGTTCGATAATGCTGTAACTTGGCAGTTGTGAGAATGATTGCTATCATCGATTTCAGGATCAGCAATGCTCACAGAAGGTCGTACCTGGGTGATGCTGCTTTCATTTCTTGCTTCCCTGCTACCACCTAGTCGTAGTGCAGGAGTCTCAACGAATGCCGTCATCAGGATTGGTAACCGCTGGGGACAACACGATGCGTGAGCCGTTACTGGACTTAGCAAAGTATCGACGTCCATTGGTATTGCTGATTGTAGTGCAAGACAGGTGTCTAACATGCATTCCTCTCCGCATAGCATACATCGAAGCACAGGTAAGATGCAGGTCTGCCATATAGGTCTGAATGAAAGAAACCAGGTCATATTCAGATCTCGTAGCCGAGCTATCCCAAGGACTCTAGTTATGCGGTCCCGGTAGCGTATTGCTAGGATCGTTTCTTCCATCCGTGCCGGAGTCATGTCTGCGTTTTGGTTTGCCATATCGGGGGCAGGAGAGTTAAAAATAAAATACCTGCTACGAGTCCTAAAAGTAGTGGTACGCCGCCAAAAATCGAATGTACAAAATTTGGAAAGATACCCAGGACCGCTTCAAATGGTGTTAACAGTCCCGAAAAAACTGTCTTAAATACATTTGAGATACAACTGGCATTCGACATATTTAGTATTTGGCTGAGCATTTCTTTGAAATGCACCGGGCAATTTGTTGATAAAAGTGCATGTATCTCTGCCGCTGTCCTTGCAACTTGGAGATCATACGTCTCTTTTGATGACGTGATGGGCACTGTTGTCTGCAAAAGTACAGACTTCATTCTGCTTAAAGTATCAATTCGTATAGAAGAGATTTTCAAATTAGGCCAAATCGGAGTCACTGAGTCTCCAGGGCCGTTTGGTTACAATGCTTGCATACAGCAAGTGACCATGGAACTCACGCTTAAGAGATATGCTTTCCCCGGCACCAAGCCACAACAGCTGTGATCCGTTATTAGAACGTAACTCCCGTTAGAAAGTTGTCTAAAGAATGGCTCTTTTTGTGCTGCAGGTGTGCCATGCTGGTGGCATGAAAGGTTGTTTGAAGTACCCTCACAAGCCCCATGTATACTGGCCCTGTGACGGCATGGGCCACACTATGGGAGGGATTCAAGGCAACCATCAGGGGGGTCTGCATCACAAAACATGTCGGAGCGCTGTGCGGAATTCGGTCCACCCTGTCCCGCCTTGAGGCTGACCTGTCGGCCATTGAATCCCAGATCCTGACTGACCCCTCCCCTGTGAACGATGCCAAACGCATCGAGCTCCTTTTAGAGTTCAGAGACACGGCGGATAGGGAGCTGAAATATTTGGGCAAGTACCATTCGGCACGCCAAAACGGCGAGGGGGACAGACCGGGACGGTTATTGGCTCAATTACTGCGCCCCCCCCCGGCAGGCGGCATACATTACACAGATTGTGGCTGCAGATGGCACAACTCACTTCAACACACCGGACATTTGCAACACTTTCTTGTCTTATTATAAGCACCTTTATAAATCTGCCCTGACAGAGGAACACCGCGACCCCGGTCCCTACATAAACGAAATAGCAATGGTATTCTTGGAAAAGTACATGCAGGACTATTTGGCGCACCCAATCACACCCGAACTGATCGCAGAGGCGATAGACTCGCTGAGAGGTTCCTCGGCGCCGGGCCTGGACGGCTTCACGGCCGATTTTTATCAAACATACAAGGAGGAGTTGGTTCCAATCCTGGTCGAGGTCTACGCTGAGGCTCTGGAGTCCGGTGTTCTCCCCCCTACGCTCCGTGAGGCGGTCATTGTCTTGCTCCCCAAACCTGGCCGCGACCCAACGGTCTGCGGCTCCTATCGCCCGCTGTCACTCTTGAACCTGGACTATAAAATCCTTGCCAAGGTGCTCGCTATGAGGCTCGCGCTGCTGGTGAACTCTATCATTTCACTGGTTCAATCTGGCTTCGTGTCTCAACGGTCGACATCCCTGAACCTTCGCACGGTCTTCTCGGTTCTGCACAGAATTGACCCAACAGTTCCGGCAGCTGCGGTCTTTCTGGACACGGAGAAGGCTTTTGACACCCTGGAGTGGCCCTTTTTTCTGGACGTGATGCGTAGGATGGGCATGCCCGCTATGTTTGTGGCGACCGTCGAATTGCTGTACACGGCACCCACGGCGCGTCTTCGCCTCAATGGTACTATCACCGACAGGTTTACTCTTTCTAGAGGAACCCGACAAGGATGCCCCCTATCCCCCTTACTTTTTATTTTGGCTATGGATCCTTTGGTCCGTCACTTTCAGGAGAAACACTTGCACAGGGGGCTCCAGTTCCGCACAGGGCCTCTGCTTGTATCGCTCTATGCGGATGACATGGTTCTTTACGTCCGCACCCCAGACACCAACCTGCAGCGTCTGCTTTCGGAGATTGTGCGTTTTGGTGACTATTCGGGCCTCAGGGTTAATTGGCACAAGTCACAGCTGTTCCCCCTTACCCTTGCCACCTCGAGATGGCCTTGCTCCCTCCCACTGGAATGGTGCGAGGACTCCGTTAAATACCTAGGGATTCACATCCATTTAGATACTGTGTCTATTATTCGCATGAATTAGGGTCGCGCCCTCGATTTTTTGGAAGATAACACTGATAGGTGGCTCCGCCTCCCCCTGTCGATGGCTGGGCGCATTGCTATAGTGAAAATGGTGGTACTGCCCCGGTTCTTATATCTATTCAACAACATCCCCATCCCACTCACACGGGTTTTTTTTACTCAACTGCGCACTGCCCTATTGAGGCTGGTTTGGGGAGGGAAACGCCCTCGCCTGGCCTGGAGCGTGTTGACACTGCCATACGAGAGGGGAGGCTTTGGAGTCCCAGACTTCTACCTTTATTACCTGGTTGCCCAGTGTTCGTATGCCCACTCCTGGTACCACCCGGACGCCAGGATTCAACACTTGAAATCTGAAGCGGACGCCGCACTCCCTGTGTCTCTGGACAATGTGCTCCCAAAGGGCCTTCCCCGCGACCCACATGACATACTTCCTCTCACCACTACGACTTGGGCCTGGGACAAACTCAGGCGCTTACTGCGTGCTGACACTCTGTACTCACAGGCCCTCCCACTCCCCAACCCCCACTGGCTCCCCATAACAGGCGAAACATTGATCAGTCGCACACTTGCTAAGTACCAACTGACTACAATCGGTGACTTGTTCCCCGACGGCCACGCTTTCTCCGTTTCTGAAGATCCCCGCTTCTCGGAGCGCACTTTCATGGACTCCTTTGTGTTTGCTAGACTCAAGGCACTGATGCGAGCCACGTTCCACACCTTCCCATTACCACCGGATGACACTCTGGCACTCACTTCCATTATCCAGAACACCTCGGGGGCCCACGTGGTGTCCAAACTTTACAAACTCTGCCTGTCCTCACTTCCATCGTCAGATGAGGCGGTTCGTGCCGCGTGGGAAAAGGATCTGGGCACCCAGATCTCTGACGATCAATGGGATGCATGCTGTGCCACGACCAGAGAGGTTTCAATGAATAACAGACACAAACTCATACACTTTAAATTCCTTCGTCGGCTATACCACACCCTAGCGATGGCCTACAAAATTGACCCTGCATGTCCCCACACCTGTCCCAAATGCAACGCCCCACAGGCGGACTTTGCCCATCTTTCCTGGACATGCCCGAAGCTCCACGCCTCTTGGGTTGCTATACATGCCACTCTGGGTGCGATCTTAGGCCTGCCACTGTCCGTCCTACCAGAGATTGCCCTGATGGGCTACATGTCCAACTTTCCCCGCAAAATTCGCAAATTGGCATCAATCTGCTTCCTTCTGGCCAAGAGAGAGGTGGCGCTGCACTGGTGCTCGAGACGTGCTCCCACAGTTGCCGCTTGGCTACGAAGCGTGGCCTATTGTAATGTCAATAGTATGGAATATTCCGATCAACTCCCTGCATCCTCCCGCCCCACAGACATCTGGGGTCCATACCGCCAATACATTGCGGAGAAGGCTTCGGAAGTTCCCTCCCAGTCCCTACACCCCAATCTACCAACTGGGGTGGGCTAGGCCTCAGGGCCCCCATTCTGCACTCCATCTATTAAGGCTTCTAACACAGCATACTGCTCCCCTTTCACGGAGGGTGGGGATGTTCCTTTACTCGCTACATTGGCCTGCTCACGGTTCCCCATGCATTTTTGTGCTATGTGATCTTCTGTTTTTTCCTCCTGTTCCTCCCTGGGTGGGATGATGTGATACTTGCTGTTATAGAAATGTGGTCATTGTCTGCGATGCCTCCTAATGTGATACAAACTGATCTACAGTGCTGGTCTCACCATCTGCTTCTTATGGCTATTGTTTCTCTTATGTTTTCTTTGATTTTTTGGACTATTGTTTATGTTTGCTTTGCATTTCAGTTGCTTATCAGAAAATCTTACTATTGTGACATTTGTTATCCTTCATGGTGCAACCGAACTGTTTATTTTAGTAGCGTCACTTTTATGTTACCTGAACTGCTTTGCGTCTGCAAGCTTGGGCGCTGTGGGCAGACCCTGTCTGATTTATTACTGCGGTTTGCATCATTTGCTTTAATAAAGTGTTTTAAAAAAAAAAAGAAATACATTTTTGTTGTTGTCACTATAACATGTGTGTGTATAAGGTAATTTCCATGATGACTTAATGTATCCTTTACCCAACTTTTCATACTGGCCTGCCGGTATATTCTCAAGGCAATTTTTAAATTGGAAAGTTGTTATCGGAATTTTTATAATCCCGTGTATTCAATGACAGGTCTTTCTGACATATTCTGACATTGTCAATGGTAATCTCTCAAGTTTTTCGATGCTCAGGATTGTATAGTCTGCTCCTTTCTGTGCCAAACTGATTTGTTTATCAGTAAGGTTAAAGATGGAAAACAATGACGTTGTGTTGATTAAACGCCATGGCACATAGCCCGAACGGAGATTTAGCAACGTCCATCCTAGCTGTACAATAGAACGTAATTGGGACTGGCCATGTTGTAACATTAGCAAGTCCTGGTCTATTATATCAATAGCAGATGATACAATACTGTCCAGTGAATATATTCTGGAGGACAGAGTCATTAACCCATAGTCCACAACAGAAAGGGATTTTTCCAAATTAATACGATCAATTTCTGGTATTTTTTCGGCTGTTTCAATTTGAGTTTCTTTCCAAGCCTCGTATGCCGCATATATGCTGGCCGCTATGAAACGTTTTTGACGCTGTTTGCGTGGTCCCATAATGAAATCTCGCAAGTCAGCACCATCTTTAAGTAAAGACAAGTGTTGCTTAATTTGTGCCAGTGTGGATGTTTGTAGCCATTCAAGGCAGAGTTTCCCTTCACTGTATGTTGTTACTATCCCTGGATGTTGTCTCTGGCAGTATCTAGGGTCTGGTCTGGACATTTTCAACCCCTGTATTTTGTTCAGGAATCTATCTTGACAGTTATTCGTGTCTGTAGGCCAGATTAACCACTTTTTCCAATCAGGATGTGTTCTGTTTCCATTTAAAATTTGGGATACGTGGGGGGCGTGGCTTCGAGGGCGAAGATGGCGGACGCGGCTCTGTAGAGCTCCTGCCGGCCCGATCCTTATCCGCTAATTTATCCTTGCCCTACATCCTCTTCCCCCATCTCTACTAGTGCAGGAGTTTCCTGGAGTCCGGTGGATCCCGGTGGTGTGGTTCTTGGAGCTCCGGACGCCCGCTGGCGCGACCATCGGGAGCCGTCCTTGCTGGGCCTACCTGCCGCGTGGTGAGCCGGGGCCTCGATTTTTCTCCTGCCCGCCGGTAAGCCCTGGGGCCGGCTGGGCGTCATCCATCTCAGTCCGCGCCGCCGGAGCGGAGTCACTGGAGCCGAGAGACTGGGACTCGTGACCATACCCTGTGGAGTGGGGTCCCGACGCATTGGTGGTGTGGACCAGAAGTGTATCCTGATCAACCTGCCCTGACGCTCTCGTGGGACAGTGGCGTTTCCAGGGACGGAAGATCTGGTGGCGCCAATCCGGCGATTCAGCCTTGGGCCCTTGCCTGGTGGTCCCTGCGCCTCGGGGGAGTGTGGCCCCCCCCTGGGTCTGGTCTGTCTCTTGGCGAACTGGGGCGAGCTGGACCCGAGGGACGGCGGTGCCGTGGACGTCCCGTCTGTTGCCTGCTCCCGTGGGGTGACCCATAGCGAGTATCTCTCGCCGGACTACCACGCCGGCGGCCATGACGAGAGGCAAAGGCGGTCTCAATACAGCCACTACGGGACCCATCGACAAGTTCACCGGCCCCGAGAATGGTGCTGGGGCGGCCGGAGGGAGTCAGGCGGCGGGCCCGGACAATGCAGCGCTGCTAACGGCCATCACGCAATCCCGTGACATGTTGGATGCGAAGATCGGCGCAGTGGGCGCCGATGTGATGCTGCTGCGCCAGGACCTCCGCAACGTGGTTGCTCGCATCACGGAGGCAGAAACCAGGGTCATGACGGTGGAGGGTGATGTCGGTGCCCTGAAGAAGAGAGTCGCCGACCTGGAGCATACGCAGCGGGGCCTAGCGCTCCGTGTGGAGGACGCCGAAGGGCGGGCACGGCGGAACAATCTGCGCTTTGTGGGCTTTCCGGAGGGATGCGAGAAGGGGCCTATGGACGTGTTCCTTTCCCGGTGGCTAGAGAGCTGGTTACCCCCAGACGCCCTGTCAAGCTGTTTTGTGGTAGAACGCGCCCACCGGATCCTGAATTACCACGACAGGAATGCCATCCTCCGGGAGGCGAGACTCAAGGACACCCTGCTGTTTGATAATTGCAAAATTATGATCTTCCCAGACTATACCAAGTTGGTTCAACAGCAGCGGCACTCTTTTCTGGCGGCCAAGGCCAGGCTCCGGGGCCTGAAACTTCAATACTCATTGCTGTACCCGGCCCGCCTCCGTGTCATCTACAATTCGAGGACCCACTTCTTTGACACTCCGGAGGCTGTCTTTGCCTGGACAGACGAGGCGGTCCGGCTTCGTCCACACGTCCAGCCGGGGCTGCACTCCGGCTCCTCTCGCAGTTCGTCTCAGGAGCGGGGCGATCAACAGGCCAAAGGGAAGCGACACCGCAAGTCCCGTTCGAGGCGGAGGTCCCTGTCTCGAGACCCCCTTTTGGGGGACACACAGCCAGAGACGGATCACTCTGGCGGGGGGTCGTGACATCTGCCCACTGACCCTTGACTCTTGCATCTCTATTGTGGCCACCTACTGCGGCGGCGACCTGCTACACCACGGTCCGGACTTTATCTGGTGCAGTATTACCTGGCTCTTACGGGCCTAGCTGGGACTCGTGTGGACAAATGCACTATTGCAATATTATTGATTGTGCTTATTGATGGGGGGAAGGATGGGGCATGTTTTGTGGGCTGCTTCCTCCTGTTGGGGTTGGGGGAGGTTTTTGGGTGTGTGCCTGGTTGGTGCTAGGGGGTTGTGTGGGATCCATTGGCATGCCTGACTTTTGGCGCTCTGTTTTGTGCCTGAAGTACCGTATGCCGCGACAGATACTTCATTGTTTCTTGAGGTATTGGGGTGGGGGTGGGGGGTTTGGGGTTGTTTGGTGGCGTGTTGGGGGGGTTGGCATTGGGGGGGTTGTGGGTATTGGGGTATTGTTCGTTGGGGTGCACGTGATCTCTCTGACCTATGCTACTGTGGGGTTTGGGGCCTGGACCGGGGGCCGGGGATTGTGGGGTTGGATAAGTCGTGATGATGGTTGATGTCCCTCGTTTGGCGCCTTCTGGCGCCTCCATGCATGTTCTTAGCTGGAATGTCCGAGGTCTCTTGGATAAGATTAAACGGGGGGCGGTACTTCGCTGGGCCAAAAGGGATCTTGCAGATGTGCTCATGGTTCAGGAAACACACATGCTGGGTACGAAGGCCCTCAGTCTCCAGCGCTTCGGCTTCCACCAGGTGTTCCATGCCGGGTTTGCCAGGGGGGTGGCCATACTTATTCATAGGCGGCTGGCATACACTCACGAACGTCAGTGGCTCGACCCCCAGGGGCGCTTTGTGTTTATTCAAGGGAAGGTTGGTGCGGAGCCCGTGGTGTTTGGATGTGTATATGCTCCCCCCCCCCTGCAATGGGCCTTGGCTGAGCGGTTATTTGCCTTATGGGCTGAACTCCCCGACTCCCTGGCGGTGATTGGTGGCGACTGGAACGATGTTGTGGATGTGGCTGTGGACCGACAGCGGAGGCCTGGGGTGGCGCCTGCCCCCCCTTCTACGCGGTTGGGGGCTATGATGGATGTACTGGGATGGGCGGATGTGTGGAGGCATTTACATGCAGAGCGCCGCGAGTACACATATGTCTTGGCAGTTCATGGCTCCCTTTCGCGCCTGGACTATGTCTTTGTCCCGAGGGCTTTCCTCGCCAGAGTGAAAGGGGCAGCGATTCAGCCTCGCGGGCTCTCCGACCATTCCCCGGTAGCGGTCCAGGTAGACCTACATAGACCGCGCCAGCCCTTCAGATGGCGGATGTCCGCGTGGCATCTGCAGCGACCTGACTATTCCCAACATCTTCGTGGCGCTATCGCCCAATACTGGCAGGACAATCTTGCAGTGGATGTGGACGCGGTGACTGTCTGGGAGGCCATGAAGCCCACTCTGCGAGGTATTGATCTGGCATGGTGTGCGTCTGCTCGTCGGGCTCGGCTGGAGGGCATAGCGGCTGCGGCGGGGCGGGTGGAAGAACTAGAGGCTCGCCACAGAGATGCGGCGGATGAAATCACCCTGCAACGGCTCCTGCAGGCGCAACAAACATACTCCTCGGTCTTATTGAACGAGGCTCGCCAGGCGTGGCTGGCCACCCGTAGCCAGGTTTACCAGTGGGGTGACAAGTCATGCACAATGCTCCATCGGCTCTGTCAACAAACCTTGCAGCCCATTACGCTCCCGGGTCTCGTTGATGCCGCAGGTGTGGCAATCACAGACCCGGCCACTCTGGCCACGAGCTTCGCGCACTATTATGGGCGTCAATATGCCTCCCGGGAAACTCTCTCCCCCGCTGCTATTGCAGATTATCTCACATTGGTCCCCCCAGCTGCTGTGTCTGACGAGGTGCGTGACGCCCTAGATCTCCCCCTGACGGCTGAGGAGCTCGGGGACGCACTGGGTCAGCTGAATGTGGGCAAGGCACCGGGACCGAGCGGCTTTCCCAGTGAATTCTATAAGAAATTCCATCTACAGCTCGGGCCGCACTACCTGCGTGCATTGGAGCTGGCGCGAGAGCGGGGCCGCCTCCCACCAGACTGGCGTCATGCCGAAATCGTCGTGTTCCAGAAGCCGGGAAGGCCACCGGACCGCCATGACTCTTATCGGCCCATTTCCCTTATCAACTTCGAGGCCAAGCTTCTGGCCAAAGCGCTCGCGAATCGCTTGCTTCCCCATATCTCTGCCCTTGTTCATCCTGATCAGGCTGGCTTTATGCCACACCGGGCGACACGGCACAATATACGGCGGGCGCAGGCGGCGATTGATGCTATCGGAGCTTCGGAGGATCAGGCGGCGTTGTTGCTGGCTGACATTGATAGCGCCTTTGATTCAGTCAGCTGGACTTTCCTCTTCACCCTTCTACCGCTGCTGAACCTCGGCCCGGTCTTCATCTCATATGTCCGCCTGCTCTACACTGAGGTTACGGCCTCGGTGCGGATCTCGGGGGCGGCCTCGGCTCGGTTCCCAGTGACTCGGGGCACGCGTCAGGGGTGTCCGCTTTCCCCCTACCTCTTTGCGCTGGCCATGGAGCCGTTGGCCGCCAGGGTTCGCAGTGATGCGCTGTATCGTGGCTTTGTCTGGAGCGTGGATCATGCGGACCGCATTGCCTTGTATGCGGACGATGTGCTGTTCTTCATGACCGACCTGCAGCATATGGGCCCGCGGGTTCTGGAATTGATGCAGGGCTTTGGTCAAGTGTCGGGGCTCTTCCTTAACCCACACAAGTCGACCTTATGGGTGGTGGCGCGGTGGACTTTCCATGGGCTGCGTCCCTTCGGATCGCAGTGGAGGGAGTGAAATATCTGGGAGTTTTCCTCTCTGCCTCGCCCACGGTGGCGTGGAGCCGGAACATTCAACCGGTTTGGGACCGGGTCCAGTTGGACATCAAGACGTGGACACGTATGCCTCTTAACATTTACGGTCGATCGGCCATCTTTAAGATGGTGGCCTTGCCCCGTCTCCTTTACAAGCTGCAGAATCATCCCTACCCGATTGATCCGCAGTGGTTTCGCAGTGTTGACTCTGTGTTGGGCAGGTTCCTGTGGGCTGGAGGTGCCTCCAGGGTGGCGCTCCGTACGTGCTTCCTCTCTACTTACTGCGGTTGCTTGACTACCGCGGATATGCTGTCCTACTATCAGGCCTCCCATCTCCTGGTGCTCAACGAGTGGTGGTATGGGGACCGTTGTGACCCGGCCTATGCCCTGGAGCACTCGTTAATGGGCGACGCCTTCCTTCATACGTTGTTGTACTCGGCCAGGAGGAGGCGGCTGCTCCCACGAGTCACCCATGTGGTTTTTGCTGTCTGGCGGAGGGCCCTGCACCGCATGGGCTGGTGGGGTAAACTGACGGCGGAGACTCCGTTGTGGCGTAATGGCCTGCTGCCGGCGCTGGCGTCGCTGCAGGGCTTCGACGGCTGGGACGCAATAGGGGTCTCGTCCCTGGGGCATGTCTTCTCCGGCACCACGCTTAAATCCTTTCAGGAACTGAGTGCTGAGTTCAACATGCCCAGGTCCCAGTTCTTTCGTTATCTCCAATTTCGTCACGCTCTTACTCCTAGCCTGGTGGGGCTGGAGCAGCTCCCAGACTTCAGTCCCATAGAGGCGAAGCTGTTTATGGGAGATTTGGGTGACAAAAAAGTCTCCCAGATTTACCGCTCCTTGGTCACGCACTGCTCCCCCTCGCTCTCGACACTGAAGGCCCTATGGGAGGCCGATGTTGGCCCCTTGGACGAAGACGACTGGCGCGAGGCCCTTGAATCCCCCCGGGGGGCTGCCATTGCAGTCCGCCTCCGCTTCATTCAGTTCAAATATCTGCATCGAGCTTATTTCACAAGGGACCGTTTGTGGCGGGCGGGCCTGATTGCAACCCCGGAATGCCTGAGATGTGGTTCGGAGAGAGGCACCCTTTTTCACACTGTGTGGTCTTGTGTGCGGTTGACTCGGTTCTGGGCCGGGGTCTGGGATTGCCTGTCTGAGGTGCTGGGGTGGGACCTGCCCCGTACCCCTAGGTTGGGCCTTCTTCACGTCCTAGAAAATGTTGGGGGCAACATATACAAGCGCCATCTGTTGCTGCTGGGGCTGGTGGTAGCGAAGAGGGACCTGGCACAGGCCTGGAAGAGCGAGCGAGCCCCCCCCCCCCTCAGTGCCTGGAGGGCGGGCCTGGACTTCATTATGGGTTTGGAACAGCCAGTTTTTGAGGCTCGGGGCTGTCCCCGCAAACATTTCAAAATATGGAAACGGTGGGCAGACTATAGGGGCCTGCCTCTCGACCCTCCTATGGACATGGACGATGCATTACCACAGGATGTTGACCCTGCACCCTAGGCCGTTGGCCGGCTCCACCTTTGTACACCTTCTCTTATGGTTGACTCATGATCACGTGCACAGGGGTAGGGTGGGATAAGGGGTGGGTAGTGGATGGGGTTGGTGGGAGTTTTTGGGGTAGGTGGGTGGGAGTATTTTTGAGAAATTCGCTTCATGCATTGGGTTCGATGCTGTGACAATGATGTGTCTTTTCGTATCTACTGTTGACAGTCTCCTCCTGATTGTGGAGGGCTGTGCTTAAACCTGATCGAACTCCTAATAAAAATGGTTTTGAAAAAATTTGGGATACGTCTATTTCAATATCTGTTGTTGCATTATTAGATATTGGCTTTGGAATAGACGGTTTATTAAGGTCTTTAATCTTAGCTAGGCCAAGACAGGTTGTTTGTTGAATTGTGTCATTCAAGAACATTATTTGTTCTGGGATCATGCAGGCTCGAAATAATGCCTCTAGGCCTTGTACCTGCCAATCTTTTGTACCCCAGATGGTTTTTGTTTCAATGTTATTTTTCCAGAAATCGAAACCAAATGTAATCATTTTCTCATAAAATGCTTCTGAATATATCAATTTAGTATTTGTCAGCATGGTTTACGTCCCTGTTTTATCCAACAGTTTATAATAAAATGTTTCTGCATTACTTGTGTTAAACCCTGAGAAGTATTGGAATTTCTCATAGAATGTTTTTGAACTGCTTTTAGGTGGAGTAGCACAATGTTCCCATTGGTTATATTTAAAAACATTTCTAGGTTGGGCAGATTTATGTAAGTAGTGGTCTGCGTAATGTGAAAAACAGTACATCTGTTCATAATTAGATGAACCTTGTAAATAATCATGTTCGGTAAATTTTGCTGACAGCAGCAAATCTGACATCATATCATTTATACTTTTTTTATTTTTTTTATTTTTGGAAGACCTTTATTGACAAAAATCGCACATACAATCCAGCAATGAGCCCGAGGGCTCGCAAATACAGTACATTGCAAAAGAGAAGGCGCAAAGGATATGTTACAGAGATACTGAGGTCTAATTTTAAAAGATTTTTTCTGAAGGATAGACAGGAGCAGGATATCGAAGAACAACGAGTTGGTTCCGGCTTCGTAGGAACAGGATAGACAAATACAAAACGTAATAAAATGCCAGAATCGCTGCTTACCACACATGTAGAACGTCTAAACCCAGAAAAGAATGAAAAAGAAAAAGAATAGAAGGCCCATAGAACCAAAAGGAAAAAACAAAAAAAAAAACCGTCCACCCCCCACCCTGCACCCCTGCAGCTGGCTACGGCCTAACCCCCCCTAGCAGTGTGCCTGTCGCCCAGTAAAAGGAGTCCCGAAATATAGAGAGTAAGAAAAGAGTCCTAATCTATAACTCTCAGCAAATAAAGAAAGGCGGGGAGGAGCCTACCACCCGTCCCCCGGCCACACCATCCCGTAAGTTCAGCAACAACGCAAAGTAAAAAGCCCGGTGATATTAAGCAGTACAATCAGGATAAATTAGAGGTACAGAATCGACACACAGCGCAGTCAAAGGCAGCGACACACCACCCACATGCCCAGGTCAGCAACAGGAAACCACCAAACCATAAGAATAAATGTTCACCCCTGGCCCGTTCTCTCTCCTCCACCACTGCTAACCATGGAAACCCAGATAGTCCAGGGAGATGTGCACGATAGTCCAAACGGGGAACATTGACTTGAGCACTCAACCATGTCGCGTATATACAGGGCCACTGATAACAAGCTGGGCCAAAAGTACACCACACCTGTGGCACAGAGCGAAACCGATCCAAGGAAGAAAGTCTCAATGTCCGGCCCCTTCTGGAGCGATCTCCGGGTAAAGGGAGACACGGTGCAGGGAGAGAAGTCCCGTCGTGATTGCAGTCCGTGCTTTCCACTTCGGCCAGGGCAATAATCAGCAGTAGCAAGAGGCACCCCGGGGCCTGGGGTCTCTGGGCCAGCACCGCTACGCAACGCCGCCATCTTGTCGCAGTCAGACGTGGAACAAAGAACACCGCTACAGTCCGGCGAGGCGGCCATTTTGAAGCATCCACGAGCACTTATTATAACGTCCACCTTGTTGATCAGGGTTCTTGCAGAGTGTAGCACTTCGTAATGAAGGGAGTCAATAGCCGCCAATAGGTCTCCATAGCCCCGAGCAGTTCCACGCTCCCTTCCGGTAAAGTCCTCTTGCACCACACGTCCACGATCACTCCATGACACAGGCTCTCCAAAGCTGCCCTCCATTGTGCGCTTCGCGAGCACCAATGGAAACACCTCGAGTGATGCAGGGCTGCTGGCAATGGGCCACAGGTTTACAGCTCAAGGAAAGGTGTTAAGCAGGTCCGAAGAGTGGCCGTAAGCATTGTCCCTGAAACAAGCCGCCCCGCTCGATATTGAGGGGGTAGAAAGTTCGGGAGCCTCCCGCCGCTAGCGGGGCTGTGTTCAAGCACTCTTCCACAGTCGCAGTGTGGGTTTCTGCACTCGTGCAATCTCTCCGGATAACTCGCCAGGCACATCCAACACAGTACCTGCAGTCCAATGGGGCGCACGTTCCAAATTCGGCCGTGTCTAATGGAAATGGTCCAACCGGGTCAAGGCAGCTGCTGACGCCCGGTGTTGTTCACCCGGCAGCCGGCCCCAGCGTCCAGGCGAGGCCCCCGTCTCGGGTCCGCTGCGGGCCGCAAACTTCAGTCGGACATTACACCCGCTTGCAAGGAATCGCAAGCCTCAGGATTTCACCGTGGGCCGCCTGAGCACATCGGCTTCCGCAATGTGCCTTCTAAAAACAGGATCACCGGCAGGATAGACACAAAGAAGGAGATGATCTCCGGAGCCGAGGAACTACACGTCCGATCAGGTCGCCATCTTGGCTCCTCCCCATCATTTATACTTTTAAAGTCCCAATCATCAGAGAATGTACTCGGTTTTACAAAGTCACTTAATGAAACCTTGAACTGGTGAGGATATTTCAGGATCTCGACCGGGCCATATATTTCATAGTCTGTCTTGTCCCAAACTACCCCGCCGGGTATTGGAATGGCTGTGACATTTACTGATGATAGTTCTCTTTTCTCGATGTGAGATGATTTGTGAGGCTTCAGAACTAAGTTGATGTTCTGACTTGCTGTGTCCATTGAACTGTATTTTCCCTCAATGAATTTTATCAAACAAAGTACCATGATGAGCCAAAGCAGCAGGAAAAATACACCTAGCCCAATCCAAAATTCTAACCATAGAGAAATAAGATAGGTTTCTTTGAGTTGATGAACGAGTTATGTTGCTTTTTCTTTAAAAGTCTTTGTTTCTGGCGTCACTTCAGGGTCGCTTTGATCTTCAGAAACGTTGTCGAAATTGATAAAGTAGCCAGATGCAGTTCTGTCGATTGTTGGAATTGTTTTCTCAATTTGCCTTTCATTAGCACATTCTGATGCTACATCATTGTAGACTGGTGTTTCATGACGACCTGTTTCAATTTGTGTTTCAAGAGGCACAAGTTTCATGGCATTTCTGCATAGTCCTTTTTTATTCACTGCAGGTTTATCAAATGTGATTAGTCTTTCAGTTTGAACCTCTTGGATACTCACAAATTTGGGGATTCTGTTACTTCTTGGGAGTCCACTGGGCCTGCTGTTGATTATAGGCCACATGATTGTGGTTTTACCAGGTCGATTGATACAACTCTGTTCTCCTTTTTACCAGCAAGGGGCAGTAGTACTACTGATCTCGTTCCGTTGATTGCTAAGACAGCTACTGCTTTTCTGTAAGAAGGCCCAAATTCCTTCTTCACCGCTATTTTCTCTCTCACCAGATCCCCAAACTTTGGAATCCAGACAGGTCTTGCTGGGACAGGTGGTGTGTCTTCAGTGGTGATTGGCTGTTGTTTTAACTTTATGTTGCTCAGGGCTTTTCTTGTTTCATTCAAGTCCTGTAAAACAGCCAAACGATCTTTGATGTCAAAGTCTTTATTCTTATCTTCTACCACTGAAGCAAGACTACCAAGTCCTGAACATGTATTCTAGTTCCGAACAATAGTTCGTGCGGGCTGAAACCTTTTAGAGAATTTCTTGGCAGGTTGTTAAGACTACGTTGGACACTTATTAAATGTTTGACCCACCCATCCCCCGAACCTAATACCTTTGCTGTTATAGATTGCTTTATGTCTCGGTTTTTTCTTTCCACTACGCTATTTCCCTCAGGATGAAATGGACAAGAGAATCGCAATCCAATGCCCATGCTGGTCATGGCCTCCTTATAAGCTCGAGAGCTAAAAGCAGGACCCTGGTCAGAATGAAGCATGGCAATTGCGTATGTGCCGATAAAGACTCGCAAATCTTTTATAACAGTTTTGGCGTCAGCCGAGCGCTGGGGCCACATTTTTTAAAGTGAATGTAGTCTTAAACAATTAATAGGACGCTGGATTGCATGTGTAGATAGCTCTATGCTACCTGCATACATGGCCATGGCATTACTCCGCTTGACTCGTTACTGCGGTCTCTGTCGCAGTCTGGGCAGTTCTTTACAAATTTATAATGGTGCAGGCTCATCCCTAGCCACCAGTATACTGCTTGTAATTCAGTCAGAGATTCCTTCATCTGTTTGTGCCTTGGTCCTTCACCCATGTGTGCGTCTGCTATTAATAACTTTCTACGATTCGTGTTTGGAATTACCCTATCCCCCACTCCAGGGATTCGAGCAAAAGGAATGGAGTTTGCATCAATTAAGTATGCATAATTGAGTGGATAGTTCGCAGGTAATGCTGCACAGCTGCCTTTTGAAGACGTTTTTACTGCCAGCATGGTTTCCCCGTCTATGTATTTTTCGGAACGCTATTTTGTGGCTACGGAAGCCGGTTTGCTTGCTTCCGCTAAGGCTGTATTAGCCAATGAATTCCCTGCAACGTGAACGCCATCACGTCGATGACTCAGAGTGTGTATCACGTGAGTCTTTTGTAGTTCCCTCTGTAAAAGAACTACTTGTTTCCAAAGCATCTTATGCTTGATTGTGGCACCTGTGTCATCCTTGTATTCATTCTGAACCCAGCTCTGCAAATCATTATTGTAAGAATTGACGCAAAAATGCGAATCGCACACGATTAGAGTCGGGAATTCACGTTTGGCATTTTCAAGCGCCATCTTTAAAGATCTGATTTCAGCTCGCTGAGCCGAAAATTTTCTCAGTGATTCAGTTTTTGTTATTTTCGGTCTGAATTCACTGCAGAGCCAGCGACCTTTAACAATCGCACAGGCTGCGTCGTAGGATTTATCTTCTACACTGTAATGCTGTACTAATCTGTCTGTATAGATTATACAGGAGTACTGTTCTAGAGGGAGAATTTCGATTGGCAGAGGATATTCTTTTTCATATTTTAAATCATTCAGTTTTTTCATGTGCGGGGCGAAATAGTATTTCACGTCTTCTGCAGCAAGAGAATTTTCCCACTGCATCCATTTCGGATCCAGTGACAATGTAGGCAGGTTTACTGGGCTGAATAGTGCCTCGAAGGCAGATTCTGCTGTGAGAACAGTGATCCTTTTGCCTTGTGCTAGTTCTCGTTCCTTTGCTATAGCAGTTTGCACGGCCTTCACAGTATTTTCTGTGAGACTGAATGTTTTTTCTGCTTGTGTGTACAAATGTGATTTGTAAGCTATTGGTACCGTTTCTCCCTCATTAGAGGTCAGGTACGTGAATCCGCATCTTCCTAGGATGACTCGGATTACAAGGTTGCGTGTATTGTCACGTGCTTCTAATTTTGTTTTCGCTAACATGTCTGTTTGCAGTGATCTCAAAATTTCTGTGTGTTTTTGAGTCCAGTTGATTGGTTTAAAATCAGGTTTAATTAATTCGTAGAGAGGTTTAATCCTCTCTGCATAGTTTAGAATGTAAGTTCTTCCGAAATTCAGGAAGCCTAGAATCGATTGTAAGTTCTTCAGCGTTTTTGGTGCTTGGAGTACAGCGCACTTCTCTAAGAAGTTGTCCGCTAGGCTTTTTTCCTTCACTTGATAATTCGTATCCTAAGAATAAGACTGTTAGATGGGCAATTCTCGACTTTTTAAAGTTGAATTTGTAACCCTCCGCTGCGAACCCAAGTATTATGGTGTTCACCCTTTTCAAGTGAGTATCCGAGTCGTCGTCTGTGAGATAGATGTCATCGACATAAGATAATGCCTCATCATCATAGATTTGTAGTAACTCTGTTACTCTGGCTGAGAATAGTCCTGGGCTGTTTTTGAATCCCTGTGGGAGCCTACAGAAATTTTTCTGTGACCCCATTATTGAGAAAGCGGTCAAGTATCTGCTTTCTGGTGCAATGTTTTGGCAAAAGAACCCATTAGATATGTCTAATGTCGTTTTGTATTTTTTGTGAACTATGTTATTCATTAGTGCCGCACTGTGCGAATTTTGTACCGCAAATGTTTTGCAACATGAGTTAAGGTGTCTGTAGTCCAAGACTAGACGATATGAATAGTCCGGTTTGGAGACAGGAAACAAAGGATTGTTCATTTGAGAGGTGCATGTTTTAATTACCCCTTGGTATTCAAGTTGATCTAAAATCTCCCTGACCTGTTTTTTAGCTTCTTGCTTAATTGGGTACTGCCTTTGTGCAGTCGGTTGACTTTTTAACTGGATTTTGTGAGGAGGAGACCTCATCCCATCCTACATGATTTTTATATAATGCTGGTGCCTGGGGTACTGCCCATTTCCTTGCATATATATATTTAGTGTGAATTGGAATGTGATTTGAGAAGGCAGGCATAATCATTTCTTCGCCATGAGGGCACTCCCTGACAAACTCTGGGGGCCAATCTTTTTCGGCTAACAGGATATCATAGCCTTTTGAGAGGTTATCCCAAAATAGACCCCTTATTCTTCTAGTCTTATCTCCCTCTATATGCAATGTTATTTCGTATATCTTATGAGGTTCACTAACCCTGCTGTCTGCAGTTTCTACTTGAATGTATTCATTCGTGTCCACTGTCTCCGGATGACTCATCAGGATCTTGCGAGCTATGGTGATTTCTGCTGCACTGTCTAGCATTGTCTGTGCCCACTCTCCGTTTTTCAGCTGTGTCCTCAGTATTCTCGGCATGTTCGATTACTCTAATACTGGCTACCTTCTTCCTTGGGAATTGTAATTTTTTACTTTGAGCAGGTTCCTTGTCTTTGGACTTGGTGTGCTCTTCCCTTGGGTCTGACCGTCCTCTTCTTTCCGATTTCTGCGAAAAAGATCGAGAGGGACGTGTATCAATACTTTGATATCTATCAGGCTTTTTCAAGTTATCCCTATTTCTAAGGTTATATCTTTTCTCAGAGAGCTCCCTCTGGGGAGACTGGTGTTCTCGAGTCGGAGTTCTTTCCCTCCGTCGAGGAGACCTTCCTCTGGACTGGAAAACTTTTTCTTTGGGAGTGGATTGTTTATTTCCATCCCAGCTCTTTTTAGGAGTGTTTAGATTATTCTTAATAAATAATTTTTCAGGATTTTCGAGTAGTTGGGGTTTTACTGGTTTCCCACCCAAACTATCTCTACCTAATTCTTCATAGCATTTTTCTATAATTCTGGCAAGCTCAATTGGTTGATCTGTTATATCTGTTTCTTTCAATTTCTGGCGGATCGCCACAGATGCTGCTTCTCCTTTTATTTTGGCTAGTAATATAGCCGAGACCTGCTTGAAGTCTTTCAGTAATTTCATACCAAGAGTTAAAGCAGGTTCTGGACAGTATTCATTCTAAATTTGTTTCAGCACATCCGGTATTACCGCCATGGACGGAACACCATGTGTTTTTGTGTAAATGGAAGCAAAGACTGTACCCCAAGTGTCACAGTCCTCCACATGTGGTGCGACCCCCATTGGAAGGCAGATAGTCAGAATTCTGTGTTTTTCAATAGGGGTAGTATTCGGAAATACTGCCTCTATTTGAGTAATTTTCTGTGCTAACCAGAAAGGAATTTGTTCCCGTTTTGCGGGAGTTTTTCCAAGACATGATTGTATGTTTTGTGGTGTAATTTTATTTGTGTTCCCCTGATGAGGGTCAGCTGTGGAACATTAACAGCTGTTTGGACTGTTGCAGTCCGCATTACATATTGGACTAACTGTCTATGTATTTTAATCAGTAATTTTAGCTGTGCTAAAAGTTCTTCTCTTGACATTTTTTCAATGTCTGGATGTGGTGTGTAGCTGGCTAGAACCGGCCACGTTGCTCCTGGTCTACCTAGTGGACCGAGCCTGGTGATGTGATCATTATGTTTTAGGGCGCCTTTAAACCAGAGCAGGTGCTCTTGGTATTTTAATGGGATTTCAATCTCCTCGAAAGGAGCGTACTCTTCCGGTGGTTCCTCTATTTTGTAATAGTGAAACTCGTGTGTTGTAGCGTTTGCCGCTGGAAAGTTTATCCATGAATAGAATACCTCTGTCTGCCGATATTCATGTGCCTCTATCACGAAAATGACTGTACCACCTCGTGATGTCAGTCCGTTTTCTATAAGTTTTAAAGTTATAGATTTTCTTATGTTTGCTGGGATGATAACCGCACCCGGTTCATTAATCCCTGTAACATCGAAACCCGGTTGATTCGTGTCTACTGCGACTTCATTGGTTCCGTTGTTATTGCCATTTTCTGACATTGTATTAATGAAGGTTTGCAGAGCAGGTTTCCAAGGAAACAAAGATTAGGTGCACAATATTTTGGAACACTGAATCCTTCAACGTTGACTAAACCAGAAACTTTACATAGGAATCTCTTCCTACTAAGTTCCGGCGGATTTTAACCTTTCACCCACTCTAGACGTCTATTGGAGTATTTACGGGAGAAAGGGTCTGTGTGAAAAAGCACGACTGAGTTACTTTAACGTCTTGCGTTAGTTTTATCGCCTTACCAAACGTTGGGCGCCATGTAGTGTAGTTCCTATTTTCCCTATAGGCCCTGCACATTGGAATAACATAAACAGCAGTGTAGACGTAGGAGTGCGGCCTTCTAGGTCTCTACTGACTATGTTAGACTTAATTTAGGTTTGCGCCAGCTAGCTCAGAGGTCACTGGAAACTTTCTTGACTGAATAGGAAGTGATCAGCTTCCCTGGCTCAGACAAGAAGGGATTCAGCTTCCGACAACCGCATAAACATGACAACTTTGCTCCTCAGAATAAGAGTCAATCTCTAGAGTCGTGTGAAACAATAGACAGCTATTTCACTCAGTCAGTTGTGCAGATTTTACTTTCACCAGGATGCAGAGAATAGAGAGACAGGCGTTTTCAATAAAAGATATTATTTATTGAGCAGTCTTCCTTCTCATGCAAGAGAAATGAATTGCCACAATTGCAAAACTTGTTATTATGAAAAGTGCGTACAGTAAAAGGAGTATTACGAAATAATACTGTAAAAGCATTGATATGGTTTCTTAGCCATAAGATAGTTAAAATGAATAAAATATATACATTCATATATACATTAGCTAATGACCTCAACTGGTGCTTCTTACTACGCCTACCCCGGTGTACCTGACCTAAGCCTAATACATGGGAGGGAGTAAGTAAGTAGCTTAAGTTAAGTTGGTTTTGCCAAGAGTTTGTTTCAAGAATTCTCTCTAAGGGTTTAGTCAGCACCGTACCTCTGGAATAGAATGCAGGAGGTCTGTTTTTTTTGAAAATCTGTTTATTAGCATAGTAGGTAAAGCAGTTACATAACTTTCCAAGCTCAGTAAGAAGCAGAGTAAAACATGCATGTGCCTGCTTAGAACATATGATTGCATAGTCATCTTGATTTTACATTTTGTGGTGACTGTAACTGTCACAATTAAACAAACCCCGGACAATTCAACCCCTCCCTCCACCCTCAAACAACCCACCGACACTTTCTCAACTTGCATATAACTGAATGATTGTTACACTGGGTCACCCATGGTGCTGTAACATGTAGCTTCTTCGATCTGTACACACAGGTGGAATGAGGCATAAGGCCAGTGGTTTGGGTTCCACCGAACCCCATCGTGGCGCACCACAGTCAGTGACAGTGCATGAAAGTCTGTCTCAGTACATATTTATTCCACATTCCGCGAGTCACATGTATCCCCGTCCTCCCCTTCATCCCCAGCTTCAAATGTTCCCAACGTGACAAACCAGTCCAGCGAGATCGGCGTTTTCCGCAGATCTCTGTATTCCTCTCGTTGCAGTGCCTCTCCTTCTGCCTTACCCCAACGTACTACCTCCGCTTTCCACAGTTCAGGGTTGGGTGGTTTGGGTGACTTCCACCTCATCGTGATGGCCCGCTTCGCTAGCAACAGGGCCAGGTCTGAAAAGCGTGTCGCCACTGACCTGTTGCGTTGTGAGGGTCCCAGCCCCAGTAGTGTGCCTTCTAGTGTAGGAGATCGGGACAGAGCACCCGCTCTCTCAAGCGATTCATGGACCGTGGTCCAGTAATATCCCAGCTTGGGGCATTGCCACAGCATGTGCATCAGTGATGCGTCTTCAGTGTCACAACGGGGGCAGTTGCTTTTCGCATCAGGGAACATCGCATGTATGCGGTGCGGGGTCAGGTAGGCTCTATGTAACAGCATCAATTGAATGAATTTGAACTTGGGGTTCCTAGCTACCTTTTTGGGAAACTGAAGTATACGTTCCCACTCTTTGTCTCTCAGGGGCCTACCAATTTCTCCCTCCCATGTCTCCCGGAGTGGCGAGAGAGTGAGTGCCCTCCCCTCTTTGATGCTGGCAGTGAGCCATTTTGTCAGGTGGGCGCCCGTGCCCATGAGGTAGTGCATCTTGATGAGAGGGTTTGTAACAGGCTCCTGGCCCTCAGGTGACCACTTATGTGTAATATAATGGCGAAGGCCTGCGTGCAAAAGGAATGAGCCCCTAGGTACGCCTTGTGTGGCTCTAAAGTCTTCAAAGGACAACAGACGCCCCTCCGCAAACAGGTCACCCACATGCGACACTCCTGCATCATGCCATGGCACTAGTGAGGTCGTCGTGAGAGTTCCCGAGCCCAACGGGATGCCCAAGAGCGGGATCGTGGGGGCATAGTAAGATTTAGGGGACGTGTACTTTAATGCCTTCCGCCAGTAAATGATCGCCAGTCTAAGGAGTGGCGGGGCATCTCTCGGTATATCCGAGTTGGGCAGAAGTAATGTGTGTAGTCTCCCCTTGTCATGTTCCTCTTCCGTCATATTGATCTCCTGAAGATTGCGACCCGCCACCCAGAAGGCCAGCCATTGTAACTGACACGCATAGTTGTAAGCTCTAAAGTCCGGCAGGCCCATACCACCGGCGTCAGAGGGGAGCTGCAGCTTGGACAAACCTATACGTCTGCGGCCGTGCCCCCATACAAGTTCGGTGAGGAGAGAGTCAAGGGTCTTAAACGTCGCTGCAGGGATCAGGTACGGTAAATTGGTGAAATGGTAGAGGAGACGGGGGAGCATCACCATCTTAGATATCGCTGCTCTGCCGGGTATCGAGAGTGGCAGTGTCAGCCAGAATTGAATCTGCGATTTCAGTGCTCTGATGGCCCTCCCAAGGTTGCCGTCAATCATCATGTCAGCCTCCCTATAAATATGCATCCCCAGGTATCGGAAGGTGGTTTCCGCCATCTGGAATTCGTGGGGGGCGAAGGGTAGGGGAGTAGACAGGCCTATGGCTGCAAATGTGAATCCATAGGACTTGGATTCGCTTATGGTAAGGCCAGAGATCGTCCTAAAGTCCTCAAAGACCTGGGAAACAGGGCTCAAGTCGCCCCTCAAGTTTCGGAGATATAATATAATATCATCCGCGTAAGCAGATACAATATGCGCCGTCCCATGCCTCAGTATGCCATGTCGGGGGGCCATCAACCGAAGTCTACAAAGCATAGGCTCGAGGGCAAGGACAAAGAGGAGGGGGGAGAGCGGGCAGCCCTGCCTGGTGCCCCGCGCTATAGCTATAGGAGCTGATATATGGCTGGAGGTGCGCACTCTAGCTGTGGGGATGGTGTACAGCAATCTGACCCAGGCGAGGAATTCGGGTGGTATCCCAAATTTAGACAACGTGGCAAACATATAGTCCCACCTAAGGGAATCAAACGCTTGCTTCAAGTCCAGAGATATGCAGCCTTCGGAGGTCATGTCCTCCCGGTCTCCGAGCATAAGCTGGGCCAATCGCCTGAGATTCATGGCCGTGCTGCGGCCCGGGACAAAACCACATTGATCCGGGTGGATCAGCTGCGGTACGTATTGCACGAGCCTCGAAGCCAGCACCTTGCTCAATATCTTGGAGTCAGTATTGAGAAGGGACAGGGGTCTGTAGTCGGCCATCTGAAGCCTTCCTTAGCAGGCTTTAAGAGGGACGTGATTAACGCCTGCATGGATGATTGTGGTAGGGTGGTTGTCCGTAGTGCTTCCAAATAAACAGTGTGCAACCGTGGGGCCAGGAGGTCTATGAATGTCGCATAAATGTCGGCCGGGAGGCCATCCGTTCCGGGGGTCTTGCCCTTTGGGAGAGCTCGTATTGCCTGCCTTATTTCAGCTATTGTAATGGCACGCTTCAGTTCTTTGGTCTGCCTGTCAGTGAGTTGAGGTAGGTCTAGGTCCCTCATGAAGGCCTCGAATGCAACCTCGGATAGGGGCTGTGGGGGGCTGTACAGTGTTGTGTAATAGCCCTTGAACGCCATGTTAATCCCGAGTTGGGTGGTAGTTGGGCTGCCCGTCTGGTCGAAGATTTTCAGAATAGGGTGGTCAACTGGGGAATCACGTAAGAGGCGAGCCAGAAGGGGACCGGCCCTATCTGCCTGTGTATGCTGCCTATTCGTGTATTCTCTGTAGTCTAGAAGCCTCAGGTCTTCCAGCAGCTCCGCATGCCTGATGTGAGCCTCCTGCAGTGGTGTGAAGGGTGCGTTTGTGCCGGCTGCTTCATTCTCTAGGGACGCTAGCGAGCCCTCCACCTCCCTCAGTTGATTGATTACCTCCCGTTTCCTGCCCACTCCAGCGGCCATTGCTGCCCCCCTCAGACAAACTTTAAAAGCGTCCCATTCCACTTGCCGGGTGGTGGCTGTGTTCACATTTGTGGAGACGTAGGTTACTATAGTGTCAGACAGGGAGGCCCGGAATACCGAGTCTTCAAGGAGATCTGGAGACAGTCTCCAAGTTGGGATGGGAGCCAGCCGCCTGCCCCACTGCCAGGTGAGTTCTACGGAGCTGTGATCGGATAGAGTTTTCCCCATGTGTTGGGTCTGGACAATTGAATCCGCCAGGGAGCGGGAGCAGAAAATATGGTCGATTCTGGTGTGAAGCTGGTGGGGTGGGGAGAAAAAAATATATTCCCTCTCCTGTGAATGTGTGCTGCGCCATGCATCTGCCAGGTCCCAGCCCCCAGCCCATCCCGTAAGAGCATCTGCCTGTTTTCTACTCTCAGCTGCCTGCAAAGGGGGATGTGACCTATCCAAGGCAACATCAAGCACAGCATTGAAATCCCCTCCAATGAACCAGCGATGATCAGCCCAATCCGCAAGTACCCCGTTCACTGTTAACAAGAACTCCGATTGATTTGAGTTCGGCGAGTACACACACCCAAATACAATAGCATCCCCGTCCAACAGCCCCCGCACAAATACATATCGACCCTCATTATCTATTCTTTGCTCCAACATCTGGAAGGGGACAGAGCCGCGAAACCAGATCGCCGCTCCTCTGGAGAACGCAGAATAGGAGGTAGCAAAGAGTTGCCCCCTCCATTTCTTGTGCAGTTTCACATTTTCAGCAGCATTCAAATGTGTCTCTTGCAGGCAAGCAATCTGTGTCCCCCTGCGGTTAAGCTGAGCCAAGATTCTATGACGTTTCTGTACTGCTCCCATGCCACGTACGTTCCAGGTGCACAGTTGGTAATTATTAAGTGACCCCATTACCATCCGTGTGTTGCGACAGAATGGAACATCTGGGTGACCATGGCAGATCTGTTTTGCTAAAAAGTGAAAGTGTCTTGTGAACATATAACCCCTTAACAAGAAGGTCCCCTAGCCAACGGGCTCGGGAGCCAAACCAAGGTGCCCAACGTGAGCACAAGTCTATCGAGTTCGTGTGCATACTGGGGGTAGCAGGCCTCTGATGATTGTCACTTGACGGCCTGCTTGGGCACGATAGCCCTCAAAAGGGTGAGTCCATATGCAACCCACCATATCTGAAGAAGAGAGTTAGGTATACGTTACCACTCGGAGGGGACCAGCTGTGTTGCCACTCAGAACTCCGCCGCCATCTGGGCCGTGATTTTAGGGAATAATGGTAGGCTGTCCACTGATCCAGATACCTCAGTGTGGGTGTCGGTGGTAACGGTGAGTCTGTCTCCTGTTGCACCTGCGTCGTGCGCGGCAAGCGCCTCCTCTGTTAGCCGCATCTGCAATGACGGATGACCTGCTTCTTGACCACCCGAGGGTCGCGTTGTCGTCGGCAAATCCTGTGAAGGGTGGCGCCCGGAGCTGAAAGTGTCTTTCCGTTGGTCCGAAGGGCTCCTGTGACCACCGCTGCGTCGGTCCGCGAATGGGTCCTGAGAGGTCGGTGGGGTTAGTGTGACTTCCATCCACTCTTCCGCCTCCTCTGGCGAGTCGAAAAAATGGGACTTGTTGTCATGCAGGATCTTGAGCCGTGCGGGGAATAGGAGCGCATACTTCATGTTCCTGTCCCTCAGTTTGCGCTTCACACCCAGGAAGGTGGACCTGGCACGTTGTACTGTGGGCGTGAAATCAGGGTACACTGAGATGTTCTTGTCCTCGAAGCGTATCGGTGCCTTCTCCCTAGCCGCTCTTAAGACAGTGTCTCTATCCTTATAGTGTAGAAGGCGTGCAATCAAAGGGCGAGGAGGCGCCCCCGGCTGCGGAGGTCGGGACGGCATCCTGTGTGCTCTTTCCACGCTGTATAGGGCAGTGAGATCTTCCTGGCCCACCAGTTTCAATAGCCAATCTTCCACAAACTGGGTGAGATTCCTCCCCTCGCTTCTTTCCGGAATGCCCAGGATGCGGACGTTGTTGCGGCGGGCACGTCCTTCGGCGTCGTCCACCCTATCCCATAGTTGCTTGAGCTGTTTCTCCACGTTCTCTAGCTTCGCAGAATGTTCTGTCTGTTGCGGTATGAGGTCACCCAGCGCTATCTTCTGTTCGGAGACCCGCTCCGCCAGCTTGTTATGGTCAGCTCGCAGTAGGGATAGGCCAGTCGCCATATTGTCTATGCGTGATTCCAGGGCTTCGCGCGTCGCACGAATTTCGTTCAGGATAAGGTCCAACTTGGCGTCCTGTTACCGGTTGGCGGTATGATGTCAGCGTTCGAAGAAGCTAGCGAGTCCTCAGAGCCCGTGGACTCCATGTCCGCCGGGGCGCCTTGATCCTGGGCCCTGCCCCTGTGTCGGCCCATTGATCTCGTGAGCAGGGTGGCGTTGTAGTAGCTGCAGTCGGCTGCTGCAACCTCCGTAAGTGTCCACGCAGGGTGCCAGGCAGTGGCAGCGGTGGGTTTGAGCTGCGCGGGTGGAAGGCAGTGGCTATGCCGCGGTATAGACCCCAGTGGCGGCAGGGATAGTGTTGGCGCGCTTTTTGTAGCGCCACCGCTGCAGGGCGGGATGTCGCCCTGTTGGGGACCCGGTAGACAGGTGCGTCCGCGGTCTCGCAGGGTGAGTAGGGGAGGTTCGCGATCCTAGGAGACAGCAAGGTGGAGTCCTCCGGAGGCTGGTAGCGCAAGGAGCCAGGTAGTTGGTGCCACGGCAGTGCGCTGCCGTGTGTGTCGCACTCCCACGCCGCAGGTCGGCACTATCAGCCTGGTGCTCGGGGCTTATGTCTCCCTAGAGGGTGTGTAGGCCTTGATGAGTGCTCCTGAGCTCTAGATCCGTGCACTCCGCTCGTCGCTATAATGTCTAGGGGTAGTCGAGGCGGTAATGCCAGAATCCCGGGGCCCCGTCACGGCCCTGGCGCAGAGTCAAAATGGCGCTAGCAGGGCAGCCTCTATACCGGGTCGTCCCCTTGCTTGTAACGTGAGGCGCCGCCAGGGAGAAGCGGGACCCACAGCGCCAGCGGAGGGCCACCTGCTCCACCCGCCCCGCTCTCCTCACCCGTGCAGTGGATGATGCAGGCACCGCCGGTGTTACAGGCGGGTCGCGGGGCCGGTCCGATATGGCCCCGCGTCCCGGGCAGACTCACGGCTGGGCCGGCCGGCTGGGGGTTGAGACAGCCAGGAGGGAGGCAGCGGGGACACAGTCAGTGTAGGGACCTCTCACCGCAATCCGGTAACTCCTCAGGAGTCGCGGCCCTCCTCTGGTCCGGGCCCCCGGCCGGGGCTAGGTAGTAGGCAGGAGTGGGTCAGGCAGGCCACCCAATTGAGGCCGAGGCTTCACGTCACGCTGCAGGCCGCTATGGGCACCACTGCCGTGTTGCTGTTCCGGCGTGACTCGAGAGGAACAGCGCTTTACCGCTGCACGCCGCCCGCACCAGGAGGCTTCACGGACAGGATTCAGGTGGGTTGCAGGCTGGGATGACAGGATTAATTGCTAGTGTTGTAGGGCTAGGGACGGAGCTCAGGGACTACACGTCCGCCATGTTCGACGCTTGGCCACGCCCCCGCAGGAGGTCTGGTATCTCCTCTCAGGACCCGATATCCCAGTTACTCGCAAGGGTAGGCTGGAAACGCCGGAGCTGGATTTTCTCGGCAGGAGAAAAGACTGCGTCTTTCTCAGCGCGTCAAGGAGGAGATGGGGCAGCGTCCGTGGGCTTCTCGCATCTGCTGGGGTCTGCAAGGGACAGCTGTTCTGCTCCAGTATTCACCACCACCGTGTACTTGCTTAAGGCAACGTTGGTATATTTATATCTGAAAGGTGCTGAGTTTGACGTAAGTTTTTGGACATAAGACGTCAATAAAGATGTCATTAAGAACTGGTCGTTCTGACAGTGCTCGCAGGAGTTCTATTACTAATCAAAACAAAGCAAGCGGGGCTTTCCCAGGTTGCTGGGGGGTTTGAGATGTCGAAAGAACTCGGTGTGTTATCTAGGAATCTAAGGAAGTGGCTTCTGCTGTGTCATGGACTGTCATGAGCTGCAGAGACGAGTTACTGAAATATGGCTCTGATCGTTTATGCCATTATAGGGATATGTATTGATTATAGCCGTATAGGGGCATGAGGTCATAATATTGATCGGGGTCCTAGATAGAACACAACAGCACCACCCAAACCAAAAACTCTTAATAATATCCCTTCCAAAACTTGGTTTAATGCAGACCTCAATAATGAAAGACGAGCACTTAGACTGGCAGAAAGAACCTAGAGACAACACCCATCCCCCTCCAATCTTGTCCTCCTTCGAACCGCTAGATCCGTGTACAAGAAACACCTTCCCCTCTGCTCACATCCCCTCTGTCCTTCCCACCCCTACCTTCTTCAACCCTGTCTAAATTTCCCCCCGACAACACTCAACTAAACAACGATTCCTGGCTGAATTTCCACTCCGTCTCTGAACTTGAAGTCTGTAACATCCTGTCCGAATTAAAACCATCTTCCCACACTAAAGACCCTCTCCCATCTTCCCCCGCCCAAGACCTAAAGTACGTCATTGTCCCGTATTGGACCAATATCATCAACTCCTCCCTTTCCTCGGGGTGCGTCCCGGTCTCCCTCCAACTCGGACAAATCACACCCATTCCAAAAAAACCCTAAGGCCAACCTGAATGACCCGAACAACCTCCGCCCCATCTCAAACCTCCCCTTTCTCTCTAAAGCCCTTGAAAAATGTGCCCTTCAGCAATTGGATAAACACATTGACACCTACAACCTACTTGACCTCCTACAATCTGGCTTCCATAAAGGCTGCAGCATTGAAACTGCATTGCTAAATATAGTTGATGACATCCACCTTGCCCTGGACAATGGCGCGACCTGCCTACTCATTCTCTTTGACCTCTCAGTGGCATTTGACACAGTTACCCATTCAACCTTACTCTCTACACTTAAATCTCGATTTGGCCTTAATGGCACCATCCTCAACTAGTTCAAATCCTACTTCCAACACAGAACCCAACAAGTAAAAATCCAAAACTGCCTAACTACCCCCACTCCAGTCTCCCTTGGTGTCCCCCAAGGATCCATCCTCTCTCCCCTCCTCTTTTCAACCTTTTCATGGAACCCCTTACCCTCATTCTCAAACAAGCAGGTATTAACTATCACCTATATGCTGACGACACCCAACTCTACTATAAATTTAAATCCCACTCTAATGTACTGCACCTTAACACCGCCTTAACTAATATCCAAACCTGGTTCTATTACAATCATCTCAAACTTAACCCTAATAAAAATGAAATCATTATTTTCTCTCCTAAAAACAACCCTCTCCCCATCCATACATGGATCACTGACCTTACTGCCCTTAACTGTCTACTCTCCCTCTCCGAATCGGTTAAATCCCTCGGCATCACCCTCAGCAATAAGTTTACGCTCAACTCCCATGTAAAAAACTCGGCAAAAGGTGCACTTTTTACGGTCCAACATCTCAAAAAAATTAAACCCTTCATTCCAGCAAAAGAGTTCAGATCAGTTGTACAATCCCTAGTCCTCTCGAAAATCGGGTATGGTAATGCCCTTCTCTCCGGCTCTCCCAAAGCTCACCTGGCCCCCCTCAAATCTGTTTTAAACCTAGCGGCTAGGATTATAACTGATTGCAAACATTCTGACCATATCTTGCCGGCTCTAAAGACCCTTTAATGGCTTCCTATTGAAGGCAGATACTCCTACAAATTAGCCTGCATTACGCACAAAGCCCTCCATCAAAAAACCCAGCTCTACCTTTCTAACAAACTCAAAAAAGCGGGCAGTGCACGGTCGATAAGAAGCACCAACTCTCTCCTCCTCGTCCCCCTTTGCTAAAAAAGAAATCCGCGCAATCTTGCTGCTTCTCTGGTAAGGCCCCCAACATCTTAAATACCCTCCCTAAAAATCTACGCCTCAATCCTTAATACGCCAGTTTAAAAAAAAAACTTAAACTGCACCTGCTCAACAAATATTGGGGACCATAATCATTTGATGCCCATACTTGCTGATCAAGTCTATTCCTTTTTGTATCTCCATTCTTCCCCCCCTTTCTCCCACCTCTCCTGCACTCCACCAAATCGCCCCCACCGTACCCATCCACACCTCTTGCATCCCCTCGTTTCACCCCTCTCCTTAAAATTAGCCACACCCCCCCTTCCGTTTCAACAAAAATTAGTCTAGTTCCTTTTTACTGTTTAATAATTTGCAATTATGTTATCCATATACTGCCTAGTAAATAGCTCCATCCTTTCACTTTGTATCATAATCAAGATGTTTTTCACTTTGTTTCTTAAGCCTACCATATCTCAATGTTTCTTTTTGTTACCATTTGTTTTTGTAACCCATTTGCTATCGTCTTCCCTATGTAAAGCGCTCTGATACCTAAGGGTGAAGCCAGCACTATTTAAAACCTCTTAAATAAATAAATAAAAGATACAGCCGTTTTAGGCTGTTAGAAGGTACCATTTAAATTAATTCAAGTTACGGACAAACACTGTAAAGCATTAGCCAGACCCTCCAGGATATCGCAATTTTGCGATTTGCCGCGAAATCGGCACTTTTTAAAAAATGCAGCGATTTTTACAAAAATGCCCGCGAAATCGGCATATTTGTAGAAATCGCGGCATTTTTCACTATATCCTGGGGGGTCTGCTTTATGTGGCTATCGCCTGTGCCTCTGTCTCTGATGCTGCACCAAAGCTCCTCAGATACTCAGCAGCATTGAAGCGTCACAGCGGGATGGCAAACCTCACACCTCCAGCCCTTGATGACTTGTTAAGAGGTGCTTCGAAGGTGACTGAGAGGGAGGGGCTGCAGGTTCAGGAGCTGCGACATCTATTCACATGCAAACAGCCCTGAATGTGTCATGTCTCTGCTATTTAGAGGGGGGCTCACACATTCCATTTCTACCCAGGGCCCCAAACATCCGAGACTCGGCCAGATTACACCCCTGATTACACCGAGGCAGCACGTGGTTCTCTTCACAGAGCGTAATTACTGTCACTAAATTGTAAGCAAACCTCGGTTCTTCAAACATGCAGTCTATAATTTAAGAAAATACAGAAATGGCAAAATCGCACTCACACTGATTAACCGAGTATGGAGGACAATCAGTTCAATCAGTTCTCTTAGAGTATCTCCTGTAAGTACTGTACATCACAGTGGGGGATGGCATTTTGGACAGAGAGCCTGTCTTCTCGTTGTCTTGTTCCGGAGGGGGCGAGGAGCCCAAGATGATACTAGAATACTGCATGCCCACCCCTGTGCCCACCCTGGTGGATCCTGTTCCCTCTCCTGTGATGGCTCCTGCCCTCCCCTCAGTGATGGCTCCTGTCCCCCCATGTGGTGGCTCCAGTCCACTCCCCGCCTGTGATGGCTCCTGTCCCCCCATGTTGTGGCTCCAGTCCACCTACACCTGTGATGGCTCTTGTCCCCCCCTGTGGTGGATCTTGTCTCCGCCCTGGGTGGCTTCTGTCCCAGTCCTGGAACGGCCCCTGCAGCGAGGGTGAAGTTCTTGATGGGCCTCTTCTCAAAAGGGCTCAGCTCAAAATTAATATGGAAAGGTCGTCGAGTAAGTAAGTGAAGGGATGGGTGAATGGCTGGATGAATTAGTGAAAGGGTGAATGGATGAATGAAAGATTGAATAAATGGAAAATGAGAGAGGATGGATGGATTGATGAGTGGGGAAGGATGGAGAGAAAATGTAAATAGCTGGATGTATGGGTGGAAGGGTAGCTGGATGATGGATGAGGGGAAAGATGGATGAGGGGAAGGATGATGGATGAGGAGATGGATGGATGGATGGAGGAGAAGGATGGATGGATTAGGGGAAGGATGGATGAATGGAGGGGAAGGATGGTTGGATGAGGAGAAGGATGGATGGATGGATGGGTGAGGGGAAGGATGGATGAAAGGAAGGATGGATGAGGGGAAGGATGGATGAGAGGAAGGATGGATGGATGAGGGGATGGATAGAGGGGAAGGATGGATGGATGGGTGGGTGAAAGGATGGATGGATGATGAGGGGATGGATGGATGGTTGATGAGGGGGTGGGTGAAAGGATGGATGATGAGGGGAAGAGTGGATGGATGGATGATGAGGGAATGGATGGATGATGAGGGGGCGGGTGAAAGGATGGGTGGATGATGAGGGGAAGGATGGATGGATGATGAGGGGAAGGATGGATAGATGGATGGGTGGGTGAAAGGATGGATGGATGATGAGGGGATGGATGGATGGATGGTTGATGAGGGGGTGGGTGAAAGGATGGATGATGAGGGGAAGGGTGGATGGATGGATGATGAGGGAATGGATGGATTATGAGGGGACGGGTGAAAGGATGGATGGATAATGAGGGGAAGGATGGATGGATGATGAGGGGAAGGATGGATGGATGATGAGGGGAAGGATGGATGGCTAAGTGAAAGGGTCGATGGAGAGAGAAAGGGAGGATGGATGGATGACTAAAATAGTGGATGGGTGGAAGGATTATTAAGTGAAAGGATGGCTGGATTGGTGAAAGGGTAAATGGCTGAATGGATGAGTGAATGGATGGATGGGATGAAGAGTGGATGGATAAGTGTACAGATGGATAGGGTGAAAGGGTGGATGGATAATGGAGATGAGTGAAAGGATGGATGAGGGGATGGATGAAGGGATGGATGAGTGAAATGATAGATGGAAGGATACATGATGGATAGGTTTGCAAACGGTTGAATATGTTTGGAATTGGCTGGGCTTACTTATATACTATTGCGCGACCTCTGATGTGTCTGTAAAACGTACCTATTGTCCTGAAGTTTTGTCCTGAATTTTGAGCTCCTGTCCTGAATTTGTGTCCTGAATTTTGATCCTTTGTCCTGAATTTTTACACTCACCGTCCTGAATTTGCACCAATGCCAGTTGGTCACCCTATTCGCTGGCTTGGAGACGGAGCGCCGTGCAGAGATGTCTGTCCCTCAAGATAAACAGACAGAACCACTCAGCCGAGAGAGCTGAGGCGCACACGGGACGGGGTATCTGCAGAGGCGCGCTGGACAAGGGATGAAGTCAGAGGGTTGAGCTCACCTATTGCAGACCATTTCCCCCTGGGAGTGAGCCATGGGAAAAATCCTAGAAGCGAGAAATTTAACACGGGCGTCAAGTGGCCCCATGTCATGGGTGTCAACTTCAACCAGTCCCCGCTTTTAAATCGGAGACGATTTGCAGGTTGACATTTTGCAACGAAACTACAAGTACCAACATGAGTGACGCAACGGCGGCGTAAAAGCAGCGCAAGGGGCTTGTAAATCTGCCCCAAAGTGTCTACATTGTAAAGAAACCAAATATACATAGCTTCATGTTGTTAAATAACTAAAAAAACTAAGATATCTGTGTTTGTTGTAGGAAAAATGGCCACATAAAATGCAGCAAAATTGCCGCTAAATTTCCATATTTATGCCGCTAAATTTCCATTTTTGTGCCGCTAAATTTGCTAATCCATGCCGCTATATCCTGGGGGGTCTGATTAGTTGCGGACAATGGACAAGTGTCCCAAATTGCGAATAGTTTGTAAAAATTACGGACAGGTGGTCACTCTCAGGAAGGTATTTTTTTTCTGGAAAAAGTCTGTACTGTTCAACTCCCAAGCACATCACATGGTGATTGCGTGTTGCTTACCCATGTGCGTGGGAGTAATGGTCTAATCCTACGCTGTTCAGGTAGGCAGTAATACAAAGGTCCAGGGCATGGCTGTGTGTCAGTGAGCACCCCACACAATAACTAAACCTGGTTTCCGTGTCCTGTTTCAACCAGACACTCGGCCCAGGCATACGGTTATGGGCAAACTGTTCACTGGAGACAAAGCAGGTGTTCGAACCTACGCCCTGCCTCTACCTTCTGCCACCTACCTCCTCAAGGGGCTGTGCATCTGGTGCATCACAGGTTTTCTACTGGCGCACCTGATGAGGCCGCAACGCCGTGACAGACCCCGCCCGGCATCCTGCAGTTTGGCCCACTCCCTGCACATGACTTGCGCCACATCCAGCCTTTTATCAGGCGTGGCATGCAGCAGCACCTTTATCACGGCAGTAAGTGCCCAGGATCCCCGCATCACCAGCCACTGGCATATGACCACGTGGGAGAGTAAAGACAAAATAAAGCAAAAAAAAAAAAAGAAAAATACCCACAAAGGCCATAATAGTCTGCAAATTTGACCTCCGCCTACATCTGAAGACGTCAGCCCTACCCCCCTCCCCCTTGCAATTTTGGGTCTCCAGAAGGGGCAAAGTAGCTTTTGGAGACCCCAGGCCCCACTGATCTGTCTTGCCAGCTCATCAGCAGAGCCAAATAAGGTTGTATTGACCCCAGGCCCGCTCATCGCTCACCTCAGCATTAAAGCACCAAGAATGTTTGCCCAGTAAGGCGCTAAGGGCCCCAGCCAATATCGTTCATCTGCTATACTGTGTTCATTGCACCCCAGGAGTGGACTGGAGCTCTGCATCGAGTTTCACCCAGTGTTACAGAGGCCCTCGGATAGGCAACTATTCCCCTCTACGCCTTTTGGCTCTTAGCGCTCGTGCCGCAAGGCATTTCTGACACAGTAAGTGACGTCCAGTTACCCTTTAGGGCCACACAGCACGATGGTCTCAATACTGGCCATAGAGCCCTTCATAGTAGAAGGAGCACCCTCCTCGCTAGCCCGGAAATGAAGGGACTGGGTTGAGCGCCCTCAATTCTACTTTGAGGGTGCCAAAATCACCGTTGAACGGCGCAGAGCTCTCCACTTAAACCTGGTAGTAAAAGACATTCAAAAAGTATAAAAGAATTTGGTTGAAGACGCTCCCAAGACAAATGCAAAACTACTCCGGGCTCTCAACGCACATGTCAAACCGATGGCGACTAGGGATTATGAATGCTTTGTATCCTGACAAGCACGCTAGGAACTGGACAAATGTATAGAGAGTTTCTACTGTTGCCTCAAAGAACTAGCAAGCACCTGTGGCTTGCATGATGAACAGGAGAAAATAAGCAATCAAGTAATACAAGGGTGCTCCTCATCCAAATTGAGGTAGACGATTCTCCAAGAATCTGGGAAATTTCTCCTGGGCATCCTGACATTTTGGCGGTATCAAGAGCTGTCCAAAGTGAGAGCCTCTCAAATGGAAGCTGCACTCCGCCGGCCAATCAAACCCGATCCAGTTAATATCATCCAAACTCACTGAGGTCCAGCAACACGAATACAGCCTCCAGAAAAATGCAAAGACTGGGGGTATTGCGTAGGACCCCCGCACAAGCTGTCAGAGGCCCTGCAAAAGGAAAGAGATGTTCCACCTGTGCAAAATACATCCATTTCGCCAAAGTCTGCAGGTCATCAAAGAGCAAGCCACAGAAAGAAACCTCCCAGGCTATTGTCAGCAGCCCTGCCTCACCAGAAGACATGGATGATGACATGGAAGAATACACGTCCTCACTGTGTTTGCAATCAGCAGGTCCCAGTCACCTCGTCACCCACTCCTACTATGCCAACTTCTAATAGGGCCTCCAAGAGTCACAGCAACCAATGAAACTGGAGCTTCCATCGAATTAATGTCAGTGGATGTATACCTGTCCCCAGTCACTCCCCAAGAGTTGGGGAAGCTGAAAGTTAAGGTCTTTGCGTATGGACAGGCACACCCCATACTCCTCGTCAGATGTTTCAGATCACCAGTGTCCCACAAAAGTGCAAGTATCGACACCATCATCTATATAGCAGAGAAAGGACTTGGTCTTGTTTGCCCTCGGAGTACAAGAGGAAGAACTGTCCACCATCCACGACAAGTTCACAGACCTGTTCAAAGGCATGGGCTGTCTCAAGGGTAAACTAGTAAGACTGCACATTGACCACTCCATTCAGCCGACAGCTCTACGACATCGGCGAATTGCTTTCCATCTCTGGCCAAAGGTGGAAGACGAACTGGAGAAGTTAGAATGAGCAGGCATAACAAGAAGGAGACGGGCCCCACCCCATGGTTCTTGGCCATCGTCATTGCAAAGGAACAGAAACAGCCAGGGGAGGTCCGCATCTTTGCAGATATGCAACTTCCCAATGTCGCCATCAAAGGAGAATGCTATCCAACAGCCACAGTAGACGACATCCTGGGGGAACTCAATGGAGCAAAGTGGTTCTCAAAGCTTGACCTCCGCTACAGCTATCATAAGCTACCGCTTCATCCAGAGTCAAGGTATGTCACTAGTTTTTCCACTCATGTCGGTCCGCGAAGAAATAGACACCTCAATTTCGGCATATCAAGTGCAGCCGAAGTCTTTAAGAATATCATTCAGGAAATGCTAAGTGGCCTACCTGGAGTCATCAGCCTCAGCAATGACATCCTCAAACATGCCAAGACGGTGGCCGAGCACCACAGACACCTCTGTGGAATCCTCCAAAGGATCAAGGATTCTGGACTCACTCTCTATCGCGACAAATGCGAGTTGCTAAAACGAAGGATCAGCTTCTTCAGACACAAGTTTTCGGTGGAGGGGATAGCACCAGACCCTGAAAAAGTCTGAGATGTACAAGACGCCCCAGCACCCACCAACATCTCAGTAGTACAAAGCTTCCTTGGTATGGTCAATTACTCATGGGCCTCACCCAACCCCTTTGTGAATTCACCAAAATAAACACTACCTGGACATAGGGCACCAAGCAGGAAGAAGAATTTCGTAGGACCAAAGCTGTGTTGTCCTTAGATACCATCCTGTCCTACATGTAAAAGCTCACCAACATTGCGGTGGATGCCAGCCCGAAGGACTCTGGCTGGTCTCGCCCAACAACAACCAGATGAAAGTTGGACTCCAGTCACATACGCAAGCCATTCGCTCACGGAGACAGAACAGCGATACTCCCAAATAGACAAAGAAGCCATCGCCATACACTGGGCATGCAGGCATTTCCACCTCTATGTGTATGGGCACCCCTTCGTAGTCGCGACGGACCATAGGCGCCTAGTGCCCTTGTTCCAAGGATCTGTTTCGAAGCTGCGATCCCGCATTGAAAAATGGATGTTACAGCTCCAGGAACATGACTGTAGAGTTGAATACCGACCAGGTATCACCAATCCAGCTGAGTTTCTCTCCCGCCGCTCTCGTGCAGCAACCTCAAAAGAAGCCGCAGAGGAGACAGAAGATTAAGTCCGCCACATTGTAGAACGATGCCGGCCACTGCCTCTGCCGCTTGACACCTTCAGACAAGCCACCCAAGAAGATGACTGTCTCCAGCTACCCATCACAGCAGTCTGATCAGGAGAGTGGAAAAGCCTGAAGACACACCTGTCGCAAAGATGCCCAAAAGAGTCCTCAAGTCTCCATTTAATATTCGTCAAGAACTAACAACAAATGCACGTGGATGCTTACTCAGAGGATCGCGTTTGGTATTACAAAGCAGCCTCACGGGACGAGTTGTGCACTAGCTCACTATGGCCACCAGGGAATTGCCAAGACCAACAATAGACTTTGCGCAAAAGTATGGTTCCCAAGTATAAATGAAATGGTGAAAACGGCAATAAAGTCCTGCACCCGGTACCAAGTCTCGGGATCTCCGGAAGCTCCCGTGCTGGTACTCACTGATGTAGGTCCACAGCAGCCGTGGGAGATCGCCAGCTTGGATTTTGGTCATCCACCAGATGGAAGGCATTCCCTCGTCATCATTAAAAACTTTACCAAATATCCTGAAATTGAGCTGATCAGGTCGCAATTTTGCCTCTGATGTCACAGCAAAAATAGAAAAGATAATCTCCACTCATGGTCTCATGCAAGAACCGCCGACTGATAATGGTCCTCCTTTCCAAAGCCTTGAATTTGCAGAATAATTTCTTTGCTGGGGCATCAAACACCGCAAGATAACACTGAGATGACCACGGCCCAATGGAGAAGTGGAGAGGTTCATGCGCACATTAAATAATGTCATCCGTATCGCACATGCCGACAACCAAACCCTGGATAAAGCAATATATGGATTCTTATGAGAACACCAACAAATGCCACACTCTACCACTGGGCAGGCTCCAGGGCATACCAGCATGGGGTAAGTCACCAGGGACACCATTGCATCATCCAGAATGGACCCCATAATCCATTGATGGGGAAAGAGTCCTCAGCATGAGAACTGCGACCAACCAGTGAGTCAGCGACAAGCAGAGAGCCCAGTATTTGGATCCTCAGCCAGGAGATTCGGTGTTCGTCAAGGACGGGTACTCAGGGGGCAAATTCCAATTACCTTTTGACTACTAGCCCAGGCAATTGAACAGCGTCATGGCACCATGATAACTTCCTGAAGAGGCGGTGAGGAAATCACCCACAACGTTTCCTTTTTCAAAAAGGTCAACATGACACCTCCAGACGTTACAGAGACCTCCTCTGACACTGAACATTAGACGGAGCAAGAGGATAGGTCAACTTTACTGTTGGTCGCTGCGTCCCCACGAGGACTTCCCCTAACTCCAAATTAGACTCAGTCACGCTCCTGCCAGAGAGGTGTGTATCCAGTCCCACCACTCTAAGGTCCTCAGGCCGTGGTGACTACAGAAGGTACCACTGGGAGCTAACCTAAGGCCAGCCATCCGCCTGAAGGACTTCCGAGTCTGATGGCCCAATTGCACCTGAGGATTCGCTTCTAGACAAAGAACTGCGACCAATGCTTGGTAACATTATTTGTAATGTGTATTTGCGAAGTATACTGACAAATGTTTTTGTTATGTTTTATTAAAGTTGAGAGGAATGTACTGTTCCAGCTACCACGCATGTCACAGGGTGATTGCGTGTTGCTCACCCATGTGCTTGGGAGTAATGGTCTAATCCTACACTGTTCACGTAGGCAGTAATAAAAATTTCCGGGACGTGGCTGCAAGTCAGTGACACACCCGCACACAATAACTAAGCCTGGTTTCTGTGTCCTGTGTTAACCAGACACTAGGCCCAACAAAAGGTTATTCAAAGTCCTGTATTTTTTGGAGTTAGAATATTTTTAAACTTCCCTTGTTTTAAAAAATATGATTCACCATTATTTAATTAATATCTTTTCTAAAGGGTGAAATATGTATTTAGTTAGCCCAGGCCGTAAACTCCGCTCTGTTCGGGGAGTTCGCTCTGTTTGCTGAGTTTTCTGCAATCTGCGGAGCATGCAGAGTTTTTTTGCTCGCCCGCGCTCCCCGACGGCAAGTTGGCGAGCGAGGAAATCCACCTCCCGGCATGATTTTTCCTCGCTCGCACTCCCCAGCGTCAAGTTGCTGAGTGCAATCGAGAAAAATCCGGCTCCTGGTGAAATTTCTCAACGCCGTCCGTTGGATTTCTCAATGCAGGCGGGCGCGGGGGTCGCGACGGCTGGCGTTGAGAAACCCGTTTGCGCTGAGAAAGTTATCTGTCACTCAAGTAGAAAATCTACTTGAGCAGCAGAAAATAGGCAGCCCCCTCTTACCCTGTGCTCTTGCGCTGTGCATGGTGCCGTTGGCTTTCATTTTCCAGCGCAAGACAATCGCCCTGCGCTGAAAATCAATGCAAACAGGCATGACCAAGCACATTCCACCGTTTACGGTACTCCGCGTAGCACAGCAGAGTTTTTTGGTCACTACGCGGAACTCCGCAAACGCCACCCAGGCTTAGTATTTAGAAGCTTTACATAGAGCTTAGTGTTACTACACAAGTCAATAGACCAGATTCAGGCTGTATACTCCCATTTTAAAAGCTAAAAATGGCTTTATTTTAGCTGTCTCCTGTCTAAACATGCCCCTTCTTCAAGAAATCTCAAGGGGGGAAATGTATTCCCCTTTATTGTTTCGAGTTCTCCCACTTTCGTGCTCAAAACCGTTGGGTGTATGCTTTTCTTCAGTTCACATTGAAAGCCCTGGATTGCAGGACCCCAAAGTCTGTGGGATATGACTTGTCAAATATTCATCACTCATCCCCATGTCGACTGAAATCCCAACACTCATATGGTGATCTCTGCAGAAGTGTTTGCACAGAGATTGCAATTCGTTGGGTTACTCATAACAAAGGCACAGGCCGGTATTTCCAAAGACATTTTGGGTAGTAGCTACTTATGTATTGCTGGTTTGTTACCGTCACTCTTCAGTATCCCTAGTCCCGAAAGTCCTTGTTACAGTCATCGTGTTTGAGGTGATCTCACATGAGAATAAATAGGAAGTAAGTTAGGTTCCACCTTCCCCTGGATGCTGTAAATCCAGCTTACCATATGTAACTTCCTAAAAATGCCAAGCCTAATTGAGGGTTGTTATCACAGGGGATGGGTCTGTCGTAATAACTGTGACGAGGACTTTCAGGACTAGTCCCATAAATTTTGAGTATACAAGAGCTAGTCCTGCCAACACAAACGGTCCCTCCTTGTGTCAACACAATATCGACTCTGCTCACATAGTCTCCAGACGAGGAGCCTTTATCACATGGCTGGCGATAACAGGAGCCAGAAAACCTCTGTGCAGTGTGGGATTCCAGGTCCTGTTTGGAGGCTGTGCACCGCTGATATTAATGTTTTTTTTTTTTTTCTACAAACTCATCAGTACTTTAGCAGAAGCCTCATAAGTTTCTGGTTTGGGCAGAGCAGCTTGGCGGGAGGGGGGAAGTCAGTAATCAGCCCAAAGCACAGCCCCCTTGTTTCTCACAAAAGCACTTGGCTTTCAGCCCAGCCCCTTCAACAGACCCTATCCTTATAAGCACCCACATCCTCTCACACAGTGAGATTTGTCTGAAAGTTGGCAGGCCTGCAGAGCCAACCAGCAGCCATTAACAAAGTATGAAGAAATACCCATCCTAATTGATGCTATACCCTTTAATAAGTGTATTGGGAAATCATGCTTGTGAAGATACAACGTATTTCAAATCCCCTTCACCAAAAGTATGTTTTTCACGTTTTACATTACTTCTCTTGAAATGTTTAACAAGAGTCCGGAGATGTCCAAATTGCAGTTCTACATATCTCAGACAAAGGAGCTGCTTGACCCTCGGTCCAGGAAGTGGCCACTCCCCTGTTAGATCTTCCCTGAATCCCATCAGGGATAGAGGTTTCAGAAAGAGAGTAAGCCATAGAAATAATAGATCAACTCCACCTGCTTATAGTCATATTAGAAGCTTTATCTTTCTGGTTTGAGTTTCAAAATAAAAATCAAAGGTGATGATGGCCGGAGCGTTGACAATACAAACACTCACCCCCAGTCAACTGATCTGGGTTTAATCCATCACCGTTCTTTAGCTCACTCCGCCACCCCAGTTCAGACATGGCCATATGCAAATCAGTCTGACCCTGTGCCTCATGGGAACAGTTCAGCCCGAACTGCCAAGCCATGTCTTGAAATGATAAATGAAATTACTGAAGGACCCATTTATGCAGCACATGATGACATCGTTTTACTGAAACCCACGATATCGTTCAGTGGGCAGTACCGGATCATTTATAAATCAACCGATTATTGGAAAAATCCCTTTTTTTAATATCATAAGAAAAGAGACATTGATATTTTATGATCTTGAGAAAGGTGGTGCGTATCCAGCAACTCACCGAAACCCGTCAACGCTACTACTATATCAAATTCAAGGGACTATATGTTTGGGATATTGAGGATTCCTACCCAACAGTGATTATAAATCCTAATGAATTGATAACCTAGGATTTTTTATATTGATTCACTTATTGTCTCTTTCTGAGTTTTAATTGTTTTTATGTAATATCATGGTGATTATGTGCGTATATATGCCTCGTTATAATATTGAATAAATTGATATATATTTTTTCTAAGTTGGGGTTTCTAGTTTTCTGTGCTCATATTCACAGCTGATTAAGGGTGTTATTTGTGATATCATATTTGAGTTGCGGTGAGAATGAAAGTATGAGTTCTATTCAAACCAAGGGAATTGTTTGATTACACTGGTTGTGTTGGTACCCTGTCCCTTGGATAGTTGGACCACTCGCTTTTGATTTCCTGGTTCAACAATACCCACAGACAGTACATGGATCTTCCATTCGCTGTTGATGATGTTGCTCAGGTTATTAAAAGCCTGCCCCTCGGTAAAGCTCCTAGACCAGATGGCCTAACCACGTCCTTTTATTTATTTATTTGCAGGTTTATAAAGCGCTGTGAATAGACTCCCGAAGGAGTATCTTTTATAAGCTTAAGTCGAGGAACTGGCACCCAGATTATTAGCAGTATATGAAGAGGCGTTAGAGGATAGGATATTACCTCAATCCATGAGGGAAGTGTTCATTATCACTCTTCTCAAGCTTGGGAAGGTAGAGGAGGAGCTGGATTCCTATGGGCCGCTGTCCATGATAAATGTGGATGTTAAAATCCTTGCCAAATTAATTGCCAATCGGCTACAGCCCCTGCTGCCGATGATATCGCTTCCCGCTCAATCGGGATTCATCCCGTGGAGATCTACTTCCCTCAATCTAAGAACGATATTCTCTGTGTTACACTATCTACACCCAGGTGTGAAGGCTGCGGTCGTGTTCTTCGACGCCACTAAGGCGTTTGACACTCTTGAATGGCCATATCTCTTCCCGATTCTAGGGCGTATGGGATTTAGCCCGCTTTTTGTCTACCGAATCCGGCTGTTATATACATCACTTAGTGCACGCATACAGGTGAATGGCCTGCTGTCGCATCCATTCCCAATTTTGCCAGGTACAAGGCAGGGGTGTCCACTGTCTCCTCTGCTGTTTGCGATCGCAATGTAACCCCTGGCTGCTCGCATCCGGCACATCATACTGCACAGGGAATTGGGTTCAGCTCTAGAAGCCTACTCATCTCATTATTTGCAGATGATGTCACACTCTATATTATTGACCCAGAGGAGAATTTAGATCCCCTTCTGAGGAAATTCATTAGTTTTGGCGGGTTAACATGGTGTCTTTATAAACTGGGCCAAATCAGTGATTTTTCCGCTGATGGATGGTACCCCCCCATCCCCCACGCCCCGCTGACCTCGGTATTCCCCTTGAGGTGGGAAGCTGACAAGGTTAAATACCCAGGAGTTTGGATAAGCCGGGAAACACAGGAAGTGTGGCGATTAAATTATGGTTGAGCTGTCACATGGTTGGAGAACAAAGTTAAGGTGTGGTCTAAATTACCGCTGTCCTTGGCTGGCAAGATTGCACTGGCTAAAATGGTTATACTACCGAAATTTCTGTATTTATTCGTCAACATCCCGATTCCACTTACTCTGCACTTTTTTAATTCCCTAAAATCTCATCTGGTCTCATTGGCATGGGCAGGTGGCCAAGCCAGAACTTCTTGGGACTTGCTAACACTTCCATTGAGGCAGGGTGGTTTAGGTGCTCCAGACATGCAGCTTTATGCGGTCTGTGCCCAGGCACAATTTTTGCACTATTGGGTACACCCTACCCCTTCCAGCCACATGTGGCGGAAGAGACTGATATTATGGCCCCTGTCCCACGTAAGGTGGCATTATACCAGAAAGTTTGCCGTCCCCGGGGAGACATAGACTCTGCTGGAACACTATGCTGGGCATAGGAGGAGCTGCGTAAAAGAGCAGGAGTCCCGATGCTGTTTGCCCCTTACATTCCCCTGCTGCATAACCCAATGCTGCCTTGTATACAGGACAGTATAAGTAAGTCACAGGGCCAGAAGATGAACCTTCAAACTTTTGCTGACCTATACCCTGATGATGAGTTCAGACCCCCCCCCAACCCCCCTCGAAGCGACTGAGGGCCAGCTGGCGACATTTGCGGAGATATTTGTATATCACAGGGTGCGAACGGCGTGCTGTGCCTTCTGGGTTGAATTCCCGAAGGCGCCGCCACAGTTGCCTGCATTGGAATACTTACTGAAATCTCTGTCTCCCCGTAAGCTCATTATGCGCCTGTGTACCTGCATGCAAAACACTGCCCCGTTGATGATACCTAAATCCTTCAGACACTAGAATGAAGACCTTGAGACACCTTTGTCTGAGGCACAGTGGCAGTTCTGCTGTGGACAACTAACCGAACTCTCACCGAATTACAAGCTACGGCTGATTCATTTGAAATATTTACATAGATTTTATAGAACACCAGTGAGCCTCTATCACATGGGTATACGTGAAAACGATAGCTGCTGGCGCTGCGGATCCGCCTCAGCTGCATTCCTACATATTGCGTGGGATTGTCCCAGGTTGGCCGGGTTCTGGTCACTAGTCTTTGATTCAATAACTTCCATCCTTTATGTATCACTGGCCCCTTCCCCTGTCCTTGGGCTCATGGGATATGTCAAAGACACACCGCCAGAGCTGCGCAAGCTCCATGCACTATTACCACTGTTTGCAAAGAGACAGGTCGCGGTTCACTGGGGTAGGAGACGGGTACCCTCCATTAAGGATTGGGTCATGGACGTCACATATGTGCACACTCAATTAAGTGAATTTTGGGAACTGATGCCGCCCTCTCCCAAACCCCGCAACATATGGGAACCATTTCTAGCATGGCTTCAAAAACAGCAGGGGTCGACTGATGCGGTAGCCATAGAAAACACCCAGGATGTGGTACTGCCGGAACGTGACTGGTACCTCCATGATCTGCCTGTGTGGCGTAGCTTCCTCGAAATTAAGATGGGAGAGTAATGTATGGGTGTATACTTGGCCCTTGCTGAGGTATTGCATAATGTTCTCTTGTGTTGTCGTTGCAAGTTGCTGCACTTCATCGCTGTCTAAGCAACTTATGTACATTAATCATTTTGTTGGAGATGGGCTAATGGAGTGTGTGTCGCTAATAAGAACTGTGCATCATTAAGACAACTTTTTAAGCTCCTACATTGATCAGTACCATGCTGGCTAGTTGTACTGTATTGTAGCTTTAATGTTTTGAAATGTCAATAAAAAAAATTTTGATCATATTTCCTAAAAGCAAAGTCTTAGAACGGTCCAGATAAATAAGTTCAAGTTCAAGTTCAGAAATTTGTATAGCGCACTACTCACCCAGAGGGTCTCAAGGCGCTTGAAGGAGGGGGGTGCTTTATTTATCGAATATCCAAGTTTTTAGTAGCTTTCTGAAGGCGAGGTGGTTCTGTGTAAGGCGGAGGTGGGTGGGGAGAGAATTCCAGGTTTTGACCTCTAAGTAGGAGAAGGATCTTCCCCCGATGGTGGATTTATGGATGCGCGAAATAGCGGCGAGAGCTTGATTGGATGATTGTAGTTGTCGGGAGGGGGTGTAGAAGGACAGTCGCGTGTTGAGGTATTCGGGTCCTTGGTCGTAGAGGGCTTTGTGTGCGTGGGTGAGGAGGCGGAACGTTATTCTCTTGTTGACGGGGAGCCAATGGTGGTCTTTTAGGTGGTCAGAGATGTGAGCTTGTCGAGGGATGTCCAATATGAGTCTGGCTGAGGCGTTTTGTATTCGTTGGAGTTTTGTCTGTAGTTTGGCTGTGGTTCCGGCGTAGAGGGTGTTTCCGTAGTCCAGTCGGCTTGTGACCAGTGCGTGGGTGACCGTCTTTCTTGTTTCGGTGGGGATCCAACGGAAGATTTTTTTGAGCATGCGGAGGATGTTGAAACAAGATGATGAGACGGCGTTGGCTTGTCTGGTCATCGAGAGGGAGGAGTCCAGGATGAAGCCAAGGTTACGTGCGTGATCTGTGGGTCTGGGTGGGGTTCCTAGGGCCGGTGGCCACCAAGAGTCGTCCCAGGCAGAGGGGGAAGATCCTAAGATGAGGACTTCCGTTTTATAGAAAAAATAGAATAAATAGAAAGAGAACGTTTGGCGTCTAAGTGCTTTAGTCTTTTTTTCTTCTTCTGATACTGGGGAAGAAAAGAAAGTTGGTAAGTTTCTCGTTTTTTATGTAAATTAGAAGAACTAGTAGGAAGAAAGTGATACTTAGGCCTTAAAATAACACCATGTTCAAAAATACAAAGACAAGGGGACTTATATATGATTAGCACCAAATCCTACAATTCTTCCAGCAAAAGTAATAGCCAATAAAAAGGCTACCTTCTTTATCAAATATTTAAGGTCAACCAAAGACAATGGTTCAAAGTGGAGCCCCTGCAAAACCTTTAATACTAAAATGAGACCCTAGAGGAGTACCAGAGGTCTAACAGCAGCTCTAGAATTCAAGAAACACTTCAATAATGTTAATACCAATTTTCCCTAAACCTTCCTAGGGTTCCCGGAAAGCATGGATTGCAGACCATTGAGTTATTAAGCTAGGTACTGATAAAATGTTACTGTCATTATCCAATAAAAATTGGAGTATTGTAGAAATGTTTCAAGAAATGGGGAAGGAGTTAAGGATTCACACCAGCTTTAAAAAACTCCCTACTGCTTAGAGTGAGATTTGATAGTAGCAGGCCTCTTGGAGTCCTGTAAAATCTGAGCTATACATTCAGGAATTGCTTTGTTTTGCAGTTCTACCTTTTCCACTTCCAGGCAGATAGAGAAACTCTTGGTAGAGGTGACACCCCAAAAATGCACAGAGAAAGTGGAGAAAGTGGGATTCTCCGATAGGGTGCTACTGCCATCGACATTAATAGAGTCAACCACTAACGACAAGGCCAAAAAGGAACCATTTTTATCACCCCGGTGCAGCCTTTTGAAATTTCAGGAGCACCTGAGGGATAAAAGGAAGCAGAGACAGAACATTAATTCCCATCGTTCTTGGTGCTGGAAACAACAAGAACGCCAGTTGTTGAGTATTTTTACATAGGACGGAAATAAGTCTAACACCGGTTCACAATATTTTGGCCAAATTATGGTGAACCTCTGTGGAGAGGAAAGAATTTGGAAAATAAAAGGTGTGTGAATCCACAGAGCAAAATGCCTCCCATAAAGTTTTGAAGAATGAGCTCATGAGCACCCCATAATTCCCTGTGAGGGGGCTGGCAGTGTATTTTCTCGGTGGTTCCCAATGGAGGAGTAGGGACAATATTAACAAACTTTTCAAGTGTTGGCAGGTGCTACAGGGAGTGCAGCAGCTTCCCCCCAGAAGCGATATAAGAAAATTGACTTTAAGTTTCCTTGGGCCTCGTAAGGATGACAGATTTTTTTGATTTTGATCAATTCTAGCGCTGCAGCTTTTGATCTGAGGCTCTTGAATGTTGAAATCTGTTGTAGTTGGTCCTATGGCTGCACCTTGTGGCCTGTATACTATGAAGAAAGACTCAGACACACATGTTGGTTTGAATTCAAATACTTTAGAGACAACATTGATCATGAGAAATGACTGTTTATTGTTATAATGAATACTATTGATTATTAATATTGTGTGTACTGATTTTAATGATGTTATGATACTGACTCATGATATATGGCATTTATTATTAATGTGGTGACACAGAGACGACAGGATAACATGGTTATTTTTATTAATGTTCTGACCCCTTAACAATGCCAGTAGGGCTGCTTATTTACAATGACACCCCGTTATAGTGTGATGTTGCATCTGGTGTAGGTGGGTGGTATTGTGACTTTGGAATTCAGGACCAACTAAGGGTGTAATGTAATATAAGGATATTAGCAAAGGTATTTTATCTACCTGAATGTATATATTTGAAATGTAATGTTTAATATTTAGTAGTGTGTTTATAAAAGTACTTTTCCTTTTTAACCCCTTCCATGCTGCCGTCGGCCATTGGCCGACGGCAACGCTACCTCGCTGGTGCTGCCGTCAGCCAATGGCCGACGCGGCCCCACCCGTTTTGCGGAAGTGCTGCACTTCCGCAAAATCGCCGGAAAAGCACTGACTAGACAATTATTTATTAAGTGTTGTTGTGGCGTGCCAGGGAATTGGGATTGTTAACCCACACCACTTCCCCTGAGTGGGCCTTGAATGTCTCTGCTTTGCTACCCTGAGAGAGTTCAAGTGCTACTATGGGGTACCTACTGCCCAGTAAAAATACAATTATGGATTTAAAACTAGTAAAGGACTTACATTCTGCACAACTGTTAAGCCAGTATTGAAATGTCAGTGCTCTGCCCACTCCCTTCGAACATACAGAGCGTTTCCCGCGAGTAGCGATTCTGCAACGCCGGTCTCACGGCATCCCAGAGGCAGCTTATCTGTAGGAACAGGCATCCTCATTAAATCATGGAATTGACAGATTGATGCGTAGATATGAAGTAAAGTTTCCGTTTCTCGCTGGAGAGAACATTTTGGAAGGGACACATTCAAATTGGTTCACCTTCAAGTGCTGTTTTCCGCTCACATTTACCTGGAGCACACAAGAACTACATTACTCCACCAGCTCCTACCTTGGGGAGTTCTATGGTGCCCTCCCCCTTAAGCCCCCTCACCACAGTCCTGAGAAAGACCCCCCTGTAAGGACTATAAGAACCTACATCTCATTGGGGTCGAACCATCGACATTTTGTTGCCTGCCAGTATAATCTACAGTAATTATGTCACTTTGATTTGTGTATCTTTTTGTATACATGGCTATGTAGTATATGGACATCTGAACAGTGAAGTTGATGGCAAAATGATGCACCATTATTTGATGTATATTATGACAAGTGATTTGCACAGTATTCTTGCTTCACTCACCCCCGTTACCCTCACTTGAATCACTGATTCTTCCTAAAATGCTTTCTCCCCACCTTTTCTCGTTAGTATTCCATAAAAGTATTTACAATTATACTGATGGTCAGTGTGATTAAATAACACTGTTCAATTATACGTCTTCCTTAAAAAAAAAAAATGTTTTTAAATTCTGTATTGTTGAATGTATATTTACTGGGACCACTCACTTTTGTACTGTTCTACACCCAGGTCCCAGTGACTATTTTGGGTCTACCCTTCTTTGTAACAACTTGATATTTTATTGGCAAAAGGAGGAGGAGTGTGTGGAATGTTGAAAACTCAACATTGTTGCACTTACATATATGATAAAAGTTAGGATATTAAAGGATATATAAAGAATATTACAACATTTCATGAAGATTTGACCCAACTGGAGGTTGACGGTGTATGGTAAAGACTAACAAAGAGTATTACTGCAATAGGGAATTGGTTTTCCGATTTTGGAAAGAGTTTCTTAGGTCAAATAATAATACCAGTAGTTGTAATAGTGACAATAGTATTAATGATAATGATCACATGCAAGTGTTGCAAGGGTAAAGGTAAACTTGAAGAGATGAAAGGGAAATTATATAAAAGAATGAAAGAATTAGAAGGAAAAGAAGTAAACGATGAAAATATAAAAGGAAAAGAGAAAAATTGAGAATTGTTGATGTTGGCATCTGGTTGGGATGGGTAATTTTGTGATGGCTCAAAATGCCATCGGAGAGGGGATTGATGAAGCAAGGTCTCAGAGAAAAGAGACTTTCTCGGATGCAATCCTCTCGTTTAACTCACTAACAAATTATTAATTAAAGTTTTGTGGAAACTAATACGCAATTACACGAAACTTTTTGGGTTAGTGAAGCTTGCGTATGCCTGTACTAATGCAGATAACATTGAAGAAGGACTAATACAGCATTAAATAGGAAATCTGTTTTGCGCCTGCGTCAACTACACCTACGTAGGATGACGAGTAATACTTGGAGAGAAATGATGGCGCATGAGCAGAAGCTACAAATATGGCATCTTGAAGACACGCATGCATGGCACCTGCTTATCTGAAATTAAAACACTCAATTTTACTAATGCTAGTGCGGGGATAAGTTTAATAAATAACATGGGATAGAGTAGAGATGGGTGGTAAACAGTGCAAACACTTTATTTGAGAAATTAACATCTGTCTTTTGACTTTTATCATTAGTGTGTATTTGGGCCTTTCTTCCATAACTGAATGAGCTGAGTGATGCGAAATTTGCACATGCCCACTGAGTGAACCCATGAAGGTCAAAGACAGAGCAGTTGAGCGGAAGCTAAGATCGGGTGCTACAGGCTGGGAACAGGATGTTGCTGAGTTCAACAGTGAAAAGTTCTATTCATCAAAATGTTTTAAAGTTTCAATATTGATACATGTAGTATATGGGAATAAAATGGATGAATAAAACGTAAGGGGTTGTGTTTATGAACAATGGTTTAACTGAATCTTGTGACATGTAAGCATGGTGTGATGAAGACCCCCCCTTTCCGAACCAATCAAGTTTCGTATTTTCCCGATATTGAAACATTAATGGGTGGAACATGCAGAACGAAAGGTATGATTAAGATAGCTTTAGTTAGTTAATCAGATGATGATTTGCTGCAGAACTGAGCGTTGTGAGCGGAGACATGCTGAATGCTGGGGAGAGAAGCTGATGCTGTGTTGCTGATGAAGAATTGATCGCAAAACTTGAAGCAGAACTTTTTATCCTGAATTAATTTGTGTTAGATTCCAAGATTGCAGAAGAATCTCGAGGAGGAAGAGAGTGCCAGAGGGGTGCGGCGCAATCGTCTGTATCTTAGAGAGGGTAACTATCCTGTCCTGATTCCTGTCCTGAAGTCTTTGTCTCCTGAATCTATCTCAGGGGACCCCCACCAGCCCTTTGGCCAGGGGGCTGGTCTTTCACTCCATCCTTGGTAATTATACATTTCAGTTATTTGCAAATGTTTTTGATCCTTTCTCTCTGTCCTCTCTCTTTCCGGCATTGATTATTGCTTGAGTCAGAGATAAATGCATTGTGTTTATTGATTGAATTTTCTCTCCTATGAATGATGGTGACTGCACTGTATTGAGACTGTTCACATGCATCTGAAATTTTAGATAACAATTTTAAAACTTTCTTGAATCTGTGGTGATTTACTTAAAGTATAGAAATGTTAGTTTATGTTAATTGTCGCCATCAACTAGATACAACTAATGGTCCATCCACCAGTGGAAAGAACTTGTTGATCTGGGAAGGGTTGGTTGAAAAATGAACAGAGGTATTGTATAAACTAATGTTAAACAGGTTGTGAAATTTTAATAAAACTTGACCCCCACACCCAGCGGTTTATCCACTGTGAGTTTATGTGCCAAGGTGAGTATATGGTAGTGGAGTATCTGTTGTTGGTGAACCGCTGGATCAGTATTAGTTTAGCAAAATGCTGCACATTATTTGTTGTTTAGTGACTCTTCTTGGGATTCAGTCTGAACATTTCATACAAAGTCAAACGACATGGAGGTAAGAGGAGAGAATTCCAGCAGAGAGACCAGTCTTGAGATTAAGGCAGCAGCCTTGCATATACTGAGTTTATGTCTATGATGAAGACCACCTCACTACCAGGGGCGGCTCCTCCATGTGGGCAGTGGAGCTCCGCCCCACTTCTTTCTCGCAGTGCGAGAAGCAGAAACATAAAATGGTATTATAAATACAATTTTTTTGTTTCTGCTTCTCGCACTGTGAGAAAGCAGAAGGGTTGGGTCGGGGACGGGTGGGTGGGCGGTCTTGCTCGAGGGCAGGGGAGGAGTGGCTTGCCCACTCTGAGGGAGCTGACTGTTTGGTCTGCCCCAGGGCCAACCAAACAAGTCATACACACTCTCCCTTTTCTCCATGTAGGCTGCATGCAGCCTACATGCAGAAAATGGCCTCCCCATAGACGCCTGTGTGGTCGATGTCCCAGCCAATTACAATGCTGCCATTGCAGTGTTGTGATTGGCTTAGAAGAGGTGAGGGAGGCTGCCTGCTTCCTGTGAGGAGCAGAGAGAGAAGGAGACGCGACGCAGGACTAAACCGGGCCGGCAAAGGTAAGTGAAACTTTTTCTTATTTTAAATTAAAACCCCCCCCCCCACCGGTGAGTCATGCTGGCAGCGACTGCTAACTACAGATACCAGTTACGGGGTTTGTCACTCATCCAAGAGATCACTAATATATGCCTCTGCTCACATAGTGAGGGTAGGCTTAGATAGAAATATTAGTTACCATGGTCGGGTTGTTCATTGTTTACAGCCTATTAGTGATGTTGATTAATTTTCTTAGTTGTATGTGTTCACTAATCTCATCAAACCTGCTTCAACATAGACTATGATAGTTTCAGTAAATATATTGTAAACTTCCTTTGTTTTTCTTTTGTTTACTATAGACATGCACGAGTGAGGGAGAAAAGGGATGATCTGTTTCCACGATTTCCTTGGGGACTGGAGGGTCGTGTTCTAGGTGTGCCAAAATCACCTGCTACTCTGCAAAGTTTAGGAATGGAGGTGAGGCACTGTGGGCCAGCAGGTACTGACGTGGTGGAGACTCAGTCCTTAAATTGTGACATCCTGTTCCCCCAAGGCACAGTTCTGTTTTCAAACAGAAATCCTGCAACAAGTGTCCAACAAGTACCGGTAGGGCTGCTGTCCCCATGTAGGTAGATTGTGGTTGAGGGTGCACAGCATAGCTACAGAGCTGCTAAGGGACTGGAAGACTGATGTTCCTCGGAGCAAGGAATCGGACTAGCCTTGGCGCAAGTACAGAAAGGCTGAAGATTCTTGACCCAGATAAAGGAACTTCTGGGCTCTACAGCACAAATATATTAGAACTGGGGTCCATTACATTATTCACACGGTGTTGTGAGTCTCTGCACAGGTACAGGAATGCTGTGTCTCTCTTGCGGAGGCACTGGATTGCTGAGGCTGCCCAATGTTGATAAGGAAAGGCACAGTTATGTGAGAGAGCTGTGATTACTTGGCACAAATACATGAGCACTGAGGGACCCTCTGCAGGTATAACAGGTCTGTTACTCCAGCACAGGTACAGGGGAGCTAAGGAACACAGAACCTGTACAGGAGGGCAAAGGACCTCATTACATGCACAAGAGTTCTAGCATAGATACTCAAAGGTAACGGGATTTCAGCCAAGGACAAGTAACAGAGTGATCTGGGTTCTCTAGCAAGTATATGATGGGTGGTTGTCCCAGCCTAGGTATCAGGACCGAGATTGCTTGTACACTCTGTGCATTCTGCGCTCCTGCCTTTCCTGGAGTATTGTCAGATATGGTGCCACAGGGCAGACTATTGGGCCACAGTCTTAGAGTGGGGTTCCAGAGGGATCACCCTACCACCTCCACACTAAGTCTCCATAGTACGCATATGGGTTGCTCCGAGGGACCGAGGGACTGGCATCCTCCTTCTAAGTTTTTTGCCGGGCCAAGGACTGACTTCTCACCCCAAAGCAGAGCAAAGGGGGAGAACCTCCTTCTCCTACAAGGCTGTGTGACTGAAGGATGAAACTTGGCTGTTTTAAGATTATGACCACATGGGACGCTTGTATTGGACCGCATTGTTCATGAATAAGTTAAACCTGGCTATCTCGAGTGTAAGGTATCAACTTGATTGCCACCTGGTATGTCTGACTGGATGTATTATTGGATGGTAACAATATGGAAGGGCCACAGGTTACAGATGGAAACATCTGGCAGTGAATGTTGACCTGGGGAAAGATCTTAAATTTATCACTTTGAAGGTAGTTGTAGGAAAGGGCCCCTTTTTGTCAGTGAGCCAATGCTTCCTGTCCTTTGTTTTGCTGATCAGGGCCTCTCCAGCTAGTGGAGATGCCTGCCTGCCCTCCCCGACAAAGACCCACTTTTGGTGGCGAGGTTGGCGGAAAGATTTGTAAACAGGAGAGGTGTGTCCCCTCCCTGCCAACACCACCCCCAAGGTGCCTTCGACCAAGGTGTCCCCCCTTCTTAGAAAATACTCCATCTTGAATGGAAGGATTTTAGCCAGTCAGGGTAGGGGATTCCCACTCCCCAAAGGGAGGGGACATACAAAGTATGTACTCACCCTAAAGACAAGTAGCCCAATTGCTACCATCTGCCATTACCAGTAATGCGCCACAAATCAGTATTTAGGGGCACCTCTGAACCTTGATCCTCAGATTTGTGACAAAAGAGGACATCTCTGAAGCCGACCATACAGAGAAGCCTGAAGATGACTTCCTTGGCTCCAGCCCTACTGGCCTGTCTCCATCTTCGAAGAGCCTGCAACAAAAAGGCGACCTGTCCTGCAGCCAGCAACCTCTGAAAATTCTGGGAGGACTGCAGCCTTCGAAAAAGACTCTTATCTCCCGTGGACAGCAGACCTGTTCTGAACAAATCAACTCCCAGGACTCCTGTGCCATCTGGAACCACGTGTCCTGCCCACTCTGCACCCGACACTCACGTACTGAGTCTGAGTGGTTCGCCTGTCCAATTAAGTCTCCCCAGCAATCCTGACCTCGAATCCTTTTTTTGCTGATCTCTCCTGACCTCTGCGACTGCATCTGAAGTGTGAATCCAAAGGGTCCTCCCAACCGCGACTGTCCTGGTAAGAAGAAATCTGACTTTTAAAGGCACCCCTGCAGTCCCTGGGCTTTGGGGAGCTTGACCAGCGGTGCCCCTGTGACCCCAAACATCCCAACTTGCCTGGGCTGTCGCTGTTTTTCTGCCTGCACCCTCCTGTTCGACGCCTGCAGCCTGAGTCCACAAAGAAGAGACTCCATAGAATTACATTGGATGCCCGATGCTGTGCTTGCACCCTGCACCCAGTGGCGTAGCTGGAGGGGGCCCAGGCAGCAATTTTTTGGGAGTGGCGGCGAGCGCAAGGTAAGTTTTATTGTATTTTATTCTCCCTGTTCATTGTTTGTTGCCTACACTTCTCCGCTTTTCGTTGTCTGTCGGCTCCACTGCCTCACCCCCCCGCCCTTACTGGCCGTCACTGGGTGGCAAACTTAGGGATCGCCCCGGGTGGCAAGAGCTCTAGTTATGCCACTGCCTGCACCCGGCCGCCCCTGTGCTGCTGGTGGTGTAGCTTTGGTTTTGCCTTGCAGCCCCCGTGCTTGCCAAAACCCCCGGGGCCTGAGCCTTAAAACCCCGGGCACTTACCTGCAACCAGCATCTATCGTGAGTGCCCCCAGTCTCCATTGACTAACATTGTGCCCAGTGACCTCTGTACTCGGCTGTCCCAGTTCCGCTGGCGATGCCGTACCTACCTTGATCTGATCCTTGCCCAGTGTTGGTCCACACCCCCAAAGACTGGATGAAGAAAGTCGAGTACTTACCTGTTAATGCATACAACTCTTTTTCTCCCATAGGATTGCAGTGCATTTCTTAACATCGCATTAAGTGTCTATCTTTCTCAATTGCTAAGTTACTGCGTTATTGATTGACACCGCAAGGTATTTTCATTATAACTGTAAAGTATTCTGATTGTCTTTTGCAAACACAATCACACTCCGGGCCAGACGGCCTGCAGCGGGCACCGGGTATTTCCCCGGTGGGCCGCCAGGGTGGGGGCCAGTATTGGGCCCCTGGACGGCCGTTTTTGTTACAGGGCCTTTTTTACAGCATAGCTGCAATATCTGCCCTGGTAACAAAATCGGCCAGAACTGGCCCTGGCACCCCCAACGACCCGGATGGCTGGCCAGGGGCCAGGGCCGGTTTGGTTCCCAGTCCGGCCCTGATCACACTATACTTAAAAATAATTGACATTTCAAACTGTTACTTACCTGCAACTGCGTTTCTCTTGGTTCTAAAAGAAAAGTAGAAAAGTAATATTTTTACATAAAAATGTGTTCTTAAATTCAGTCTTTGAATGTGTGTAACCATTTCTTGCCTGAATGTGTGCAACAAATGCTTAACGCAGTCCTCTGATAAGCTTGACTGCTCAACCACGCTACTACAAAAGACAGTAAGGTATTATCTGCTTTTAGCCTCTGTAAAGGCTCTGAAGATCCACTGGAATGTGTGCACACTATATCTTACTTTGGTATAGTATATACAGAGCCAGCTTCCTACAATAGTGCACTTGCTCTCTCTGGACTAGCCTGAACAGCAGATGTGATTTTCTCCATCCCTGGAGTTACTGATACCGTTGTGCCAGTTAACTCTGGGGAGGGGAACATCTGGCCCATTACTAGTTGGACCCTGATGGTCGACTAAGAAATGTCTAATTACCTGGAGAATGGGTAATGTCAGTTCTGATTACCCCAGTAATTCCTCAATTTGGGCCAGACTTTTACCCAAAGGATTCGGCTTCTAACACCCCAAATCGCAGGGTCAAAATTAAGAGATCCGCACAATTTATATGTGCCAGTAACTGGAATTAAGAGGCCATTTGCAATGAGGACAAAAAGTGATTCTACGACAGCTCTCTTGTAAGTGAAAACAGCTAATAATCTGCGGCCTTTACCCTTCCAAATAAATTTGGTTGTCTATATTGGAACTCCGCAACATACATTTGTCAAAATGTCTCCTCCCGTCCAAACCCTCCTGTTTACCTCATTTTCACACACATCCCTCTAGAACAGAGTTCTTCAAATTGTGAGGCGCGCCCCCCTGGGAGGGAGGGGGGGCGCGACACCATCCTAGGGTTGGCGCGCACTCCACTCTAATTTTACTTTTGTTCCCTGCGTCTTAGAGAACTCTGGTACGGCTGGAGGGAGGGAAAATCGACAGGGCACGAAGTGCCCATGCTCTGTTATGTTAACCGTCCCAGGAGGGGGACGCAGACATCCTTGCATCATGGTGCAAGGATGCCTACGCCAGCGCATGGCTGCAGTTTGTGCACCAGCGCAGGGGAAAGCACAGATATGCGTCATATTCTTGTAAATATGTTGCATCCCTTTGCTTCGGAAGTGCCGCAGTCAAAGGGCTTGCGGTGCCACGCTGCACGCCTTCCTTGTAGATCTGCCCCTGGATGTGGAGCGCAACCTGAGGAAGGCAGTAGCAAACATTCATCCACAGATTGACCGTCTGTAGCAAAAAACAGGCACACCCGTCACAATTATGTTGGTGGTGTTATCAATCAATGTCATTGTGTAAAACAAAGCATCCTAGTTAAAACAATTTGTGCACATTTTATATAGGAAAATGGTTGTTTGAGCTGTGTAATAGCCTTTCATTTCAGTACACCCACTCACATACCTGCACTTTACTAGACGCTCTTATTGTGTTGAACATTATTTGCTGGATATGGCCCGGGATATTCAAGCAGCGGTCAATTATGTAGTGTTCCAGATTCCTGAAATTTCGGTCAGGTGGTGGGGGGGCCCAACAGCTAAAAAAATTGAGCTGGGGGGCTCAACCTACAAAAGTTTGAAGACCTCTGCTTTAGAACAGGTGTCTCCAAACTGGAGAGCGGGCCCATCATGTGGGGGGTGGGGGGTCTTAAGCGATCCCAGAGGGTGGCGCCAAGCTCTGGTTAAAGACGCATCATGCTGATAGCAGTACTTTGTTTCTTAATTTTAAGCTGAAATCAAATGATCAGCAGTAAGCCACTCTGTAATGGGCCATCACTAACATCTTTTGTCATTCATATGTACCTAGGAGTATGTGTCAAAAGGGAAGGGACTCCAAATATTCTTCCACGCCCATTTCAGATTTTTATTTATTTATTTATTTATGTATGCAATTTTATATAGCGCGGACTTTACCCAAAGGTGTCAGAGCGCTTCACAAAAGGACGAATAGTGATACACGAGGAACAAAATACAGAATACAAAAGCAAACAATAAGTTACATGGATCAAAAGTGACACTAGTGAGCAACCAAAATACATGAGGTAGCAATCGGTGCATTACAGGAGAAAAAAGTGATATGGGTGCAGGTTACAAAAACGTACAAAATACAAGTAAAAGTATAATACTGCAATAAAAGGCAGACACTCCAGCACAAGAACAAACGTTACGTAGGCAATGGTGGCACTTGTGCAAGTATCTAAAACAAACAAAATGTGCGAGGTAGTAAACGGTGTGTTACAAGACAAAAGTGACGTGTGCAAGTTCCAAAAGGGTACCATACACAGGTTTTGGGATATTACTAAACATTTAAACTATCAGAACACACTGGGGAGGAGGTACCATAACCCTGGCCAATAGACTTTCCAATAATGGGAGGTCTTCCTTCAGACGAAGGCAAGGGTGTGAGTTAGACTTAGAGGTGTCTTTGGAGGAGGAGAACTTTAAGGTCCAGTTTGAAGGCCTGAGAGGAGGAGGTAGTCCGGAGCTGAGGCGGGAGTGAGTTCCAGATTCTCACTGCGTTGCCTGAAAAGGATTGGGCCATCGATCTTTCCTTCTTGAAAGTGGGGGGTTCAAGCAGAAAATGTTCCGCATTCCGAGATGGTCTAGAGCCTCCGGTAATCACACTCTGGATACTTTGGTATGTTTGTAAGCCCTAGTTAACCAGAATAGTATATCTGGCAATCACGTATTTCATTGCATTTTTAAAAGTTTTAACATAACTGTAATGTTTAAAGAAGTCTAGACATATTTAAACAATGTAATTGTAAAAGGGGGGGAAACGTGAGTTTGTTTGTATACTGGGGGCACGGAATTATACATTTGAAGGCCACGGCCCATAAGTGAAGAGAGGCAGCCCTTCCCCTTAACGTAGAGCGCCCCCCTCCTCAACCCGTCCGGGGCCTTAATCGCATGATGGTTTTACCAGGGCTTTTGATGCTGTGAAAACAAAGGCCCTGTGCATTGTGCCAACTGTCAGTTCTGGTTCAGGGAGGGAATAGGAGATGAGCTGGGCCCCAGTGCCCGTAGGCAGTTTCAAAGGGGCCTTTGATCTTTATTTAACAAGCCTGACTCCCCGCCCACAAGCCTTCCAACACACCCAAGTTCAGGGAGTGGGCGAAAAAGGGCTATATTTACTGACACCAAGCGCCTCGACCTGGCTCACTTACTGGTAGGCTGCACATTGCACACTGCATGCTGGGGGAGGGGTACAACCGGAGGCATGCAGAGTCTGTGAGTCATAGAGCAGGCAGGAAGTATGCGGTCTGAAGGGGCCCCGCAGCACAGGGAAGAACTGCTTCTAAGTAGGGGAAAAGCTGAAGCCCGTGTAGAGACTGAAGCAGCACTACCACTTAAAATGAGAAGACACATGCTTAATAGAACAGAGTACAAAACTGTGTATCCGTAGACCATACACTGCCCGTGAGAAAACACCAAGCCAAGAGATGAACAGGAACAAGGGTATTACTACAGAGAAACCAAGGGGCAGGCGCGAGGTCAAAAGCACAGAGTAAGAAATATGAGTGACCCACTTATTTATTCATTTTGTATTTCACGAACCAATCAGCGGGGGGGGGGGAGGCACCCTCCTTCAAACCCCGAAAGCTGCGGACATGTCCTAAAAAACAAGCATTTGCAATGCAATGGTCTCGGCATCATTAAAGGTAGAGCTATTGGCATTGCTCATGACATTTTTTTTTCTTTAAATCAAAAATAAATGGCATTGTCATTAACATTGCCAATACACAGCACTCTGCACTCAACAGCACACACTACTCTGCACACTCACTCTGCACTCACTGCTCTGCACACTCACTCTGCACTCACTGCTCTGCACACTCACTCTGCACTCACTGCTCTGCACACTCACTCTGCACTCACTGCTCTGCACACTCACTCTGCACTCACTACTCTGCACTCACTACTCACTACTCTGCACTCACTACTCACTACTCTGCACTCACTACTCTGCACTCACTACTCTGCACTCACTACTCTGCACTCACTACTCTGCACTCACTACTCTGCACACTCTCTCTGCACTCACTACTCTGCGCACTCACTACTCACTACTCCGCACTCACTACTCTGCACTCACTACTCACTACTCTGCACTCACTACTCTGCACTCACTACTCTGCACTCACTACTCTGCACTCACTACTCACTACTCTGCATCACTACTCTGCACTCACTACTCTGCACTCACTACTCTGCACTCACTACTCTGCATTACCACTCTGCATTACCACTCTGCACTACCACTCTGCATTACCACTCTGCATTACCACTCTGCATTACCACTCTGCACTCACTACTCTGCACTCACTACTCTGCACTCACTACTCTGCACTCACTACTCTGCACTCACTACTCTGCACTCACTACTCTGCATTACTACTCTGCATTACCACTCTGCACTCACTACTCTGCACTCACTACTCTGCACTCACTACTCTGCACTCACTACTCTGCACTCACTACTCTGCACTCACTACTCTGCACTCACTACACTGCACTCACTACTCTGCACTCACTACTCTGCACTCACTACTCTGCACTCACTACTCTGCACTCACTACTCACTACTCTGCACTCACTACTCTGCACTCACTACTCTGCACTCACTACTCTGCACTCACTACTCTGCACTCACTACTCACTACTCTGCATTACCACTCTGCACTCACTACTCTGCACTCACTACTCTGCACTCACTACTCTGCACTCACTACTCTGCACTCACTACTCTGCACTCACTACTCTGCACTCACTACACTGCACTCACTACTCTGCACTCACTACTCTGCACTCACTACTCTGCACTCACTACACTGCACTCACTACTCTGCACTCACTACTCTGCACTCACTACTCTGCACTCACTACTCTGCACTCACTACTCTGCACTCTGCACTCACTACTCTGCACTCACTACTCTGCACTCACTACTCTGCACTCACTACACTGCACTCACTACACTGCACTCACTACACTGCACTCACTACACTGCACTCACTACTCTGCACTCACTACTCTGCACTCACTACTCTGCACTCACTACTCTGCACTCACTACTCTGCACTCACTACACTCTGCACTCACTACTCTGCACTCACTACTCTGCACTCACTACTCTGCACTCACTACTCTGCACTCACTACACTGCACTCAGCACTCTACACTCAGCACTCTGCACTCACTACTCTGCACTCACTACTCTGCACTCACTACTCTGCACTCTGCACTCACTGCTCTGCACTCACTACTCTGCACTCACTACTCTGCACTCACTACTCTGCACTCACTACTCTGCATTACCACTCTGCACTCACTACTCACTACTCTGCATTACAACTCTGCACTCACTCTCTGCATTACCACTCTGCACTCACTACTCACTACTCTGCATTACAACTCTGCACTCACTCTGCACTCATTTAATAGGTCTCACCGTTTTCTGCATACTTTTGTGAGAGACTGTTCTATTTCCTTGTCACTATTTCGTTCCATACTTCGTCTTTTGTTTGTAAAATGCGGGTACATTTCCTGTTTGTCTCCAATGCCGTCGTTTTGTTTAGTCTGCAAATTCTTCTTTCAAAGAGATCTTTTAAAAGTTTACATCATGAAAACGTCTCGCAAAACATAATTTCAGGCCGCCTGTCACATTACACAGTAGGAGGCACTTTAAATATAGAATCGAGTATGCCCCCGGAATGCCGCCGCGCCCGCCCCGGAAGTCAGGCACGGTCGCCTGTGACGGGGGCGGAGCCACGTTCAGAGCGGAAGAGGAGGCAGGCGGAGTCGTTGCGTCTCGCGGCCCGGGGCTCCTGTGAGCGGTGTGGAGCCCCGGGGCCGCGCCAGCAGGAGGTTGGGCGCCGCGTGCTGAGCAGAGTCCCCGACATTGGCCAGGTAAGTTCAAAAAAAGGCTGGGGGGGGCTTGGTGCACTTGTGTGTGTGTGTGCGTGTATGCTCGTGTGTGTATGTATGCGTGCGACGGTGACGGCGGGGGAGGGAGGGAGGGAGGGGGGGGCCTCGGTGCACGTGTGTGTGTGTGTGTGTGTGCGCGCGTGTGTGTATGTGTCAGGGGGGGTGTCTCTGTATGTATGTATGTGCGTGCGTGCATGGGCGCTTGTGTGTGTGTATGCGCATGCGTGTGGGGTGCTTGCGCTTCCCAGGAGACAGCGCCTGGCCACAGCGCGCGTTCCAGTTAGAAATCGCCTGGAAGGATGCGCGTGGCCAGGACTGTCTCCTGGGACTGCTACTCGCTGACATAAGATCTCGGCGGAGACGCGCTTACGCGCGTCTTTTAGCCGAGACCTAACAAGCATTTGCAAAGCAATGGGTCTCGCATTAGGAAAGTTTGAGCTATTGGTATTGTAAATTACAATTTTTTTTATTTATGTATTGGGTTTGAAAATAGCGAAATTAATAGCTTTGTCATTTACAATGCCAATAGTTGTAACTTTTGCAAATGTGACAGCTGTAGCATTTGTAATGCAATATGTGTTGTATTTACGTGACTTAGATGTATTCAGGGCTTTAAGTGGGCCGGGTCTCAAGGGGCCTGAGCACCGGCAGTTTTTTTCAGGGGTCCTCGAAACGGGTCTCTATTAAGCTCTGTTTTGAGCCCTGACACAGGCAGCCCGTTTTTTTTCCCGGACTGCAATAACCGCTGTTTGCTGTCACTGCAGTCCGGAAAAAAGTGCCATGGCGCAAAACAAAGTCTGATAGAGACCCGTTTCGAGACAGCACCAGGCACATGGATGTGCACTGCTCACTTCCCAGTAGTAGAGAAGTTACAGCATGACGTCATGCCAGGGGAGCGTTGTAGGGGAAGGGAAATCCTTTAAGAGTCATTTTCTTTCTGGATTTCCCTTCTCTTTCTGAAACTCAGGAGCAGCAACATTGTGGTAGGGTCACCAAGGATTTAATTGGAAGCTTTGTCAATATTATCTACAAGTCATAGTTGCAGCTTATTTATCTTCTGCAAGTAATAACCATTGACAAAGCCAATATTCCTTACTTGTATGATGTTACTTGTATCAAATATCTGGATGCAATGACGGAAACAGCAAAATACAAGTCGGGCTGCACACTATGCTAAGCACAGATTTTTTGCGTAAGTGATTTAAAGCCACGCCCCTAATTACACTGGCCACACCCCTTTGCGAGACCCCCCAGTTTTTCCATCCCACTTAAAGCCCTGGATGTATTGATATTACAAATATCAATCAATCAATCAATCAATCAAAAGAAGCTTTATTCGGTTTCAGTTTCAAGAATCCATAAAAGCACATAAAAATATAAAACAGACATTACATAGCTTTCATTATTACATTAGATAAAAACCCATTTCATAAATACAGAGAGAAACTAACCGAATGGCCAATATAAAAGAAAGTCAATTCATTGACAATCTAAAACACAAAAGGCTCTTTAAAAAAGGTTGTCACACTATACAGAGTGAAATCGTCCTCCAACATTTGTAATCTGAGTAGGGCAGGTCTACATTGGAGTTGTCATGGCCTCTGAGCATGGGCACAGCCCCCACCCCTAGAGATAACATCAAAAGCCTGGGGGTGTGGATAGATAAATTGTTGACCTTCGACATGCAGGCAACCAAAGTCTCTGCGACCTGTTTTGGCCTCCTAAGGATGGTAAAAAAAATCCTTCCACTTCTTCCCTTTGAGGCCAGACAGATAGTCATACAAGGCTTAATTCAATCTCGCCTAGATTTTAACAATGCTCTGTACCTCGGGGCGCCGGAGTACACACTTCAAAAACTGCAACGCCCAGACCCAGAGATCAGCCACCCCTTGGTATCGCCATACGAACCCACCAAAGCTCTCCGATCTTCACACGCCTTCCTAGCCCAAATCCCAAGGATTCACAGAGCGAGGGCCGGAGGTCGATCCTTCGCATATAAAGCCCCGAAAATATGGAACACCTTACCACTTCATCTTAGAGCAGACTCTAACCTACTGAGCTTTCGCAAGAAGCTTAAAACCTTTCTTTTTAATCAATAGAGTTGCCTCACCCCACTTCTTTTTTCAGAGCACTGATGGTAGTTTTAGCGCCTGGACGCCTCAGGGCAGCTGTTAGCGCTCAATAAAAACGATTTTCATTTCATTTCATTATATTGTCTCAGTCTCCATTTTTTAAATAAGCTGAGTATGTACCTTCGCCTGATTGTGGTGTAAAATTTACAAAATAGGATGCAGTGTAACATGGATTGTTGAGATACATCGTCACAAGGACAAGGGGTCAGGGATCTAGACCAGGAGTTAACCTCGGGGAAAGTGGTTAATCTAAAGAAGCTGCCCCCCCTAAAGCGGGTTAGCAGCATACGGGAATAACTACTCTGGGTGATTACTAAGTATCTCTGAAGACCTTGGCCATCTGACATCGAGTGATTTTGCATGACAGACACTTTCTTAGTCTCCAGCGGCCACCTAGCCTCTTCCAAGTAAATAAGACAGATTACCTTCAGTTTCTTCCTAGAAATGTCTATCATACTAGACGGGTTGTCAAAATATTCCTGATGGCCAATGGCTATTAGGAAATGTCTCACATACCTGAACCACTCTATTTTCTTACTCCCCTTACAAATAACAAAGGTTTTTAATTTTTTTTAAAATAATTAATACTTAAATCAAAGTTATTGTAATTTTTAATGGCAATAGCTTAAACTTTTGTAAATAACTTTTGTGAAGATTATGTTCAGTGTATTTTATTGTGACGAAAATCCAAGAACAGAAGTGAAATATTAACATCTTTTTGTGACATTTGTAATAAAGCTTGAAACATTGAGTGTACATATTTGAACCAGCTGTGGTTGAATGGTTGCACAGATTGATACTGTGGTGGTGCTGAGTGATGTTGTGGTGGCGCTGAGTGATGCTGTGGTGGTGCTGAATGATGCTGTGGTGATGCGATAGATAGATAGATAGATAGATAGATAGAGTGAGTGCGATAGATAGGTAGAGGGAGGGCGATAGATAGATAGACAGATAGATAGAGTGAGGGAGACCGATAGATAGATAGATAGATAGATAGATAGATAGATAGATAGATAGATAGATAGATAGATAGATAGATAGAGTGAGGGCGATAGATAGATAGAGTGAGGGCGATAGATAGATAGATAGATAGATAGATAGATAGATAGATAGATAGATAGATAGATAGATAGATAGATAGATAGATAGATAGATAGAGTGAGGGCGATAGATAGATAGATAGTGTTATTATGTGGCGTGTAATTATGTGGCACTGAGTGGTATTTGGAGTGTATGTTGCATTGTAATTATGTAGCATATAATTATGTGGCACTGAGTGGTATTGTGTGGAGTGTGTGTTGCATTCAGTAGAGTGTAATTATGTGGTGTGTAATTATGTGGCACTGAGTGGTATTTGGAGTGTATGTTGCGTTGAGCGCAGTGTAATTATGTAGCATATAATTATGTGGCACTGAGTGGTATTCTCTGGAGTGTATGTTGTATTCAGTAGAGTAATTGTGTGGTGTGTAATTATGTGGCACTGAGTGATATTGTTTGGAGTGTATGTTGCATTGAGTGCAGTGTAATTATGTAGCATATAATTATGTGGCACTGAGTGGTATTTGGAGTGTATGTTGCATAGAGTGCTTTGTAATTGCTCATTGACAATTGTGTGTACTTGAGGAGAGATGGGAGAGGAGAGGGGAGAGTTAGGAGAGGGGAGAGAGATGGGAGACGGGAGGGGAGAGAAGGGAGAGTGAGGAGAGAGGGGAGGAAAGAGGGGAGAGAGAAGAGCGGGGAGAGGAGAGAGGGGAGAGGAGAGAGGGTAGAGAGGAGATGGGAGAGGGGAGAGTGAGGAGAGGGGAGAGTAAGGAGAGAGAGGAAGGAAAGGAGAGGGGAAAGTGGTAAGAGAGGAGAGTGGTGAGAGGAGAGAGTGGTGAGAGGGGAGAGTGGTGAGAGGGGAGAGTGGTGAGAGGGGAGAGTGTTGGAAGGGGAGAGTGGTGGAAGGGGAGAGTGGTGAAAGGGGAGAGTGGTGAAAGGGGAGAGAAGGGAGAGTGGTGATAGTGTGGTGGGGAGAGGGGTGAGAGAGGTGAGGGGGAGAGTGGTGAGAGGGGAGAGTGGTGAGAGGGGAGAGTGGTGAAAGGGTAGAGTGGTGAGAGGAGAGAGTGGTGATAGTGTAGAGGGGAGAGTGGTGTGAGTGGTGAGAGGGGAGAGTGGTGAGGGGAGGAGAGTGGGAAGAGGGGTGATAGGAGAGAGTGTTGAGAGGGTAGAGTGGTGAGAGGGTAGAGTGGTGAGTGGGTAGAGTGGTGAGAGGGTAGAGTGGGTAGAGGGTAGAGTGGTGAGAGGGGAGAGTGGTGAGAGGGGAGAGTGGTGAGAGGGGAGAGTGGTGAGAGGGGAGAGTGGTGAGAGGGGTGAGTGGTGAGAGGAGAGAGTGGTAAGGGGAGAGTGGTGAGAGGAGAGTGGTGAGAGGGGAGAGTGGTGAGAGGGGCGAGTGGTGAGAGGGGTGAGAGGGAGAGAGTGGTGAGAGGATACAGTGGTGAGAGGGGAGAGGGGTGAGAGGGGAGAGGGGAGGGTGGTGAGTGGGGAGAGTGTTGAGAGAGTAGAGTGTTGAGAGGGGAGAGTGTTGAGAGGGGAGAGTGTTGAGAGGGTAGAGTGTTGAGAGGGTAGAGTGGTGAGAGGGTAGAGTGGTGAGAGGGTAGAGTGGTGAGTGGGTAGAGTGGGTAGCGGGTAGAGTGGGTAGTGGGTAGAGTGGTGAGAGGGGAGAGTGGTGAGAGGGGAGAGTGGTGAGAGGAGAGAGTGGTGAGGGGAGAGTGGTGAGAGGAGAGTGGTGAGAGGGTGTAATGGCTGACTTTTTCTAGCTCCTTTGAGAGGGAGAATGATGGAGAGTGACTCCAGTCTATCATCCTTATAGCATAGGGATTAGGACTATAGATAGAATCTCTGTCTTTTACATAGTAGGGTATTTTCGTGCCCCTTTCTTTAGAGTAGGGCTTATGAATACAAGCTAGGGGATAAATATATAAGTATTAATCATGATCTGCCCTTTTGCTAGCGTGTTAGGATATTTTCCATGGAGTTATGCGTATTGTGGGCCCTGTAGGCCTTAAACAGGACAGACTCCATCTTGCCCTCTGCCTGGTAGCTCGAGAGGCCTTTTAGGTCAAGTGTAATGTTTTAGTTTCAAGCTGTTGTTCGCTTGGAGAGAACCGGCTCAGGCTGGCCCTTATCGAAGGAATGTATTTTTCTCCACTCCGAAGACACAACTTCAGGCCGGCCGGCTGGGAACGTGTCCTTGGTACGGGGAGGTGCAAGAATTTGGTGGGCGGCAGGTTGCTGGCCGTAGCTTTCCATGAAGGAACATGCTTTGATATTAGCGAAGGTGTTAGTCAGTCGAGAGTCAGTTTGTAGGCGGCATCTAGCCGTTAGCATCTCTGCCATTAATTATTCCATGGCGGACAGTTGCCATCTTTGAAGTCCGAGAAAGATTTAAGACCGAGACTCTCTGAGAAAGACTGAAGGAGAATTAGCGCGGAGCGCACTGAAACAGAGAGAGAGAGAGATACGGTAGCTAATAACCAGCAAGGTTCCAGTGGCCTGGAGGGAAGCAGACGAGATTGAGCCTAGCGGTGCAGACGTATACTTGTGACGGCTGGGGTGTGACTGCGAGACGAGCCAGGACACAGAGACGAGAAGGGAACCTAGATGACTGCCGAGTCCCGACTTCACATTAATAAGGTGACATCCGCCCTTTCCATAATAAGCGCGCATTCTAATCTTTGCCTTTTCTTTGCCTAATCTGTGTTGCATAGTACTGTGTTATATGTTTATTGACAATAAATATCCTAGTTCTTAGTGAACTGATATGTGCCGTGTATTCTTGTTCAATCTTGGTAAACGTGGCTTCTAGTTGGTTGTTGTTTATTTGAATGGATGAGTAACCCCAATCAAGTAAGTGGTGATCAAATAAATAGGGAGCGAGTGGACCTTTGATGCCAAGAATAAGAGGTACATTATACTATTCGGAGACCGTACCAAATTCTATTATTATAGTTTCATCCCAAGTAGACAAAGGAGAAATCGTTCCGATAGGTGTTCATAGGAATGTGGTCGTCGTTGATATACGGCGTTAGTGAGAGCGTTGGGGTGGATTACCAACGTGTATACCCACAGGATTGTGGCTTGTGTAAGTGAGAGCGTTGGGGGGGATTACCAACGTGTAGGTTTGCCGGATTGTAAACCGTTTGGAAAAGAGAGCATTGGGTTCTGCAGGCCCATGTGTAGACACGCCGGATTGTGTGTCATATCTGCCCTGGGGTAGATCAGTCTGGGTCGGAGTGGCCGCGAGACTAACTGATGTGAATAAGATATGGTAGAAAACCTATGCATGTTTATTGCTATTCCCCATCCTTAGGTACATATATATATATATCTATATCTATTGTGAATACGTTCTAAGGAGGGAGGTGAGTATGTTCTGGCTGGGTTAGAGGGGCCCCTAGGGGCTGATCCCATCTAAACGGAAAATCCGGCCATTACATCTGGCGTCACGAACTGTTTACGAAGCCTGTGTGCGCTGTATTGTTTTGATCTTGTTTGTTTGCGCCTCGGCTCGTACGTATAATATTTTGTGTATAATTGTGTATATAATTTTTGTGTGTCAATATGTTTGCGAAAAAATCACCGTCGGTTTTTAAGTTGCCTATTCAGATTCCCGGCTGGGAGTCTACGCCTTACGAGGCTTTGGCCCGTGAGTGGGCCGATTCTACTGGTTTGAGTGAAAATTGGTCTTCTTGTTTGGAGCAGGCGGAGCCTGCTGATGTGGTATCATGCTTACAGAAAGCGCCAGTGGTGAAAGGTGATGAGCTTCCTATTTTAGGACGCAGGGGTTGGATTGTTCTTAATGCATACAGAATTCTTCATGAGAAGTTTGTTCAGCTGCAGAAGCAGTTTAAGGACGTGGAAGGACAGTGTGTTGAGTTGCAAAATGCGCATACTCTTTTGCGCTGTCAAAATAAATTGCTTGCTGATAAACTTGAAACATATCAGACCATAGCCGAAAGAGCTGCGGTCCGCATTGCTCGATATAAGTACAAACATCGTCGTGGTCGTGTGTCTACACGGAAAGTGCGTCTGGTCGTAGCAAAGGCCGGAATGGACTGGAACCCTGATGAGTGGGATGGTAATATCTGGGATTCAAATGCTTCAGACTCCTCGGCTGAGGAGGGTGATAAGCGCGAATCTTCTCGCTCCGGACGTGATTGTAAATCTGCTTCTTATACTGATACTGTCGCTCACAGCGACCGTGCTCGCTCTTCCCATTCAGGTGACGTACCTTGCCCGATTGTTCTGCTAAATCTAAGATGCGGGCTTCCTCGGAGGCCCTTCCTGAGGTTTCTGCTCATCCCGTGTTTCGTCGCAAATTACAACAAGCTCCTGGTAATCCGGGTGGTGTTGCTCTGGATAGTATTGAAGATTTTACTCAACAGGAGGTTAGTGACATTTTACAACGATTTCGTCAACGGCCTGGTGAGGCCTTGCTTACATGGATGGTGCGCCTTTATGAGCTCGGTGCTGCCGGTATTATGCTTGATGCTGTTGATTGCTTACGGTTTTGCTCTTTGAGTTCTGATTCCACTATTCAAGATCATTTTCGGAACTATAATGGTGCTGGTCAAATTACTTTGCTCCAGCTTGCGTCTGACGGCTGTAACCATAAATATCCTACTGAATCTGATTGGCCTGTTAATGACAAGCCATGGTACACTTTGCGCGATGCTTTGCAACGTTTAAAGGAGGAAGTCATGAAAACTGCTATCTTTCTCAGTACTTCTGACAGATTGCTGGATGGTCTTTTAACATCTTCTGTGCGTAATCGCATTATCCGTTCTTCGCCTGTTGCTTACAAGCAGGTTATGATGACTTTGTTGATTAATCAAACTGGCAATCCTTTGTCTACTGTGCTTGAATCTGTTCGTCAGCTTGGTGAGCTGGGTGAGTGGTTTAAACCTGAAAGACAATCTCGACCTGAGGGTCGTACTGCTGGGGACTATAAGTTCTCTAGACGTGACATGTTTCTTGCTCTTATTGCTGATGGTGTCAAAAGGGAGGACATTGACGGTGAGCCTAATAATCGCTTATGGGATATGTTTCGTAAGCGTGGTTTAGATCGGAAGGAGGGTGCCCGTCGTGTGAGGAAGAATGAGTATGACCGTGGTTCTGATGACAGTGGTGATGAGAGACGACGTGTGGATTCTGATCGCCGTGATGATCGGCGTTATGAACGTGATGTGTCCCCTCATCGTGATTACGAGAGAGGGAGAGAGGGGGAAAAAGAAAGGGGGAGAGATGATCGTGTTTCCAACCGACATAGAGAGGAGAGGAGTTATTCCCCTGAAATGAAAAGAAGGGAGGATCGTAACAGACTTTCTGACCGTAATTCACAGTATTTTGAAAATGACAAAAATCCGTTTCGTAATGGAGATGGATATGAACAAGACATTTTGATACCAAAGAAAACAGAGAGCATTTACCCTGATTTGTCCTGGTTGACAGAACGCAGGAAAAATGACTAGGAAATAGGTCAAGCTCCAGTACACAAGTGGGCTCACAGAGACAACAGACCCTATGTAGATATTGAGATTTTTTGGAAACATCGTAATATCCAAAGGGCCCGAGCATTAGTAGATACAGGAGCGGAGGCCACTTTAATTCACGGAAAATCAAAGAAATTTAAAGGACAGTTTTTCACAATTACTGGTTTAGGTGGAAAAGAAACCCCCGCAGTACAAACTACACTTGAAATTAAAATTGGTAGGATTCCTCGTAGGGAATATTCTGTGTTAGTTGTGCCACTTTTGGAGTATATAATTGGAATTGATATTCTAAAAGGAATGACTTTGTATCTGGATGATGGTTGTTATCAATTTGGAACTAGACATTATATTTCGACCAGACCCGTACGGGTTGGCCGTTTACAGATGCCTCCCATTAAAATTCCTCTAGCTACGAAAGTGGTTTCTCAGAAACCATATCGTATCCCAGGTGGTCATGAGGAAATTAATGCTACAATTCAGGATTTGGTTGACGCAGGAGTTATAACTCCGGTCACGTCTGCTTGGAATAACCCCATCTGGCCCGTGCGCAAAAGTGATAATTCTTGGCGCATGACTGTTGATTATCGAGAATTGAATAAACATACACCTAAATTGGCTGTTGCAGTACCAGACATTGTCACTTTGATTCAGAGAATTCAAAAGCATCCAGGTACATGGTATGCGTCTATTGATATTGCTAATGCTTTCTTTTCAATTCTGATTGCCCCCGAGTGTCAGGAACAATTCAGTTTTACATGGAATGGACGTCAAATGACGTTCCGGAGTCTTCCTCAAGGTTATGTACACAGTCCCACGATCTGTCACCGGCTGGTGGCAGAGCATTTGTCTGAAGTGTCCGCTAATCCACAGATACAGGTGTGTCATTATATTGATGACATTTTGATTCAAGGTGAGACGCAAGATCAGGTACAGTCCCATTTAGATCAGATCCTTGATTGTTTGCGAGCAAAAGGTTGGGAAATTAATCCTGATAAATTACAAGGTCCATCCCAAAATGTAACATTTTTAGGAATTAATTGGCATGAAGGTCACAGAGAAGTGATCCCACAGGTGAAGCGAAAAATCCTAGATTTTGCAGTTCCAAAGAATAGGAAAGAGGCTCAGGGTTTCATTGGTTTGTTTGGCTTTTGGCGTCAGCATATTCCCCATTTGAGTCAGATTTTAGCTCCGTTATATCGAGTCACTCGTAAGAAGAATGCGTTTGAATGGGGTGAATCACAACAGAATGCTTTTAATTTGGCGAAAGAAGCAATTCAGTATGCTTTGGATTTGTGGCCGGTGGGTGAAGGTGATGTGGACTTGAATGTGTCCGTGGAAGGTCTGTATGCCAATTGGAGTCTGTGGCAAAAGCAGGGCAGACAAAAAGTGCCATTAGGTTTTTGGACTAAAAAGTTACCTGAGGCTGGTGAGCGTTATTCACCTTTTGAAAAACAATTACTTGCATGTTACTGGGCTCTGGTGGATACCGAGCAATTGACCCTAGGCCATGCTGTGGTTTTGAGACCTGAAATTCCTATTATGCAGTGGGTTTTGAGTTCGCTGAAATCTCATCGAATTGGACATGCTCAAGAGGCGAGCGTGATTAAATGGAAATGGTACATTCAGGACAGGGCACGTGTGGTCCGAAAGGTGTGGCAGTTTTACATGAGCGAGTGGCGCAGGCGCCCTCCAATGAGACTGGAAGTGATTGTTCCGTACCCGTAGTGCAGGAATCTCCCGTCAAGTGGGGTAAATCATTTGATGATCTGTCCGCGGAGGATAGAAAACATGTGTGGTTTACGGATGGTTCAGCGAGGTTCATTGGTGAGAAACGACATTGGAAAGCCGTCTCCTATAATCCAATCACGCAGAAATTATTGAGTACAACTGGTGATGGTAAGAGTAGTCAATATGCTGAACTCTATGCAGTTTACCAAGTTTTGAAACAGGAATTGCCTGGCACATGTCATATTTTCACTGATTCCTGGTCCACTGCTAATGGACTGGTGGTGTGGTTACCAACATGGCATTCTCATAATTGGGAATTGCATTCAAAAGAACTGTGGGGAAAAGAATTATGGCAAGAAATTTGGGAGTTGCTCCCACAAAGTACTGTAACAATTTTTCACGTGGATGCTCATACTCCGATAGACTCCCTTGATAAATTCTTTCATAACATTGCAGATGAGAAATCTAAAATTGCTGAGGCAGTGGTGGACATGCAAGATTCTGATTTGGCGGGACTGGCGAAATGGGCCCACCAGAAAGCGGGACATTTTGGAGAGAAAGCCACTAGCAGGTGGGCTGCCGATCGAGGAATTCATATTCCTTTTTCTTTGATTAAATATGTCATTCTGCATTGTCCCATTTGCCAGCATTCTAGAAAGAAGCAGGTGCCTCAAATTGTTCGAGGCCAGTTACATCGAGGAAAATTGCCCGCTCAAATTTGGCAGATTGATTATATCGGCCCGCTCCCTATGAGCAAAAATTGTCAGTATGTCTGTACAGTTGTTGATACTTATAGTGGCCTTTTGGTCGCTTTCCCTTGCAAGAACGCTACCCAAGTGAATACCATTAAGACCCTGGAGTTGCTTATTTTGTACTATGGTGTTCCATTCCAAATTCAATCTGATAACGCATCCCACTTTCGTGGAAGATTGGTACAGGAATTCTGTGTGGAAAATAACATCGATTGGGTGTTTCACATTCCATATTATCCACAGGCTTCGGGACTGATTGAGAGAATGAATGGTTTGCTAAAAGAACAATTGCGTAAATTGACAGATGACCATTATAAAAATTGGAGAGACCTTTTGTTTCAGGCATTGTTGATTTTAAATAATCGCCCTTTGTTACATGCTGAATCCCCTTTTATGCGTCTGTTTCCTCCAAATGTGGATGTAAAGCCTAATGCCTACGGCCATACCACCCTGAATGCGCCCGATCTCGTCCGTGGATGTAAAGCCTAATTCCCTGTCCAACACTGTCATGTATTGGGAAATTACCCCCGGTGCTTTAGCTCCATGTAGAGCGACCCCAGGTTCCGCAGGCCTAGACCTGCATGCTTTAAAGGATGCAAATTTACAAGGAAAAGACCGAATCATTGTTGAAACTGGCATTGGTGTCTGTATACCTGCCGGTAGTTTTGGATTAATTGCCCCCAGATCAGGCCTTGCCCTGAAAGGTATTCAGGTACTCGGAGGAGTAATTGACAGTGACTATCAGGGAGAGATTAAGGTTCTCTTGCTTAATAGCAGTGAGACTGAATTATTGATCAAAAAGTCTGACCGTGTTGCTCAGTTACTGATTATGCCTGTCTTCAGTGGTGAGATCAAGAAAGGCTCTGCCCCAACGTTGCTAACTGTGCGAGGACAAAAAGGCTTCGGATCGTCTGATCTTCCTGGAGCTAAAATATGGGTGCAATCGCCTAAACATCCCCCTGAACAGGCTGATATTATTGCGACCGGTCATGACAACACCGTTTTGGTGATGAAGCCAGGGAAAGATAGCTGGGAAGCTGTCCCAGCTGATAAATGTTACCTACGAGAATGATTAAGGCCTGTGTTTATATTTTTCCAGATCATTCTCTGGACTGCTGCTGCAGGATGTGTCGCCGTTGGACTCCTTTTGGCCTGCTACGCCGGGAGAGGAGAGGATCCACCGACTTCGGTTGATTGGAAAACCCGGGTTCCGCGTTCCTTTGCTGCATGGGACTCCTCTGCCAATTTCTGGATCGCTCTGGCTAAGAAAGTGACGAACTCTCCACATTTCTGTCTTACCCCCATGAGGTCTGTGACTGACATTTTGGCGACCTGCTTGGTTGCCGTCCCAGCATCCACTGAGACTTTACGGCATATCTTTAATATTTCGAATGCTCGACCAAATATTATTCTGGGCGATTTCGCGGCCCATGAATTTTGCCCCTTATGTACTGTTCTTCCTGACCTCGATACCCCTATTCATTCCCAAATCACAACTTTCAATATCACACCAGGTGATTTATGTTTCATTATGACATGTGATCCCAAAGCTATCACCGAATGTCTTAAGATAAAGATTCAGGCTGCTACTTCTTTTTCAGCTCATCAACGATTGCTGTGTTTAAAGAGACTTCCAAATTCATGTGTTTCCGTCAAAAATAATATGACATGTAAACGTTTATTGGTTGCCCCTAGTTATTATCGTTCCATGTTATTACCTTCTGGCTGGCTCTTTTCCTGCGGGAACTCGTCTTGGCCCTATATTCCCGCAAATATTTCCGGTGGTCCATGTGCTATTACTAGATTGAGTTTATTGATGTTTTCTTCACATCCTAGTTCACATTCCCGTATGGTACGAGATTCGATGTCATTACATGAAGACTGTGATTCCTCTGTTCATCTCTACTCTAAATCGGAATATCTTGGTTTAGCTTTTTCCATTATTGGTGTCCCTGCATTGGCCGTGTATAATGCCAAAACTATTGGCAAGATGGCCTGCTGGATGGTTAAATCCATCAATCAAACCTCTATTGTATTATCTGATCTGCTATTAGATGCCCAGGGTGAACGTAGAGCTATTTTACAGAATCGCGCAGCAATTGATTACCTTTTGTTAAAACATGGACATGAATGTTCTGATTTTGAGGGCCTATGCTGTTTTAATTTGTCCGACCATTCTAAATCAATCCAAGCCCATATTGACAAACTCCACGACTTGACTACAGAAATTAGACGACATATTGATCAGGGTTTATTTGACTGGTTCTTTAATTGGTTACCTGACTTGCATTCTTTACGACAGATTTTAGGGGGAATTATTGTTGCCATTTGTATCTTAATAGCTGTCTGTTGCTCTATTCAGTGCATTCCTTCCCTGCTCCAATTTTGTAGACTTAGCAAAAGACATAGATCCGTTAATTTTGTTTCCTATTATTCTTCTACTGATGTGAGTTCCATATAGAATATAGTTAATAGACTGGAGTCAAGGGGTGTAATGTAATGGCTGACTTTTTCTAGCTCCTTTGACAGGGAGAATGATGGAGAGTGACTCCAGTCTATCATCCTTATAGCATAGGGATTAGGACTATAGATAGGATCTCTGTCTTTTACATAGTAGGGTATTTTCGTGCCCCTTTCTTTAGAGTAGGGCTTATGAATACAAGCTAGGGGATAAATATATAAGTATTAATCATGATCTGCCCTTTTGCTAGCGTGTTAGGATATTTTCCATGGAGTTATGCGTATTGTGGGCCCTGTAGGCCTTAAACAGGACAGACTCCATCTTGCCCTCTGCCTGGTAGCTCGAGAGGCCTTTTAGGTCAAGTGTAATGTTTTAGTTTCAAGCTGTTGTTCGCTTGGAGAGAACCGGCTCAGGCTGGCCCTTATCGAAGGAATGTATTTTTCTCCACTCCGAAGACACAACTTCAGGCCGGCCGGCTGGGAACGTGTCCTTGGTACGGGGAGGTACAAGAATTTGGTGGGCGGCAGGTTGCTGGCCGTAGCTTTCCATGAAGGAACATGCTTTGATATTAGCGAAGGTGTTAGTCAGTCGAGAGTCAGTTTGTAGGCGGCATCTAGCCGTTAGCATCTCTGCCATTAATTATTCCATGGCGCACAGTCGCCATCTTTGAAGTCCGAGAAAGATTTAAGACCGAGACTCTCTGAGAAAGACTGAAGGAGAATTAGCGCGGAGCGCACTGAAACAGAGAGAGAGAGAGATACGGTAGCTAATAACCAGCAAGGTTCCAGTGGCCTGGAGGGAAGCAGACGAGATTGAGCCTAGCGGTGCAGACGTGTACTTGTGACGGCTGGGGTGTGACTGCGAGACGAGCCAGGACACAGAGACGAGAAGGGAACCTAGATGACTGCCGAGTCCCGACTTCACATTAATAAGGTGACATCCGCCCTTTCCATAATAAGCGTGCATTCTAATCTTTGCCTTTTCTTTGCATAATCTGTGTTGCATAGTACTGTGTTATATGTTTATTGACAATAAATATCCTAGTTCTTAGTGAACTGATATGTGCCGTGTATTCTTGTTCAATCTTGGTAAACGTGGCTTCTAGTTGGTTGTTGTTTATATGAATGGATGAGTAACCCCAATCAGGTAAGTGGTGATCAAATAAATAGGGAGCGAGTGGACCTTTGATGCCAAGAATAAGAGGTACATTATACTATTTGGAAACCGTGCCAAATTCTATTATTATAGTTTCATCCCAAGTAGACAAAGGAGAAATCGTTCCGATAGGTGTTCATTGGAATGTGGTCGTCGTTGATATACGGCGTTAGTGAGAGCGTTGGGGTGGATTACCAACGTGTATACCCACAGGATTGTGGCTTGTGTAAGTGAGAGCGTTGGGGGGGATTACCAACGTGTAGGTTTGCCGGATTGTAAACCGGTTGGAAAAGAGAGCATTGGGTTCTGCAGGCCCATGTGTAGACACGCCGGATTGTGTGTCATATCTGCCCTGGGGTAGATCAGTCTGGGTCGGAGTGGCCGCAAGACTAACTGATGTGAATAAGATATGGTAGAAAACCTATGCATGTTTATTGCTATTCCCCATCCTTAGGTACATATATATATATATATATCTATATCTATTGTGAATACGTTCTAAGGAGGGAGGTGAGTACGTTCTGGCTGGGTTAGAGGGGCCCCTAGGGGCTGATCCCATCTAAACGGAAAATCCGGCCATTACAGAGGGGAGAGTGATGAGAGGGGCGAGTGGTGAGAGGGGTGAGAGGGTAGAGAGAGTGGTGAGAGGGTAGAGAGAGTGGTGAGAGGGGAGAGTGGTGAGAATGGCGAGTGGGGAGAGGGGGGAGAGGGGAGGGTGGTAAGTGGGGAGAGCAGTGAGTGGGGAGAGTGGTGAGAGCGGTGAGAGCAGTGAGAGGGGAGAGTGGGGAGAGTGGTGAGAGGGGAGAGTGAAGAGAGGAGAGAGGAGAGGGGAGAGAGGGAAGAGGGGGCAGAGAAGAGAGTGGTGAGAGGGAAGAGTGGTGAGAGGGGAGAGTGGTGAGAGGGGAGAGTGGTGGAAGGGGAGAGTGGTGAGAGGGGAGAGTGGTGATAGTGTAGAGGGGAGAGTGGTGAGAGTGGGGAGAGTGGTGAGAGTGGTGAAAGGGGAGAGTGGTGAGAGGGGAGAGTGGTGATAGTGTAGAGGGGAGAGTGGTGAGAGTGGGGAGAGTGGTGAGAGGGGAGAGTGGTGAGAAGGGAGAGTGGTGAGAGGGGAGAGTGGTGAGAGGGTAGCGAGAGTGGTGGGAGGGGAGAGTGGTGAGAGGGGCGAGTGGTGAGAGGGGGGAAAGGGGAGAGGGGAGGGTGGTAAGTGGGGAAAGCAGTGAATGGGGAGAGTGGTGAGAGCGGTGAGGGGAGAGTGCTGAGAGTGGTGAGAGGGGAGAGTGAAGAGAGGAGAGAGAGGAGAGGGGAGAAAGGGAAGAGGGGACAGAGAAGAGAGTCGTGAGAGGGGAGAGTGGTGAGAGGGGAGAGTGGTGGAAGGGGAGAGTGGTGAGAGGGGAGAGTGGTGAGAGGGGAGAGTGGTGAGAGTGGGGAGAGTGGTGAAAGGGGAGAGTGGTTATAGGGGAGAGTGGTGATAGTGTTTAGGGGAGAGTGGTGAGAGTGGGGAGAGTGGTGAGGGGGTGAGAGAGGGGAGAGTGGTGAAAGGGGAGAGTGGTGAAAGGGGAGAGTGTTGAGAGGGGAGAGTGTTGAGAGGGGAGAGTGTTGAGAGGGTAGAGTGTTGAGAGGGTAGAGTGGAGAGAGGGTACAGTGGTGAGAGGGTACAGTGGGTAGTGGGTAGAGGGTAGAGTGGTGAGAGGGGAGAGTGGTGAGATGAGAGAGTTGTGAGGGGAGAGTGGTGAAAGGAGAGTGGTGAGAGGGGAGAGTGATGAGGGGGCGAGTGGTAAGAGGGGCGAGTGGTGAGAGGGGCGAGTGGTGAGAGGGGAGAGGGGTGAGAGGGTAGAGAGAGTGGTGAGAGGGTAGAGAGAGTGGTGAGAGGGGAGAGTGGTGAGAGGGGTGAGTGGTGAGAGGAGAGAGGGGGGAGAGGGGAGGGTGGTAAGTGGGGGGAGCAGTGAGTGGGGAGAGTGGTGAGAGCGGTGAGAGGGGAGAGTGGTGAGAGGGGAGAGTGGTGAGAGGGGAGAGTGGTGAGAGGGGAGAGTGGTGAGAGGGGAGAGTGGTGGAAGGGGAGAGTGGTGAAAGGGGAGAGTGGTGATAGGGGAGAGTGGTGATAGTGTAGAGGGGAGAGTGGTGAGAGTGGGGAGAGTGGTGAGAGGGGAGAGTGGTGAGAGGGGAGAGTGGTGATAGTGTAGAGGGGAGAGTGGGGAGAGGGGTGAGAGAGGTGAGAGAGGAGAGTGGTGAGAGGGGAGAGTGGTGAGAGGGGAGAGTGGTGAGAGGGTAGAGAGAGTGGTGGGAGGGAAGATGGTGAGATGGGCGAGTGGTGAGAGGGGAGAGGGGGGAAAGGGGAGAGGGGAGGGTGGTAAGTGGGGAGAGCAGTGAGTGGGGAGAGTGGTGAGAGCAGTGAGAGGGGAGAGTGGTGAGAGGGGAGAGTGGGAGAGTGAAGAGAGGAGAGAGAGGAGAGGGGAGAAAGGGAAGAGGGGACAGAGAAGAGAGTGGTGAGAGGGGAGAGTGGTGGGAGGGGAGAGTGGTGGAAGGGGAGAGTGGTGAAAGGGGAGAGTGGTGAAAGGGGAGAGTGGTGAGAGGGGAGAGTGGTGAGAGGGGAGAGTGGGGAGAGTGGTGAAAGGGGAGAGTGGTTATAGGGGAGAGTGGTGATAGTGTAGAGGGGAGAGTGGGGAGAGTGGTGAGAGGGGAGAGTGGTGAGAGGGGAGAGTGGTGAGAGGGGGGAGTGGTGAAAGGGGAGAGTGGTGAGAGGGGAGAGTGGTGATAGTGTAGAGGGGAGAGTGGGGATAGTGTAGAGGGGGGAGTGGTGAGAGTGGGGAGAGTGGGGAGAGTGGTGAGAGAGGTGAGAGGGGAGAGTGGTGAAAGGGTCAAGTGGTGAGAGGGGAGAGTAGTGATAGTGTGGAGGGGAGAGTGGTGAGAGGGGTGAGAGGGTAAAGTTGTGAGAGGGTAGAGTGGTTAGAGGGTAGAGTGGGTAGAGGGTAGAGTGGGTAGAGGGTAGAGTGGTTAGAGGGGAGAGAGTGGTGAGAGGGGAGAGTGGTGAGAGAAGAGAGTGGTGAGGGGAGAGTGGTGAGAGGAGAGTGGTGAGAGGGGAGAGTGATGAGAGGGGCGAGGGGCGAGGGGTGAGAGGGGAGGGGAGAGGGGTGAGAGGGGAGAGAGAGTGGTGAGAGGGTAGAGTGGTGAGAGGGGAGAGGGGTGAGAGGGGAGAGGGGAGGGTAGTGAGTGGGGAAAGGGGTTAGAGGGGAGAGTGTTGGGACGGTAGCGTGTTGAGAGGGGAGAGTGTTGAGAGGGGAGAGTGTTGAGAGGGTAGAGTGGTGAGAGGGTAGAGTGGTGAGAGGGTAGAGTGGTGAGTGGGTAGAGTGGTGAGAGGGTAGAGTGGGTAGTGGGAAGAGTGGTGAGAGGGAAGAGTGGGGAGAGTGGTGAGAGGGGAGAGTGGTGAGAGGGGAGAGTGGTGAGAGGAGAGAGTGGGGAGGGGAGGGGAGAGTGGTGAGAGGGGCGAGTGGTGAGAGGGGAGAGTGGTGAGAGGGGAGAGGGGTGAGCGGGTAGAGAGAGTGGTGAGAGGGGAGAGTGGTGAGAGTGGTGAGTGGGGAGAGTGGTGAGAGGGGAGAGTGGTGAGAGTGGTGAGAGGGTAGAGTGGGGAGAGTGAAGAGAGGAGAGGGGAAAGAGGGGACAGAGAAGAGAGTGGTGAGAGGGGAGAGTAGTGAGAGGGGAGAGTGGTGAGAGGGAAGAGTGGTGAAAGGGGAGAGGGGTGAGAGGGGAGAGTGGTGAACGGGTAGAGTGGTGAAAGGGGAGAGTGGTGAAATGGTAGAGTGGTGAAAGGGGAGAGTGGTGATAGTGTAGAGGGGAGAGTGGTGAGAGTGGTGAGAGAGAGGAGAGAGTGGTGAGAGGGGGAGAGTGGGGAGAGGGGTTAGAGTGGTGAGTGGTGAGAGGGTAGAGTGGGTAGAGGGTATAGTGGATAGAGGGTAAAGTGGGTAGAGTGGTGAGAGGGTAGAGTGGTGAAAGGGGAGAGTGGTGAGAGGGGAGAGTGGTGAGAGGGGAGAGTGATGAGAGGAGAGTGGTGAGAGGGGAAAGTGGTGAGTGGTGAGAGGGGCGAGTGGCAAAAGGGGAGAGGGGTGAGATGGGAGAGAGAGTGGTGAGAGGGTAGAGTGGTGAGAGGGTAGAGAGGGGAGAGTGGTGAGAGGAGTGAGTGGTGAGAGGGTAGAGTAGTGTTTGGGGAGATCGGTGGGAGTGGTGATTGGGGAGAGTGGTGAGTGGTGAGAGAGGGGAGAGTGGGGAGAGTGGTGAGAGTGGTGAGAGGGGAGAGTGGGGAGAATGAAGAGAGGAGAGAGAGGAGAGGGGATAGAGGGAAAAGGGGACAGAGAAGAGAGTGTTGAGAGGGGAGACTTGTGAGAGGGGAGAGACGCGGGCAAAACTGAGGTGCTTTTCTATGCGGGGAACAGGATTTCGCTTCCCTTTCCTGACAATTTCTGGCCCCCAGAAACATCGATTAAGGTTCTACCAGTGGTGAGAGGGAAGAGTGGTGAGAGGGGAGAGTGGTGTGAGAGGGGAGAGTGGTATGAGAGGGGAGAGAGTGTTGTGAAAGAGGAGAGAGTGGTGTGAGAGGGGAGGGAGCGGTGTGAGAGGGGAGAGTGGTGTGAGAGGGGAGAGTGGTGAGAGAGGTGAGAGGGGAGAGTGGTGAGAGGAGAGAGTGGTGAGAGGCATTGAGACGTCTTCCCGTTTAAATTTCACTTGATTGCATCATATGTTTGGAGGGCAACAATTCTATCTGAAAAGGAGTTGTCATGGGGTGAATTTATGCTAGTCTAGATTTTACAGTCAACAACTTTAAGCAGGCTGGGACTTCTACCGTTAAATGTACTTACAAGCACATGTAAAAGTTCTACCATTTTGTCGGATGAAAAACCAGAAGTCACTGAAAATCGCGCCTAATAGGAAGAGGCGAGTTAACACATAAAATACACTGTGGTTTATGTTGTTGTGCTGAAACAGTTTCACCTTCTACGTGGAGGCAGATAGTAGTTCAAGTGAAGTATGCTTTGGTTCGAGCCACAGATTTGCAGTTTATGCAAATTATTCTTTAACTACACCGAATCGTGATTTACACAAAAACTGTGATATTGCAATTTATGGTGTTATGCATCAGGGTTTCAAATAGTAGCTTTGGGCTGAAACATATTTTTTGTAACTATTTACCGTCAGATAATGATTCAGACACAAGTATTCAATGATGCAGGATACAGGGTGGGTGAAACTCAAAGGTATCGGGGAACTCCCATTTTGTTGTTACCAAAAAGGTGAAAAGGTATTTTCTGATGAGGAAATTGATGCAATGTGACCTGGATGCCAAATGCGGCCTCTTAAAGTGATCTCTAAATAATGGATACATTGCTGCATATTCTCTGTGTGAAAGGAAAACAAGTAATGTAGGATAAGCAGCAATGAAGAAAAAAAAGGGATTCTGACATGGAATAATGAGTGAAGCGCGTCCATTTCCTTCCCTTTGATCTGTGAGTACAAAGAGGTACCTCTGACAAAAGCCCGGCTAATTGGTGGAAAAGTGAGAAAACGTTTGGGAGGATGTACCTGAAATAATGACACAGAGCAACAGCTTGCTAAAAAGAAAGCACATGCATGTGTGTGTGTGTGTGTGTGTGTGCGTGTGCGTGTGAACTACCATATGTGTTAGTTAAATAAACTGCTCGGGAAATTTAAGTGGGAATCTCAACATTCAATGCATGATCAAGCATGTAAGTGGTAAATATAGATCTGTAAACGGAGCACAAGAGAACTCAACATAACACTCAACAAGCTTTGGCAAAGCAGCAAATGTCTTGCCTTTCAATGGCATTAGAGCGGCTGCTGTAAGGGGGTGGGGGTGAGAGGGGGGAGCTGAGACAGGCACAGCGCAGCCGAGCAGTGTGGCGCATTATCTTATGCTGAGCCTGCAGTGGAGGAGGGGGAGACGAAGAGAGAGACAAGCACAAAACAAATAGACACACACTTGGTGAAGTGGGAAATAAGCAAAGGCGTGAGGTGACGCCGCTGATAACCAGCTAGCCAGAGAGAAAATAATCATGTATTTATAATAAGATGAACAGAGGTGCAAATATGGAGAGTGATACAAAATCAGAGACAAGCTTTGGCAAAGCAGGCAAGTCTTCTGTGCGCCGTGCTGAAAGTGAAAAAAGCTCTCGGCATTGCTGTGGCGGGGAGCGGGAGCGCAATCCTTTGAAGTCTGATGCGGGGCAGGGGAGCGGCAGCCTTTGAAGTCTGATTGGGGGGGAGCGGCAGCTTTTGAAGTCTGATGCCGAGGCACAGACAAATGGTGGTGTGTGACGTGGCTGGCCTCATGCACGCGCCTGTCTCACACGAACTGTGGCTAATCCGCAGTTTTGGCAGACTTTTCGGACCGCCTACTAGAATCTCGCCAGCAATGCGCAAGCGCATTGGCTCAGCGAGACCTAAAAAGCAGATGACAGAATAATTAGGAGATAGACAATATGCAGCAATGTCCCTTCATCATAGAAAGTGTTGTTGCAGCCTCGTAGTACCCGTTTTTCATTCAAAGCTCAGGTAACAATTTAACATCTATATTATGTTGCTTATTTACAATGTCTAGTTTCATATTATCATCTACATGTAGCGATCACAGAGGTTTATTTAGTGCCCTGAAAGGAGCTCCTGGTTGCCTGTCCACTTTACAAGTATGAACTAGATATTAGTACAAATGAAAAGGTCAAAAGAACATTTAAAGGTTATTTTACCCATTGTAAATTAGATTAAATTATTCCAGCTATAAAGATGTAGTTGGTGTTATAATTACTTAAATGTACAATAATTAAAGCAAATGGGTGGTAAGTTTGCTCGGTGCATTTACACAGGACAGGTTTTCAAAAAGTAAAAAAAGGTTTAGTGTTAAATATTCTGATGCTTAGATGGTAAGGGGTCCTACACAGTGGCAGCTGGAGCGTCGCCCCACTGCTTTAAGCAGTGGAAAAGAAGGCAAAATAAAATGATAATACCTTGAAGTTACTATCATTTTATTTGTTCCTGGGTCTTTGCGGGGCGGGGTGGGGCTTCTCTACTCTCAGAACAGGGGGGGAAGGAGTCGTTGCACTCTGTGAAGTTTGCATGAATGTTTGACCGGCCCTGTTGGGCCGGCCAGTCACACGCACTTTGCATGTTCTCCATGCAGGCTGTAACATACCCAGGCCCACATTCCCCATCTGAGCGCTGAACCAGAGCACTCAGACCAATCGCAATGCTGCTTTGTAGAGTTGTGATTGGTCAGGGGCGCCTGGCTGCATCCTCTTCCGGCTGCAGCAGAGTTACCACGACTAGGTGAGACGACAAGGAGGTAAGTTTTCATTTTATTTTATCTTATCCTGCCCACCCCGCTACCCCAGATCCGTGCCAGCCGCTACTGGTCCTACAAGTGAGAATGTGACCAGTAGTTGCCCCCTTGTGCCTGTCTCTGACCCATCTCTCTGCCCCTTTAAATACACTGATAGCTTTTTTTCACACCTTGTCTTTCTAGCACACAATCTGACATGTCATTGCCTACACCTAGAGCGATCAACTGAATTTATTGGTGGGGCCCAAGCCCCACAAGCACTTTTAACCTGTTGCCTATGCATGTTTGGCAGGGCTTTAAGTGTGCTGGGCCCTGCCGGTGCTGAGCACCGGCAGTTTTAAAACAAGCATTTGCAATGCAATAGGTCTCGCAATAGGAAAGTTTGAGCTATTGATATTGTAAATGACAATTTTTTTATTTATGTTTTTTGTTTTTGAAAGTAGCGAAATTATTAGCTTTGTCATTTACAATGCCAATAGTTTTAACTTTCGCAAATGTGACACCTACAGCATTTGTAATGCAATATGTGTGGTATTTACGTGACTTAGATGTATTGATATTACAAATAACAATGGCTTTTAATTTTTTTTAATAATGAATACTTAAATATAAGTTATTGTAATTTATAATGGCAATAGCTTAAACTTTTGTAAATAACTTTTGTGAAGATTATGTTCAGTGTATTTTATTGTGCCAAAAATCCAAGAACAGAAGTGAAACATTAACATCTGTTTTGTGACATTTGTAATGAAGCTTGAAACATTGAGAGAACATATTTGAACCAGTTGTTGTTGAATGATTGCACAGATTGATGCTGTGCTGGTGCTGAGTGATGTTGTGGTGGCGACGAGTGATGCTGTGGCGTTCAGTGATGCTGTGGTAGCACATAGTGATGTTGTGGTGCCCCTGAGTGATGCTGTGGTGGTGCTGAGTGATGCTGTTGTGATGCGATAGATAGATAGAGTGAGTGTGATAGATAGAGTGAGGGCGATAGATATATAGAGGAAGGGCGATAGATAGAGGGTGGGCGATAGATAGAAGGAGGGCAATAGATAGATAGATAGAGTGAGGGCGATAGATAGATCGATAGATAGATAGATAGATAGAGTGAGGGCAATAGATAGATAGACAGAGTGAGGGCAATCGATGGATAGATAGATAGAGTGATGGCGATAGATAGAGTGAGTGCGATAGATAGACAGATAGAGTGAGGGTGATAGATAGAAAGCCCGATAGATAGAGTAAGGGCGATAGATAGATAGACGGCGATAGATAGATAGATAGATAGATAGATAGATAGATAGATAGATAGATAGAGTGAGGACGATAGATAGAGTGAGGGCGATAGATAGATAGAGGAAGGGCGATAGATAGAGGGAGGGCGATAGATCGAGGGAGGACAATAGATATTTAGATAGATAGGTAGAGTGAGGGTGATAGATAGATAGACAGAGTGAGGGCGATCGAAAGATAGAGTGATGGCGATAGATAGAGTGAGTGCGATAGATAAATAGATAGAGTGAGGGAGATAGATAGATAGATAATCGGTGATAGATAGAGTGAGGGCACTAGATAGATAGATAGATAGAGTGAGGGCGATAGATAGAGTAAGGGCGATAGATAGCTAGACTGAGGGCGATAGATAGATAGAGGAAGGGCGATAGATAGAGGGTGGGCGATAGATAGAAGGAGGGCAATAGATAGATAGATAGAGTGAGGGCGATAGATAGATCGATAGATAGATAGATAGAGTGAGGGCAATAGATAGATAGACAGAGTGAGGCCAATCGATAGATAGAGTGATGGCGATAGATAGAGTGAGTGCGATAGATAAATAGATAGAGTGAGGGAGATAGATAGATAGATAATCGGTGATAGATAGAGTGAGGGCACTAGATAGATAGATAGATAGATAGAGTGAGGGCGATAGATAGAGTAAGGGCGATAGATAGCTAGACTGAGGGCGATAGATAGATAGAGGAAGGGCGATAGATAGAGGGTGGGCGATAGATAGAAGGAGGGCAATAGATAGATAGATAGAGTGAGGGCGATAGATAGATCGATAGATAGATAGATAGAGTGAGGGCAATAGATAGATAGACAGAGTGAGGCCAATCGATAGATAGAGTGATGGCGATAGATAGAGTGAGTGCGATAGATAGACAGATAGAGTGAGGGTGAAAGATAGATAGCCCGATAGATAGAGTAAGGGCGATAGATAGATAGACGGCGATAGATAGATAGATAGATAGATAGATAGATAGATAGATACATAGATAGATAGATAGAGTGAGGACGATAGATAGATAGAGCGAGGGCGATAGATAGATAGATAGAGGAAGGGCGATAGATAGAGGGAGGGCGATAGAGGGAGGGCAATAGAGGGAGGGCAATAGATAGATAGATAGATAGATAGGTAGATAGATAGAGTGAGGGTGATAGATAGATAGACAGAGTGAGGGCGATCGATAGATAGATAGAGTGATGGCGATAGATAGAGTGAGTGCGATAGATAAATAGATAGAGTGAGGGAGATAGATAGCTAGATAGATAGACGGTGATAGATAGTGAGGGCGCTAGATAGATAGATAGATAGATAGATAGATAGATAGATAGATAGAGTGAGGGCGATAGATAGATAGAGTAAGGGCGATAGATAGATAGAGTGAGGGCAATAGATAGATAGAGTGAGGGCAATAGATAGATAGAGTGAGGGCAATAGATAGAGTGAGGGCGATAGATAGAGTGAGGGCGATAGATAGATAGATAGATAGATAGATAGATAGATAGATAGATAGATAGATAGATAGATAGAGTGAGGGCGATACATAGATAGAGTGAGGGCAATAGATAGATAGATAGATAGATAGAGTGAGGGCGATAGGTAGATAGATAGAGTGAGGGCACTAGATAGATAGATAGAGTGAGGGCGATAGATAGATAGACAGATAGATAGAGTGAGGGCGATAGATAGATAGAGTGAGGGTGATAGATAGATAGACAGATAGAGTGAGGGCGATAGATAGATAGAGTGAAGTGGATAGATAGATAGAGTGAGGGCGATAGATAGATAGATAGAGTGAGGGCGATAGATAGATAGAGAGATAGAGTGAGGGCGATAGATAGAGTGATGGCAATAGATGGATCGAGTGATGGCAATAGATGGATCGAGTGAGGGCGATAGATAGAGTGAGTGCGATAAAGAGAGAGTGAGGGCGATAGATAGAGTGATGGCAATAGATAGATAGAGTGAGGGCGATAGAGTGAGGGAGATGGATAGCTAGAGAGATAGAGTGAAGGCGATAGATAGATAGATAGATAGATAGATAGATAGATAGATAGATAGATAGATAGATAGATAGATAGATAGAGTGAGGGTGATCGATAGATAGAGTGAGGGCGATAGATAGATAGATAGATAGATAGATAGATAGATAGATAGATAGATAGATAGATAGATAGATAGATAGATAGATAGATAGATAGATAGAGTGAGGGCGATAGATAGATAGATAGAGTGAGGGCGATAGACAGAGGGCAATAGATAGATAGAGTGAGGGTGATCGATAGATAGAGTGAGGGCGATAGATAGATAGATAGATAGATAGATAGATAGATAGATAGATAGATAGAGTGAGGGCGATAGATAGATAGAGTGAGGGCGATAGATAGAGGGCAATAGATAGATAGAGTGAGGGCGATAGATAGATAGATAGATAGATAGATAGATAGATAGATAGATAGATAGATAGATAGATAGATAGATAGATAGATAGATAGATTGAGGGCGATAGATAGAGTGAGGGCGATAGATAGATAGATAGATAGATAGATAGATAGATAGATAGATAGATAGATAGATAGATAGATAGATAGATAGATAGATAGATAGAGTGAGGGCGATAGATAGATATATAGATAGATAGATACAGTGAGGCCGATACATAGATTGATAGATAGATAGAGTGAGGGCGATAAATAGATAGAGTAAAGGCAATAGATAGAGTGCGGGTGACAGATAAATAGAGTGAGGGCGGTAGATAGATAGATAGATAGATAGATAGATAGATAGATAGATAGATAGATAGAGTGAGGGTGATAGATAGATAGGGTGAGGGCGATAGAGTGAGGGCGATAGATAGATAGAGTGAGGGCGAAAGATGGAGTGAGGGTGACAGATAGATAGAGTGAGGGCGATAGATAGATAGATAGAGTGAGGGCGATAGATAGAGGGCAATAGATAGATAGAGTGAGGGCGATAGATAGATAGATAGATAGATAGATAGATAGATAGATAGATAGATAGATAGATAGATAGATAGATAGATAGATAGATAGATAGATAGATAGATAGATAGCGATAGATAGACAGAGGGCGATAGATAGATAGATACTAGGCATAAATAGATTTTAAGCACAGAGAAAGATAGTAATTTCAAGTAAATCTTCAAAGTCAAACTGCTGTTTTTGGCAATAAGTCATACTGTACACTTTAAACCAAAATGGGTATTAAGAGTACAGCGATTTTATTTAGTCGACTTACTGCGGGTAAAACTTTGTTATATGTTCCACCTTATGCCATATCATGGTGTACTGTACTGTGAAATCTGTTGAGTTTGTGCTGTATTAAAGAACTATGAAATAAATACAATTGAAACAAGGTGGCACGGGGTTGTAAACTGATTTGCTCAGGATCTCACAATTTGGTCAAGTGAGGAAGCCGGGATTTGGGACAAGCTTTCCTGGTTATTTTGGGCAATATAGCTAGTGGATGACTAGCGCGTTCTCTCTCTTTTTCCACCAAAAGACAATCCTTTGCATTTAAATATTTCATGACTAGCATAGCTCTATTATGTTCTATTAATACAATTCATCACGTTTATAAAAACTGACACGTGTCTGTGTGTCTGTGTTCGTTTGACTATATGTATATGTATATATATATATATATATATATATATATTTAGATATATACACAATATCAATATTTCTTTCTTGTAAAAAGTACAAAGTTATTGTGAGGGAATGTAAGAGACTATTAACAATATTGTTGCCTTCTTCAGAATTAACATGCAGTAAAGGGGGGCGGAGTCAGCACCTCAATTACGTTAATTTCATCAATTAAAACGAAGAGGACTCTGACTTCCTGCAGTTTTCTCACTTATTACAAGTCTTTCGAGAGAAACATGCAAATTGCAGCTCAATGTGGCTGCAGGACCACGCAGCAGAAAAACCCCTTCCTTTATTTCCCAGCTGTCGCGCTTCTTGTCTGCTGCAGGCTAGGTGCCTGCGCGATGTGCAATCACGATTTCTAGAGCACATTGCAACATCACACGCTGCTGCTGAACATCGTGTACTTTATTTATTTGCATAGCTTTCTTGAATGTCTGCCTACCAGGTCCAGAAGGGTGCGCTAGAGTGTTATAGAGAGACTAAAATATATAAGACTACATAATAGGTAGTGGCAAGGGTTAAGAAACAAACACATGTTTTAAAGTATGACTTTACAGTTTTGAAAGGTTACGCCTATAGACGTGTCTCAGCTTTGTAGGTGAAAGAGTAAACAAAATATAGGCAACACCCAGGGGCGCAGCTTCCATTGGTGCAGCAGGTGCAGTGCACCAGAGGCCGCAATGGCCCCCTGAAGTCTGATTATTGTAGTGGGGCCCCTTTGCTTCTTTGCACTAGGATCCATGACACACTGGCTACGCTACTGACAACACCCGATTCACTTCCGGTCCATCCCAGGGTCACAGCGTTGAGTCTGCACTGCAGAGATCTGGGGGCAGCATATTGTGATGGCCGCTATTCCAGACAACCTTGTGAAGAACCAAAATGCCTAATGGAAAGGCCAATTGTTCCCTGGGATCAGTGGAAATGTGAGGCTCACTCCCACACATATATAGCCCCCTGGGGGTCATTTTAAAGGTGCCAAGCTGCAACAATTGGCTGTCCAGGTCTGCCTCATTCAAAAGCATCCAATGACCGCCTCCACGGTGGCGGAGCACGCCTACCGCGGTTTTCAAAATTGCATCATGCCACCGCAGTCATCGTTCCCATTGGCACTAGGGCATGCTCCATGGTGGTCAAACACTGCAGGGGCCAGGCGGTAGCTACCGCGATGGTGGATCTTTCAAAAGCATCCAATGACTGCCTCCGCTGTGGCGGAGCACGCCTACCGTGTTTTAAAAATTGCATCATGCCACCGCAATCATCATTCCCATTGGCTCTAGGCATGCTCCATGGTGGTGATACACCGCAGGGGCCTGCAATGCGCTACCGCGATAGTGCATCTTTCAAAATCATCCAATGACCCCCTCTGCGGTGGCGGTGCACGCCTAACACGATTTTTAAAATTGCATCATGCCACCCCAATCGTCGTTCCCATTGGCTCTAGGGCATGCTCCATGACGGTGACACACCGCTGTGGCCAGGCGGTAGCTACCGTGTTTTGGGTGGCGGAGCATGCCCACAGCCAATTGGGCATGTCTCCATGCCAATGACTACTGCACCTGTGTCAATGGGGGGTGCTGGTGCCACACCACCAGGGACAGGCGGTAGCTACCACGTTTTGGGTGGAGGAGCATGCACACCGCCAATTGGACATGTCTCCATGCCAATGACTACCGCACCTGTGTCAATGGGGGGTGCTGGTGCCACATCGCTGGGGACAGAAGGTAACTACGGCGATTTGTGGGACAGACAATCACAGGAAGCACCGTGATTTGGGTGGCGAAGCATGCCCATCGCCAATTGGGCATGTCTCCATGCCAATGACTACTGCACCTGTGTCTATGGGGGGTGTTGGTGCCACACCGCCAGGGACAGTTGGTGGCTACCGCGATTTGTGGGACATACATTGGCAAGGGACATTGTGCACACTTCAACAGTGCACAGTGGCCACATGGTGAAGGGCACATCATCGTGCACACAATGCCAATGTTCCATTGACTCTACTGAGCCTACACATGCCATGGTTATGTATGTGTGAAGTAGATTGGTTTGTAGTCCCTCACATGTCACGTAAAAATCAGATGATCAATGAGGCAGGTCAGTGTAGTAGTGGCCTCAACAATGTGTACAAATATCAATGAGTTGAGGTGCAGTTATTACCTTGGCAATGCTTGTCTCACTGTATGATGTAGTTACTTGCATGTGCTCTTCTGTCTGCTCATACACGCAATTGCCAGTTTACCGCCAACTGTGGTCATTGTGTTGTGGATGTGTGCCAAGTTTGATAGATGCATTGAGGTGTGACAGGTACAGCAGCTAAGTATGAGATAGTGGTGTTGATTTGTTACACATTGGCTGGATACCACGCTCCCAGGCATGCACATGTGAAATGTGGCTATATCACTATGTGCATTCACATTGACCTATGTGTTGTTTGAGGGACTTGTGTATTGTAAATAGAGAGGTGCGCACTTTGTGTAGCTCAAACGTCTACCCTTGTAACCTGGTGTGTCACTCAATTATCAAGTCAGTCTTTGTTTTTGCCATGTCATCCAGAACATGATATCCTGGGGCCATCTCATGATGTAATTCATTGACATGTGTCCACTTTCATCTCAACTTGGAGGAGGCCAAATCTGCTTCATCACTTGACAGTGCTGGAGGACATGGAGGATGTGGCGATCATTCGCAAAATCCGTCTTGATAGAGCCACCCTGAAAACCCTTTGTGATATGTTGAAGCCCCACCTGCAGCCTCGCCGGACATATCCAACACTTTCACCCCAACTTATAAAGTGATGGCAGCACTCCATTTTTTGTCACTGGATCGTTCCAGGAGACAGTGGCCAGCGCTGGTGGGATGTCTCAACCGATGTTCAGCATGGTGCTGCGTGATGTTCCATCCGCCATGATGATATACAGGACATAGATATCCATTTCCCAAGGGGTGCTGAATTGCCAGCTGTGAAGGGGGACTTCTATCCCCTTGGGCAAATCCCCCATGTTGTTGGAGCCATTAATTGCACACATGTCGCTCTTGTGCCACCACAGGCAAGTGAGCACATATTCCGCAATCGCAAACATTACCACTCCATTAATGTGCAAGTGGTGTGCCTGGCAGATATGATCATCTCACATGTGTGTGCCAGATTCCCCGGCTCAGCCCATGACTCGTACATCCTGCGGAACATCATTGTGCCCCGGCTGATGACTAATCAGCTTCCAGAGCGTGCATGGATTGTGGGTGAGTATGCCTAGTTGTATGGCGTGCTGGGTGTGTGACCTGCTGCCCTCTGCCTGTGCAACATTGCAATCCTATTTGTCATACCTAGGTGACTCTGCAAATCCCAACCGTCCATGGCTGCTGAGCCCACTGCGGAATCCCAGGACCCCGGCTAATATCAAATACAATGAGGCCCATCGGAGGACACGTCGTGTGATGGAGCGTACTTTTGGTCTGCTCAAGTCACTTTTCCGCTGCCTGGACAAAACGGGAGGTGCACTGGCCTACTCGCCCAGGAAGGTGTGTCAGATGGTAGTGGCATGCTGCATGCTCCACAACCTGGCCATTCACAAGGAGATTCCCCTGTTCCTGGATGATGATGAGGACCCAAGGCCCTCACCTGCACAACAACCTAGTCTAGTGATGTGGACAGTGGAGAGGAGGAAGGTGGTGACATGCGTCAACAGCTCATCACCTGCTACTTCACTTGAAGGTGGGTGACAATGTACAACATACCCACTGTCTGGTGATCTTGCTGTTGCCGTGAAGGGCTGTGTGCGAATAGTGAAAAGTGCCAGTTGTCAACTCAGCTGTGGGTGGATATGTTACTGTGACATGTCATCTGAGAACTAATATGGGACGTGTATGTTGACACTTGTTGCCCATTGTGTTGTTGGCTTATGTAGATGGTCGGTGTTGTGTAATGACTGTGATGCCACACTCACACCAGTGAATGCTGCTCTGTTGTATTTCCCTAGGTGCCTTGAACTTATCCTTGCCTACATACAGTACATACTCCTGATACATTATGGACATGTTGAAGACTGTACATCCTGCACTAAAGACAAAGCTGACACAATAACATTTTGTAAGGTATTTTATTTACAAAGTTGACATGTGAGGGGCGTTTGCAATTTTACATAGAGGTGGTGGTGGAGCAGTAAGTTGACAGTCATGGTAAATGAGATGAAAGAGTAGATCCCACATTGATCTGGTGACCCAGTCCAACAGACAGATGCCATTCCCAAGGCAGTGTGGGGAAGGACAGTCCAAATAGTCAATGCAGTAGGGAAGAGGGATGCCATCAGGGCTGGCTCCGTGACTGGCGTTTGGCAGGTGCTTTGCTTCCAGAGACTCCCAGGCTCGACTTAGGGCGGTCCCTTGGTCGCTTGGCAGGGCTGGGCCCTGCTGTGGTGCCAGTGGCGTCTGAGGACTCACCCCTCTCTCTGTGGGCGCAGGAGAGGATGGTGAACTGTCATCCTGCGGCCCACCAGAGGGAGGTGGAGGTGTAAGTTGTGGCGCAGGCCTGTCCCTCAGTAACGCCACTTGCTGGCCCATGAGGTCCATCAGTTGTCCAATGCAGGTGGCGAAGGACCTCATCAGCAGGATGAGCTTGTGTAACAGGTCGTCCGACCGGCTACTTTGTTCCTGGGCCTGTTGGTATGCCCTAAGGACTCTGGTGATGTGGTCCAGAGATTTGGTCCCCTCCTGGTGTCTTGGGGTGACCCTGGCCCTCCCACCTACCCTGGCCAGGTACCTGTCACCTTGCCACTGTGGGTCCCCGCACACTCTCCCTGCCTCCTCAGTTGGTGGTCTGGGGTGGTCATCCTCTGCGACAGGGAGGGTGCAGGTGGAACTGGTGGTGGTGGTGGACGCACAGGCCGTAACAGCAGGGGTCTGCTGTGCAGTTGGTGTTGCAGCAGATGTGGTAGTGGGGACGATGGGGTCCTGGGACCTGTTGCTCCCTGGCACATCAGATGGGCCGGCCCTCGAGCTCATCGTCCTAAAAATCCTGGGAGTCTACATCCGAGAGTCCATATACCAGGGGGGTTGGGAGACTGGCTCTGCAGGTCGTTGGTGTTGTCCTCTGCAGTAAGTTCTTGGTCACCTGTGTATTAGATGGGAAATGGTTATTGTAGTGCACTCTGCAAGCATTGTGTTAGCTGTGTGTCATCCACTGTCTGTACACTACACAATTGATTGATCTTCACATCGTTTACTATGTGCACTACTGTGCCTCCTAACATGATGCAGTGGTACATACATTACTTGTAAATGGTGTGAGGTATCAATGCATGCCATGCAACTCGTGCACGAATCATGTTCACAGCGACCTGTTGCCATGTAGGGACCAGCACAACCTTTTTTCATTGTTGACTCCTTGTTGATTTGTTTACCCTGGCAGATGTCACATCTGGCCACGGACTGGGCATTGTATTGTCCTGCATACCTTTGTCCTATCATGTACATTTCTTGATTTGAAACCCCACACAGGCTTTCTCTTGTTTGAAATGGTCATTCTCTGTTGGGCCCCAAGGCAATGCACTCATCAGTGGGTGCTGTGCATGATTGTGCCCAGGCTTCCTTGTGCATCTGCATTAGTGTGTGACTCGTTGGTACCTGTGACAGTTCCCTTCGGTGAGCATATTTGTGCAATGAGAGGGCTGGTGTTGCCATATGGCGCCATTTCTTTAGTGATAAATGTGTGGGTGCACGTACTGGCTACTTACCTGTGACGTCCTCATATTTGGCTTTGTGGCGTGGCACATCTGTGTGTGTGTGTGGGAGGATTACATTCTGCTCAATGGTGTCATGGGACCGGAGAAAATGTCAACCTACCTAGTGATTTGGTTGAGGTGGTCCATTAGAATACACATGCATCTTGTGGTATGGTCTGCTCCATCTTGCTGTACTGGGGATCAAGGGAGCAGGTAAGAGTATAATTGCAGGCCTCCCACCCCAAACAGCCCTCCCAGGGAATATAGCTACCTACCTGTTAGGTGAAGCTGAACAATGCAATGGTTTCCAAGTGCTTCTGGGTGGGGTGGGGGAGGGATCCATCTTGATGATGCTGTGGGACAGGGGGCATGGTGGGAGTAGTGGTACAGGCCTCCCAACCCCAAACAGCCCTTCCCAGGGAAGATGGCTACCTACCTGTTATTTCGTTTGGTGTACTGCAATGGCTCCCAAGTGCTTCTGGGTGGGGGGAAGGGATCCATCTTGATGATGCTGTGGGACAGGGGGCATGGTGGGAGTAGTGGTACAGGCCTCCCACCCCCAAACAGCCCTCCCAGGGAAGATGGCTACCTACCTGTTATGTCGTTTGGTGTACTGCAATGACTGCCAAGTGCTTCTGGGTGGGGTGGGGAAGGGATCCATCTTGATGATGCTGTGGGACAGGAGGCATGGTGGGAGTAGTAGTGTAGGCCTTCCACCCCCAAACAGCCATCCCAGGGAAGATGGCTACCTACCTGAGGTGAAGCTGGACAATGCAATGGCTGCCAAGTGCTTCTGGGTGGGTGGGGGAGGGATCCATCTTGATGATGCTGTGGGACAAGGGGCATGGTGGGAGTAGTAGTGCAGGCCTCCCACCCCCAAACAGCCATCCCAGGGAAGATGGCTACCTACCTGTTCGGTGAAGCGAAGCTGGACAATGCAATGGCTGCCAAGTGCTTCTTGGTGTGGTGGGGAAGGGACCCATCTTGATGATGCTGTGGGACAGGGGGCATGGTGCGAGTAGTGATACAGGCCTCCCACCCCCAAACAGCCCTCCCAGGGAAGATGGCTACCTACCTGTTATGTTGTTTAGTGTACTGCAATGGCTGCCAAGTGCTTCTGGGTCGGGTGGGGGAGGGATCCATCTTGATGATGCTGTGGGACAGGGGGCATAGTGGGAGTAGTGGTACAGGCCTCCCATCCTCAAACAGCACTTCTTGGCAAGATGGCTACCTACCTGTTATGTCGTTTGGTGTACTGCAATGGCTGCCAAGTGCTTCTGGGTGGGGAGGGATCCATCTTGATGGTGCTGTGGGACAGGGGGCATGGTGGGAGTAGTAGTGCAGGCCTCTCTCCCACATACAGCACTCCATGGCAAGATGGCTACCTACCTGTTAGTTTGATGTGGGTTGTGTAATGGCTGACACATGCTTCTGGGTGGGGGGGGGCTCCATCTTGCTGATGCTGTGGGACAAGGGTGCCTGGTTGGAGTTATAGTGCTGGCTGCCTGTACACATACCCCCATGGTGATGTTGGTGGCTACGTTTGGGGTGAATGGGAGTGGGTGATTGTTGGATCTGTGAGACATGTATTTGTGAGTGTGTGGTGCAGATGAATGGTATTTATCCTAGGTGGTGTAGCTTTGTAGTTGTGCAAGACAGTACATTTCAGTGTGGTGGTAGTCATTTGTTTTTACTTACGAGTCTCCACTCCCCCGGTTAGTCTTGTGAGACTCTCTGGATGCAGTAAGGCAAGCACCTTCTCCTCCCATGGTGTAAATGTTTTTTTGTGGAATGGGAGGGCCACTGCTAGTCTGGTTGGCCAGCTCCCAGTAGTTTTTGCTCCTCTTCTCTTTGACAACCCTCTTCAGGTCATGCCACCGCTTCATGATCTCCTTCTTGGATCCCGGGGTTGTCCCTACTGCATTGACCCTTTGTACTATCCTTTCCCACATTTAAGACCTTGTGGCTAAAGGTGTCTGTTGGACCAGGCTACCAAATAGTTGTGGTTCAACTCTGACTATTTCATTTACCATGACTGACTCACTCTCTGTGAATTTTTGCATTGTATGTGTGGACATGGTGTGTAGTGTGCAAAGTGTTTGTGGGTGGAGGGGTGTGGGTGGTGTGTGTGGTGGTGGTGTGTGAGGTGTGTTATGTGCTGGGGGCTTGTTGGTGCTGGGTTGGTGGTGGTGGTGATGTGTGTGTGCTGTGTTCTTTCGCCTCTCCGCGCAGATCTGGTGAATGCCCTTCTCTTCTGGAGTGTTGCAAAGGATTGTGGTCAGGGTAGGGGCTGGTTTTATACTCAGCTCTGTGGGTGTGTCCAAATGGGGTATTCCTGTCAGGTGTGTTGTGGGTGTTGTCCTGGGAATTGTATGTTTCTGTTTGGCATGTGTTTGTTTCATTGGGCTGTGATTGTGTGTATTTGGGGGGCATGGCTACTTTGAATAGTTCAATGTTTGGCCTTATTGTGGGGTTTTTGCATTGGCCGCCTTGTTTTCTACGGATCGTCCTCAGTGGTGGGTATGCTACAGCTCCTCCACTGGCTCTCCCATTCAATCCAGTGTGTGACCGCGGCGGTCGGATACAGCGGATCGTACCGCTGGACCATAGGGGATATCCTAATTTCCCGATTGGTGTCTCCGCTATGCTTGCAGCGGGTTGTTGATTTTCTTCTGCGTTTCTGACTGCTGCGGTCGGATTTTAGACATCACCGCCCACGACTGGCGGTTTTCCTTGGGTTGGTTCCGCCGCTATCAGTCTTTTTTGGCGGTTGATACTAATTTGACTGACGGTTTTTCCACTGTCCCAGCGTGCGGTTATTTTCCGCTTCCATGGCGGTTGGGGTGATTTTCCAACCGCCATCCTAAGGCGCCCCTAAGTATGTATAAGTGGGTGTATTTAAAATACCCATACCACCCAAAAACCCATACCCACCCTAAAAATACAATTGCTACCCAAAAACCCATACCCACTCTAAACCCTAAAAATACCCTTGCCACCCAAACCCCATACCTAACCCCTAACATTACCCATGCCACCATATGTAATACTTCCATAATGAATGTGGAATCTGAAAAGTAATTGTGCAAAAGGGGGAATGTTGTTTTAAAGGTATCCTGGCCCGCTTTGCCTCCTTTCTCTGTTGAAATCCAGCAGCATGGCCAGAGTCACTTTGGAGCCTCTTGCAGCTGCCCTGCATGATTATGTGTTGACCAGACCTCTCCTACTACATGCCATGAACTTTGCTTTGCTGCTTGATGTATTAGTGTTCGAAATCGAAAGGGAAGCATCCCCTGGACACACACCACATTGGAGTGATGCGCGTCACAGGTGGCGCTTGGTTGGAACTGGCCTATTTATATGATGCTTTCACAATACTGTGTTTTCCCTTTAGGCCACCCCTTCCCATCCTCCCGCGCACCTGATATTGCCGGATCACAAATGCGGGTGCAGATTAGCCTTAGGCTGATGTGGGCCCATGAATGTCTAACCCGCCAAATTCAACCATAAGAAAACAAGTAATGTAAGGAATGAGCCAGGATTCGGTAAGTTTCACAGATTGTATTTTAATCTACGTGGCAGGAAGGAGAGACTCGCCAGAGGTCATTCATTGTCAACATGCCAAGTTTATGTACTCGTTGACTGGCACTGCCATTGCTCAGAGGTGGGATGGTGATCTTAGAATGTGTCCAGCGCCACCGCCACACACTCCGTTTCACAAACTTTATTCGACAATTAAGTCCTAAAAGTATACATACATTTATTACACAAATGTAGATAAAAAAGACGTTAAAATCCATACAATAAATATTTTAAAAAAGTATTAAACTAGAGTAGACTATGTCGAATTACAGTTTAAAAGGGGTATAAAAGCAATTTCATAAACATACATTAATCCAGGGGAATATTGCACAAAGATTCACAGGGGTTAGCCCATAAGTGTAAGGATAAGTACAGCTTAATCTTCACATTTTTACCGCTATGTATTTTGTGCGGATTACCCAAGCCCATTTCAAGAATTTAGCCACGGCAACAGCAATTGTAGGCGTCGGGTCTGTAGTTAAGATTCTCAGAGCCTCAGCATGTCTGTGTAGCCCTATCAGTTTACATAAAGACTTGATCCACATTGATCTGGGGGCTTTGTACAGGGGACAAAAAAATAAAAAGTGGCTAATTGTCTCTTGTTCCTCCTCGTAATTGGGGCATCTGTCGATTCCACTTTTATCTGCCCATTTAACCGTAAAAGATCTTACTGGGAGTGAACCTACCCTAAGCTGGAAATAGAGCTTGCGATCCTGTTGTTTGCCAATAATATCCCAATATTGTTCCAGTTTCGGTAGGGCTTTTATGTCCATGAAACGACTAGTTAGATAAGCGGAGAGACCCTCTGACCTTGCTTCGGAGGCCACCATCTCCCAATATTTTTCTTTTAGTAGTTTTTTGGAGGGAAAATGAGCGTTTTCCGGGTCGTCCCATAAGTCAGTCATTCCAAGCTTGGAAAGTATCGACTTGATGTTCGTGAGCCAATGAATTCTTTGGGACGTGTCCTTAACCATTATCTCTTTTAGACCATGGGCATAATGCTGTAGTTCTTCTGTCGTCCACAACCGGCGCCAGTAAAGAACTGGACGCAAAAAGGCTAGATCCTGGACCGCCTTTTTTCCAAGGTCCCACATTTGCGGTACTAAGGGGGTACTTATGGGGACGCTAGTAGCTTTTCGAAGAAATTCATTTTCAGCTAGCGTTAATTTTCTAAGGTCTTCAAAACCCCAGAGTTCGGCTCCATATAGGGCCGAACCTAGGACCTTCATCCCATATACTTCCAATAAGGGGCTAATGGGCTTAGTTGTTGAGAAGGATTTTTTTTTTAGAAGGATACCTGCCTGCTGGCGGGGTTTTAGGACCGCAATGTCCAGTTGACTGGACCACCCCAGATCTTTCTGAAGGGTGACCCCCAGGTAGGTAAAAGCGTCTACCCGCTCCAGCGGGGAACCATTCATATTGATCAGCCCTCTAAAAGGTCTATTTGTCCCGCACGTTTTGCGACCAGTCAGAACCATATACTTAGTTTTTGTAGTATTTATTTCTAGTCCCCTGTCCAAACAAAAATCTTCAAATCGCTTCAGTGCTTGCTGGAGTCCACTCGGAGTCTTTGAAATGATGAGAGTGTCGTCCGCGAACATGAGGATCGGGACCCGCTCACTGGACATCGCAGGGGCATCGGTCGGCACCAGGGAGAGGAAATCTGTAACCCCGTTCACGAAGAGCGAGAACAAGGTGGGCGCCATGACGCAACCCTGCCTTACTCCACGCTCCACCGGAAAGGGCTCGGTAACCTCCCCCTGGGATCCCCACCGTACCCGAGCGAAGGTATCCTCATGCAGGTGGACAATCAAACTCAGCAATTCAGGTGCCATCCCCAGGTCCGCTAAAACTTTCCATAGTATATTACGAGGGACCAGGTCAAAAGCCGCTTTTAAGTCGACAAAAACAGCATACAAAGTGCCCTTTTACAAGACCACGGTACGCCAGTATAACATAATGAACTGGAAGACCTGGTCAATGGTACTTGTTTTTGGACGGAACCCAGCCTGGAGGTGACTTAAAATATTGTCATTATCCATCCAGGACTGAATTCTGCCCAAAACCAGCCGACCCATGATTTTTTGTAAGCAGTCAATTAGACTTATTGGTCTATAGTTGGCTGCAAGTGACTTGTCACCCTTTTTATACACCGGCACGATTTCTGCCCCTTTCCATGAGATGGGTACTTCCATCCCTTGAGCTATGGCTATTGCCACATACAAAATATAAAATCGCCAGCGCCTTCTGTTGTTCAGAAATAAATCTGCGGGGGGAGGAGCCAAGATGGCGGACGGAACGGACGTGTGAGTTCCCGGCTCCGCAACCCGTCTGCTTTCAGACTAAAATCCTGCTATTTATCCTTGACTGTACCGTGTTTCACCGAAGCCATGGCCACGCCGGAACTACTGGCGTTCTTCTGAGGTCTCTCCCGGCTGGATTCATTGTGAACTCGCGGCAGTTGCCGACCTCCGGCGCAGCCCCTGAAACCTGTCCCGATGTGCGCCGCCGGTCGCCGCTGGACTTAGTCGGTGGGACTAGATGTGGAAGAGCCGATCTCTTTGGGAGCGTAATCGATTGCAGAACTGGGCTGAATGCTCTTAATTATTTGACGCGACCCCGATTGACAGCTGAGCGTTTACTTGAGGGACTGGAGCTGTGCAAGCGACACTTTCCTTTGTTCAGGGACGGGCAGCCTGAGCAGACTCCATCTTTGACCGTCTTCACCGCCGTGAACGCCCGCACCCACAGCGAGCGAGGAGGCTCTCGCTCCGCGCAGCCCCAGTCTGTGAGCCGCGCTACCTTTAGTGGCCCTATCTGCTGCTTCACTTGGTGCTGTGGTCGCCCCCCCCCTCACTCCATTGCGGGCGGTCTGGACGGGTGGTAATGGCGCCTGCATATCGGAATGAAAACATTGTGGCTCCCCTATCTTCAATATCTGCTGCCCTGCCTGTCCTAGAGCTCGAGGCTGTTCTGAGGGCGCCACCGAGCAGTGCTGATCGGCCAGTACTGCGAAGGGACCTGACTTGTGGCGACATCCTGATGGCCCTCGCGGATCTGAGGGCGACATGGCGAAGGGACGCCCGAGAACTGGAGTGGAGGATCGAGGAAGCTACTTCTGGCATGGAGCAACTACGGCTGGCTGATCCCCTGCTGCCCCTCACTGCTCCCGGGGTGGATACAGTGTTGCAACGTGAGGATCCGGAGGGCTGCCCTGTCCCTGGCTACAGTGTTGAGTGTTTACTAATAGACGATGCTACTGTTACAGAGTCTTCCTCCACTCCGACAACTGAGACTTTGCCTTTACAACTGCTGTCATCGTCTTTTTTACATTATCGGAGTGTATGCCATCCTGGGACAAAAGGAGAGTCCGTCAATTTGGACGCTGAACTGGTGGGTGCCTGGGGACACTCCCCTCTTCTTCCCCTGCTTCTTTTATGTCACGAGCGGCCATCCTGCTCCTTTGTCCGGTCTGAAGTGCGCTTACAGCTGCGGCTATGCCTAGTGAGATTTCGACGTTCAGGACAGGGCTGATGATTCTTCCCTCGCTGGTTCTGATTGATTGCCTGGTTGTGACCTCGGACTGAAACACTTGTTGATGTATTGATCACGTATTATATGCAATTATCACCCATTTCAGATTGTAATTCCTGTTCTGCGCGCTGGCCTCTTCTCCATTTCAAGACGCAATTACTGTGTTTGATCATTTTCGTTTCTTCTTTATGGGGTGATTGTTTTTGCGGGCTGGTGGTTCAGGGGCAACCATTGTGATTGATGGTTACGGACCTTGTACCTGATCAGCTGGGGGGGATCCGGACTGGAACGCTACTTTGATATGTATAGGAGCTCTCCTTGTGATATCCCTCCTCGTTAGTGGCTACATCCTCGGTACTCTGCTTGTTGATGGGTTGTAGGTGTTGTGCGGGTGGTGGGGCCGGGGACTCCTGGGTTAGGTGTTTCGTGGGAGTTTTAGATTAGGCTACTCTTTTCTTGCTCCCTATATTTTAGGTGTTACAGGATTTTTCTTTTTTCTTTCTCTTCCTTTCTCATTCTATATTTCGGGTTTAATGGGCGACAGACACACTGCTGGGGGGGGGGTAGGCCGTAGCCTTCGCATGCGTGTAGGGTGGGGGTTGGGGGATGGGTTTTTAATTTCTTTTCTGTTTCTATGGTGCCTTGTTTTTCTTCTTTAATTTTCTCTTCCCTTCTTTTCTACCTTGGGTCCGTGTCGATGTTGATGGAAGGCGGGTGGCGGTAGACATTTATTGAATTCGTGGTTCTGATACCCTAGCTGTACACTTTATGTCCCGCAAGGCCACCTGGGGGTATTGGACGCTTGGGTCGCGGGGTTGTGCGCGATCCGGTCGCTACTGTTATATCACGCCTACACGGACCTTGTTCTTCTATCTTATGTTTCATTTTCTATTAAAACGGAACAGTTGGACTTTAATAGCTGCTTTGAAAAACCTTCAAAATTAACCTTCACTGCTCCTTGGCGTGATAGCACATCCCTCACAGTGTAACTGTTGAATGCTTGCTTGTTACTATTATTATGCTATTTCGCCACCGTACTGCATGCACCTGTGCTCAATCAGTATTCGTGGCCGGCCTGAGGGTTGTAGGCCCGTATTTGTACTTATGTGGATGCACCAATAAAGGTTTTCAAAAATTAAAAAAAAAAAAAAAGAAAGAAAGAAAGAAATCTGCGGGGACACAATCCATGCCGGTAGCACGCCCCTCAGTGACTAGGTCCAGCACCCTGTCCACCTCATTCAAGGAAAAGGTAGGTTCCTTGTACACAATAGGGGAGTAGTCTCCTACGCTTTTACCATTGGCACTGGCAGCATATTGGGGCTTAAAATAGTCGACCCAAGAGTTACGGTCAACATTATTGTGAGGGCTCTCTCCATGTCCTCCCCTGTCCCACTTAAAGATTTCCCAAAAGAGTTTGGAATTCTTTGCAGAGCACGCCACTTTCAAATCCTGCCACAGGCCCTCTTCCCAGTCCTTTTTAGCAGCAATTTGCTTACGCCTGTAGTTCGCTCTAGCCAGTCTTACTGCTCCCATATCTTTAGACTTTAGGGCTATACCCAAGTCCCTCCTAGCTTGGCGGCAGGAGCTATTATACCAGCTCTCTGGTTTTTTAACTATAGCTCTTTTTTTCCCTAAGCTGGGTTTACGGAAGTATGATTTCAGTTTAGTAAAGAGCCTGTTGTGTGCCTCTAATAAAAGATAGGGGGGAGAACCTTTCAGTATGACGTCCTCCATAGCCTCTAAGGCCCCTTCCAGGTCTCCCTCAATGAAACTAATTATTTCCTGATGCCCAGCGACTTGGCACCATTTAAGGTGTCGCTCATCATTTGCCATAACTAGATCCGGGTAAGAATGCCCTTGATGAGCGTCATCCCCAGTATGAATGCCCAAATTTAACTTTGCGCACAGGGGGTTATGGTCGCTTTCAATACGTGACACAACCTCCATGTCGAGGAGAGTTGACCACATATTGAGAGAGACAAGTAAGTAATCAATGTTGCTTGCCCTAGCACCATTGTCAAAAGTTTCCTTCCCCCATTTTATCTGAGAATGTACGCCCTCAGCTCGTTCTCCAAACAGAAACCCTTTAGCTGGATAGCAGCCTCGGTCCACTTTTTTATAGGTTTAGTGCTAAGCTGGGGAACTCCCCACCTAGCGTCCTCCTCCTCTGTCAAATGGATATCGTCCAAACCAAGAGGTTCAAAAGTGGTGTTAAAGTCCCCAGCAATCAATGTCATTATGTTATTAGGGGAAGCCTGTAGTAATGTATCCAGTTTAGCTACAACTTCCGATTTCTTACCACCTTGCAGCCCCCTAGTATAAACATTAAAGATGTCAATTTCTAAATTTGCATGGAAGCTAAATCTAACACCAAGAATGTCGTCACATTCAGTGGGGAGCAACTGGGTTTTACATTTTAGGGCCTGCTTGACCCATATAACAGGCCCCCCATAGGTCGCCCTTTAGATTTTTTTACAGCAGGGACATAAAAGTTCAAATAGCCAACTCTAAACATTGGTTCAACCGCCCAGACTTCTTGAAACAAACAGATGTCAAAGTGGTCAATGAAGTCTGCCCAAGCCTCCGAGTTAAGTTTTGACCCCAGCCCTGCCACATTCCAGGAAACCAGCGATGTCCAACTTAGTGGGCCATCTGATAGTGTGGCCAGTTTACCCCGAACGGGTTGTCCCTCTAGACCAGAATGCATATTATGGTGTCTGTTCGTGGACTGATCTACCTCTAGAGCCTTTGGGGTGATGTCACATGTGGTACCTTGCCCAACCTCAACCAGCCCTTCACCTTTACTACACTGGGCCTGCACATTCTCTTTCTCAGTCTCGAACCCTTCTCTACCATCCCCTAACCCCACTAACCAATATAGGTTTTTCTAGTTCATACTGTCAATCACAGTCCCCTAGCCCCGACAGGGTCTGGAATCTGTTGAACAACCTGATGTTCCCTAAGGGGCAGAAATTAGGTACAGACACCTGAGAAAACATATCCCTCTCAAAGGAAACTGGGGTAGGGGGACCATAGAAATAGGCTAGGGGTAGTGCTTGTATCCCAGTAGTCATATCATTGTGAGACCAGTTACAGATGAAGTTGACACATATCTGGTCTCTAAAATTAATAACGATACAATCTCCTGCAACAGTCTTACATCCCCTGCCTATCCAGTTAACTCTCCTGACACCCAAAATTTCAGCACGCATGTTCACTGGCAATGGGCGGTTTTTATTTAGCCAGAAAATAGATTTCTGCTTTAGGTCTTGGTATGATTCTCGTTTCCCACGAGCTAGTGGGGGGACCCCTACCAGAACTACCACAAAAGGGGATGATTGAGGAGGGAGGTTAATATAAGGTAAGGGAGACTCGCTATGCGCTCTGCTTGAGGTAGGTAAACTTGGCTGTTTGTCCTGCAACTTAGCTCCATCGCCCACAGTTCTCTCTTTATTCAATGACTTTGCACCCGCCCCTGCGAGGTTAGATACCGGGGAAGAAACTACTCCTGACAGGGTGGCTTGTGGTATCGCACTAGTTTGGTGTGTGTTTCCCACTCCTTTTTGGGTGACTGGTTGTAGATTAACAATTGGCCCCTTTTCAACAGCCAGAACAGGCCTTGCAGTCTGACCTGGCCCAGTTGCACTATTGGAACTAGATGGACCATTGGCTACAGTAGGTTTTGGTCTAGGAGTGTGGGTGCTACGGCTTGGACCTGCCTGTTTCTGAGCTGATGCCAGTGAAAGTTCAAGGCACACCAGTCTGTTTTCGATGGAGTCCAGCCGATTATGACACATTTTCTTGAAGGTGGCCTCCAGTCTTTTCCAGAAGAAAGGACCCAGCTCCAAGTGTGGATCCTCCTCCCTATTGTCCAAACGGGTTCCCTGCCCACTTCTGTCAACCCCATCCAGTAGTACGGGGTTGGTTTGTGACGTCACAACTGGGTCATCAGGTGGGTCATTGCTTTATTCCCACCAGCATTGATTTGAGAACCAGGGCATTTCCTTTTTGTTTGCTCCCTCCCCTTTGGTTGGACCATGATAGCTTTCACTTGGCCAGCAGATCGAGTCTTAATTTTGGGAGAAGATTCTCTGACTAATTCGCTGCTGGGCACTCCTTCTCTTGGAGAGTTATCACTTATGACCATGATCGCTGATTGCGATGGGGAAGAAGTTACCACTCCTGAGGGAGGAAGCGAACCCTGCAAATTAGAATCTGGATAGGTAGGTGATCTAGCATGTGCCAGAGGGCCCAGAGAGGACCTTTTGTCGAAGGATGTATCCAAGGATAGTCTTTTTTCAGTGAGTTCTATGTCCTTGGCAAGTGCAGTTGATACCCTTATAAGGAAGTTATCAAGAGTCCCTAATAGTGAACCACCAGTAGATTTCCTACAGCTAGGATCACCATCTTGTAAGGTAGCCATCCTTTTGTGTTACTCAATACAATATTAAAAGAGTCCCAATATGGCACTAACCTTGTTTGTAGAGTGGCAGGTGTTAGAGGGGTGGCCCGTCCCGTCCTTTCCCGGCCTTGAACGGGCCCGCCCTTGGCCCGGGCTTCGCCCGGCGCCCACCCGCGCGCATCCCGCGTCGCGGGGGCTGTCGCTGTAATTTATGCGCCTCTGGCGCGGTATACGGGCGCTAGGGCTGCTGGGAAATGTAGTCCAGCAGGCCCGCGCTCCACTCAGCGGCCGCTCCCTGGATGTGAAGTGCGGCAGCGGGAGGCGAGCCCCTGTATCCACGGGTCAGGTCTGGCAGAGAAGCAGGTTGCTGGTAGGTTCCTTAGAGTCCGTAACAGATTTCCCCGCTCTGCCGGGGCTGTCGCTGTAATTTATGCGCCCCTGGCGCGGTATCAGGGCGCTAGGGCTGCTGGGAAATGTAGTCCAGAAGGTCCGCGCTCCACTCGGCGGCCGTTCCCTGGATGTGAAGTGCGGCAGCGGGAGGCGAGCCCCTGTATCCACGGGTCAGGTCTGGCAGAGAAGCAGGTTGCTGGTAGGTTCCTTAGAGTCCGTAACAGATTTCCACACACTCCACAATGAGATGGAGGCTGACTTCCAACACACAGCACTCTGATGCACGCATTCTATTTATAGCAATTGCACATGATGTTAAGTAATTATCAGAATTTAGGGCATTACATAGCTGGTTAAGCTACCCTTATGGTCACCCTTTCCTTTCTGCATACATGTCCAGGGAGGATGTTTACTTTGAATCTGCTTTGGTCAGGATCAGAATGTAAATATAAACCATGCAACAAACATCATGTTTGAACATGATAATTAAAAAATTGTATTTCTTTAACATGGAGTAGCGTCTCTTTAAAAGGCTGCCGAACTACAGCCATTTAACCTTTGTAGTCTGGCCATTCCTTGCCTCCACATCTGTCTCGCTGCTACCACTTGTCGAATAAAGGAGCACAGCTTCCATTTGTGCAGCAGGTGCAGTGGCACTGGGGCTCATAGGCCTGAGATGTGCACCGATCCTTGTTTATTCCTGGATGTCACAGTTCAAACAGCAGCCTGAGGACCCATGGCCTTCTTTATACTCGACTATGCAAACGCACTATTTAGTGGCTTGCCTGACTACATGGCACACCGCTTGCAGGTGATCCAAAATGCGGCGGTACGTCTGCTATTCTCGCTACCTAGGAGATTCAGTGTGCGGAGCCACATGCGAAGCCTTCACTGGCTTCCAGTGCCGCATCAAATTATTTTTAAGGTTCTGGTTCTGACATTTCGAGCGGGCCATCGTCTTGGACCAGTTTATCTGCAGAAACGGTTCTCATTTTACACCCCAAACCGTGCACTGCGCTCTGCCAACCAATGTCAAATGGCCCTGCCTAGATACAAATATGCCAGACTGGAAGGCCAGTCCATTGCAGTTAAAGCCGCCAGAGCCTGGAATGCACTTCCTTTGTACCTTAGAGCCTCTCCGGCCATCTCTGTTTTAAAGAAGGGGTTAAAAACCCATCTGTTTAATGCCCCTCTCTAGTTGGGTTGGTTATGCTATGTTCTGACACTCTCTTTTTCCAAAACTCACCGCGCCGGGATACTTTGTAGTAACAGAGCGCAATACAAAAGTCTTCATAACATAACATAACATAACATAACTAGGGCCCATGACACACTGTTTTAAACCATGCTAATTTATGTCTCTTACCTGGCTGTGCTGTACACAGGTCACATGTAACATTTTACTATTTTACTATCCTTTGTTGAAAGTGAATTCATGTATTTCTTAAGCACATACTTCTAGTTCTCTTTATTTGGGCCACACCCCTCTTTTTGTTGACCACGCCCCTTCACCAGGTTTGCCACGCCCCTTTTAGAGACCGCCCCCACACACCGTTTTTTCATCTCACTTAAAGTTCTGCATGTTGGTATGTGCATGGCTAACTCAGAAATATTAGACCCTATCCTTGATGTTAACTAGCACGTCATCACAGGGTTAATGTCACGCCGACACAGAGACGTGGAGGTCAGCGTCACCCAGTTGGAAAACTCTGACCTCCTGGGCAAAGACACAGTCACATGAGCAGGCCCGCCAAATTGGAAACATTTTCTCAGCCGATGATAGAGGAAGCAGGAACTCACCGGGCTTCAGCCCTCCCCCCCCCCCCCCTCCCCCGTCGTGTGTGGCAGCCCGTGATGAGACAGATCCCGGGCACACACAGGACCGCACCCGAACCTTTCACAGGTCTTTAAAGGACCATTTGAATGTTAATGTTAAATAGGGTTACCACCAGCAGGTTTTTTTTACCGACACCATCAGTAAATTCAGATCAGAGAACGGGGCCGGTAATGAATAAATATAGTTGTTTTCTCCCGTCTGCGATCACATGCAGTGCCTACTGACCTGACCTTGTTTTCCTAGTGCAATGGGTTTCACAATTTGAACTTTAACTTTTTCTTAAAGAGAAAATTAAGGTTTACAGGCTGTAACCTGACCCTGGACCCGGTTGCTTTATTTTTCGCTTTTGGAATTCATCATAAAAAACATCTCGCCAGATGAGATTTTCAGGCCCTGGGTGCGTCCCGCAGAAAGCACTAGGTTTAGTCAGGCAGGAGGGAGACAGATGCAGTGAGCTGTTCTGGCAGACTGGAGATGTGTCAACAACACTACACATCACATGTTTTTTTTGCGCAGTTTTATATAGTACGAGGTATTAAAAAACTTTACATGAGCTCCCGTTACATTACACAATTTTCACATACATTCTTTAGCCATTGGCTGTCAAAAGTGTTTTCAGGCCAGACAACATTTCTGGTTAATTGGTTATCAGTACTGCGCTAGCATGACATTAGATTAATTGTGATCCTTTCTTGCATGTTGCTGTAAATTTATTATGCATTGTTTTTTTTTTTTTTTATTCTGTAATTTTGTATTGAAGATATATTTACATGGAGCATTACATATACAAAAACCTTTGCATACAATGAAACTTTAGATAAAATATACAGCACCAATTCAAAGAGTTCGCACTACACCAAGGCAATAAAAGTTATTAAGGTTAAAAGAAAGAAATACAACATTGGATAAACTTTCAGAAATGGAAACAGGGATTGAGGAGACACAGACCTTACATTTTTGATTGACTCTATTTTTAACAGTTCGTAAAATGACAGTTCAAAATAGTGTCCGTAGGAGGATTACAGCAGGCAATCTCGCCTGTCTGCATGATCGGATGCCATGTTGATTAAAAAGCAGTCTTAAAAGGGCTCTTCTTTCACTTTGGAGATTAGGGCATATGCAGGCTACGTGACCGATCTCCTCCTCCTCAGCCATACTGCTTAGCTGACAGGTGTGTATATCTTCATTCCGAAGCCACGGTAAGGTGTGTCCAAAGCCAAACCTCATATTTTTTTCTTTAAGTGCAGTGACCATCCAGCCTCCAGATAAGCCTGTGGTTCAAGAGATTTGTATCCATTCAGAATCATCCAGCCATGTGGTCTACTTGCTAGGGATGCCTTGTCGAAGGCTGTTGAAACTTTCTTCATTACACGATTGATTGATTATTTTGAAGGCCACGTAGGAGGCTGGGAGGTCCCAAAGTGTTTGTACGCCCAGGGCATCAATGGCAGAGTCTAGGTACAGCCGTGCTGGGGCATTTTCACTTTTTGAAATTTCAGCCCAAAGAGCCTTATTTAAAGGATTGGCTTTAGTCTTTAGTTTCTGCCAAGTTTTAGTGTATGTCCCCTTTCTGGCAAATCAGTCCAAACTCTAGCCGATCTGAGCAGGGGAGCACCAAATGTCTGAACCTGCGGTTCCTCTCGTACTGAGCAGGAGGTAGACGGACTAAGCAACCTGTAGGTTTTTGAGACAGTTAACTCCAGGACCACTGTTCCCCTGCCACGAAGAGCTTCACTGCCATATGTTAAGGTGGGGAGTCATTTTGGAGTAAGCTCTTTAGCAACGGGTCTGAGCTAGGCCCACCCAGAGATCTCATTAGAGATTGAAAGGCCAAAATAAGAGCACTAGCCTTCTGTTGAAGCTCCTGCGTGTGTGGCCAAAAGGAGCCTTTAAAATCAAATAAGAGGTATTTATAATCCTTCACACATTCCAGCAGTTGACCTTGGATGACCCCAGTGAATTCTTTCTGTACCACCATAACTTTCGTTTTTTTAAATATGTATTGTCATGCAGCTGTTTGTTGAGTACTAGATTGTTTGTTGATAAGACCCTGTAGGCTAACTTTCGTTTGGTTGAGAAGAATGACGCAGTTTTGAAATGCGAAGACCTCCTAACTTAGGGGCATGGTAATTTGCAACATCCAAATCTGGGAATATATCGACCAGAAATAAGTTAAGTAACTACTGCGCCAGCACACAACCTTGCATTACGCCCTGACTGGTATACATTTTTCTCAATAGCGGAGTGCCATCACCTGTTTCTCTTCTTTTCCAGTTTTCAGTGAAGAGCAACTGTATTGCTTTTAAAAGACAAAGGAATACCTCTGAGTGTCAGTTTGCTCCAAAGAAGGTTGAGTTGGACACAGTAGAAGGTGGATTTAAAATCTGCAAAGCAAAGATAAATCAACTGATTATTTGAAATCATTTGTGTATGGAAACACAAAACTCAGTTATTATTATCATTATCTTTGTCATTATTGTTATTAAAACATTTACAATTAGTAAGTGTTTTTTTTTCAATTGATGCAGATCTGTCCGGATGATTTTTTTTATTACTATGTCCTATTTGGAGAAGCAAATATTTTCGTAGAAGTTATAAGAAAGAAGGGTTAACATCAATTGTTGTATATATTTTTGTATGAGTTTGTCCTTATAAAGTCTGTTTATTTTGAGAAAATGCAGATGTCAGTGTGATTAATTTACTTATTAAGAATACTCTGTGGGAGACACTGTGTGCAGGGCAAGATGGTGTCAGCGTGAACCAATGCCGCGCATGTTCGACCATCGGCTATGCAGATTGCCCTGTGATGCTTAACTCTGGGAAGTATAGGACGCAAGCAATTCGTATCCACTTGCAAACTACCAGAGGCGATATTGACACGGTTGACTTCAGCAGATTTGCCGCTCTAGGAAGAGCGTTACATTTCATTCTGTGCTTGTGGATTTCATGCTACTTTGTTTCTGCTGTGCTTGCTCCAGCTTCCCTCACACTTCTGCTACCGGCAAGGAGACTGCAACGGAGGTTAAGGATGGCCTCCAGGGGCGCCTAACATACAACAAGTATTTACAATGCAATGGTCTCGTCCTTGTTAAAGTTAGAGCTATTGGCATTGCTCATGACATTATTTTATAAATGGCATTGTCATTTACTATGCCAATAGCTTAATCTCTCGCAAATGCGAGACCTATTGCATTTGCACCCACACACACACACAGAGCCACACGCACCCTCACACACAGAGCCACACGCACCCACACACAGAGCCACAAGCACCCACACACACAGAGCCACAGATACAGAGCCACACACACAGAGCCACACACACACACAGAGCCACACACCCACAAAGCCACACACACACACATGCCACACACACACAGAGCCACACACACACACAGAGCAACACACACACACAGAGCCACACACACACAGAGCCACACACACACACACAGAGCCACACACACACAGAGCCACACACACACAGAGCCACACAGACACACAGAGCCACACACAGAGCACACCACACACACACAGAGCCCACCACACACACACACAGAGCCCACCACACACGACACACAGAGCCCACCACACACACAGAGCCCACCACACACACAGAGCCCACCACACACGCACACACACAGCCCACCACACACACACACACAGAGCCCACCACACACACACACAGAGCCCACCACACACAAACACAGAGCCCCCCCACACACACAACCACACACACACACAGCCATTTGTCAGTTACATAAAGGAGGAAATGATATCAAGTACGCGATTATGACTGTTAAACCTTGTCTCACCTATTCATATTCTAGTTTAGATGAGTTTATAAGTCATTTCCGGAAAATAACTTTTCAGAAAATGGGATTCTTAGGTCACCCGATGTCAAATTCTGTGACCACGTAAAAGCCAACGGATATGCGTGACGCAATTTATTGAGCTTTTTAGAAAAGTCTGGCAGCAATTGCAAAGTAAAGTTATGTATTCCAATAATGTATTGGACATGAACGATTATACTGAACAGGGTAGAAGCGTTAGGTCTGTTAATGTGCGTCATTAAACTATTATTTGTTTTACGAGAAACTATTTTAATCTTGTTCTTGTATTAGCAATTGTTCCACTTTTCTGCACGTAGCACCTGTGACAGTAAAAAAATTAATTGCACACAAAGCGGCTCATCGTCCGTCAGCCTTGATGTTGAGGCCCGTCTCATTTAATCAGAGCAAGAGCAATAATCACAACAAAGACCGGTATATCCTTTCGACCAAGCCCTTTCACTGTGCATCGGTCTACTGTTCACTGCGTTTCTTCAATCATTCCTTCTTATAATCTCATCAAACAACCGCCAAGTGTTTTTGACAAGACATATTTGAGTGAGTCAAGCTTATTTTAGAAAGGTTCTGTTGGTGGTTCGCCCACCGTCTTAAAATTTTAAAAAATGGGCGAAGGAGCGGCTCCGAACAGCCCCAGCATCCCTCCACAGCCCCAGAATTCCTCCACAGCCCCAGCTTCCCTCCACGGCCCCAGCATCCCTCCACAGCCCAGCATCCCTTCACAGCCCAGTACTTTTCCACAGACCCATCGTCACCCCACACCCCTAGCACTTATTCTTAGTCCTACATTTTCTTCACATTCCAGCGTCACTCCACATCCCCAGCGTACCTTTGTGGCCCCCCTGGGTTAAACGAGGTAATCCACCACCCTAGCAAGCAGCCAGAAGGGCAAAGCAGTAGCACAGAAGGATTGCCGGTTCTAGAAGAAACCTCTGCCAATCTACCTTTTATGATTCTCTCCACTAAAGACGTTGCAGGACTCACACTAGAGTCGGGTCTACTGCCATCACTGGACTCAGCCTCTTTGGCCTTTTTAACTTCTGGCTTTACCTTACAGACAGCTGAATCTGCTACGAGACCGAGTTGCAAAGTAATAGGCACTATGGATGGCAATTTTGACGCTGCATCAAACTCCGGCTTATTAGCCCCTGGGACTCCAGAGGTCCATAGCGAGAACCTTTACTCTGTATCTAACGGCTCTCTGACAACCTCTGAGGGAGACCAAACCAGCTCAAGCGAAGATATCAGCATGAATCTCTCTAGGGGCTCTGGAACTGTGCAGTGTCAGAAGAAAGTTAAGAAGCAGACTAGGAGACACAGTCAACTTAAATGGGATTACTCTGACTCACTCCTCACTGTGAAGGCGGAGAACAGATCTTAGCAGGTGTGAGTGCCAGATCAGCAACCAAACACAAAGCAGAACCCTCCTCAACCTCAATTCTAGCCTCTATCAAAGAACTTCATGCAGAGGTTCGCTCCGATAACCAAGCAGCTAAGGGGGTTTCAAAAAAACTACAAGGGGGCCTGCGCAAGCTAAATAAAATTTGTATTGATATTGGTGATCGTGTCAGCATGATTCAAGGCAGGGCAGAGAATCTAGAAACGGACGTAGCTGCCCTAAAAGATCAAGGGTCGGCTCATGACACTTGCCTGATGGACATAAGGTAGAACATGTAGGAGCAGGAGAATCGCCAGTGCAGGAATAATCTCCGCCTGCTAGGCATTTCAGAAGAAATCGAAGGAGACGATACAAGGTGCTACATCGTGAAACTTCTAAGTAAAACGTTCCCAGATCAAGGGAACTGGAACTGGGACCAAGAAGTCCAACAAGCACATTGTTTCACTTTTTATCTGAAACAGCAACAAAACGGTAGTGGCGCATTTGGAGAAAAACCCAGGGCATTTCTTGGGTTTTTTGGGAACTTTCTCGTCAGACAATTTGTCGAATTCATTAATGGTGTGATGTTTTTTGCCAAACCGGATTTTTGCCACACAACGGTCGATCGCAGATGGCATCTTCGCCAACTAATTACCCCCTTCCAACAACTAGGTGCCCAAGTGTTTTTAATGTACCCCGCCAGATTGAAAGTTATTTTAAATGGATCCACCCGGATCTTTCTTTCTGAGGTTAAAGCAGGGGAGTTCCTAGAGGAGATCAAGGCTAAAAGGGGAACAAGTAAAGAATAGAGGAAATATACTAGAATAAGGGAACTACCTCCCCTAGGGAATAAGCACTGGCTCAATGGAATTTTCTTTTCCCCTCCTATACTATATAAGGAGATGCTACTTGTTGACACATTTCTTTCTTTTTTTACCCTTCTTTTGGGTCTCACAGGTTATTATGAATGTAAGCCGATATTTCCTTCTGTTGAAAGGTATGATGCGGCCAAGTGGCTAGGTGCTCCAACTGATAAACATCATTCAGGGTCTTCCTAATTGCTCTTTTTTGGGGGGAGGGTGCGATGGGTGGGGTCGGGGGGGTTGGTGCTCGGGGTGGGAGGATCACGGAGTGCGAAAAAGCGATACTACTAGGAAATGCTAAAACACAGAAAAAGAAAGGAAAAAAAAGTGAATGAGAAAAGGATAAAGAGAAATGTACCAAATAATAAATACATGACATCAGCAGACAGGAGGTCATAGCATCTTCTGGGATATTTCTATATAGAAAACAAAATTATAACAATAGGGGACACTCAAGGGGTATTCTGGTTTGATTCGAGAATAACAACAAATATCCAATATGAATAAACAGCACCCCTTAAAAATAGTGGTCTAAATGACGCCCTTAAAAGACAAAAAGTAGCTCAGGGTTTGGGCCTATTGGGGGGGAAGTGATTGCTCTTCAGGAAATACATGTGTAAGGCTCCCAGAAGCACCTGCTGAACTCTTTGAGATATAGGGTTATTTGACGAACAACATAGGGTTCCAAGACAAGAGGGGTAGGGGTTCTCGCACAAAATAGACATCCACTAAAATCAAACAAAGCAAAATCTGACTCCCTAGGTAGGTGGGTCATTGCGGAATGCCATCTTCCTCCCAATTCGTTTTTTACACTATGTTCTATATATGGTCGTAACTCTGATGATCCTGAGGTCATTAACTAGCTCAATGGCCACTTCCAATTATCATGTGTGGGGATTTAAACATCAATTTACCCAGCAATTGGAAGGCAAATGACCATAGGAAGTAGTAGTACACTGTGCCTTACTCAACCTAATGCAAACTCATGGGCTTAGTGACGTATGGGCTACCTTGAAACCTACTCAGCCGGATTATACATACTTTTCAGCTCCGCACCTCTCCCTCGCAAGACTAGATTAATTTTTGGTCTCTTCCTCCATAATCTAAGATTGTTCTATAGAGATCTCCCCACGATTCATGTCAGACCAAAACCCTATCATTCTAACTGTTAGTGGGCTGGGTAGTAGGAGGGAAACTTCGAACTGGAGTTTTGAAAAAGCTTTGCTCTATGACAAGGGATATAGAATTCAAATGCAGGAATGGATCAGAGAGTTTCTGGAGTTTAACACAGGGTCCGCAACAGTGAGAATGGTATGGGACACACTGAAGGAGGGCATTCGAGGGGGGACCTTGCGGTACTCTATAAGGAAGAATAGAAAAGAGAAAGAGCAACTCTTGAAGCTTCAAGACAAGATGAAAATGGCAGAGGAGAGGTTAACCTTAGCAGTTCAATTGGGAGTTGATACTGCAATTGCTCAACTGGAAGTAATAGCCAGTAAGGCTCAAATAGGGTCTGTCTTTGCGGAGAAAACTGCAGCCAAATGGCTTCTCCCAGTGAGAAGATATATCAGTGTGGGGATTGTATTGGTCATCAATTGGCCCTCAGAATTAGAGAGCAGATGTCTGCTAGTGATATCCTAGCAATACAACTTAATTCAGGGTAGGTTACGAAAGATCCAATCAAAATCCGAAGGGCATTCTGTGAATTCTACTAGAATCTCTACTCTGAAGATAATGTTGGGCCAGTAAATGTGAGAGAGGAAGGAAGTTTGGCATATCTAAAACAGATCACTCTAACAGAACTCAGTAAGAAGATCACGATCAATTAGAGAATCCTCCCACATGGGATGAGATAGCCAAAGCGCTAGCAAGTTTACCTGACGGGAAAGCAACTGGTAATGATGGCATTCCGGCTGAGTTCTATAAAATATTCGCCCCTCTGTTAAAAGCCCTTTTTACATAAATCTTAGGGGCCCATTAGGATGTCCGCCCGCCATTCTATCGTGAAATGGGACTGCCTACCATAAGGGCGGGGGTCCCGTGGGGGCCATTAGGATGCACCCGCCACAGTGGCAGGCGCATCCTGCATTCCTGTCATTGTGGCGGGCGGCATCCTGCATTCCTGTCATTGTGGCGGGCGGTGCACTCAGCACCGCCCGCCACAATGCGAGGAAGGCATGTCCTGCACTTCCATGCACAACATGGCAGGCACCGCGCCATGCCTGCCATGTTGAGCATGGAACTACAGGGGGGTACTATAGGTACCCCCATGTGCACCCCCCACCCCCCCCCAGAGTCCCTGGGGGCCCGCAAATGGCCCCCGCAAGCAATCCCCGCATGCCTTTCTGTGGCGGCAATGCCGCCACGGAAAGGCATGTTTCCCGCCCCATCCTAATATGGCTGGCGTTGTCTAACAGACACCGCCACCATATTAAACTCTTTTCCGCCCGGTCAACTTGTTGACCGGGCGGAAAAGCGGCAGACGTTTTTCCGTCCGCCACGGTCCCCCCAGCTATAGTAATATGGCGTGGGGAAATGGGAGGCGGGCGGGGAAGGATCTCGGGCGGATTGCCACCGCCATGCAGGCAGTGGTGGCGATCTGCCTGAGATCCTAATGGGCCCCTTAGTCTCTATTTTCAACAGGACATCTCCCCCCGCTTCCTTGTCTAACACCAGAATTGTAATATTCCCTAAGAAGGACAAGTCACCACTTGAAATGGGATCCTATAGACCAATTACTCTGATAAATTGTGATTCAAAAATGTATGCCAACATTTTTGCAATGATATTGTCCCTAAGAATAGAGCCCTTGGCCTTGCAGTGGCAACATGGATTCATCCCCAAAAAAAGCACGACGGAACACATCAGCAGGGCTATCACCTTATTGGACGCAGCCCAAGTATCAGGGGACCCGATGCCGTTAATTCTGCTAGACGTTGGAAAAACGATCGACCGGGTCCCCTGGTCATTCTTCTGGGTGGTTATGAGAAAGATGGGCTTTGGACCTAAGGCAATTTGAGCCATACAAGCCCTCTATCTCAATCCCACTGCTAGTATTTTTATCAATGGGAAACCGACGGCCCAGATCAGAATCTCCAGGGGGAATCGTCAAGGTTGCCCGTGCTCACCTCTTCTTTTCGCTCTTTATATAGATCCCCTCATAAAAGCAATAGAAAACAATCAACATATTTGTGCCATGAGCAGATTCGGGCTAGATATTAAAATCTTGGCCTATACTGACGACCTGGCAGTGGTGACCCCCGACCCTCTAAATGCAGTTAGAATATTAGAACAAGAGACAGAAAAGTTCGGAAAAATCTAAGGCTATTCCCCCAATCAAGGCAAGACCCAGATTATCATAAACAGCGAAGTTAATTGGGTAGACAGCCGGGTGGTCCAGAAAGCAAAATACCTGGGGGTCAATCTAACAGCAAGCATCGACCACATAGTAGAAGAAAACTTAATTCCACTGGCAACGGAAACTGAACGGACGCTCAAACAGATAAATAATTTACATCTAACCATTGTGGAGCGATGTAATGTCATTAAAATGACCTATTTCCCCAAACTAGTATACCTTTTAGGGCTATTCCTCTAGAAATTAGCAGAGCAATGTTCCAGAGATTCAAGCAGATATTTTCCCAATTCATTTGGGCATATTCTAGACCCAGACGAGCTTTCAAGCAACTTTCTTTTCCTCTGGAAAGAGGCGGCTGGGTGCTCCCAAACTTAAGATTTTATTACTGGGCTTCAGTCCTACAGTATAGTGGGGAGTTATTTCAGGATCAACCATACACTCTAACCGTAGGTCTCCCGTCTCCCTTCCAACTATTGCCAGGGGAGGAGATTCGGGGGTGTCTCTGGTGACAACTCTCATTCGGATATTACAAACGGGTAAGATTCAAGACCTTGATGAATACTTTCAAGGTCTTTAGTAATGTCCGTAAGACCTTGGGGCTCGGCAGACTGAACTACTATTCCCCCATCAAAAATAACTCTAATCTGCCAGAGATTTTTGGAGCCTCTTACCTTCAGGAATTGCATTGAATTGGGATTTTAAAAATGGGTGATCTGATAACCATTGAAAGTATTAAAACATTTTTAACACTCGGGCGAATATCATCTGAAGGAACATGAGACCTTCAAATATATCGCTATTAGAGACTTTTTGACACAAAAGACTTGGGGGCCTGTGGGATTTTCAAAGGTGGATCTTATTGACAAATTTAAAAATCCCACCATACCTAGGATTGGATACATTTATGCCACATTCATTAGCTTATTGCCCGACGACATGCCTACTATAGCTAACAAATGGCAGGCTTAATTGAACATGTCTTGTAACATCTTTCATCAGGCTGTGCAATATTCCAAGAGCGACTTATTGTCTGCTAAATTGCAAGCGCAATTTTATAAGACCGCATTTTTCTTATATCTTACCCTCTGTAGAGTTGCCAAATGGGGGACGGGGACTGGGACACTCTGTCCTAGTTCTCAAGAGTTTAGTGCAGACTCAATACACATGTTTGCAACATGAGGAGGGATAGAGTGGTAGGCAGGGGCGGGGGTGTGGCACTGATTGTGGATAAGCGTTTCCCTTGCACGACTTTTCCCGTTGATAACATCGCGGGCTGTGAAGCCTTAGGTTTTACCCTTCGGCTATCTCCCTGTCAAGCATGTGCAGGGATCCTTATCTATAGAGCTCCTGGTCCCCTCAGCTCTTTTTTTGATGACCTGCAGGCGGCGCTCTCCGTGCCCTGCCTTAGATCCGAGCACTGCATTTTATTGGGAGATTTGAATCTTCACATGGATAATACAGCGGATCCTGATACTATTAAGTTGCAGGACATTGCCTCTTCTTTAGGGCTGGTCCCCTACATCACCAGTTCCACCCATATTAAAGGCCATACTATTGACCAGATACTCTCTACTAGGCCGATTGATGTGTCCCCGCTGCTTCCAGTCCTATGGTCAGATCACTTTTTAATTAATTTTCGTATTCCTTCCGCTGCTATGACTTGCCCAAGATCACTGAAAGATGTTAGAGGGGTGGCGCGGCCATTTCATCAGGTTTCGGCGGAAATGCTGTCTGATGCTCTCCGCCGTCATCCCTGTCAGCTATCTGGTAATTTGGAGGAAAATCTTGATTTGGTCCAGAAGTGGCTGATAGCCAGATTTGAGGAGTTAGCCCCTGGAAAGCCAGCCAAGTCTGCGGGTAGGCATGCCTCGCCCCTTGGTTTACCCCCTCTCTTGGTAAGATGCGCCAAGACTGTAAGAAGGCTGAAAGAGCTTGGCGGCGCATGTTTGACTTTGGTGATAAAGTAAAATATAGGGATGCTATTAGGCTTTATCATAAACATATTATGGATGGAAAAAAAGTATACCTGGAGCGTAGAATTGATGAAGCTGAAAACTTGAGTAAAGAAATCTTTAGGATAGTAAAAGAGTTCTCCTCCCCTTCTTTGAGTACGCCCTCCCATTCTCACACCGAAGCTTGGATCAGCCAGCTTGGTGATTTTTTCATAAATAAAATTAAATCCATTCAGGATTCTTTCCCTTATGCTAGCCCTATTTCAGCTGCTAGCCACCTGACTACTTTACCCTTTTCACTGGAAGGGAAAGGTCCTTTTCTCTCCGTTTTTCCTCCCATGTCTTCTGCTAATTCTCTTGATCTCCTGTCTCGGCTTAAATCCGGCTCGCCACTCGATCCTTGTCCAGCGAAATGCCTGGGGAGAGTAGCGCCTGCAGTTAACACCTTGCTTAATCCGCTGCTTAATTCCTCCCTGATCACGGGAGAGGTACCTCAGACCTGGAAACATGCCCTGATCTTGCCGCTGCTTAAGAAGCCCACTCTGGATCCCCTTATCCATGCCAATTATAGGCCAATCTCCCTTCTCCCTGCTCTGGCAAAGGTGACTGAGACGCACGTGCATCTCTCCATCTCCAGCTTTATCGAGAGCAATAACATCTTGCATGATTCTCAATCGGGCTTCCCTGCTAATCTTAGCACGGAGACAGCCCTTCTCGAGATCACCGATGCCATCACAGAGACTCTTGACTCTGGGGGTAAGGCTATTTTGGTCATGTTGGATTTGTCGGCGGCTTTCGACACCGTTCCCCACGACGGTCTCCTTTTAAGACTCTGGGAGATCGGCTTTCATGGGACGGTGTGGAACTGGTTTAAGTCATTTCTGACCGGTCGCCGACAAGTGGTCTGGGCACCTCCGTTCTCCGCCGAAATGCCGCCGCTGGAGGTGGGGGTTCCTCAGGGGTCTATCCTGAGCCCCACCCTCTTTAATATCTATATGGCCCCTCTGGCGGCGGTGGCGGAATCCTTTGTAGCCCGGATCATATCTTATGCTGACGACACCCAGCTCCTTTTTACGTGTAATAAGGGTGAGGCCTTTGATGGTAGTCGGATCAAAGAATGCCTGGGCGCTGTTTTTGACTGGTTTCAGCGGCACAGTCTGAAATGCAACTCCCATAAATCAGAGTTGCTTTTCTTCGGATGTCTGCCGGATCCCAGTTGGAAGACATGGTGGCCTCTGGACATGTTTCCTCCTGACGATGCCTCTTCAAAAGCTAAAAATCTTGGCGTTCTGTTCGATGACGGCCTTTCGTTCAGACCCCAGATCATTAGGCTGTCCGGGAAATGCTTCGGCATTTTGAAAATGCTGCGGAGGTTTCTCCCGTTGTTGTCTCTGCAACATAAAAAAATCATTGTTCAGGCCTTGATAGGCTCGCGTTTGGACTACGCGAATGCCCTCTACCTCGGTCTGCCCAAATATCTTCTAGCACGTCTGCAGATCGTGCAGAATTTTGCTGCAAGAGCCATCTTTGGTCTTCAGCGCTGGGCAAAAGCCTCGGAGTTGCTCAAGAGACCAGTCAACAAAGGGAGAGAAAGGGTTCAAGGGCACTCTTAGTCCCCAGTCAGTAAGTAAATAAACAAAGGAAGAGTGTCCGTCAGTGTGGCGTTTAAGAAGTGACTATAGCACGTAAATTATGAGGCCAGATGTAAGTGGTCAGAGGACTGGACCAACTTTCAAGAAAAAATGCTAGATTTTTTCAGGAAACCCTCACTCACCCTAGTGGTGACATGCTTCATCATCGGATCCACTGGGAGAGATCGAATACCTCCCCAGTGTGCTGCGACGCCAGGAGACTGCGGAGCAGGTTTTGTGAGAGTGAAGAGTGAAAAAAGTTAAGTGTGATTAAAAATGTCTGAGGTTGTCCCAAAAAATCATTTATTAACTGGTCAACCCGACATAATAAAATTAAATTAACTATGTGCAGGGAAAACTAACCAAATAAAATATACTGGTGTTTCCCTGTTAGGGGAAGGTCAACATGTTTCTGCCCTTTATGTGTGTGAATTTACAGGGCTTTCATTAGGACCAATATGCGAGTGTTGCCTTAGCAGGTATGGGCGCGCTAAGGCCCACCCTGCCAAAGGCTGTGAAAGTTAAAAATAGCACTATGTGTAAAAATGGTGCATAAAAAGTACAAACCAAAAGGCTTGGGGAATTACCTCTGTTGCGAGGAGCCTAGAAGTCTGTGGACAGATAATTGGACAGACAGACGAAAACACACAAAACATATAAACAAGACAATCAATCATTATTGATCATTTTTCATGGCCATTAATCCAATATCGTGGCGTGATACGTGCTGACAAACCTATCAATGGCCGTGGCCGAGATGGATGAAATACCGAATAGTAGTTGTGCCCAAAGCCAGGGTGATGGGCCTCAACTAGCGCCAAGAAGTGTGATCCAGCACAGGGCGTTGCACATTGGTGAGGCAACAAAAGTGTAAATGGAGACTCGCAGTGCTAAGTCCATCCGTGTGGGAAGCCAGGCGGCTGCCCGTAATTACAACAATACCTATAGTATGGCGGCGGAGAAATAATCCCCGAGGTGTATCGCGAAAAACAGAGCTACATTGTGAATACTAGTAGCTCTGCTGGCCGTGAATTTGAGTACTGATTAAGCACGCAAAATATTGGAGCATAAAAGTGAAACAATCCTCACTTGTACATAAAGTGAACCACGCCCCATAGATTCAGGAGGGGGGTGGGAGCGACAATGGCACACCCTAATTAGGGAAGGGAAACAAACACAAAGTAGAGGATTAAGAGACCTGGCAGGATCTCACACACAGAATCTTATCTTAGGAAGATGTCCAAAGAAGTGATCTTACGCCCGCAACGCTCAGCACCCTCTCGGCACCTAGCTGTCCCCCGCTGGATCTCGTGGATCCTGAGCGAGGGGCGAGCCCGGCGCTAAGAAGGAGAGGCGCAGGGCGTCTGCCAATGGGAGGCGCTGGATTGGAACCGAGGCTTGGGATGCAAGCTCCGTAATCCCGCGAGCGGAAGGCTCAAGGCGGGGTTCCGTGGAGTAGACTGAAAGCGAGGCTTGGCAAGCAAGCCTCAGAGTCTTGGGTGAGAGAGAGGCTTGGAAAACGGGAGTCCGTCTCGGTGTTGAAAGACGGATGTAGTAGGCAATCACATTGGCACTGCCCCTGGATTGTAGCCGTCTTTAACAAGTTTAGAATGCTAGCATCGCTGAGTTAACAACAAATAAGGATTCTTTGGATAAAATAGCTGACGATCTCTGTGATGGTAGAGATGGGATATATCATTTTAAACCAAACAAAATGCAGAGTGGGTGCTCACAGGTGCTCATGTCATCTAGGTGCCTAGTAGTAAGTACCTTATTTTGATACATTGCTAATGTTTAAGAACACTGGCCCAAGGTATTTGATCATTCAATCCAAGGATGTGTGTGCTGAGTCTATAGACCCAGCGTTGCTCTTTCTCAAACAGGATGTTCTCTCTGTTCCTGGGGTTGTTGACCTGTTCGATAACTGTCCAGGTCATGTCATTGGAGGTATGATGTGCCTGCAAAAAATGTTCGCTGAGTTTAGTAGTTACCTTTTTACAGCGAACATTGCTGCGATGTTCACCAATGCGTGTCTTGACTTTCCGGGTTGTCATACCCACATATCGTTTAGCACATGGGCAAGTAATCAGATATATTACATTGGTAGAGTTACAGTTAGTATGAGATTTTTGGATCCATACTTTGCCCGGTTCCAGATTCAGCTGTTTGGTGTGGGGGGTCAAATGACAGACACTGCAGTCAGTACAGGGAAAATGCCCAGTAATGGGAGGTAGGTGCCAAGGTTCAGTGACAGACCTAGTGAGTGGTAATGAGCATGATAAGGGTCTTGTATGAACCAGGGCGTCCTTAAGGCTCCTGCCCTTTTTAAAGGAAAAGAGCGGTTTTTCCCAATCGCTCATGCTACTGGTGATGATTCTCCAGTTTTTATTTATAGATTTTTTGACATTATCTGAGAGCGTGCTATAAGTAGTCACACATGTTATATGTGCCACTAACAGGAGCCTTAAGGACGCCCTGGTTCATACAAGACCCTTATCATGCTCATTACCACTCACTAGGTCTGTCACTGAACCTCATACTAACTGTAACTCTACCAATGTAATATATCTGATTACTTGCCCATGTGCTAAACGATATGTGGGTATGACAACCCGGAAAGTCAAGACACGCATTGGTGAACATCGCAGCAATGTTCGCTGTAAAAAGGTAACTACTAAACTCAGCGAACATTTTTTGCAGGCACATCATACCCCCAATGACATGACCTGGACAGTTATCGAACAGGTCAACAACCCCAGGAACAGAGAGAACATCCTGTTTGAGAAAGAGCAACGCTGGGTCTATAGACTCAGCACACACATCCTTGGATTGAATGATCAAATACCTTGGGCCAGTGTTCTTAAACATTAGCAATGTATCAAAATAAGGTGCTTACTACTAGGCACCTAGATGACATGAGCACCTGTGAGCACCCACTCTGCATTTTGATTGGTTTAAAATGATATATCCCATCTCTACCATCACAGAGATCGTCAGCTATTTTATCCAAAGAATCCTTATTTGTTGTTAACTCAGCGATGCTAGCATTCTAAACTTGTTAAAGTCGGCTACAATCCAGGGGCAGTGCCAATGTGATTGCCTACTACATCCGTCTTTCAACACCGAGACGGACTCCCGTTTTCCAAGCCTCTCTCTCACCCAAGACTCTGAGGCTTGCTTGCCAAGCCTCGCTTTCAGTCTACTCCACGGAACCCCGCCTCAAGCCTTCCGCTCGCGGGATTACGGAGCTTGCATCCCAAGCCTCGGTTCCAATCCAGCGCCTCCCATTGGCAGACGCCCTGCGCCTCTCCTTCTTAGCACCGGGCTTGCCCCTCGCTCAGGATCCACGAGATCCAGCGGGGGACAGCTAGGTGCCGAGAGGGTGCTGAGCGTTGCGGGCGTAAGATCACTTCTTTGGACATCTTCCTAAGATAAGATTCTGTGTGTGAGATCCTGCCAGGTCTCTTAATCCTCTACTTTGTGTTTGTTTCCCTTCCCTAATTAGGGTGTGCCATTGTCGCTCCCACCCCCCTCCTGAATCTATGGGGCGTGGTTCACTTTATGTACAAGTGAGGATTGTTTCACTTTTATGCTCCAATATTTTGCGTGCTTAATCAGTACTCAAATTCACGGCCAGCAGGGCTACTAGTATTCACAATGTAGCTCTGTTTTTCGCGATACACCTCGGGGATTATTTCTCCGCCGCCATACTATAGGTATTGTTGTAATTACGGGCAGCCGCCTGGCTTCCCACACGGATGGACTTAGCACTGCAAGTCTCCATTTACACTTTTGTTGCCTCACCAATGTGCAACGCCCTGCGCTGGATCACACTTCTTGGCGCTAGTTGAGGCCCATCACCCTGGCTTTGGGCACAACTACTATTCGGTATTTCATCCATCTCGGCCACGGCCATTGATAGGTTTGTCAGCACGTATCACGCCACGATATTGGATTAATGGCCATGAAAAATGATCAATAATTATTGATTGTCTTGTTTATATGTTTTGTGTGTTTTCGTCTGTCTGTCCAATTATCTGTCCACAGACTTCTAGGCTCCTCGCAACAGAGGTAATTCCCCAAGCCTTTTGGTTTGTACTTTTTATGCACCATTTTTACACAAAGTGCTATTTTTAACTTTCACAGCCTTTGGCAGGGTGGGCCTTAGCGCGCCCATACCTGCTAAGGCAACACTCGCATATTGGTCCTGATGAAAGCCATGTAAATTCACACACATAAAGGGCAGAAACATGTTGACCTTCCCCTAACAGGGAAACACCAGTATATTTTATTTGGTTAGTTTTCCCTGCACATAGTTAATTTAATTTTATCATGTCGGGTTGACCAGTTAATAAATGATTTTTTGGGACAACCTCAGACAATTTTAATCACACTTAACTTTTTTCACTCTTCACTCTCACAAAACCTGCTGCGCAGTCTCCTGGCGTCGCAGCACACTGGGGAGGTATTCGATCTCTCCCAGTGGACCCGATGATGAAGCATGTCACCACTAGGGTGAGTGAGGGTTTCCTGAAAAAATCTAGCATTTTTTCTTGAAAGTTGGTCCAGTCCTCTGACCACTTACATCTGGTCTCATAATTTAGTTGCTCAAGAGACTGCACTGGCTTCCTGTCTCTAAGAGAATTACTTTTAAGGTTTTGACCCTTGCTTTTAAGGCCCTTCATTCAATTGGCCCTAAATACATCGGGAAGCGCATGGCCTTCTACGCGCCTGGGAGGACTCTACGGTCGGCCTTGTTGGCCAAAGCCGTTGTTCCCCCCATCAGACGCGCACGTACTGGAGGCCGCTGCTTTCGATACCTGGCACCTCGGTGCTGGAATGAGCTTCCCGTTTCCTTAAGAAAAGCCAACACTTTGTTCTCGTTCAGAAAGGAGTTGAAGACCTGGCTTTTCTCTCAATAATATTCTTTCGGCCCTTTGTGAGTTGCTGTGTTGTGTACTCTTTTCCAGTTCTCTTTGCCAAAGCGCCGGGACACTCCTTGAAGTAGCCGTGCGCTATAAAAGAGACCATATAACATAACATAACATAACAATATGTCCCCAATTGGCACCTCTACTCGGACAGGTGCAAGACTTCTTTATTAAAGTCCTTGCTCAAGATATCCAGCTGATCCCTTTGACTATTCTGCCAGGAATGCAAGATAAAATCAACCGAAGTAATGGAGGAGCACTCATATTTGTGGCTATGACTGTCCTACATATCTGTATAGCCTCATCTTGGAAAGATCCGAATCCCCCTTTCTTTTCTCATTGGCTGGCCCGATTGATATCGACCTGTCATATGGAAAAGGCCATATTCTCTAAGAAGGGTATCCGGGAGAAAGAGAAGGGCCTTGAAATCTGGGAACCCTTAACCATATGGCTCGGACAGACGTAAAGGGTGGGACTCCTAAATAGTAGGAACTGACCTATGTTTTTTATCCTTTTTAATATTTAGCGATTCCTGGTGCACTGGATCAGACCTACTGATTTTTAGTATCCTGCACGTATGTGCTATCTAAAGATATCAGGGGATAGGAAAGTTTGTTGTTATTAGACCATTGGGAACTACTCGATAGGAGCATTGTTCTGGTAATAGCTCTAGGCCGGGTATTACTTAAATGTATGAATAAGGAATTTGACAGTTGTGGGGGGGGGGGGGGGGGGGTTGGGGGGAGGGGTTTCAACTCTGCCGTTTTCTACACTGTATTAGCTTTTGTACTTTCAATACAAAAAATTATATATATAAAAAAAGAAGAATACGCTGTTAAAGTGTGGAATGGCTGGTATATCACAATAGTAATATCCTCAGTATTTTTAGCACTCAAGACATATTTGGGAGTAAGTCCCATGAAACAGTTCTTCTGCTGGGTATTGCCAGCAAATCTTCTAGGGCAGTGAAATGCTGTCAGATACCAGATAAGTGGGAGGTGGTATTATTGTTTTTTCCAGGTATTCCTCTAGTGGTGATTTCAGTTTTTTGGCTCATACTGTCAATGAGCTAACTTGCAATTCAGTGAAAGACTGGTCTGTTAGTCAAGTGGTAATGTCTCTCATCTTTACCTATTTCTTTACTTTCTTTATGGAAAGTCGTGGCTAGGGCTGTCACTTGAAAAACTGGCCCAGATTGCCAAGTCAATGTAGGTGGGCTGGTCGAAGGCGCTACTTCAGCCGGCCAGTGCCTAGAAACTCTTTGTAATAGGGGACTATAAAGGCACTAAACCATTGAATTGGTCGGATTAGCCAGTGTGCCCCTCTACTGTATCAAGAAGGCCTTTTCCAGTGCTGCATCAGGTACCTGTGTTTTCTCACTCAGCCACCAAACAGCTCTCACTCTCAACAGTTTCCACTATCTGTCACTTTCTCACTTTAACCTCCTCTTAAAATGTAAATGTATGGCTCTTCTCACTGTGTTGTCATTTCTGATGATAGTGCCTACACTCAAGTGATGGGAAGATTTACTGGGACATGTAATTGTCTGATGTATGCACCGCCTGCTCATTGGCAGGGGGAATCTGCAGTCTCTCTGCCTAGCTCACATCGCGTAGGTATTGTCATCAGGATGGCTGGTATTTTTTTCCAGCAAAGGTTACAAAACTACTTTTGTAACTTGGGAGAACATTGGAGGGGTGGGGTTTAAAGAAGGGGTGGGGCTTTAATCGCTCACAGTTAGACTTGCTAGGGAAGCACATTGGCGGGGGTGGGTTCTAGAGGGTGTGTCCACTCTTACCTGGGCCAGGAACACAAAATTACTTTTGAATCAAGAAGAAAGTGGGGCAGGGCTGTGTGCCAGCATCCACTCTCTTCTCCTTGTACATAAATGATTTAGTGAACTATCTGGATGTCCCTGGAATGATGCACAAAACATGGGGGCATTCAAAGTTCCGACAATTATTTGCGGACATCACTTTGCTTATTTCTAAAACCCCCTCAGGCTTGCAAGTCCTGGTAGATCATGTTTTATTATTGTGTGGTAAGGGGTTTGGATTTGAACATCCAAAAGACAAAATGTATGTCCTTCAATCCCTTCCCCTCTAGGAGGTGCAGTATCAGAGCGCAAAACAAATTGCTTGAACAGGTCAAAGACTGTGATTATTTGGGGGTGAGACTCACTATTAAGCTGGCCTGGTCTTTGCAGTTAGAGAAGAGTACACTCAAGCTCCAGCAAGAGTCCAGGGTGATCCTCATGATGATAAACAAAAATAAGACCAGATCAATTTCCCCAGCAGTGGAGTTATATAATGCCACAGCCAAGGGATCAGCCCTTTATGGTGCAGAGCTTTGGGGCGATGAAACGATCAGTAGTAGAAAATAAATTCATAAGGCCACTGTTGAACTTGCCACAAAGCCCTCCACGTCTTCCGCAGTTTATAGGTGATGGTATTTTTCCCATTGCTCTAGTATGCAAATGTCGACTTCTGCTGTGTTGTCATAGATTATAGTCCAAAGAAAAACTGGCTCTATATAGGCTCCTTCTTGCAGAATTCATCTGTCCAAACATTTACAGGGAAATTCCTTGGCTAAGGTTTGCCAAGGAATTGATTCTTAAGCTTGACTTAGACATTCTTCGGAATTACCCTGATGATGCTGCCTCTATTCATATATCTATGCTAAAAGATAGATAAAATCCTATTTATGGGAAGAGGAACAAAAGAAATGCAATGAGAGCAGTTGTACAGACAGTTTTTTTAGATACTAAAGTAGTCCCATTTTGTTTTAGCCTTTTCTAAACAAGATTAGTTGTCCCCTAGCTAAGCAGTTGTTTATACAAATCAGGTATGGCGCACTACCCTTAAATAGTTTTGGCGTTAATTAGGGACTGCACGGAAAATGAACCCAACCCTTTGTACTTACCTGCTTTCCCAGAGTTGAGTCTGCATTCCGATGAACGGAAGCCGGATTCCACCTGTAAAGAAAAGAACAGGACACGCATTACCCCTCCAAACATAACACCCACCTATCACATGTTACAGCAGGAGGGCAGAGACTTGGTGAACAGGATCCCAGAAGAGAAAACAAAAAGAAAGAAACAAGCATTAACAATGCAATGGTCTCGGCATTCTTAAAGTTAGAGCTATAGGCATTGGTCATGACATTATTTTAATTTATGTTTTTTTAAAAACATATAAATAAATGGCATTGTCATTTACAATGCCAATAGCAGGGCAGGAGAGCAAGCACAACGAACGAGGGGGCAGGACAGCAAGCACAAGCAACGAGGGGGCAGGAGAGCAAGCACAAGCAACGATGGGGGGCAGGACAGCAGGCTCAAGCAACGAGGGGCAGGACAGCAAGCACAAGCAACGATGGGGGGCAGGACAGCAGGCTCAAGCAACGAGGGGGCAGGAGAGCAAGCACAAGCAACGATGGGGGGCAGGACAGCAGGCTCAAGCAACGAGGGGCAGGACAGCAAGCACAAGCAACAAGGGGGCAAGACAGCAAGCACAAGCAACGAGGGGGCATGACAGCAAGCACAAGCAACGAGGGGGCAGGACGGCAAGCACAAGCAACGAGGGGGGGCAGGAGAGCAAGGACAACCAGCGAGGGGGGGAGGGGCATGGGAGCAAGCACAAGCAACGACGGGGCAGAAAAGCAAGCACAAGCAACAAGGGGGCATGGGAGCAAGCACAAGCAACGAGGGGGCAGGAAAGCAAGCAACGAGGGGGCAGGAAAGCAAGCACAAGCAACGAGGGGGCAGGACAGCAAGCACAAGCAATGAGGGGGGGGGCAGGAGAGCAAGCACAACCAGCGAGGGGGGGTCAGGAGAGCAAGCACAACCAAGGAGGGTGCAGGACAGCAAGCACAAGCAATGAGGGGGCAGGAGAGCAAGCACAAGCAACAAGGGGGGGCAGGACAGCAAGCAAGAGCAACGAGGGGGGGCAGGACAGCAAGCACAAGCAACGAGGGGGCAGGACAGCAAGCACAAGCAACAAGGGGGCAAGACAGCAAGCACAAGCAACTAGGGGGGATAGGAGAGCAAGGACAACCAGTGAGGGGGCGCAGGAGAGCAAGCACAACCAACGAGGGGGCAGGGGAGCTAGCACAAGCAACAAGGGGGCAGGACAGCAAGCACAAGAAATGAGGGGGCAGGACAGCAAGCACAAGCAACGAGAGGGCAGGACAGCAAGCACAAGCAATGAGAGGGGGGCAGGAGAGCAAGCACAACAAGCAAGGGGGGGCAGGAGAGCAAGAACAACCAACGAGGAGGCAGGGGAGCAAGCACAAGCAACGAGGGGGAAGGGGAGCAAGCACAAACAACGAGGGGGCAGGACAGCAAGCACAAGCAACGGGGGGCAGGAGAACAAGCACAAGCAACGAGGGTGCACGACAGCAAGCACAAGCAACGAGGGGGCAGGAGAGCAAGCACAAGCAACAAGGCGGGGCAGGACAGCAAGCACAAGCAATGAGGGGCAGAACAGCAAGCACAATCAACGAGGGGGGGCAGGAGAGCAAGGACAACCAGTGAGGAGGGGCAGGAGAGCAAGCACAACCAACGAGGGGGCAGGGGAGCTAGCACAAGCAAAGAGGGGGCAGGGCAGCAAGCACAAGCAACGAGGAGGCAAGACAGCAAGCACAAGCAACGAGGGGGCAGGACAGCAAGCACAAGCAAAGAGGGGGCAGGCAGAGGCACAGAGAACTGAGGCACAAGCAGGGAACAGAGGCACAAGCAGGGAACAGAGGCGCAAGCAGGGAACAGAGGCACGAAAACCGTGAACAGAGGCACGAAAACACACGGTACATCAGACATGTAAGCTTGGTCCTACCTGCTTGAACTGCTCCTCGCAGGTCCACTCCTGGTACCCCTGCGCCCCCGGGGGGGGGTGGGGGGGGGTGCGAGTGTCCGGGCATGGGTGTGCCGGGGGTGCACGGGGCCCCCTGGGGAGAGTCCGAGGCTGGGCCTGGGGGGCGGCAGGTACCGGGGCGGCGTGGGCTCCTTGGCCGGGTGGGCGGTGGCGGCGGCTGCACGATGAGGCCGGGCCTGCGGGGAGGTCTCGCGGCCTGGTAGTGGCACAGCGCCAGGATCTGCTGCTGCTGCTGGAGCCGGGCCTCGCGTAGGCCGCGCAGCTCCCGCCGCTCCCGCTCCAGCCGCTCCGCCTGCTGCTGCTACAGCGTCTCCATCACCGCCTCCAGCTTCAGGCCGCCTCCCAGCACGTTCAACCCCACGCCGGGGGCCGACACCAGCAGCGGACCGCCGGCCATGCCGCTGGACGAGAAGGAGCCTAGGGGAGACTTGGTGGCCACGGAGGCGTTGTCAACCATGCTGCCGCCGCCTGTGCCCGCAGCTCCCTCCTCCTGTGCCGCTGACCGAGGACTAGGGGGCGGGGGTCCGGGTGCCCGATCCTGCCCGGCTGGGGGGTCACTGACTCTCCGTGCCGCTCCGCTGCACCTGCAGTGCTGCTGGGGGTCCCGGGCATTCCGTGCAGCCTCTCGCTCACGCGCAGTGCCCGGATTTCAATATCTCACAGGAAAGAGACAGCATAAACAAAAGCCGCACCATCCCCCGTTACCGTACATTGGTGCAAGCCTCGGGGTGTGGGGACGGGGAGGGCTGGCTGGCTGCCCCCCACCACGGGTTTATTTATTTATAAATGATTTTTTTTTGCCGTGCGCCGACTAGGCTGGTTCAGGCACAAGGCTCTGCACAATGTCAGTAATACTTAGCCTTTAGAGGGCGCCACACAGGTCACTTGAGCACTCAAAAAGGCAGAAATGTAGACACTTGGTTAATGGTTACAACTCGTTAACGAACTATAAAAAACAAGAGAAAGGGGTCCGAGCAGGCAATGTGGAGAAAGGAGCCGCGGTGGTGAAAACACCACCACGTTTCTCTGAGGCGAGGCAGAAATGCTTCGGAGAAACCAGCATCGTTTTTGGATTTGGGGGGTGGTTTTCTTTCTCTCCTCTTCTTATTGGCTGGAAGGTAAAATTCCAGCCAATGGGAAGAGGAGAGAAAGAAAACAAGAAAGAAGCGAAAAAACACGCCCCCGAATCTGAAAAGGACGGGACTTGAATAGAGTGGCGCCCCTCTCCAATGGCTGGCCTCCGTTTAGGAAGCCAGCCAATGGAGAAGAGGGGCGGGTTCAAGCCCCCATACTAAGAAACATTAAATCTCGGAGCGAGACTGCGCAAGCGCAGCCTACGGTCCTCGACCTAAAAAGGGACAAGACCGGAGGAGAGGACACAACTATTGCCCACCTGGAGCAGCCGAAGATCACCGCGGAGATCCCACAAGCTGACCGGACCGCTCCCGACACAGAAGAGGAACCCTGAGAGGACGGCAAGAATGAGGAAGCTCCAGAGAGGTGGAGCGAAGAGTGGTGGAGCCCGCCGGAGGACACGGAAGTGTGCGGCAGAGCGGGTAATTCATTACGGGACGGGTGGGAAGAGTCTAGGGATGGAGGGGAGGGAGCACACGGTGGCAGAGGGGAGCACTGATCTGATTTTAAAGGAATCCTCCCTTTTTCCCACCAAACCGCATAAAAGAAAACATTGGCATTATTGAGGCCATTCGTTTTGAGAGGGGCAGAACCGGTGTGAGGAAAACACCGAACAGGAGATAGTGCATATTTTAAATAAGAGTTACCCTACTCTCCGTAAGGTGAGGAAAACCTATGGAATATATAAAAGCAATAGAGGTCTCAAAAGCCTTAACTGCTGTTGTTTAGGATCGCCCTTTGGACTCTCAGAACCAAAGGAGAAGGGGCAGGTACAACTATCTGAGCCCTCCCGTTCTGATCTTATTTTGACACGTTTATTATTGGTTTTAGTCTTTTTTCATGCCACTGAGACCCTACCACAGTTCTCACAGGTGGTGTGGTGATGGGTAGATAAAGCCCCTATATATAGGGAAGAAATATATACTTACCGCTCCTTTCTGTCTCCTTCTCTGTGTCAGGATTATGGTCGGAGTGCGCCGCTGTCCGCCTGATGCGTGGCGTTTGGCACCCTTCTATGATCAAACTACGTTTCCCAGCAGGCCAAGCGGCTACGCAACGTAGCAACGCAAGACCAGGAACTAAAACTCCGTGGCGTCTGCTGTTGGTGCCGATAATTCTTGCCGAGTCGGTGTACTGGTCGGTAAGAGTGAGAGTGAGCGGTACAATCGTGAGTAACAATCGTCTTGTGGAAATTTGGTTGAGATGCATTCCAAAACTAGCCCTCGTGGTGTTTTATATTTCCATTGTGTGGAGAATAGGACTTCCTCGATGATCAGGAGTGTTTCATCGTGAGGTAGGCTAGTATAAAGACTTTCTACGTCTAGACTGATTAGGAGTTGGGTCTGAGGGTCAAATGTTGTGTCCTGCAGGAGTTGTAAGACAGCTTTTGTGTCTTTAAGGTAGGTGTTTGTTGATTGTACCAGTGGTCGCAGAAAGGCGTCAGCAAATTTCGACAGGGGTTCCAGAATGGAGCCGATGCCGGACACTATCGGTCTCCCTGGTGGATTGGTGAGGTTCTTGTGGATCTTAGGGATGCAGTAGAAGTAGGGGATGCAAGGTTTTTTCTGCTCCAAAAATTCCCCTTCCTTCTTGCTCAGCCAATCATGTGCTAAGCCTTCTTCAATCATGCCTCCGATTTTTATCCTGAGGCTCTCAGTAGGGTCCTGTTAGAGAATCATGTAGTTGCGTCTATCTGACAGCAGTCTCATACATTCGTTGTCATATGCTTCTGTGGTTTGTAAGACGATGGCTCCGCCTTTGTCTGCTGGTTTTATAATGATGCTCGTGTCTTCTGATAGAGCTTTGATAGCTTGTTGTTCCTCCCTAGTCGTGTTGTAGAATGTTCGTGTGGAGGACACATCCAGTTTGTTGACTTCCGTCATGAGAGCTTTTTCAAAAGCTAGTAACTCTATTGGGAGCATGGAGTCAGGAGGAGTAAAGGTAGATTTTGGTCTGAGGCCAGTGTCAGTTGTCGGTGTTGGAGAAGGTTTTTCCATGAAATAAGCTTGTAATTTCAATTTGCGTATGAATTCTTGCATCTCTATGTTCAACCTAAAAATGTCTGGTTTTTGTGTAGGTACAAAGCCAAGGCCTTTATTTAGCAGTTTTCTCTGTATTTCCGTCAATGGTTTTAGAGTGAGATTCACCACTAGGTCCCTCTCTGGTTGCTGGTTGATGGTTGGTTGGGCAGGGAGCCTGTCATGCTCCTGGTTTGTCGGGGGTTCCCTTGGTCTTTGTCCTCCCACGTGACATTGTTGCCCTTCCGGGTCCTTCCCCGTGTCCCAGGGCGGGTGCCGAAAAAAGGTTGTGGACCGTAGAATCCGCCATCAAAGTCTTGGTTCCATTGTGGGTATCCCTGAACGTTGGTTGGTTGGCCGAACTGGAATGGGGGAAATGGTGTGGGCCCCATGTATTGTGGGAATTGGGGTGGGTACCCTCTCCACCCTCGTTGTCTCGGGAACTGTTGTCTTTTTTGTCTCCAACCACCTCTATTTGGTCGGTACCTTTGGCCGTTGCTAGAGTTAGAGCTGGATGAACTATTGTCTGACCCATCACTATCCATATCACTGTTCTGATTCTTAGGTACGTAGTCAGCTTTGGTGTATGGGTATGCTCCTTCCGGTGTAAATTTATCCTTGTCCTTTCTCAATTTGTTGAACTTGCTCTGTTTTAATGTGTATTCAAACTCAGTCATCTGTTGGTTAAGCTCATCTAGTCCGATCTTGAGGTCGGCTGGTGAAATATAGGTGCTTAGTTGTACCTCAATCTTCTGGATTTCAATCTTTAATTCTTGAGTGATTCTGGCTGCTGTTTTTACAATAAGGACTAGCCAGTCCCTGGCACAGTGCCAGGAGATCAATGACCACTCCTTTTTAGGTCGAGCAGACCTACCCTCAATGCGTGAGCATTGAAGGTGCCTGCTTCAGACCTATTGTGGCCCGTATTTAGGAATGTGGACAGCTACCAGACGCGCGCTTTGACGATGTCAGATTTCACCTCGGGAGCGCGCGTCTGAGCTGCGCTTGCGCGGAGCAAAGCCCTTGCTCACACACAGACACAGGCAGCCCCCACCCCTCTGCATGCACGCACGCACGCACGCACACACACACACAGTCACGCGCATGCACACGCAGGCATACGGCACACATACAGGCACACGGCACACTATCCCCTGCCTCGCATTCTCTCTCAATCACACACAGTCACGCATGCGCACACACATTCCCTCGCGCACACACGCACACACGCGCGCACACACTCCCCCCCTCCCCTCTCCTCCCCTCCCCTCCCCTCCCCCACAGGCATACACACAGGCACGCACGGACTTCACATCAGCCCTGGGCCCCACTCACCGACTGCGCTCTTCCGGCGGGGCTCCTCTCGCACTCCGCTCCTCACGGCACGGCGCGTCTCCTCTTCTGAATCGGGGCTCCCTCAGGTCAGAGGAGCCCCGCAACAGGCGCCACACTCCTCCTTCTCCCCGTCCCCCTCCTGGGGACCCGGGCTACCCCGGACCGGCAGGGCGCTCCATGCGCCGGCATGCCTTTTCACGGACCTCGGGAGGCGGGACTTCCGGTCGGCCGCGAGCGGATTGGCCGGCCGGCCAAGAGCTTCCGGGTCGCCGCGGGCAACGCGGCGGCACCCTCCCTATCACTACAAGGGCAGGAGATGTGCACGCGAGTGGGAGTTGCGTGTTGTTCCACTTGATCCCATTACATCTCTATTACCAAATATCCATCTGTGGATAACCATAAAAAACGGAAAAGATTTATCCAGAAATGCGTCAGAGCAGGTAAGCAATGTTGTATATGGTGCGGGGAGTTTTCGCTGTTAGATTTATTTATAAGCGACTTCCTGTATCCTGTTTATCTTCTACTTCTCATTGATCTACCTACGAACATGCTTGCCCCTCTTTGACCCCCCTACTCACTAAAGGTCCCTAGAAGTAAATCCCCTGAAGTTATCGTTTAGACATTGACGTTGATTCACTAAAAAGAGGGTTGGGAACTCGATTTAACGCTCCCTACGACCCCCCCAGAGACATGGCTGTCGTGATCCATTCAACCCTCAGTGGCCTCCTGTGTACTGATAAAGAGCTGTTGGAAGGGAAAGAGAGGGCATTGCTCAACAGTTAGGGTGACCAACTGGTTATTTTCTCTTGTCCGCTCTCTCTATTATTGTCTCAGTTGTTCCTTCTGCATTCTCTCTTTATCTCAACCCATCTTTCGTTGCCTTAAAGTTCCTCCATGTTTCATGCTCACCAGTATAGCGCCGCGAGGGACGAGCAGTGTGCTCTACTTCAGTGTATACACTTGCTCATTCCCTCTTCCTCTGGCTCCCTCTCCCCTCTTTAAGTCTCCGGACCTCCCCCTTCGCCCCTCACTCCCTCTCTTCACACACACCCCTCCCGCTCTGTTGTAATTACTGCTCTGAAGAGCTCTGTGACTCTCGCAGAACACACAGCAAGAGTCGCCTCCAGAGCTCTCGTTAAACACCCCTCGGTGAGAGCAGACGGGAGCCGGGGCTGTAGCAGAGACTCAAGAGCAGGGACGGGGGAGAGTGCACACAGCTGGAGTAAGACCAGCTGCACCACCCCATAGCGGGGGCTCCTGCATCAACAGCCATTAACCTCCCCTGCAAGGATTTCTGCACCACCATCCACCGACCTCTAGACCAACAGTCCCTACAATACCATCCACAGACGTCCCCAGCCACGATTTCTGCATCACAACCAACACACCTCTAGACCACCAGTCCCTACAATACCATCCACAGACCTAACAGCCAGGAAGACTGGACCACCATCCACAAACCTTCCCAGCCAGGATTTCTGCACCGCCATCCACAGACCTCCAGACTATCATTGACAAACCCAACGCAGTCGGCTGTTAAGCCAACTTCTACAGACTGCACCCAACCAGCTGTCCATCACTATGCACAGTCCTGCCTAACCCCCACATCCAGGAACTCTGCACCATCATCCACAGACCGACACACCCAGACATCTTACACCATCCTCCACAGACCGCACCCATAAACATGTCCTACAATACCACCCACAGACCCACTCACAGCAGGAAGACTGGACCACCATCCACAGACCTTACCAGCCAGAATTTCTGCACCGCCATCCACAGACCTCTAGACTACAATTGTCAGACCCAACGCAGTTGTCTGTTAAGCCAAATTCTACAGACTGGTGTCACATTTGCGAAAGTTATACCTATTGGCATTGTAAATGACAAAGCTATTAATTTAGCTATTTTCAAAACCAAACATAAATAAAAAATTTGTCATTTACAATACCAATAGCTCAAACTTTCCTAATGCGAGACCTATTGCATTGCAAATGCTTGTTAAACTGTGTGTCTGATTGGAATATAAATGGTTCGTTTTTGACGATCAAAGCTGGTGGTCCCATCTTATTCCTGAGGTACTCCGTCATTAACAAACCATGTAGCGCTGCTTTTATTTGGTTGCGTCTAAGGTACACTATTTCATTCCAATCTTTAATGTTAGGACCTGTCTCTGGGTTGCAAAGGCCCTCGAAGGGGTTGATTGCCGTTAGAATTTTGTCAATTTCTTCATCGCCAAACGTGAGGCCATGTTCGTCCTCCATCTTTATAAGACCGCTGATGCCTATAACAGCCTAGTGTAAGTGATTATGTGTTGTGATGAGAGTATAACTCCCGCAGCTGTGCGCTGCCTAGACTATATACTAAACACATCAGATTCGGAGACTTAGGGGTCGATTAGGATCGCGGACGGACTTGAGTCCGTCCGCGACCCCAGAGTATGAGGGAACGTCCGCATGGGCTGCGGCGTTCCCTCATGTGCGATTAGGATGTGACCGCCACCCTGGCGGTCACATCCTGGATATTTAACATTGCGGCGGGTGCTGCTTCAAGCAGCACCCGCCGCAATGTTAAAAGTGCATGTGTAACATTTACATGCACAAAGCGGCAGGCACCGCGCGGTGCCTGCCGCATTGTGCATGTAAATGCTGGGGGGTACCATAGGTACCCCCCATGTGCACCCCCCACCCACCAACACCCTGGGGGCCCGCAACGGGTCCCCAAAATCAAAAGTACACATGCTTTTCCACGGCGGAAAAACCGCCGCGGAAAAGCATGTTTTCAAATGCTTCCTAATTTGGCCGGCGGTGTCTGATAGACACTGCCAGCCAAATGAGAGCTTTTCCGCCGCGGTTGTAATCCGACCGCGGCGGAAAAGCAGCGGACAGAAACCAAGACCCACCAGCCATCGTAATGTGGCGGTGGGTCTTTGGTGAGCCCGCAATGGATTTTCCGCCTCCTCCGGGCCGGAGGTGGCTTCCGCCGGCCCGGAGGAGGCGGAAAATCCTCCATCCTAATCGGCCCCATAGTGTGTTTAATCCCAGGTTCATTGGTCCTTATAGGGTGATTAAACGGGTGAATCCTGTGGCTGTTAAGTTGCGGTTGCCTGCGCATTTCAAGATCCATCCTGTATTTCATGTGTCTTTGTTGAAGCCCTCTCTTGTCCCTGTCAGTCGTGCTCCCTTGCCTGTGTGGGTACAACACGATCGTGAATATGAGGTGCTGAGGGTTCTTGACTCTAGGTGGGTGAAAGGGCGGCTGCAATACCTGCTTTCATGGAAGGGCTATGGTCCGGAGGAGAATTCCTGGGAACCGGCGGGTTCGGTGCATGCACCCAAACTTGTGTCTCGGTTCCACAGACTACATCCTGACAGGCCTGCTCCTGGACAGCGTCCCTTGTGAAGGGGGATGTACTGTCAGGATTATGGTCGGAGTGCGCCGCTGTCCGCCTGATGCGTGGTGTTTGGCACCCTTCTATGATCGAACTACGTTTCCCAGCAGGCCAAGCGGCTACGCAACGTAGCAACGCAAGCCACGCAATACCAGGAACTAAAACTCCGTGGCGTCTGCTGTTGGTGCCGATAATTCTTGCCGAGTCAGTGTACTGGTCGGTAAGAGTGAGAGTGAGCGGTACAATCGTGAGTAACAATCGTCTTGTGGAAATTTGGTTGGCGGCACCCGACTGGGTGTCGGGTTTTGGTACGAGAAGTGCCGATCGGAGATGTATCAAACTCTCACTCAGTGACATTTCCTTCTGTGGAATCAACGTTTGTTTTCCCTGTTGGAGGAGAAGAGCGGCTGCCTTCTCATGCAGGGAAAATCTGGTTACCTTTCCGAGGTTAAATCTGGAGATATATAATTAACTGTGTTGGGTTCAGGGTATTTCAACTCCTTTTCACGGTCAATGCGGTTTTGGGCTCAAACTGCTAGGCGATCAGTTTTCGTCCTTGTAAAAAGACTATAAAGGTGTTTCAGGAACCCAAGTTACACATAGACTTTTAGAGCACTTCGTTTTCTGGGAAAAAAGGAAATGATGGTGAAGTAACCTACCGTGTTCTTATTTGTTTTTCTGTCCACAACTTTTCTTCATTATTATTTCTACAGTGCAGGAGAGAAACTACTGGGGGGTATCTAATCAGAAAGGAATGAGCAGCCCAAACCAGAACACAGAACTAATGTGGTATGTAAAGTATTGGTGTTAATGTATATGCAACCTTTCAGGAATATCAGATCACCTTATTGCATTCATTGTTCTTTTCTAGTTGGTTTCAGTTTCTGGTATTACCCTAAGCCTATCTCTCCTGTAAACAAAGACTTCATTATTTTCTCTTTCAGGTAGGGGTTCAGAGACACATGTTGTTGGTATAACATTGATTGTTAGAAAGGAATCAAGTGAGATAGAAGGGGGGGTGTTGTTCTAAACAAAGTGTCTTTGTCATTTCAGATCTCCCTCCCCGCTGTCCCCTTCCTTTCCCGCGCTCGCGGAACTATTCTGTGAGTCTGTGATAATCATTTCGGGCTCCGGGATTGTTGTGTGGGTGTGGGTATAGGCTTTTCAACACAGCCCCGAGGAGCATAGAAACGGTGCCTGATACTCTGCGCCTCCGGGAGGTGCCATTGGAGAGAAGACGACTCTGGAAGAGAAGGAAGAAATAAAGAAAGGGAGACCATAACAGCCTGATGTTGCATTTCTGTTTATCCAAATTCAAGAAATACATTCAGCCTCCGTGTCTGTTTATCCAGCCTGCCCTCCCACAGATGGTGTCAGAAGTGGGTTCCCGTCGTGGTGGGCCTTTCAACCCTCGGAAGCCAGGTTTACGTATGCATCGTCAGTGAACCCCACCCTTTCACGCCTGGATTATTTGATGTCATAAGTGGACCAGTTATCCATTTTTCGGTTTTCATTTAAGATTTCTTTTGCACCAGCAATGTTCCAGGAGAGAACTTTTAATGTACTTTGTTCGGTTTTATTCACCTGGCTGTAAGTTCAGTCTTCATTTATAGCTATGTTTTGTCTGTTCGGCTGTTTGATTTTAGAAGATTCCGCACCCCTGGCACCTTGCACTACCGAGTATGTTGGTCGACTTGCTCAAGTAAGTTCTTCTATTTTGACGCACTTTCTTAAAAGGGGAGACGGATATCCAGGCATTACCTCTTCTCTAAGCGAGATCCCCCTTGCTTCGAATTTTGTAGTTTCATGGAGTATCTCATTGACGATTTCTGCATTCCTCCAAGTTGTGAGGGTATCTTCCTTAGCCGAGTTGTTGCCGAGGTTAATAAATTCAATAGTTAGTAGATCGGCAGACGTTAAGTGGTTAAGGCTCGGGATTGCGGAAGTAAGGTGTAGGATATTTCCTCGATTTAGGTAGTCTTGTGTACCTTGTGTTTTATAATTAGGGATGAAGAGTAACCTTCCCATTGTTGAAAATTTTGCATCATACGATTGCTCGCGTGTGAAGTGTGTTTGGTCATTTGTCCGGCTACTCAATGTAATATTGCTTCTGTTGTCCTTTAATTCATCCCTTTTAATTTTTGCTTTATGGCTGTAGTCGCCATTACCTGATTGCTCACGTGGTTTGTTTGCCTTGGTCTTTGTTGTCAGAATTGTTCTTTTTTGACCAAACAGTTCTGTACTGGGCATGTGTTCATTGGTGGTAGGTGCTGGGGGGCGTGGCTTGAGCGCCGAAGGGAATGGCGGCGTGAGCCCGGAGCTCCGCGCCTCTTCCCCCGCAAGAATCCTGATCCAGGGCCCGTGGAGCCCGTGTGTACCCCGGCGCCAGATGGTGGCCCGGCGGTGACCACCTGGGCGTGATTTGGGCAGCCGGCGACTCCGCGAACCCGAGAACGACCGCCGATCGCGGCGGCCTCTGGAGCGGCTGAGGGACTAGCGCCGAGCAAGATGGCGGCCGCAGCGAAACCCTGGAGAGCGGCGGCTCGCTGAGACTCGCACTGCCGGCGTGCAGGGTGAGGGCGCGAAAGCTGAGGGTGCCGTGCCCCGCACAGAAAGGATTGTTTCCTCGGCAATCGGCCGCGGCGAGCAGCGCCACCGGTGGAAAGCGAGGTGGGCGTGGCCTCCTGGTGGCCCCGTACGGCAGAGATCTGGCGGCCCGACCCGGACTTAGGCATCGGCCGGCCCGGTGAGCGAGTGAGGACCTCCTGGGGAGCAGGGGAACTGAGGGAGACGGTGATCGCTGCAGCGCACTCTGGGCCCCCCCCCTCCCCCACGGCAGTGACACACGCGTCTCGTGGAGGCGCTGGGTGATCCCACGGAGGCTGCAACGGGCGGTAAAAGAGCCCCTGGCATACGGCCTGTTACACCGCCTCGGTAACGAAGTGCACGCTACCCCACAGCACCTGGGGGCTGGACACAGCGACGAACGCACAAACTGAGACGCCCATCCCGGGGCGCAGTGGCCGTCCAACGAAGCCCCGAGGAGCAAAGGGGCGACACACGACGCCGGAGCCAGTGGGCAGTCGGGGTGAACGAGAGCAGCGGGCCGGCCACGATGGGAAAGCCGAGGACTAAGGCGGAGGAGGCGGCAGCATCAAAGGCAGGAGAAGGGGGCCCTGCGGAACAGACGGACCTACAGCGGCTGCAGGACCGAATATTGGACGCCATAACGGCCACCAGGGATGCGCTCCACAACGACATAGCGCAGGTGGCGTCGGGGCTGGGCCTACTCCGGGCTGACCATGATAAACTGAAAGACAGAGTTAAGGAGGCGGAGGTGGCGATCGGGGACATGGCGCCAGCTCACAAGGCGATGGAGAGTAAGCTGACGGAGGCCCTGGACCGCATAAGCACCCTGGAGAGACGGGCGGAGGACGCCGAAAATAGAAACCGACGCAGCAACATTCGAGTCGTAGGTGTGCCGGAAACGGAGGGGACGGGAGACATGATTGCCTACATGGAGGAATGGCTGAAGACGGTGGTGGCGCCAGAAGGACTATCGCCATTCTTCACTCTGGAGCGGGCCCATAGAGTCCCCTCAGGACCACCCAAACCTGGACTCCCACCCAGACCGATCATTGCCAAGCTGCTACATCACAAGGACAGGGATCTGCTCTTGCGTAGGGCCCGTGAGGACGGCCCCTTCCAGATTGCGAACAGTAGAGTCACCCTCTTTCCGGATTTCACCTTTGAGACGCAGAAACAGCGTGCCTCCTTCCTCACGATCAAGAGGGAATTGCGGACCGAGGGCATCCCCTACTCCTTGCTCTTCCCAACCAGACTACGAGTGGTGGTGGACGACAGGGCGCTTTTCTTCACGACATCGGCGGACGCTTGGGACTGGTGGGAGACGTACAAGGCCGGGACTGATGGAGCCAGAATAAGAGAAGAGCGGGAGAAAGAGCGGGAACGCTCGCCCAAGCGGCAGCGGAAATCGAAAAGACTCTGGAAAAGAGGCCGGGGGCAGCTGGGCCCAACGGCCTCACAAACGGAGGCGGAGAGGAAGGCGGCGCTGTTGGAGGTGGGGAAGCTCGGCCGAGCAGAGGGCTCCGAGTCCAGAGGGGCCTCAGACTCGGACACTCATGTTTCGGCCTCTGGCTCGGAATCGGACTTGTCGGGACTACATCGCATGGAGGGACCGCTGGTGACACCGCAAACGGCTGATGAGGTCCACAATATATGAACTACTGTCGATGCTGATCGGGTAAAGTTGGGGATGTACGGGAGAGGGGGTAGCTGCCCTCGCACACAATGGGGGCCGGGGTGCACGGCGGGACTCGGGGCAGTCGATCCATGAGGAACTGGGGGGAGGGACGGAGTTGGGCGACACGGCCTCCCTTTGGACAAGGCCGCACTCCGTAGGCCCTTAAGGCACCCACAGCTGCGGCTGTGTAGTTGAGACCTGGGCCACCAGGTGCGGGAGTTTGGATGGGGACTGGTATTTCGATATTGGGGCCTGTTCTGGGGGAGGGGGGGGGTTCCACAGTTGGGGATTGTTGGTTTGTTTGTTTGACACTGTTGACCCTGGGTACACCATTGACAGGGCTGTTGGGGAGTTTTGTTTTTCACACAGGGGGCACCATCACCGCCGGCGGGCTAGACCTGGGAGGAGGGTTTCGACCGGATCACTGGGATAATGGCTAATGCAAATGTTTTGACTTGTATGACCTGGAATGTCCGGGGCCTTCACACTATGCAACGCAGACACAAAGTGCATGCCTTCTTAGTACGGAGGGGAGTACACATCGCGCTGCTGCAGGAGACACACCTCACACAACGGGAGGGGGAGGCCTTACAAAGGAGATGGCGGGGCCAGGTTTACCACACCAGCTATTCGGCTTATGCGCGAGGGGTGCTCATATGGATTAGGGCGGGCACACCTTTCCAACTCTCACGGCATTGGATTGACCAGGAAGGGAGGTATGTGGTGGTGGAGGGGAAACTCGAAGGTAGGGATGTAGTGTTGGCTAGCGTCTATGCCCCGAACACGGACCAATTGGCTTTCTTAGCTGCACTGTCGGGAACGCTGGCCCACCCCCTTGCGGGCCCGATCCTGCTGGGGGGTGACTTTAACTCCATTGCCGACCCCCTGCTGGACAGGTCTCACCCCCCCTTCGTGACTCCCCGGTACACAGACTCTCTAAGGGAAGGAGGGACTGGCAGGAGAACTGGGGACTCGTAGATGTCTGGAGAGGGCAGCACCCGACTGATCGGGATTACTCGTTTTTCTCAGGGCTCCATGACCTGCACGTCCGACTAGACGCCATACTTTGCTCCCGGGAGGTGCTGCCGTGCGTCACCAGCTCGGAATACTTAACGAGGACAATCTCAGACCATAACCCGCTCTTGGTCCGACTGGCGTGGGTTATGGGGAAGCCCAGGGTTCCGCTCTGGAAACTGAGGCCTGAGACACTGGAGGACCCCCTCTTCGGGGAGGCCCTTGCGGAGGGCGTGACCTCGTATTTCGCGGAGAACGCAGGGACGGCAACCTCAAGGGCGATGGAGTGGGATGCCTTTAAGGTAGTGGTAAGGGGCATCTGCATCCGAGACTATGTGGGCGTGCGGAAGGTACTGCTGAGGGATTTGACGAAGGTAGACGAGGACCTGAGGGAGACGGAGAGGAAGAGGCCTGGGAGGCCGGAACTCCAGGACTCCCTATGCTCGGCCAAGGAGGCGGTAGCCGTTGAGGTGGAAAGGCTTCGAGCTTTTGACCACAAGCGGTACGTGCTACGCTCCCATGTGGAAGGCGATAAGGTTGGCACCCTCCTGGCATGGCTGTCGAACCCCTCCAGAAGATGCGCTCCCATACTCCAGCTGCGGGATGCGACGGGAGTGGTACAGCAGACCCAGCTGGGCATAGTCAACGTGTTCCAGCAATACTATGAGGGCCTGTACAAGAGTGACCCGGGCGGCAGGGCGGAACTGGTGGGTCCCTTCCTGGCTGACTTGCCCCTAGGTCAGCTAGAGGCGGAGCAGGCGAAGGACTTGGGGACGGACATTGACGCGGGTGAGATACGACTAGCGGTGAGGCGGATGGCGAGGAACAAATCGCCGGGGATAGACGGACTCCCCATAGAGTTTTACGCCAAAAACCTGGACATACTGGCCCCCCGTCTCCAGACTGTTTACAAGGAGGCAAAGGCAACGGGTCGACTACCGCAATCGATGAGGGAGGCGCTGGTGGTCCCACTGCTGAAGCCCGGCAGGGAGAGCACTGACCCCACGTCATATAGGCCCCTATCTATGCTCACCGCAGATTATAAAATCCTGAGCTCCATTTTGGCGGCGAGACTCCTACCGCACATGACGGGGCTGGTGCATGACGACCAAAACGGTTTTATACCGACCCGCAACACCACGGCTAATATCAGGCGGCTCATCCGCATCATGGACGGGCTCACCGAGAGGACAGGGACGGAGCTGGTCCTGTCGGTTGATATTGAAAAGGCCTTCGACAGCCTCGAGTGGGACTACCTCTACGCTGTCATGGAGCGCTTCGGCCTGGGAGCTGGCTATATCCACTGGACTAAGGTCCTTTACGCGGAAGCGATTGCGAGAGTGAGGGTAGGTCCGGCGGTATCCCTGCGGTACCCGGTGGAGCGGGGCACTCGACAGGGCTGCTCCCTATCACCGCTCCTTTTTGCGCTGGCCATTGAACCGCTGGCGGCCGCGGCCCGGACGGGGCGGCACTTCCACGGAGTGCAGACCCGTGACGGACATCATTTCATTTCGCTGTATGCTGACGACTTATTGCTTTTCCTCCGCGACGGAGGGGAGAACCTGAGGAAGGCGGAAGCTCTACTTGAGAGATTCGGAGAGATGTCGGGCCTGCGGGTCAATTGGCCCAAGACAAGCTTGTTCCCGCTGCTGGAGGGCACTGCCCAGCCGCAGCACCAGTCGGAGGCGTCCTGGAACCCTACCTGCATGAAATACCTGGGGGTTCATATCTACCACAAGCCGGAAGACTTACTCGAGGGCAACCTGGGACGGTGCGTGCGCGGACTGAAGGGCTGTATGTCCTTCTGGTCCACACTACCGCTATCAGTAGCGGGCCGGATTTCCCTGCTAAAGATGGTAGCCCTGCCGAGATTACTGTACTATTTCCGGACGCTCCCAATTTGGATACCTGGTTCCTTTTTTAAGCTCCTCAAATCTCAGATCACGTCGTTCATCTGGGGAGCGGGACGATGCAGAGTAGCGCTGGCCACGCTCTCTCGCCCGAAGGATGAGGGGGGGCTGGCGGTGCCGGACTTCGAGCTCTATTACCTAGCGGCCCAATTGCAGATATTCACGCAGGAGGTTGCGAGGGTTTTCCGGGGCCCAGAGGAGGAAAACTTGAGGGGAACGCCCAGGCACGTCCTAGCGTACATAACCCTCCAGCAGCGGCTGGACAGTCGGGACTTATCGCTGGAACAGCGCACATACCGGCAATGCTGGAATCGGACCCAGAGGAGAGCGGGCTCCCGACGCCCCTATGCGCCTGAGATACCACTGGCCATGCTGACGGCGCTGCCACATGGCGGCGATTGGTCGTGCCTGCAGGAGTGGGAAGAAGCGGGAATTCAGGTGGTTGGGGACCTCTTTGAGAGTGGAACACTGCTCCCGTTCCGGGAGCTAGCAGACCGCTTCGATATTTCGAGAGGGGGATTCCTGCTGCACGCAGCGGTGACCCGGGCGATGCATGCCCATTGGAGCACGGGACTTGGAGAGCCCGAGACGGCAGCGGCTTGCCAATACGCCATGATGGCGGCGGGCACGGTTAAGGCAGTTACATGCCTGTATAACCGAATGGTTAGGGAGAATATCCCTCCTCTCGCAACCCTGAAAGCCAAATGGGAGGCGGATCTGCACAAGGACATTCCGGACACGACCTGGGCGCAACTTGTCCGCAGGGCCCGTAACAGCACAAGGAACGCCAGGTTCCAGCTGATACACTACTATGTGTTGCACAGGGCGTATATGACACCAGGTAGAATACGGCGGTATTTTGGAGACGACACAGCAGCCTGCCCCCGGTGCCCGGAAGAAGGAGCTGAGTTAGTACACATGCTATGGGCGTGCCCGCTCCTGCAGGACTTTTGGCAAGAAGTGGGGGAAGTACTGAATGAGGTGACGGAACGATCGCTAGAGTATGGACCGGCCGAATGCCTGTTGCACTGGTTCCCCCACACTCCCAAAAATAAGCTCACGAGTAAGTTCATCGACATGGGGTTGATGATAGCGAAGAGAGAGATTACCAGGAATTGGAAGGCGCGGCTGGGGCCTACTCCACGGAGGTGGCGGCAGGAGTTTCTGAAATGGGCCTCGGCTGACAGCACGCATAGATACCAGGTAGCGCGCAGGACCCCTAGCCAGACAGCAGCTGACACCGCGACGGCATGGGAAGTAATGGTGCAGGCGCTCAGGGACAGCGAGGCTGACGCACAGGAGGAAACTCCCGGAGGGGAGGGCATAGAGGGAGAGAGTTGAGGCCCCAGGAACAGCAGGAACACGAGGGAACATGAGGCTAGCTTCCCAGAGGTAGTTTTAATGAAGCCTTAGGCGGGGGATGGTGTGCGGGTTGGGGTGAGAGGGGGGGGGGGGTGTTTAGGGGCTAGCGCGGGGAAGGGGGGAGTTGGGGTTCAGCGCGTAGTTTGGTAGGGTACTAAAAGTAGGCATACACTTAATCCGGACATTAACCACTCCTCTCTACGGAACGTCAGGCATGGCAGTGCAGATACTTTACCGCCGCCCGACCCCCGGGTTGTGGGCCGGAAGGCTGTGTAATGATTAACGAAATGTACTGTATATCTGCTGACATTTAGATTGCTGCTGCTATCCGTTCATTGGCCTGTACAGGTGTGACTACAATAAAAATTATTTAAAAAAAAAAAAAAAATTGGTGGTAGGTGCTGGATAAAGGCCTATCCCTGTACCTTTTTTCGGTCCCATGCATTGTTGTCGAACATGTTGCTCTGTTGTTATTTTTATTTGTAATGTGTCTTTCGTGCTCTTATCTGCATTTGCTGAGACTTGTCTTGTTCTTATTTTATCCCCTTAATTAGAAGTAGCATTAGCACTCATAGTTGTGTGCGGGATAAGAGATACTTTATATTTGTTGGTATTGCCTTTAGTCACTACTCTTTGGCATCCCTGGGTATTCGATTCATGCCTAGTGCAGTCCTGCTCCCTTGTGCGATGTTTGGTACCTTGCTGAGTGGTCCAACATTTTTGTCGTGGTTTGTTCCCATTATTTTTTGGTTCTCCATTTGGACTCCCAGGTGTTATGTTCGATTGTATGAGGACATAATCGGCATTTTCCAGACTCCAATCTGCGCTATTTGATGTTATAGATAACATTGCGTGTTCAGCGTTGTTTGGGACCTCTGTGGCTGCACTTGTTACGTGGTCAGTCTCCTCTGTTAATTTTATTGTTTTTTATCTTGTATTATGGAGTGATTCGTTACTGATTGCTTCTGTAATGATGAGCTGTTGTACTGCTTCTTTAGAACTGTACATCAGTGGTCTTCCTTGAGGTTTTGCTGTTATTGGTGACTGGTGTAAACCCTCTTCATTCTCAATTTTGGGTTTTGATGAAGTTTTTGGACAGTTAAAAATCGGGAAGTTGGTAATGGCCTGCTTATTTGCAGGTATGCGGTTTTGTAGTTGATTTCTATTTTTTCTCGCACGTTTTTTCTGCCGTTTGGTTAGAGGTTGTTTATTGCTCTGATTTTTTTATCCAGTCCTGTTCAAGCTGTTCTTTTTCTGTTGATTCGGCGTTGCAGTTTTTCCACACAAATAGGTTAACTCCTGTTGATTTTTGTTCTTCTGGTGTTTCATCAGATCTTAATTTTATTGAATTGTTATGCTTCGCTTTTTGATCTATTATTTGTTGTGCTACTGCTGATGTTAGGTCTCCGTTCCTATTTTCATGTTTAAGTATTTCTTCTTTGGGTGCGTCTTTGTGGTCGGCAAAGGTAATAAGATCTCTTTCATTTATTGTACTTTTGATGCCCTGGTTTGCTTGCTTGCATTCCTGTAAAATATCTTTGAGTATTAAGGGTAGGTCCTTTCGTTTTTCTAGTATGGGACTACAGGTGCATGTTGGCGGTTGTGTCCAAGGGTGACTCTTAGCATAAAAAATGTCAAATGTGTTGACCATAGTGTCTAATTTTTTGTTTATGCAGAGTATGTGTTTAGCTATTGTACTCATTAGGTGTATTTGAATGTCAAGTTTGTCTGACTGCATGTTCAAAGTTTTGATTGAAGTTTCCATTATGTTGCCCAGTGCACTATGTAGTGTAATTATGTTTTCCAAGTTTTGATTAAGACCATACTTTCCTGCTTCCTGGCATTGTTTTGCTTTGGTGTTATTTTTTGGGATGGGTTTGCAGTGTGGGTGTTCCTTGAGAGTCATGAACGCTTGGTGATCCACATTTTGTTTATTAGATAGGCCTATATTACCAGAACTTTTTGCAGATACTAAGTCATACAGTGCTGACACACTTGAAATTTCTATGATTGATGGTTCCTTACGGCGGTCAACATCCTTTCCATGGAGCGTGTTTGCGCATGCCTGGACTTCTACGTCCTGTATCGACCCACTGGATATCTCGATTTGGTTTTTGTATACCAAATCCAGGATCGATTGGTTATTGGGGTGCCGTCCGTTTAGTGTTTTTTCTTGTACTTCTGTTGTAGACACTGTGAACTTATTGTGTAATTTTGTTTGGTTGGGACCGGTTTCACTTGTTTTCTTGTCTTGTTTTACATTATAAGACGTTGTGCTTTGCTTTTTGTCAAACTCGATTTGGGTCTCCAACCAGGAATTACACGCCTCGCTCTTTTTGCTGGATTTCCACATTATTTGATTTAAACATGACCCCAATCTTGGAGTTGAGTGGTTATTTGGTTGTTCCTTGTGTGTGGCTGCTAAGGTGCCAATGTCGTGGTGTACGTCATCATAACGTGTGGCTAGTGGGCTGCCAGCCCTTGATAGATCTAGGTTTATATCGCTTGTTGATGGAACTGACGATGTAGATATCCTTGTAGTTCTATGAGAGTTTATGTGCGTTATGCGCTTTTCCAAAGATTTTTCCAGAGATTTTTCCCTGGGGCAGTCCATTGTCCTTTCCATTATCCTTTCGATGACATCTGATGGCTTTAGTTGTTTCAATTGTTCTTGCGCCGTTTCATCAATTCTGTTTTGCGTGTGTACTTGGGCTTGTATTTGTATCTTGTGCTTGTTGTTTCTCTGAGCTGTTTGCGCACACTCGCCTGATTCTTCTGTTCCAATGCCCTTTTCCGTGTCGATATGTAGACAGGGCAAGGGTGTCTGTGGGACTACTGCCAGCATGGCTGCTTTGCTCGGTGTCATAGGTTTTTGTAGTCCATTTGGGGTTACTGGCATTGAATAGATTGCTGTTACGGGGTCTTTCATAAATGAGAATTTGCCAGTGGATTTCATTGAGCCAAAGATGGAATAGGTAAGAGCTAATAATGAGGTATTGGAAGGATTGACTACAATGACTTCGGAGGGGCAGGTGAGTGCTTTGGTTTTGGATTTTCGTTTTGTGGTCTGTGGGGGGTTCCTGCGTGTCCTCCCAGACCTCATTGTTCCAACCAGCTCGATACCAAGGCCTCTCACTGCCCTATAGGACCTTTGTGCTGATGCCTGTGCTTATTCCTGTGCGGGGGGTGTTGTTTTGGGTTGAGGATGTTATCCAAAATAGAAAGTGGAATCTGTCACAACTGCCCCTCCGCGCTCCACTTCCACTTTGAATGGTGTATTCTTTTCTACTGCACACCTGGACAGCCGCTTCTAAACTTGATTATCACACAACCCCCCTCATCTCTCCTCGCCGGATCTGCTGGTAGCTCAGCTCAGCTCAGCTCGGCTCCTACTCCGACTCTGCTTCGGTCGCCTCGGGGTTCTCCGTCAGCGCTATGCCGCAGATTGTGTGCTCAGGGTTACTCCCGGGTCCTGGCTCCCTACTCCCGGTTCTTCCGGCTCTCCTCCGGCTTGTGGGGCTCCTGACACGCCTGTCTCACCGGAGACACTCCCGCGTCCCGTGCCGGCTTGCTCCGCTCTTGCACCGGCTTACACCCAGCCTGGTTAGGACACAGCCCGGTGCGGACACACCAGGATGCTTCCGATCACTTCCGACCGCTTTTTGGAGCACTACTGTCAAAAGCCGGATTTCGTCACCCTGCTCATCGAAGGCTTTGCGGCTCACTCACGGCTCACTCCCCGGCTCCCTGTGTCGGGTGTAATAGTTCCCGTGCTCCCGTGCTCCCGTGCTCGCGGCTCGCGGCTGGCAGCTTGTTCGCGGCTCTGCTCCGACTCGACTGCCCAACTCCACTGCTCCAACTGCTCAACAGCGCTCCCAATAATTCTTAGGAGTTTTAATTTGTTTTTAAATTAATAATATTTCTTTATTTGGTAATTAATTATGTTAATTAAGGAAGTACATTTTTTAAACATTTAGGTGTGGGTTGTGAATAGTGTGATGTTATAGGGTAGGAAATAAAATCGTAAATGTATGTAATAAAAAATGTTTTTGTTTCTAAATAATTTCTAATTAAAAGTATGTGTTTGGAAATTATTTGTTATTTTATTTAATATATTTATAGGTATTTGCCATATGTATGTAACATTATAATATGTTCTTTTTAAATGTATACTTTATTTTTTACATCAATATTTTTTTTCTCAATATTTTTGTACTTACCTGTTTAAGTATAGGGAGTCGATATTTTCGCATTCTATATTTTTTCATCGATATTTTTTTGCTTCTATATTTTTTACATCGACATTTTGTCAGTGAACCTATGTAACCATTTAGTGAAAATTATAACGGTTTATAGAAAAATATAACCGTCGTGAGCATGGAATAAAATCTTTATGAAACATCGATAAGAATTCAATGAACTATAATATCAGTAAAATATATCAATAAAACACAGTGTTATAAACACCCACCCCTGGCTCACACAGGCACCCACAGGTGACCTAGTTCACAGTAAGCACTATTAATGTGTATATGCTGTGTGAAAAGAAAACTACCTAAAACAACATCCTGGAAAAAGCAAATACTCCGGGGACAGTACATTAAGTTAAACATGTGAAATGTAAACAGGAGCTATCTCAATGACGTGGATTGCTTTAACAGTTTGTACAGCCATTGTTCAGAAATGGATCATTGCTTTTCCCTGTAAAATTAAGGATAGAATATAGTGCTTGATAGGAAATGTTTTCAAAATCAGCTATTAACTACTCCCAGGTCTAGGACCCAGAAGGATACGACCAGGTTAAAGCCCTAGGCGATGTATGGAGTGCATGACTAGAAATGGGGATTAGCCTGTACACAAGTATTTTATTGTTATTTTGGAGAGCAAGACTGGCATGGTGTGGGATATGAGTTGCTAGCTTTTATAAGTGAGGATTCCAGTCTTTAGACGTAGTGGCAGTGCCATCTAAGGAATACACCACCACAAAAGGGCCAGTGTAGGGAAACACACCAACGGGAGCCGATATTTCTCCAGCATTGTATCTTTCATAGATTCGCATGCTTTGAATCATCCCATCGTCGAGCTGGAAGTCTCACTATGATTTAAAAAAAAAAAGCAATAAAATTCTAGATTGAGCTTTTAGAACTTAAAAGTACCACTTTATTAATATATTTGCATCATTTAAAGGGAACTGAACTTAAATCAATCAGGATACTGATGAACCAACACCACTTCCCTTAAGGGCTACTTTACCTCCGACTTCTTCCTTCATGTTGGTGATGAAGTCTCCCTGAGCTCTGCTCAGGTTCCTTTCTCCGAGGCAGATTTTCTTCCAGTTTCACTACTAATTGCATGAAAATGTATTTGTCTTACCTTTTGGTGTTTTTTACTGTAAATAAATATGGTATATGATCCTAAAAAGGGCTCTTTGGACCATGTGACTCCTGTGGGAAACTAAGGTTACTTTTGGGAGACCCCCACAAGGAATGTTTTGCTAATTATCCCCAAACACAAGAGCAATAATTGCAAGATCTGTTGCACCTTCCCAGATATGACCCTGAAGTAGAGAGAAGGTAGATTACTAATATGGCTAAAAAAGTTCATGGCCCAGGAAACCTCGTCACCAAAGGGCGGACCGCAAGGCATGCCAACAGTTCTCAAAAAGGGTCACAAAAGAAGGCATTCTTCTGAGCACTCTCCTAAGCATTCCTCAGAAGAGGGACTCTGATGAACCTAACAGGAAGATATAAGGGCACAGAGCTAGCACCACCTGAACTTTAAGGCTGTACTTCTGGTGCCTTGGAACGTCCTAAGCAGAAAGACTTTTTCTCAAGTATAGAAAGACCGCAGTCCAAACCTTCCACACATCACTAAAGGCACAGCCTCATGACACTTGAAAATCGAAGTCAAACTCACCATTAACAAATCCTTCATTGATGAAGTTGTCTGCAGGAAAATCGTCGGAGAAACACATCGAAGAGAGCCGCTCAATTGCGGCTCCTAAATCCACTACATTAACAGTGACAACCACATTGTCGACAAAGATAACAACATAGTCAACAGGATCTTCATCAATGACAATCCCATCAATGACAGCTTTATTTAGTTGTGCTGTGTTAGACAACCCTCATAGCAGTATGTGAATTTAATAGGTATAAGTTACAATTTCGCTGAGGCTGACATCCAGGTGTGATCCTCTAGTCACTTCCATGGCATGTATTTAGGGCTATAATGTGTGGAGACAAAGGCTCTCTTGAGGAAGAGTACAGAAGAGGAGTGGGCACTTCAAAGTGGTCAACCTCAAGAACATGAACTATAAAGACAAAGGGGCCGATTATGATGGTGGGCGGTCCGCCACCGCCGGGCCGGTGTGGCCTTCCGCCGGCCTGGCGGTTGTAGTTTTGCCAACCACAGCAGCGAATCTCCGACCGCCACATTACGTTGGGCAGACATAGCCCAATTTCCGTCCGCCGTGGTAAATCCAGTTCCGCCAGTAGTTTGTTTCCGCGACGAGGGCGAACATAGCAATTAGCGAGAGACCGCCAGGCGGAATGACGTGAGACAGCCGTACCACTTACAATGCCTCAAATAGGTCACCGGACCACAACGGAGAAACCACCCATCGATACACGGTGGAAGCAACACAGCGGAGCAAAACAGGAATCCCAGAGTGCTCCATGCGGTCGCTACCGGAATGGGTCCTGCTCTACAGGCCCTACGGCTGCTGTTCCTGATCCGCCATTAACAAAGACGCCGCCGCCGTGCACAACGCTGCAGGTACGTCAATTACACACATCCGCACACAACATCAACACACAACACCTGACCTGCAAATGTCTTCCTATCCACTCCAGACCTCTTGGTGGGCACAGGACCATATCCACCAGTGTCATTGCAAGGTGCCTCTAGATGTGAACACACTGCTACGCACCGGTACCATCCATCAACAAAGTAAGCACCTCCATCTCCCCGTCACGTCACCGCAGCGGTTAGGATGCGGAAAAACATCCGCACAACCCAGTTGGCATGGCCAGCGCCACATATGAGCAGTGTCAGTGAGGAGGTAAGGATTGATTGGGACCTGGGCCCAAAGTTAAAAAAAACTGCCTCCATTGGTAGCAGCAGTCATTTTCTGATACAATCACAGCAACTACCATCACTACCTGCACCACATTCAAATGTATGCCCATCTGACAATCAGGGAAAGTGATGTCTGGCAACCAGGCCATAGGTGTAATGTAGCTAACCAACACCTGTATTGACTTGCCACACTGGTGCCCCTGGTGTAATCCCCCCTCCCTGCTAGTGGCAAGCTGAGTGTCAGGGACCCAAGCCCACCACCATACTGATGCCACACAGGTGCCCCAGGTGTCATCCCCCCTCCTTGCTAGTGGCAAGCTGAGTGTCAGGGACCAAAGACCACCGGCATACTGGTGCCCCTGGTGTCATCCCTCCTCCCTGCTAGTGTCAAGGTGAGTGTCAGGGACCAAAGGCCACCGACATACAGGTGCCCCTGGTATCAGCCCCCCCCGCTAGTGGCAAGTTGAGTGTCAGGGACCAAAGACCACCTACAGGTGCCCCTGGTGTCAGCCCCCCTTCCTGCTAGTGGCAAGGTGAGTGTCAGGGACTAAGAGCCACCGGCATACAGGTGTCCCTGGTGTCAGCCCCCCTCCCTGCTAGTGGCAAGGTGAGTGTCAGGGACCAAAGGGCACCAGCATACAGGTGCCCCTGGTGTCAGCCCCCCTCCCTGCTAGTGGCAAGCTGATTGTCAGGGACCAAAGCCCACCAGCAAACAGGTGCCGCAAAGATAATCGTGGTTGGCAATACACCACCTAATCCATGTGCAAATTAAGTCGACATTGTGTGGATCAGACACACAGCAGTGTGCAAAAGCACATACTGACAAGTGACCATCACAAATACATGAATACCAATAATTGTGCCTGATGTGGCAGCAAACCTAGCGGATACAATACACTGACAGCACTGCATGCCCAGTAAGCAGTCTGGCAACAAAAAACAAAACACAATCATCTCTGATTGCTCCAGCATGTGGATACACAATACAAGTCATCACACTATGCACATCACAACACACACGGCCAGTGCAACTGTAGCTCCTCAAACACACATACAGCAATGACCACAACCACAGTGGAACAACAAAGCCAAACACAGATGCAAACAACTTGACTAGAGGAATGTGCTGTTGAAACACTTGCACTACACATGTGTAACCATGCCTGTAAGCAGGTACCTTACAATGACAGTAAAACACAAACAATTGAAGAAGGGTCTGAGGGAAATTTAAAGACCTGCCCAGTTCGTATCCCCCTAACTGTAATCCTAACAACAAAAGAACCGGGGGTCTATAACGGAGCTTCAAGTACTCCGAGCTGCTGCAAAACTCCTACATAAGTGAGTTAGGCGCTAATAGAGCTATATAAGTCTCTATATCAGAATGTGTGCCAGGACAAACCTGTCGAAGGACCTACTGAGTAAGCATGGGCGGAAAATCCGTTTCGATCGCAGATTTTGCGGATTTTCGGTAAATTCGCAATCCGCGAGATTCGCGAATCTCCCGCAAAATCCGCAAATCCGCGAGCAGCGGATTTTATGGCTTGCTCGCACTGTTCGCGTGAGTTCGCGGCTTCCCAGTACAACTTCGCGCCCCGCGAATAAGCGCAAAATTGCAGAAATACGATCTTAGCAAAACTGAAACTACTTACCAGGTTCAAAAGTTCAGGCTCATCATTAGTAGCCATTTCCTGTAGTGCTTCCTGAGGGGCCCCTCCAGAGTTCAGTTGCCACTTGGAACTATTATGTGACCCTGCTATGAACCTCAGAATAGTTACACATATGCCACAAAGGTCCTGAATTACAGCTAAGGGAGACAAGCAGGAGCCAGGCTGGAAGTTCAAATCCATTAATCAGCCCCTAATTCATTATTGTCAGTTGGGGCAGGGCAGGTGTTGTAACTAATTTTGCAACAATGAAAGCACTTAGCAAGTGCAAAAGATCACTAATCAGGAAGCACTAAGGAAGCAGGTGCCAGCTAAAAAAATATTCTGTGACACATTAATCAGCCCCAAATTAATTCAGGTCACTTGAGGCAGGGAAGGTGTGCTTGCTTTGCCACAATAATGTACACTGACTGGACAACCAGAGGGTGCTGTGATGAAACAGAGGGTGGCATGGGTGGGCCAGAGGGTGGCATGAGTAGTCAGAGAGTGGCAGAGGTGACAGAGAGTGGCAGTGATGAAGAAGAGTGTCCCAAACAGGCTGGACACGTAGAAACAACAAGTTCGCGAAACTTGCGACCCGACAGGTAAGTTTGCGTTTGCGAAATTGTACAAAACCCTCGCGAACTGGCAGAAACCCGCGCAAACACACACAAAAAAAAATCCGCAAATTCGCGCAAATTCGCGGATTTTGCGAATTGCGAGTTCGCAAATCCGCAAAATTCGCGAACGCGAGATTCGCAAAATTCGCCCATGCTTACTACTGAGATTGTTGGTAAGACCCGTACAGAGATGTGTTGGATTCCCATCAAATAGGTGTGTAGATCAAGTGTTCTCATTTGGTCATCCAAAAATGGGGTGGTATGTCTCTTGATCAATGAGACCCATCCATCGCCCTTACTCAATTGGGTCGCACCATCAATCGCTAAGGTACCCATGAACAAATGATAAAGATGGGATCGAGTGCAGTGCAAAAATCAAAAGATGCGTGAGTTAAAAACAAGGGGTAAAAGGATCAATAGGCGAAAAACTCTAATGTAATTTGTCCTTTCCCTCAAACAAACAAGAACAATGCAGAGGAAGCAGTCTAAACATATAACTGCATTTACAAGGCCAACATGTTTCAGCCGGTAGGGACAAGATCCCATGGCTTTCTTCAGGGCCAGAGTTCTAAGCATTAGCTACTGCATACATAAAGTGAACGTAACGACAATCTGTAAAGGATATACATAAATAGTCCAAAATCGTGTTCCTCTGTACCAAACGGTGTCTCTTACATCTGAATAGTACAGGAGGTGTACCTCACCTCTCCTGGAACCCAGCTCAGGAAAAAGGAGGCCCCGCTCTGTCCGGCGTTGTCTCATTGCAGGACCCGAGCTTCGTGGGAGCTCCGTCATAGACCCCCGGTTCTTTTGTTGTTAACCTTACAATGACACCCTTAGCATGTTAAAGTGTCCTGAGTGGCACATAGGACCAGTACACCCAGCAGCTACTCACAGCACCACTCCACACCATGAAGTGCTGGTGATGGTCACACATTGTGAAGGCATGGGGTGGAACACATGCGACTGAAGTGGTGTATACATCAGGATTGCACAGGTGATGATTGTACAGCCAAAAACACATCAGTCAGTCATGCACAATGTGCACACATCATAACCACACATAGGGGATGCCATGAATGCCCACAGCAAACACTACATCAGCAAAGGAAACCAGACAAGTCACAGCAAGGCAGGTCAAAAATCCACCAACATGTCAGTCTGGCTGAGTAGGACAGCACAAGTAGCTCCCGATTACATAACACACGTGCTTCAACAACAATACACAACTCACACTTTGCAGTCACACACTCTGCACACTCTCAACTGACAGCAAAAACATGAATGTGTCCACAAGGAGTGCAAGGATACCCTGCCCAACATCAAAATCATACATGTACAAACAATTAGAGGCACTTGTTAGACCAAATAAACAAACAGGCAATGCATACCAGGATCATACACGTGTGTATTTGGCATGTTAAGTGCCACATACACATCAACAACACTGACAAGGACAGGCCAAGCACACTATCTGACTACTCAAGTGCGCACATACACATATACCCATGTGAGTATGCAGAAAGGCCTACACAAGATTAAAACACACACACTACTGTTCACACATCCAAACACATTGCACAGATAACACCAACCATGGTTACCCCGCAAGTCACACTGTGTGTACAATACACCTTGGTTGTGGCATAGCCTCCTAACATCACATGTGTACAATTGAAGGAATCTCAGGGTGATATGATGAGTGTAAGAGTACATCAACACAAACAAGCCTAATTGCACTCCCAAGCCACATAGTTGATCCTAACAAAGTGAGTGAAACGTCAGTCAAACTGTTACTAACTTAATCAATGAAATAGCAATGTGGATGTGCCATGTAGAGCATGTTGCACATTGAGCCACACACCCATAAAACTGTTTAGTTCAGCAAGTGCACCAATGAAGTCTACAACAGGAGTAACACTTTTTATTGCAAAATAACATGATAGCCATCATATTGCTAACAAAGGAAATGACATTGTCCAGTCCATAGTTCAAACAATGCACATGTGTGCATGAGAATGTACACAGTGAATGTGCCACACAGTGCACTGACATGTGAATCCAAATGCTATGGTAATACCAGAGCTCCGTCCAGGCAAAGCTGTGGGAGAGATGGGAATGTGGGGAGCATTTGGCATCAGACCTGCCTGTCTTCTAGACTTTGAGGTGGCAGAGTTTCCAGCCAAGTGGTAGGACCTGACGTAGGAGACTGAGGACCAGCAGATGCAGAGGCAATAGCGGCTGAGCCATGCGGAGGGCTGAATGGCCCGGGTGGCATGGTGGCACGTGGAGGCGTACATAAGCTGCCATGAGACAGGGTGGGTGAGGGAGAATGTGGAGGGCTGACTCTACACTTCTTAGGGATGCAATATTTCAGAATTGTCTTGGGATGACTGGGAAGTGGTATGGGCACAACAGATACACCCTCCAACAAAGGTGTCACAGGTGCAGGTGTCTGTCCCTGTGGGGATTTGACGGATTTGCTTTTAGCCTTGGTGTTGGCCCGACTTTTGCTTCCCATCCCCTGTAGTCCTGTTGCCCCCCGCACATTGCTCTCCTGACTACGCTTCACAGGGGTGTTAGTGGGAGTGGAGGTTTGTGGTGAGGGTGTCTTAGGGAACTGCTGTTGCTTCGCCTTCACTGGCACCTGCACCACATCAGGAATGGCAACTGACTTTGTGTCTTTAGCAGCAGTTTTCTGGATGGGAGGGTCCTGTGCTGGGTGTGATGTCTTGGAACGTGAGCTAGAGGCCTGATTCTTTGCCTGATGCCCCAGAGTCTCATCTGAAGGGCTTGTTTCTTTGTCTCCCTCTCTGCCTGTGTCCAGTTTAGGGGCTGGTGTTTGTGGTCTGCCACCCTTGGGGTGGTGCTGTTGTGGGCTGCACCTCACCACTTGTGGCCTGAGGGCTCTGTTGTGTCTACACTCTCCACCGGTGTTGCCACTGGCAGGGTGCTTGTTGAAGGTACAGGAGCTGGACTTTGAGGCCGAGACAGCGGAATGGCAGCAGTCACGGTTGAGGACAAACCCTTGGAGAGTCCTATGTAGCCCACCCATGTCCGAATGAATGCTCTCCATGAATGTCGGAACTTGTCCTAACTTCTGGTCCTGATTCTGGTATGCATTTAGTAGAGCTGTCTGCCACACACACAACTGCTGCAAGAGTTCTACCGCCTCAACACTGAGGGCAGCAGGGGACCCTGGGGCAGGGGCAGCAGTGCCTGGGGTGAATGCGACTCTACCCTTGACAGCCCTGCGTGCACGGAATGCACTAGTGGTAGTAGGCGGGATGGTAGGCTCTGACCGATGTGTTGTGGATGTAGATTCTGCATTGTCACTCCCTGTGGCCACTATTGCTGCGGACTCCCCACTGGAGTCATCGGATGTAGATGTTGGGCTCTCTGGGCGCGATTCTTCATGTACACTCCTGTCCCTCTCCGACGCGCTGGACACCTCCGTGCCTGTGACCTCATGTGACTCATGCGTGCCAGATGCTTCAGCACTAGTGTCCGTCTCATTGCCTCCTGCGCACTCAGTAGATTCTGCAATGGACAGAGACATAGGTTTAGTACGGTGCAGAGACACAAAGAACGTATGCAAGCACAACACCAAAGTAAATAATGACAACACCATGTTGCACAACACCCTGTTGGTTGACCTTCAACTGCAGGCATGGAGACAAGAAAAGGAAGTATCAGACACCCTGTGTGAATTCACAACGTGTGTCAGTACAAGAGAACGGAAATGCATGCCACACTCAAAACAACATCCTCATCAGAGGACATACAGTATTACACTTTGTACATTTGTATGACATCACTATATACATATCTACGTATGATGCAGGACACAGGTCATGGCCATCACCCACACAGGCACAATGGCAGCACTGAAAGCTATGTGTAGAAGGCATCAATTTGTGACGCAGTCGGTGAGTGAGCAATACATGTAACACAGTGCAAGAGATGTGTTGTACCTGAATGACTGTGCCAACCACTCCCCCACACCCCAATGCCCGTGGCATGGTGATGCCTCACTGCGTCGTGTATGACGCATTTCTTGACATATTCATAGTCATCATGCCCTTATCACAAAGTCAATACCTGTATTGTACAATACTCAGTCCTATGATGTCTCTTTGGGTAATAGGTGTGTGGAGTAGCAAATTACAGAACTGGGTAACAGTCATGCATGGGACTGTTGAACATGCTGCACACCTAAACCCCATGCCCTATAGCATTTCACAACACACATCATCCATTGGCCCAATACAGTATACATATGTACATCCACTAGTGAGTTTGTCACATGTGAGTGGGCAATTACATCACATGCTACAGTCAGAGTAACTCCTGACTTGGACTGTATCTAAACAACATTTCTCCATGTGCCAGCTTTGTAAAATGCAAGGCACTCCCTACCCTCTGCCCTGTCAGCTATGTTGCATAATGAGGCTACAAACATCATTTACATTTACATTGCATTACATGGCAGTGTGACCCAGACTTGCAATAGCTAATCTTACAAAAACATGTTCATTGCTGTAGTGCAGGAATGGCGGGAGAGGTGTACAAATTACCTCCTCAGCACATGTGTTCCAGTGCAATTCACAGGGTCCATGTATGGTGCATGCAATGATAACTAAATGGATGCCTGCACATGAACTTGCACTCACAGGCACAGACTAGTGCACAGGAACATCAAGGTGACATCCTGAGCAGTATCACACTTGTATTCAGTCACAGTTACCAGTACACCTGGCGCACCGAAAAGCCGCCCATACTGTCCAAGGATCTCGTCCACCAGAACCTCAAGCTCCTCTGTGGTGAAGGGACTGGCCCTGACTTTCTCCGTCCTCGACATCACAGTATCCAGGTATTTGGAAAACAGTCAGTTGCAGTGGAGTAATGGCAGTCAGCAGTGTCTGAAGGCATGTGAGATCATGTGAGATCTGTTGGGCTATCACAGACATTTATAGGCCCCTGGGGTTGTTGAAGTGATAGCCAGCTACTGTAATTGGGCTGGCTGGCTGGCTACCGCTATGTTGCATCTACAAGTATGTCCAATGAGCTGACCCGCAGATGCGGAGCACGCCTACTGCGGTTTTCAAATGTTGCATCACACCACCGCGATCGCGGCTACCATTGGCTGCAATGACATTGGCGGTATCACACCGTGGAGGCCAGGCGGGCGCTGCCGCTATGTTGCATCTTACAAGTATGTCCAATGAGCTGACTCGCGGATGCGGAGCACGCCTACCGCGGTTTTCAAATGTTGCATCACACCACAGCGATCGCGGCTACCATTGGCAGCAATGGCATTGACAGTGTCACACCGCGGAGGCCAGGCGGTCGCTACCGCTATGTTGCATCTTACAAGTATGTCCAATGAGCTGACCCGCGGATGCAGAGCACGCCTACCGCACATATGGACACTGTATGCACTAGCAATGTGACTCAGCGACTTTTCTTCCTGGACAAAATGGCAGCACAGTGTCTTCTTGCACTTGTATCTCAATATGAATGCTAATGTGACATACAACTCACTGATGCCTACACATGTCATGTGTGTGCGCAAAGTGAAAGGCCTTGACATGCACTTACTCCTGTCAGCCATGAAATGTGTGTAGATGTACATCTCTTGCTCCTGTCATGTGGTACAATGTTTACCATGTAATCACTGTGTGAGAGGGACAATCAGTCCACACACATGATTGCATGGACAAATACTGCGGTAATTTAGATGTTCACACATACATGAATGATGTTATACATGTGGTCTGCTTACACACTGTTTATATTGTGATGAACACTGGTGGTCTGTGCAAGTTGGTCAGCAAGGTGTGGCAGGCAACGCAGCTACATGTTCGTCAGCAGTGTAGCTAGATCATACATCTGCTGTGTCACCTACTCCTAGGGCTTGGTACACAAGATGCATTGGTGTGCCATTCACAAAGTCCAAATGTGTTTTCGACTTAGTCAGTATGTGCAACATGACCTGATGTAACCCAACATGTGTTCAATGTGTACCTGCATCTGAGTTGTGGATTCATGGACTGTTGAAGTCCCTTAATTGTTTGTGCTGCATAAGTCAATATGTGATAGGTTTGACACATGCCATAGCATTATCAGAATTACATTATTCCTCTTCCTTGTCATGTAGGCGACGACCAGATATGCACCGTCCTTTCACAGTGCTGGCAGACATGGATAATGTGGACGTCATCAGGAAGTTCCGTCTTGATCGCACAACACTGCAAGAGCTGTGTGCTCAGTTGGAGCCCCATCTGACACCTCAACTGACATATCCAACTGCCCTATCCCCAACAGTGAAGCTCATGGCAGCACTGCATCGGGCACTTTCCAATACACGGTTACCAGTGGTGGTGGTATGGCGCAATGCACTTACAGCATGGTGCTGTGGGAGGTTGTGTCGGCAATGATGCTGTACAAGGACCAATACATTAGATTCCCAAGTACACAAGATTTGCCAGCTGTGAAGGCTGGTTTTTATGCCCTTGGCCGCATTCCTCATCTAGTGGGGTCCATTGACTGCACACACATTGGCCTTGTACCACCACAAGCACGTGAGCAGGTGTATAGGAACAGGAAGCACTACCATTCCATTAATGTGCAGGTGGTGTGCCAAGCTGATTTGATCATCAGCCATGTGTGTGTGAAATTTGCCGGCTCTGCCCATGACTCCTACATCCTGCGGAGCAGCGTCGTACCACGGTTGATGGCAGAACTGCATCCAGAGCGTGCATGGCTTGTAGGTGAGTAGACTGAGTCAAGTAGTGTGCTGTGTGTGACATGTTTTTTCTCTACCACTGTTTCTATCAGTAACTTTTTCTGTGTATGCCACACCGAGGTGACTCAGCGTATCCCAACCGGCCTTGGCTGCTGAGCCCAATAAGGAATCCAGGAACGCTGGGTGAAGTCTACTACAACGAGGCACATGGTAGGACACGCCGTGTGATTGAGCGCACCTTCGGCCTGCTGAAGTCCCGATTCCAGTGCATGGACAAAAGTGGAGGAGCACTGTTGTATTCCCCACAGAAGGTGTGTCGGATAGTAGTGGCATGCTGCATGCTCCACAACCTTGCTGTGCGTAAAGCCATTCTACTCCTCCTGGATGAGGATGTGCAGCAGATACCCCCTCCTGCAAACCTACACACTTACAGTGATGACGATAGTGGTGAAGAGGAAGGTTGTGACCTGCGTCAACAGCTAATTGCCAACTACTTCCCTTGAATGTAGGTGACTTGGTAGGACAGGGAGATCATGTGTTGGCTTGGATGTCAGTTTGAAGGCATTGATGTTCTTGACTGCTGGCTGTTGTTGCGTGTGAGATGATGGCTGATGTGTGTTGCACAGGTTATTTGTTTCCAGGTACTTCATGTGTATGTTGAGTTTATTGTGCATTGCTATGTGTGCTTGTCTAAGTACCATTGATGACTATTGATGTGTTTCAGCTGCAATGGCATAACATGAGTAGTAAATGTCATTCTCTACTGTCTTTCCAGGTTCTTTCACACTGTCAAGGCCTCTTCACATTCACTGCTGGTGTTACGTGGACACTGAATTGTCATTGTACCTAGGTAAATAAACATGGCGCTTACACAGACATAGGTATGTGATGGATGTTTATTGAAAGCGAAGATTTGTGCAAGTGAAGTGAATATGTACACAATTGTGAGGAGTCTATACATTGTTTGTTTGTCATGGTAGATTAGATAAATGTAGTAGTTTGCACAAAGCAGGAGCCACGCAGTCCAACAGACTCAGGCCATCAACTTGGCAACATGGGCTAACAGAGTCTACAGAGTCCATGCAAGGGGGAATAGCAAGGTACCATCATGGCTGGCTCCGTGTGTGGCGTTGGTATGGTGGCCTGCCATCAGATCCTCCCCTGAGGATTCTCGGACGGCCCCTGGTGTGTTTGGCAGGGGCTGCACTTGCTTCAGGGTCAGTGGTGTCTGAGAAATCCCTCTAACTCCTGCACAGCCCTCTCTTTGTATATGGCTGATTTGTTGTTCTGCCTGGCAGGCATGCCACTAGAGGGGGGTTGATCTGCACTTGTGCCTGGGAGCCTGTCTCTCAGCACACCCACTAGCTGTCCAACAATGTCAACCAGTTGGCCCATCCGTGTGTCCATGGGCTGCTGCAGCATGCGGCTCTCATGCATGTCCTTTGCAAGCTGGCACATTACTCCATGATTCTCCTGGTAGGAACCAAGGACTCTTGTAATGGTGGCCAGAGATTCAGTGTCACTGTCCTCCCGTGTCTCTGCACCATGCCCCCTCCTGCCATGTCTCTGTGGCATTGTCCCACGACGCACTGGCACACTCTCCCTGCCAAGAGTTGAATGTGCGATGGTGTTGGTAACCCCTGTGACAGGGTGATTGATACAGGCAGTAGTGGTGATGGGGTTGTTGAAGGCCACACAGGTCGTGGTGGCAGGGGTCAGCACAGTTGTAGCCGTGGTGGAGAGGATGGCACACAGGTCGTAGTGGCAGGGGCCAGGCCAGTTGTTGTTGCTGTGGTGGAGAGGATGTTGGTGGATGCCACACAGGTTGTGGTGGCAGGGGCCAGGCCAGTTATTGCCGTGGTGGAGAGGATGTTGGTGGATGCCACACAGGTTGTGGTGACAGGTGCCAGCCAGGCCAGTTGTTGCTGTGGTGGTGGTGACGGAGGGGACTCGAGCCATGTTATTCCCTGGCACACCGGAGGGGCCAGCTTCAGAATCCAGGTCGGAGAATATGAGTGAATCTGCATCTGAGTGCTCACGTTGTGGTGGTGGGGACTGGCTCTGCATGTTATCATCATTTTGTGTAGTTGGTTGTCGTTCTCCTGTTGGACAGAGGTCATATGGAAATTGAGTTGCACGCAACAAGGTTGATGTTACACTGATATTTGTAACATTTGATGCAACAGGTGATTGACAATGGGATGGCTTTGCATGTCTGCAAGAAGACAGTGCGCCAGGACATTTATTTATTTATTTTATTTATTTATTTATTTTAGAGGTTTTATATAGCGCTGGCTGGACCCGGGGGTATCAGAGCGCTTTACATTTTAGAGACAAGAAAGGTCAATAAGACAGGGGACATACATAGCATCAATGTATATAAACAACATATAAGTCTCCGCCTGACAATTTTCAAAATGATAAATATGGGAAATAAGCACAACAAAATGTGAAAGATGTGATAAATCAAAAATATCAAAAGGCACAAATTGAAAGAAAAAGAGCCGGAAAATTGCAGAGTCAGGATAGGGAGGTTAATGGTCCGTTAGGTTGGTAAGGAGGAGAAGCGGGAGGGGCAGAAGTGGGGGGGGTTGGAGGGGATGCGGGCTGAGGGTGGACAAGGGAAGGGGGGGAGCAAGGAGGAGTGAAGGTGGTAAACAGGGAGGGGGAAGTGACGAGGAGGAAGGGCGAGTAGGGCTAAAAAAGGGAGGGTGAATGCATCTAGGGTCGGACAGATGTAGCCAGTGGAAGAGAACAGATATGGATTAGGGTCCCCAGTATTTATTGAGGAGATGTAGTTTGAGTTCTTTTTTTAAACTAGAGTAGGAAGGGTTGCAGCGAAGGTCAGTTGGAAGGGCATTCCAAATGCAAGGAGTGTTGCCGGAAAAGGATTGAGACTGGGTGGTTTTCTTTTTTAGAAGGGGGGAGGGGATAAGAAGGAGGGTGTTAGTACTTCGCAAGGAACGGGAGGAACCGGCTTTAGTGAGTTTGCTAGCGAGGTAGCTAGCAAATTCACAACAGACTCCATGGAGTCTGTTGTGAATTTGAACTTGGTGCAGTGTACACACGGTGTGACAACATAGACATGTCATCATCTACATGATTTGCATTGCTGTTGTGGGCATGTGGCAACATGCATTTGGGAAAGCTGAACATGCTGCACATGGTTATTACCTACCTGTAAGTTGTACGTTTGCAATGTGAGAGCTTCCCCATGCTTGGCGGTGTGGGCAGTGCTACATCCTGCTCAGCTGTGGGACAAGGGGGCCTGGTGTGATTTGTAGTGCAGGCCTCCCACCACAAGACAGCCCTCCAAGGCAAGATGGCTACCTACCTGTTTGGTTAAAGTGAACAATGCAATGGCTGCAAAGTGCTTCTGTGTTGGTGTGGTGTGCTACATCCTGCTTAGGGGTGGGACAGGGGCATGGTGGGAGTAGTTGTGCAGGCCTCCCACCCACAAACACCCTGCCTGTAAAGATGGCTACCTACCTGTTAGTTTGTTTTGTGTGATGCAATGTCTTCCAGGTGCTCCTGGGTGGGGCGGGAGGGAGTCCTACATTTTGGTAGGCTGTAGGACAGGGGCCATGGTGGGAGTGCTGGTACAGGCCTCCCTCCCGCAAACGGACCTCCCAGGCAAGATGGCTACCTACCTGTTTGGTGAAGGTGAACTGTGCAATGGCTTCCAGGTGTTCCTGGGTGGGGTAGGAGGGAGTGCTCCATCTTGGTAGGCTGTGGGACAGGGGCCATGGTGGGAGTGCTGGTACCAGCCTCCATCCCCCCCCAAAAAGGCCTCCCAGGCAAGATGGCTACCTACCTGTTTGGTGAAGGTGAACAATGCAATGGCTTCCACATGCTTCTGGGGTAGTGCTATATCCTCCTCAGCTGTGGGACAAGGGGGCAGGGCCGGCTCTAGGCATGTGCAAGCTGTGCACCTGCTCAGGGCCACCAAACCCCAGGGGCCACCACGCCAATATATATCCTTAATATATTAATCCTCTGAGGATGGATACATATTTGCGTGGTGGCCCCTGGCAGGGATTTGGCGGCCTCCGGCTCTGTTCCACTTCTAAACTCCCTGACCCCCTCCCCTCTTTACTGGCCTGCGCGCTCCGCCCAGCCCGGACCCCCTCTTCCAGGCCCCCTACCTACGCTCCCTGCCCAGCGCCACCATGAGCCTAGAGCCGGCCCTGAAGGGGGACTGGTGGGAGTTGTAGTATAGGCTGCCTGAACATGTGCCCCCACTTAAATACTGCTAGGTACATTTGTGCTGAATGAGAGGGAGTTGATGTGGGATCTGTGGGACCTGTTTGGGGGGAGTATTTGGGACATGAGGAGATTTGGGCAAAGGAACAGTTGCTTTACAGTTGTGCAAGATACTACATTGCAGTGTTATGGCAGTATTGTGTTGGTACTTACCAGACTCCAATCCACCCTCAATTCCAGTGCAACTCTCTGGATGCAGTATACCCAGCACCTTCTCCTCCCATGGGTTGAATGTTCTTGGTGGGATGGGAGGTCCACTGCCAGTACGGTTGACCAGCTCACGGTCCTTGCTGTTGTTCTCCTTGACCTTGCTCTTGAGGTCAGTCCACCTCTTCCTGATCTCCTTTCTGTTGCGTGGAACTTTACCTACAGCATTGACTCTACCCACTATCCTTTGCCACATTTGACTTTGCTTGGCTGCTGGGGTCTGTTGTACCTTGCTTACTAAGATGTATGGCTCTACTCTTATGATCTCATCTACCATGACTAACAACTCACCATCAGTGAATTTTGGCATTGTCTGTGCCATGGAGTGTGATGTGCTGAGTGGTTGTGCGTGCAGTTGTGGGTGGGGGTGATGATGATGTGTGGGGTGTGGGTGTGGGTGTGTTTGTGATTGGGTGATGTGTTCAGGTTTGGCTTTTGTTAGTGTGATGAGGTAGCGCCCTTCGCTTCTGGAGTTTTGATGGGGAATGTGGATTAGGCAGGGCCTGCTATTATGCTCAGCTATGTGGGTGTGTTTTCAGGTGAATATTCATGTCAGGTGTGTTGTCGGTGTTGAGCTGGGATTTGTAGTTTATGTGTTCCAGGGGCATCTGTCAATGGGATGTGTTACTTGTTTCTATTGGCTGAGCCAGTTGCACTTCCACAATAGTTGGTTTTGTGCTGTAGTAGCCTTCGACCGTCATTACTATTTCCGAAGTACTGCCGTGGTCGGACCGTGCTGGTCCGGTGTCCGGGGCTCACATTCATCATTATTGACATTCGCGGCGATCGGTAACATGCGGTTGTTATGCAAGCACTGCTGTGCCATCATAATTGCACTGGCGGGAATTCCGCTGCTGTATCGGTGGTTTGTGGGCTTGCCGCGGCTAATAGGACCGCTGTGGACGGTGTTTCAGCTTTTCTGCACGTGCATGGCGGTGTTTGATGGATTCCGACCGCTGCAGGTGTTTTTTTCCTGCGGTGCATCGTAATGGGACCGGCGGTGCCTCCGCGAGCCTAGGGGCGGTATTTTCACATTGCCATGGTGGTACGGATGATATTCTGCCCGCCATCGTAATTGGCCCCAAAGACACTAAACCACATTTGTGTCTGGGAATAGATTATAAATAGGAGATCTTGAGACTCCTCAATTGTCAGGCTGAAGCTGTACCTCAGTGTGGGGAAGTGCAGCACAAGTTCTGCCTGTTGTGACTGGGAACTAATGGTCTGTTAGTCTCCCTTGCTGGGTAAGGTACCATCACCTAGGAAAGTCTAGAAGACTCACATGGAGCCTGTAGTACCAACTTTTTCCTGTCCCAAGACCAGAGAACTGTGTGAGGAGATCACCTAGTGGGAGTAAGGTCCAATGAAGATCCTGCAGAGTGGATCCTGGAAGCGGAGTGTGAGATTTGGGTCAGTTGGGACTGGCTCATCAGTTGGGCTGGCTGCCAGTGTGCACCGTCACATGCCTTCTTCATGTAGTCCATGACACCCATATGCCAATTGGGAACCAAGGTGAAAATTTAGGACTGTTGCCCTGGTACAGCGCTAAACCAAGAAGAGGCCCTTCGCTCTGTGTGCCGCTGTAATCTGAACGGGCGGCCACCATGTGTGCACTGTTATGATCCCTCGTATTTCCGGAGGGGATCGTGGTAAAATGAAAGGGCCTTCACACTGAATCAGCGATCAGCTGTGAAGAAGGAGCGGGCCGTGACCAGTGGAGGAAGAGCAATGATTCAACTATCCTAATCCAGGAGCACTCAAGACCTGCTGTCGGACTCAGGAAGAGGCTTAGGGGGGTCATTAGGATGGTGGGCGGACTTTGTCTGTCCGCCATCCTATCGTAAAATGGGACTGCCTGCCATAAGGGCAGGGGTCCCGTGGGGGCTATTAGGATGTGCCCGCCACAGTGGTGGGCGCATCCTGCATTTTGACATTGTGGCGGGCGGTGCACTCAGGAAAGCTTTGCACTAACAAATGGCACTATGCTCTTTGAAAAATGATTGTTTTACTGCTGGGCTCTGGTGTTGCAGTTTTAAAATAGAAAATTGTCTTGTTGCACCTGAAAATTGACAAACTTGCTTTTTCTTTTCTCTTCCGAACCTGGACGCCGTGAGGGGAACGGCCAATGCGGGACAAAGACCACGACTCCCAGCAGCACCGTGGAACCAGCGGCGCATTCCTAACACGCCAGCTTGCACCTGGAGGCGCTACATAACCCACCAGCACGCCCCACTTGCTTTTTCTTTTCTCTTCCGAACCCGGATGCCGTGTGGGGAACGGCTTGCTTTCCTGGTGCTGCGCCGTGAGGGGAACGGGTGGGTTCCTTCGCACACGCTGGAGAAGTGTGGCTCAATGGTTAGAGCGGCAGACCCTGATGCAGAGGTCTAGCCCGGGACCAGGGTTCAATTCCCCGCCTCGGCGGATCTTGGGCTCAAAAATTCCACGGACCTGATAATTCTCGCCTCGGTGCCTATTCCAATCATGGAGTCCCACTCTGCAACTCTGGGCAATAGCTTGCTTAATCTCCACAGTGGCCCCCACAACGCTAAGGATGCCTGGCCTCCACCTTGGGGGTGCCCAGGAGTGGACGCCTCACAGGGAAAGCCAGGATGGGTTCCACAGCGGTATTCGTACAAGCGCCGTGAGACCCTTGTGGGTGAGTAGTGCGCTATACAAGTATCAATTTACATTTTTTTTACAAGTATCAATTTACACGCTGTGAGGTGAACGGCCAACGCGGGACAAAGACCACGACTCCCAGCAGCCCCGTGGAACCGGCGGCGCACTCCTGACACGCCAGCTTATGCCCGGAGGCGCTACATAACCCACCAGCATGCCCCGCAGTGCGAGACGCGCAAAACTTGCTTTTTCTTTTCTCTTCCGAACCCGGATGCCGTGAGGGGAACGGCTTGCTTTCCTGGTGCTGTGCCGTGAGGGGAATGGCTGGGCTCCTTCCCACACGCCGTGAGGTGAACGGCCAACGTGGTACAAAGACCATGACTCCCAGCTGCCCTGTGGAACCGGCGGCGCATTCCTGACGCACCAGCTTGCGCCCGTAGGCGCTACATAACCCAAAAGCATGCCCCGCAGCGCAGGACGTGCGCGGGCGGCGCCCGGGCGAGCCCTGGCCGAGGACGGGCTCGTTTGAGCCCGTTGGAGACCGGAGGAGGCCGGGCCGGGCCCCCCCTCTAACCTTCGTAATATCATGAGGTTAGTCTGCACTGTTAAATTGTGTTCTGCCACTTGTCGTGGGTGTGACCACTTGGGACAGACTACAATGGTAACTCGAGATGGGAAGGGGAAGAAAGTTGCATCAGGTGGTAGTGTGGCTAAGAAGCTTGACCAGTTTATAACAAGAGCCACCTCAGTGCTAGCTCACGAAATAGCTCTGACTGAGCGCCGTTTATTGTTGGATCCTTTGCAGCTAAAACGATCATCCTTGGGGGGGCATAATGTCTGCACGCTTACCCGAGCAGCATCTAGCTGCAGACACCGTCCCTTGTAATTTGGGTGGAGGTAACAGCCGGCTGCTACAGGTTCCGGCAACTAACCCTATAACAAAGGAATCCCCTACCATTGCCCCACCTGTAGACCAATCTTTGGCAGCCACTGCCTATGGCACACTCTCTCGGGTTTCTACAAGATCAGTCCCTAAAGTTGCTTCTCGAACTAAAGATCACGCACCGGGACCGGCCTTTAACCCTTTCGATGCTGATGACGAGCTCAGCTCGTCATCACCCACGGGTGTCGTGTGCTGATGACGAGCTGAGCTCGTCATGAATAAATGGCATCAAGAGTTTCCCAGCACAGGGGGGGAAAACGCCCAGCAGCCATGTGGTTAAGAGGAAGCGGGGAGGGGGTCTACAGAGGGGAAAAATCTCAAAGATTTCTAAACCAAATGTGATTGGTGGGGTTATGACATCAGTCATGCCAATGACAACAGAGCTCGAGATAATTACTCCTCCATTGGGCACCCCGACCTCGGACCTTCCTGGCTCTTCTTTGCCCCAAGCCGAAAAGGGTTTTTGGGATAAAGTAGGGGCCCTCATTTCGTCATCTATGCTACCACTTCGCGAGAGGCTGACAAAAATTGAAGAAAGACTATCGAACTTTGAACTGCTGACTGGGTCCAACCTTGATTCTATAAAAAATAGTTTGGGAGAAAATCCCAAAAATTATTGATCGGGCAACGAATGTGACCCGAGATTCCGTAAATTCTAACCCTCCATTGTCCACCCAAATAATACCTTCGAAAGTGCCTGTTTCAGCTTGTAGGAACGCTGAAGGTGGTTCTACCATTAATGGCGGTTCAGAGGTACATGATGATCTAGGACGCCTATTGGGGGGGAGAGCAGAACCACCAACTCTGGGAGGTGACCTGTTGCAAAAAACACTTGGAAGAGACAAGGTAAGTGTTTTCCATGATGTCATACCAAATACTAGTGTAATCAATTCCATTTTGCCATGTGTTGATTTACCCCCTGAGTCATCACCATATGTGGTTTTATTGGCGGGGGTACCCGAGTTAGAAAAAGGTGGTGTGGAAACTTATACTGAATTTAAAAATAAGTCTATCCACTGGTTAAACCGATATAGACCTCTCCCACGCCAAGGGCCATATGTATCAAGCTAATTAGCATTCGCAAAGGCTGAAATTCTGCGAATTTCGGCCTTTGCGAATGCTAATTTGACAAATGGTATGTATCAAACATGTTTGATGCAAAATAAGGAATTGCAAAATGTGCAATTCCTTATTTTGCGATTGCACTTAAGGAATCGCTAAATTTGCGATTCCTTAAATGCAATGTATCAAACAAAAAATATTCAAAAAATGCCATTAAGGATTCGCAAATTACCACCAACTTCTAGTTGGTGGTAATTTGCGAAATCTTTTCAAAATGCTTTTTTCAAAAACACAAAAGGTGCCATATGACGCCCATACATACCCTTAGGGCATGTATGGGCGCCATATGCCCCCAAATGTCTTTTTCAGGGGTGCAGCAGGGTGTTCTTGAGACACCCCTGCACCCTTGAAGAAATTCCTAATTTGCGATTAGCTAATTGCTAATCGCAAATTGCACCTTCATTCCTGTGGGCCTCCTGGCCCATGGAAATGAATGGGTAATTTGCGATTAGCAATTTGCTAATCGCAAATTAGGAATGGTAAAGAATCGCTATTTAATAGCGATTTTGTACATACATACCGTTTTGCGAATTCCAAATAGCGATTCCTTAAAATTCGCTATTTGGAATTCGCTAAACGGTAGTATGATACATATGGCCCCAAATGCTTGGCGAAATTATTTTTGCACGTAGAGTAAGCTGGGTAGGACAGAGAGTGAAAGATATTGCTGGTGATTGCATCCTGATTCATTTTAGAGATAGGCGAGTGGTACAATATATTTGCAACTGGTGTCAGCCGAGGGTGACAACCAGAATCCAGACCCTTCCCTTGAGTTATTTTTATCCTCCCTGTCCCCCAACTGAGAGAATGGGAAATCCTGGCAAGAAATGGGGAGCGAGAGTCCAGGCAGGAAATGTACATAATAGGGGAGGGTATGATTGTACCTATCCAGTACGTAGTATTCCTGTTAGCAACAGATTTAGTGTATTAGACCAGGTGGATTGACTGGATTCAATTGAACAGTGTCCACCAATTATGACTAAAGAGCCAGGAACAGGTTGCATGGGTGTGGGATCTGATGCCTTAAACCAACAACCGATGACTATGAATGAGTTGTTGAATGAAGAGATTAGTAGGGGAAGTAAAGAAAGCGCCCAGGAGGTCTTATACAGCGCTCCCTCTGGTGAGGTGGGAAATTGGATTGTATTTTCCCGACAGGGAGAGAATATTAGTACCACCCAACCTGAAAAGTTAGAAAGACTGCAGGGAGCCAAGCTAATTAATTTGCGACCGTTGTTAAACAATGAGTTACTGTTCAACCTTAATTGGACAGGAAGTATTGACCATCTCTCCCAGGCCCCTGGAGTTATTTGTTGCGGGGAATAGGAGGCGATTTTGCCCTTGCTATCACAATTGAGCTTTTGACCACTGAGCCGGAAAGACTAGAAAGATCACAGAATTTCAGGATCTTGTCGTGGAATATAGCAGGTCTAACCGCTGGAATGGATCTTACATGGATTTCCATGAGATCTGCTTATTTCAAGAGACTTGGCCATTAAGACCATTGCACAGAGTTGGCTTTGCTGCAAATTGGGAAGCGGCAGTAAAGGGTCCAAGGGGTAGACCATCGGGGGGGATTGTGCATTTGGGTTGGCACGCATTTGGGCTGCACGGTTAAAAGGCTTGAAACCCATTCCCCTGATATCCTATGCATTCTTCTCACTTCTAAATTTTTCCCAAAGCTGGCTATCATTAATGTCTATTCTCGCCCAGTAAGGCAGGGGCAGGCGTCACAGACGTTAGACTGTCTGGCTGCTTTTCTTTCCACGTTGGTCGAGACAATTCATGTTATAATTGGTGGGGATTTTAATTGCCACTTTGAGCCTCTCAATGGTTTATCATCTTCTATTACTGATGATGAGGATTCAACTTTGTCAATCCCCGCGTGTAATATTTACCCGATAAGGGGGTGGACCCCATTAGTGTTGCAATTGTCCTAGCTAACCCTCACTTATTCGTTAAGAGCATGTAATGGTAGCTTTCCGGCTGATAATCCTGGTAACTTTACCTTTGACGGAAACGGTCAGGTATCCACAATTGATTACATATTGGTAAATGTGGAATTCTGGCACAGAGTCACGAAGTTTTTGGTCCAACCTCGTGGGGAAAGTGACCATAACCCGTTGGTTGTAACTTTAGATAGTTATCTATCGCTTGCAGAACAAGTTGTGGATAGTCCAGCCCCCCATAATTTAATAGCGGTTGGCGGAGGGAGAAGAATACGTTGGGGTATGATTGCACAATCTCCAGAAGAAATGGCCACTATGTATAACCGTATTATTCCCTTCTAGGAAAAGGCAAGCCTTACCTCTGAAAGTAATGGTTATATAGATTCTCAAGAAGAGTTAAGGAAAAAACACCAGGATCTGGTTACAACCTTGGTGGAGTTCTTTTATAGTACTAATCCTAAAAAAGGTAAACAACATAGAGGTAGAAACCCATTGTACAATAGGGCATGCAGGGATGCAAAGAGTGACCTGTTGTTAAGTCTCAGGTAGGGGGATAGTAAACCTATATGGGAAGCAAGGGCATTTAAAAAAATATATATTTTAACTGTAAAATCTGAATGGGAGCTTGAGAGATGGCAGACCATTAAGAAAGCCTTAGATGTTAAAGATTCTAGAGCCTTTTGGAATTTGGTCAAGACTGGAAAAACGGAGGGGAGGTCTGCCATCGAGCCAAACCTTGGGGGGGAAGTCTGGCGAGTTCATTTTAAAGCTCTGTACTCTAGTGTACAAAATGGTCCCAGTGAGACAAGGATATTGGCTAATGCTCAAACCCTTCACTTTTCTGGAGATATATCTTCTTGTACATTGGCCGAGGTTTCAGTGGCCCTGACCAAAGTACTTCCTAATAAAGCACCTGGCCTGGATAGGATCCCTGGGGACCTTTATAGAAGTGAACAAGTAGTGTGGGCCACATATCTCCAGACCCTTTTTAATGCTATCATCCATGGTATGGCATTCTCCCTAACTTGGGCAGGGGCCGAGATAATTCCTATTTTTAAAAAAGGTTCCCCCTAGAACCTGTAAACTACAGGCTGATTAGCCTTATTGACGTAACACAGAAGATTTTTGCCCACGTTTTACTAGGCAGATTTCACTCATGGATGGATGACCTTAATATTTTAACTCCCCTACATGCAGGCTTTAGGCCCAAAACCTCGACCATAGATCAGCTATTTAGACTTCAATTGATCTATTGGAAACACATAACATTGGAGGGTGGCAGCCTCTACCTTACATTCGTGGATCTTAAGTCTGCGTTTGATGTGGTAGATCGCGATCAGCTGTGGGGCCTATTGCTTGACATGGGAGTCCCAGCTTACCTCTGCCATCAGCTTAAATACCATATTGCCGTATTGCCTACATCATCTTTCTTGTCTTATGCTTAATGTTTGTTTGTAAATGTTTTTAAATGTATATGTTTATGAACTGTAAACCAGTCATATGATAAATGAATATACAAAATGAAAAAAGATATATTCATATATAACAAAATTGTTACAAAAGGACAAAATACCTATATCAAGTTTTGAATAAATAAAGTAAATAACTTAATTTAATTGTTCTTTTGGGTGGTGAGTTTACTTACTATTGGATGCTATTATCATAACATTTAATGGTGGTTGCTTCACACAGTGTTCCATAGTTTCTGTACCTTTACTTGACTATAGACCGTTCTCAAATTGATCAGCTTAAGAACTTCCATGAAGGCACTTTTGGTAGGGTAAGGTTCGGCAAGAATGGGGAACTAACCGCTCCCTTTGCCGTTGAGAAGGGGGTGAGACAGTGCTGTGTGCTTGTGCCAACCTTTTTCTCACTCTTTCTAAACGGATTAATTAAGAACCTCCTTGCCGTCAAGTATATTGACTCCCCAAGACTTGCTAACCGGGAAATCCCAGCCCTGATGTTCGTGGATGACATGCTGCTCCTCTCTAAAACACCTATGGGGATGCAGCGTGTCCTAGATTAATTTAGCCTGTTTTGTAAGAAGCGTAACTTGGAGGTAAATATAAAGAAAAACAAATATATGGTCTTCAACGCTGGTTTCACAAATTGTCCACACCCCACAATGGACTCTAGCCGCCAGATTCATCATTCTCCCGTTTTGCGAGGCCCTAATAGCGAATCATAGCGATTCGCTATTAAGGACTCGCAAAACGGGATTCATGTAGGAATCGCAATATTTTTTGCGATTCCTACACATTCTTTATTTGCGATTAGCAAATTGCTAATCGCAAATAAGGAAAAACTCCCCATGCATTCCTATGGGCCAAAAGGCCCATAGGAATGAATGGTGAGTATTCCTTATTTGCGATTAGCAATTTGCTAATCGCAAATAAGATAGCGATTTGAAGGGTGTCAGGGGTGTCCAAAGGACACCCTGTAGCACCCCTCAAATGATCTGTGACACAGGTGTTGCACACACACATGTCCAAAGGACATGTGTGTGTGTAACATGCAACTCAGAAAAATGCATTTAAATGCATTTTTCTGAGTTTTCGCAATTTACCGCGAGGTCTGACCTCGCGGTAAATTGCGCCTAGAAATAGCGAAATCGCAAATTGAAATAGGATGTTGAATGGCATTTAAGGAATCTCAAATAGAGATTCCTTAAATGTCATTTCCTCGCACATTTGCGACATCGCAATTAGCGATTTTTGCTTTTGGGATGCTGAATCCCAAAAGCAAAAATCGCACTCGCAAAGGGCCGGATTCTCAGAATCTGGCCCTTTGCGAGCCGATTGAGCCTTCATGAATAAGGCTGTAGGTTTCTTGAGAAGGTACCCATATTCGACTACCTGAGTCTTACCCTAAATTATAAAATGGGGTGTGTACCACAAATCAATAGGGTGAATCTAAAGCTAATTCAGGCCACTGGGGGGATTTTAAAGGTACATAGGAGCTGCGCCATAAAGGTTACAAGCCCAACTGTAGAAATCTATAAGGTCCGAGCAAGGGGGGCATCAATGTATTGTGCTGAACTCTGGGGTCATTGTTTAGCTAAAGTTTTAACTATCACAGAAAACAATTTTATAAGATAACTTCTGGGGTTGCCCAAAAGTACCCCCCTCATACCTTTAAGGATGGAACTGGGTATCCATCCTATTGCAGACCTGATTGCTTCTCGTCCACTCCTCTACTGGCGACGGCTATGGAGCAAGCCAGAACTAGAATACTACAGGGAGGAACTAAAAGCTGTCATGTCTACCTTGGGGGCTGGGAATATCCTGTGGCTGTCTTTTTATTAGGAATACATTTTGTGTCATAAGGAGGGATGACCTATGGTCGACACCAGAGGAGGCTTGTCAAGTCATCTCTAAAACGTCATTGGCAATTGCTTTTAAAGATTATAACATGGCACACATTTTGCAGACAGTAGACTCCTCTAGCTTGACTTCAGGGTTCTTGGATGCAAAACAACAATATCATTTGGAGTTAGTGCTGGATTTTATCCTACCATTTGCAGCAAAGAAACTTTTTCTGCAATTTAAGCACGGGATGCTCCCACTCCATGCGTTTACAAATAAGTGGGCGGGCTCCACTAAACAACTTTGTCCTGGGTGCCTAGTAGCAAAAGAAACTGAAATCCATGTTTTATTCTTCTGCTTGGCATATAAAAGTCCCAGATCTAAATGGGTCATGCAATTGTGTAGAAATTTAGGGATAAGCAATTATAGAGAATTGTACAGGGTATTAAAATACGATACTCACCCAGTTTTTGTTGTTGCTATCTCCAAATTTGTATTTGCTATGTGGTGTAAACGTAGATGGCTATTGATAGATTGATTAAGAGAATTAAGCCAATTATGTATTCTTACGACCATTACTGTGTTCCCAAACTGGTAAAAATTCAGGCTGTGAATTTATTTTTAAATTTTTTTTTCTTTTATTTATATTTTTAATGAAATATTGGTTTTATTGTTGAACATTATTCCCCTGCTATAGTATTGTCCCTGGTTGCTGCCCCACATTTGACTATTAACCTCAAGGAGTTCGACCCTCTATATGTTGATACTTTTTTACTTAAGCTAATAAATGATCTTATGAATTTTGATTTGTAGAAAATGTTATTTAATATGTGCTTTTATGGCTGTAATAGCCGAAATAAAGCTGTTTGATTAAAAAAAGACAATATTTAATTTATGAATTTTATGTGGGCTAGCTGCTTTCGGCTTGTTTTACATTTTTAGACATTTTAAACATCTTGTACTGTTGAGTGTGTGTGACTTATGGTTTATCATAAAAACCAATAGTTTATGAACTGAACTGACAACAATGTCCCCCTAATCTTGAGAGTTGGGGGGCATTTTGCAGAAAACCCAGGCAGTAATGGTTAGTGAAAACTGACCTGTATGTTTGACCATTTAAATTAGGTGGGCGGACATACAGGCCATCCTCCGATGGCCCTCACTATTCAGCCACCAGAGGGGTTTAACAGTGGCAGAGACGGAGTAGTCTCCGCTGTTGTTACACCAAAGGTTTTCCCGTATTTATATTGGGTGGGTGGGTGGACCATTAGTTGGCTGGAAGGTTATTATGTTGTTGTTGTGGCAGAATACTCTTTCAGCCAGCATATAAATCGGGCCCTTTCTGTGGACCGGAGGAGCGCCTCAGATGCCGGCAGCCTTGACTGCAGTATCCAACTTTCTACCCACTGCCAGGCCGCAGACTCATGTTCTGAGACTCTGAACTGCCACTCCAGCCAGTTTGGGTAAAACTGATTACCAGGCCACTAGGCCTCTGGGGAACGTTCTCTGACTGATGTACAATGTTACGAGGACAATTTGGCTTTCACAAAGCCATTATAGAACTTCTAAGACATAAACTCACTAGCAGGGTTCATTTGGATGGAGCTTCACGTAAATGGGGAATAACAAAGGGCCATAGACCAGGAAGTGGGACTTGAGAAAAAAACCTGGGTAATATTAGCATGCCTGCCCTATGAATACTGTGTATGTTATTTGTGGTGTTCAAACAGTGTTATGTGATTTGCACTCCTGATTTTTTCAATTTAAACTGAATTTCATCAATTATATCTGGTGCAGACCCATATCTTGACTAGCCCCTAGTCAAGTTAGTACAAATGAAAAAAACACACAGAAACCTGTGTTATGGGGAGCACTATCCACTCACTCACAATTACGTGATTTGTTTTTTCTTATTTTGCATACATATTTTCAATCCAACTGAAACGTGATAATTTTATCAAATTAGTTATTCATCAAGAATTCAACTAGGATGTTCACAAAATGTATACACAGTCTTAATGATCAGACTGAGAACATAAACAGACAAGAAAAGGAAATTTTCATCAAACGGTGATTGTATTTTCTTTCTTCAAAGTTGTTTTTATTCTTCTTTTTCCATCATTCAATGTGATAGTTTGAGTTCTTCAAACAACTCTCCATCATTCAACATATGAAGACATATCCCAATGCATTTCGGTATGCACCTTCGTCAGGGGAATGCTCTATAAGTAACATAAAATTCTATCACATATATACCAAAAAGGATACAGTATTCACAGTCATAAATACAAAAATTCCTTTATTTAATTAATTAATCTTGAACAGCAACCAGAAGATCTCCTAGTGTATTATGCACATCCCGTGTGAGATCAAAGATCATGCTCACAAAAGTTCACCTACCACCTTATGAACCAAACCGAAAACATGGTGAACAGCCCAACTCCAGCGTCACCTCCTAATGACTACATGCAAAATAAACTTTTCTCAAAGTAAAAACCGAGTGAATCACCAAGTATTCAAGAAGTGCCGTTTCTAGGCACTCTTACCTTCACTCACCACAATCAAGCCAGATCAACGTGTCGCTTCATAGATACATAAAAGTCTGTGCTTCCCTTCTCTAAAAAATAATGATGGAAATCTTAATGTACTGACTGAATTGTTTAGTCACTAACTTATACAATGAAGACAGAGCCATTACTTACTCAGTCTTCCAGTACACTAGGAGATCTTCTGGTTGCTGTTCAAGATTAATTAATTAAATAATGGAATTTTTGTATTTATGACTGTGAATACTGTATCCTTTTTGGTATATATGTGATAGAATTTTATGTTACTTATAGAGCATTCCCCTGACGAAGGTGCATACCGAAATGCATTGGGATATGTCTTCATATGTTGAATGATGGAGAGTTGTTTGAAGAACTCAAACTATCACATTGAATGATGGAAAAAGAAGAATAAAAACAACTTTGAAGAAAGAAAATACAATTACCGTTTGATGAGAATTTCCTTTTCTTGTCTGTTTATATTCTCAGTCTGATCATTAAGACTGTGTATACATTTTGTGAACATCCTAGTTGAATTCTTGATGAATAACTAATTTGTTAAAATTATCACGTTTCAGTTGGATTGAAAATATGTATGCAAAATAAGAAAAAACAAATCACGCAATTGTGAGTGAGTGGATAGTGCTCCCCATAACACAGGTTTCTGTGTGTTTTTTTCATTGTTATTTGTGGTGTGCCATGTTAACCTTTGTGGTCGTATATAAATACTACCTTTTACTTAAAAGCAAGTATTTGACTGGGCAACCATTTATTTGGGTTGCTGGGTGTGTTTTGAGTTTTGAAAGAGGCATGCTATTTCCAAACAACGTTTGGCACGCCGGGTGTCTACAGCTATAGTTTTCTGTCCCCAAAGGCAAGGCGGTCTTCAGAAGGAAAGATCAAAGCACATTCCACAGAAAGTATAGCAACTTCCACTACGTTATTTGGTGGAGGGCATGCCTTTGTCACATATCTGCAGGGCTGAGTCATGGAAGAACAGACACACATTTAGTCAACACTACTGTCTTGACGCAACAGAAAACAACTGTGCAGCAGTGGGACAGACAGTCCTTCCCCATTTTTTCCATTGAAATTAAGCTATTCTTTACACATTTCACCTGTTTCCCACCACCCATTATCAGTATTATTTTATCAATACTTACGTAACTTATGTACATACATTTATTTATACACATGTTGATTTACTGATTGCTATTCTGACTCAAGCATGTGAATCTGTGAAAGATCCACAACTGGAGAGAAAAACATGGTACATATATGTGTACTGTTGGTCTTCAGTATTGGTATCTTTAATCGTTTCACATGAGACCCATCTCCCCCTGATGTTGCTTCCTCTCAAACAATATCTAACCTCACTCTTGTGCTAAGAAGTCTGATTGGCCCTTGAGTCTCCTGATTGTTTGAAATGTGACTCCTTTTTAAATGATGTGAATAGGTTAACAGTGGGCATTTTAAGCTGTCAGAGCTCAGTCTAGCATTATACTACATATTAAAAAAAAAATACTGTAATACTCCCAGCTCGAGGATGGTGGTGACTCAAGCAGGTGAATCTATAACAGATACCAGTACTGGAGAACAACTGTATACAGGTGAATAACTTGTTTTTCCTATATGGCGAGGTAGCACAAAAGCTTTAAAGTGCTTCCTTTCAGTGGTTCCAAAATTTATGAGATTGTTAGAAAACGTACCTTTTCTTTGTAGATGGGTAACACTCGAGCAGCAAAATGTTATTTTGAATTTAGCAACAAATATCCTTGCAAAGAACCTGCCACCTACTCCAGTACAAAAAGAGTATTTCTTTGTTGCAGTGACACAGTGTGGGAGTGCAGTGGTTCAAGATGAGACTAGAAAGGCACCTACATGTAGGAAAATTGCAATGGATGAGAGGAGACTAGCACAAGGAGAGGAAGCAATTTTGTTACTCAACAGCATCTATGAGAACTTGGGAAGTGAGAGAAAGAGTGAGGGAGGGAAGAAAGAAAGACAGAAATGAAGGGTAACGAAATAAGGGGAAGAGAGTACTTGATGTTATTTCATAACTTTTAGCTTCAAAAGACGAAGGAGGAAAAGCGTTAACCAAGTATTGACAATTTAGCTGGTGCACGATAAAAATAAGTAATTGGCACGCAAATAACATTATCCCTTTTACGGCCAGATTCATCAATGTGAAGTTTTGCGAGCCTGAAATAGCGATTCATAAGGAATCGCTATTCCAGACTCGCAAAACGGGATTCTTGTAGGATTCGCAATATTTTTTGCGAGTCCTACTGATTCCTTATTTGCGATTAGCTAATTGCTAATCGCAAATAAGGAATGACTCCCCATTCATTCCTATGGGCCTAAAGGCCCATAAGAATACATGGGGAGTCATTCCTTATTTGCGATTAGCAATTAGCTAATCGCAAATGAGATTGCGATTTCAAGGGTGCAGGGGTGTCCAAAGGACACCCTGTAACACCCCTGAAATGTTAAATTGCACAGATGTTACACACACACATGTCCAAAGGACATGTCTGTGTAACATGCAACTTAGAAAAATGCTTTTAAAAGCATTTTTCTAAGTTTTCGCTATTTACCACGAGGTTTGACCTCGCGGTAAATAGCGGCCCAAAATTGCAAAATCGCAATTTTTAAATGCTTCAAGAATAGCATTTAAGGAATCTCTAATAGAGATTCCTTAATTGCTATTCCTCGCAAATTTGCGAGTTCTTAAATAGAGACTTTTGCTTTTGGGATGATGAATCCCAAAAGCAAAAATTGCACTTGCAAAGGGCCAGATTCTCAGAATCTGGCCCTTTGCGAGCGCAATTATGCTTGATGAATCAGGCTGCTAGCCTCTTAAATGGGACACATTTTATCGAATGAGCAAGATGAAAGATTGTTTAACATTGGTCGAGACACTAAGTTTAACCATACCAAAAGCCATGTGCTGTTTGACCAGTTAAAAGACAGAAGATGAAGAAAAACACGCAGACTTCACCCGCCTTTACCCTAACCATTTTACCAATTTCTTTCTGTGTGGCTGTCGCAGGAGGAAATCGTCTTTCTCCATAAACGCACAGATTAATCATTGGTAATCTTTGTTACGCTTTGTCCTACTCTTCCTCATTACACTCCTTAGCATCGACTTTTTTACCCTACCTGGAAAGGTGTCTAGAAAGCATAAAATAAAACATCTTTAGCCAGTGTGGCTCCACCCCCCATCATGAACTGAGGAGGACCCTGCACCCCTCCCTAAATATGGATACAGAACCACAGGCCCTGGTGAGCGTGGTCTTACAGTGGCGCTGGTTTTCACAACTAGTGATGGAAATCGGTGAGTGGACGTCATCAACTATGTATGTCCATATGGCCTTTTATGGTATATATATTTCTATAACACTTACTGCCCATAAAAAGGTGCTGAAGGACAAGGTAGCATGATATTTCGTGGGAGCCCATTGTTTCTGATAATTTAAGAGTAATGGTTGTATTTAATCATGTTGTTTCCCTTTAATGGCATGCAATTTAAAGTGCTCTTCTCAAGCATATTTGTGGAAGCTGCTGCGGGTTCCAAATGTGATGCTCATTTAATTATATCCATGCCTAATTTTTGATTCAAACATATCTTAACAGGAGCTCAAATACAACTAAAATGCATGGTCATGCTTTGTATATTATGCAACTGTGATTTCATAATTTATCAGGTTGCTACAAGAAATGTTATCGAAATCATAACACAGTATGGTCTGGGCCAAGAGGTGATAGCTTTTGTTGTTTTGAGCATCTTGCTGAAGAATTAGAGTTGTTTAAATTGTATCTGCTATGGTCTTCATTGAGAGTGAAGTTATTGAAGTATTTCATCATGCCGGTTTGATGCTGGAGTATTGTTTAGTATTTCTTGTATTAAAATGCTTCCTTGAATTCCTATCTTGCTCACAAAGTAGCAGAGTAATATTGTTGTGTTGTCTGAATAGATTCAAGTTAGGGAAAAGCGAGGTCTTTACCATCTTCCTGAATTCCATGTGATTATCAATGTCTCACATACTTGCTGGAAGTGATTTCCATAATTTAGGGTCTTAGACAGAAAAAGATGTGCCGCCAATTTTTTTTATTGTACGATTGTAAGATTATTTGGGGTGCTAGCCTGCAATGAGTGTCCTTTTCTGAGAGCATCTCTTTAAGTTTCATCTGTAGGAAAACAGGCCACTATCCATCTCTTGCCCTATGTGTAATGTGGAGAATTTCGAATGTAGATCATCTAGCGGAAGGAATCCCATGAGGGGTATGCATCAAAGGGGAGATATGGTCTTTTAGTTTTACGTGTATGAATTGTCTTGCAGCTGCATTCTGGATCATTTGGAGATGTCTCATAACTGAAATTAATATTCCATGGTTCAAGCAATTGACAAGACCAGTCTTGATATGGCAAGGGAAGTTTTTGCCTGGATCTTCTAAGTGAGTCCCGTGTGTGGGAAATATGTCACAGCATCTGCATAGTATGAAATGTAGATTTATTTGCTAGGTTTACTTGATAGTTCATAGAAAGAACTGAGTCGAAGATAATTTCTATATTTCCTGCTTCTTTTCAATTCGGTGGTGCTCCTGGTATGAGCAAGGACCAGAGTGTCAATGGGTCATAGTTTTCTTGTGGCAGGTTGTTAAAAATCTTAGTATTTATTGTGTTAATTTCCAGTTGATTCTTTATATCCACTGATCAACGGCACTGAGGGAGACGCCTAGTTTTAAAACTTAAAGGTCATTAAGTTGTTCTAATTTGAGGATTATCTGGGGACATCATCAACATATAGCATGCAATGTGAAAGGATTTGAAGAGTTCTGGAGTGGGCTGCGGTAAACATTGGAAAAGAGTAGCAATATGATTGACCCTTGAGGTACGCCTGCCTTGGTGTTGAATGGTATAAGTGTGCGCAGAGTTTTGGATACGAAGCCGGATCTATCGAGCAGGTAGGGGCTATCCAGTTGAGAATGTTTCCTCCAATTTAGTCTTATCCGTGATATTGCATGATGCGCAGGGTTGAAGGCTGTTGATGAGTCAAGACTGATAGTAGTGCTACTACCTGATGATTCTGCCCATTGTTGTTGTTAAATCAATCATCCCGGAAGGAAATTAATGCTGATTCAGCCCCTCTCATTGGATGGAAGCTTGTTTGTTAGCCGGATAGTAGTAAGTCCTCTTCTAGGAAGTTTGAGATCTGGGAGAAAGCTCTTCTATCCTTCACTTTTTTTGGGTAATAGACCATTTGAGTTTAGTCTGTGGTTGTTTCGGTGAGCGTGGAGGGGTGGGCCAGAATAAAGTCTTGTAAGCTTAGCAATGGTGATTTATTTCAAAGTCACAAAAGAAGGAAAACAGGGCAGTCTTATCTGTTAAGGGTTGAGGGGTGGAGGATTATGGTGTTTATTGGCGTCCTTCTGGGCAATGTGTTAAGTGTGTCTCTTCTTTCCTTTATTTCAGGTTTGAATTTAGGAGTCCTAGCCAGTGGTTCTGTCAAAAAATAAAACAACCCATGTAAGTATTATGGGGAAAAAAATAAAAAAAGTATTTTCCTGGACCTCACTTCAAGTGTTAGTGCTTTTCTTTCTACCTTGACAGTGTTTGATAACCTTGGGGTGAGTATGAACATGGAGGTAGGCTGTTTGCCACTAAGTGATTTATTTAGGTCCACTAAAAGGAAAAAAGTAAGAAAAATCTTCCAGAGTTTTCTGCATAGCTTCCCTCCCTATGCAGATATATGATTAGGCGATTTACTTGGTGCCAGAGTTTCTTCTCCCCTTTATATATTACAGTCGTAGATTGGGGATGATGTTTGGTCCAACCTTAGAACTTCAGTTTCCTCCCCTCTTTCCTTGTGCAGGCATATTGTTCCCTTGACTTCTTTGAAGAACCCCGGTAGGAGCGTTAAGGTAAGTGATTTTTCATGTTTTTTTTGGTGATTTTTTTTTATTATTAAACTAATCGACATCACAGCTTAGTTTTCATCATGAACAGGAGACCATACATCTTTCAATTTTCAGACCTGGGTTACAGAGGTTCAAATCACAGTAAGCAATTCATGATCATTAGAGGGTTACAAGAGTCTCATCATCATTCAGGGAAACTGGTGGGGTACAGATATTTCCTCTATAGGTGTTCCAGGGCCCTCATACTTTGCTCCATTCCCCGGGACACCCCTTTACCGGAACATGCACCAATCCAAATCTGCCTTCCATTTCATTAGCTCTGGGGGGTTTTGAGCCCCCCAATTTCGTGCTTTGTTCCTTTTAGCCACCATTACAGCCAGAGTTGCCCATTGCTTCGAATAAGAGGTAAGGTCTGTTGGCTCCCAAATGTTTAGGAGGCACCTGCGTGCCTCAGGCTGTAAATCGACTGCGAGTACTTCCCGTAGAGTGCGATGTAAAGCACGCCGGTATGTTTGTATGCGTTCCCATTCCCATATAATGTGGATAAACGTACCCATCTCCCCACAACCACGTCTACACTCTCCACAATCTGTTCTGCCCATACTGACCAAGCCCGGCCCAGTGATATAAATTCTGTGTTAGTTGCACTAAATGCAAGCTTGCTTGGATCAATACTTCCCTAGAGGAGGAGACCGCCTCCCGCCAGTCTTCTTCATCCAGTTCTAGGCCATCGTTGACCCATTTTTCCTTAAGGGACTGGAGTTGGTCGTCCATATTATTTATCAGTTTTTTGTAGATCAGAGAGATAGCTTTCTCAGGAAGATAACCGTCAACTATTCTATCTTCGAGGGGGGATGTATCGGGGAGGGAGGACTTACTAGTTATGTGAGCAAGGAGTGCATGCTGGACCTGTAGATATCTATAATACTTTGTGCCCGCCAGGCTATATTGCTGTTGAAGGGAGGCAAGGGGGAGGACATCGCCCTTGACCCATAGGTTCCTGATCTTGGAAATACCGATTAGATCCCATTTATCAAACCCTTTAGTTTGCCAGAGGCTCCCCAGCCTTTCGGAGTTCCACAGGGGAGTTGCCAATGTGAGCCTACGGTCCCATCTCAAGTGTTTGTTAACCTCATGCCATACGTGGACAGAGTGCACGGTCGGACCTGTGAGTGGGTATTTACAAGGTTAAGAATAGAGTGCTCTAAGGTAGTCCCCAACTGGGAGGAGCCATCTATCCACGGCGTAGCCTGGATCATCCGGACGACCATACATCCCCTGGTTTATCGTGGTCAGATGGGCCGCCCAATAGTATTACCTAATGTTCGGGAGTCTGATGCCACCATCATACCAGTTGAGGGGGAGTTTAGCTAGAGATGATGTTCTGCTGTATCTCACTTCCCCGAGGGACTCTTTGATATGCCTACTAGACATCCTCGCAATATTTGGCAGATACACCGGATTTACCATAAACTGGTCTAAATCCGTGATTTATGTCCTGCAAGGATAGCCGCCAGTTCTCCTGAAAGGCTGTCCAATACAGATAGCTTCAGATGGCGTTCGCTATCTCAGAATATTCATTACATCGGACTCTACACTCCATTTCACTCGCCATCTCCTACCGCCAATTCAGAGGTTAAAGAATTATGTTAACCACTGAAAGTCCTTGCCTCACTCTTTGTTGGGCAAGGCTGTCCTTTTTAAAATGATGGCTCTGCCCGGTTTCCTCTATGCCCTTCAGAACTCCATGGATCCAGTTCCCAAATCTTATTTTATAGAGGTAGAAACCGTACAAAGAACTCTCTTATGGGACGGCAAACCTCAGATTGTATTTAGGATCTGGAACAACAAGCCCATATTCATCTGGACTGCCCCAACATTGCTCAAATTTAGGAAATAGTTGAAAACATACCTCTTTGAAGAACACTACATCACAAGGCATTAACAGCTCAGAGACCAGCTGCCTCTTCTATCACTAGTTGACGTTATGCTGGTCTCTGACCCTGCGCAAAAACAATACTGAATCATAGGTGGTCAAAATCATAGGAAAACTGTCCACAATGATGACAATGTATTGACTAAGATTAAAATAAAAGGAAATGGGCTCAGCCTGCAATATCCTGCTTTGCAAACCAAACATTTCTCGATGTGCACATTTTGGAGAACAGCTCAGAAGCCAGGTATCAGACTCACAGAATCCATATAGTACAAACAAAAAGAAAATAAATAAAAAGAAGAATTTTTGGGTCTAAAGCTGGGAAAGTGAGGCAGAAACATTTGCCCTATTTGTTGTTATTCCCTTAAGTAGTTGTGTAACAGCACAGTATGTGGTGGAAAAACTAAGCAAAATAATTACTAATCACTCCCTTTTAGCTATGGTTCTCTAGCATTAAAATCTTTCATAGATTAATATGCAGCACTCCTGCCTACCCCCATTCAAGCGTGGCACATTCAGAAGAAACCAAAGATGAACATAAGGGTGTTAGATCATATGCCTCCTGTACAAATCCAGCATACCAGGAAGCATCAAAGGAGGGGGGCCACAGGAGGCCTAACGGTGTGGTTTTATTTCACCTAAAATCAGATGTTTACATTTTGTATGCATAGACACGTGCTAGTGTTACATTCAACCAATAGTTGCTTTTGGTAGTAACTGTACATGTGCAACCAAGAAGTAAGGTATTAAGCTTTCTAAACAAAAATGTTGGAAAATGCATCAGGCCATAGATCAAATAAGTATAAACTGTAAACTTTGCGTTGTAATACAAATAATAGAACACATTACTGCAGCTGGATTACTGTAGCCCTTAGTTATTCAGGTTTCCAATGTTATTTTCACACCTGCTTGAAACAAATTATGATGGGCATAATCTGTTATGGAGTTTTGTAGTGTTACATTGTGCCTTCTGGTTACATCGGAAGCACTAAAGTTCATGTCTTTATATTTTAACTGTTGGAGGTTTGCCAAGCACGGCAGGGTACATCGGAGGTGCAATCTGTTTACAACACACAAGCCAAGGTTCTTGTACACTGGGTTTTATCTCAAATAAGATTGTTGACACTTACTTACCTTCGGTAACGATATATCTGTAACAAACATTAGTAGTGATAGATTCCTTACCTTAGAATTACCCCCAGGCATCTGACTGGATCTGTAAAGTTTTCATCAGCAGTACCACCGCGCGTCGGTAGGCGTCGTCATGTGGCTCCGCGTGCGTTGAGATGACGTCGCTGGAGCTACTTAGACGCTCCACCGCGTGCTGATGTCATTTCTGTACACGACTTTCCGCGCCAGGAACGCAGAGCCATGCAAGAATCTGACCACTGGTGCCATGAAACTAGGGCCCTAAAAGGGATGACCTTAACCCTAGAAATCAGTTCGCAGAACAGGGAGGATTGGTGAGACGGTAAGGAATCAATCACTACTGTTTCTTACAGATATATCATTACCAAAGGCAAGTAACTTGTGCATCGGAAAGAAACACGTAGTGATAGATTCCTTTCCTTAGAATAGATACCCCAGCGTTACCAACCCTGGAGGTACGTCTGCGAACGAAGATCACACCAGAAAGTCCTGGAGAACAGATCGGCCAAGAAACCGTCTCTCTGGACTTGGCTGTCCAGGCAGTAATGCTTGGTAAACCTGTGCAACGAGGCCTATGTAGCTGCCTGACAGATGTGATGCAAGGGGACACCCCGTCCCAAAGCAATAGTGGCTGCCGTCTTCCTGGTAGAATGGGCGCGCAGCTCCACCAGAGGCTCCTTTTTAGTCAAAGAATAACAAGCCTTAATGCACAGAACGACCCATCAAGAGATGGTCTGCTTGTGCATGGCCCAACCTTTCTTGGCGCCCACGTAGCCAACAAAGAGCTGGTCATCCACACGGAACTGTTGTGTGCGGTTGAGGTAGAATGAGAGTGCATGTTTTGGGTCCAGATGGTGGAGCCTCTTCTCCTCTTTGAGGGATGTGGAGGCAGAAAGAAGGTAGGCAAAGTGATGGTCTGCCCGATGTGAAAAGCAGTGACAACCTTTGGCAGAAAAGATGGACGAGTCCTTAGAACAACTTTGTCCGGATGGACAGAGAGAAAAGGAGGTTTAGAAGAAAGAGACTGGGGCTCACTCACTCGTCTGGCAGAGGTGATGGCAACCAGGAAAGCAGTCTTTAAAGTAAGAAGACGAAGAGGACAGTTGTGAAGTGGCTCACAGGGAGCACACATCAGATAAGTCAGAACCAGGTTCAAGTCCCACTGATGCATTACGAAAGGAACAGGAGGGAAAAGATGAGTAACGCCTTTTAAGAATCTATTTACAACAGGGGACTTGAAAAGTGAAGGCTAATCTGGAAGCCGCAAAAAGGCTGAAATGGCCGAGAGATAGCCCTTGACAGTGCCCAGAGCAGAGCCTTGCTGGGCCAAAGAAAGGAGAAATAGAAGGACCTCTGAAAGAGGGGAAGAAAAGGGATCCACAGCCTTTGCTGTGCACCATGCCACAAATGTATTCCACCTGCAGGCGTATACCGTTTTAGTGGAGGGACGCCTGGCAGCCAAGGTAACATCACAAACTTCAGGAGGCAGGTCAAAGGACATCAACTGCAGCCACTCAATCTCCATGCAAGGAGGTGGAAGCTGGACAGGTTCGGATGGAGGACCCTCTCCTGCTGCTGCGACAGAAGATCCTCCCGAAGAGGCAGTCTGAGCGGGGGATCGATCGCCATGCTGAGCTCGGATACCATACTCTTCAAGCCCAGTCCAGAGCCACAAGAATGACTTGGGCCCAGTAGCGCTTGATCTTCTTCAGCACTCTGGGTAGAAGTGGTATAGCGTATAGTAGACCGCAACTTCACCCGCTACGAAAAGCGTCGCCTAGCGAGTGCCGCCTTGGAAATTCCAACGCGCAGAACTGATGACATTGCGCGTTCTCTTCAGTGGTGAATAGATCTAACCAAGGCTCTCTCCACTGATGAAAGAGACCTTATGTCACGTCTGAGTTCAGACGCTATTCGTGATCCATCATGCACAGGGCTGAGTTCGTCCGCCCTGGTGTTCAGAGAACCTGCCAGGTGTTGAACCACCAGGGAAGTGCCCTGATGTTCCAGCCATGTCCAGAGGTGCAGAGCCTCCTGACATAGGGTCACAACCCCACCCGCCCTGTTTGTTGCAGTACCACATGGCAGTGGTGTTGTCTGTGAACACCTGCACTACTCTCCCCACCACAGAGGGAAGGAAGGCCTTCAGTGCAAGTTGGATCGCCCGAATCTCCAGAAGGTTGATATGGAACCAGGACTCCGCCGGAGACCAGCAGCCTCTGATCTCCACCTCTCCCATGTGGCCGCCCCATCCCAGAAGGGACGCGTCCATCACAACTGTGTGTTCCAGTTGGGGAAGGGAGAGGGATCTGCCATTGACCCAATCAAGATTCGTGAGCCACCAATGCAATTGTCGTGCAGTGCCCTCCAAGATCTGGACTTGATCGGACAGGTTGCCCTGATGCTGTGCCCACCGTAACTTCAGGTCTCACTGCTGAGCTCGCATATGCCATCTGGCATGATCCACTATCAGGATGCAGGGGGCCATTAGGCGCAGTAGCCGGAGGGTCATCCTGACCGAAACCCCAGGTAGAGGCTAAAAGATCGGAATCATACCCTGAATATGCCGGACTTGCTGCTCGGGAGGATAACCCTGAAACTGCGCAGAGTCCAGAACCGCTCTGATGAAAAGGAGCTTCTGAGAGGGAATCAGGTGCGACTTCGGCATGTTGATAAAAAACCCCAGCAAATGTAGGAGGTCGGCTGTAGTCTGGAGGTGGAAAACGACCGCCTGGGGCGAGCCCGCCTTCAACAGCCAGTAGCCGAGATAGGGGAAGACTGGAACCCCTGATCTGCGCAGTTGAGCTGCCATCACTTTCATGAACACCGCCAGCACTTTCATGAACACCCGAGGGGTGCTGATAAAGCCGAAGGGGAGCACGGGAAACTAAAAATGCTCATGGCCTACCGCAGGTAATGCCGATGGGCCGGCAAGACGGGGATATGGAAATATGCGTCCTGCAAGTCCAACGCTACCATCCAGTCTCCAGGGTTGAGAGCAGACAAGACCTGAGCTAGCGTCAACATCTTAAACTTCTCCTTCCGGAGGAAGCCGTTGACGCCCCTGAGGTGCAAGATAGGACGCATGCCCTTGTCCCTCTTGGGGACCAGCAAGTAGTGGGAATAGCAACCACGACCCACTTCTGGCCCAGGAATTCACTCGATGGCCCCCTTGGCCAAGAGGGCTGTTACTTCCTGCTGAAGAAGTGCAGGATGGTCCGCCAACATGCGGTGGTACTAAGGTGGCGTGACTGGAGGGGTAGTCTCGAAGGGTAGGGAGTAGCCCCTTCGAATTATTTGCAGCACCCACCTGTCCGAGGTGATGTCGTGCCAGTGGGGGAGATGATGGCGTATTCTGCTGCCCACTGGCGTTAGTTGGGCCTGAAAGGTTGGATTAGGAAGGCTTCGAAGTGGATGCTGTGGGGGTGGACTGACCCGCCCGCTGGCCCCCAGAACCGCCTCGGCGGTTTCCACGTCCACGGCCGCGCTGAGGTTGTTGCTGCGCAAGCATGTGGCTCTGGAATGAACGTGCTGGGACACCCCTTCCGTGGCCACGAAAAGAGCGAAAAGCAGCAGGCGGAGGAGGCAGAGTGGCAGACAGGCCCGAGGACTTTGTCGTAGCCCATGAGTCCTTAAAGCACTCCAACTCACTATCCACTTTATTGCCAAAAAGGGGAATGCCATCAAAGGCCATGTCAATGAAAGTGTTCTGGAAATCCCCAGAGAAGCCAGTGGTTGTCAGCCAGCCGTGGGTCGTGGAAATCGACCTGCATAGCGAGTCGGCGGTATCAAGCCCACAACGAATGGTCAACTTAGCTGCGTCCCTCCCAGCTGCAATAGCTTGGGAGAGTACTGTCTGGGCCTCCTGCGGACAGCTGGGCAGCACCTGCGCAACCGTGTCCCACACAGAGTGGGAGTAATGGCCCAAGAGGCATGCATTGTTCACTGACCGCAGCTGTAAGCTCGCAGATGAAAACAGCTTCTTGCCAAGCTGCTCCAGCTTCTTGGATTCCCTATCCAGGGGTGCGGAAGGGAATGCGCTCTGGGATGCAGAGGCTTGGACAACCAAGCTCTCAGGGGTGGGGTGTTGGGAGAGAAGGAGGGGGTCGCCCAGAGCCGGTAGATGGCATTTGGCCACCGTCCTGTCCACAGGAGCCCCTGTATTGGGCCTGGATCAAGTGCCCAAAAGTATGTGAGACAGTGCATCATTAAAGGACAGCAAGGGCTCCGAAGAGGTTGTAGAGCCTCATCCTCCCTACGCAACACCACTACGTAACTTGCTCCCTCCTCCGTAGCCACGGAAGGAGGAGACAGCATGCCAAGGTCAGGCGAGGTGTCTAGACCACTGGCATTCCCCAAATCCTCTGCCCAGTCAGTTACATAACCACACTGTTGTGTGAGAGGGTCTGCAGACCACTTCCAGTCCTTCCCTTCCTCCAAATGTCTGTGAAATAGGCTGAAAATAAGGACGGATGTAGGAGTAAAACGGCCCCATCGGTGTTGGAATCGGCGGCGCCGTTCCAATGCTGCGTCCGGTTCAGGGCTGAAACAGGGGACGATGTCGGTGGTAGTACTGGACGATGCCTGAGGTGGTGTGGGAGGTGGGGTCGGCACCGGTGGAGGTGATATCAGGTCAGCCGGTGTCGCCCGGGATCCGAGCCCCAATCCAGGGGGGTCCTGCAACACCAGGGCCGAAGCAACCGGTGTCGGAACGGCGGGACACCCAGTTGGGCCAACGGGGCCCGAAGGCGCACCGGCGGAGCTAGGCGGACCAAAGAGTCGGCCCATGGCAGCAAGAAACTCTTGCACCTGTGCAGGCATCGCCGACGGACCCGGAAAGGGTGGGTAGGCCGGCGGCAACGTCGCAGGCTAGGCCACGGCCGCGGGGGTGCCACCACCCGCACCCTCAGCCGGGACGGAAAGTCAAAGAGCGACTGCACTTCTTCGACTTCTTCTTGGAATGCTTCGACTTACCTGACCCTGAGTTCGAAGACTTAGATCCAGAGGAACGAGGGTGAGGGCTCCGCAACCGGTCCCTCGACCTATTACGGGACCGGGACCTTGAGCGGCGCAGAGCAGACTGCCGGACTTCTAGCAACTTTCGGGACTGCTCCCGCAAAGTATTTGGCACCATGGACCGGAAGTCAGGGCACGACTTGGAGTCGTGGTCGCACCCCAGGCTGTAGAGACACACGGGGATCGGGTCCAGCACCGACATCATGCAGTGACAGTCCCCGCAGTTTTTGAAGCCGTAGATCCCTACAACACCAGGAGTCGATTGACTCAGAAGAAATGAGGTAAAAGGCTTTGAATAAACTCAATCAAAAAGTGACTGGGGGTACTTTCTCTTCCTGGATCTGCGCTAGCTGGTGCGGAAGAAAGAAAGAACTGACGTTAGTAAGCGTGGGTGTGTCTCAGTAGCTCCAGCGACGTCATCCCGGCACCAACGACACACATGGAGCCGCACGACGACGCCTACAGACGCGCAGGGGTACTGCGGACAAAAGCTTTCCGGATCCAGTCTGACGCCTGGGAGTAATTCTAAGGTAAGGAATCTATCACTACGTGTTTCTTTCAGATTATCCCATTCTAAGTCATGTGAAGTATCCTCTCTACAAGAGATACCACTTACAAGATTCGGAGTTTCTTTGGGTGCAAGAAAGCACCTGGTAAGACCACATTTTTTTTCATGGACCGTTCCCACCTGCTGAATAAATTTCCTGTTGTGGGTGTCGTGCTGGACACAGATAGGTTTAGGACCTCTTAAAAGTGGTTGAGCCAGAGTTCATATTGTGGATGGAGATGCAAAGGTTTAGGAGGGGGAATGAAATGAATTTTGAGGTGGTGTGCTGAGGTATTACTAATGGTAGCCCGCACTGAGGGGGTAGACTGGTGTATAGAGGTGCTATGTACAAGGAGAAGGTGGTCAAGGCCATGGATAGATAGAATGTACTTGTACATTCGGAGTACAAATGAGCACCTCAATAGAGCCTGCACCTCAATAGAAATTTACCAGGGGGATTGCATAGTAACTGTGGAAAACATCCATCTTTCTGTAGACACCTCATTCTGGATTCCGATATTTTTGCAGGTTCTCAGCTGGAGAAGTCATCCTTTCAAACTCTTTCATGATAAGTAAACAAAACAAAAAAAAACATTCATGCATCCTCCTCACCGCTTGCTGTTTGATTCAACACTAGCAGATCCAAGATGATACCATGCTGATTAAGTGCTAAAACAGTAGGCTATCTACGCGCACAAGTGAGGTACCCAGGATCTTGCATGTGCATAGAAATATTAAAAGGTTAACCCCTTCGATGCTCATGACGGAGCGGTTCCGTCATGAGCATCGGTTGGGTTGTGCTGATGACGGAACCGCTCCTTCATGAGCACAGCCCCTGGGGGGAGCACTGGCGCTTCCCCCCTGGGGCATCGATTTTGCCCCCACAAACAGGGATGGCAGCGGAAGAGTTTCCTCTCCCACCCCGACCCCCCCTACGCTTCCCCATGATGTCAGCGCGCACAGCACGCGTCAACGTCATCAGGAAGCACTGGACGCGCTGGAAACCATTAGTTCCCAGCATGTCCAGGGAGAGGAGGTAGGTTTGGGCCTCCGGTGGGGTGGGGGCCATTTCTTGGTGCCTTGAGGCATCGGGGGGGAGAAAACAGTGTTTCCTCTCCCCTGATGTCCCAATGCAGGGCATTCCTGGTGCACGATCGCGCACAGAGTTCAATTGTGCACCAGGAATGCCCCCACTAGACACCAGGGATGTCTTTTTTGGTAAAAAGGAAGCGACCCCTTGGGCAAGGGTCACTTCCTAAGGGGAAAATATAAAATCAGACTTTTCTGCCCCCCCTGGGGACAGATCGGCTGTTTTTTGGCTGATTCTGGACCCAGGAGGGGTAGAAAAGCCCACTAGAGCCAGGGATTTGGTATTTGACAAAATAGGAAGTGACCCCTTGGGCAAGGGCCGCTTCCATGAGCCCTAAAATAAGTATATTCTGCCCCCTCTGGGGGCGGATTGTTTTTTTATGTGGCCTTTCTGCCCCCAGGGGGGGCAGAAACCCCCACTAGACACCTGGGATTTTTTTTTTAAATGGAAGCGACTCCTTGGGTAAGGGTTGCTTCCAGGGGGCCAAATGAATTTCAAATGTATATTCTGCCCCTCCCCTGGGGACAGATAGCCTGATTTTCTGGCGTTTCTGGCCCCAGCGGGGGCAGAAAAGCCCACTAGAGCCAGGGAATTGCTTTTTAAAAAAAATTGGAATTGATCCTCGCTTCCAGGGGCCATTTTTTTTAATGTGTATTCAGCCCGTTTATATGGCCTTTCTGCCCCCATTTTTGTAGTGGCCTAGCCTGTTATAATGTGTATTGTTTTTATTTCTTGTGAATTGTATTTCCCCCTTTTTGTTCTAGTTCAAGGCTTTTGCTCTATAGACTGTGGCAGGTTGCGGTTTTGTTTCTGGTGGTTCTGCTGTTTGTGTAGTTGCATGTGTTTGGTAAGAGACTTTTTTGTACAATTACTATGTAAATGTGTTTTTTGCAAAGTGTGTAATAATACCAGTATGTTTGGCTTCTGTTTTTTGAGTGTCTAAAATGTTTTGCATTCGTGCTTGATGTGTATTTTGTTTTCTGTAGATTCATTGTTTTTTTTCATCTTTCTAGTGGGATAGAGTTGACTTTTTGCTGTGTCTTTGCAGAGTAGGTGCTGGTGAGTGTAGCTTCCCCTTGTAAGTGAATTGTATAGTTTTTGAGTATATAGATGTTCTTGATAAAGGCACACTCTTTTTTACTTACTTTGCACAGTGTTGGTTGTTGACTTGTTTGTGCAGTCTCCTTTCTTAGTAAGGAAAATGGGTAGCCCCCGGATAACTGCTTAGCAGGTTGTTGGAATGCTTTTTGATTCTTCCTCTGACCATTGTCCAGAGACTGACTCCGATTCTGAGGCAGAGGTGGGAGAGGAAGATTCAGGCAAGATTATGGATGATGTGTTTTTGGCAGAGATTGTTGAGCAGACAATTTTGTATGCCAAACAGTTTTTGAGGGACAACAGTGCCAGCCTTAAGCCCCACTCTAGAACTACCCGGTGGACTTCCACAAATCTGGAAGAGATGAAGAAGTTCTTGGGTTTAACTTTTTTGATCGGCTTGCTAAGGAAGCCATCAATGGCTTCATATTGGTCTACTAGTCCCTTGATGGCAACTGCTATATTTCCGGCAGTCAAAAGTCATGATAGGTATTTGCTTCTGATGATGCATTTTGTCAATAATAGTTTAGCTTTGACACATGATCACCCTGATTGTGATGGTCTTTTTAAGATTCGGCCTGAAATTGATCACTTTGTTGATCGATTTTCTGAGATCTATGCTCCTGGGGAAAAAATTGCAGTGGATGAGTCTTTGGTGCTGTTTGGTTTTAGGCAATACATTCCTAGTAAGAGGGCATGCTATGGAATTAACCTGCATATGCTGTGTGACAGTGGGACTGGATATGTCTCTAATTTTAGGGTGTACACCGGTAAGGAATCCAGGATTAACCCACCGGTTGTCCGTCCACTTTTGAAGTGACTGAGAAAATTGTGAGGGAACTTGGTAGAGGATTTTTAGGGCTTGCCTGCTGATGCGCATGAGCATAGCTGGCGAAGCTCTAAAGTGGCTTATACAGAGTTTAAACAACTGGCGATTCCATGCCGTGCATGTGCGCTTTTTTGGTCATTGCGCAAGCCCTAAAAAGCGCGTGCACAATGCCACCAGCCGCCTGACTGCCTGCCTCGCATTACCACATCAAAGGCAGCTCAGCCTCCCTCCCACAGCTTCTCAGCGTGCGCTAATTATGCACGGCCGGCCGGCTGTACTTTCAGTTCCGTGTCTCCTTTTATTTGCTCTCTGATGCTTGTTGGTTATGTACCTTACAGCTATTTTTTTTATACTCAAGCATTGCTCTCAGTTCTACTAAAGGATTTTTCTGTCAATACCATTGCTTTTCCGTCTGATTAAAGATAATCTCACCAAGTGGAAGTGTTTGGCTCACAACGAAATATATGGAAATACGTGTCTTTTTTTTTTTTGCTTTATCATCAAAGAAGCAAGCTTTTTTACAAGTTAATGTTCTGCACGATTTCAACGTTGCATCTGTAAAATCTCGTCTGGGTACACTACACCTATTCAAAGTATATTTGTCCTTTTTCAGTGTGTTGCACAGCATATAAACCTCGTTCTCCTTTCATGCCGTCGGTCAGGCCTTTGTTTCCTTGGCTCAGGACCATTATCATAGAGTTTCTCATGACCTTGCTTTGAGCGTTATTACCCTAGTGTTTCCGTTCTATTATTTAGAAGTAAAAACATTCATGTCGGACAGCACTGAGCTTTTAGTAAAGGGCCTTTGCGACTGAGCACATCTGCAATAGAGTTCAGGATTTCGTTTGTTTTATGCAGTATGTTGTTTCCTGGCCAGCAGTGCAAAGGCTACAAACTTTTTAACAGTAAGTAATCTGATTTGTTGTATACCTTTACCTTTGTGCGTCACAGGAGCTGAGGCACGCACTACTTCCAAATCCTCTCCAATGTCCTTTTCAGGACTGCACCATTTGGCCACTTTCACTAACATGAGCAATTATGAAAATTATGATTTACCGTATCATTTTGGTAGCTCGAGTTTGCATACGTAAAGCCAATCATATTAAGCAAATCTTGATTATCAGATGTGAAGTATGAACATCTGGCACCTGTTGAAGCAACCACCACACAGCTCCAACGATGCAGCCACCACACAGCTCCACCACACAGCTCCACCGAGGCACCCACCACACAGCTCCACCGATGCACCCACCACACAGCTCCACCGGTGCAGCCACCACACAGCTTCACCGACACAGCTCCACCCATGCAGCTCCACCGATGCACCTACCACACAGCTCCACCGATGCACCTACCACACAGCTCCACCGATGCACCTACCACACAGCTCCACCGAGGCACCCACCACACAGCTCCACCGAGGTACCCACCACACAGCTCCACTGATGCACCCACCACACAGCTCCACCGATGCACCCACCACACAGCTCCACCGATGCACCCACCACACAGCTCCACCGATGCACCCACCACACAGCTCCACCGATGCACCCATGCACCCACCACACAGCTCCACCGATGCACCCACCACACAGCCCCACCGATGCACCCACCACACAGCTCCAACGATGCACCTACCACACAGCTCCACCGATGCAGCCACCACACAGCTCCACCGATGCAGCCACCACACAGATCCACTGACACAGCTCCACTGATGCACCCACTAAACACCCCCACCGATGCACCCACCACACAGCTCCACCGAGGCACCCACCACACAGCTCCACCGAGGCACCCACCACACAGCTCCACCGATGCACCCACCATACAGCTCCACCGAGGCACCCACCACACAGCTCCACCGATGCACCCACCACACAGCTCCACCGGTGCAGCCACCACACAGCTTCACCGACACAGCTCCACCCATGCAGCTTCACCGATGCACCTACCACACAGCTCCACCGAGGCACCCACCACACAGCTCCACCGAGGCACCCACCACACAGCTCCACCAAGGCACCCACCACACAGCTCCACCAAGGCACCCACCACACAGCTCCACCAATGCACCCACCACACAGCCCCACCGATGCACCCACCACACAGCTCCAACGATGCACCCACCACACAGCTCCACCGATGCAGCCACCACACAGATCCACTGACACAGCTCCACTGATGCACCCACTACACAGCTCCACCGAGGCACCCACCACACAGCTCCACCGAGGCACCCACCACACAGCTCCACCGAGGCACCCACCACACAGCTCCACCGAGGCACCCACCACACAGCTCCACCGAGGCACCCACCACACAGCTCCACCGATGCACCCACCACACAGCTCCACCGAGGCACCCACCACACAGCTCCACAGATGCACCCACCACACAGCTCCACAGATGCACCCACCACACAGCTCCACAGATGCACCCACCACACAGCTCCACAGATGCACCCACCATACAGCTCCACAGATGCACCCACCACACAGCTCCACCGATGCACCCACCACACAGCTCCAACGATGCAGCAACCACACAGCTCCAGCACACAGCTCCACCGAGGCACCCACCACACAGCTCCACCGAGGCACCCACCACACAGCTCCACCGATGCACCCACCACACAGCTCCACCGATGCACCCACCACACAGCTCCACCGATGCAGCCACCACACAGCTTCACCGACACACCCACCACACAGCTCCACCGATGCAACCACCACACAGCTCCACCGAGGCACCCACCACACAGCTCCACAGATGCACCCACCACACAGCTCCACAGATGCTCCCACCACACAGCTCCACAGATGCTCCCACCACACAGCTCCACAGATGCACCCACCACACACATACCGATGCACCCACCACACAGCTCCAACGATGCAGCCACCACACAGCTCCACCGAGGCACCCACCACACAGCTCCACCGATGCACCCACCACACAGCTCCACCGAGGCACCCACCACACAGCTCCACCGATGCACCCACCACACAGCTCCACCGATGGACCCACCACACAGCTCCACCGATGCACCCACCACACAGCTCCACCGATGCACCCACCACACAGCTTCACCGACACAGCTCCACCGATGCACCCACCACACAGCTCCACCGATGCAACCACCACACAGCTCCACCGAGGCACCCACCACACAGCTCCACCAAGGCACCCACCACACAGCTCCACCGATGCACCCACCACACTGCTCCACCGATGCACCCACCACACAGCTCCACCGATGCACCCACCACACAGCTCCACCGATGCACCCACCACACAGCTCCACCGATGCACCCACCACACAGCTCCACCGAGGCACCCACCCCACAGCTCCACCGAGGCACCCACCACACAGCTCCACCGAGGCACCCACCACACAGCTCCACCGAGGCACCCACCACACAGCTCCACCGATGCACCCACCACACAGCTCCACCGAGGCACCCACCACACAGCTCCACAGATGCACCCACCACACAGCTCCACAGATGCACCCACCACACAGCTCCACAGATGCTCCCACCACACAGCTCCACAGATGCACCCACCACACAGTTCCACCGATGCACCCACCACACAGCTCCAACGATGCAGCCACCACACAGCTCCACCGAGGCACCCACCACACAGCTCCACCGATGTACCCACCACAAAGCTCCACCGATGCACCCACCACACAGCTCCACCGATGCAGCCACCACACAGCTTCACCGACACACCCACCACACAGCTCCACCGATGCACCCACCACACAGCTCCACCGAGGCACCCACCACACAGCTCCACCGATGCACCCACCACACAGCTCCACCGATGCACCCACCACACAGCTCCACCGATTCACCCACCACACAGCTTCACCGACACAGCTCCACGGATGCACCCACCACACAGCTCCACCGATGCACCCACCACACAGCTCCACCGATGCACCCACCACACAGCTCCACCGATGCACCCACCACACAGCTCCACCGAGGCACCCACCACACAGCTCCACCAAGGCACCCACCACACAGCTCCACCGATGCACCCACCACACAGCTCCACCGATGCACCCACCACACAGCTCCACTGACACAGCTCCACCGATGCACCCACCACACAGTTCCACTGACACAGCTCCACCGATGCACCCACCACCCAGCTCCACCGATGCACCCACTACACAGCTCCACGAGGCACCCACCACACAGCTCCACCGAGGCACCCACCACACAGCTCCACCGATACACCCACCACACAGCTCCACCGAGGCACCCACCACACAGCTCCACAGATGCACCCACCACACAGCTCCACAGATGCACCCACCACACAGCTCCACCGATGCACCCACCACACAGCTCCACCGAGGCACCCATCACACAGCTCCACCGAGGCACCCACCACACAGCTCCACCGAGGCACCCACCACACAGCTCCACCGAGGCACCCACCACACAGCTCCACAGATGCACCCACCACACAGCTCCACAGATGCACCCACCACACAGCTCCACAGATGCACCCACCACACAGCTCCACCGATGCACCCACCACACAGCTCCGACGATGCAGCGACCACACAGCTCCAGCACACAGCTCCACCGAGGCACCCACCACACAGCTCCACTGAGGCACCCACCACACAGCTCCACCGATGCACCCATCACACAGCTCCACCGATGCAGCCACCACACAGCTTCACCGATGCACCCACCACACAGCTCCACCGATGCACCCACCACACAGCTCCACCGATGCACCCACCACACAGCTCCACCGATGCACCCACCACACAGCTCCACCGATGCACCCACTACACAGCTCCACCGATGCACCCACCACACAGCTCCACCGAGGCACCCACCACACAGCCCTACCGAGGCACCCACCACACAGCTCCACCGAAGCACCCACCACACAGCTCCACCGATGCACCCAACACACAGCTCCACCGATGCACCCACCACACAGCTCCACAGATGCACCCACCACACAGCTCCACCGATGCACCCACCACACAGCTCCACAGATGCACCCACCACACAGCTCCACAGATGCACCCACCACACAGGTCCACCGATGCACCCACCACACAGCTCCACCGATGCACCCACCACACAGCTCCACCGATGCACCCACCACACAGCTCCAACGATGCAGCCACTACACAGCTCCACCGAGGCACCCACCACACAGCTCCACCGATGCACCCACCACACAGCTCCACCGAGGCTCCCACCACACAGCTCCACCGATGCACCCACCACACAGCTCCACCGATGCACCCACCACACAGCTCCACCGATGCACCCACCACACAGCTCCACCGATGCACCCACCACACAGCTTCACCGACACAGCTCCACCGATGCACCCACCACACAGCTCCACCGATGCAACCACCACACAGCTCCACCGAGGCACCCACCACACAGCTCCACCAAGGCACCCACCACACAGCTCCACCGATGAACCCACCACACAGCTCCACCGATGCACCCACCACACAGCTCCACTGACACAGCTCCACCGATGCACCTACCACACAGCTCCACTGACACAGCTCCACCGATGCACCCACCACCCAGCTCCACCGATGCACCCACTACACAGCTCCACCGAGGCATCCACCACACAGCTCCACCGAGGCACCCACCACACAGCTCCACCGAGGCACCCACCACACAGCTCCACCGAGGCACCCACCACACAGCTCCACAGATGCACCCACCACACAGCTCCACCGATGCACCCACCACAAAGGTCCACCGATGCACCCACCACACAGCTCCGCCGATGCACCCACCACACAGCTCCACCGATGCACCCACCACACAGCTCCACCGATGCACCTACCACACAGCTCCACCGATGCACCCACCACACAGCTTCACCGACACAGCTCCACCGATGCACCCACCACACAGCTCCACCGATGCACCCACCACACAGCTCCACCGATGCACCCACCACACAGCTCCACCGAGGCACCCACCACACAGCTCCACCGATGCACCCACCACACAGCTCCACCGAGGCACCCACCACACAGCTCCACCGATGCACCCACCACACAGCTTCACCGACACAGCTCCACCGATGCACCCACCACACAGCTCCACAGATGCACCCACCATACAGCTCCACAGATGCACCCACCACACAGCTCCACCGATGCACCCACCACACAGCTCCAACGATGCAGCAACCACACAGCTCCAGCACACAGCTCCACCGAGGCACCCACCACACAGCTCCACCGAGGCACCCACCACACAGCTCCACCGATGCACCCACCACACAGCTCCACCGATGCAGCCACCACACAGCTTCACCGACACACCCACCACACAGCTCCACCGATGCAACCACCACACAGCTCCACCGAGGCACCCACCACACAGCTCCACAGATGCACCCACCACACAGCTCCACAGATGCTCCCACCACACAGCTCCACAGATGCTCCCACCACACAGCTCCACAGATGCACCCACCACACAGCTCCACCGATGCACCCACCACACAGCTCCAACGATGCAGCCACCACACAGCTCCACCGAGGCACCCACCACACAGCTCCACCGATGCACCCACCACACAGCTCCACCGAGGCACCCACCACACAGCTCCACCGATGCACCCACCACACAGCTCCACCGATGGACCCACCACACAGCTCCACCGATGCACCCACCACACAGCTCCACCGATGCACCCACCACACAGCTTCACCGACACAGCTCCACCGATGCACCCACCACACAGCTCCACCGATGCAACCACCACACAGCTCCACCGAGGCACCCACCACACAGCTCCACCAAGGCACCCACCACACAGCTCCACCGATGCACCCACCACACTGCTCCACCGATGCACCCACCACACAGCTCCACCGATGCACCCACCACACAGCTCCACCGATGCACCCACCACACAGCTCCACCGATGCACCCACCACACAGCTCCACCGAGGCACCTGTTGGACAGGCCACATGACGGGCCGCTCTCCCCCGGCTCGACCAAGCCCGAGCCAGTCATACAAGCACCACACACCACCATTGCACGTCCTACGTCCCCTCAGGGACACCTGCCCTCGAGCATGATAACCTCGTGGGTCCGATCCACGGCCGACCCACGCGCCCAGCCCGGGCCGCCATCTTGGACACTTCGCCACGAGGCCGCCTGGCCCCCGATCGACCTCAACCCTGGGCCTAGCCCGGCCTCAGACATTCCGGCACCACCCTCCACCCAGGAGGCGAGCGAGCTACTTGGCCAGTCAATGGGAGAAAGAGGTGTCGATGGTTCTCCCCCGGCCAGTGCCGCTCGCCCATCGCCTCCCTGGGCGCTGGCTCCACCCCCCTGCTGGGTGTCTGGACTCCCTCATCCCGGACCTCCCGACCTCCAAGTGCGAGGGTCCGGACATCAAAGCACGCCAGCCCTATAACTGGGGCAGCTCCAGAACAGGAAGGCAGTTGTATCTTGGAGTCGAGAGACGAAAGAAGAACTCATCCTGGACGAACTACTGGCGCTGCCGTAGCTCTGTCCTGTGCACCATCATCCTGCCTGTTGGCGCTGCCACAGCCGTCGTAACCTTCATCCTTCACCGTCGTCCGGATCTGCTGGCGAGGCCGCGGGCCGTTGTAACTGTCATCTGCATCGGGACCTGCTTGGCTTCTCCACGGCCCGTCGACCATCCTTCATCCATATCGGGACCTGCTTGGCTTCTCCACGGCCCGCCGACCACCCTTCATCCATCTCGGGACCTGCTTGGCTCCTCCACGGCCCGATCAGCAACCACGCCGAGCTCGAGGATTGAGAGCTATTGAACTCATTGGTAACTAAGACTGTCCCGCTACCCTTTTCCTCAACTAGAGATCAGAACCGAGGGGACCCCTGAGTCCAGACCTCCTTGTATTATATCAACGTAACCTAAGAAGTGCATATAAAGTCTCGTTAACCTTCAATCTTGTGTGGTGTCCGTCTGTGGGGGGGAAGTTACTTATCTGTACAGTCGTTGGAGACGGCTCTCCCTGGAGACCTCTCCCCGTAATCTCGGCCGACCCTCCCGGTCCGTCTAACATTGGTGGCCAGCGGCGCGATCCGAATCACCGCATAACGTACAGAGAGTAGCTCACCCCACAACGAACAACAATGTCGACTAAAGAGAGCGGATCAACTGAGAAGTTCCAAATGGAAAAGCTAGAGGAATACAGCCATCGTGAACTAAAACAGTTCTGCATCGAACTAGGTATCGCTACCACCGGACTAAGTACCAAGGACGATTTTAAGCATGCCCTAGAATCTTGGGCAGAGACCGGGGATGTCGAAGCCCCGGAGCAAAGCACCGCGAAAAAGACCAACACGGCCCCTGAAGAGCAAAGAACGGGTCTCTCGCAAGACGAGATCCAAGAAAGAGAAAAAGCCCGACTACACGAACTTGAAATGGCCCGACTCAAGATGGACATAGAACTCAAATTGGCCGAGCAAAAAATAAACTTAGAGCACCTTCGCCTCCGAGAAGAAAGAGAGGAGAAACAGAGGCAAAGGGAGCTCGAGGAAAAAAGACTAACGTACGAGCACGAGCGGAACCTAGCCGAGATCAACCTGCGCAAACAGAATAAAGAATTAGGGGTGCCCGACAGACCGTCCACCCCCGGGACCACGGACAAAAAAGTGCACATCCCCAAGGATGTGGTCCGAGAATATTTTCGAGAAGACGACATCCAGCAATGGTTTAAGGCATATGAAATCGCGATGACTGCGCACCGGATCGATAGAGCCGACTGGGGAGCCGGCCTATGGGGCAAATTCCTCAATGAGGGCCGCGATACTCTGTTACAGCTCCCAGACCACCAGATGACCTCCTACGACCATATGAAAGCGGCCCTCCTCACTCGCTATGGCCTCACGCCCGAGATGTACCGTCAGAGGTTCCGAGACTGCACACGCATTCCAGGTACAACTTGGGTGGACTATGTAACGTACTTCAGCCGAGCCTTCGAAGGCTGGATCAGAGGGAACAACGTCACGACCTACGAGCAGTTGTTCAATCTGATGGTATGGGAGCATCTGTCCAACAACTGCTTCATTGAACTACGCCAACACCTCCTCGACAGCAAGTTAACCGATCCCCGGCAGCTCGCAGCCGAAGCTGACCGGTGGGAGATCACCCGAGTGGGCCGGAATGGGTCCTACGAGCAGAACAGGAACAACAATGGTCACCACCGATCCAGAGGAGGAGGAGGGGGCCAAGGACGAGGAAGAGACAACACTCCGGCCGCCCCCACTACCAGCACCACCCCCCCGGCCAACCGGGGCAGCACCCCGGCGCGACCGGGATACAGAGCCAATGTTACATGTCACCGATGCCAACGAGTAGGCCACTATGCAAATGACCCAAGCTGCCCGCAGTATCCGAGCCCAAGACCCCGCCAGGTGGCCGCCGCGGCACTAGGGGAAGAACAGATCTCCGAGGAACCAGAAACAGACGAGCAAGAGTATCAAGGGTGGGAGCCAGCCGCCATGACTCTCGCGTGCTTAGGGGGAAGAGACATGGTCCCGCGGGTCCCCCTACCCGCTAACACCCAGAAGTACAGCCAATGGGTGAGCATCAATGGACAACGGGCCGAAGCCCTTCGAGACACCGGGGCCAGTGTGACAGCCGTCCGCTGTCATCTGGTGACCCCAGAACAATATCTACCGAACATTCTCTGCCCTGTACGATCAGCCGACAACTCGGAGAGTCTGTGTCGGATGGCCTGCGTCCCCTTTGAGTGGGGAGGGGTCTCCGGCATGTTGAAAGTAACGGTCCGAGACGACGCCCCCGTGGACTGCCTCCTCGGAAATGACCTGGAAAGCTCCCCGTGGGCAGCCGTGGAGCGAAAAGAACACTTAGGGATGTTGGGCGTCCCAGACTGGGCGTGCGTCACCACCCGGTCTATGGCCGCCCGTGCCAACCATCACCCGGAAGAACCAGAATGGCCGGCGCCTCCGCCTCCGGTCGCCCCCGCCGAGACCCCCGACCAGGGCATCCCCCTCGAACCTGCTCAACCTTCCGACCTTGCTAATCTCGACCAGTGGGCTCAAGAAGGGGGGCCCACACAAGAACAATTTCGTCAGGAGCAGAAGACCTGTCCCTCCCTTGAGGGACTCCGACAACAAGCGCTCGCCCAAAGCGCAGGGGATACCTCCGGAACTCATTGGGTCTACTGGGACAATGACCTACTGTACAGCGAGCAACGAATCGCCGAGCTGGGGGCCAACCGAGTACTAGTGGTGCCACTCCGCTTTAGAGACTTCCTGCTAAATCTGGCCCACGATGTCCCCCTGGCAGGGCACCTGGGACAAGATAAAACCTACAGCCGCCTAGTGACCCACTTCTTCTGGCCAAAAATGAGAAACGATGTGCACCAGCATTGCCGATCTTGCCCCACGTGCCAAGCCAGTGGGAAGAGCGGCCGCAAATTAAAGGCCCCCCTGCAACCCTTTCCCGTAGTCACGACCCCATTTGAGAGGGTCGGAATAGACATTGTGGGACCCCTAGACCCACGTACAAGACAAGGCCATCGCTTCATCCTAGTACTAGTGGACCACGCCACCCGCTACCCTGAGGCTATTCCTCTCCGGACCGTCACAGCCCCAGTGGTCGGCAGGGCCCTGATGGGGATCTTCTCCCGTGTGGGGTTCCCCCGAGAAGTCGTCAGTGACAGAGGCACGAACTTTATTTCCAAATACATGAAGTCCCTCTGGCAACAGTGTGGGGTCACCTACCGCTTCACGACCCCCTATCACCCCCAAGGAAACGGACTTGTTGAGCGGTTCAATCGCACTCTAAAAGGGATGATCGGGGGATTGGAAGAACCCCTCCGTCGCCAGTGGGACGTGCTGCTGCCGTGCCTCCTCTTCGCCTACCGGGAGGTCCCACAGAAGTCCCTAGGCTTCAGCCCATTCGAGCTGCTCTATGGGCACCCAGTACGGGGGCCACTCAGCCTGATCAAAGAAGGCTGGGAGTTGCCTCCGGCCAAGAGTCCTCCAGATGTCTTCCGGTACCTCCTCACCCTCCGCAACCAGTCCCAGCGGTTCAGAGACCTAGCGAAAGCCAACCTAGAGGCCAGTCAAGAGGACATGAAGAGATGGTATGACCAGAACGCCTCATCTATTGAATTCGAGCCGGGGCAACAGGTCTGGGTAATGTCCCCCACAGAACCGTGCGCTCTCCAAGACAAATGGACGGGACCCTTTAAAGTAATCGAGCGCAAGGGACCCGCCACCTATCTGATCGATATGGAGTCCGCCCGGAATCCGCTCCGAGTCCTCCACACCAACAGACTGAAACCCCACTTTGCACGAACAGAACTCAGCCTCTTGATGGCCACAGACAACGGGGTTGAGGACGACTCCGAGCCTCTCCCTGACCTCTTGCGGACCCAGGAGCAAGACGGCTCCGTGGAGGGGGTCCGACTCTCGGAGACCCTCTCCCAGGAACAACGCCAAGAGTGCCAAGCCCTCCTATCACGGTTTGCCAGCCTGTTCTCCCTCACCCCAGGTGTCACTTCCTGGTGTGTGCACGATGTGGACACCGGAGACAGCCCTCCTATCCGCCACCGGGCCTACCGCGTACCTGATCGGGTACGGGCCTGCATCCAGGCGGAAGTAACTAAGATGCTCACGCTCGGGGTCATCGAGCCCTCCGACAGTCCATGGGCCAGCCCGGTCGTACTGGTCCCCAAAGCAGCCGCCCCCGGAACCACACCCGAACTCCGGTTCTGTGTCGACTACCGGGGCCTGAATGAAGTCACCAGAACGGACGCACACCCCATCCCCCGGGCAGATGAACTGGTCGACCGAATGGGCGCTGCCCGCTACCTCAGCATCTTCGATCTAACGGCAGGATATTGGCAGATCGGCCTCACACCCCGAGCACAAGAACGTTCTGCCTTCTCCACCCCCGATGGCCACTATCACTTCACGGTCATGCCCTTCGGCATGAAAAATGCCCCAGCGACGTTCCAACGGCTCGTCAATCAGGTCCTGGCGGGGCTCGAAGAGTTCAGCGCCGCCTACCTGGACGACATCGCTGTGTACAGCCACCACTGGACCGAGCACCTCCACCACCTCCAAGCAGTGTTGCAAGCCCTTCAGCGAGCTGGCCTCACGATCAAGGCCAGCAAATGTCAAATTGGACAAGGGTCAGTGACCTACCTCGGACACCAAGTGGGAAGCGGTCTAGTGGCCCCTCTTCAACTGAAAATTGCCGCCATACAGAACTGGCAACCCCCTAACACTCAAACTGAGGTGCGAGCCTTCCTGGGCCTCACGGGCTACTACCGAAGGTTCGTGAAAGACTATGGTACCATCGTGGGGCCTCTCACCGAACTCACGTCGAAAAATCAGCCCAAGAAGGTGAACTGGACCCCAGAGTGTCAAGCGGCCTTCGAACAGCTAAAGGCCGCCATGTGTTCCGCTCCTGTACTCCAGGCCCCAGACTACAGCCGGGAGTTCGTCGTCCAGACGGATGCCTCCGACCAGGGCATTGGGGCGGTCCTGTCCCAGGTGAACACCGAAGGCCTTGATCAACCGGTGGCCTTCATCAGCCGGAGACTCCTACCACGGGAGCAACGCTGGAGCACCATAGAGAGGGAAGCCTTCGCTGTGGTATGGGCCCTCAAGAAGCTCCGACCCTACCTTTTTGGCACCCACTTCCGGGTGCAGACTGACCACCGACCCCTGCAGTGGTTGATGCATATGCGGGGGGAAAACCCAAAACTGCTACGCTGGTCCATCTCCTTGCAAGGTATGGACTTTACCGTTGAACACCGGCCTGGGTCTGACCACGCCAACGCGGATGGCCTGTCCCGGTTTTTCCGCCTCGACGAAGAGAGTCCCCAAGAGGATGGGTAACTCTCCCCGCCTTCAGCTGGGGGGGACGCATGTTGGACAGGCCACATGACGGGCCGCTCTCCCCCGGCTCGACCAAGCCCGAGCCAGTCATACAAGCACCACACACCACCATTGCACGTCCTACGTCCCCTCAGGGACACCTGCCCTCGAGCATGATAACCTCGTGGGTCCGATCCACGGCCGACCCACGCGCCCAGCCCGGGCCGCCATCTTGGACACTTCGCCACGAGGCCGCCTGGCCCCCGATCGACCTCAACCCTGGGCCTAGCCCGGCCTCAGACATTCCGGCACCACCCTCCACCCAGGAGGCGAGCGAGCTACTTGGCCAGTCAATGGGAGAAAGAGGTGTCGATGGTTCTCCCCCGGCCAGTGCCGCTCGCCCATCGCCTCCCTGGGCGCTGGCTCCACCCCCCTGCTGGGTGTCTGGACTCCCTCATCCCGGACCTCCCGACCTCCAAGTGCGAGGGTCCGGACATCAAAGCACGCCAGCCCTATAACTGGGGCAGCTCCAGAACAGGAAGGCAGTTGTATCTTGGAGTCGAGAGACGAAAGAAGAACTCATCCTGGACGAACTACTGGCGCTGCCGTAGCTCTGTCCTGTGCACCATCATCCTGCCTGTTGGCGCTGCCACAGCCGTCGTAACCTTCATCCTTCACCGTCGTCCGGATCTGCTGGCGAGGCCGCGGGCCGTTGTAACTGTCATCTGCATCGGGACCTGCTTGGCTTCTCCACGGCCCGTCGACCATCCTTCATCCATATCGGGACCTGCTTGGCTTCTCCACGGCCCGCCGACCACCCTTCATCCATCTCGGGACCTGCTTGGCTCCTCCACGGCCCGATCAGCAACCACGCCGAGCTCGAGGATTGAGAGCTATTGAACTCATTGGTAACTAAGACTGTCCCGCTACCCTTTTCCTCAACTAGAGATCAGAACCGAGGGGACCCCTGAGTCCAGACCTCCTTGTATTATATCAACGTAACCTAAGAAGTGCATATAAAGTCTCGTTAACCTTCAATCTTGTGTGGTGTCCGTCTGTGGGGGGGAAGTTACTTATCTGTACAGTCGTTGGAGACGGCTCTCCCTGGAGACCTCTCCCCGTAATCTCGGCCGACCCTCCCGGTCCGTCTAACAGCACCCACCCCACAGCTCCACCGAGGCACCCACCACACAGCTCCACCGAGGCACCCACCACACAGCTCCACCGAGGCACCCACCACACAGCTCCACCGATGCACCCACCACACAGCTCCACCGAGGCACCCACCACACAGCTCCACAGATGCACCCACCACACAGCTCCACAGATGCACCCACCACACAGCTCCACAGATGCTCCCACCACACAGCTCCACAGATGCACCCACCACACAGTTCCACCGATGCACCCACCACACAGCTCCAACGATGCAGCCACCACACAGCTCCACCGAGGCACCCACCACACAGCTCCACCGAGGCACCCACCACACAGCTCCACCGAGGCACCCACCACACAGCTCCACCGATGCACCCACCACACAGCTCCACCGATGCAGCCACCACACAGCTTCACCGACACACCCACCACACAGCTCCACCGATGCACCCACCACACAGCTCCACCGAGGCACCCACCACACAGCTCCACCGATGCACCCACCACACAGCTCCACCGATGCACCCACCACACAGCTCCACCGATTCACCCACCACACAGCTTCACCGACACAGCTCCACGGATGCACCCACCACACAGCTCCACCGATGCACCCACCACACAGCTCCACCGATGCACCCACCACACAGCTCCACCGATGCACCCACCACACAGCTCCACCGAGGCACCCACCACACAGCTCCACCAAGGCACCCACCACACAGCTCCACCGATGCACCCACCACACAGCTCCACCGATGCACCCACCACACAGCTCCACTGACACAGCTCCACCGATGCACCCACCACACAGTTCCACTGACACAGCTCCACCGATGCACCCACCACCCAGCTCCACCGATGCACCCACTACACAGCTCCACCGAGGCACCCACCACACAGCTCCACCGAGGCACCCACCACACAGCTCCAACGATGCAGCCACCACACAGCTCCACCGAGGCACCCACCACACAGCTCCACCGATGCACCCACCACACAGCTCCACCGAGGCACCCACCACACAGCTCCACCGATGCACCCACCACACAGCTCCACCGATGGACCCACCACACAGCTCCACCGATGCACCCACCACACAGCTCCACCGATGCACCCACCACACAGCTTCACCGACACAGCTCCACCGATGCACCCACCACACAGCTCCACCGATGCAACCACCACACAGCTCCACCGAGGCACCCACCACACAGCTCCACCAAGGCACCCACCACACAGCTCCACCGATGCACCCACCACACTGCTCCACCGATGCACCCACCACACAGCTCCACCGATGCACCCACCACACAGCTCCACCGATGCACCCACCACACAGCTCCACCGATGCACCCACCACACAGCTCCACCGAGGCACCCACCCCACAGCTCCACCGAGGCACCCACCACACAGCTCCACCGAGGCACCCACCACACAGCTCCACCGGGGCACCCACCACACAGCTCCACCGATGCACCCACCACACAGCTCCACCGAGGCACCCACCACACAGCTCCACAGATGCACCCACCACACAGCTCCACAGATGCACCCACCACACAGCTCCACAGATGCTCCCACCACACAGCTCCACAGATGCACCCACCACACAGTTCCACCGATGCACCCACCACACAGCTCCAACGATGCAGCCACCACACAGCTCCACCGAGGCACCCACCACACAGCTCCACCGAGGCACCCACCACACAGCTCCACCGAGGCACCCACCACACAGCTCCACCGATGCACCCACCACACAGCTCCACCGATGCAGCCACCACACAGCTTCACCGACACACCCACCACACAGCTCCACCGATGCACCCACCACACAGCTCCACCGAGGCACCCACCACACAGCTCCACCGATGCACCCACCACACAGCTCCACCGATGCACCCACCACACAGCTCCACCGATTCACCCACCACACAGCTTCACCGACACAGCTCCACGGATGCACCCACCACACAGCTCCACCGATGCACCCACCACACAGCTCCACCGATGCACCCACCACACAGCTCCACCGATGCACCCACCACACAGCTCCACCGAGGCACCCACCACACAGCTCCACCAAGGCACCCACCACACAGCTCCACCGATGCACCCACCACACAGCTCCACCGATGCACCCACCACACAGCTCCACTGACACAGCTCCACCGATGCACCCACCACACAGTTCCACTGACACAGCTCCACCGATGCACCCACCACCCAGCTCCACCGATGCACCCACTACACAGCTCCACCGAGGCACCCACCACACAGCTCCACCGAGGCACCCACCACACAGCTCCACCGAGGCACCCACCACACAGCTCCACCGAGGCACCCACCACACAGCTCCACAGATGCACCCACCACACAGCTCCACAGATGCACCCACCACACAGCTCCACAGATGCACCCACCACACAGCTCCACCGAGGCACCCATCACACAGCTCCACCGAGGCACCCACCACACAGCTCCACAGATGCTCCCACCACACAGCTCCACCGAGGCACCCACCACACAGCTCCACCGAGGCACCCACCACACAGCTCCAACGATGCAGCCACCACACAGCTCCACCGAGGCACCCACCACACAGCTCCACCGATGCACCCACCACACAGCTCCACCGAGGCACCCACCACACAGCTCCACCGATGCACCCACCACACAGCTCCACCGATGGACCCACCACACAGCTCCACCGATGCACCCACCACACAGCTCCACCGATGCACCCACCACACAGCTTCACCGACACAGCTCCACCGATGCACCCACCACACAGCTCCACCGATGCAACCACCACACAGCTCCACCGAGGCACCCACCACACAGCTCCACCAAGGCACCCACCACACAGCTCCACCGATGCACCCACCACACTGCTCCACCGATGCACCCACCACACAGCTCCACCGATGCACCCACCACACAGCTCCACCGATGCACCCACCACACAGCTCCACCGATGCACCCACCACACAGCTCCACCGAGGCACCCACCCCACAGCTCCACCGAGGCACCCACCACACAGCTCCACCGAGGCACCCACCACACAGCTCCACCGATGCACCCACCACACAGCTCCACCGAGGCACCCACCACACAGCTCCACAGATGCACCCACCACACAGCTCCACAGATGCACCCACCACACAGCTCCACAGATGCTCCCACCACACAGCTCCACAGATGCACCCACCACACAGTTCCACCGATGCACCCACCACACAGCTCCAACGATGCAGCCACCACACAGCTCCACCGAGGCACCCACCACACAGCTCCACCGAGGCACCCACCACACAGCTCCACCGAGGCACCCACCACACAGCTCCACCGATGCACCCACCACACAGCTCCACCGATGCAGCCACCACACAGCTTCACCGACACACCCACCACACAGCTCCACCGACGCACCCACCACACAGCTCCACCGAGGCACCCACCACACAGCTCCACCGATGCACCCACCACACAGCTCCACCGATGCACCCACCACACAGCTCCACCGATTCACCCACCACACAGCTTCACCGACACAGCTCCACGGATGCACCCACCACACAGCTCCACCGATGCACCCACCACACAGCTCCACCGATGCACCCACCACACAGCTCCACCGATGCACCCACCACACAGCTCCACCGAGGCACCCACCACACAGCTCCACCAAGGCACCCACCACACAGCTCCACCGATGCACCCACCACACAGCTCCACCGATGCACCCACCACACAGCTCCACTGACACAGCTCCACCGATGCACCCACCACACAGTTCCACTGACACAGCTCCACCGATGCACCCACCACCCAGCTCCACCGATGCACCCACTACACAGCTCCACCGAGGCACCCACCACACAGCTCCACCGAGGCACCCACCACACAGCTCCACCGATGCACCCACCACACAGCTCCACCGAGGCACCCACCACACAGCTCCACAGATGCACCCACCACACAGCTCCACAGATGCACCCACCACACAGCTCCACCGAGGCACCCATCACACAGCTCCACCGAGGCACCCACCACACAGCTCCACCGAGGCACCCACCACACAGCTCCACCGAGGCACCCACCACACAGCTCCACAGATGCACCCACCACACAGCTCCACAGATGCACCCACCACACAGCTCCACAGATGCACCCACCACACAGCTCCACCGATGCACCCACCACACAGCTCCGACGATGCAGCGACCACACAGCTCCAGCACACAGCTCCACCGAGGCACCCACCACACAGCTCCACTGAGGCACCCACCACACAGCTCCACCGATGCACCCATCACACAGCTCCACCGATGCAGCCACCACACAGCTTCACCGATGCACCCACCACACAGCTCCACCGATGCACCCACCACACAGCTCCACCGAGGCACCCACCACACAGCTCCACCGATGCACCCACCACACAGCTCCACCGATGCACCCACCACACAGCTCCACCGATGCACCCACCACACAGCTCTACCGATGCACCCACCACACAGCTCCACCGATGCACCCACCACACAGCTCCACCGATGCACCCACTACACAGCTCCACCGATGCACCCACCACACAGCTCCACCGAGGCACCCACCACACAGCCCTACCGAGGCACCCACCACACAGCTCCACCGAAGCACCCACCACACAGCTCCACCGATGCACCCACCACACAGCTCCACCGATGCACCCACCACACAGCTCCACAGATGCACCCACCACACAGCTCCACCGATGCACCCACCACACAGCTCCACAGATGCACCCACCACACAGCTCCACAGATGCACCCACCACACAGGTCCACCGATGCACCCACCACACAGCTCCACCGATGCACCCACCACACAGCTCCACCGATGCACCCACCACACAGCTCCAACGATGCAGCCACTACACAGCTTCACCGAGGCACCCACCACACAGCTCCACCGATGCACCCACCACACAGCTCCCCCGAGGCACCCACCACACAGCTCCACCGATGCACCCACCACACAGCTCCACCGATGCACCCACCACACAGCTCCACCGATGCACCCACCACACAGCTCCACCGATGCACCCACCACACAGCTTCACCGACACAGCTCCACCGATGCACCCACCACACAGCTCCACCGATGCAACCACCACACAGCTCCACCGAGGCACCCACCACACAGCTCCACCAAGGCACCCACCACACAGCTCCACCGATGAACCCACCACACAGCTCCACCGATGAACCCACCACACAGCTCCACCGATGCACCCACCACACAGCTCCACTGACACAGCTCCACCGATGCACCCACCACACAGCTCCACAGATGCACCCACCACACAGCTCCACAGATGCACCCACCACACAGCTCCACAGATGCACCCACCACACAGCTCCACCGATGCACCCACCACACAGCTCCGACGATGCAGCGACCACACAGCTCCAGCACACAGCTCCACCGAGGCACCCACCACACAGCTCCACTGAGGCACCCACCACACAGCTCCACCGATGCACCCATCACACAGCTCCACCGATGCAGCCACCACACAGCTTCACCGATGCACCCACCACACAGCTCCACCGATGCACCCACCACACAGCTCCACCGAGGCACCCACCACACAGCTCCACCGATGCACCCACCACACAGCTCCACCGATGCACCCACCACACAGCTCCACCGATGCACCCACCACACAGCTCCACCGATGCACCCACCACACAGCTCCACCGATGCACCCACTACACAGCTCCACCGATGCACCCACCACACAGCTCCACCGAGGCACCCACCACACAGCCCTACCGAGGCACCCACCACACAGCTCCACCGAAGCACCCACCACAAAGCTCCACCGATGCACCCACCACACAGCTCCACCGATGCACCCACCACACAGCTCCACAGATGCACCCACCACACAGCTCCACCGATGCACCCACCACACAGCTCCACAGATGCACCCACCACACAGCTCCACAGATGCACCCACCACACAGGTCCACCGATGCACCCACCACACAGCTCCACCGATGCACCCACCACACAGCTCCACCGATGCACCCACCACACAGCTCCAACGATGCAGCCACTACACAGCTTCACCGAGGCACCCACCACGTAGCTCCACCGATGCACCCACCACACAGCTCCACCGAGGCACCCACCACACAGCTCCACCGATGCACCCACCACACAGCTCCACCGATGCACCCACCACACAGCTCCACCGATGCACCCACCACACAGCTCCACCGATGCACCCACCACACAGCTTCACCGACACAGCTCCACCGATGCACCCACCACACAGCTCCACCGATGCAACCACCACACAGCTCCACCGAGGCACCCACCACACAGCTCCACCAAGGCACCCACCACACAGCTCCACCGATGAACCCACCACACAGCTCCACCGATGCACCCACCACACAGCTCCACTGACACAGCTCCACCGATGCACCTACCACACAGCTCCACTGACACAGCTCCACCGATGCACCCACCACCCAGCTCCACCGATGCACCCACTACACAGCTCCACCGAGGTATCCACCACAAAGCTCCACCGAGGCACCCACCACACAGCTCCACCGAGGCACCCACCACACAGCTCCACCGAGGCACCCACCACACAGCTCCACAGATGCACCCACCACACAGCTCCACCGATGCACCCACCACAAAGGTCCACCGATGCACCCACCACACAGCTCCGCCGATGCACCCACCACACAGCTCCACCGATGCACCCACCACACAGCTCCACCGATGCACCTACCACACAGCTCCACCGATGCACCCACCACAACGCTTCACCGACACAGCTCCACCGATGCACCCACCACACAGCTCCACCGATGCACCCACCACACAGCTCCACCGATGCACCCACCACACAGCTCCACCGAGGCACCCACCACACAGCTCCACCGATGCACCCACCACACAGCTCCACCGAGGCACCCACCACACAGCTCCACAGAGGCACCCACCACACAGCTCCACCGATGCACCCACCACACAGCTCCACCGATGCACCCACCACACAGCTCCACCGATGCACCCACCACACAGCTCCACCGATGCACCCACCACACAGCTCCACAGATGCACCCACCACACAGCTCCACCGATGCACCCACCACACAGCTCCACAGATGCACCCACCACACAGCTCCACAGATGCACCCACCACACAGGTCCACCGATGCACCCACCACACAGCTCCACCGATGCACCCACCACACAGCTCCACCGATGCACCCACCACACAGCTCCAACGATGCAGCCACTACACAGCTCCACCGAGGCACCCACCACACAGCTCCACCGATGCACCCACCACACAGCTCCACCGAGGCACCCACCACACAGCTCCACCGATGCACCCACCACACAGCTCCACCGATGCACCCACCACACAGCTCCACCGATGCACCCACCACACAGCTCCACCGATGCACCCACCACACAGCTTCCCCGACACAGCTCCACCGATGCACCCACCACACAGCTCCACCGATGCAACCACCACACAGCTCCACCGAGGCACCCACCACACAGCTCCACCAAGGCACCCACCACACAGCTCCACCGATGAACCCACCACACAGCTCCACCGATGCACCCACCACACAGCTCCACTGACACAGCTCCACCGATGCACCTACCACACAGCTCCACTGACACAGCTCCACCGATGCACCCACCACCCAGCTCCACCGATGCACCCACTACACAGCTCCACCGAGGCATCCACCACACAGCTCCACCGAGGCACCCACCACACAGCTCCACCGAGGCACCCACCACACAGCTCCACCGAGGCACCCACCACACAGCTCCACAGATGCACCCACCACACAGGTCCACCGATGCACCCACCACAAAGGTCCACCGATGCACCCACCACACAGCTCCGCCGATGCACCCACCACACAGCTCCACCGATGCACCCACCACACAGCTCCACCGATGCACCTACCACACAGCTCCACCGATGCACCCACCACACAGCTTCACCGACACAGCTCCACCGATGCACCCACCACACAGCTCCACCGATGCACCCACCACACAGCTCCACCGATGCACCCACCACACAGCTCCACCGAGGCACCCACCACACAGCTCCACCGATGCACCCACCACACAGCTCCACCGAGGCACCCACCACACATCTCCACCGAGGCACCCACCACACAGCTCCACCGATGCACCCACCACACAGCTCCACCGATGCACCCACCACAAAGGTCCACCGATGCACCTACCACACAGCTCCACCGATGCACCCACCACACAGCTTCACCGACACAGCCACCCACCACACAGCTCCACCGATGCACCTACCACACAGCTCCACCGATGCACCCACCACACAGCTTCACCGACACAGCTCCACCGATGCACCCACCACACAGCTCCACCGATGCACCCACCACACAGCTCCACCGATGCACCCACCACACAGCTCCACCGAGGCACCCACCACACAGCTCCACCGATGCACCCACCACACAGCTCCACCGATGCACCCACCACACAGCTCCACCGATGCACCTACCACACAGCTCCACCGATGCACCCACCACACAGCTTCACCGACACAGCTCCACCGATGCACCCACCACACAGCTCCACCGATGCACCCACCACACAGCTCCACCGATGCACCCACCACACAGCTCCACCGAGGCACCCACCACACAGCTCCACCGATGCACCCACCACACAGCTCCACCGATGCACCCACCACACAGCTCCACTGACACAGCTCCACTGATGCACCCACCATACAGCTCCACTGACACAGCTCCACCGATGCACCCACCACCCAGCTCAACCGATGCACCCACTACACAGCTCCACCGAGGCACCCACCACACAGCTCCACCGAGGCACCCACCACACAGCTCAACCGAGGCACCCACCACACAGCTCCACCGAGGCATCCACCACACAGCTCCACAGATGCACCCACCACACAGCTCCACCGATGCACCCACCACACAGCTCCACCGATGCACCCACCACACAGCTCCACCGAGGCACCCACCACACAGCTCCACCGAGGCACCCACCACACAGCTCCACCGAGGCACCCACCACACAGCTCCACAGATGCACCCACCACACAGCTCCACCGATGCACCCACCACAAAGCTCCACCGATGCACCCACCACACAGCTCCGCCGATGCACCCACCACACAGCTCCACCGATGCACCCACCACACAGCTCCACCGATGCACCTACCACACAGCTCCACCGAGGCACCCACCACACAGCTTCACCGACACAGCTCCACCGATGCACCCACCACACAGCTCCACCGATGCACCCACCACACAGCTCCACCGACACAGCTCCACGGATGCACCCACCACACAGCTCCACCGATGCACCCACCACACAGCTCCACCGATGCACCCACCACACAGCTCCACCGAGGCACCCACCACACAGCTCCACCGAGGCACCCACCACACAGCCCCACCGATGCACCCACCACACAGCTCCACCGATGCACCCACCACACAGCTCCACTGACAGCTCCACCGATGCACCCACCACACAGGTCCACTGACACAGCTCCACCGATGCACCCACCACCCAGCTCCACCGATGCACCCACTACACAGCTCCACCGAGGCACCCACCACACAGCTCCACCGAGGCACCCACCACACAGCTCACCCGATTCACCCACCACACAGCTTCACCGACACAGCTCCACGGATGCACCCACCACACAGCTCCACCGATGCACCCACCACACAGCTCCACCGATGCACCCACCACACAGCTCCACCGAGGCACCCACCACACAGCTCCACCGATGCACCCACCACACAGCTCCACCGATGCACCCACCACACAGCTCCACTGACACAGCTCCACCGATGCACCCACCACACAGTTCCACTGACACAGCTCCACCGATGCACCCACCACCCAGCTCCACCGATGCACCCACTACACAGCTCCACCGAGGCACCCACCACACAGCTCCACCGAGGCACCCACCACACAGCTCCACCGATGCACCCACCACACAGCTCCACCGAGGCACCCACCACACAGCTCCACAGATGCACCCACCACACAGCTCCACAGATGCACCCACCACACAGCTCCACAGATGCACCCACCACACAGCTCCACCGAGGCACCCACCACACAGCTCCACCGAGGCACCCATCACACAGCTCCACCGAGGCACCCACCACACAGCTCCACCGAGGCACCCACCACACAGCTCCACCGAGGCACCCACCACACAGCTCCACAGATGCACCCACCACACAGCTCCACAGATGCACCCACCACACAGCTCCACAGATGCACCCACCACACAGCTCCACCGATGCACCCACCACACAGCTCCGACGATGCAGCGACCACACAGCTCCAGCACACAGCTCCACCGAGGCACCCACCACACAGCTCCACTGAGGCACCCACCACACAGCTCCACCGATGCACCCATCACCAGCTCCACCGATGCAGCCACCACACAGCTTCACCGATGCACCCACCACACAGCTCCACCGATGCACCCACCACACAGCTCCACCGAGGCACCCACCACACAGCTCCACCGATGCACCCACCACACAGCTCCACCGATGCACCCACCACACAGCTCCACCGATGCACCCACCACACAGCTCCACCGATGCACCCACCACACAGCTCCACCGATGCACCCACCACACATCTCCACCGATGCACCCACTACACAGCTCCACCGATGCACCCACCACACAGCTCCACCGAGGCACCCACCACACAGCCCTACCGAGGCACCCACCACACAGCTCCACCGAAGCACCCACCACACAGCTCCACCGATGCACCCACCACACAGCTCCACCGATGCACCCACCACACAGCTCCACAGATGCACCCACCACACAGCTCCACCGATGCACCCACCACACAGCTCCACAGATGCACCCACCACACAGCTCCACAGATGCACCCACTACACAGCTCCACCGAGGCACCCACCACACAGCTCCACCGATGCACCCACCACACAGCTCCACCGAGGCACCCACCACACAGCTCCACCGATGCACCCACCACACAGCTCCACCGATGCACCCACCACACAGCTCCACCGATGCACCCACCACACAGCTCCACCGATGCACCCACCACACAGCTTCACCGACACAGCTCCACCGATGCACCCACCACACAGCTCCACCGATGCAACCACCACACAGCTCCACCGAGGCACCCACCACACAGCTCCACCAAGGCACCCACCACACAGCTCCACCGATGAACCCACCACACAGCTCCACCGATGCACCCACCACACAGCTCCACTGACACAGCTCCACCGATGCACCTACCACACAGCTCCACTGACACAGCTCCACCGATGCACCCACCACCCAGCTCCACCGATGCACCCACTACACAGCTCCACCGAGGCATCCACCACACAGCTCCACCGAGGCACCCACCACACAGCTCCACCGAGGCACCCACCACACAGCTCCACCGAGGCACCCACCACACAGCTCCACCGAGGCACCCACCACACAGCTCCACCGATGCACCCACCACAAAGGTCCACCGATGCACCCACCACACAGCTCCGCCGATGCACCCACCACACAGCTCCACCGATGCACCCACCACACAGCTCCACCGATGCACCTACCACACAGCTCCACCGATGCACCCACCACACAGCTTTACCGACACAGCTCCACCGATGCACCCACCACACAGCTCCACCGATGCACCCACCACACAGCTCCACCGATGCACCCACCACACAGCTCCACCGAGGCACCCACCACACAGCTCCACCGATGCACCCACCACACAGCTCCACCGAGGCACCCACCACACATCTCCACCGAGGCACCCACCACACAGCTCCACCGATGCACCCAGCACACAGCTCCACCGATGCACCCACCACACAGCTCCACCGATGCACCTACCACACAGCTCCACCGATGCACCCACCACACAGCTTCACCGACACAGCCACCCACCACACAGCTCCACCGATGCACCTACCACACAGCTCCACCGATGCACCCACCACACAGCTTCACCGACACAGCTCCACCGATGCACCCACCACACAGCTCCACCGATGCACCCACCACACAGCTCCACCGATGCACCCACCACACAGCTCCACCGAGGCACCCACCACACAGCTCCACCGATGCACCCACCACACAGCTCCACCGATGCACCCATCACACAGCTCCACCAATGCACCTACCACACAGCTCCACCGATGCACCCACCACACAGCTTCACCGACACAGCTCCACCGATGCACCCACCACACAGCTCCACCGATGCACCCACCACACAGCTCCACCGATGCACCCACCACACAGCTCCACCGAGGCACCCACCACACAGCTCCACCGATGCACCCACCACACAGCTCCACCGATGCACCCACCACACAGCTCCACTGACACAGCTCCACTGATGCACCCACCATACAGCTCCACTGACACAGCTCCACCGATGCACCCACCACCCAGCTCAACCGATGCACCCACTACACAGCTCCACCGAGGCACCCACCACACAGCTCCACCGAGGCACCCACCACACAGCTCAACCGAGGCACCCACCACACAGCTCCACCGAGGCATCCACCACACAGCTCCACAGATGCACCCACCACACAGCTCCACCGATGCACCCACCACACAGCTCCACCGATGCACCCACCACACAGCTCCACCGAGGCACCCACCACACAGCTCCACCGAGGCACCCACCACACAGCTCCACCGAGGCACCCACCACACAGCTCCACAGATGCACCCACCACACAGCTCCACCGATGCACCCACCACAAAGCTCCACCGATGCACCCACCACACAGCTCCGCCGATGCACCCACCACACAGCTCCACCGATGCACCCACCACACAGCTCCACCGATGCACCTACCACACAGCTCCACCGAGGCACCCACCACACAGCTTCACCGACACAGCTCCACCGATGCACCCACCACACAGCTCCACCGATGCACCCACCACACAGCTCCACCGACACAGCTCCACGGATGCACCCACCACACAGCTCCACCGATGCACCCACCACACAGCTCCACCGATGCACCCACCACACAGCTCCACCGAGGCACCCACCACACAGCTCCACCGAGGCACCCACCACACAGCTCCACCGATGCACCCACCACACAGCTCCACTGACAGCTCCACCGATGCACCCACCACAGAGGTCCACTGACACAGCTCCACCGATGCACCCACCACCCAGCTCCACCGATGCACCCACTACACAGCTCCACCGAGGCACCCATCACACAGCTCCACCGAGGCACCCACCACACAGCTCACCCGATTCACCCACCACACAGCTTCACCGACACAGCTCCACGGATGCACCCACCACACAGCTCCACCGATGCACCCACCACACAGCTCCACCGATGCACCCACCACACAGCTCCACCGATGCACCCACCACACAGTTCCACCGAGGCACCCACCACACAGCTCCACCAAGGCACCCACCACACAGCTCCACCGATGCACCCACCACACAGCTCCACCGATGCACCCACCACACAGCTCCACTGACACAGCTCCACCGATGCACCCACCACACAGTTCCACTGACACAGCTCCACCGATGCACCCACCACCCAGCTCCACCGATGCACCCACTACACAGCTCCACCGAGGCACCCACCACACAGCTCCACCGAGGCACCCACCACACAGCTCCACCGATGCACCCACCACACAGCTCCACCGAGGCACCCACCACACAGCTCCACAGATGCACCCACCACACAGCTCCACAGATGCACCCACCACACAGCTCCACAGATGCACCCACCACACAGCTCCACCGAGGCACCCATCACACAGCTCCACCGAGGCACCCACCACACAGCTCCACCGAGGCACCCACCACACAGCTCCACCGAGGCACCCACCACACAGCTCCACAGATGCACCCACCACACAGCTCCACAGATGCACCCACCACACAGCTCCACAGATGCACCCACCACACAGCTCCACCGATGCACCCACCACACAGCTCCGACGATGCAGCGACCACACAGCTCCAGCACACAGCTCCACCGAGGCACCCACCACACAGCTCCACTGAGGCACCCACCACACAGCTCCACCGATGCACCCATCACACAGCTCCACCGATGCAGCCACCACACAGCTTCACCGATGCACCCACCACACAGCTCCACCGATGCACCCACCACACAGCTCCACCGAGGCACCCACCACACAGCTCCACCGATGCACCCACCACACAGCTCCACCGATGCACCCACCACACAGCTCCACCGATGCACCCACCACACAGCTCCACCGATGCACCCACCACACAGCTCCACCGATGCACCCACCACACAGCTCCACCGATGCACCCACCACACAGCTCCACCGATGCACCCACCACACAGCTCCACCGAGGCACCCACCACACAGCCCTACCGAGGCACCCACCACACAGCTCCACCGAAGCACCCACCACACAGCTCCACCGATGCACCCACCACACAGCTCCACCGATGCACCCACCACACAGCTCCACAGATGCACCCACCACACAGCTCCACCGATGCACCCACCACACAGCTCCACAGATGCACCCACCACACAGCTCCACAGATGCACCCACCACACAGGTCCACCGATGCACCCACCACACAGCTCCACCGATGCACCCACCACACAGCTCCACCGATGCACCCACCACACAGCTCCAACGATGCAGCCACTACACAGCTCCACCGAGGCACCCACCACACAGCTCCACCGATGCACCCACCACACAGCTCCACCGAGGCACCCACCACACAGCTCCACCGATGCACCCACCACACAACTCCACCGATGCACCCACCACACAGCTCCACCGATGCACCCACCACACAGCTCCACCGATGCACCCACCACACAGCTTCACCGACACAGCTCCACCGATGCACCCACCACACAGCTCCACCGATGCAACCACCACACAGCTCCACCGAGGCACCCACCACACAGCTCCACCAAGGCACCCACCACACAGCTCCACCGATGAACCCACCACACAGCTCCACCGATGCACCCACCACACAGCTCCACTGACACAGCTCCACCGATGCACCTACCACACAGCTCCACTGACACAGCTCCACCGATGCACCCACCACCCAGCTCCACCGATGCACCCACTACACAGCTCCACCGAGGCATCCACCACACAGCTCCACCGAGGCACCCACCACACAGCTCCACCGAGGCACCCACCACACAGCTCCACCGAGGCACCCACCACACAGCTCCACAGATGCACCCACCACACAGCTCCACCGATGCACCCACCACAAAGGTCCACCGATGCACCCACCACACAGCTCCGCCGATGCACCCACCACACAGCTCCACCGATGCACCCACCACACAGCTCCACCGATGCACCTACCACACAGCTCCACCGATGCACCCACCACACAGCTTCACCGACACAGCTCCACCGATGCACCCACCACACAGCTCCACCGATGCACCCACCACACAGCTCCACCGATGCACCCACCACACAGCTCCACCGAGGCACCCACCACACAGCTCCACCGATGCACCCACCACACAGCTCCACCGAGGCACCCACCACACAGCTCCACCGAGGCACCCACCACACAGCTCCACCGATGCACCCACCACACAGCTCCACCGATGCACCCACCACACAGCTCCACCGATGCACCCACCACACAGCTCCACAGATGCACCCACCACACAGCTCCACCGATGCACCCACCACACAGCTCCACAGATGCACCCACCACACAGCTCCACAGATGCACCCACCACACAGGTCCACCGATGCACCCACCATACAGCTCCACCGATGCACCCACCACACAGCTCCACCGATGCACCCACCACACAGCTCCAACGATGCAGCCACTACACAGCTCCACCGAGGCACCCACCACACAGCTCCACCGATGCACCCACCACACAGCTCCACCGAGGCACCCACCACACATCTCCACCGATGCACCCACCACACAGCTCCACCGATGCACCCACCACACAGCTCCACCGATGCACCCACCACACAGCTTCCCCGACACAGCTCCACCGATGCACCCACCACACAGCTCCACCGATGCAACCACCACACAGCTCCACCGAGGCACCCACCACACAGCTCCACCAAGGCACCCACCACACAGCTCCACCGATGAACCCACCACACAGCTCCACCGATGCACCCACCACACAGCTCCACTGACACAGCTCCACCGATGCACCTACCACACAGCTCCACTGACACAGCTCCACCGATGCACCCACCACCCAGCTCCACCGATGCACCCACTACACAGCTCCACCGAGGCATCCACCACACAGCTCCACCGAGGCACCCACCACACAGCTCCACCGAGGCACCCACCACACAGCTCCACCGAGGCACCCACCACACAGCTCCACAGATGCACCCACCACACAGCTCCACCGATGCACCCACCACAAAGGTCCACCGATGCACCCACCACACAGCTCCGCCGATGCACCCACCACACAGCTCCACCGATGCACCCACCACACAGCTCCACCGATGCACCTACCACACAGCTCCACCGATGCACCCACCACACAGCTTCACCGACACAGCTCCACCGATGCACCCACAACACAGCTCCACCGATGCACCCACCACACAGCTCCACCGATGCACCCACCACACAGCTCCACCGAGGCACCCACCACACAGCTCCACCGATGCACCCACCACACAGCTCCACCGAGGCACCCACCACACATCTCCACCGAGGCACCCACCACACAGCTCCACCGATGCACCCACCACACAGCTCCACCGATGCACCCACCACACAGCTCCACCGATGCACCTACCACACAGCTCCACCGATGCACCCACCACACAGCTTCACCGCCACAGCCACCCACCACACAGCTCCACCGATGCACCTACCACACAGCTCCACCGATGCACCCACCACACAGCTTCACCGACACAGCTCCACCGATGCACCCACCACACAGCTCCACCGATGCACCCACCACACAGCTCCACCGATGCACCCACCACACAGCTCCACCGAGGCACCCACCACACAGCTCCACCGATGCACCCACCACACAGCTCCACCGATGCACCCACCACACAGCTCCACCGATGCACCTACCACACAGCTACACCGATGCACCCACCACACAGCTTCACCGACACAGCTCCACCGATGCACCCACCACACAGCTCCACCGATGCACCCACCACACAGCTCCACCGAGGCACCCACCACACAGCTCCACCGATGCACCCACCACACAGCTCCACCGATGCACCCACCACACAGCTCCACTGACACAGCTCCACTGATGCACCCACCATACAGCTCCACTGACACAGCTCCACCGATGCACCCACCACCCAGCTCAACCGATGCACCCACTACACAGCTCCACCGAGGCACCCACCACACAGCTCCACCGAGGCACCCACCACACAGCTCAACCGAGGCACCCACCACACAGCTCCACCGAGGCATCCACCACACAGCTCCACAGATGCACCCACCACACAGCTCCACCGATGCACCCACCACACAGCTCCACCGATGCACCCACCACACAGCTCCACCGAGGCACCCACCACACAGCTCCACCGAGGCACCCACCACACAGCTCCACCGAGGCACCCACCACACAGCTCCACAGATGCACCCACCACACAGCTCCACCGATGCACCCACCACAAAGCTCCACCGATGCACCCACCACACAGCTCCGCCGATGCACCCACCACACAGCTCCACCGATGCACCCACCACACAGCTCCACCGATGCACCTACCACACAGCTCCACCGAGGCACCCACCACACAGCTTCACCGACACAGCTCCACCGATGCACCCACCACACAGCTCCACCGATGCACCCACCACACAGCTCCACCGACACAGCTCCACGGATGCACCCACCACACAGCTCCACCGATGCACCCACCACACAGCTCCACCGATGCACCCACCACACAGCTCCACCGAGGCACCCACCACACAGCTCCACCGAGGCACCCACCACACAGCTCCACCGATGCACCCACCACACAGCTCCACCGATGCACCCACCACACAGCTCCACTGACAGCTCCACCGATGCACCCACCACACAGGTCCACTGACACAGCTCCACCGATGCACCCACCACCCAGCTCCACCGATGCACCCACTACACAGCTCCACCGAGGCACCCACCACACAGCTCCACCGAGGCACCCACCACACAGCTCACCCGAGGCGCCCACCACACAGCTCCACCGAGGCATCCACCACACAGCTCCACAGATGCACCACCCACCACACAGCTCCACCGATGCACCCACCACACAGCTCCACCGATGCACCCACCACACAGCTCCACCGATGCACCCACCACACAGCTCCGCCGAGGCACCCACCACACAGCTCCACCGATGCACCCACCACACAGCTCCACCGATGCTCCAACTAAGCTCCACTGATGCACACACCACTCAGCGCCACCACAGCATCACTCAGCGCCACCACAGCATCACTCAGCGCCACCACAGCATCACTCAGCGCCACCACAGCATCACTCAGCGCAACCACAGCATCACTCAGCGCAACCACAGCATCACTCAGCGTAACCACAGCATCACTCAGCGCAACCACAGCATCTCTCAGCACAACCACAGCATCACTCAGCGTAACCACAGCATCACTAGTTCAAATATGTTCTTTCAATGTTTCAAGCTGTTTTCAAGCTTTCACGCTTTATTACAAATCACAAATAGATGTTAATATTTCACTTCTGTTCCTGGATTTTCGTCACAATAAAAAACACTGAACATAATCTTCAGAAAAGTTATTTACAAAAGTTTAAGCTATTGCCATTACAAATTAAATAAATATTTAAGTATTAATTATTTTAAAAAATTAAAGCCATTGTTATTTGTAATATCAATACATCTAAGTCACATAAATACAAAACATGTTGCATTACAAGTGCTATAGGTGTCAAATTTGCGAAAGTTATAACTATTGGCATTGTAAATGACAAAGCTATTAATTTAGCCATTTCAAAAAATAACACATAAATAAAAAAAAATCATTTATAAGACCAATAGCTCAAACTTTCCTAATGCGAGCCCTATTGCATTTTCAATGCTTGTTTAACAAAGGCCACCATTTATTTGTAGATAACTTCTATACTGGTGTTCGGTTGTTCAGGGAATTGGCCAAAGTGGACACTGTTGCTTGTGGCACAATCCGCTCTAACCGTAAAGGTTTCCCAACTTGTTTGTCAAAAGCTTGTGCAGGGACAGTGCAGTGTGTTGCGTTGCAAGGAGCTTCTAGCTGTGAAGTTTTCAGACAAGGTAGATGTCTACATGCTGACTACCATCCATGATGAAAGCACTGCACCTGTGACTATTTGGGGTCAGGTTGCTGAAGCGCGCAAACCAGTGTCCATTTTGGACTATATTAGGCACATGGGTGATGTTGACAGAGTAGAGCAGAGGTTGGAACCTTACACTGCTCTTCGTAAGGCTTACATTTGGTACAAGAAGTTGGCTATCCATTTTTTCCACTTGGCAACCTTTAATGCTTTTGTTGTGTTCCAAGATTATTGTCCTGAGTCAAAGATGACTTTTGCTAAGTTTCAGGAGTCAGTAATAGGCAGCCTTGTTTTAGTGGAACAGGCTAGTATTCCTAGAGTTGGAGTGGTGGAGGATGTTGCTAGATTGAAAATCGTCACTTTCCTGATCACATTCCTCCCAAACCCTCAAAAGACTTTCCCAGTAAGAGATGTAGAGTCTGTTGGCGAAGAGGTATGCAGAAGGAGGGTTCGTATGTACTGCTCCGAGTGTCCTTCTAACCCTGGGCTGTGTGTGCCTGCTTGTTTTAGACTGTACCACACGCAAAATAATTTTTGGGAGCATCCATGAGTGGTAAAGTGAACTGCCTGGCCTCTATTGTTTAATTTTTTTTTGTTCAGTTTCAAGGTTGGCATTTGTGTAGTGTATTTAGTTTCTCTAAGAAAAACAACAATTCCCTTTTCTTAAATGTTATAGGGGTATAAGCCCCTCTCAAAGCTTTTTACCACCCATATCAAGGATGAACCGTATGTTGTAAACAGAATTGCATCAAGATCGACAAATTTACAAATCCAACCGTTTTGTGTGGAAAATTATAATTTAGAAAAAAACAACAAAAGGTTTTTCCTTATCTATGTCCCCTCAGACCTAGACGGTATAGCAGAGTATATTCATAATTTTACACACCACTACACTAATGGCAATATGCATATGCATGTACACAGGAGAGTTTTGTTTAAAACAATTTCTTTATTTGATCAAAGTACTGACCATATGGATTTTAAAAACAAAGTCTATCACATTTATGCAAACATCATAATTACAATTTTAAAAGATACAAAAACCATGAAAAAGTGTCGACGCGGCGTTTCGGTGATGTGGTTTTTCACCTTCTTCAGGACAAAGATTAAAATCACTACTTGGTAGTTCAGTAAATCGCTTTTGTCAATGGGCGATATCCGTAATTCTTAGATATAAATTCTGGTTTCTTATTGTTATATCTTTCAAGCAGGGTAGCGTTTATGTTTATTGTACCCCTTCAGCAAATCATGTTCTGGATCTCTTGTTAGTGATCCTGGAATGGACGATCGTTATAATTTCCTGCCCAGCCGTGTTGTTATAAAATACTCGTGTAAGTTTTTGGGTCTCTTTTCCTTATGCTCGCGCTGTTCATTTGAAAGGCGGCTTTTTCCAGCGCGGAAGGACGGTCGTTGCAGGTGCCCACCCGAGACGCAAGGAAAATCGCCACAAAACTCAAGAGCGTTCCAATATTAAAGAAAAAGCCGCCTTTCAAATGAACAGCGCGAGCATAAGGAAAAGAGACCCAAAAACTTACACGAGTATTTTATAACAACACGGCTGGGCAGGAAATTATAACGATCGTCCATTCCAGGATCACTAACAAGAGATCCAGAACATGATTTGCTGAAGGGGTACAATAAACATAAACGCTACCCTGCTTGAAAGATATAACAATAAGAAACCAGAATTTATATCTAAGAATTACGGATATCGCCCATTGACAAAAGCGATTTACTGAACTACCAAGTAGTGATTTTAATCTTTGTCCTGAAGAAGGTGAAAAACCACATCACCGAAACGCCGCGTCGACACTTTTTCATGGTTTTTGTATCTTTTAAAATTGTAATTATGATGTTTGCATAAATGTGATAGACTTTGTTTTTAAAATCCATATGGTCAGTACTTTGATCAAATAAAGAAATTGTTTTTAACAAAACTCTCCTGTGTACATGCATATGCATATTGCCATTAGTGTAGTGGTGTGTAAAATTATGAATATACTCTGCTATACCGTCTAGGTCTGAGGGGACATAAATAAGGAAAAACCTTTTGTTGTTTTTTTCTAAATTATAATTTTCCACACAAAACGGTTGGATTTGTAAATTTGTCGATCTTGATGCAATTCTGTTTACAACATACGGTTCATCCTTGATATGGGTGGTAAAAAGCTTTGAGAGGGGCTTATACCCCTATAACATTTAAGAAAAGGGAATTGTTGTTTTTCTTAGAGTGCCTAATAACCCTATCCCTTTTCTCTGAAAGGGTTTCTCCTTTATATTTTTACAAGTGTATTTAGTTTCAGCATTTGAGTTAGTAGATTTTTATCTATTTGCAATTTTTTTGTGTTTTCTTATTTATATAAAAAAATCCTAAATGTTATGGCGGTGTGCGTGGAGTGGCGCTTGTCTGGCGTGTGCGTGGTCCGGCACTCAGCTGGCGTTGTGTGAGTAGTGACTTGCTGCTGGTCACCACACACTGCTAGCTGAGCGCCAGTCCATGCTTGGGCCTCCCACACAAGTGAGAGACCATTTTCTTCGGGAGACCTGGGGGAAAGCTGGGTGGTAGGAAATTTGTTTGAGCCCGGTGATGCCACACTTTCCCACACAAAAAATGTGTGAGAAAAGTGGAGCGGGGTCTTGATGCTCTTGACGTCGATCGCTCACGCCGTGAGGGGCTCGACTGTGAACCTCGACGTCGAGTCGGTGACTTCGACGACGATCTTCCTCGACGTCGATCAGATGGAGAGCCTCCATGATATTGTGTCGACGACGACCCTCGACATCGTGTTGACGATGACCTTCTTCGACGTCGTGTCGACGGCGACCTTTCCTGGCGTCGCCTCGACGTCGACCTCCTTGACGTTGAATGGTGGGATCTTGAAGACCCTCGTGACGGCGGCCCGCCAGCCGGCGTTGACCTGGAAGCTGTCTTAGCTCTCGACGCTGACCCCCTCGGGGGCGGCGGAGAGTGTCTCGACGTCGACGGAAGCCTCGACGTCGACGGAGACTTAGAGATGGTAGCAGACACAGACTTCAAGCCCAAAGTGTGGCGTCTCGACGCCGACTTACTTAACTGCGGCGGAGATCTTCGACGTCGCAATGGTGATCTGGGCCTCTTCGACAGCGACCTCGACATCGACGGAGATCTTCGACCTTCCTTCCTCTTCCTGAGGGCAGGAGAAGCAGAACGACGCCGTTTTTGGCCATGCTTGCTTGCAGAAGAAGCCCTGGGGACTGCAAGAGCACCCACCTGGTGACTTTTGTCTTTCTCCAGCATGGTATGAAGTTGAATTCTCTCCCTGTCACGAAGAGTCCGTCTAGAGAATTTTTGACAGTGGTGGCACTGGTCAGGGTTCTGTGCAGATGGAAGGCACACAATACACACTGCGTGTGGGTCAGCCAGAGCCATCTTCTTGTCACAAGAAGGACATTTACGGAACAAAGCAGGCATTCTAACAGGAAATTCTTGTGGGTTACCACAAAAAAACAATTTAGAAGCCTTAATAAGCCAGAAGATGTCGAATTGTCTGAGAAAAATCTCTCAAAATCACAATTTCAGTTAAAAACTGAAGAGCTCAAGCTCCAGGATCCTCACAGAAGGAGCCGGAAAAAAGAACTGACCCAACTGCCACCTGTGGTGCACCATGGGAGCAGGGGGTCGCCTTCAGGTCTTAAAGGCACGGTACCCCTACTTTAATGCCTTAAAGGCAAGGTGTCAGTTTTCTTTTTTGCTTTATACTCTACTGCAGCCTACTGGAAAATGCCTGCAATTACAGGTTTTTCCCATGGCAATAAAGCACTGTTGTATGCAAATGTTTACTGCTCTCTCTTTCTTCCTTAGGGGTTGGGAGAGTACTACTGTGTGAATGCTAATTTTATGTAATTTTGCGGCAATTTTGCCAGTTGGGAAATGTTTTAGGCTGCAAATATATGTTTTCACATAAATATATACATATATATTTATATGTATTTTCTATATGCTCCGGGATCCCGCACATAGGCGGGGATTATTCATAGATTATGACTTTGATGAGTAGACCCCTGGATGAGAACTAGGATTACAGGTAAGTAACTAATCCTTTTCCACTGCAAAATTGAGGTGTGACCATGTTGCATGTCGCAGGCACTAGGCCGACCCACACAACTGAGGTACAATTTTTCTCGTAAGACTTTGGGGAACTCTGGATGGGTGGAAAGTTGTGGATCCCCACAGATTCCAGAACTTTCCACCACAGAAATGTGGGGAAAATGTGTTTTCTTGGACAATTCTTTAGGTTTGCAAGGGATTCTGGGTAACAGAACCTGGAGGGAGGTAGTCAAGTCACCCCATCCTGGATTCCCCTGGGTGTCTTGTTTTCAAAAATATATAGGTTTGCTAGTTTTCCCTAGATGCCGGGCAGAACTAGGCTTCAATAACTACAGCTAGGCACTTTGCAAAAAAAGGGTAATTTTTCACTGCGAAATTGAGGCGTGATCACGTTGCGTTTTGCGCCGTTTCCTGCTGTGGGCATTAGGCCGACCCACACAAATTAGGTATCGTTTTTCTCGTAAGGCTTTGAGGAACGCGGAGTGGGTAGAATGTTGTGGATCCACGCAGATTCCAGAACTTTCCACCACAGACATATGGGGAAAATGTGGCTTTTTTGACAATTCTTTAGGTTTGCAAGGGATTCTGGGTAACAAAACCTGGTGAGAGGCAGTCAAGTCACCCCATCCTTTATTCCCCTGGGTGTCTAGTGTTCAAAAATGCATAGGTTTGCTAGGTTTCCCTGGGTGCCGGAGAGCTAGGGTTTAAAAACGACAGCCACACACTTCGCTAAAAAAGAGTACATTTTCATTGTGAAAATGTGGTGTGTTCACGTTGGGTTTTGAGCCCTTTCCGGTCGTGGGCACTATGCCTACCCACACAAGTGAGGTACCATTTTTATCGGGAGACTTAGAGTAATTCAGATTTGTAAAGCAACTGTTATTACCTATTGATTTTTGATGCATTTCTGCCTTCCAAATGAAAAACATTGTGTAAAAAATAAGTCATTTTGAAAAATGATCAATAATTCTCATGCTACTATCAGTATTCCCAATTTTGAAAATGTGCGAATATGTACTGTTTCTAAACTCTATAATTTGTTCCCATTTCAGAAATAAATGTGTCTTTCATACCGATTTTTCCATGTATACATTTTCACACAGTAATTGCTTTATACCCGGTACATAATACAAAGCCATTGCAAATTGCTACTCAGTTTTTGACTCTGGGTTTGTCTGGTTCTTGGTGAACCTACAAGTCCTATATATCCCCACAACCAGGAAGGTCCTGCGGATGTAACAGTATATTGCTTTCAAAGAGCTGTCATAATTGCAAGAAGTTACAGGTGAAAACGTTGACACAAACAGCTAATTTTCAATTTTCCAATATTTAACTGTTAGTTTCTATAAAGAAACCTTGATTGATCTCCACAAATGACCCCTTGCTGAATTCAGAATGTTGTCTATGTTTCTAAAATATAAAGCTTTCCACGATCGATTATTGCTTTCACACTCATTTTTACCATTAACTGGAAGGAGGTTGAAAGCACAAAAAAAAGAATCGCTAAAATAGGCTATGATCCAGAAAAATGCCAAAACTGTGTACAAAATGTTGGTTTTCTGACAAAAGTCTGTCATTCCCTAAAAGCTGGGAAAATGGTGATTTCAGCCCCACAAACCCTTTTTGATAACATACGCTGGGAAAAACCCAGACGCTTTTATTTGTAGTCCGTCTTTATGAAAAAAAAACATTTTGCTGTATTTTGGCTAATTTCTGGGACCCCTCCAAGGGAATCCACAAACCATGGCTACATTTAGAATCCCCATGATGTTGGAAGAAAAGGACGCAAAATTTGCATGGATACCTTATGTGGTCAAAACGTTACAGGGGCCTAAGCGCGCACCACCCCAAATAGCCAAAAAAAGGCTTAGGGGTGGGGGGGTGGAAGGCCTAGCAGGGAAGGGGTTAATAAAGGTAACCAAGATTGAAATTTGGTGCTACTGACAAATAACTTTTTCTTCTCCATCATAGGCTCTTTAATAATATTCATAAATATTAGAAATTCTCGATGCATATGAATGATCCCAGGGGTTCCGCCCCATGCAGATATTCAACTGATTATATATTCAGAGAGATCTAATATAACAGATAAGAAGCCTTTCTTTACATAGTGTGATGGGTTTCCTTTCCATGTGCTGTGTTGCAGCTTCTACCTTGTTGTTGGGCCACTGTCCATATTAGAAACATATGAATTCTATTTCAGGACAGGAGCCGAGGATTATGCTTAATTCTCTCTTCTCTTTAATCAGTAACACATAACAGCAGCCCCTTAAAGCCATAAACTACTTTTCCCAGAAAACCTAGGGGAACAAAACTACACAAGAAGATCCATAGTCCTTACACAGTGTTCTTGATCATGCCACGAAGTCCTCTGTCACAGTCTGCTCCTCCCCTTTCTTCGCTGCTCAACAGCCAGTTAAGTGGCTCTTCCTTCCTCCTTGGTTATACAGTCCAATTACTGTGGTTTTGCTATGCGATCTCGAAAGTTTATGGTGCTTTGTCTCATGTAGCACAGATCCACGCATTGTTCCTTTCTTTTCAGATCCCTACTGTGCTTGATTTTGTTGGTGGCAGGACTGCTAGTAAACTCCTGATGTGACTTCGTCCCTCAACACAGCCACTGTGTGGCCCACTCATAGAGAATGGTGCAGGGGGGCGCCGAGGCATTTTGGCCCATGGTGCGCGTCTCCCACATCAGGATTTCAAACGCGCACCACAAAGGCCTGACATTGTTTGCAGTTGACGCTCAGCATGAGGGTTGAGTCAGTATCGTTTCGGAGTAGCACTGCAGGGCCAGTAGTGGTGAGGGCACTCCCGTGCCCTCACAAATATGGCAAAAAACGTTTTGAATTTCTGCCTGGACAATCAGGTATCGGTAATGGCCGAGTATATTCTGGGTCAGGAGAATCAGGTGGCCTACTGGCGCACTCGGCACCTGCGGAACTCCAGCATTTGTGAGCTGGACCCTCAAATATTTCTGCAGTTGTTCAACAGGTGGAGTCGGTTCTTACTGGATCTGTTTGTGTGCTGCCTCAACTACCAACTGAATGTTTCTTCAGCTGGGGGTCAGACCCCCTGGCAAAGGCCGCGTTTCTTCAGAATTGAAGTCAGGAGGAGAGTTATGGCCCCCCCTCCCTTCTCGATGATCACCAGGGGAGCTGCTCAGGTCCGCAGGCAAAAGGCGGACTTAGTCCTGGTAATGTCTGTCTGGAGGTCTCAAGTATGGTTTCCAGTTCTTCTGGAACTTTCTTGGGCTTCTCCAATCCGACTCCCCCACTTTCCTCACATTCTGAGGAATCCGGACAACAAATCACAATCGGCTAGTGTCAGATGGTTCATTACATCTCATGGCATGGCAGATTACAGGCAAAGATGGACGCTCCCAGGCCTTTCGAGCCACACTGAATTCCTCTTAGCCAGAGCATGAGCAGACAGCATAACAAAGCGTTACAGTTCATCCTGGTCGAGATGGGTATGTTGGTGTCTGCAAAGAGAAGTGGATCCTGTGGGATCCAAGGTATCCAAATCCTCAATTTCCATTCAAGCTTCACGGAAGAAGGGCTGGCATACCGGTCAATCCATGCCATTAGTTCTGACATGTCTGTGGGCCATGCCCCTATTTTAAGGAAAGCCTGTCGACAAACACCAGTATATCTACAGGTTGCTAAGGAGAATTTGGTTATCCCTCCCCCTGAATCCCGATGTGAAGCACTCTGGCATGTTAGTTTGGTTTTGAACCTCTTTTTGTCATGGCAACCGAGCAAATCCTTGTCTCGGAAGGAGATTTCTGCTAAATTAGCAATGTTGCTGTGCCTTGTATCGTGCTGAAGGGTCTCTTATGTGCGGGCTTTGAACATAAAGGCCAGGGTTTTTTCCCCCGGAGGGTGACTTTTACCCTGAGTAGGCTCTCCAAATCAAACACTTGCACAATTTCTTATCCTGCTTTCACGGACTCTCCCAAATTATGTGGTCAAATGCCTTAAAGTATACGAGGAGATAACTGAGGAGGTCCACCTTCTGGGCAAAAGACAGGTCCTTATTGCTCTCAGGAAACCGTATGGGGCAGTTACCTCTCCCACAGTAGCCTGCTGGGTTAGATGGGTGGTGAAGGAGGTGGGTATCGATACAAAGGTTTTTGGAGCAAATTCGGCTAGAGGGACAATGACCTCGAAAGCTTATAGCCTGGGGGCACATCTGGAGAACCTTATGCGTGCAGTAGATTGGTCGCTGGACTCGACATAAGAGGTTTTACTTCACCTGTGGTGAACGTGGATCAAGTGGTGGTAAGTAAGCTTTGAAATAGCATAATCCTTGCCTCCGGTCCTGATATAGAAAGAAAATTTGCCTAGCTTAAGTGAAGGTAAGTTTCAATTCTATTAAGGACATGGAGGCGAGGATTATTCCACCCAGCACTCTAATCAGACGCAGACCCACCCGTACTGGTGTGAGTAGTCGGTTTTACGTTTCACATGCATGGTTATGATATGCTGTTATTTGATCTTGTCTTATCTGCTTAAACAATTAGTCTATTCTGATTGTCTAATTAGGTCTGTTATCCAGAGGTAGGGTAGGTTTGTTATTGATGTGATGTGTCTTTACATGATATGATGGGTCGAAACAAGACTCATGAAGAAACCTGTGGGCATGATTCACCCGAAGTAAGAGAAGACAGTGACAGAGGACTTTGTGGAGCCTGATCAAGAACACTGTGAAAGGACTATGGATTTTCTTATTTAGTGTTTTTCCCTTAAGTGTACTGGGAAATGTAGTTTTTGGCTTTAATGGGCTGCTGTTGTGTTACCGATTAAGGCGAAGAGAGAATTAAGCATAATCCTCGCCTCCGTATCCTTAATAGAATTGAAACTTACCTTCACTTAAGCTAGGCAAATTTACATTCTGTTTCAGTCTGAAGGGGTATAAAGATTATATAAAGATCCATTCAGCTGGCAAGACATTTCTTAGCCCATGAAAGTGAGATCTTTACTCTTTATTTATCTCAACCCACTCTGGAAATGGGTAAATAGTGGTAGACAAAAGAATACAACAGGTTTATATAGGTACATTTAGCTTTTATTTTTATCCCTGTACATGTAACACACAGTGGGGTCATGAGTCATGCGAACAAGCACATAAAATGGGCACCTGTGGCAGAGACAAGATAGAGCGAAGCAGAATACAGAGTCAAATGTACATAGGCTGTACTCCCTGAGTGAGGTGCTTGCTCTGTGTGAGGAGGCAGGGAGGGGACACCCCAGCTCTCTGACGAAATACTGAGCTTATGAGATGCAAGAGATTTCACTTAAGCTACCTGTGAAACGGACTGTTGATATCTCAAAGTGCCACATTCCAAAAGCCGAGGATAGAAGGCAGCGCTACTCAAAAGACTCCATTTTCTGATTGGATTGGGTACGAGTACCTTGTTACTGCACCCTGGTTTACACAAACTAGTCATCAATACACAATGCGCTATCCCTGCCCTCCGATCAGCAGCCATACTGACATTCTACAGACTGTAAACAAAAGCAGAGAAAATAGTTCTTTATTCTTGCTCTATATTTAGCTGTAATTAAATTATTCAGACTCCATAACCTGAAACAGGTTATGCATAAACAGCATAGGGCCCGTACGTAAACTGCATAGGGCCCTTACTAAGTGACTGTGCAAAAACTGCATAAAACCATTGCCATTTCTCAACTGGATGAGCAGTACCTGTGTCAAGTGGCTGCATATGAAATGCACAGGTTATTGTTATGGTTAGGTAACTTCCAATTTTAGAGCCCTGAAGAAGTCTCTGTCCAACAAGAGAATGGCACCCATGCTAGACAACTGTTAAAGATTAGACTGCCATTTAAGGACACAGATGGTGATCAACTTTTGTTCTATGGAAGTAAATTCTCCATATAACTATACCTACCCATAATAAAGAAACATTATTAAAGGCAAATACATTAATCAACACTGTGGGGTTGTTTGGATTTCTGTCCACCATGTACCTCAGTGGGTGCGAGGAAATGTATAGAACAGGCCAATTGACGCTCTCTCCTGGGTTAAGCTGTCCCTTGATATCCCAGTCTTAACGGTTGGAGCATAAACTGACATAATGACTGGCTATTTTCAATATACAATCTTCACTTGGTACAGAGGCCCAACACCAGACTGAAGCTTTCACTAAAGACCTGAGACTTGCTAGAGGCCCTGAACTTTGACAATCATCTTCACATACAGCGGAACCACAATGATATTTTCAATTAAACTTCTTGGGCAAATATCGACCATGACCTCCAGGGCTACTGCCCAAATTGAATAGCCACACAAAGGCCTCCTGTGACAACTACTTCTGGTATGCCTTTGCTGGAATATTGAAGCTTCTCAAAGTGTCACCTCAAGCTCCAAATGCATAGGCTGCATTTTTTTTAAGGTATTGCCTTTAGAGGTCTAATGTCTAAAGATATATTGTGTACTATACCAATACTAACAGTTGGCTTTGAGCCAACCCATCGCTTATCATGTGTGGCCTTTCTGTTCAATCTCATTTGCTTGCTTTTTAATCAATACCTTTCTTACTGTTTGTGATTGTCCATCCGCTCAAGTATAGCTTTTTTACCATCCTTTTGATAGACCAACTTTGTATCCCCCCCTTGAATATTAGCAAGGTATTTCTGTACCAGCTAACTTTGTGTGCAGTTCTTCCTGCTGCAACTACTCTGTGAAGTTTTCTGTTCCTAATGACTTGTAAATTGTTTTCCGTAGGATCTCCCAAGCTCAGTGCCCTAAAACTAATGTGTTTAAAAAAAGTTTAAAAAACTAGCACACTTTAAATCTTTTTGGATTTGCATTTGCGCCAGTACACGGCGGGTCATGCTGGGTATCTAGTTCCTCAACAGTATCAGCAACAAAAAAAAAAACGCATTATCAAAGCCACAAGGCTGCACTTCTGGCCTTGCCAATGCGTTTTTTTGTTGTTTTGTTTTATATAGCACAAACTCAACCCAAAGGTATCAGAGAGCTTTAAATGAGCTCCAGTTGTGTTACAGACGGACACATTAATTTTTTTAGGCACAGGGAGATTATGATTTGCCCAGAATCACAGGATGTTGAACGCCCCTGCTGTGACTCGAACCCGGTTCCCGAGCTTAGAGATCAACTGCTCTAGCTGTTAGGCCACATTCTCGCCCCAGATGATAATAGTCTATAACTCACTTAATGTACAGACTCCTCCGGAAAGCAAGACCAGTCCAAAAGCTGGGCAGGCAAGCACTGTGCATCGGTAGTTCGAATTCGAATTGAATAAAAATACATTTATTTTGTTAAAGGAACAGAAATTAAAGAGCAGTAATCTGACACTAAAAAAACAATAAAATAATTGTCCAGACTTGACCGAACACTGCTAGAGATAAGTCTATGAATGGAAAAAAGTCAAAGAACAGGCAGTCTAAATAATCATGTTGAACTAGAAAAAGGCACTCCTACTTTAAAACGATTAGAACACAATGAAAAAAGGCAGAACCCACTTTGTGTGCCAGAAAATATCCAAACGGGGTGGGATATGGTGTAATTGACAAAATATTTAAGTTACTGGAGGTCACGTCTTTGGGTGCAGAGGAAACCAAAGGAGAAAAATCCGTTCACTTCTCATGAACAATATTGCGTTCTGGAGCACACATTTTCAAGGACAGGGGTGAGGAAACAGTTGAGGTATGCAGGAACGGGGGGGCGGGGGGGTCTGGCAGGATTACCATGCGCAGTCAGATCACTGTATAATAAGTCAAAAATAATAATGTTGAAAATGGATGAGGCTGGCTTTCAGCATTATAGTTCGAGGATTACTGAAATGAGAGTCACATCAGTGACAAGTTTGTGAAACTGCACCAAGGAACATTCCTTACACGGTCAATGCTCACTCATGGCTGCTAATGTTTTGTGCTGGCGTCCTGATTAAATGAGTTCTAAATCAGCAGCCTTCGATTTTGTGGACTACACCATCACCTTTGACCTCAATGCTCTTAGAGATGATAGACAGCAACCACCCCAACTTTGCTCATGGCGAGCCATGCTGTTATCTCTTGTGTAGAAGCCCAGAGGACACCTTCTTGTTAAAATTTTGTAAACAAAAAACAAACACTGCCCAAGTCTTCTTCCATTAGTTGGACTCTACGTCCACAAGTACATCAACAAGACATGGACATCATGGATGTAACAGATTTTCTTCAGCATCTAAGTTCATGCATCCTGTACTTGAGGTCCGCAAGTAGGTATACAAAAGCAGACTAAAGCTTAACTTCAACTAAATGCTTTCTGGCTTCAAACCACTGTCCACTGGGGTGCCAAAATGACAAACAACAACACTTGTTTGAGAGAATCAATAATTGTTTTGTTCATAGTAGGTTTTATCTTCTCAGAAAGAGACTTTTAATGCAGTCCTTTCTCATCTGCCCACAATAAACGGTGACTTTACTGCTTGGACTAGACAAGATCATCATCCTTTAACTTGACGTGCTTGTTTACCTTCTACAGTGCCTGCAGCATGGGCCGGTTGAAACCACCACCCTGAATACGATTTATGTAGCTTAAGATTAAACACTGTGGCAGAGGTTTTCCAGCCTTCCACGGGAATATCCTACATATTTAATTCAAAACAATATATATATATATATTCCCACGTTGTGCCCTGAAATTGAAGATGCACGCATTGTGGATAGTTCAGCAGAACTTTTAATGTCCAAAATCGGCATTACCTTTCCAGATAAATAAACCACCTGACGCGTTTCAGAGCAACATGCTCCTTTCTCAAAGGCTTTGCTGGCAGTTCACAAATAATTACACCTCCTCTCCTCTCACCTGCATGCTTTTATAATGATTGCCCTCCAGTGGGCCTCTCAGTGAGTGACGAAGAAATGTTCGTGCATGCTGGGAGTTGAAGTAAGTGCAATTCCGATTCTCTCCCTTCAGTGGGTTCCGTGAATAATGCCACCAATAAAACATTTTGTTTGACCCTCCAGAGGGCCCCAGAAAGCAAATCCGGTTTATATTTTCAGAAAGAAGTCAAATCCACTGTGCTGTGTAATTGCTCAAAATGGTTCGAAGCAACAGCCCCAGATTCATTTTGCCTGGTGGTGTAGTCTTCCACTGCCGTGTGTTTATGTTCCCATGTTGTGCCCTGAAATTGAAGACGCACGCACTGTGGATAGTTCAGCAGAACTTTTAATTTCCAAAATCGGCATTTCCTTTCTAGATAAATAAACCACCTGACGTGTTTCAGAGCAACATGCTCCTTTCTCAAAGGCTTTGCTGGCAGTTCACGAATAATGACACCTCTTTTCTCACCTGCATGCTTTTATGATTGCCCTCCAGTTGGCCTCTCAGTGAGTGACAAAGAAATGTTGATGCATGCTGGGAGTTGAAGTAAGTGCAATTCCGATTCTCTCCCTTCAGTGGGTTCCGTGAATAATGCCACCAATAAAACATTTTGTTTGACCCTCCAGAGGGCCCCAGAAAGCAAATCCGGTTTATATTTTCAGAAAGAAGTCAAATCCACTGTGCTGTGTAATTGCTCAAAATGGTTCGAAGCAACAGCCCCAGATTCATTTTGCCTGGTGGTGTAGTCTTCCACTGCCGTGTGTTTATGTTCCCATGTTGTGCCCTGAAATTGAAGACGCACGCACTGTGGATAGTTCAGCAGAACTTTTAATTTCCAAAATCGGCATTTCCTTTCTAGATAAATAAACCACCTGACGTGTTTCAGAGCAACATGCTCCTTTCTCAAAGGCTTTGCTGGCAGTTCACGAATAATGACACCTCTTTTCTCACCTGCATGCTTTTATGATTGCCCTCCAGTTGGCCTCTCAGTGAGTGACAAAGAAATGTTGGTGCATGCTGGGAGTTGAAGTAAGTGCAATTCCGATTCTCTCCCTTCAGTGGGTTCCGTGAATAATGCCAGCAATAAAAATAGTTGGGGGTCTGCTGTGCCTGGAATTATGCTGGGTGGTGATAGCGGCATGATGGAAGCTCGATTGAATTCGGATGAAACTCCGAGGCCCACTGGAGGGTTTTAAAACATTGTGAAATGAACTGCAGAGGTGACAGTTTCCACTAGAGGAATTTCCGGTACAAGTTGTACTACTAGCCCCATAATGCTTTATTTTGGACAAATACTCACCTGAGAGGGAATACATCTTTAATTGAACGGCATATAATGGGGGGTAGTATCACTGAGACTGCACAGCACAGCCTTTGAGGAAGAGATGTGACGTCCCGAAACACGTCAGGCAGATTTTACTTGGAGTGCCATGCCGAGTTCTTGCAATTTGCAATAAATGGTTTTGTAACCATCCACCAGGAAGTGCGTCTTCAATTCCAGGGCAAAGGTAGTGAAGATAAAATATATATGTATATATTTATATATAATTTATTTATTTATTAAAACGAGAGGGATTGACTTTTAGGGCAAAAATGGTGTAACTAGGCTCTTCTATCAGTAGATCCCTTGTTGTTGCTTGCTCAGTTGGTCCCTGGATAACAGCACCACAAAATCCACCTAAACAATTGTGAATTTTTAAACAAAAACCAAACAACAAGCACCATTGAGTGTGATGAAGGGATAAGAGAACGATGCCTTGGAGCAGAGTACAGGTTGTTTCTTCTTAATAAACCATATGGCATTCGTTAGGCAGTGTGGAGAAAGCAAAGGAAGGCATGGGGGACAGCAAGGTCTGGCTAGACAATAGGCCAAATACCTATCCTGTATGCAGGAAGATAAAGTGGCGTGGTAAGAAACAAAACACAACAGTAAAATATTTTTTGGGTTTCTTTGGTAGGGAAAGGCTAGCATGCCTAAATGGGACTGTACCAGGGAAACACTGCGTGGATGTGCTGTTGCAATAACACTCCAGTAGTCCTCTAGTTCTTCTATTCTGTATTTCTCTCTAGTCCTACAGGAGTAATGAATGGTAAGAAAGTCTAAGTAGAGAAAACAACTGGCATCAAGATAGACCACAAACACACAGCTATATAAGCTCAGAGAAGCCTCAAGGTTGAGTAAAGAAATGTGTTGATGACTGGAAAGAAATAGGTTTACCTTTAACCCATAACATACAAATGAATCAAACAGACATGGGATTAAGTGGCTAAACTAGAGGGCCCTACTCCACAGCTGGAAGACTGGCAGACAACAAAACCCACTGTTCGTCTGAAAACAAATACTCAAAGAAGAGTCACTCCATGTAGGTTCAAAAGTTCATTTTCAGCAGAATAATCAAGGCTCTGCCATAGATAGGGTAAAAATTCATGTAGACTGTCCAACTGATATACGGATTCTCCCACCACATTCTTTGGAGAAGCAAATATCTGGCCTTTCAACAAACAAGATACTCTGTATGTTCTAAAGACAGCAGAAGGGCCACATCTCATGCAACCACACACTTCAGGCAACTGCTAATCATGGGTCAGTTCTTAGCAACACCTCTGGTTCGGATAGGGCGCAGTAGAGGGTATAGCCCAGCTCATCCACCTCTGCAGCAGACAACTCTGAGAGCAGGTTTATTTGTGGCTCCAGCACAGAGGACAACACACCTCGCTCCAAGCAATCAACCATATGTCGCAGCACCTGCAGGAAGCGGTCTGCCAAGGCTTCCTGGGCCCAGCTAGGCTCTGGTTCACCTGGTTGCAAGATCACATTGATAAGCTGCGAAGCAGTTAGCCTAGAGAGTATTGGGTGGTGTTTGCAAGCAGCTTTGAGGATCTTGAGACAAATACATCGGCAGCCTGCATCCTGCTGATCCAAGGCCCGCAGTCGTGCTGTCTCTGCTGATCGCAAGCTTAGCCGCCACATGGAGTCATATTGTGGGAAGCGATGGGGCTGAGCCACCAGCAGTCGATCCCCTAGGGCCACGCAGGGCAAGAAATCAATGATGAGGCAGCGGTTTTCTTCATATTGCACCTCTAAGGACAGGGTCTCTGAAGGCACAACAGGCCGTATGACATAGTCCAAGACACTGCCAATAGCTGGCCAGTTAATAGACCCTGCCACCAGCTTCTCAAAGTTTTCCACCACCACCTTCGGTGATAAGTAGCCACCAATCACACAGCGATCCCAGTAGCTGCTCCCTCGAGGGAAATACTCGAGATTCTCCCGCCGAACCAAGCAGAAGCCTGGCAAATTCAAGATCGTCTCCTCACCGAGAACACAGGACCATAAGTTTCGCTCCACCACCAAGGGAACCATGAGCTGAATGTGGTCAGCAGTCACCACCTACAGAAGAGGGAAAAGAGGGTTACTGGGAGTACTGGCAATATAGTGTTCACGATTTATTATACAATATGAAAGACAAAGCAGTGATCACTCCAGGCACAAACTGTCAGAACACATCTGCAAATCTTGACCAATAACTTTGCTGCCTAACACCATTTCTGTGACCTAAGGAGTTGCTCTGCCAGGGCCTTAACTTGTAGGATCTGTGCAGTCTGCACTGACCAAGACCTGCCCCGTAAAGTCCTTTTAAACTGAGGGAGTATCTCTGCTGATGCTGGACACTCTTAATACCTCAGTAATCCAAGGGACAGCTTCAAGCCCTTCACAAGTATGCTATATGTCCATTAAGGGATAGGTTTTGTATACAAGGCCGGATGTCTAGAAGCCAAGGGATCATTGTGCTCACTGAAGCCTGTGAGGTGTGTAATCTGAGGGACGGGTTCTGCTGCCTGAGGATCTGGACTGTTACTGGGGGAATAGTCTTTCTCGCCAGGGCCTACACCTGTGAGATTGGTAGAACTGGACTGATAGCTCTGCTGTTTGAAGGCCGAGTTTATAATATCTGTGTCACCTGAGCAATAGCTCAAAGGCTTCAGCTGTGATGACTAGTGGCTCAGCCCTAAAGATTTTTTATCTGAGAAATCGATCTCATATTAGTGCCTGGCAACCTGTGGAAGTACAGGAAAAATTATGTTGCCCGAGCCATTTGACAGCTCTGAAGCCAGATGGATTGCACCACCATAGGCAACTGAGCCTTTAAGAGATTTGTAGAATCAATGTGGTGTCTGAAGCCCGAGCCTTTAAGAACTGGATTACTTGAGAAATATCTGTGCAGTCTGAATCATTCTCATACAAGACATATTTGATGGCTTCTAATCCATATCTGCACGAGTTCTGTAACCCCTAAAATGGTTCTATGGTCTGCAGCACAAGCCTACAGATACTGTTTAAATTGAAGGACGGAGCTGCTGTAGGTCGGTTTGGCTAATGAAACCTGTGTAATTAGTCAGATAAAGAAAGCCACTGGCATATCTTAAGACCCAGCAGCCTCACTGAAGTCCCACAATTGTTTACTCACAAAACTGGCCTGAACTTAAGACACTTTTAATGCAAACTCTATGACACTAAAATACCAAATTGCTGGGAAATACTACAGAGTGCGGTTGCAGTTCCTATGACATCACATTAAATACTAAAGATTGCAGACACAATGACCATATCCCTGACTTAGTATTCGAATTGTGAATCAACTTTAGGGATACACTGTACTTGGTGATCTTATGGCCTCATCTACCTTGGAAAAAGCAATACAAAAATAAAAATACAAATAGGGTAACACTGAAGCAGAATACAATGTAAAGTAGCTAATGCTCTCGTCACACATTACATCAACTAGGCCACAACGAGACCGACATTAAATGGCGAATAGCGGAAACCATGACAACACCCTTACGTGGAATAGACCTATGTGCCATCCTCAATCGTCATGAGTGAAACATGGATAAAGTGATGCAGTTCCACCGCCAATGGGCTCAACAGTCTAGAGGAGTGGAACAAAGTCATTAACATACATCGTAATTGTTTTCCTTAAAATAGGGAATTTTCAACCACTTCACAATGTGTCAACAGATACTGCATTTCCATAAATAATGAGTTTAATGCTTGGTATCAAATTAACTCTTTCTGACGTCTGCCATTATACAAAGGTGACCTAAACATTTTGTGGACATTATCACCAACTCTAGCAATTGATTTTAAATATGCATACTAACTGTTATACAGCAGAACTAATGTTTGCTTGATACATAAACTTGTTGTTACATGCATCTATTAAAGATTTACAAGTATAGTATGCCTTTCTAGAAACATACCATGTCAAACCATATAGTACAGGTTTAAAGGTCTGTCTGAGTCTACAAAAGAAACAATTTTTTCAAGAATGTTCTCCTTTTAGGGACAAATAATTTTCTATTTCCAACTTTGGTACCCCAGTGTTGAAAGTTTTTTTTCTTAATTATCCATTTTTTATTGCTAGGAGAGCACATGCATATACACATTCTCATGCCACATACACAAGTTGGCAGCCTTCATTTTATTTAACTCTCCATCTCTTCTACTTCACCATAGTGAGTTTGTGCTGCCCTGCCTCTTGATTGTCAAGCCCACCCCCCAAACAGTCACTAGTCCTTACGCACTGAATTTTGTGAAAAGTTAAATAGTATTTTTTATTGAATTCCTGCTATAGAGGATATCACTTAGAATCTTCCTGCACTATTTAACACCCATAATGGTGTTTTTGACCAAATACATGTACATCCTTGATGTATAAATTAATTTTGGGAAAGCAATTACCACTCCTAGGTACTCTCTGAACTGAAAGTTATCAAATCTCTACCGATAAGCTTAACAATTACATAGGTAACCTTGTGCCAGTGTAGAACTGCTTCTTTCCACCTCCAGAAGTGATGCACTCGTGCTCAACTGAGGGTAGTTAATAATTCCATACTTTTCAACAGAATTGTTCTTAGACCTTTTTGGCCACTAGTTGAAAAAGTATATCTTTTTTTTGTTGAATTTCTTTATTGGGTTAACAGTTTGCAAAACATTACAGTCATCAAACCCCCCCTCCCGCCAGTCTGACTTTGGTCACATTTCTAGTATGGACAATTACGTGACTATTCCCTCTCCGGTGTATACACAGCCATTTAGCCAACAACCCATAGCTGGGCAGGCGGCAATCTTAAAATATACATTAATGTGGGCACCAACTAATTAAACCACTCTCCTTGCTCAGTAAGTGGGCTTGTCAAATGGTGCAGAAGTGATTTCAGCCCTTGGCGCCTCAGTGGTGCTTCCATCCACCCTGAAGCCATCTAGTGCTCCTGTACCTCCTCAGTGGTGAAAGGGTCTCCTTTGTTGGTCAGGTATGTCTGGTATAGCCCCAGAAGTTCTTTGGTCTACTAGTGGGGGGGCAGTAGCTCACTGTAGTTCTCAGACTGTGTGCAGCAATACAACATATCCTGCGCCCAGCATTCAGTTGTGGGGATGGGGCCTCTCATCCAACAGCATGCCACAACCCTCCGGGCCATGAGCAGTCCCATGTCCACCAACCGCCGCGCTGCCCTGGGAAGTTTTTTCGTGTACCCCAGAAGAGCCAGCATGGGATCAGGCGTGAGGTCAATTTCTGCTATATAGCTAATGTCAGCGAAGACCTTGTCCCAGAAATCCCATACGCCAGGGCATTGCTATGCAAGGTGTAGGAAGACTGCATCGGGGGCATGACATCTCTAACAGTTCGCAGTATCTCAAAGGCCATACCTGCATAGTCTAGCCGGTGTGTAGTACACCCTGTTAAGAAACTTGAAGTGTACCAGCCTGTGTCTGCCTTTGAGGGAAAGCTTCCTGGAGTTAATACAGCAGTATCGCCACATGTCGTCGATAACAATCTGCAGGTCAGTCTGCCACGCCAGCCGCGCTTTTGTGTACGTGTGCTCTCTGTGCGCTTGGGACAATTTATATAGATAATAGAGTTCCAGGTCCGGGGCTCCAAGCCCACCCATGGTGTAGGGCAGCGTGAGTAGTGTCCATTTGGCCTGAGGCTGTCCTCCCGCCCAGGCTAGTTTAACCAGGAGTTGCTGTAGTCGCTGGAAAAAGGATTTGGGGAGGACTATCGGGATAGTCACAAATAAGAATAGTAATCTAGGCAGCACGACCATTTTCATTATGGATATCCGTCCCAGAAGGGAGAGTGGGAGCCTGCACCAGGCCTCAACGTCATCCTCCAGTCTGCTAAAGGCTGTGCCGTAGTTTGCTCTAAATAGGACCTCTGCGTCAGTGTGTAGGTGCACCCCCAGGTACCTGACCGTGTCAGTAGTCCACTGCAATGGGTACTCAATTTTGATGTTCTGTGTGATAGGGGTTAGGGGACCCGATAGGGCACCGAAGCGGACCACCTCTCTAAGCACCGAAGTGAGATTGTTATCCGGGTCGCGGACATATAGCAGGGTGTCATCTGCATACATTGATACCACAATCTTGTACATGGGGAAGCCTATGCCTTCATTACCATGGTATTCTCGAAGGGCACAGGCTTGTGGTTCTGCTACCAGGGCATACAGAAGGGTCGAGAGTGGGCACCCTTGGCTGGTGCCCCTGCTGATGGGAAAGGAGTCAGTGACCAGGTTGCCCATCCGGAGCCTAGCCCACGGTTGGTTATATAGTGCTCCTACCATCTGGAGGAATGGCTGTCCTAGGCCCATTCGTTGCAGCACTAAGCGCATAAAAGGCCATTCTACCGAATCGAAGGCCTGTTCCATGTCGAGGAACACTGCTAGTGCCTACCTGTCCTGCCGCACATGTTGTATCGTGCCCAGTACCGTCCGGATGTTGTATACCAAGATCCTGCTGGGGATAAAGCCGGCCTGTTCAGGCGCCACCAGTTGTGGCGCAAGGAGTGCCAGGCGGTTAGCCAACACTTTAGTGTCGACGTTTAGCTTAGAGAGGGGCCTGGACGAGCTACACTCGTTGCGGGGCTTGCCTGGTTTCAGTATCGTGACCAGTAGCGCCTCCCTCATGGATTGTGGCATACTGCCCTCCAAGCAAATGTCGTCAAAGAGAGCAGATAGGTGCGGAAGCAGTTGGTCCTTGAAAGTTTTGGAGAACCCCGCTGTGAGGCCGTCTGCGCCCGGTGCGCTGCCAGATCTCATACTGGACAGAGCATCTAATATTTCGTATTTTTCTATGGGGAGCATCAGGAATTCGCTATGTGTATTCGTCAATGTGGGTATGTCAATGTGATTAAGATAGTCTGTAATATCGTCCTCAAGGTCTCCACTTTTGGACGTGTATAGCTCAGCATAGTAGGCCTTGAAGACATCTGCTATGTCGGCTTCTTCTGTAAGCACCTCCCATCTGCAGACTTTACCTCAGAGATGTGTTGTCGCCCCCTCTTCCCACCCAAAATCCTGGCCAGTACTGCACTGGGTCTTTCCCCTTCTCCATATGTCCTAGCTGTTGCGTATTTCCCCATACGTTTTACTTCCCTGTCTGCTTCGTCATGATATTCAGCGAGTAGTGTCTTAATCTCCTCGCCTATCGTGCTGTTTGCTTGCCTACTCTGTCTCCCCTCTAGGTCAGCCAGTCTCTGTCTGATGGATTTGAGTACTCCAGAGTGTTTAGACATTGCTACACCCCTTATATATATTTTAAATGCTTCCCAGACCACTTGAAAACTGTCAACGGAGCCCACGTTGATCTCAAAGTATACGTCAATGGCTTCTAGGAGTTCTCCTCTGAACACAGGCTCCAGAAGGGAATAAGGTGGGAATCTCCACATGACTAGGGCGAAATGGTCTTTCCTGGGATGTGCATCTCCAAGAGCACCGGCAAGTGGTCAGACAAGGTTCTAGGTAATACCTTGCAGTCCCTAATCTGTCCTAGTCTGAAAGTGGGTGCCAGCCAGTAATCTATCCGTGTGTGTTTGTCGTGGTAAGCGGAGTAGTGTGTGAATCCCCCCTGCTCCGGATTTCCCGAATCTCCATATATCTTCCAGACCCAGACTTGTTATTACACTCCTCAGCTCCAAGGCAGCTGCCGAGGGTCTGCGAGGAGGGCCATCCGACCTGTCCAACGCAGGATCCAAAGTCAGGTTGAGGTCTCCACCCCATAGGCGGCGGTCAACGTCATATTGCTTGGCCATGGCTGCCAGGGCCGGAAAGAATTTGGGAGAGTCATAGTTGCGGCCATATGTATTAATAATCAAAACTCCAAACCAGGTCCGTTACACTTGGATATGATAAATCTGCCCTCAGTGTCTACTCTTAGAATTTGTGAAGTGAGTTTCGATTTTGGGTTCACCCAGGTTAGCACGCCCCTGGCGAGTGGCGTGAAACCTGCCGCTGCTATATTACCCTCTAGTCCCCTGCTGCGGAGCATATTACTGGTCATTGGGAGATGGGTCTCCTGAAGTACGGCTATATCTATGTGTTGTCGCTGCAAATAGCTGATGACCTTCCTGACTTTCCGGTGGTCGTTCAGGCCACGTACGTTCCTTGTGAGGGCCCTGAGCTTGGGAGCATGCGCAATGTTGTCCTCGGTAGTCGTGTCAGCCATTAAGAGAAATCTCGTGAGCCCTAAGAGTGAATGCCATGTTTGCGTCCAAGACCTGTATAATGTCGAAAGCCAGATACAACACCCCCCCATCGTCTACTGAACATTCCCTCCCCAAAAACCCCTCAACCCCCCTTCCACAGCAGACCAACCCCAACAAGGCCTTGCATGTACGAACCCCTACCTCCCCCCTCCAAACTTTATTCCAAAACGTTGAATCCCCCATCGGGCATTCAGGGTGCTGGTAGCGCGGGGGCCGAGGTTGCCAGGCAATCAACAAGTAAACTGGTTACAGTGCTAGCTTATACCCCACCCCAATTCCTGCTGCCCCATATCGTTACTTCGGCTAATAGGAACATTTTAGCGTTAATTATCAGAAGTTCTGTACTGGCCAGGAGTATATATCATAAGCAGCTTCTCCCGCCTATCCTTCGACTCCAATCACAGTTTCGGCCAGCATTCTATTAACAATCCCACTGGGTTAGCATAGTACATGACACATGCATCAGAGTTATCTCACCCACAGACAGTTCCATCTGGTCATCAGTCCTCCGTCGGAAAAGCTCTGCCAGTCCCCAACCCGGGAGCAAAGTGGGTGCTGACCTCAATTTCAGTCCAGGACGTGGCACAGTCTGCGTGGCCGATGTACACCTGCGCGCACTTGAACACAACTTGCCGGCTGTAGGGCCATTTCAATCTTGCTCTTCCAGTTGGCTCCGATTTTCTTCTCCTTCCGTCTGGCTGTTGGTGTCCCTGCGGTGTTATCTGGACCATCCCTTCAGAGCCTGCTGCAGCACTTTAGGGTCCATGAAAATATGGGAATGCCCCTGCCGATTGACTTAATTTTGCGGGGTAAAACATGGCATAATCTAGTCCAAGTTCCCAGAGCTGACTCTTAAATGGGGCAAAATGCCTGCGCGCCTCCTGTACTTTCGCCATAAAATCCGGATATAGGGAGATTTTAGAGCCCTCGAACTGCAACTTCTTCTTGTCCCTAGCCAGTCGGGGGGCCACATCCCTGTCTCTATAATTTAGGAGCTTGGCGATGATGGGTCGTGGCGGGGCTCCCGGGCGAGGGCCGAGCGAGCGGTGTGCGCGCTCCACTATTAACATTTGTGAAAAGACGTTTTCTCCCAGCAACGTGACAAGGAGTTTCACGACAAACTTTTCCATGGTGCCAGTTTGTGTCGTCTCCGGAACCCCCGTGATGCGTATGTTGGAGCGTCGCAAGCGGGCCCCCAAATCTTCAGTCTTCTTGTGGAGCGTTTGCATAAGTTTCCCTATTTTCTTGTGATCGACATCCAGTTCAGTTTGAGCCTCCTCGACCTCTGTGAGGCGTCATTCAGACATGTCCAAGTGCTCCTCGTGCTTGTCTACGCGCTCCGCCATGCGATCCATTCGATAAGTGAGGGCGTCTATTTTAGTGCCAATCGAGGCCATGCTGTCTTGTAGGCCTTTCTCCATCGCAAGGAGCATGGTTTTGATGTCAGAGAAGTCAGCATTCCCCGCGCCACTCGCCGAGTTGGCATGGTCCGCCTCCTGAGTTTCAGGGAGTTTGTTTCGACGGTTCTCGAAAGGGAGTTTACTCTGAGTCTTGTCCCCCTTCCCCATGATGGTGTCTAGTCGTGTAGTCCTCCCGGGATGGTCGGATGGTCGCCGTTAAATTTGGCGCCTATCAGGTTTGGCTTTCCATGGGGGACACCGCTATATAATCCACCAGATAGCATGTTGCAAGCTCGTTGCCAGTTAACTCCTAGGCCCGCCAGGTAGATGAAGCTTCCTCGCACAATGGCTGGTAGCAGGGCCCGCCCCGGGAGTCAGGGCCACAATGGCTTCTCTGTCGTCTCAGCACTCCGGTGGCGTACTCCCTAACCAGGCCGTCCCAAGGATCAACCCAGCAAGATCAGCCCCTAGGGCTCTCCGGTGAATAGCTGGGGGCTGATTGTCTACTTGAATGAGCGTTGTGCGCCAGTTCGGACTCTCAGTTTTGCTCTGGCCCGTCAAGTGCGCCAAGTGGGGGCACCAGGTCTCCGCAACTCGCTGTGCGTAGTGAAGATAGTGGCTAACTGCCCAGGAATAGAGTCAAGGTGGGCCAGTCTCTATTGCGGCGCAGGTATCAGCTTCATTTTACTGCATGCCCCCCTTTTCTGAGTCTTTCTGGCTAGACAGCGCCGCGTATGGCCGAGCACCAAGTGTCCGTACGGCCTCCCCCCTACTACCGAGTAGGTGGCTGCGTGTAGAGGCCTCCGTGGGCCTTCCGCTCTCCAGGTGCGATGTTATATAGGGGGAGGGGTGTTCCAGGTGGCATATGCTTCCCCCCCGCAGTTTCTGACTCACACACTTCCGAGCGCCAGGGACGCGACGCTTACCGGGCCCAGTCGGCTCTCCAGCCCGCACGCAGTAGCACGTCACACGGCGCCGGGTTCACACGAGGTCGCGGTCTCGCTCGCGGCCAGGTTCGTCTTTGCCGCCGGCTAGCGTAGCTGATCTTTAGTGCTCCGAGCCGGCTCCTCCTCCACACCGGAGCGTAGTAGGTACCTGCTAGTGCTCTTTGTGCTATTTAGATTACAGCCGATGTAGGATCTTGATGAATAATGTTAGGCAGCGGCGCGGAGCTCAGGGATCACGCGTCCGCCATCGTTGCCGGCAAGCTCCGCCCCCCAGTTGAAAAAGTATTTACAGCATGTGTGGCTGTAGATACACATGCTTTGCATACTCCTGCCACCTAGCCTTGAGCTTGAACTTTACAAGTTGTTTTTCTTCGATGAAGCTTCAATTCACAGCTTTGGTGCGACTCCACCCTTTGTCCACATGCACAGGGGCAGTGACTCCACCATAGATTGTTTTTTCCTCCATCAGACAAGGATACGTTTCTTGGAGCTAATTTAGGTCCAGCTACAACTCTTCAACTCTGGCAATAGGAAACAATCACTGTGCCTGTTCCTCAAAACGGTGTACCATTACTTCTAGTGCAATCAATCAACTCTATGACAGTCACACATTGCTAGGTCTTTAATGACCCTAGCTCTTTTCGGCTATGGAGGTTTTCTTCTTGGAGAAAGTCAGGAGATGGGGAACAAAAAAAAAACACCTTTCTATTTCTGTCCACAGTGTAATTGTGTTATCCCTGAGCCAACCACCACAAGATTAGTAACCTGTCTCTTCCCAGATCACGAGAAGTTGACATGTAACTTCTGCCTCACCTGTTGAGATATTGGAGAGAAAGAGGTGCTGGGCACACTTGCAAATGCAGTACCGGTTGTTATCGGACATCTTCAGCGAGATTGAAATTGAAGAGGAGGCAGCGGCCCAATCTGGAAGCCTGGCAGCCCAACCCACGCCCAGCCAGAGACGTTCTCTTCTGACCACCTCTGAGTGAGAAAAGTAAACTCCTGGCATCAAAGTGACTATGCAGCAAGATGACCTCGAGGGCTGCAAGTACCACCTTGAGGCATGGCCTTACACCGAGGCTGACCACCTTTACTGTGCAAGTTAGGCATCGTGCCTACAGTGGGCCAAGAAAAAGGCTTCAACCTGTGGCCTACACCCACCCTCAGGCGCCAGTCAACATTTAGACAAGGCTTCAGAGCTGAGCCACAATCCTGCACAAGGAGGTACAGTTACATCCACCCTCAAAGCACTCTTGCTCAAAAGGCACAGACCTCCACCTTCAGAGTCCAAATCAGCACTGGGAACACCTCTGAATCAGAACACCTTCCACTCTGATCTCAACTGAACCCATCCAACACATTGGCTTAGATTCCAACAAAGACTAACTTTTGCGATGCAGCTGGGTTCCAAGGTACCCTGATACCCAGTGCTCAAAAAGCGCAAGGACTAGACAACCAATCCCCCTTCACAATCTTTCACACCCAAGCATACACCACCTGCCTCACCGCTGTGTCACACTCCCTAGCACGGTCAGTCTCACCACCTCCACCTCATTCCCCAGAAGGGTAATAACATTTTCTTTCGGGCCCAGGCAGTCTGTACAGGGAGGGAGACTGATAGGACTGGCCTTGTGCTTATTGGGGTGGAGAGGTGGGGACCTATGCTCAAGTCCACTCCAGAGAATTAAAAAAAATCCTATTATGACAAACATCGCCACGCCATAAGTAGAAAACTAGTACTAGGCTTCTCTTAATGACCCTGTCTACATTAGAGGTCAGGACACACTCCCAGATTACACAGTGGAACACACCGCAAAAAGGGGACCTCAGCTGGGGCGAGGAAGTAGAAGTCAGCGCAACCACCCAAAGGTACATTGCTAATTCAGTGGGGTTGCCGTCGAGGAATGAAAGGTTTCACTGAGAGGAGATGGAGAAACATCTACAACACCTCCAGGATAAGACCGAGGTTATGACCGATGGAAAACTCTCTCCAGAATGGTCGACTAACTGGTGGCCGGAAAAGCTCGGCCACCCACCTGTCCCAGTGGAAAAAGCCAGAAACCTGGGAGTCATTTTTGACAGCAAGATGGTCTTCGACCTGCATACAAACAAGGTTGTGTCGTCTTCATTCTTTATCCTGAAAAAGATAAAGAAGCTGCTGCCTTATCTCCCTCCCTCAGCTGGGAAGACTTTGGTTTCTACCTTAGTCTTCTCCAAAATGGATTACGGAAACGCTCTCCTTCTCCACACCCAGAAGCGAGTCATAACAAAGCTGCAATCCATTCAGAATGCGGCAGCCAGGATTCTCCTGAGCATTCCTTGCCGCAATTCTACCACTCTTGGCATTCGTCAACTCCACTGGCTGAGAGTTGAGAGCCGCATCAAATTCAAGGCCCTCTGTATTGCATATAAGGCAGTACACAACATAGGACCCAGGTTCCTGACGGAAGCCTTTCAGCCATATATTCCTAGACGGCAATTAAGATCGGCCAATACCAACCTCCTCACTGTGCCACGTACAAGAACCGCCACCTGGGGAGATAGACGTTTCTTGGTGGCCACCCCAAAACTCTGGAATCTTTTGCCACAGTCCATCAAATCTGCCCCTAACCTGATGAGCTTCCGCAGGCTCCTAAAAACGTGGTTATTTAACCAGTAAAAGGATCACTGACCCCAGTAGCTCCACAGCGCCGAGACACCCCAGGGTATTTGTTGCGCTATAAAAATTACGAAAATAAATAAATAAATAAATAAACTGGTTGCAAAGGGGAAAATTATCTCCAGTGCAAACATCAACTGTGTCCTGAATGCCGAAGACACTGCCTCAGGCAGCATAAATACTAGTATCCTGCTTCACAGACACACATGCCTTCATATCTTAGGCTTTAAACCCAAGGGCCAGCTACACCTCCTCAGCATCTAATTTGAAGGAGAACAATTTTTGGACCATAAGTGGATGGGCTGTCAGAGAAAATGTAAAAAGTGCCAGATTGCAAAGTCCATAGTTGTCCTCCTATCTATCACTTTAAGGCGCACTTCTCATAGGCAACAATCAGGGGATGGGGCAAGGCCACACAAGTTAGTCAACCCCAAATTTACCAGCGACGGAGGAGGGAATTTTATCTCTCTGAGGCAACTAGTGGTAGCTAGTATAAAGGGGCCACTGCTTAGATATCTACACCACTCCACCCAACATACCACCACACCAGTGGACGTTCAGTTATTATCATACTCTCTTTCAAGATCACGTACTAGTGATCCTTCAAAAGGGACCATCCAGCCAGTGGCACTACACTAACAGGGAACGGGTGTTTACTCAATGTACTTCCTTATCCCAAAGAAGGATGGTACCTTTTGTGGATTTAAGGCCACCCAATTGGTATATCCTGCTGGACAATTTCCACACAATAACCTTGACACTTGTTGCTCCGACAGAGGGATTATGGCATGTGCTGCTCAAGCGGGGCGGGGGCTTCATACCTCAAGGATATATACTTACACACTGATGCACTCCCCCATCTCCAGAGCCTGTGGTAAGTGGAGGCCACTACCAAATCAAAGTGCTACCCTTCAGAGTCACCATGGTTCCAAGGGTCTTTATCAACTATCTAGCAGTGGTGGCTGCTCATCTTTGCAGTGTGGGCATACACGCCTCTCACATCTTGACGACAGACTAAATGCCCAGCAATTTTTTCGACACACCAGGAAAAGCAAAAAGCTAAATTCTCTAAGCTTTACCTCCAGGTACCCACAGTAAGTAAGTAAGTATATATATATATATATTGCATTCTTGGTGAATCAGTCAAAAACCTATGCCTACGCTTTTCTGCCTTTTACACTTATCCAATACGTAGTGAAAGCAGCAGGTCTCCATGAACCTCGTCCTTGAGACACCAACATTGGCCAGACTTCCCTGGTACTCGGTTTCTGGAAATGTCCATCAGCCCACAGAAGAAGCTTCCCATCATGCCATACATTCTCACAACACAGACTACTATGACCCAAATAGCTCAAGTAAGCAATATCCCACCTGAGCTCTTATAAGTTCGGGGACCCTTGTCTCCCAGGTGTGTATGGCGATCCTGCGAGAGACTCCTAGAACTACTGCTTGCACATTCTATGCTGCCAAGTTGGAAGGATTTGTCCACTCCTGCATCTCCAAGCAGTTATATACTTTTAAATTTGAGGTGCAGGACAACATTCCCTATGTTTTACATTTTAGGAAGATAGGTCTAGCATATACAGCTACACACCTCTATTTAGCAGACATAGCAGCATACATGTGTTTATGCAGTCTCAAAATGGCAATACCCCTTAGACCACCACCAGCACATGTCTGGAACCTTAATGTGGTTCTCACAAGGATTAGGAGTCCACCTTTTGAGCCACTCTACTCGTACAGTTTACAGTTCCTTTTCTGGAAGGTGGCCTTTATAATAGCTATAATATTCACTCAGGCGAGTCAGTGAGTCAGCCTGAGTCTTACTGTTCAAGAACCATTCATTTAATACACAAGGACATTAGTTCTAAAACCAATCTCAAGTTCTTACCTAAGGTAGTCTCATCTTTCTACATTAGACTATTGAGCAGCTTCTGTAGTGCAAAAAGTGTTACGCATTTTAAATGTTAAAAGGGCACATGAACTTTACAGATATAAGCCTTTTGTGTAAGACTAGCTACCTTATTGTTGCTTTTAATTAACAATACAGGGGTCACACAATTTCTAAAGCAGGCACCCCAAGGTGTAATGTCAAATGCATCAAAAACTTGCTATGCTAAGACTAAAAATATACTCCCAGCACCTCTTAGAGCATACACTACCCTTAAAAAGGAGACCCATGGCTTTCGTAGGTAACCTCCTGTTAACTGATCTCTACAAAGCAGCTACTACTTGGTCAATACCACACATGTTCAGAAAGGACTACTGTGTGATATACTAGCTAATCAAGCAGCTATGGTTGGCTAGACTTTATCAAGGACTTTTTTTTAACATCTGTATCACATGCCCGCTAGCTGACGGGAGAAAACTCAAAGCATGTGTATTTACTGCCACTCATGCTACGAACGGAAAATATTACACGAGATAGCAGGAGTATGTAAAGAATATAATCTACAGCAGTACACACGAAAAACAAATATGTACATGGTAACATTTTCCTTTTTTCAGTCCTGACCAGAGGTGTATACTTCATTCGTTTCTACCTAGGCCTCCATATTTTCTTTCTTTTACAGTTCCAGTGTCAATTGCGTAGATTATATAGTCCTGATAATTTTGCTAACATTAATCACCGGGGTGAAAAGTCAACAGTTATTGCCAGACTGCTGCTGTTTAATTAAAAAGAAATATAATTTTCTGATTAACAAAGACCTGGAAAAGCTGGACCTAAAAAATCTTAGTTAGGTGTTGAAATGAGAACTAATTTTTAAACTTTTTTTTAAAAAACGCACAAATTCACCACTGACAGTTTACTGCACTCGCTATAAATTGTGCCTCTGCCATGCACTGCTTATGACCTCACATTACATCACTCATGACATCACTTATGACACTATGGTTCAATAATGCATCGAGTGTACATGTCTGGGTGCAATGCATGGAAACAGCGTAAGTCCTGGAGGCAAGTGTGGTTCTACATGTTGAAGGCAGTATAGCGCACAGTTTACAAATCATTAACGTTGGGGGACAAACTATTACTCAATGTTAAACCGGGTAAAGGCTGAGCACATCTGACATGGATTGCAGAAGTATGTTTTTAAGTAGGTTGTGGCTTAAAGCCAATGTTTGTTTAAAAAACAGTCTGTGGGAAAGGCCCGAGCTTCTATTGACAGATTATCCACCAGTAGTTTTAAAAGTAGGCAAATTCTATGTAGCAAGGACATTTGTAAATTGTGGATATTTTCAGAACTTCGCTGAAGATTGATCCATGGCAGATTGTTGTACAGAATGTAGATGTGTCTCCCTTACAGATGGTTTATCATACACCGGCATTGTAAACATGGCTCTAACACTGTACACCATTGTGCTCCTCAGGAATATATGCAGTGAATTTTACCAAACTACAGAGGATTGTCCAAAGGGCCATTTCAGTGGCAAATACACACCTGTCAACTGCTTCACTTACAATTGCAGGACATGTGAAGTCTGTAAGAGGGTAATGAGGGAGAGGTGTGGCGCAGCAGCCAGAGCAGATGACTCCAGAGCACGGGCCCACACTTCCATCCTCGGCGCCAGCTCTGCATCATGTGACTCTGGGCAATAGCTTACTTAATCTCCCCAATGGCCCCCAGCGCCTTGAAACCTTTAGGGGTGATATGTTCGCGCTTCACAAATATGGATTATTATTTTATATGTTAAGTTGAATGGAGTACAAACTCTTTTTGGAGAAGGTCAAGGGTTAAATAGTGGAGATCCCATTAAAATGTTTGTTAGATAGGTGATTGGCAGATGGTTAAGCCCATTATCAAATAACTGGTAAAGAGAAAATTGGCCACAGGTGTAGCGTACTCAAGTTCTTCGAGTCAATAAATCCTATTGGAAGCCATCACAATGACTGAATAAGGTATTCAGTGATGTGATCAACGCCATTTCAGATGTGATCACGGATGGTGGCTCAGTGGATTAATACATCCACTGCAGGGGTCTTTGTTCGACCTATTGATCACGGGTTAAAATCCCGGCAGGCCCTCTCAGCCTTTCATCCTTTCGGAGATCGATAAAATGAGTACCATTGAGTTGGGTAACAATAAACATCTGTTATTCAGCGACAAGATGCCCCTTTGGGGGTGAAAGTACGCTTTACAAATACACATGTTATGTCATTTAACATGTAATGAGTGAGGCAATGTGAGACTGTAAGCTGTGCATGGCAGGGGCGCAAGTCATAGTTAGCTCCATATACTAAAACTGATGCTTTCAGTGTTTTCTTAATCTTTAAATGCTTCATTTTATCTCACCCATTTATGTCACTTTAATCTTGGGTATTTTCAGTGAGTTTTTTTTTTTTATAAAGCAAGCCCAGATTTTAGAACAGAGGTCTTCAAACTTTAGTCAGCCGAGCCCCGCCCATCTAAACCTTTTTACACGTCGAGCCCCCCCCACCGCCACTACCACCTGACAAAAAAGATCTGGAAGCTGGCACTCTGCATCATTGATGGCCATTCCCTCCTGCGGAGCCCAGGTTGTATCGGCCAAATAATATTAAATAAAGTAGGAGCGTTTAGTAAACTGAAGTTTTTGTAGTGCATGTGCTTATTCTAAAGTTCAAATGAAAAGTCTCTAAGAAAAAATGAGCACAAAAAATCACACTGGTGATTTATTTTTCACATAAAACACAAAATGTAGGATAGATTAGCAAAAACACTCATACAACACAGGTGTGGGAGTGCATGTTATTCTCCACAGAGACAATGTGTGGATGGATTCTTGCTTCTGCCATCCTTAGGTTGTGCTCCACTTCCAGTCTTGTGCAGTGCCTGGAAACAGGGAGTGCTCACAATATTTTGCAATATATTTGTTGTAGTTTTATATAGGGCGAACATGACCTAAAGGTATTGAAGCACTTTACAGGAGCATCTTTAACATTACACAAGCACACATTCATTTTTTGTAAGCACAGGGAGATTCAGTGATTTGCCCAGAATCACAGGATGTTGAGCAGACATCAAGAATTGAACCTGGGTTCCAAGCTCTACAGTCATCAGCTCCGGCTGTTGTGCCACATCCTTGCCCCTAAACAAGATATCAGAAAAAGAAGTTCCACAAATCATGCTTTCTGACACAATTGAAAAATCCATGATTATGTGGAGTATGGTGGCCAGGTGTTGCCATGTCAGCAGGAGGCCAGCCGCAGTTTTCCAAGAAGGCCTAGGGGACATTTACATCATACACATTTGATAAGTGATTAAAGAGGATATATACATCTGTATTCTCTAGCAGCATCAAGAGTCAATTTGTTAGCATAGTTGGCTTATAAAGAAGATCGCCTTCCAAAGCTTCAGAAATAACTGCACAAGAGAACATTTAAATTTGGTCTACGAAAGAAGCGAGGACAGATGGTAAACACACATCACAATATTTTTTATATTTGACTTGTGGACTCAGCTCTAGGGATTGGAACATGTTAAACAAGCACCCGAGACTTTAATCAAGGTCAAATTCATTTTTTATATGTCACTGGTAATTAAGTGATTTTACCCAGGATCACACGATGTTGAGCCGAACCCACGACTCGAACTGGGTCCCCCCAGAACCAAAGGCAGCACCTATCGCATTAATGCCAAATCCACTCCTCCTTGGAATATCCAACGTTCGTACTAGTATTGGGACGAAGGGGAAAGGAGCGAGGCTTTAAAAAAATAATACAAAAGGCTCTTCACTCTTACCTGCCAGAGAATGGAATCTTTAGGAAGGATGTAACCGCTGTAAACTCCTTGCAGTGAAAACGTGAAAAGAAAAAACGTGGGAAGCAACATGTGGCGCAACTAGACAGAACTTGGGTGGGGGTTGACCAAGATTCCCAGGCAGGGCTGGCCCTAACACTGATCGCACACGTGAGAGGGACAGGTGAGTGAAGTGTCGCATGAGCAGGGTGAGTAGTGTGCTTGTGTGACTGCAGGGTGAGGTACAGGGTGAACTCGTGTGACTGCAGGGTAAGGTACAGGGGAAACAGCGCAAGAGTATTTTGAGTGCAGAGTGATCACTGTGAGTGCAGAGTGTGCGGTGTGCTCATGTGACCGCAGGGTAAGTGGAGGGAGAACGGTGTAAGTTCATGGTGAGTGGCATAAGTGCAGTGTGGTCACTGTGAGTACAGGATGAGAGGGTGGGTTGAGTGCATAGTGATCAGTGCGAGTACATTGTGATCCCTGTGAGTGCAGGGTGAGTGTGAAAGTGAAAGACGAGAATGAGGAGTGAGTTGTCTGAATGCAGGGTGCATTCCCAGACACAGTTGAAGTTACTCAGCATGTTATTGAGGTTTGGCATAGGGTTTCAGGTATAAGTTAAACTATTGCTTTTATGGCATTATTCAAGGTCCAGGGATCGAGGGTGGAGGAAATAAATATTGTGCTCATCCTGCAATAAACTTCCAGTCTTGCGATTAGGGTTGCCAGCTCAATATATTGATGTCCCAGAAGGTACAAAAGTAAGTAGTCCCCTAAAGCCTATTTTCAGCACTGATCTGTGCACACTTGGAACAGCAAAAATACATAGAAAGCATTTTTAATTGTGTTCTAAGGCTGCCTGAATGATCTATGACTTATAATTAAAGGGAAAAAAGATTGAAACGTCACATCAGAAAGGAATACATACTATTTTATTTATAACCCTATTTAGTGTCAAGACAAGGCCTTTGCAGGCTCTTGAAACAGCACATGGCTGGCATTTTTATTTTGGTAACCCTACTTTATATTCCTTTTCATGAAATGCATTCTCACATTAAGGCAGTAAAATGTAAGGAATAGGCAGAGCGGGGGCACAGGGGGTACTAGAACAAGAAAACAAGCTGTCTCTTTAATAAGTTTATAAAGGTATGTAAATATGCACATGGGGCAGATTTACAAGCCCCTTGCGCCACTTTTGTGTCACTTTTTCCATGTTAAAAGTGACGCAAAAGTGGAGCATGTAATTTCCTTATCTCAGATGGTGTGTCTCTGACATCCCAATATGCCTATCGTGGGTGAAGGGGTTACATTAATTTCTAATATGGCGTTTGTCCTGCTGAAGATATCAGACCAGTATTTCATTATGCGTGGGCAATAACAAGCCATATGCAGAAATGTCGCAGTGTCAGCCTTGCATCTCCAACATTTGTCATCGGGTCGTAGCCCCATGCGATGCAGCTGGATCAGTGTCCTGTAAAAATCTATGTAAAATTTAAATGAATTAATCTCAGTTTGTAATTGGGGGATAATAATTGCACCTGTTCACAACAGAATGCCCATTATTCCTCTGTGAGCAGAGGGTGTAGCTCCATGTTCCAGTCGATCATCACCTTTGGATTCATTATTGGTGCTGAGAACTGCGTAATGTTATATAGTCTAGTGATTAGTTTGCATGGGGATGGGTTCGTTATGGAGTGTTCGAAGGCCTGTAGTGTGGGTGGAGGGCCAGGGAAGGTGTCATGTAATGGTCGGCATGCGGCTCCGATGCGATAGTATGTTAACAATTCGGAAAATTCCTAGTCATTCCTTCAGGTGAAGCTATAAAATTGTCTTCCGGGTACTGGTCTGCAAATGTAACAATGCTCATCTGTCTCAACAGCTCCACCACCCCTTTGTCATCCAGCATGGGTATCTGCGGAATACATGCTAATGGCATCGAGGAGGCGTATAGGGTCTTCAGTTTCCCCATTTTGGTCAACCCCTTCCAAGCCCAGTGTACTGTTTCATTAGTGTTTATTCCCACTATGGGACACTTATGAGGCTGGTATAGAGCCGCAGAGAGAGGGGATGGTGACGCTTGAACCCACGTCACCGCCACGTGAGGTTGAAACTGTGTAGGGTGCAGTCAGTAATGAGCAAATTGAGCTCGAGTGCAATAAGCGTATAGAGTGATATCAGGAGCACCCAGACCCTCCCTGGACTTGCAGGAGCGTCAGTAGTTCCCAAGCCACACAAGGCTGTCTCCCCGCCCTCACCGAGATCATGAGCGATAGCATTGGTTTGAAAAACACTCGTGTGAGGGGCAAAGGTATATTGATAAACATATATAAAAAGGTTGGTAATACTATAATTTTAGCTATGGCAATTCTGCCTGCAAGATAAAGAGGGAGTTTAGCCCACAGTCCTATTTTCTCTTCCAACCACTCCACCACTTTTCCATAATTCATCCTCCAAATCTCCTGTATGTTACTGCTTAGCCAGATCCCCAGGTAGCATACCGGCACATCTGCCCATTTGAGGGGGAACTCTATAGCGAATGTTAACGTGTGCTCAGTGTGGGGGGGGGGGGGGAGGGGGGGGTGTCGGGTGTTATCTCTGACTTAGTCCAGTTGATATGTACTCCAGACAGCCCCCCAAACATTTGTATCTAGCGTAATATTGGGTGTAAAGAGTAGAGGCGAGAGGGGGCAGTCCTGTCGCGTGCCTCTCCTGATCCAAAAAGGGGAAGAAGTTTGTCAATTTAACTGGATCCTGGCTGTTGGTTCTGCGTACAAAACTTGGATTTGTTCAATAAAAGTCTGACTTAGTCCCAGTCTGGCTAATATTAGTAAATAAATATGACCACTCTAAAGAGTCAAAAGCCTTGGTTGCATCTAGGAACACCGCACCTGCTTGTGTTTGTGGGTTCAAATAATATAATACAGCACAGAATGTTCTTCGATTGTGTGCAGTAGATATAACAGGGATACATCCCGACTGATTCAGGTGTGCAATTAACAGGAGCAGAAGCTGTAGTCGATTAGCTAATAATTAGACATCGATTTTTGGGTCTAAATTTATTAGCGATAGGGGCCTGTAAGAGTCTCTCTCATTAGAGGGCTTGTTTAGTTTTAATAAGGATGGTATAGTTGCCTCCCGCATAGTTGGAGGTAGTGACCCGGTCTAGAGCCCTCTTGTAGACCGTTAATAGGTGGGGGGGGGGGGGGCAATATATCAGCGCAACATTTATAGAAGGCTGCGGGGGGGGGGGAGGGGGGTCGGGTGTTATCTCTGACTTAGTCCAGTTGATATGTACTCCAGACAGCCCCCCAAACATTTGTATCTAGCGTAATATTGGGTGTAAATTGCTTACTGGTTTCTTTTATACAATATGTAATCTGCATAAAGCGAGATGATCAGTCCTCTTGTGGAAAATCCTACATGATGTTTTCTGATTCTAACTGCTAGTGGCTTCATTGCAATAGCAAAGAGTAGACGCGAGAGGGGGCAGTCCTGTCGCGTGCCTCTCCTGATCCGAAAAGGGGAAGAAGTTTGTCAATTTAACTGGATCCTGGCTGTTGGTTCTGCGTACAAAACTTGGATTTGTTTAATAAAAGTCTGACTTAGTCCCAGTCTGGCTAATATTAGTAAATAAATATGACCACTCTAAAGAGTCAAAAGCCTTGGTTGCATCTAGGAACACCGCACCTGCTTGTGTTTGTGGGTTCAAATAATATAATACAGCACAGAATGTTCTTCGATTGTGTGCAGTAGATATAACAGGGATACATCCCGACTGATCCAGGTGTGCAATTAACAGGAGCAGAAGCTGTAGTCGATTAGCTAATAATTAGACATCGATTTTTGGGTCTAAATTTATTAGCGATAGGGGCCTGTAAGAGTCTCTCTCATTAGAGGGCTTGTTTAGTTTTAATAAGGATGGTATAGTTGCCTCCCGCATAGTTGGAGGTAGTGACCCGGTCTAGAGCCCTCTTGTAGACCGTTAATAGGTGGGGGGGGGGGCAATATATCAGCGCAACATTTATAGAAGGCTGCTGACGGGCCATCCGTACTAGGTGCTTTATCAGCCGGCAGACTGTTTATTACCTGAACAATGTCAGCCAACGTAAAGGGTAGGTTTAAAAATTCTCTGTGGGCTTTGCGCAGCCATAGTAATTCAATAGAGTCAAGGCTGGCCTGTAGGTCCTCTCGCGCCGAGAGTGAGAGGAGGATTATAGAATTGAATAAAACTGGAGGAATGAGTCCTTTATATTTTGCGGGTTGTGTCCATCATCTAGGAGTTCAGTGACGTATGTGGTACTATGGGCCGTGCGAAGTGTATTCGCCAACATCCTTCCTGGCCCGTCTCCCTCCCCATATCTCCTAGCCTGCGCGTATTTGCCAAGAAATTTCACTTCCCCCAGTGCCTCTTCTTCATACTCAACTACCTTTTCCATCATCGTTGCAAGCAGGGTCTCTCTTTCTGAGGCATACTACTGATGTTCGAGGTCTCCTATTTCGGTTTCGAGCTTGGCTAGGGATTGTTGTATGGATTTTAGAACTCCCGCCTGCCTGGCTATACATTTCCCTCTGATAACTACTTTGAACGCCTCCCAGAGTGATGCATATGAGGATACCAAGCCCAGATTTATTTCAAAGTATTCCTCAATGTCCTTCCTAATCTCTTCCCTGAAAACTGCATCCAACAAAGCGTTTAGGACAAGATTCCAACTAAATATCAGTTTTTGCTCACCCTGGACCTCTATTTGTACGTAGCAAGGTGCATGACCAGATAGCGTTCGTGGGCGAGGTTGCAAGTTCCTCCGAGACTAGCCAGTAATATAACCTGGACCAGGCACTGTGCTGCGTTGTGATGCACGTTCCTTCAAGAGTCTCGGCTATCTAGCCAGCCAAATGTCTATCAGTTTCCCCTCTGCAATTATACTGTTCAGGGAAGCTCCAGATTTAGGGTGCAGTCTCCGAGAGGCTTCCAATCTGTCCATGTCATTGTTACGGATGACATTGAAGTCCCCTCCCCATATTACTGTGTCTACTCCCAAAGTAATGATATTAGCCTAGATATTTTGAAAAAAGTTGGGGCAATCTACATTGGGTCCATATATTGCAGCCATTGCTATGCACAGTTGGCCCAACACGCCCAACAGGATGACGTATCTACCTTCTGAATCTGTGTGAGAGTGATATGGTCAATTTCAAACCACTGCGAATCAGGATAGAAACCCACAAGCATTGTTGGAGAAGATACAGGAATATATGTTACCCCATCTTTTGTGTTGCAATTTAAGTGTGGAAGAACTGTGCATGTGCGCTCCCTGTACCAAACATGGTGGACAGGTCAGCTCCAAAAAGTTCTTGTAACAGCTCTTCCACATATGTCTCCATTTTTAGGTCTCGCCTGGGAGTGGCAGGGCAGAGCCCTGCCCTGCCTCTGTGAGAGATCTTGTAAATACAAGATTTGTATTGGGTAGCTGACTTCCCAATGGAAAGGAGTGTTTTGGGTGCCATCCTGTCCGTTTTTTGGACAGCCCCTCCAGACACCATGGCCTGGTTTGCGGCTGTCGTGAAGACTTCTCTTATCGGCTTGTTTATTTTAACAAGCAGATAAGAAAATTCTTCAGTACAGCCCTGAAGTAGGCACGGAGCTGAGAGGCGCACAGGGTCACATGAAGGACAGTTGATCCCGGCACACTGTGTGTTTTCCTACCGAGGCACATTTAACAAACCCCGCACATCCTCAGTAGCCAGCTTGTTAAGTTACAGCCAGGACGGTTATTTTTAAAAACTAGGTGTTTTACAAAATCGTTCTAGAATTGGAAAATGATCCTGCTCTTGCATCTTAAAAAGGCATAATGCACAAAGAATTTCAAAAGACATGTAAAACCAGCCTCCTTTATCGAGCCCCCTGAAGCTTTTCTTCAAGCCGTTAGCTCTGGGAATTGTGTGCGTGTGTGTGTGTGCGTGAATGCGTTCTACAGCAGCCAGTGTTTTTGACCTCTGTAAGACGCAGGTTGGGAAAAGAAAGACAGCTGCATGCGCCATCTCGCTCTTTGTAGCTCCCGCTCATGAGTTGGATTTTCCAGCATTTGACCCCTGCTCTGCACGGGCTGCTGTCCAGAAAGGTCCCGCCTCAATGTGGAGTGTTGCGCCTACCACCCGCTGTAAACTGCCCAGGAAGAGAAGAGGCTGGTCCCAAAATTGCATCCTACCAAAGGGTGCTTGGGCTGAATGGAACTGCCCAGCACACCGAGTAAACATACACCAGAGAGAACCCCGTCCCCTCAAGTGCCAGTACTGTAAGCTTTTCATTACATGCTCAAGGAAACTTATCTCACTCTTACTGGGGCAGGCTCTGCTATGAAACCGGCTGTGCACGGGCACAGCATGGAAGACATGCCTATTGTCCCTTGTGACTTTCCCACACGGCTCACTGAGGACGTCTCTTGGGCTTTTCTCTGCAGAGTTCATCACAAGATCTGACAGTGTGGGGCCAAGAGGAAACGATTCCATATCTAATCCTGCCTCAATTAGCTGGCCTCCTTGAAGGATTGTCGCGGCAGTCGATTGTCCCCTGGAGGGTCAGCCTTGCTGATGTTACAGGGAGTATTGTGTGTACCTTTTATTACTGGTATACCTTTTAACATTGTAGCTTGTTTAGTCAATTAGCAGTTTGAGGAAGGCAAGCTCATGTTCAGCTATAAGGTTGCACCCTACAGAAGCCGCTCTCTGCAATATCCGCGCGCTCACGCCCCCCTGCTCTCTTGCGCCACGCAGACCACCATACCACAAGTTGCCTTCTCTCCCCTTCTTACAGCATCGTGCACCACACAACCCAGTGTTTCCCCACATTGCCGAACTGGTACCTCTAACCCCGCCCGTGTGCAAATCACTCTTGCCCTTCATCTGTGGCCGTCACGCCCCACAGTGCCCCGCCCCGCAACTCTATCCCCCACCCCCATGCCTAGGAACGCCCAGTGCACTCCAACCTACTCGACCCTCTTCACTCTTATCTGCAGAAAACCTCATCCTGGTCAGCTTGGCACCCGCCCGAACATTGCAACCACATTGCAACCAGACCCTTTGCTGCTTTTACCTAAGCCACCAAAACAGCAGCCTCCATGCCCCTCCCTTCTCGCTGCACCACCACTCAAGCGCCCAGTCTACCTCTACCCGCCTCCAACATTAACGCGTCCTTTAAACCCCCCCCCCCCCCCCCCGGTTCCGTCCCCCCATTCCTCTTTCTAAGTACTCCGAGACTAATCATCAGGCAGGATCACAAAATGTTGAACCACGCCGAGATCAAAACTTCACCGACCCAAATTTATACCCGGATGTCCCCCCACTCCAGCTCTTCGTGGGCACCCAACCTCTTGCATGCAACCATCCATAGCACCTTAATCTCGGCTGTGCCATCCCCAGGTGTCTTCGCACACCCCCCATCCCCCCGCCTTGCCAACGCCAAACAAACCACACAGCAACCCGCCTGCACCTATCCTCTGGAACCAACATCACCATGCCCACACCAATCCCCTCGTATGCTCAACCAAGCTCCAAGCTGTGGCAAGCCCCACAACTCGTCCCCCACCCCATAACGAGGTCTTCCCCACACAGATATCCTGTAATCCTGTCCGCCCTCCAAGAAATAAACTCAATAAGCTATTGGTATTATAAATGACAACGTGCTTTTTTTCTTTCTAAAACATAAGTAAAAGGCATTGTCATTTACAATGCGAGAGTTTAAGCTATTGGCATTGTAAATGACAATGCCATTTATTTATCGGTTTTCAAAACCCACACATAGCTAAAAAGTGTGTCATTTACAATGCCAAAAGCTCAAACTTTTGCATATGCGAGACCTATTGCATTGCAAATGCTGGTTATTGCAGTGGTCTTAGGTATGCTCGTGATACGGAGGTTATTGCGGCGTGACCGGGCTTCAAGGTCATCATTTTTTGCTCTGATGATAGTTAGTACTTTGTCCATTTGTAGTTCTCCGACGTGCGTTCTCAAGCTGGTCTAGTCTCATGGACGTCGACTTTCCTTTTTTACCAGGTCTAGCTGGGAGGTAAGTTTGTCTAACTTATTGTCTATCGTTTTGAGACTTGATTTTATCTCTAGCAGTAGGGCCCTTAGATCTTCATTCTGACCTTCTGCCTCTTCACTACATGCCTGCTCCATCTCTGGGTCATTCACGGCGTCCTTTACCCTGGTGGCGCGTTTGCTGTCAAACGTTAATCTGGGTTGTTTGGTATTGTGTTTTCCCATGTTGATTAGTATGATCTGCCCGGCTTAGTTGAGGCACCTTAAGATCTTGATCCCCTCACTGTATTTCTGCTGATGGGAGGGTGTTGATCTTCCAAATTGATGGAGTGCAATACTGATAGCCGTTTTTTGTGGCCCCTTGGATGGTTATTTCTTTTGCATGATGATCAAGGACTGTCTCTGGCTGCGAATTATGGACCCTCGATACCCTGCAGCTCGATAGCCAAGCTTCACTTGTGAGGGGCTTTCTATTTCCCCTCTGTCGTCTAAATGACCACAAGTTTACCTCTGGGAGGGCTTGTTTCGCGCCTGTGTACCGCAGTTAGGCTTCCCAGTTTCAAATTGATGCTTTTGGGGCCCTATTGACGCAGCACGCCCCACATGCCCTCAGTCAGGCCAGTTTCCGTGCCAGGGTGGTCTACTGCATGTCTACTGTTGCCGCCGGGAAAGGGGGGGGGCTCTAGATCATGGCAAGGGCTTCAGAGCGGGTCACGTTTCATCTTCGCTTCAGCACTTTATTTTGGCTTGCCTCACCGCTTTCCAGGGGTCCCTCCGTGTTTCTGCTTAGCCACCACTGACCCGTCTTTCCTTTATCAGCACTGGGCGGAGGGCTTATTGCAGTGGTCGATAAGGCGAGCAGCAGCGGTGTAGGTCTCCTTATCCTCGGGGGCAGTGCAGGAGGTTTCTCCACATGCCAAGCCAGGCGTGTGGATAGGCTGCAGTCCGCGGGGCTCTCGTGCCACAGGTCGGGCCCCCAGCGCCCACACAGTGCTCCCTCTCAGCCACCGCGTTAACCCTTGAGTCTAATGCGCTGGGTTGCAGGTGAATTAATGCATTCCATGGGGTGTGCGGCAGCAGCGTAGGTCCCGAAATCCACTGGGGGGGTGGGGCAGCGCAGGATGTGCCACCACGTACCTTGGCGTGAAGATGCATTGAAGGCCACGGGACTCACACCACAGGTCGGGCTCAGAGTGCTCCTCTCTTAGCAAACGCCGCTCAGTCTACCCTTAACTCCACTGCTCTGGGCCGCAGGACGCGGCAGACAAGGTGAGCTGGGCAAGCGCAGGCCCCAAGGTCTTCTGAGTGGGGCAGCGCTGAATGTGTCCACATACCACGGCGGGCAGACGTAGGCCTCAGGGTCTCACTCGCCACAGGCCGGGGCCCAGGCCGCGTGCCTGCCCACAGGCCCTAAACAGGAATCGCTTATGGTTGGCACGTGCGGTTATCACCGCGGGGGTATGAATGCACTCTTCTGCCCCCACAATCGGCAAGGTGTTCTTTGCCCTAGCACCGCCATGGGGCCACAGCATGGGTCCCCAGTGGCTCACCAGGCTCCACACAGCACCATACGTTGCCACTGTGTCACTAGGCCTCGCTATGTCCGCTGGCAGACATGGTGCAATGCGATATCACAGATGCCCCATTTTGGTTACATCTGGGTCCCCCCATCCGTCCCCAAACTTGTGCTGCCGTTTTATGTTGCAGATAGCTTCTCCAAGCACAGGATTATGATTGGATAGTGGCATGGCCGGTAGAGCCCTCTCACAGGGCGGCCATCTTACAGCTCGGCCACGCCTCTGAGTTACTTTAACCACAAAAATGCCCAAGGGTCAGGGTGTTCCCACCCGGGCCCCCTTAAGCCCTTTTTTAAAAAACGTTTTTTGGATACAGGAAAGAGTCCAGAAGTCCTGTAATGGCAGCAGCATGATTTTCTTCATAATTGCGCCAACCCACTCAGATCGCCAAGTACCATGGCCGACAGGAGAAAGAGCACCCGTAGCTAATTAGGAGGCCCCATTTTTATTTATTTATGGTACTGCAGGGCTCTCACTGGTCCCCGCAGATATAATTAATCGCCAATTGCTTAAAAATGAATTTACACCAAAAAACAAAAATCGGGCTTAGCGAGTATAATTCAAACTTTGAGCAAAAGTTGGTGTAATTTTGTTCATACTTTTTCTGTATTGGAGAGCAAGTTTCCTATGGGAACTAAAATGGATAAATCAATGTTTTGAGACCCCACCCCTTTTTCTTGGCGCCCCGCCTGACACATTAGCTCAGCTTAGACGCAGCCATATGCACATCAGCCTTGACCCTGCTCCAGTAGGAAGAGTGCAACCAGAGCCGCAAAGCCAGATCATCTCTTAACCAGAACCCAAGCAACCCAAGACCAGTTTTGGCCTAGTTGGACCTCTTCGGTTAGGTGCAGCTTGGATCCCAGTATCACTGTGAGCATGGGACCCACATCTGGGGACATGATTGGCCACTTAGGGCTTTACATCACACAGAAAAGATGATGGGAGAAATGCTTGCAAATAGCAGTTCAGGCTGAACTGTTACTGTTGGACCAGGATCAAAGCTGATTTGTACATGGCTGGGTCTAATCTGAGATGGCAAAATGGTAAGAAAAACGATGGACTGCGATGTGGCCCAGAGTAATTACCCGTGGCTAAGACTAATTTAACCATTCCATCCACGTTTTTTGTATTCCTTGTAACTATTACCAATTCAATTTTAGTTTTCTTCTTGAAGAACAAGGAATATGAGTAGTCACTCGCTGAGTAAAGCCAAATATTTAAGATCCTTCAAGAATAGCTTGTACTAGTTTGTATTTTTAATGACACCTTACAGAGCCACTGTCCTTGACATGAAACATCCAAACAGAGAAATGGCTTTACAGTTGGCAGTGATGTGGTCTCACCTGTAGGTCGTCGTACAGGCTGCCGCTTAGGTACATGTCCCGCAGCGGCATATCAGGAAGCTTGGCATGGATGAAAGTGCGCAGCTCGGCACAGATGTCCACAGCAGCTTGCTTGGCAAGGGCCTGCTCACCCGCTGGGATGGCCACATGCTGGCGGTAGTAGGCAAAGAGCTTCTCCTGCATGGACAGACGCAGACGAGCCTTTTTCATATCTACTTGGACTTTTCTGCCCGAGGGTGTGGTTCGGAGAGTTTCTGTTGGAAGAGAAAAGACAGTGAGAAAAGGAGGGACACATGAGGAACAGAAAAGAGCATTAAGGAATGGGAGAATGGATGATTAAGAGACAGGAAAGGAAACAAGGGAAAGGAAATGAAGCAAGAAGGGAGTGAGAATGGAAAAAGGGGGGCGGGGAAACAGGAAAAGATGAGTGAACGATGAACAAAGCATCACAGAAAAGGAAAAAAGGTTTCCTGATGAAATGACGTGGGAAAAAAAAAGTTTAAAAAAAAAGGTGAGTCAAGAGAAATAAAGTGAAACAAAAGATTACATGGTAGGGGACAAAGGGCGCTGTATTGGTATTTATGCAGCACTTTCTTACCCAATTTAAAGCCAAAGCATTTTGAAAAGCCGAGCAGTAACTACTCTATTTCAATCATTTACATAGCCATTGGATCCAAAAAAGAGATGGTGAAGCATCATAGTGCCTGGTTGAAAGTGTTGGCTGTAGTTCAGACCTTTCAGGGTCATTAAAGGGTAAGGTGCCTGAGGGTTGGAGATGTCATGTAATCAAGCTTTGCTTACCTAAGCACAGGGAGCGTGCCTTGGTCATCACATTGCTATGAAGCGAAAGGAGAACACAAGGTCTTCAGAAGCTTGCAAACCTAAGCAGAGAATTAGCGTCCACTTGTTTTTCCTTTTTGGGGGGGGGGGGGGGGGGGGGGGGGAGTAAGGTGGGTTGATCAATAGTAGAGTTATTCTGTATCAGCCAGTCCTCTTTTGGAAGTAGCACTTGAGTTTTAACTACAAGAAGATTGGATCCATTATGGGCATCAATCAGCTTGTGAAGCAAAAAGCTTTGTACAAGATTCTTCTAGCCATAGACTTGTGGTCCATATTCACAGCAAAATCCATTACTTATGTAGAGGTGTCTGGAGATTGTCCGCTTTCCTAAAGGTGGACCAAGGTGAGGTCTAATTTATTCCAAGCTCTTCGAATGGAAACCTAGTTTCTGGGAAGTTGAGCTTCAGGATATTATGCAACATTAAAAAACAAGCATGTGCAATGCAATAGGTCTCGCATTATGAAAGTTTGAGCTATTGGTCTTGTAAATGACAATTTTTTTATTTATGTGTTGGTTTTGAAAATAGCTAAATTAATAGCTTTGTCATTTACAATGCCAATAGTTATAACTTTCGCAAATTTGACACCTATAGCATTTGTAATGCAACATGTTTTGTATTTACGTGAGTTAGATGTATTGATATTACAAATAACAATGGCTTTTAATTTTTTTAAATAATTAATACTTAAATAAAAGTGATTGTAATTTATAATGGCAATAGCTTACACTTTTGTAAATAACTTTTGTGAAGAATATGTTCAGTGTATTTTATTGTGATGAAAATCCAAGAACAGAAGTGAAATATTAACATCTTTTTGTGACATTTGTAATAAAGCTTGAAACATTGAGAGAACATATTTGAACCAGTTGTCATTGAATGGTTTCACAGATTGATGCTGTGATGGTGCGGAGTGATAATGTGGTGGGCTGACGTAAGGACGATCGCTGTGCTACAGAATGCCATTGATGGATTACTCTGTCTGCAGCAACAGGGCCACAATTGATGGTTGTAGGGACAAATCGGAGCCCCAAGCTGGTACCGCCCAAAGGTGCCAGCTAGTTTTATTCTAGCACCTGGCACCCTTTAGAACAATTCATTTATTAAAGTATTATTATTCTTAATCATCAGAATGACAACCACAAGCGCAGTGAAAAGACTTGCCGCATGTGCTGTTAAGGATGTAACAAAGACCCTGCAGCCGCTATGGACAGGGTGGTCACCCTTCAGCACCCTATGCCCTTCTTAGCCGAAAGTCTCTGCGGATCTGAAAAATGCACGAATTTCAACAGCCTCTTAATCCATTTCAAATGATAGTTTTTCAGTTTTAAATGTTATCAGTGGTTATGCTGTATCAGATGATACCAAGTAGCTGACTAGGGCACCATCAGCAGGGGGCGCCAGTCTGGCCCCTATAAGCAGTAATTGTTAACAACGGTTTCATAAGGGAAAGCCTAGTGAGGGTTGACCTAGGGTGACATAAATCCTAGCACCAGTAGTTTTAGCATGTAAACTTGAAGGCTTCAAAGATTTCTGGAAGTGGACACAGGTAAATTTTGAAATGCAAAGGGCGATCATAGTCCGGCGGGGGAGACACACACACACACAACCTGGTCTTGTAGAGTTTATCTATTCTGCGTACCATTTCTTTAGTGCAGAAATGTCTTATGGAGAGTACAATGCATATGCAAAGTTTTGGTTAATCAGTTTAGGGGTTGTTGCCACTTCTTCTCAATTGGAATTGAGAATTTAAGCTTTTGCAATGAAATGAGCAGTTAACAGATTGCAAAGCACCGGAGAGTGGCTTACGGAACGTGAGAGGATTTTTAATAGACCATTAATATGATCTGGATCATCCAAAAAGTAGCCGGACCTCTTGGCTTTCTTGATCACCTCTATATTCTTTCTGCAATTGATTCTAATGCTTATGTGACAAATTCATTTCCACTTTCTCTCAAAGTTTCGAGTTGTGTTTTTTTATGGGGGGGGGGGGGGATAATTTTATATCTAAGTTGAGCCAGCCTTCTAATTGTGCTGTCAATATTGGTAGGCTTGGAGGCGGAACCATTGTGTTGAGCATCGCAGAGTCGACTAGCAGACAGCAGTACAAAATGCATCCAAGTTTTTTCCATGGTTTAGTCCATGTAGTTGCATAAGCGGGTGGTGGGAAGGTCGTGAGATGAGAATGTTGAATGAGGGTGAAGGGAGATGGGGTAAGAGAAGGAAGGGCTGACACTAAATGAGAGAGAAAGACTGAGCCTGACCCCCCCCCAACTATTGATACCTTAGTCAGTCTATCCCACCTACCTCTATCTCACCACACAAAACATCCTAACTTCTCTTTTGCATTAGATTCATCTGACCATCTTGTCAACTAAACCTGGACTTTTCTGATCTCGATCAATAATTCATCTCCAGCTATCCTCACCTCTCTCAAATGCGGATGAGTTAGTAGGCAGCGTCTGTAGGGACCGGCTAACTCCACTCTTCATATCCTTGTTTAAGGGTCGTGAGGAGGACCCAAGCCAGCTGGGCTCCTCCCAACTCCTCTTGCCTGATGAGTTTGCTCTGCTGGGGCTGGCTGGGGCACTGATTGCACGATCATACATCTGAGGAGGAAAAAGGGCATAGGCGACTGTTAGTGCAATAATTCAAAGTCATGCGTGTAGGTGCACCTACAATGTGTCTTTACTGCTTTATTTCCAATCTGTACCTAACAGATGTCCACAGCTCGATTCAGCAGCTCAATTTATCAAAAATTACATAGAACTCAGGGGGACCTACGTGTATTTCTAGACAGTTGGGGGACACCATTGCCAAACGTCAGGAAGTGATAATTATATAGCAAGTACCCCAAATTGGATGTAGTTGTTAAGACTCAGTGCACCAAAGGCTTGAACCTGAACTGAGACCAAGTATTAACAGGTGCTAAAATGACAAAACAAATAATACAATAATGATACAGACTGTGCTGCACTACACTGCAAAACATGCCTTTTTTATGCATAATTGTCCGCCCTGTTGCATAAATCCAGTGGCCCCTAGTCCTAGGGTAAAGCCTTTGCTATAGTTTGCAAGAGATGTTCAAGTCATGCGGCCTTTCACCAAACCCTTGTTAGCTATGACAAACTGTTGGTTATACTTTACTAATAACCCATACAGATACATGAACAGTTTAGTGTTCGCGATTTTTGTCTAGGGTGTCTGTTCCTTGGCTAGACAGCTTTTGGTTAATTCAACTAACCAGCTCTCCTCTCCAGAAGGCCTATGTTCCCACTAAGACAGCAGCTGAGAGCCCATGGATGAAGAGATATGCTCTAGATTTTTTAACCAGTTCAAACCAGTACTCTCCTAGGAAAAACACCCTTTACATAAACCTCAACAGGGATGTGTACCAACCCCCTAATCAACCCCAATGTGCAGTCATAACAAGCATTTACAATGCAATGGTTTCGCCTTTGGAAAAGTTAGAGTTATTGGCATTGCTCATGACATTTCTTTTTTTTTTACTTATAAATAAATGGCATTGTTATTTATATTGCCAACAGCTCTCACGGCCCACACAGCTCTCTCAGCCCACACAGCCCACAGCCGACACAGCCCACACAGCTCTCAGCCCAACACAGCCCACACAGCTCTCAGCCCAACACAGCCCACACAGCTCTCAGCCCAACACAGCCCACACAGCTCTCCCTTTAAAAAAATCGATGCTCTGCATACATGTTAAACAATCGTCTTACTCCACCACCATTAAGAACAGGTAGCCCTTTCTCACCGTATCATATATCCATTACTGGATTTTTTTGATAAAGGTCGCATGATCATATCTATGGTCAGATATACTTTTATGTAAAGATATATAAAGAGAAAAGAGTTGTAATGTCGGTGCCCAAGCAACTGATAGCCTGCAGTCTGAATCAAGGGCCTTTGAAATTAAAACACTTATGAAAGTAAGTCCAATATTGCTCTGAGCAAAGTCAAAACTCACTTTGTGTATTTTGTAAAGAATGAGTAACAATGGGTCTTGCAGACAACTGAGCATTTGTGTGGCATGTCTAGAGTTGTTATTGCAAATAAGTGTTGCAAGTAGCAATTGATGTGCTTGCTCCTCTCTGGGTGATACCTAAGACAAGTCCCCGGTCAGTAAGCACCAACAGTAACTGACACACAATTGCAAAGGCATCCCTTGTTCAGCCACCCAAACTTGTGAAAATGATTGAATGGCCCACAGGATAGTGTAATCAACAGTAGAAGATGGGTTTTCCATCAGTAGCAAGCTTTGAAAAATCATAAAAACCTTACCAGACCTGCAGGTCTGATTACATGAATAATCTATTCAACCTAACTGTAATGCTCTTGGTCCATAAACTGGTCTCAAATTGTGTGATCTTGGGCAAATATCTTATTTTTACTGAGCCGCCTTGTTCTTCATAGCACATGAGAACACCTTCAAATATGTGCTTTCAATTCAATTCAATTCAATTCAAAAAAATCTTTATTTCGGTAAAAGTTTACCATAAAAGACAATTATATAAAAACAATGTGCTTTCAGAATTTCTCTTATTAGAGGCACTCTTTTTTCTTTGATTTAATAGACTACAATTATGTTCCATGTAAAATTTGTACCTAGCCCACCTACAGGGTACACATGACCCCCGACTCGCCTCTTACTTCACTAATTGAAATGTCATCAGGTCGGTGGCAGGAATGATTTTTCAATTTCTGTTTAAAAACTTCTCACTTTAAATAAATATATTACTAAAACACACAGTTTCCCACTGACATGCAGTCTTACAACGTGCTTTCCGAATAGCAGCGCTTCTGCTCCACATACCAGTCATGTGCGCAACTCACACATAGAGTCTTCATCTAGGCGACCAAGGCGGTTAGTGTTTGGGAGCGCACAGGCAGTTGGACTGTCCAAACTGGTTGGAGACAACTATTCAAACATGTTGTAATGGTCCTAGCGGGGCACCATCCGCTTGGCCATGCAGCTCTAGATTTGATGGAATGTTTGTGTGTTAAACAGCCGAGGTTGCAACCTCTATACAGTAAAATTCGAAACATCAAAAGCGAGCATACAAATACATTGCGACCAGCATTTAACAACAATGAGCTGGTAGTATCGAAGAGTTTTTCGCTTTTCTTGACAATGCGAATTTTTGAAGCGTGGTTGTAAAGTTTAAAAGTACAAACACGTGTATGTAAACGTGAATGTTTATCTTATTTTTAAACATTCCGAGATCCCACTTCTCCTGGTCCAACCCCGCTCTTTCGACCTCAATAAATGTGTATTAACTAAATCTGCGCTAATGCCCTGGGCTGCCCGTATTTCAGCTCTCCCAGTCCGCTGTAATTCCCTGTCTGATAGCCTGAAAGGCCCGCGCCGATTCCAATACACAAACCGCCCAGGGGCTATTACGGGTCCCCGGACTTTTTCCTGTTTGCATGACAAAGACGGAACGGCAAATCCTGCAATTGGGATAGATAATCGCCCCCGTGTCAAATGCTCGCAATCCACATCCTTTCTCTCTCTTCGGAGGGCTCGCTGTCTGTTTGCTCATTCATTTTACTTTACTGGCTCGGGCCTCCAAATCCGTGTTCTCAGTGGGGAAAGAGAAGCCGAATTTCTGTTTGAAAGGACACCATGCGGGGTCTTAAAATAAGTCATGTGTATCCCCCATGCCCCCCTCCTCCGACAGACAGAAACGTAGATTTTAGCCTTTGAAACATACAGGGGAGGCAAACAAGGCAGGTAAACAAAGCAGGGAAGTGAGCCTTCGGCGTCCACCGCCGTCTGGAGGGTCAAAAGGAGGGCTGGTGTGTGTGTGTCTGGGGCACGACACCGGAGCCTGTGAGGAGCACATGTGCACCTCTGTGAAGGAGACACAAAAGGCAATCAGCATACGAAAGAGCGTCTCACGGAGGCCCGTCTGTGCTGATCCAGTAACAGGGACATTGCTATATTGTTCTGAAGGGAAATCTGGATGGACATTTCCGTGCCCACTCGCCCTGTGTAGCTGTAGCCATAATATAAGAATTTCAACAAGTTAGATTTTATATTTACAGCAGTATCTGCTAATTAACCCACAGATTCTAATGAAGGCCTCTGCAGATATAAAAAACAATATCTATACTAATACTTCACGTACCTTCCCTCATCCCCCGGGTCTGCAGGCTCAGGCTCCCGCCCGCCCTCGGCAAGGCGCACCGCAAGACTCGCAAAAGCATCGCAGCCGCCATGCTACTGCTGCTGACATTGACCCGTCTGACAACCGTGCTTCCGCTTCCGCTTCCGGGTAAGTGAGCCGGGAGAGTCACGACACAAACGCTGGGCAAGTCGGGCTTCCCTCCTCCGCTCTGGGGGGGGGGCGGACGGGAGAGGACGAGGGGGGCGGGAAAGGTCACGGACGTCGGAAGGGGGGCGGGAGAGGACGAGGGAGGCGGGAGATTATTATAAGGAGACCCGAGCAGCAAGGGAGGTGCCGGCAATGCCGGAACAGACTCGGGGGCGTTCCCGGCGTCGCGTGACGTCGGCAAAAGCCAAAGAATGTCGGGAACGCCCCCGTGTCTGGTCCGGCATTGACGGACAGGCCCCTCGTCCAATGGCAAGGCTCCGTTTACGGAGCCAGCCAATCAATGACGAGGGCCGAACAAAAGCCACACTACAGTTCTCAACAGGATTTCGCCTGCGCCGAAAAGATGCGCAGAGCGCATCTTTGGCGAGGCGAAACCTAAAAAGGAAGGTGTAGCATAGTCCTAAAAAGGCCACCCAATTGTGCAATATTTCTTTTAGCAAGCATGAACCCTATGGTAGCCCACTGAGTCTGATGAGTGTTCAGGTCAGTGGGTGTCACTTTAAATTTTAGTAAACAACACACGCACATCCACGTAGTCGCGGGAGCAGGACATAGAGTAGCAACCAGCCCGAAGGGATAGAGCGACGAACGCCGAGGTAGCGAGGAAAGAACACATTTATCACACACCGGGTAAGAACGAAGCTTTGAACATCGTGTACTTGTACACGTTCGATTAATACAAAACGAGTGATTTACCGAAGTTTTTCTGTCCCCCTTACAGTTTGAAAGAATTATTAAAGGTTAGTGTAATACGCGCATTCTTTAAGTCAACAGGGCTATAAGGTATTTACATACGTGTGGTTTACAAACAAAGGTTCTTTTGCGTTTTTCACATTTTTTAATAGGCATACACTGTTAAAAGAGCACGACACAATGGGTACCAGCAAGTACATATATACATGTTTAATTTAACCTTAGTATGCATGCATGTGGTAAAAGACCAAGTACTCAACATGATGTATTATATTTTCAGACAAAGTTATCCCCTGATGCAGAGCAGATGCTTGAAATGCATTGGGACTTAGCATAAAAATATGAAATCAAATGTATAAAATATGGAATATGAAATATATTGATTGAAAAACTCGCTACAAAGCAAACGTTTGGAAATGATAACATTTACAAACAGAGGTTTGAAACAAAGGAGTAATAATTGAATGAAAGAAAAAAAGGAGTATACAGAGAAGCACATAATGTAAGTAGGGGATATACATACCAATACTTTGCCGTTATGGATTCAATAGCAATCTGACTTTTCTGCAGTGTCTCCCTCGTCGGTACAGGTCCCATCAATACCACCCTCCCACCCTCATTCTTCATCTGTGCTATCGTCCTCAGAGTCTAGCAATGGGTCACAGATGTCCCCTCGGTAGGTATTCCAGGCTGCCCATATATTAGTCCATTTTCGGGGGCTCTTTCGATTAGCATACACTGTCCGTTCCGTGACCATAGTCAGATCAATATCTCTGCACCAAGTCGCTAATAACGGTGTTTCCACTGCCCCCCATTTCTGCGCAATATTACGTTTCGCTATCATAAGTCCCAATGTGACCCAAGTTTGGCCATGGCGGGTGAGGTCGTTGGGCTCCCATATGTTGAGTAGGCATCTACGCGGGTTAGGGAGAAGTGACACCCCCATCGCTTGCGATATTGTACGTAACACCTTTCACCAGTAGTCCATTATTGCTGCACACTCCCACATTGTGTGTATGAACGACCCCTCCTCTCCACACCCTTTAAGTCAGTATGGATGTTGCGCCCTTTGTATTTTATGTAACATGGTCCTAGTGTAATACACTCGGTGTAAGATCTTAAGTTGTACTAACCGAAGCCTTGCAGAGATTCCCACCTCCTTAGGTGATGCCAGGGCCTCTTGCCACTCTGAGTCATCTATATCGCCCACCTCCATCACCCATTTGTCCCGCAGTGCTACCGTCGGGTCTGGCAGGTTGTTGATTAGCTTTCTGTATGTGAAGGACGTGGCTCGTTTTTGCATGTGGTCAGTGAGCAGTCTGTCTTTTAATGGGGCTGAGTCTGGGACCTCTGTATCTTGCGGTATTACCGCTAGCAGTGCATGCCTTATTTGGGTGTACCTATAAGTCTCGGTCGGGCCCAAGTCATATTGTCGCTGAAGTTGGGTAAGTGTTATCACCGTCCCCCCGTCCCATAGGTCGCCTACCGTGGAGATGCCTATGTTGTCCCACTGGTCAAATCCCTTGCTATTTCTCAATTGTCCCAGTTTTTTGGTATCCCAGAGTGGAGTAAGTTTGGTGATAACCCCTCTCCATCCTAACCTAGCCTGTGCTGCATGGCATATTGTGACCGTGTGTTTCGTAGGGCCCTCCAGTTTCCGTGCCAGTCCTTTGTTTTATAAGACCGCAAGCATATTATTCGTGCCCAGTTGGTTTCTATCTGCCCTAAAACACTGCTATTCATTTTTGACAAACTTCAGTACTTAAGATTTTTTTTAAATCACCATCACCTTTTTTTTTCCAGGAGAAACAAGATGTTACAATGCCTATCTGCGAGGGTTGCTTTTCTAGTACTCCGGGGAAAAAAATGATTGTACAAACTACCTCCACTATGGAAAAGAGGTATTTACATAAAGTACTCCCATGTGCATAAAATGGTCTTAATTGTAGTACTTCACATTAGAGTGCAGGCACAGCAGTACTCCAACTCAGAGGCCAACTATGAATCAGGGTTCTCACACTGACGGGAGAAAGCTCTCATGCGGGCCAAACTGCAAAACATTTGCTCCACAGTAGGAGCGCCTTTGAGCATCTCAAAGAGGTGGCTGAGACCACTTTCGGCTAATCACCGGTGCAGGAAACTGCCCCCTTTTTACATGGTCACCCCCAGTTTGTGCCTGGTATCTGGTGCAATTTTGACAGAGGTGCACTGTCTTCCTGTTATCCAGGTCCCCAGAGCCAGATCTTTCCCTAAAACTGTACTATTGTTCCCACAATCGACAATACCTTTAGCACCCCTTTTAAGTCCCTAGTAAATTGTACTCCTGGTGCCTAGGGCAAAGATGCTAAAGAGGGTCCCTAAGGTTTGCAGCATGTATTGTGCCACCCTTGGGGACCCCTCCACATCAACATGCAAACTGCCATTGGAGGCTCCGTGCTAAGGTGTAGAGAAAAGGGAAGGCGCAACATGGCATACCTCCTTTGTGCCATGCCTGCAGACACTGTATGCAGTATAGGTAAACCCCTCCCCTCCCACAGCAGGCCTTATAGCCATATGGCAGGGTGCACTATACTACATGTATGGACATATCTGCATGAGCAGATATGGCCCCGTGGTATCAAAGTAAATTCTTAAATATTACAAGTGGATGGGGAAGCAATTTTGAGCACATGTGCTGGACACTGGTATTTATGAGTTCCTCAGCTACATGATGGCTTTATTGAAACTCATTGTAATAAACCCACACAGATTCCAGTCATGGATTTATTAATGCATGCACCCAGAGGGCACCTTAGAGGTGCCCCCTGAAAACATACCAACTACTGGTGTGCTGGCTGACAGGTTAAGTCCAGCCTGCCACCACAGATAGGTTCCGGACCCCCTACAGGTGAGAATCTGCGCTCCGAGGGCCGAAACAATGCATGCTCCAGTCAGGGGTGTTGTCACCTCCTCCAAGCAGGATGATATGCGACCCAAGGCTTCCTCAGACAGGGGAAATGCCACCACCTTCTCAGGCCCTTTTGGCATCAGGACAGGTGAGAAAATAAGCTAGTCAGGAGGTGTGCCCCCCTCTCTGGCTAGTCACCCCCTAAGGTGTGCGACCTGATGTAGGCAATACTTTTCGAATCCCACCATCTTAATTTAAGCAGAATTCGACTCTCTGGGTCAGGGTTATGCACACTTCCCACAGGAAGTGGTCATATGGAGGATGTGACACCCAAAAGCTAAGCATCCCACTGGCTACTACCGGTCACTCCTCATAACTGAGTATTTAGAAGGCACCACCGACACCAGGAACTTAGATTCGATGGCTAAAGAAGAACAAAGAAGAGCTGCAAGAAAAGTAAGAACTGGAGACTGCTGTGGACTTTTGTCGGCAAACCCTGCCTGCCTCCACCAGTCTCGACAATCGTGACCAGCGACTTGTCCTGCAGCTGACCCGCTTCTAAGAACCCGGGGAGATTTGCAGCCCTTTGCAAATTGCCAGTAATCTCCTTTGGAGTAGAAGGGCTACTCACCTGCAGACTGAAAGCACTAATTCCAAAACACAAATTCTGGTTTACCAAGCTGCCACTCTCCAGCCAGCCTGACGCAGAAGCCTTCCATGAAGAGGATCCTGTGCTCCTGAAGGTCATATCTGTCCTAGGTCACCAGGACCAACCGGAGCCGGAGAGGACTAATACCGAGGGTACTGAACCCCTTGCAGCAAACAGAGCCCATTAAAGAGTTTACATTGTACAAGAGGGAAATATGTTGGAGGGTAGCTGGTTAAGATAAAGAAAGAATCTCCAAACTTTCTATTACTTACCAGTTTATTTTTCCTTTCTGATATTAGCGGCACTGGAGTTCCAGAGCCTGATTCTGCAGACTAACATAACCAGGCATGGGAGAATGAAGGCAGTGGGGACTGCTAGCCATTAGCTCACAAAAACTCCCTTTGTCCACTTTCCATGGTGGAGGGCACGTCAATGGAAAGGGGAGGAGAGCCTCCTGGAAGGTCTAAATTGAGGCTCAATGATAGGGATAGGTTTTTAAACCAGAGGCGTCAATATATGTGCTTCACATATTGAAATAGGATTTTTAAATGCTCTGCAGTAAAGTTCTAATAATATTTGCTTTCCGCAGTTACAATCTCATATTATACATATTAGCTCAATATTACAGATTCAGAAAAAGGTTGGTACTAGGACATCACATACATCAAAGCAAGAGAACACCAGTATCCCACGCAATACATAACAAACAAAAGAAGAATTTTGCAAGCCATATTCAAGTTCTGTAACTTTATAAAGGAAGTTGGTGTTCAGTCATGCTCCTCTATTGTGTCCTCAAATTCTCTGACTTGCATTATCCTTCTAACATACAATAAAGGGTGCTTTGTACCGCATTTTATATTGTACTTCTTTATATATTCCTTAGCAGTGTTACTTAAATAGCTCCAATGAAGCCAAGCATTTGAGTCATCCTCAGTATTGTCAGGTTCCACAATCCTACTACATTATTTAGAGAAGGAGACTAGGCCTTCATTATGAGGTATCTGCATATTCTGATGTAAGTGTATATCGAACTGAGATACAAAGTTGGGTGCTACCCGAACAAAGCAGCCATTTGCCAGCATTTTTTTGCACAAGGTAAACTAGGAGCAAATGATGCAGACAAATAATCCTCACACTGGAACAGGTAAAAACATGTAGTGTGTTACCCCACTATTCTCATGTCCAAAAATCAGAATCACGAGTAAATTGCACACCCACTTAATACCATAGCTTGGAGTATTAGCATAAGCCCTGTATGCAAATTCCACCTGAAACTGCACAATCCATAAAGAGGCACTAAGTGTTTAAAGATTTCTCTTGACAGTATTCCAGAAAGCTAAAATGCATTTGAAGCATGTGAATATGGACAGTATGCCCTGGTTGGGGCACTACTGCGATGAACAAGTAACTTTTCAGTTGATTGTTACAAACTATAAACCGCCAGTTTAAATGCAGAACATATTTGGTCGTCTATTCCTAAATAAACCCAACGACCTAGGTAGAAAAATGTTACTTACCCAGTAAGTATCTGTTCGTGGAATGTAGTGCTGTCGTTTCACATGATAAGTACAATCCTGTTATCTAGTGTTGGGCTTGGAAGTGTGCAAGTTGATTTCTTCGAAGAAAGTCTTTCGAGTGACATGGTAGAGTGACTCCTCCTCTTGCTGATAATGGACATGGTCATCAACTCCATTGTTACATTGTTTTCCCAGAAGTCAGGTGAAGGATGGGGTATAAAGTATATGTTAGTATAGTGTGATGTCCAAGCTAATGAGATTTGTGAAAACCCATAAATGTAACTGTAACAAACAGATGTCCGGGAGGAGGGTGGGCGCAAGTAAACCTACAGCACTACATGTCATGAACTGATGCTTACTGGGTTAAGTAACATTTTCAGTTTGTGGCATGTGTGGCTGTAGATACAAATGCTTCGAAGAGACTGTAAAGCAGTCCTCCTCCATAAGTGGTGGTTAACCTGTAAGGGTTACCGTTGTTTGGCATAATGTACGTAGAACTGCTTGGCCAACATTGGCTTGTTGACAGGCTAGCACATCTACACAGTAATGTTCTGTAAACATATGTGGTGTAGACCATGTAGCTGCTTTACATATGTTGGATATAGGTATATTTCTCACAAGTCATTGAATTTTTTATTTTTAATAAACGAGGGGCGTGAACCCTAGGAGGGATAGGTAAAGTTCTTTTAGCTTTAGTATAACATGTCTGGATGCATTTGGCGATCTAATGTGCTATGCCCGATTTAGAACTGGCACTTCCTTAGTGTGGCTTTGAAAAGGAAACAGAGTTGTTTTGCTTTCCTAAATGACTTTGTTCCGTCAATATAACATATGAGGGCTTCTTTTACATCAAAAGCAGGTAAAGACCTTTCTGCTACCGAGTCTGGTTGAAGAAAAAATACTGGTAGTTCAACAGAATAAAGTGGAATTGAGACGCCACAGTTGGAAGGAATTTTACCTAGAACCACCCTCTCTCTATGTAGTTGGACGAAAGTTTCTCCTAAAGTTAATGCTTCATGGTCACATATAAGTGAAATGATAGCAACCAGGTATGTTACTTTCCAGGATAGAAACTAGAGGGGGCAGGAGTGGACGGGTTCGAATTGAGGGCCCATTAATCTTGTTAATACAATACTGAAAAATGGAGGGCCCATTAATCTTGTTAATACAATATTTGGGTTCCAAGTGAGAGCTTGTGGCACTCTAGGAAGAAGGACTCTTAAGGCCTTCCACGAAGGCCTTGATGACAGAACTTCTGAATGGAAGTGTGTTGTCAGTTTTGTAAATGCACGGTTACTGCCGCTAGGTGTGGTGTTATAAATGTGAAAGCTAGGCCAGAAGTATATAAATGAAATAAGTAACAGAATCTCTTGAACCTTAGCTGCTAATAAACCAGTGTGTTTAGAATGACTGGAGTGGAGAAACCTTTTCCACGTAGCAGCATAACAGGCATGAGAAGTGGGCCTCTGTACTTCTTTGAGAAGGTCCATACATGGTTGTGGTAATTTAAAAAAGCCAAATTCTATGACTACAGGGGCCAAATTGCAAGATTGAGGGATCTTGGTCTGGGTGTCGGACTTCTTCCTGGCTGTGCGTGAGAAAATCCTGTCTATTCGGCAGGATCAAAAGAGGAACTACTGAGAGTTCTAGAAGTGTGGTGAACCATGGATGTTGTGCCCATGTAGCAGCCATTAGGATGAGGGTGAGCAATGCCTGCTGTAGTTTGCAAACTACAAACGAAATCAGTGGCGGAGGCGGAAAAGCATAAGCAAATATCCCAGACTAAGTATCCATAGTGAAAGTCCAATTGGTCGCACACTGCTTGTCCTATCAGCGTGTTGCCCCAAAGCAATGTGGTCCATGTAGTTAGCATCAGCGGGTACGCTTCTGCCAGGGTCTTGAGCAAAAAAATCAAGTCGCGTTGGCCATCCCTGGACACGTGTTTCGAGGTTGTTGCCTCTCGTCAGCAGGGAGTAGGTATATATGTAGGGGTGCTGCATAGGCTGCCAGAAAATATCATCAGGTTCGGTACCACTCGTGGCACGCAGGTGCGTAACCCGGCTCGTCAGCCCCACCAGCTCGAGAGAGCTTGAATATAAATGAAAGTCCAATTGGTCGCACACTGCTTGTCCTATCAGCGTGTTGCCCCAAAGCAATGTGGTCCATGTAGTTAGCATCAGCGGGTACGCTTCTGCCAGGGTCTTGAGCAAAAAAATCAAGTCGCGTTGGCCATCCCTGGACACGTGTTTCGAGGTTGTTGCCTCTCGTCAGCAGGGAGTAGGTATATATGTAGGGGTGCTGCATAGGCTGCCAGAAAATATCATCAGGTTCGGTACCACTCGTGGCACGCAGGTGCGTAACCCGGCTCGTCAGCCCCACCAGCTCGAGAGAGCTTGAATATAAATGAAAGTCCAATTGGTCGCACACTGCTTGTCCTATCAGCGTGTTGCCCCAAAGCAATGTGGTCCATGTAGTTAGCATCAGCGGGTACGCTTCTGCCAGGGTCTTGAGCAAAAAAATCAAGTCGCGTTGGCCATCCCTGGACACGTGTTTCGAGGTTGTTGCCTCTCGTCAGCAGGGAGTAGGTATATATGTAGGGGTGCTGCATAGGCTGCCAGAAAATATCATCAGGTTCGGTACCACTCGTGGCACGCAGGTGCGTAACCCGGCTCGTCAGCCCCACCAGCTCGAGAGAGCTTGAATATAAATGAAAGTCCAATTGGTCGCACACTGCTTGTCCTATCAGCGTGTTGCCCCAAAGCAATGTGGTCCATGTAGTTAGCATCAGCGGGTACGCTTCTGCCAGGGTCTTGAGCAAAAAAATCAAGTCGCGTTGGCCATCCCTGGACACGTGTTTCGAGGTTGTTGCCTCTCGTCAGCAGGGAGTAGGTATATATGTAGGGGTGCTGCATAGGCTGCCAGAAAATATCATCAGGTTCGGTACCACTCGTGGCACGCAGGTGCGTAACCCGGCTCGTCAGCCCCACCAGCTCGAGAGAGCTTGAATATAAATGAAAGTCCAATTGGTCGCACACTGCTTGTCCTATCAGCGTGTTGCCCCAAAGCAATGTGGTCCATGTAGTTAGCATCAGCGGGTACGCTTCTGCCAGGGTCTTGAGCAAAAAAATCAAGTCGCGTTGGCCATCCCTGGACACGTGTTTCGAGGTTGTTGCCTCTCGTCAGCAGGGAGTAGGTATATATGTAGGGGTGCTGCATAGGCTGCCAGAAAATATCATCAGGTTCGGTACCACTCGTGGCACGCAGGTGCGTAACCCGGCTCGTCAGCCCCACCAGCTCGAGAGAGCTTGAATATAAATGAAAGTCCAATTGGTCGCACACTGCTTGTCCTATCAGCGTGTTGCCCCAAAGCAATGTGGTCCATGTAGTTAGCATCAGCGGGTACGCTTCTGCCAGGGTCTTGAGCAAAAAAATCAAGTCGCGTTGGCCATCCCTGGACACGTGTTTCGAGGTTGTTGCCTCTCGTCAGCAGGGAGTAGGTATATATGTAGGGGTGCTGCATAGGCTGCCAGAAAATATCATCAGGTTCGGTACCACTCGTGGCACGCAGGTGCGTAACCCGGCTCGTCAGCCCCACCAGCTCGAGAGAGCTTGAATATAAATGAAAGTCCAATTGGTCGCACACTGCTTGTCCTATCAGCGTGTTGCCCCAAAGCAATGTGGTCCATGTAGTTAGCATCAGCGGGTACGCTTCTGCCAGGGTCTTGAGCAAAAAAATCAAGTCGCGTTGGCCATCCCTGGACACGTGTTTCGAGGTTGTTGCCTCTCGTCAGCAGGGAGTAGGTATATATGTAGGGGTGCTGCATAGGCTGCCAGAAAATATCATCAGGTTCGGTACCACTCGTGGCACGCAGGTGCGTAACCCGGCTCGTCAGCCCCACCAGCTCGAGAGAGCTTGAATATAAATGAAAGTCCAATTGGTCGCACACTGCTTGTCCTATCAGCGTGTTGCCCCAAAGCAATGTGGTCCATGTAGTTAGCATCAGCGGGTACGCTTCTGCCAGGGTCTTGAGCAAAAAAATCAAGTCGCGTTGGCCATCCCTGGACACGTGTTTCGAGGTTGTTGCCTCTCGTCAGCAGGGAGTAGGTATATATGTAGGGGTGCTGCATAGGCTGCCAGAAAATATCATCAGGTTCGGTACCACTCGTGGCACGCAGGTGCGTAACCCGGCTCGTCAGCCCCACCAGCTCGAGAGAGCTTGAATATAAATGAAAGTCCAATTGGTCGCACACTGCTTGTCCTATCAGCGTGTTGCCCCAAAGCAATGTGGTCCATGTAGTTAGCATCAGCGGGTACGCTTCTGCCAGGGTCTTGAGCAAAAAAATCAAGTCGCGTTGGCCATCCCTGGACACGTGTTTCGAGGTTGTTGCCTCTCGTCAGCAGGGAGTAGGTATATATGTAGGGGTGCTGCATAGGCTGCCAGAAAATATCATCAGGTTCGGTACCACTCGTGGCACGCAGGTGCGTAACCCGGCTCGTCAGCCCCACCAGCTCGAGAGAGCTTGAATATAAATGAAAGTCCAATTGGTCGCACACTGCTTGTCCTATCAGCGTGTTGCCCCAAAGCAATGTGGTCCATGTAGTTAGCATCAGCGGGTACGCTTCTGCCAGGGTCTTGAGCAAAAAAATCAAGTCGCGTTGGCCATCCCTGGACACGTGTTTCGAGGTTGTTGCCTCTCGTCAGCAGGGAGTAGGTATATATGTAGGGGTGCTGCATAGGCTGCCAGAAAATATCATCAGGTTCGGTACCACTCGTGGCACGCAGGTGCGTAACCCGGCTCGTCAGCCCCACCAGCTCGAGAGAGCTTGAATATAAATGAAAGTCCAATTGGTCGCACACTGCTTGTCCTATCAGCGTGTTGCCCCAAAGCAATGTGGTCCATGTAGTTAGCATCAGCGGGTACGCTTCTGCCAGGGTCTTGAGCAAAAAAATCAAGTCGCGTTGGCCATCCCTGGACACGTGTTTCGAGGTTGTTGCCTCTCGTCAGCAGGGAGTAGGTATATATGTAGGGGTGCTGCATAGGCTGCCAGAAAATATCATCAGGTTCGGTACCACTCGTGGCACGCAGGTGCGTAACCCGGCTCGTCAGCCCCACCAGCTCGAGAGAGCTTGAATATAAATGAAAGTCCAATTGGTCGCACACTGCTTGTCCTATCAGCGTGTTGCCCCAAAGCAATGTGGTCCATGTAGTTAGCATCAGCGGGTACGCTTCTGCCAGGGTCTTGAGCAAAAAAATCAAGTCGCGTTGGCCATCCCTGGACACGTGTTTCGAGGTTGTTGCCTCTCGTCAGCAGGGAGTAGGTATATATGTAGGGGTGCTGCATAGGCTGCCAGAAAATATCATCAGGTTCGGTACCACTCGTGGCACGCAGGTGCGTAACCCGGCTCGTCAGCCCCACCAGCTCGAGAGAGCTTGAATATAAATGAAAGTCCAATTGGTCGCACACTGCTTGTCCTATCAGCGTGTTGCCCCAAAGCAATGTGGTCCATGTAGTTAGCATCAGCGGGTACGCTTCTGCCAGGGTCTTGAGCAAAAAAATCAAGTCGCGTTGGCCATCCCTGGACACGTGTTTCGAGGTTGTTGCCTCTCGTCAGCAGGGAGTAGGTATATATGTAGGGGTGCTGCATAGGCTGCCAGAAAATATCATCAGGTTCGGTACCACTCGTGGCACGCAGGTGCGTAACCCGGCTCGTCAGCCCCACCAGCTCGAGAGAGCTTGAATATAAATGAAAGTCCAATTGGTCGCACACTGCTTGTCCTATCAGCGTGTTGCCCCAAAGCAATGTGGTCCATGTAGTTAGCATCAGCGGGTACGCTTCTGCCAGGGTCTTGAGCAAAAAAATCAAGTCGCGTTGGCCATCCCTGGACACGTGTTTCGAGGTTGTTGCCTCTCGTCAGCAGGGAGTAGGTATATATGTAGGGGTGCTGCATAGGCTGCCAGAAAATATCATCAGGTTCGGTACCACTCGTGGCACGCAGGTGCGTAACCCGGCTCGTCAGCCCCACCAGCTCGAGAGAGCTTGAATATAAATGAAAGTCCAATTGGTCGCACACTGCTTGTCCTATCAGCGTGTTGCCCCAAAGCAATGTGGTCCATGTAGTTAGCATCAGCGGGTACGCTTCTGCCAGGGTCTTGAGCAAAAAAATCAAGTCGCGTTGGCCATCCCTGGACACGTGTTTCGAGGTTGTTGCCTCTCGTCAGCAGGGAGTAGGTATATATGTAGGGGTGCTGCATAGGCTGCCAGAAAATATCATCAGGTTCGGTACCACTCGTGGCACGCAGGTGCGTAACCCGGCTCGTCAGCCCCACCAGCTCGAGAGAGCTTGAATATAAATGAAAGTCCAATTGGTCGCACACTGCTTGTCCTATCAGCGTGTTGCCCCAAAGCAATGTGGTCCATGTAGTTAGCATCAGCGGGTACGCTTCTGCCAGGGTCTTGAGCAAAAAAATCAAGTCGCGTTGGCCATCCCTGGACACGTGTTTCGAGGTTGTTGCCTCTCGTCAGCAGGGAGTAGGTATATATGTAGGGGTGCTGCATAGGCTGCCAGAAAATATCATCAGGTTCGGTACCACTCGTGGCACGCAGGTGCGTAACCCGGCTCGTCAGCCCCACCAGCTCGAGAGAGCTTGAATATAAATGAAAGTCCAATTGGTCGCACACTGCTTGTCCTATCAGCGTGTTGCCCCAAAGCAATGTGGTCCATGTAGTTAGCATCAGCGGGTACGCTTCTGCCAGGGTCTTGAGCAAAAAAATCAAGTCGCGTTGGCCATCCCTGGACACGTGTTTCGAGGTTGTTGCCTCTCGTCAGCAGGGAGTAGGTATATATGTAGGGGTGCTGCATAGGCTGCCAGAAAATATCATCAGGTTCGGTACCACTCGTGGCACGCAGGTGCGTAACCCGGCTCGTCAGCCCCACCAGCTCGAGAGAGCTTGAATATAAATGAAAGTCCAATTGGTCGCACACTGCTTGTCCTATCAGCGTGTTGCCCCAAAGCAATGTGGTCCATGTAGTTAGCATCAGCGGGTACGCTTCTGCCAGGGTCTTGAGCAAAAAAATCAAGTCGCGTTGGCCATCCCTGGACACGTGTTTCGAGGTTGTTGCCTCTCGTCAGCAGGGAGTAGGTATATATGTAGGGGTGCTGCATAGGCTGCCAGAAAATATCATCAGGTTCGGTACCACTCGTGGCACGCAGGTGCGTAACCCGGCTCGTCAGCCCCACCAGCTCGAGAGAGCTTGAATATAAATGAAAGTCCAATTGGTCGCACACTGCTTGTCCTATCAGCGTGTTGCCCCAAAGCAATGTGGTCCATGTAGTTAGCATCAGCGGGTACGCTTCTGCCAGGGTCTTGAGCAAAAAAATCAAGTCGCGTTGGCCATCCCTGGACACGTGTTTCGAGGTTGTTGCCTCTCGTCAGCAGGGAGTAGGTATATATGTAGGGGTGCTGCATAGGCTGCCAGAAAATATCATCAGGTTCGGTACCACTCGTGGCACGCAGGTGCGTAACCCGGCTCGTCAGCCCCACCAGCTCGAGAGAGCTTGAATATAAATGAAAGTCCAATTGGTCGCACACTGCTTGTCCTATCAGCGTGTTGCCCCAAAGCAATGTGGTCCATGTAGTTAGCATCAGCGGGTACGCTTCTGCCAGGGTCTTGAGCAAAAAAATCAAGTCGCGTTGGCCATCCCTGGACACGTGTTTCGAGGTTGTTGCCTCTCGTCAGCAGGGAGTAGGTATATATGTAGGGGTGCTGCATAGGCTGCCAGAAAATATCATCAGGTTCGGTACCACTCGTGGCACGCAGGTGCGTAACCCGGCTCGTCAGCCCCACCAGCTCGAGAGAGCTTGAATATAAATGAAAGTCCAATTGGTCGCACACTGCTTGTCCTATCAGCGTGTTGCCCCAAAGCAATGTGGTCCATGTAGTTAGCATCAGCGGGTACGCTTCTGCCAGGGTCTTGAGCAAAAAAATCAAGTCGCGTTGGCCATCCCTGGACACGTGTTTCGAGGTTGTTGCCTCTCGTCAGCAGGGAGTAGGTATATATGTAGGGGTGCTGCATAGGCTGCCAGAAAATATCATCAGGTTCGGTACCACTCGTGGCACGCAGGTGCGTAACCCGGCTCGTCAGCCCCACCAGCTCGAGAGAGCTTGAATATAAATGAAAGTCCAATTGGTCGCACACTGCTTGTCCTATCAGCGTGTTGCCCCAAAGCAATGTGGTCCATGTAGTTAGCATCAGCGGGTACGCTTCTGCCAGGGTCTTGAGCAAAAAAATCAAGTCGCGTTGGCCATCCCTGGACACGTGTTTCGAGGTTGTTGCCTCTCGTCAGCAGGGAGTAGGTATATATGTAGGGGTGCTGCATAGGCTGCCAGAAAATATCATCAGGTTCGGTACCACTCGTGGCACGCAGGTGCGTAACCCGGCTCGTCAGCCCCACCAGCTCGAGAGAGCTTGAATATAAATGAAAGTCCAATTGGTCGCACACTGCTTGTCCTATCAGCGTGTTGCCCCAAAGCAATGTGGTCCATGTAGTTAGCATCAGCGGGTACGCTTCTGCCAGGGTCTTGAGCAAAAAAATCAAGTCGCGTTGGCCATCCCTGGACACGTGTTTCGAGGTTGTTGCCTCTCGTCAGCAGGGAGTAGGTATATATGTAGGGGTGCTGCATAGGCTGCCAGAAAATATCATCAGGTTCGGTACCACTCGTGGCACGCAGGTGCGTAACCCGGCTCGTCAGCCCCACCAGCTCGAGAGAGCTTGAATATAAATGAAAGTCCAATTGGTCGCACACTGCTTGTCCTATCAGCGTGTTGCCCCAAAGCAATGTGGTCCATGTAGTTAGCATCAGCGGGTACGCTTCTGCCAGGGATGGCCAACGCGACTTGATTTTTTTGCTCAAGACCCTGGCAGAAGCGTACCCGCTGATGCTAACTACATGGACCACATTGCTTTGGGGCAACACGCTGATAGGACAAGCAGTGTGCGACCAATTGGACTTTCATTTATATTCAAGCTCTCTCGAGCTGGTGGGGCTGACGAGCCGGGTTACGCACCTGCGTGCCACGAGTGGTACCGAACCTGATGATATTTTCTGGCAGCCTATGCAGCACCCCTACATATATACCTACTCCCTGCTGACGAGAGGCAACAACCTCGAAACACGTGTCCAGGGATGGCCAACGCGACTTGATTTTTTTGCTCAAGACCCTGGCAGAAGCGTACCCGCTGATGCTAACTACATGGACCACATTGCTTTGGGGCAACACGCTGATAGGACAAGCAGTGTGCGACCAATTGGACTTTCATTTATATTCAAGCTCTCTCGAGCTGGTGGGGCTGACGAGCCGGGTTACGCACCTGCGTGCCACGAGTGGTACCGAACCTGATGATATTTTCTGGCAGCCTATGCAGCACCCCTACATATATACCTACTCCCTGCTGACGAGAGGCAACAACCTCGAAACACGTGTCCAGGGATGGCCAACGCGACTTGATTTTTTTGCTCAAGACCCTGGCAGAAGCGTACCCGCTGATGCTAACTACATGGACCACATTGCTTTGGGGCAACACGCTGATAGGACAAGCAGTGTGCGACCAATTGGACTTTCATTTATATTCAAGCTCTCTCGAGCTGGTGGGGCTGACGAGCCGGGTTACGCACCTGCGTGCCACGAGTGGTACCGAACCTGATGATATTTTCTGGCAGCCTATGCAGCACCCCTACATATATACCTACTCCCTGCTGACGAGAGGCAACAACCTCGAAACACGTGTCCAGGGATGGCCAACGCGACTTGATTTTTTTGCTCAAGACCCTGGCAGAAGCGTACCCGCTGATGCTAACTACATGGACCACATTGCTTTGGGGCAACACGCTGATAGGACAAGCAGTGTGCGACCAATTGGACTTTCATTTATATTCAAGCTCTCTCGAGCTGGTGGGGCTGACGAGCCGGGTTACGCACCTGCGTGCCACGAGTGGTACCGAACCTGATGATATTTTCTGGCAGCCTATGCAGCACCCCTACATATATACCTACTCCCTGCTGACGAGAGGCAACAACCTCGAAACACGTGTCCAGGGATGGCCAACGCGACTTGATTTTTTTGCTCAAGACCCTGGCAGAAGCGTACCCGCTGATGCTAACTACATGGACCACATTGCTTTGGGGCAACACGCTGATAGGACAAGCAGTGTGCGACCAATTGGACTTTCATTTATATTCAAGCTCTCTCGAGCTGGTGGGGCTGACGAGCCGGGTTACGCACCTGCGTGCCACGAGTGGTACCGAACCTGATGATATTTTCTGGCAGCCTATGCAGCACCCCTACATATATACCTACTCCCTGCTGACGAGAGGCAACAACCTCGAAACACGTGTCCAGGGATGGCCAACGCGACTTGATTTTTTTGCTCAAGACCCTGGCAGAAGCGTACCCGCTGATGCTAACTACATGGACCACATTGCTTTGGGGCAACACGCTGATAGGACAAGCAGTGTGCGACCAATTGGACTTTCATTTATATTCAAGCTCTCTCGAGCTGGTGGGGCTGACGAGCCGGGTTACGCACCTGCGTGCCACGAGTGGTACCGAACCTGATGATATTTTCTGGCAGCCTATGCAGCACCCCTACATATATACCTACTCCCTGCTGACGAGAGGCAACAACCTCGAAACACGTGTCCAGGGATGGCCAACGCGACTTGATTTTTTTGCTCAAGACCCTGGCAGAAGCGTACCCGCTGATGCTAACTACATGGACCACATTGCTTTGGGGCAACACGCTGATAGGACAAGCAGTGTGCGACCAATTGGACTTTCATTTATATTCAAGCTCTCTCGAGCTGGTGGGGCTGACGAGCCGGGTTACGCACCTGCGTGCCACGAGTGGTACCGAACCTGATGATATTTTCTGGCAGCCTATGCAGCACCCCTACATATATACCTACTCCCTGCTGACGAGAGGCAACAACCTCGAAACACGTGTCCAGGGATGGCCAACGCGACTTGATTTTTTTGCTCAAGACCCTGGCAGAAGCGTACCCGCTGATGCTAACTACATGGACCACATTGCTTTGGGGCAACACGCTGATAGGACAAGCAGTGTGCGACCAATTGGACTTTCATTTATATTCAAGCTCTCTCGAGCTGGTGGGGCTGACGAGCCGGGTTACGCACCTGCGTGCCACGAGTGGTACCGAACCTGATGATATTTTCTGGCAGCCTATGCAGCACCCCTACATATATACCTACTCCCTGCTGACGAGAGGCAACAACCTCGAAACACGTGTCCAGGGATGGCCAACGCGACTTGATTTTTTTGCTCAAGACCCTGGCAGAAGCGTACCCGCTGATGCTAACTACATGGACCACATTGCTTTGGGGCAACACGCTGATAGGACAAGCAGTGTGCGACCAATTGGACTTTCATTTATATTCAAGCTCTCTCGAGCTGGTGGGGCTGACGAGCCGGGTTACGCACCTGCGTGCCACGAGTGGTACCGAACCTGATGATATTTTCTGGCAGCCTATGCAGCACCCCTACATATATACCTACTCCCTGCTGACGAGAGGCAACAACCTCGAAACACGTGTCCAGGGATGGCCAACGCGACTTGATTTTTTTGCTCAAGACCCTGGCAGAAGCGTACCCGCTGATGCTAACTACATGGACCACATTGCTTTGGGGCAACACGCTGATAGGACAAGCAGTGTGCGACCAATTGGACTTTCATTTATATTCAAGCTCTCTCGAGCTGGTGGGGCTGACGAGCCGGGTTACGCACCTGCGTGCCACGAGTGGTACCGAACCTGATGATATTTTCTGGCAGCCTATGCAGCACCCCTACATATATACCTACTCCCTGCTGACGAGAGGCAACAACCTCGAAACACGTGTCCAGGGATGGCCAACGCGACTTGATTTTTTTGCTCAAGACCCTGGCAGAAGCGTACCCGCTGATGCTAACTACATGGACCACATTGCTTTGGGGCAACACGCTGATAGGACAAGCAGTGTGCGACCAATTGGACTTTCATTTATATTCAAGCTCTCTCGAGCTGGTGGGGCTGACGAGCCGGGTTACGCACCTGCGTGCCACGAGTGGTACCGAACCTGATGATATTTTCTGGCAGCCTATGCAGCACCCCTACATATATACCTACTCCCTGCTGACGAGAGGCAACAACCTCGAAACACGTGTCCAGGGATGGCCAACGCGACTTGATTTTTTTGCTCAAGACCCTGGCAGAAGCGTACCCGCTGATGCTAACTACATGGACCACATTGCTTTGGGGCAACACGCTGATAGGACAAGCAGTGTGCGACCAATTGGACTTTCATTTATATTCAAGCTCTCTCGAGCTGGTGGGGCTGACGAGCCGGGTTACGCACCTGCGTGCCACGAGTGGTACCGAACCTGATGATATTTTCTGGCAGCCTATGCAGCACCCCTACATATATACCTACTCCCTGCTGACGAGAGGCAACAACCTCGAAACACGTGTCCAGGGATGGCCAACGCGACTTGATTTTTTTGCTCAAGACCCTGGCAGAAGCGTACCCGCTGATGCTAACTACATGGACCACATTGCTTTGGGGCAACACGCTGATAGGACAAGCAGTGTGCGACCAATTGGACTTTCATTTATATTCAAGCTCTCTCGAGCTGGTGGGGCTGACGAGCCGGGTTACGCACCTGCGTGCCACGAGTGGTACCGAACCTGATGATATTTTCTGGCAGCCTATGCAGCACCCCTACATATATACCTACTCCCTGCTGACGAGAGGCAACAACCTCGAAACACGTGTCCAGGGATGGCCAACGCGACTTGATTTTTTTGCTCAAGACCCTGGCAGAAGCGTACCCGCTGATGCTAACTACATGGACCACATTGCTTTGGGGCAACACGCTGATAGGACAAGCAGTGTGCGACCAATTGGACTTTCATTTATATTCAAGCTCTCTCGAGCTGGTGGGGCTGACGAGCCGGGTTACGCACCTGCGTGCCACGAGTGGTACCGAACCTGATGATATTTTCTGGCAGCCTATGCAGCACCCCTACATATATACCTACTCCCTGCTGACGAGAGGCAACAACCTCGAAACACGTGTCCAGGGATGGCCAACGCGACTTGATTTTTTTGCTCAAGACCCTGGCAGAAGCGTACCCGCTGATGCTAACTACATGGACCACATTGCTTTGGGGCAACACGCTGATAGGACAAGCAGTGTGCGACCAATTGGACTTTCATTTATATTCAAGCTCTCTCGAGCTGGTGGGGCTGACGAGCCGGGTTACGCACCTGCGTGCCACGAGTGGTACCGAACCTGATGATATTTTCTGGCAGCCTATGCAGCACCCCTACATATATACCTACTCCCTGCTGACGAGAGGCAACAACCTCGAAACACGTGTCCAGGGATGGCCAACGCGACTTGATTTTTTTGCTCAAGACCCTGGCAGAAGCGTACCCGCTGATGCTAACTACATGGACCACATTGCTTTGGGGCAACACGCTGATAGGACAAGCAGTGTGCGACCAATTGGACTTTTAAGTATCCATAGTGCCCTGCCCCTGGACTGTTGGTGTGGGAACCGGGAGGCAAAGTTTGGGCATTTTCTGCTGTGGCGAACAGGTCGATTTGTGGTTGACCCAAACGATGGAGGTATTGAAGAAGGACTTGTGGGATGAGTTCCCACTCGTGGATTTGTTTGCTGTTGTTGTCTACCCCAGGGAGGTACTCTACTAAAAATTGAATGTTGCACCAGAGGGCCCACCTCAAAATGGTTTGTGCTAGATGAGATAGTTGAGGTGACCTGGTGCCCCCCTGCTTTTGGAGATAATACATGGCAGTCATGTCTATTTTGATCAGGACTACCTTTCCAATCAGGTTAGTAAGGAAGGTTTTCAGCGCCAGATGAACAGCTAGCAACTTCAGATGATTGATATGGAGAGGTCTCCAGCTGGGTGTCCAACGTCCATGGACAGTTAAATCTTGTGAATGCGCTCCCTATCCTGTGAGGGAGGCGTCCATTGTTATGATGGTTTGAAGAACTGGGCCAAGGAAAGGTCATCCTTTTAAGAGATGGTTGGTGCTCCAACACTGTGGAGAGTGGCAAGCTTGACGGGCAACCAACTCTAGATCTTCTAGTTGACCCTCTGCTTGAATCTATTGATGCACTAAGCACTCCTGCAACAGGCACATGTTCAGTCCGCCATGAGGTACTGTGGCTACGCATGAAGCCATTTTACCTAGGAGACGCATGATGTCCTGACAGTGACCTGCTGATAAGGCTGCAACAGGGGTATGAGCACCTGGAAGGACTGAATCCTGGTGGTGTTGGGGTAAGCTATCTCCGCTGTGAGAGGAGGATGGTTCCCAAGTAGGGCTTCATTTGAAGGGGTTGGAGATGGAATTTGAGTGCATTAATGATAAAACCTAGTTGATAAAGTAGGTTTATGGTGGCTTAAACGTGCTGGAAGTATTTTTGACGAGTTGCACTTTTGATGAGCCAGTCATCTAGATATGGAAATACATGATGTTTTGCCTGTGCAATTGAGCAACTACTACTGCAAGACATTTGGTGAAGACTGAGGTAGTTGTGACCCCGAAGGGAAGCACTTCATTTGGAATGGCAGTCCGCGTATTATAAACCTGAGGTATTGGCGATGCGCCAGGTAAATAGGAATGTGGAAATAAGCATCCTTCAGGTTGAGCGTGGCCAGGAAGTTGCCCTGTTGCAGGAATGACATCTTAAAGAGACCGTGTGAAAGTACTCTGAGAGAACGTAGGAGAGGTTGGAGGTCCAAGAATGGTCTCAGGGACCCATCCTTTTTAGTAAGGAGGAAGTAGAGTGATTAGATTCCTGTGCCTTGCTGATGTATTTTTTGTGGAGTGCCTAACCTTCTTCCTTGAGCGACTGTTGAGGTTGTGATGAAAGTTTGTGTTTGCAAGGTGAAATGTTTGGGGTTGTGGAAGTAAGCGCCAGACAAGCATTTTGGATGATGTTCAACACCCACTAGTCAGAGGTGATGTTCCGCCATGCGGGAAAGCACAGTTATAATTGACCCCTGACAGGTGTTGTGTGATATGGGGGATGGTTGGCAAATCAGGCTTTGAAGGCAGCGGCGGGTTTGGTCAAGCCGCCCATGCCTCTACCTTTGAAATTATTGCCCATATAGGATCCTCGGTAGTCGGCAAGCTGGTTTGTGCCTTCGGGAAGCTGGTTAGAAGTGGAGGTCTCAGGGGAGGTGGTTATGGATCCTCTAAGATAAGAAGGACGACAAAAGGAACCATGTTGCGATTGTGTCTGGAACACCCCCATGGCCGTTCCCTTATCTTTCTTTATCTTTTCGGAGAGGGTGTCGACCTGGGGACCAAATAGTATATTTTACTGCACTTCAGGTTTAAAACCCGATACCTTAAGCCAGGCGTATCTCCGAAGGAGGCCACTAAAATGTATGCCTCTAGCTGTGGTGTCAGCAGCATCCAGGGTGCACCGAATTGCTTATCTAAAGTTTGTTTGCCTTCTGAGGCGATCTGGTATGCTCGCTTCTTGTGATCTTCTGAGAGATGTTGAAGGAGCTCCTCCATCTCATCCCAGTTGGCCCTGTCGTTTCAGGAAAGGAGTACAATGGAGTTAGCGATTCTCCAGTTGCTGGCGGACTGGGCAGCTACCCTCTAATCAGTGGTATCAATCTTTTTGCTCCCTTTACTCAGTGGGGTTTTCTCACCCGATGTTGGAGAGTTGGCCATTTTGCGTGCCATGGCAACTACTAATGAGTCAGGCTGGAATGGTCCCTTTATGTATATGGGGAGGGGGGAAAATCGCTGAGTGAGGCTTTATATTTTTGGTCAACCCTAGATGTGATGACCCGAGACCTAACAGGGTCATTGAATATATCTGGCATGTGGCATAGCATGCATTTGAGCATCTGCAAGTATTGTGTTGAGCGTTGGCTGGAGGATAGAGTTTCAAATAAGAAATCCTCCTCTAAAGACTCAGTGTGAAATTACACTATGTGGAAGGCAGCAGCTCCTCCTATTACGTTGTGGTAGGTAATAGCGTCGTCAGGGGGAGAGGCCTTAGCAGGACAGAGATCCAGGTGGGTCAGCATCATAAGAGTCCCACAGGTCATCCTGTGGTGGTATGAAAAACCCCTGTCATCTTCCCCCCGCCTGTGAAAGAGTGTATAAAACCCTCTGGAGAGTATGATGTGGGTTCTATAGTTGAAGACCGTGGTGACTGTGTGTGGGGCGCAGCAGGTATTAGCGGTGGGCTAACATGCACTGGACTTGTGGCCTTGTCCGCCTTCTTTTTCTGCTTTGGTGGTATTGGAACTTCCAAAGCTTCTTCAAATTATAGTTGTCTCTTGGCTGGTTGTGACCTAGTTTGGGGAGGTTTCATAATGATATGACCAGGGTCCGGGTGCATTAAATGTGTTTCTGACTGGAGTCTATCTCCTCTTGCAGCCGTTGTAGCACTGGCTCCACAGTCTGAGTATGCTTGCCGAAGGCGTTGGATCTCTGCTCCGACGCCAAAGTTTTCAGTGTCTGCTTTTTCAGTGCGTAGGGCTTCAGCCCCAAAGCTGAAATTTGCGGCGGAGCCGTGTTTTGACGCAGAGTGGCTCGGATCCAAAAACTGGCTAGACTCTGATGAAGGAGTCAGGAGCGTTCAGCCTATGGTGCTTATTCTGCACTGAGCCGGTGTGTCCGATGCAACCAGTCGATGCCGACCATTGCCTGAAGGAAGTGGTGCTCCAACAACCCTTTGTGGTGGATTGATGTGATCGGGGATGCAGCACAGTACTCACAACTTTACCCGGTGGGAGATCCTGCAGCTTCAGTTCCAATATGGAGCTGTCCTCGTGGGAGAAGGTGCCCATATCAGAAGCAAGAGTTATGGTCTATCCTCAACCATACGGCGAGACATCTCTAGGTCTAGAGCAGGCCGATCACGGAGTGTCTTTTTCGACCGAAATGACTTGCAGACCTCACAGGTACCCTCCTTGTGATCAGGGGGGAGTCACAAGTAACACGTATGGTGGAGATCAGCGAGTATAAACTTAGGGTGGCGAGGGCAGAACAGAAAGGCATCTGTTCCATCACAGAGTGGACATGGCGTGGAGGGACATTGAAGTTCTGTAGTGCGCCCCAAGGGCAAAAGTCCCAGGGCCGCAGCTGTCCGAATTAGTCGTTGATGAACAAACGGGCAGGGGGGGGGGGGGGGGGGGGGGGGGATGGTGTGGGGGTTGGAGCCTGAAGAGAGCCAGGATTGAAAACAATACAGACAGTATAGTATGGAAAAGAAGAAAGACAACCCCGTTCAACAAGAGCACACGTCCGAACCAGACGGTGAAAGAAAACAATCTAACAAGGTCGATGGCCATACGCATTACGAGCAAGAGGAAGAGTCACTCTGCCTCGTGAATCAAAAGACTTTTTCAGAAGAAAAACTACTTGCACACTTCTGAGACACACACTAGATGGCAGGATTATGCTGAGCAACTGTATCTACATCCACACATGCCTTGAACAATCTGATTTAGACATTTTCATAGGAGAAACTTAGAGAAACAACGTGTGCACATATGCCGCCTGTCAATGTACCTGCGATGTTGAAACCTTGCGAGGGCATGAATGACCATATGTGCTTCAATAAGACACAGCTGACATTCTTCCATTCACAAAAGAACTGTGCTGCTCACTCACCCGTTTAACCGCCAGGGTGGCGATGCCCAGCATGGCAGCACCACCAACCCCAAGGACCACTCGGGCATTGGAGAGGACAAAGTCGATGGCTGTTCCCAGTCCATTTTCATCCTTTTTATTCTTCTGCTCTCCAGCACTAGCCATCTTTTCTACTGCCTGATCCTAGAAGACAAACAGCACAAATTCTTCCAAGCCATGCAATGGAAAAGTAGACACAGACTTGGCACAGTGTTGGAAAGGATCATACAGCTTTCACAACTAACAGTAAAGCATACAAGAAGGGTGAATACAAGATAAAGAAGGTAAAGTCAATATGTGGAAAAATTATTTTTTAAAATAGCATCATATAATATTTGGTGTTAGACTGAAAAGTAGTCTTACCCCCTTAGCAAACAATATACTTTTAGCTGACCTTTGTCATCATGTGCACGCTGGCAGAACACCAAGTCGTTGCAGTGCCCAAGTAATCCCGTACCTCTGTGGGCAGATTATCCCTACGTCCCTTGCCCTCATCCCAGCTATTACAAAGAGAAACGTATCCAGCTCTTGCAGAAGAAAGAAACAGGGAGTGACATATACCTCCACCCGCCCCAAGGGTGTCATAAAGATCATCTGTGCGATAGAACTGTCCTTTCTGCTTGTCCTGTTTAGGTCTAGGGCAAAATCAGGAAGTATGGGTCCCTGCTGGTCTTAGACCTGCTACGGCCACTCCAGGGATGTGACTGGCACAGAAAGGTAACAGCCTGTGAAACACGACGAGGCTTACCCCCCAAGAGGAGAAAAATCGCCCATGGCAGCAAGCCGAGGCGGTCTTTCAGAGGAGAGAATACCAACTATGGAAGATCAAACAAGTAGGTTTCCCTTATTTTCCACAGTTGCTAACGTGAGGAGCATGACAAAGGTGTGGGTAGTGCATGGTGTACTTGAGCCGCATGCTTGCTTTAAGTGTTCCTTCTCTTCGGCATGCACGGTCCGAAACTCACTGGTGTGAACTTGCAAGCTCTCTGTCTCTACTTAAACAAGAAAGTAAGCAAGGAGGTTGTTTTGGTGCTGAGATTGCTGGACATGTGTTCGGGATCTTCCTTAGTTTTCCTATGGGCAAGCACAGCAGTAAGTGGCTTAATTTAGAGTTGGCCTTCCCTTCTTCATAATCTTTACCTTCTCCCAATAGGAAACGGCAAAGAAGTAAGAAATCCAAGGAGTACTTGGAGGAGAAAATGAGAAGAATTGTCCTTGAAAATATGGCTCAGTGCATTCTTCCAATTGTTACGCCTCAGACACCATGTTCTTCTTCTTCTGGCTCTGAAAAGGAGGAAGAACATTTAGACTTATTACCTTAAGATTAAAGGATAGTAATACATAGAACAAAAGTTTTTTCCTGCAAATCTGTCTTCATTCAAGTATATAGGGTGCCAGTCAAAGAATCTCACAGCACTTCTACAGAACATGTGTTAAGGCAATTTCGACATGGTTCTGTCCATTCATCAACAGGTCATCTTAAGGGAATGGGAGGACCCGGATAAGATGAACTTGACTAGATTTGTGTTAAGATTACATCTCTTAGAAGAAGGGGATAAAAGATTTTGGGAAACTGTTCCAGTAGACTCCTTTGTGCCTAGTTGTGTCAAGTTTGGTCGAAAAAAAGCACTTTAAACGCCCAAAAGGTGGACCCTTAACAAAAAAGATCCTGTGAGAGGAATCTTATCTTATCCAGGTCCTCCCACTCCCTTAAGATGACCTATTGATGAATGGATAGAACCATGTCGAAATTGCCTTAACATATGTTCTGTAGAAATGCTGTGAGATTCTTTGACTGGCACCCTATATACTTGAATGAAGACAGATTTGCAGGAAAAAAACTTTTGATCTATGTATTTACCATCCTTTAATATTAAGGCAATAGGTCTAAATGTTCTTCCTCCTTTTCAGAGCCAGAAGAACATGGTGTCTGAGGCGTAACAAGGATTCAGAATGCTGGAACTGGAAATCTTTCCTTTGGTCACATCTTGATGGTTGCGGTTTCAAGTTAAATGAACAGGATTATGCACAGATTAAAAGGTGGTGCATTTGTTGAATATGTAATATTGATTTTTTTTCCCATTTAGATGATAGGGTTGGCTTTAGTACATCTCTTTTTGGAATGCCTAGGACAAGGCACGTAGAGATAATGCACGGTTACTTTCCAGTAAACATCATTACCGTGCATGTTCTCAACAACTCACCCAAGAATGTAAGAACCATCACTGTAGAGAAGACTGTGCCACACTTGCAATAAACTACAGAGTATGCTTACACTGTTAAGGTGCCTGGTCTAGAAGCAGGCACTTTTACTACAAATCTTGTGTGCGACCTAGCACGTGTTTACTGGCTCACCTGAGACTTCGAAGTGGCAAGGGGAATAGTAGATATAACCAAATACGTTTTCAAAAGTCAGGGGTGGATGAGGGACCCTGGGTCACAGCGCAGGCCCGCTCACACCAGCCCTCCCAGTCGGGTGCGCAGGAAGAACTGCCCCTTCTCCAGTTGCCGTGCCTTTTCGTCAGGCTGTGTTATGCCTTGGTTACGGCGGAATTCTCGGCGGACAGACGCAAAGTAGAAGTCACGATCTGTGTACTGCAGCTGGCGTCCAGCTCGCAGCAGGGCCCGGTACAGGGTGAGCACCGCTGTACGGGACCACGCCGCCATTGCCCACCCGAAGAGGCTGTGGGAGAAAAAAGAAGACAATGACAACATACATTTTAACCGCCTGAGAAACACCAATTCTACACCTAGCGCCCTGCAATTATGCCATAATCTAATTGCAATGAACAATGCCTAATAAAGGTACAACAAAATGTTCCAGCTGCAAATCATGTGATATGATTATTGAAGGTGAAACGTTCACACATAATGGTCAGACGATAAAAGCAACAGAAATGCCCCGGTTACTTACCGGTAATCTTCATTACTCCGAGTCCATGTCTTCCTCGCCACAGTATTCACATATGAGCCTCAGGCTCCACACAGAACTCCAAGTTTAAAAACATCGCTCTAGTCTCCCCTCCCTCCTCCAAGATGGCCCCCAGTGGCTTCAGCCAATCCCATAAAGGGATACAAAGAAACCAACCCGACCTGAAAAACCAAGCCGTAGACATGAAGCCACCACCAGGGCCGGGAGGGAAGGGAAACTATACTGTGGCGAGGAAGACATGGACTCAGAGTAATGAAGATTACCGGTAAGTAACCGGGGCATTACCTCCTCGTCCGTCTTCCTCGCCACAGTATTCACATATGAGCCGATACCAGAGCAATCAGCTTCATGTAAGGAAAACAGACCACACCATCAGTGCAGCGAAAAACATATTTTAATATACAGAGGCATAGCAACCAAAAGGATAACCTCTCAAGGTACCCCCGCAGACAATACAGAAGAGGCAAACGACACAGAACCCCCCACCCCCAATCTGGAGGCGGTAACGGGACATGAAGGTATGTGGTGAAGACCACGTAGCAGACCTGCAAACATCCTCCATGGACACCCCTTTGAAAGAAGCCCAGGACACCGCAACAGACCTGGTGGAACGACCCTGAACAGGAAGGGAGGGGACCTCAGAAACCGAAGCATATGCCAACATAATGGCCTCCTTAATCCAACGACTGATCATGGAGAGGGAGGGTTTCAGTCCCTGACGCGACAAACCAAAATTGACAAACAAGTTGTCCACCTTACAAAAGGAAGACGTGCGTGACAAATAAATCAATAAGGCACGACGAACATCCAAGAGGTGCAAAAGGGATTCCTCATCCGAGGAAGGATCAGGACAAAGAACTGGAAGAACCACCTCAGCAGACCGGTGAAAATAAGAATCCACCTTAGGAACAAAGGTAGGATGAGGGCGCAAGACCACACGGTCCGACAAAACCAACAAAAATGGGGCAGAACGAAGGAAAGCACCCAACTCACCCAAACGCCTAGCAGAAGCAATTGCCACAAGAAGCACCACCTTGAGTGTCAAAAACTTCAAGGCCACCGACTCCAAAGGTTCGAAAGGAGCCAACTGCAAGGAACGCAAAACCAAAGGAAGGTCCCAAGGAGGAGGACACATGATCGGACGGGGCGTTGGAAAGAAAGAGACTTAAAAAGTCTAGCAACCAATGGAGAAATAGAAACCAAAGGGAGGACATGAAATGCCCGAATGGCGGCCCATTGAGCCGAAGAGTCGAAATGGCCAAGCCCAACACAAATCCATCATTCAGAAAATCCAGAATGCGAGCCGGATCCAAAAAATCCAATGACAGCTCACGACCAACACACCAAGAAGCAAAATTATCCCAGTGCTTGGTGTAGGACTTAAGCGTAGAAGGCCGCCGGGACTGTTGAATGACGCCAGCCACAGTCACAGAACAACCCTCACGTATCAGAGAATCCCTCTTAAGAGCCAGGCCTGCAGACCCAGGGAACGGAACACAGGCAGGGGAAGAAGAGGACCCAACAGAGGATAAGGTACGAACGGCAAGGCCCACCCCGGAGACACAGCCAATTCCAACAGTAGGGGATACCAATCAATCAATCAATCAATCAATCAGAGCATTTATATAGCGCACTACTCACCCAGAGGGTCTCAAGGTGCTTAGGGGAGGGGGGTCCGCTACTGCTCCAACAGCCAGGTCTTGAGTTGCTTCCTGAAGGCGAGGTGGTCCTGGGTCAGGCGGAGGTGGGTCGGGAGGGAGTTCCATGTCTTGGCGGCGAGGTAGGAGAAGGACCGTCCCCCTGTGGTGGCTCTTCGGATGCGGGGGACGGCGGCGAGGGTGTGGCCGGTCGATCGAAGCTGGCGGTTGGGAGCGTAGAATTTGAGGCGGCTGTTGAGGTATCCTGGGCCTTGGTTGTGTAGGGCTTTGTGTGCGTGGGTGAGGAGTCGGAAGGTGATTCTCTTGTTGACCGGGAGCCAGTGTAGGTCTCAGGTGTCCGGAGATGTGGCTGCGACGGAGGATGTCCAGGATGAGTCGTGCTGAGGCGTTCTGGATCCGCTGGAGTCTCTTCTGGAGTTTGGCGGTGGGTCCGGCGTAGAGGGAGTTGCCATAGTCCAGACGGCTGGTGACGAGGGCCTGGGTGACCGTCTTCCTGTTCTCGGTGGGGATCCACCGGAAGATCGTACGTAGCATGCGCAGGATGTTGAAGCACGACGAGGAGACGGCGTTGACTTGTCTGGTCATGGAGAGGGAGGAGTCCAGGATGAAGCCCAGGTTGCGTGCGTGGTCTGTAGGTTTGGGTGCGCTGCCTAGGGCGGGGGGCCACCAGGAGTCGTCCCAGGCGGAGGGCGAGGATCCCAGGATGAGGACTTCCGTCTTGTCCGAGTTCAGTTTCAGGCGGCTGTTCTTCATCCATTCTGCTACCTCTTTCATCCCTTCGTGTAGGTTGGCTCTGGCGGTGGTGGGGTCGTTGGTGAGGGAGAGGATCAGCTGGGTGTCGTCGGCGTAGGAGATGATGTTGAGGTTGTGCTGGCGTGCGATGTCTGCGAGGGGGCTCATGTAGACGTTGAAGAGGGTTGGACTGAGCGAGGAGCCTTGAGGGACGCCGCAGATGACTTTGGTTGCTTCAGATCTGAACGGAGGGAGGCGGACTCTCTGTGTCCTTCCGGCGAGGAAGGAGATGATCCACTCCAGTGCCTTCTCCTGGACTCCGACGTTGCTGAGGCCCTGTACTAGGGTACGGTGGCAGACAGTGTCGAAGGCCGCGGAGAGGTCTAGGAGGATGAGGGCCGCTGTATCTCCGTTGTCGAGCAGAGCTCGGATGTCATCGGTGGCTGCGATCAGGGCGGTTTCGGTGCTGTGGTTGGCCCGGAAGCCAGACTGCGAGGGGTCGAGGGCGCCGTTCGTCTCAAGGAAGGCGGCCAGCTGCTTGTTGACGGTCTTCTCGATGACTTTTGCAGGAAACGGGAGCAGCGAGATGGGGCGGTAGTTCTTGAGGTCGGTGGGGTCGGCTGATGGCTTCTTGAGTAGGGCGCTGAGTTCGGCGTGCTTCCAGCTCTCCGGGAAGGTAGCGGTGTCGAAGGAGGTGTTGATGATGTCCCGCAGGTGGGGTGCGATGACAGCGTTGGCCTTGTTAAAGACGTGGTGAGGGCAGGGGTCGGTCGGAGTTCCGGAGTGGATGGAGTTCATCCTACGGATGGTGTCTTCGGTGCTGATCGGAGTCCAGGCGTGGAGGGTGGTGGGCGGAGGTTTGGTCGTGGCGTGCGTTGGTTGAGTGCTGAAGCTGTTGTGTATGTCCACGATCTTGTTGTAGAAGTAGGAGGCGAGGGAGTTGCAGAGGTCTTGCGAAGGGGTGATGTCGTTGTTTACGGCGTTGGGGTTGGAGAGCTCTTTGACGATGCTGAAGAGTTCCTTGCTGTTGTGTGCGTTGTTGTCCAGTCGTTCCTTGAATGCGGTTTTCTTGGTGGCGTGGATGAGTTGGTGGTGCTTGCGGGTGGCGAGCTTGAGGGCAGCCATGTTGTCCGGAGTTGGGTCTCTGCGCCAGGTTCTCTCTAGGGCTCGGCAGTTCTTCTTGGAGCTCTTGAGTTTGTCGGTGAACCATGGGGCTTTCTTGCTGCTGGGTCTGCTGGGCGGGGTCCTCAGGGGGGCGAGGTCGTCTGTGCAGTCGCTGATCCACTTGGTGAGGTTGGTGGCCGCCTGGCTTGGGTTCGTTGTGCTGATGGGAAGGTTCCTGCTCAGGGAGGTCGCGAGCTGGTTGGCTGTGATCTTGTTCCAGCTTCTGCCTGCAACCTGTTGTTGGTGGTGGTGGTGGATCGTGGTCCTTCCAAAGCTGAAATGGACGCAGCTGTGGTCCGTCCAGTGGAGTCCGGTGGCGTGGCTGAAGGCGATGTCCTTGCTGGATGAGAAGACGTGGTCGAGTGTGTGTCCGGCGTAGTGGGTGGGGGTGGTGACCAGCTGCTTGAGTCCCAGGTTTGCGAGGTTGTCCAGCAGGGTGGTGGTGTTGCGGTCGTTGTTGTTCTCCAGGTGGAAGTTGAAGTCCCCGAGGAGGATGTAGTCAGTGGAGCAGAGGGCGTGCGGGCTGATGAAGTTGGCGATGTCTTCGCTGAATTGTGTGCGTGGTCCCGGGGGTCTGTAGATGAGGGTGCCTCTGAGGGTGGTCTTGGGGTTGATGTGGACCTGGAAGTGCAGGTGCTCGGCGGGTGCAAGGGTGTCTTCGGTGTTGGTCGTGATGCGGATGGTGTTCCTGTGGATGATGGCGATGCCTCCTCCGGTGTGGTTGATGCGGTCCCTTCGGATGATCTTGTAGCCATCTGGGATGGTGATGGCGATGTCGGGCGCTGAAGAGGCGTTCATCCAGGTTTCCGTGAAGAAGGCGACGTCTGGGGCTGTGGTGTCAAGCAGGTTCCAGATCTCGATGGCGTGCCTGTGGACGGAGCGGGTGTTGAGCAAGATGCATTTCAGGTGGCTGCCGCTGTTGATCGTCTTGGTTTTGGTCGGTGCTGGTGTAGTGCAGGTCCGGATGCACGGGAACTTGCAGGAGTTGCAGCAGAAGGGTCCGTGGGTGCGTCTCGGGGTGGCTTGGTAGCAGCCCGGGAATCGGCCGGCGTTGAGCGCGATGAGGGTGGCGGCGTCGTACGTCCGGCAGGTGGGCTGGGGTCTGCGGGGGCCAGGGGTCCTGGCGCTGGGCGCGGTCCAGGCGCGGATGGGCACAGACGGGCTTACCTTTGGCGCGCCTTCGGCGCACAATCGGCGCGCCCGTTGCGCGGCAACGCTGCGCGTTCGCACGGTCGCCATATATGGCGAAGTGCAGGGAGGGTGGAGCAGCCGGGTGGCGGGAGCGGGGAGGAAGGGGGCGTGTCCACACTCCCGGCGGCGGGAAGCGGGAGGCGGGGAGCGGGGCGGGTGGGCGCAGGGGACAGCAGCGAAGGGGGGGACGAATAGAGTACAATACTAAGAATAACAAGCAGGACAAAATAATGCAGATACAAGAAAACAGGGCCACGCTTCCAACAAGGAGCAACCAGAAGCACAAAGGACCCCTCCCTCTTGATCTTCTGCAATACAGCAGGAATCAGGGGAACAGGGGGAAACGCAAATAACAGACCCTTCGGCCAAAGGAACGAAAGTGCGTCCACTCTCCAGGCATCCCGGCAAGGCATAATCGTGCAAAAGCATCGGATCTGGGCGTTGTCCTGGGAGGCAAACAGGTCCACAATCGGACAGCCAAACATCACCTGTAACCTCCAGAACATCCATCGTGTGAGGGATAAGGACCCCATGGAAGGAAAAACCCGGCTCAGACAATCCGCCACAGTGTTCTCCGTGCCAGGCAAGTAAATTGGCATATAGGGACTCCAGATGCACCTCCGCCCAACAACAAATTTGACGGCTGAGGCAACTGAGGGAGCGAACCTTGCACCCCCCTTGATGGTTCACATAAGACATTACAACCGGATTGTCCGTTCGGATCTGCACGTGGTGACCCCAAACAAGATCCGAGAAATCCAACAGACCCAGAAGGACGGCTTTCAACTCCTTGTAGTTGGAGGAAGATGACAATACCGACTGAGGCCAAACCCCCTGAGTCGTTGAATCCCCCAGAGTAGCACCCCACCCCAGCAGGCTGGCACGGTAGTGACCACTCGGGTGGGAATAATCAGAAAGGGGCGGCCCCTGGACAGATGGCCGTCGTCCAACCACCAACTCAGGACCACCCGAACATCCGCCAACATAGGAACCAGAACACCCATATCGAGGGAACAGGGGTCCCAATGCGACAAAATGTGGGACACCACCGGGTACATGTGGAGGCGAGCCCACGGCACCGTCAATAACGACGCCGACATTAGACCCTCAACCCTCAACCACAGGCTCACTGGATGAGAATGCCCCACTAACAGGGCACGAACAGCAGACATCAGGGACAGAATTCTGGGAGGGGGCAGGAACACCATCCCCAACTGAGTCTTGAACAGAGCCCCAATGAAAGTCAATTCCTGCGCAGGAACCAGAGAGTATTTTGGCACATTCACGAGGAACCCATGATGCTCCAGGACATGGCACACCCTCTGGACATGTAACTCCGCCTTTGGAAGAGAAGAAGCAGAAATTAAAATGTCGTCCAGATATGGAAAAACACTAATGCCCTCCCCATGTAAATGTCCAATAAGAGGAGCCAGAATCTTAGTAAAGATCCTGGGAGCAGAGCAGAGCCCAAAAGGTAATACCTGGAACTGGTAATGATGACCCTGAACGCAAAACCGGAGAAACCTCTGAAAGTCCGGATGAATAGCAACATGCAGGTAAGCATCCCTCAAATCTATTGATGCAAGGAAATCGTCCTGAGACACTAGAAGAAGGATCAATTGAAGTGAAACCATTTTGAACCGTTGGTGAGGGATGAAAGTGTTGACCCACTTCAGGTCCATCACAGGACGAAGAACCCCGGTTCGCTTGGACACCAGGAAAAGTATTGAATACACCCCCTTCCCCAACTGATCGCTGGGCACAGGAATAACTGCCTTTTTGACCACCAGGGAAGCAATGCCTTCCAAAAGCGCCAACTTTTTCACAGGATCTCTGGGACAAGGAGTGGCCCTGAAACAGTCTGGGGGTGTCTGGGCAAATCCAATGCGCAAACCTTCCGAAATCACCCGGAGCACCCATTGGTCTGACACAGTCTCGCGCCAAGAATCCATGAAGTAAGTGAGGCGACCCCCAACCGGACCGACACCAGGAGCGATCCAGTCAGGACTTGGAAGCGGGAGTGGAGGCGGAAGAAGCACCGGAGAACCGGGATTTATCAAAGGAAGGAGCACCCCGGCCACGCCCCCTTCCACAAAAGGGCTGACCAGCACGACCCCTCCTAGAAGGACCAAAAGCCCTCTGAGAACCAAAGGAACGGAAGCGCCCAGGCCGCTCAGGAGCAAGGAGCTTACGGTCCTCCGCCGTCTTCTTCACCATCTCATCCAAAGGTGAACCAAAAAGCTTAACTCTAGAAAAGGGGATTTTCAATCAGGAGACTTTTCTGCGCAGCATCAGCCTTCCAGGAGCGAAGCCACAACTGACGCCTGGCAGCCACAGAGGACCCAGCCGCAGAAGCAGCCGCCCCTAACGAATCAAAAGACACATCCGAAAGTAGGCGAACCTGCTGCTCCATCATCGCCAGGGTAGAAGAGACATCCTCACCCTGGTCCAACAATTCCGACAGAGACTGAAAATCTTTAAGCAAGGACTGGATCGTGTAAGATGAATAGGCAGCCGCCCGAACGGAAAAGTTGGCAGCCGCAAAAGTGCGCTTCACAGCCCCATCAACCTTCCGATCAACAGGGTCAGCAGGAGAAGAATCCTCAGAGACCACAGACCCATGGGACGACATACTGGCCATCAACGAATCCACCTTGACAGATGAAGGAAACTTGACTGAAAAATCCTGCAGAGGATACCATTTATTCAGGAAACGAGGAAATGAACCTTTGTCCACATCTTTCCATTCAGTCTCCAACACCTTCAACACAGAAAAATGAAGGGGCAATGAATCAGGCTCAGGACGCTGATACTGCGAAAATAACTCATCCTCCACAGGAACCACAGATTCAGGGAAAACCAAGTTCCTGCGTATGTGACAAAGGACCTCCTTAAGGTCGGCCCCCTGTACAAAACGACTTTTGACATTAACCTCCTCCTCAGCGTCAGAATCAACAGCAGGAGCGTCATCAACACGCGCTCTCTTGTCAGGAGGAACAGGAGCTCTGTCATGCAATGCAGCAGCAACAGCAGAATCGATCATCTTCTGCAACAAAACCATCGAAGGAACAGACATCCCTGAACCAGAGGCCTCCAAAGAGTCAGGAACAGACACATTGGAAGAACCGCCTTCCATCGCACTAGCCACGAGTAATAACCAACAGCAAGAGACAGAAACACCAGAATCCCTTAAATAGGCAGCAGGTTGTCAAGCAACCATAGACACACCCAATGACACGCCCCCTAAGAAGTATAAAAGGCAGGAAGAAACGCGAGCCATCTCTAAAGAGGCCCTCGACGAAGGAAAACACCGAGGAAGAACCCCCCAACCAACCCTGCTAAGAACCCAGGCAAGAGGTAACAATGGCAAGGAAACAAACACCCGACCGCGCAGAGCCGTAGCAACCGGACTCGCGGTCGGGAAGGGGTGTGTCACCGGCAACATGCATTCCACCGCGCACTGCAAGACGCGTGAAAGAAAAAGACGCTGTACCGGCAAAACACGCCGTCGGGCAGCAAGCGCCGGCAAAAAGTCAAACATCCGACCGCGCGGAGACCCATAAGCAGGATGCGCGGACGGAAAGGGGGAACACGTACCATAATAATCCTCCCGCTAAGCAGGAAAACATAGGCGCGGCCCCTCGAAGCCGGAACACAAATCGAACCCGCACAAACGAGCACCAAAGTCCGCTCAGCAGGACACGTGCCGGGCAAAAGAAAGGGGGAACAAAAACAATGAAATATACAAACTAACTTCCCCCCAACCAAATACCAAGGCCAAAAGGGGCTGCTAAAGCAAGACCCCAGCCACACTCACCTGACCAGCAGGGAAGACAGCACTCGGAGAAGTTCAGAAAAAAAGTGGTCGGGTTGGTTTCTCTGTGTCCCTTTATGGGATTGGCTGAAGCCACTGGGGGCCACATGGAGGAGGGAGGGGAGACTAGAGCAATGTTTTTAAACTTGGAGTTCTTTGTGGAGCCGGGGGCTCATATGTGAATACTGTGGCGAAGAAGACGGACGAGGAGGTAATGTGGAACTGCTAAACAAAGAACACCATTTATTTTATTTTATGCCCTTGCTCCCTAGGATATGTAGGGGAAACCTCAAGAATGATCCAAACCCGGATCACTGATAATCGCTCAGCAATCCGTACCAAGAAAAACCAGGCCCCTATGGTGAAACACTTATTAGAACAAAATCACAAACCCGATGAACTACGTTGGAGAATTCTAGAGAGAATTAGAACCCCTGAAAATAAAGGAGGCCTAAAAATAGGCAAGAAACGCAAAGTTTTTTTGGATTTTCTATTTTGACACCTTCACCAAAAGGTCTCAACAACGAAATACCTTGGGAGAACGCTATCACCTGAATGTATCTTATTTTTGTTTTAATCACAATTCTATGTCAGACTTACTGTAGGATTATTTAACATTGATAGATTTTTTTCATGATCTGTAGACTTTGATATGATTCTTTATAGACCTAATAGATCCTCACGCTGAGTCTTATAATGCTACGATGTTTTCGCACACGTAGCATCATAGCTGTACAAGGTGTTTCATGTATATTTTTAAAGATTGTGGTAGTTTCAAAGTTGACTAATAGAATTTTTTCCATCCCTCAGCATTTTAATGTGGTAAACACATGAATGTTGAGACTTGGTCGCTATCGTTCATTATTGAAATAAAAACTAGAGAGCCAACCTATAATATGACAATTAACACAGTAATCGCAGGGTATTCAACACCCTAACTGTAGGCTTAGATTTAACCTTCATCCTAGTTTTGCCCAATAATAATAGGCTCGCAATAGTATCATTTTTTCAGATTGTCGATTTCAATAAAGTTTAGTTTAAAGTGAATCTCTTTTTGCGGTAATCTGTCTTCACTGTTAAGCATTAGATCCATAGCAGACATGCTGCATAGACCCAGGATAGAGACGTCATCGCGTTTTTCGACGTCATGATCAATGCGCGATCACGAGGCGGTCCCATGACTACTTTATTTTATTTTTATTTTATTTTATTTTAGCTGTTTTATAGCGCGCTCAGTTACTACCAGAGTGTCCTGGCGCGTGAAGAGAAAAACAAGCAGGTGACCAAAAGAAAGAAGGTTGAAGTTCATGTTTCTTTTTTTTTATTTCCAGTGTTTTATATAAGCTAATAAGCAGTTCTGAAAAGATATGTTTTAAGTGCCTTCTTAAATGATACAAAATTTTCAATTAATCTCAGGGAGTGGGGGAGAGTGTTCCAAGTCCTAGCCGCGGTGACAGCAAGCGACTGGCCTCCCAAACGTACTCGCTGAAATCGGGGCACCCTTAAAAAGTTACAGTCAGCTGAGCGTAATGCCCGAGTAGGGACATAACGGTTAAATCTTTTCCTCAGATAGGAAGGGCCAAGATCATGAACTGCTTTAAAAGCTATGGTAAGAATTTTAAAAGTTATCCTCTGTGCTACTGGCAGCCAGTGTAGTTCCTTCATGTGAATCCGAACACTTTCTCTACACGGCACATTGCACAGCAAGCGAGCAGTCGCATTCTGGATAATCTGAAGCCTTGCAATTAAAAAAGCCGGAGCTCCACACAGCAGAGAGTTGGCATAATCGAGCCGAGATAGAATAAGGGCCCTCGCAACTGACTCTCTTGCTGAAGATGGTAGATAAGGAAAGATCTTTCTCATGGCTTTTAAGGATCCGAAGCACACCCCAGCAAGTCTCTTTATGTGTGCTTCAAATCGCAGGTCTTCTCCAAACCAGACTCCCAAGTTCTTAGCGGGAATATTAACGGAGTTTGGCTGGGGAAAATCGGAAGGCCACAGAGTTTCTCTGAAATTGGATGGAAACTGACCATACAGCAAGATTTCAGTTTTATCTTCGTTGCACTTCAGCTGTGCTGCTGCCAACCAGTTAAACACAGCAGAAAGACACGAACGAACGACCTCAGTATTAGTATTCGCATCCAGCCACGTAAACAAAAGTTGTGTGTCATCCGCATACGCTATTATTTTTGCTCCCATTTGTTCAGCTAACACAATAAGAGGGGTGAGATATACATTAAAAAGGAGGGGGCTCAACATAGAGCCCTGGGGTACTCCTGTAGTGAGGGGTTTGGTCGAGGATGAATAGGGTGGGATCATAAATTGGGTGGGATCATCACTGCCTCATAAATTTAAACCCGGCGTTTTCCGTACATGCGCTTTTATTTATACAGGCTACATTGAGGAGGCCCCTTGTGCCCCTACATCGCAGTCATCATAAAGGAGCATATCAGGTACTTTTCTGCTCTGGCCACAATTCATATATTCTATCTTTAGAGCAACTTACGATAAATTAAATACCATCTTTGCGGTCATTTACTTTTAGATTGACTGCCCTCCGATGCACCATCTCTGTAGGAAACGCTACGGCAGAATATCGTCTGTTGTTGTCAATTGCCTAATTTATATCAGGTAACTCATTTTTCGATTTATTGGGTAGCGTGCCCCTACTGCGCATTTGTTATTATGCAATACCCGACACCTTTACTTATATTTCATTCTTGTTTTTGTCCGTTTTGTATTCCCTCTACCAGCTGCTCCGCTCTCGTTTTTAGAACTACAGAATAGATATAGAAGTTCCGTCCATCTAGAAGGGTCTTCAATCTATTTCCATTTACGATCGCTTAATGGATTCTAGTTAAGAGGTAATAGCTCTAGAGTTTGCTGTGGGTCCTTCATGATTTTCTTCAATAGATCCTTATAAAACATATACGTTTCTTTATCCATAGGTTCCTTTTGGGATATCGCCATGATACCGCTATCTGTTTTTAATTTTCGTGGTTTTCAACCAGAGCATTCTACATATTTGTGTCGCCTTATCCGTATATCTATGTAAGTGTTCACTGACTTTATTGAATTAAAATCATTAGAATGTTCATGTCTTATCATAAATACAATCGATCCTAATCATATGTAAATTGATATATTATTACAGAACCTTTGCAAGGAGTATATGGACTAATCCTAAAGTCTGTTCTTTATCTTAAACAAGCGACCTACACACTACTGCGATTTAACTTCATACATGAAGTAAGTGTGGTGTCCTATTTATGATCTTTGAACACTAATTACTAGATGGGTTTCTCTTTTCTATTGCTTGGTTATATCATGGCTTTTCCTTCTTTATTTTTCTTTCATTATGATTTGACATGAGCAGTCAGATGTTTGCTGTTATTTACATGTAAAAGCTTTAGGTCATTTGTGACTTCATATTATTTCGATTCAGGGAATTTTGTATGTACTGGAAATCATGTTTTTAAACTTATTTGTAACATTGTATTGCTGACTGTTTTTGGATAATTCAAATGCTGATATTTACTTGTATTTTGGATGAAATTACTTATGCTAATGTTAGAATATGACACAACAAATGACGCTAAGCAATCACAAGATTCTGAATGGTTTTTATTATGTTTCTTAGGTAAAATCAGTGGCTTTTTCCTGAAGAAGGCGTTCTAACCATGCCGAAACGCACGTCGATAGATATAAGTGATAAAGATCGTCACCCTTATACATTTTTGTATATTGTATTGAATTATAATGAAATGGGTAAATTAATTTGTGGAATGTATAATTAATGTTGTTTTTAATTTCATGCTCTTTTTTAAATAATTAAATATTTTTTTTTTACAGGATTCTCTTGTCTACTTTTCCCTGTATTATGTTTTTGCATTTGGATTGATTTGCTATAATTGCCTAGGAAGTTTTTCTCTCAAATTATGCCATTATCTGCCATCCCGTTTCAGTGAGTTTATATTTGTGACGTGACGGCCAGTCCAGTTTCTGGAGTAATAAAGCAACCGGACTGCTCCCACTCACTACACTTTCCTCTTCTGTCACTCTACCAACCTTGTACCTCACTCACTACTTTACACCCGGCGCTCACGCCAAAGTTCTAAAACTGCGCTGTCTTCCTTTCCACCTAGTCCCCAATCCCATTTCTAGTTTATCATACACTATTTTATATAATTGTTTATATATCCTGGGACATTTCACCGCGGGTCTTTTTTAGGTCTCGCCTGTCGATGCGCATGCGCATCGAGCAAGGCGAGACTATAGCGAGTTATCCACACTTTATCCACACTGCAAGGAATCGTGGCGATTCCTTGCAGTGCCCGTGACTTTTAAGGTCAATGCGCATGCGCATTAAGCTTATGCGCATGCGCATTGACCTTAAAAGTCACGGGCGCGTGCATGTCCCCTCTCCGCCCCCTCCCCCGTTCCGCCCCCTCCCCTGTTCCGCCCCTTCCCCTTCCCGCCGCTCGCCATATGTTCGCTCGTTCCCTCCCACTGGCAGCCTGCGGCCACTTCCCCTTCCCGCCGGGCGCCCCCTCCCCCGTTCCGCCCCCTCCCCTGTTCCGCCCCTTCCCCTTCCCGCCGCTCGCCATATGTTCGCTCGTTCCCTCCCACTGGCAGCCTGCGGCCACTGCTGAGAAGCTTGTTGTTTCTTTTCTTGGTCATCACTGGCAGCTTGAGTGCATTATGATTTGCACGATTTCAAGGCAGGGCTGCCATTTGAAACGTAAGTGCCCTGTATTTTAAATTGATTTCGCTGAGGTTTAAACCCTCTTTTCGGACTACTCAGTCCCGTGCCTCCCCTACTCTCCTCCCCCCTCCTCCTCTCCTCCCCTGCCTGCCTGCCGCATTTCTCCTCCCCCCTACCCTCTCTTCCCTCCAGCTTGTTGTTTGTATAATTTAACCCGCTCCGCCCCCTCCCCTTCGTGTCGCATTTCTCCTCCCCCCTCCCCTCCGTCCGTCCGTCTTGTTTTCCTTAATTTCCACTAGCTTAAGATAGGTAGTGTGAATGAAAACAAATTGGGATGCTAGCTTTTCGGGTCTTGGCAGAAGCAGAGTGACATTGCGTCTCTTAAAGGTCTACCATAGTTCGCTATCTACATTTCGAATGAAGGATGTTCAGTTGTAAAACACGTGGCATTTTATGGTGATTTGAAGCAGAGTCCACGGACTCACCACAGCCAGCCGGGTTGCTTTGTTTGTTCCCTGCGCAGAGGAGGCGCCCTTGGTTTCAGTTTTCTGGCTGTGGTTGCATCATAGCAGGGGTCAGCCCTTAACGCTGGTAAAGCTAGAATGTGCGCAGATGTTACGGCGTTCGTTTTCAGAATTACTCTTTCTTTGATTTTCTGATGGGCCAGTACTTTGAACATAATCCTTATTTGAGCCCTTGCATTAGTGATTCCATGTCATATTAACTTCGAGCTGTCCGATGCTGGCCTCCCAGGAGCAGGATGAACACAGCACTTTTCCCCTGTAATTTGATAGGCTGGCGACAGGCGTTGCTGCGCACTGTGTTTATCCAGCATCATCGACTTCAGTTACCGAAGCAGGCTGTGGCATCTCCCTTGCCGAAGGGCCTCGATATCCATAGGCTCGACAATGCAGCTTGTTTTAGAGGCTGTTCTCACTCCGATGCCTCGTGTAGTTGTTTTCATGATATTATTAAATTGGTCATGCCTTTGAGTAGTGCGGGGTAAATATCCTCATAGATGGCCTTTCTCGCAAATTACTCTATAATGCTGCATTATTTTTTAATACACTGCCTTTTCATTAGCCTTCCACCAACAAAACATAATTTAAAAGGTAATGTTTTGCCGCATTCTACCCGATTATGTATTGTCCTTTTTATTGTTTAGCTTAGTTTCTAGTGATTTTGCACTGTCGGATGTACATATAGTTTCATTTGTTGAAACCCTCACCATAGCTCGATTTCATAGGCCTGAATATATACGTATATTACAGATTGCACATGGACTTAGCAAGAGCGCATGTTACTACTTGGCTGCGTTTAAGGTGTTATTGAGGTCAGTGTACTTTAAACATTTGAACAGTTTCTTTAGTATTATGTCACGCATTCTTAAGCAAGTAAAGAGGTGCCTCAACTTCTGTTCCAGTGATAGTCAATGTCTTTCTGTAACAGTCTCAGCGAATGATTCTGTATTTTAATGTCCATCCTAGCATTTTAGCAGACAAAGGACATCTAATACTTTGTACTGAATTTTAAAGTCGCCAAGCTGTAATCTAAGCCACTCGTAACCCATGGTGGATATTGAATTGTAAATCCTCATTGTTGACCGACGAGAATGTACTTAATATTTGGACTTAAGATTCACGCTCTTCCAGTCAACATTCAACTGCTTTTTTGCAAAACAACCCATTGCCTCCTACCTCCAGACCAAGATCTCACTCACCCTCACCCTCACTCACCCTCACCATCACTCACCCTCACCATCACTCACCCTCACTCATCCTCACCCTCACTCATCCTCACCCTCACTCACCCTCACTCATCCTCACTCACCCTCACCCACACTCACCCTCACCCTCAACCCCTCACCCTCACTCACCCTCACTCACTCACTCACCCTCACTCACCCTCACTCACCCTCACTCACCCTCAACCCTTCACCTTCACTCACTCACCCTCACCCTCAACCCCTCACCCTCACTCACCCTCACTCACCCTCAACCCCTCACCCTCACTCACCCTCAACCCCTCACCCTCAACCCCTCACCCTCACTCACCCTCAACCCCTCATCCTCAACCCCTCACCCTCACTCATCCTCAATCACTCACCCTCAACCCCTCACCCTCACTCACCCTCAATCCCTCACCCTCACTCACCCTCAACCCCTCACTCACCCTCAACCCCTCAGCATCACCCTCACTCACCCTCAACCCCTCACCCTCACTCACCCTCACTCACCCTCGAACTCTCACCCTCACTCATCCTCACACTTACTCACAATAACTCAGCCTCACCCTCACTCACCCTCGACACATCACCCTCACTCACCCTCACCCTCACTCACCCTCACCCTCACTCACCCTCACTCACCCTCACCCACCCTCACCCTCACTCACCCTCACCCTCACTCACCCTCACTCACCCTCACTCACCCTCAACGCCTCGCCTTCAACTCCTCACCTTCAACACCTCACCCTCAACACCTCACTCACACTCACTATCAATCATCCGCACTCACCTTCAACGCCTCCCCTTCAAATGCACACCCTCACTCATCCTCACTCATCCTCAACACCTCACCCTCACCCTCATCCACCCTCAACACCTCACCCTAACTCACAATAACACTCTCACCCTCACTCACTCTCACTAACACTCACCCTCAACACCTCACTCACCCTCAACACCTCACTCACCCTCAACACCTCACTCACCCTCAACTCCTCACTCACCCCCACCCTCACTCACCCTCAACACCTCACCCTCACACAGTGCAATAGGTCTCGCAGGATTTTTACTTAAAGATTTTACATTTGCTTATTGCTTTTTTGATTTGTAAATCTTTTGCATTGCCTACAAAAAATAAAATGCAAAAGATTTAAAACAAAAAAGATATAAACAATTCTAAAAGCACTAACTCTAATGCTGCGAGACCTATTGCATTTCTAATGCTTGTTTGTTGTTACAGATTTATGTAGCGCGACCTCGACCAGAAGGTATTGGAGCGCTTTACATGAGCACCAGTCACGTTACACAAGGACACATTCATTTTTTGGAAGGCATGGGAAGATTAAGTGATTTGCCCAGAATCACAGGATGTGGAGTCGACGCCGAGGCTCTAACTTTGGTTTCCCTGCTCCAAAGTCGGCAGTCTAGCAGTGAAACCACATCCTCTCCCCCCACTGACCTGTGCTAACGCATGTTTTGCGCCACTGTCTAGCTCACTGCGCTTTCACCGTGTACAATTTCCTCTGCTGTACTATCTTACCTACGTTTGTGCCGTTCTTCGTTTCTCACTGAAAGAAAGGTGGAGAATGGCTCGGGCCACCTGGATTTGCTTGGAGGGGAGGGGGCGGGTCGCAACCCGGAAGTGTTTATTTTCCCGGTGTTCCCTCATTTCCGATGCCACCGGAAGTGGCTCTGGAACACCGGTCATTTCCGTGTTTGCGCCGCACCGCCGGGTTTCACTTCGAGCGGCGGGTCGCTACATATGCAAACGGTTAAAAAACAGTAGCATGAGACTTGGGGACACGGGGTCCCCTGCTTTGCCCCTTATCAAAGGAGAAAAGGGACGTAAACAACCAAAAACGCTCGCAAATGCGAGGCGGTCTACAACGGATGGTGTTCCGCAGCAAAGGCACTTGTTATTTTGGACCAACTGTGCCGTTATCTGGCAACAATTTATCGGGGCTTTGCACAGGTTTAGAAAACTGTCCTAGTTTGAATGCCAAAAGAACATTTATTCCTTAAACAGCAAAAAAACAAACAAGAAATGGTGTGAAGTAACATACATGCCAACAGACCCGATTCCGGCTGGAGACACCCGTTTTAAGAATGCAAAAGTTGCTTTATTTGAGCTGTCTCCCGCCTGAAAGTGCCTCTGCTTCAGTGGCAGTGAATGGAGAACATTAATTCCCTCGATTTTTTTTTTTTAAATCGCCACCTTCCTGTTTACAAATGTTGGCATGTATGACATTAATGACGTGAATGAACGCTATTTGTTCACAGAAAGCCCGCTGCAACTGTCCCACGGACCGTCGTAGAATGTTGAATACATCACGAGCACTCCGACGCCTTGTATGGGGTAGTAAGCGCTATATATATGTAAATACATTGACAGCGCATGGCTCTTGCGCACACGCACAGGGAAAGCAGGGGCGTAACGAAACTTGAGGGGGCCCCCCTGCAAAACACAGCGAGGGGGCCCCCCCGCGGCGCGGACCACCATGCCTCCCCGGCGGCGCGGACCACCATGTACCACTTTGCCCTACCACCCAGAAATCTAGCATATTTTGCTTTGAAACCTCCAACATTTAAATGAAATGCCTCTATATTGTCTTTCTGTAAGTTCTAGTGAGAAAGTGGGAAACATCACCGTTCTTTAGCCCACTCTACCACCCCAGTTCAGACATGGCCATATGCAAATCAGTCTGACCCTGTGCCTCATGGGAACATGGGAACAGTCAAGCCCGAACTGCCAAGCCATGTCGTAACATCTAACATTTGGGCCTAATTGCGACAGAGCAACCTGTCCGACAACCGACAAGCTCTAAATCAGGCCCTAAGCTTTCATAAGACCTGGAAGCCGCACAAAATGCAGGTGTGTAACTTGTTTATTCTGGCAATAAGTCATAGTGGTCATTTTGTGGTAGAGTGTCTGGCATAGCAATGCCTTCCTGGCCTAGGCTCGCTACCATCTCATTCTCTACAGTCTGCCTGCAGACAGACTTTGGCTTACGTGTGAAACAATTTGTATGGCACTAAAGGGTTGTTGACATCGATATTACATGCCGAATATCTATGCAGACCCAGGATTGTAAGATCACAGTCCGTTACCCTTGTTTGTGTAATAGCACAATTCCAGGACAACAGTACTCTCATGAGGACTCCAAAGGCTACTGTGGGGAATCCTACTTTCAGACAAACAATTAGGAACGAGATAGAATACAATTTTAGGAAAATGATGAGTTGACCTGTGAGGTGCTACGGACAAGTCACCGAATCATACATTAATCATACATGCTGCTACCCAAGTTTATGAATATCGAAAGCTAGTGTGCCAGTCCGTCATGTTTTATGAAGTCAAAGTGCTGTTATTTACAATTCAACGCTGTTTTGGCCTCACTTTAAAACAAAAGGGATTTTTTTTTAAATCGTCTTATCCATTCTCATCAAAGTTGCCGTTTTGACACAAGGACATTTCTCTATTTTAAACATTTTTCTAGCTTAGCGTGTACCATAAACTTTTATCAAAACTTTCAAAGCGTCATTCCCAAGATTTCCCCAGTTCATTATTGCTGCTTCAGTTGCATGCATGTGTTGGTGCCCCTCCTCGCGAGCAGCAGCGCACCTGTAAGGACCTTAACATTCTTATGAAGAGGTTCTGCGCTGGTAAATGCAAAGACACCGTTGAAACAAACATGCACTCACCAGCATGTAGAGCACAGCGCAGTGACTCTGTGACAAATGAGATAGGGAAGAAAGCAAGCACTGGCAAATGCCATGGAGTTAGACTTGTGTTTGCTGAAAGGTTTTAACAAGCTTCACTGGCCTACAGCAGGGTTACAGCATGGGCGGCAACAGCTTAAGCTTCCCTAACACGAGGAGCAAGAACAAGCTAGCAGACAAATTTGTAAAATATGAAGTCCAGGTGCTCAAATGTTTGTCAGAGGCCACACCCACTTCCCCCAGCTCCACCCACTTCCTATATTTGCTCCACTCACATCCTCATCTGGCACTGCTAAAAGCCAGATGTAGTACCACCATGCAATTCTTAGGGATGTCAAGGCTGGAGTGTGAAACAATATCTTTAATGCTCCCACCCTGCTCACTGCCCAATTTGTGTATTATGTGTGTAATCCCTGGTTCTCGCGGGTGTGGAAAAAAACCTCTTTTGTTCTGAGTTTGCACTGGTGACCCTAGAACCAGCAGCACATTGGCTCAGCAGCTCAGCCTTCAAGGCACCTACTCTGAGTCAGAACTTAGTTCGAACAGAGCTTCAAATGCACCTACGCCTGGGTTTCATGCAGAAAAAGGGTCACCACATTACAACATTGGAGAAGATTGTACCTCAACAATACAGATTCTAACATACCATAAAATGTGCATTTGTAGCACACACGCTCGCCCTAGAGAAAGCCTCTTGGCGCTACTGGCAGGCATTGGATGTTTATTGATAACCAACTCAATGATACTGATTAATTTTTTTGATCTTTTTTCAGTTGTCATAGGGAGAAGTGAAGTTGTTCAGGGGCATTAGAGCGATTTACGCAAGTACCAGATTACATTCCACAAGGTCTGTTTTTTTTAGGCAGGGAAGATTAAGTGATTTGTCCAAAATCACAAAAGGAGCCAACGCCGGACTCAAACCCGGTTCCCCAGTTCCAATCTAGGCAGCTCAGGCCCTTTGGCCCCCATCTCCTCAGAAAGATGAAAGTCTGAGAGGACATGGAGAGAACATGAGTTTCAACACAGGCCCCTGCAATGGATGTGCAAGTCCAGGGGGAGGGACTAAGTCCAGCTATAACTCAACTGACTCTGAGAGAGCCTCCTTTATCTTCAACATTCTTAGAGCCCTGAAGTACCCAGAAAGGAGACATGCAGGGTGCTGTAAAACTCCCACACAGATAAAAAAAATAATAACTCACCCCCAAACTACCCCGTCCTAACTGTTCAGCTGCTGATCGCAGTGGTCCAGGCCCCCTCACAGCACGGATTACCTTTGACTTGAGATAACCCAGTTTAACCAGCTGTGCTTCTTCCCCAAACAACCATTTCCGCAGCAACTTCCAGCTGGGCCATTATAGGGCTGGTGTGCTCTTATCCCAAAACACATTTAGCCCATATTTTTAAGAATGTTTTAAACATTCTGGCATCTTGTTTTTCCTCTGTAATTACTTTCCCCTTTTATCAGTTTGCTGCTGGACAAGCCCAACTCCGCGCCAAAAAGCCCTGACTGGACTTGCTGCTCCAGGTACAGGGAGAGCTTTTGGCCCAGCACCTGCAATGCAGGTTCATTACGCCTAACAAAACCACAAAAACCATAAATGATTAGACATAATATTGCAAGGCATGATCTGACATGAGGATGACGCACCTCAGAGATTGTCAGTAGGTTTACAAATCAAGATAACTTGTGCCGATTTCGCTTGACTCAGGACTCGTTCTAACAATATAATAAAACATAAATAACAAGGCATGGTTTATATTTTCAGATGACAGCATAATTGTGTTAAAACTATTACTTGAAAGTAGAAGCAGAAGACATTTGAAGCCACCGAGTAGCAACCAGAAAATGACGTCCTCAAATAAAGTGAGGTACAACTACAGTTCCAGTAATGCTATGTAGGCACCGTGGCATGCACCCATTTCATGCCACTGCCAGTTGTTGTCAATCTGATTCCTTAAAGTGCTCATGGTGTCACATCTGAGCGCTTCGGCCATCAGCTTTGCTTACAAGTCTTGAGCTGCCACGTTTCTTGGGCCTTCGAGAATGAGGGTCAAAGGCCGATCTCCTCTCCTAAGGATGTCTCGCTCTGGCTGGCAGCAGGATTTAGCTAAATTAAAAAACGTCCTGCCTGGTATCAGTCACGCTAGCTAAAGTGCACAGGCAATGAGGCGCAGCGTGGACCACACTAAGCCGGCCCCACACAACTCTCTCTGCCTGCGGTGGGCCGGACACCCACCGCACCAAAAAAAATAAAGTTTAATGTGATTTAAATCATTTCACAATATTCCAACAAAATTTAGCCTGCCAGTAGGCCCATCACCATCATCCTGCACCTCGGAGTGACGGTTACAGTCTAGTCCTGCTGCATGACACGCTACTTCAAGACAAGTACTGGTGCCGTCGTAGACCCCCCCCCCCCCCCCCCACACACACACCAGGTACGACGCAGATGGGGCAGTCAATCAAAATAGCTAGTAGTAATGGATTATGGTACATGCCCAGTCCTGGTACTTGCCGCCCTGAGGCCTCAGTGCCCCCCCACCCCCCCACCCCCCTCGGTGACAAATGTAATGTCGGATGTCGCAGCGGCGATGCAAGCTTCTCAGACTCTCACTCTCCTACCCCAAACCCGAACTGTTATGAATATCCTTCTGGCTTCCTCACGACACACGTGCAGCAGAGCAGCAGGTCATGTCTCCCAAAATTGTTATTGCCCTTCCCACTACCTGTATGTTTGTTGACTGTGGGACAAGGGCAAAATACTTCGTTATACATGTTTGGAACTTGAAGAAGAGTGGACTGTGGACCCCTGGAGTGGAGGCAGGCCCCGCCGGTGACGGACTTACTTCAGAGTTCGGTCGACAGTCACAGTCCTGAGCGTGGGCGGGCCTGGCTTTGTCTACTTCGAATCGAAGTTCATTCGTTGTTCTCTTCTGTACTCTGTCTTCTTGACTATGGCTATGCGGGCGGGGATTGCACGCCCCTGATGCCACACCTTACTGCTTATTAGGCACCAAGCGATTGCGCATGTGTTGGCTGCCTGGCATTGGTCTCCACTCACCAGCAGCCAGCCCTGCCCCCGCCGCGGCACGTGCATACGCGGCCCAGAACGGAAAGTGAAAGTCTCTCTCTCGACTCCGGATCTGAAGTGAGAGTGTGTGCGCGCTGCGGAGTGTCCGCCATTTCAAAGATTCGAGTGGCTCAGGCTCAGCTCAGCCTCAGTGTAATAACTGCTCAGTGCTCACACCAGTAAAGTGCCTCACTCACACCCCCCACCATTTCGGACTTGCTCTCGGGGTCCCGGCCGGGGGCCCCTGCTGCTGCACGGCCATTTCAAAGACTCCCAGGGGCCCCGGCCGTGGCCCCCAGCACCATTTTCAAAGACTCCCAGGGGCCCCGGCCGGGGCCCCACACCATTTCAAATACTCGCAGGGGCCCCGGCCGGGGCCCGTGCTGCGCACCATTTTAGAGCCTACTTAGATGTTTTGTATTACGTAAGGAGGGGCCCGGACGGGGCCCCCACGGAGCTCGGGCCCTACGGCCCCCCCCGCAATGCGGGGGCTGCGTGGGCTTGTGTTACACCCCTGAGGGAAAGGGCAGGAAAATGAATACGGTAAACTTATATATAAATGCAGGTACTACATCTTTTGAAATAAATGAATGCACCACCTAGAAATTAAATCTTGAAGGAGATACAGCATTCTTATTGAAACGCTGGAATTAGCGGAAACCAATATATTACAAGGAACACATTCACTCCGATCTAGTATCAGAAAGACTTCTATTGGCATTAGAACTCGGGTAGATATTAGAGGCATTACTTGTATGAGGACAATCATACATGAGAGGATGATGTGTCATCAGAGGAGCACAATGATTATTCGCATCCTAGGAATTTCAACACGATAACTGGAGTTATTCCACCACTATCTATTTTCCACAAGAGTATCTGTACCCCCGTGTTTGACCACCTTAACTGAATCACTGAATTTACTGAAATTGTTTATCTTTCAATAATATTTATTTCTAACGAGGTCACCAAATTGGATTGATTAGTCTTTAACTCTTTATTCATGTTGTCATAAATGTGATTCATATTGTACTGCTTTTCCGCCGCCCTCTGTGAAATTAGACCTTATTCTTGTCTTGGGTGTTGTCCATTTTCTTCCACACCTTGGAACAATAGGGTAATAACTGGGTAATGGCAAGACTGCCATGAAGCAACCTAAAAATAGTCTTGCCAGTCGTTGCCCGTCCAAGTAAGCGCAGGGGGTGGGGTGGAAGTGACATGACGGAATATGAAAATTAAAATAAATAAAACTACTTACCTTGTGCTCGATAAGCGCTAAGTAAGTGGATTTATTTATTTTATTTTCCATATTCCGTCGTTTGTCACTTATATCCCCCTGCCCATACCCCTCCGCGCTTACCTGCACAGGCTGCCACTGGGTCTTGCCAGTCGTGTTGTGGGGAGTTGTGCCATAAAGCCATAATCTGGATGGTAGGGCTGATCTAAGATTGACAACACATTTGAGATCCATATGCATGGTCTCTTTTAATGAGACAATTGTTTCTTTCTATCTGTCAATTACTTTGTGCATGATATAGAGACAGTTTAATATGTTCAATTCCATTAATCTTGAGGACATTTAAAATTTCTTGGGAGGTAAATTGTACCCCATTTTCAGTGATTAAATGGCAGGGAAACACCTCGCAACAAAAAAAATGTCTTACGGAAGTTTAGAACTTCATTAGTGTTTAGTTGGATGTTATGTTATGTTATGTTAATATCATTTATTTTGCGCACAGATGCTCCAGCTAAGGAGCGTCCTGGCGCAAGGAAAAGGTGAACATAACACAACGCAAAAGGAAACAGAAAAGTGAGTGAAAGATGAATTAAAACAGGTGAGTTTTCACGGCCCTACGAAATGCTAATAGATCCTCTAACAGGCGGATTTCTAAAGGGAGGGAATTCCAGAGAGCCGCAGCTCTCACACGAAAAGAGCGACCGCCCATCCGGCTAAGCCTGAACCGCGGGACAACCGCAAGGGATTGCCCAAGAGATCTAAGAGAGCGAGTCGGGACATAGGCGGATAAGAAATTATTGAGAATCTCAGGTGCCGACCCTTTTAAAATTTTGAAAGCAAGGCTAAGGGCCTTAAAATGGATTCGACTTTTGATTGGTAACCAATGTAGGGACCGCAGAGTATTGGAAGTGGGACAGGACTTTGGCAGACCCACCACTGCTCTCGCAGCCGCGTTCTGTAGGCGCTGCAGGCGAACGATCTCAGATTGGTTAACTCCCAGCAGGAGCGAGCTGGCATAGTCCAGCCGGGAGATAATCGTCGCTTGGATGACCAACTGTCTTGTCGGAGCATCAAAAAATTTGAGCACCGGCCTTAGCCCACGCAGGACACCAAAACAGCATGCCGCCACTCTCTTAGTGTGGGTAGTGAAGCAGAGGGTGTGATCTAACCACACTCCCAGGTTTCTAAGTTCCATCACTGGTGTAGGGGCCGGCCCTAGCTCGAGAGGCGACCAGTTGTCCCCCCAGCGATCCGCTCCCCTCCCGACGATCATCACCTCAGTTTTTTTCGCGTTCAGCTGGAGACAGTTGTTATTCATCCAGCTGGCCACCTCTCTCAGCCCATTTCGGAACCTGGGGGCATCCTGTTCGACATCCCCGCTGATCGTGACCGCTAGCTGCGTGTCGTCGGCATAAGAGACCATGGTTAGGCCCCACTGCCTGGCGACATCAGCCAGCGGCCACACGTACAAGTTGAAAAGTGTGGGACTCAGCGAGGAGCCCTGAGGGACCCCCAGGTCCAGCTAATGGTATTTGGACTGAAAAGGAGGGGTGGCAACGCAGAAGGAGCGATCGCTAAGAAAGGAACCGAACCACTGCAGAGCAGAGCCATAGATGCCAATGTCCTCCAGGCGGTGCAGAAGGATGCGATGGGACACCGTGTCAAAGGCAGCGCTAAGGTCTAATAAGATGAGCGCTGCCGTTTGACCTGCATCCAACACAATCCGCAGATGTTCTACCATTGCCAGAAGGGCGGTCTCCGTCCTGTGACCAGCACGGAACCCATTCTGCGTGGGATCGAGGACATTGGCCCGGGCCATATGCTCGGAGAGAGCCAGGTTGACGTGAGCCTCCATGACTTTGGCCGGCCAGGGAAGCAATGAAATGGGGCGGTAGTTTTCCGGTTTTAAAGGATCCAATGATGTTTTTTTCAGGATCGGAGAAACCACCGCCTGCTTCCACTTGGCAGGAACTGTACCTGAAGTCAAGGACAGGTTAATCAGCAAACACACTACAGTGCGCCCCTGAAAAGAAGGATCTCTAAAGAGGGCAGGTCTGAGCGGGTCCGCAGGAGAACCGGACTTGACTCGTTGTGCCCACTTGACAAACCCATCCCAGGAGAGAGTAGGGAGAGAGTGTAATGCCGGGCAACTGCGAGGGCCGTTCAGAGGAATGGAGGGCAACGTCGTACTGGGGAACGACTGATAGATGGTCTTGACTTTCTCCAAGAAGAAAGTGGCCAAGGTCTCACAATGGGAGGTAGAACCGTCCACTTGCGGATCCGCTCTCTTAGCCAACAGATTTTTAAGGGCTTTGAAGATGGCCTTAGATGGATTGAGGCTGTTACGGAATTCCGTCGCGTAGAACGCCACACGGGCTCTACAAATAGCTCGATGGTAGAGCTTGACGGAAGCCAAATACGCGTTTTTTTTACGACATCATACGCCACTCCCTTTCTGCCCGTCTACAAGAACCCTTCAGAGCGCGGAGGGCACTGTCATACCAAGGACTCGACTGCCTGGAGCTGGATTTACTTGAGATGATAGGCACCAATACGTCAAGCGCCTTGGATCACATTGATCACAATTAAACCACTGCCCATCTGCTGAAATAATCTACAAGTACAACAACATAACATTTTTCAGTGGAAGGGCACTGACTGGTCCAATAAAGTCAATACCAACTTTAATCCACAGGCCTTCTGGTAGTTATACAGATGTCTTGGGACATTTTTGTAACAAGTATTTTGTCAGCAGCTCTACGCATAGCACAGTGTTTCATAAATATTTCTACATCCTTGTCCATGGATGGCCCCCTGCAGGCCATTCGTAGTTTCTTTTTTGAGCCCATCATTCTCCCATGTCCCTCATTGGACAAACTGATACGTCTACCTTTAAAAGCACTAAAATGTACCACCGCCTCATCTCGAAGGACAACTTCTTCCTCAGTGGTAAGTGCCTCCTTAATTCTCCAGAACGGTTGCAAACTTGTGCTTAGCAACGTTTCACAAGGCTATCCCTTGACAATAAAGTGTTTCACTTTTTTAAGTACCTCATCACATTCAGGCTCTTGAATCTATTATTTTTAGGTTTCGCCTAGGCAGTGCTCGCGCTGTCTCTTCAAAACATGCTGTGTTCAGGATATGGGCGTGAAGCCCCTCCCATTTTTTCGAAGCCCCTCTCATTAGGTCTCGGGACCTATAAGCTGCGAAGCAGCTTCCGGTCCGGAGAATTAATGTCAGTTAGTAGGGCAGTTTAGACCCGCCTCTCAGCTCCGTTCGCTTCCATTGGCTGGCTTCCTAAACAGAGGCCAGCCATTGGAAGAGAAGTGAGTCACTTCAAACAAGCCCCGTCTTTTTCGGATTTGGGGGCATCATTTTTGCTGTTCTTTAGCTCGTGACGTCGTCCGTCACTCAGGACAGCAAAACACGCCCCCAAAACCGAAAAATTTCAGAAGCTTTGAGGCAGCCATTGTTGCCCAGCCGGCGCCGAGTACGGTGATGCTGCCGCTTTCCACCCACACTAGAGCCGCTTCCTCTGCTCTGACGCGGACACGGGCAGTCAGGTAAGTTTTTTTTTAAATGTATTTTTTAACGCCCCGCTCCAGTCCCGCCCCCTTGCGCCAGAGTCCCGTCCCCCCTCCCCCGTCCCCCCTCCCCCACCAGTCCCGCCCCCCCCCGCGCCAGTCCCGTTCCCCCTGCGAGTTGTAAGGAGAGAGGATCCACCGGCGGAGACGTGTCCACGCAGACTGTGCAGCTTCATGTTAAAGCAACGGTAGCTTTAAAAAACGCGGCAGATGTCCCTGACTTCCTTTATCTGCGCATTAATAAATGTGCTTGTGTACCCCACCGGAGCGGGTGGCGCGGCTCTCAGACTTCTATCCCACGCTTTAATGTGTTACGAGAGCGGCTATAAAGCGACCACGGCTCATGGTGGCTCCATCCAACGACCGACCGCAGGGGACAAGATGCAGTGGGCCGCTCTCTGGCTGTGTCTCCTCCCGGGCTTCGTCCGTGGCGCGCCGCTGCTGGAACCCGGTAAGCAAAATAAAACAGAGACAGTAACACTAACCTACACGTTTTTCTACGAGTCCTGTTCATAGAACCTGTGGGGACTTGTCGGTGGGCGGGTTATATTGCTAATAATGTTAGCCCTCCTCCCCCACAACTTTCTACGACATTACCACCCCTACTTCCTCAGCTCCACTCCCGCGCCCTCACTTTTCTTTCCCACCCTTCAACTCCAGATTCAGAGGCTGAGTCTGGCGCGTCGGAATTCAAGTCGTGAAATAAATACTGAAACATGCTTTGCAGTGTGAGACCCCCTTGTGGCAAAGGAGCCCCTGAGGATGGGGGTACAGTTAGTAAAGACCCAGAAGTCGCAACCCCTCGGCAGCATTTGCACCGTGGGGGTCCAGTGGAGTTGGAAAGAAAGGGGGGTTCGGGACAGGGTTTCCCTCCGGGTGTGGGGCTGGGGGCAAGGGTGGTTCGCGGGGTATTGCCCCGAGGGAGGGCAGCTCGTGTCTGATACTGAACGAACGGTCTGAGGGCGCTGGTCTGCGGGAAGCACGTGTCTGGTGTCCTGGAGTGCAAGGGTCGGGCGCACCTTTCGGGTGTGAAGGCACCGCAGACCTTGGGTCACAGAAGACGCACGCTTGAGGGCGCACACTTCCGGGGGCAGGTCCGAGGGCTGCAGGAGTCTGAGCGCACGGATGAGGGAGCCGTGAGGCTGGCGGGGAGCGGCCGTGCTCGGGCTCCAGGGCACAAGCTATGACCCCAGGGGCAGAACTGAGGACTCACAGTGTGGGGGGTGGGGGGGGGGGGGGTAGGGCAGAGCGCATCGGGCATGTGCTGTTGGCTTCCTTGACCTCAAAGACACTTAAAATTCACTGCACAAATACACCCTCTGCCACCAAACATAACCATGACCCTCAATGGCAAAGGGCAGAATCCAGGCAGTGCCCACCAGCCCCTAGATCCAGACCCTTGGAAACCCCCCCCACCCCCCGCCCCCTCCCTCACACAGACAGATCTGGTGCCACCCGCGTTCTCTTTTCTTTCAGTGTTACCTTCAGAGTAGACCTTTACAAAATAAAACATCGAATAGTGTGCCTACGCATACTAGTGGTTGTACCAATAAGCAGGACACACAGAAGCAGGAAGCAGTGGCATATGTTTTAAACTTTGGAGCAAACTTATTTTAACCCTGGCCTCCATTTTGCGCAACCCTCAAAGCTCAACTTCGGTGTCCTGCACAGTACAAAATGCTTGGAGTACATGCGTTGTAGGCCGTGGTGGTTAACCAAAGCAGAAGGGGCGGGGTGGCGGGACGCACAAATAATCTCCCTCCACCCCTGGGTGCAAGAGGGTCACGCTGCAAAGCGCATTTTAAATACATTGGGTGCACTTTGTGAAGTGTCTTATGGGATCAGCTAGACGAAGGAATTTGAAAACCACACAGTAGCACAACATTTTTAGGAAGTCCACAACAAAACACAGGGGATGCGGCTCGTTCAAGGTGGGTCAGATTAGGGACCCCTGCTGCCGGGGGAGGTCCTGCCCCTACTGGTTCCAGCCATGTCAGGTGGCACTGCCCCCCTGGGTCCAATAAACTGAGGGGGCTCTGCCCTGCTGGTCCAGCCACTTCACGGTGAACTACCCCTTGAGAGGGCCCTCTGCCCCAGCCACGTGAGAAGACACAGCCCCGAGGAGCAGTCACAGGAGCGTCTGCTGCCCTCTGGGAACAGTCATTTGAGGGTGCTGTCCTTCTGGTCCAGGCATTTGATGGGGCGCGCTCCTCAGTGAACAGTCATTTGATGGGGCGCAGGATCTTGGGTCCTAGTCCCTCCTTTTCAAATGTTGTAACCTTCCATACAGACTGGCCCTGTTCTATGGGCTCTTTTGCCCCATGTTATTTTAACACTTTTAAGAACTATTTCTTTAGCTGTCCTCCAGCAGCGCTCAGCTGTCCTCCAGCACCGCTCGCCAGGCGCCTTTATTTATTTATTAACGGCATCAGTAGCTTAACATTTTTTTCTTTCCTTCCCTCCAAAGCAGACCCCTCCCAACTCGGTGACACGGCATGCTTGCACGTCTTTATTTAATAACAGTCCTGTGTGCTTCAGCTCGCTCGTCGCCTCCTCCCCATGCTCTTCGACTGCATATTTGATGTTGCAGGACTATTTTTGGAGGCAGTATAATAATTTAGGTATATACGGTTCGCTTTACATTATTTTAAAGCTGCATGCCTTTCAAACGACACTCGAGCAGCACTCACGCTCAGCTGTCACTCACCACTCTCATCAGCTGCTTCCTCCTTACCCCAGCTTATTTCAAGGAACATGCATTTTAACCCCTCACAGATAAACAAGGAGTGCTGTATATCCTCGTGGGGTGCCCTCACTCCACCACCAGTCAGTTGCATGTAATCATTCATTTTAATATAGCTAGGTTCCAGTTGGTTAAGGTAACCATGTTGTTTCTGCTTACATTTCACATGCTTGACTTTATCTTGTTTTTGACACCAGTCCGCGCGGCCCCGAGGGCTCCAGACATGCTGCAACGCTGGGCTCATTATCGCCCTACCCCATCCTTGCATGAATAGGTAGGCCACCCACTTTAATTTGGTTCTGTAGATTCTCTTTACATGTATCAGCATTGGATTCTTGCACTGCCGGCCCACAACAATTGGGACTTGTTCTCCCCCCTCCACTTGCGGAGAGTGGAAACTTTGAACCACACAATGGGAGCAGTGTTTTATTCCTTGCCAGAGACTAGAATAGGTTTGATTTACTTTATTTTAAGGCTGCGCTCCTTTTAACGACACTCCAGCAGCACTCGCGCTCCTTTGCCGCCCGCTCCTCTCCTTGGCTGCCACCTCCTCCCCCTCTGCTACTTATTTCAAGGGCCGACCCTTTTAATGGCACAAAGATAAACATGGAGTGCAGTATCTCCCCATGGGGTGCCCTCCCTCCACCACCAGTCTGTTGCATGTCCTCATTCATTGTAATATGGCCAGGTTGCAGTACGTTAAGATAGCTATGTTGTTCCTGCTTACTTTTCACATGCTTTACCTAATCTTGTTTTTAACAGCAGTCCGCTTGCTTTCACTTTACATGTGTCTGTGTCTGATTCTTCCACTGCCCACCTACAACAATTGGGACGTGTTCTCGCCCTGCCACACTGGTGAAGAGAGGGAAGTTTGAAGCACACAATAGGAGCAGTGTGTTATTCCTTGCCAGAGACTAAAATAGGTTTCTAAAGTTATTGTTCCTCGGTAGTTGTGAAAGCCGAGCATGCACCATCAATCGTTCACTTTAGCAGCCCAGTTCTGCACTGTTTCTCTACTTCAAACTGCATTGTGCAAATAAATCTGTATGCCGCTTGGCATTCATGTAATGACTTCTCAGCTTTGCTCTCGTTGTCTTATTATGTTAGTGTGTATTTGTTTATGTGCTTACATAGTGCCCCAGTCTCCAGATCTTCTCTTTTTTTTTACACCCAAAGACACCAATCTAAAGCTTAGCTCCTACCCATGTTTATTTTTTTCCCCAAAAGGGCAATGCTATCCACACAGTTCCATGTCACACATTTCCAATTCATACCACATAATTAAAAAACAAACCACATAATTCAACTCAACAACACAATTACACAACACACTACAAAATTCTGCATCATGGCACACACATTTACAGAACACCACATAACTAAACTCCACTACATACCACTCCACAACAAAAAATGCACTTCCACATAATTGCACTCCATAACACACAATCCCACTCCACAAAATTCAAGTACACTCAATACCATATAATTACTATACACATATAACCCCTGCACACCATGCCACATAATTCCATTTTACAAATCCACACCACACAATTCCGATCAAGCCACATAATTCTACTACACACCACATACATACACTCCATAACACTTAGGTAACAGACATTGTCATTTACAATGCCAGTAGCTCTAACAAAAGGATATGCGAGACCTATTGCATTTACAATTCTTGTTTTGGTTATTATCTCAACAGACTTAATGTTATTGGTTAACCATGCAGCTGTGATGTTATAGTTGGGTGAAATGTCATTTTAAATGTAACATTTTAAAGTTAAAAAAGCACTGAAATTCACCAGTTATGTTTTATTTGAAGTAACTATAACTCACGCCCTTGCCATGAATTGCTTATGACCTCTTATATAACTTCACTTTTGACTCATTCTATGAAATCATTGAAAACATTACTGATGATATCCTAAATTACATAATAGATGAAAACACTGTGCTTGGCGGGGGCACAAGTTATAGTACTTGACATAAATGTAACTGGTGATTTTTTTCTTTTTCGTTTAAAATGTTAAGTTCAAAACTGACATTTTCATCTAACTATAACATCTCTTTAACTTTTGTGTTTTTTTACAGAGAATATATATATATATATCTATATATATATATATATCAACACTGGTTTCCACGAACAATGAAACGGACTCAATCCAGCCGCAGCACCGCCAAGAAACAGGAGACCCAGATTTCCGTGAGTAAATGTTTTATTCTGCAACGGACAGCATAACGTTTCGGCCTACCAGAGGCCTTGGTCACATGGCGCCTTGGAGGGCGGTGGCAGAAATTTAAAGTGCAAGTGTGGTAAACATTTTCATTGGGTGTCAATTGGATGCACGGAAAACATAGTAAAAATACTACAATTTTTTCCCTTTTTCCGTTGTACTTGATGGACAAAAACAGTATTGGGATAAATCCCTATAGCGATAATGTTCCACATAAAAAAAAATCATGAATCATTATGCGTGACATTTGTAAATTGGCGCATGCCCCAACTAAATTACGTTGGTAAGAATCACATGTATTTGTGCAAAAAATAGCAGAATAAATAATTATTTGGCTATAAATATATATAAAATATATATACAAAATATACATAAAATTCATGACATGTCCTAAAAACTGGCCTAAAATCCAATTCTTTATGTATACTAAAAGAATTAATTAAAATCAGTACTGTTAAGATGTATATAGACTCTAGTTGAATATACAAATATTAAAACAATCAACCAACATCTCTTCCAGTGGCCATCACGCAATGATTAAACTATAAATATTCATTATGTTTATGTACAATTTTACAATTTTGTATCCTATATTGTACCACCCACATGAATAAATAAGTGAAAAAAATGATAAAGTGCTAATAGTGTCTTGGTAGTGTGTGCAGTAAACGGTAGGGTATACGATAAATGAAATACATCATCTTTAAAAACACCTACCAAATACCGGTTACATTTTTTTGGGGTAACTTACTTTTTATATCAGATTAAAACTATGTTGACACATAGATTTAAAAAATATTTTTTACATATATATGTGTTTTACGAATGAGATGTTATTCAGACTGGTCCCAGTCTGCCATCCTAACACACATAGTGACAAATTTTCCAGACAAACAGATGGCTTGAACTCAAGAACAACCTAAATCTTACAACAACAACTAGTTGGTATTTCATAGATTTCATTTAATTTGTTTGTAAGATGGTTTTAAAAGATAACGATTATACCACAAACCAACCAGCATTCAGATTTCTCTATGGCATGTTTAGGAAATAATGCTTGACTCAGAGACAGGTGTAAAAATCTTCCGAGGCATTAGGTCCCTGTGGTGCTTTACTATCCAACATCAAGATGTATCTTGTTTCTAAAATTCTAAGTGCAGCATCCCTATCGCCTCCTCTTCTTAAGGGGCCTACTGAGTCAATGGCATAGTACTTCAGGAGAGCACTGTTGTTGTGATGTTCCTTGAAGTGTCTAGCCACAGGATACGAAGAATCATTGGTATTAATAGCCCTCAAATGTTGGAGGACCCGTTTGTGGACTTGCAGCTTTGAGCTGCCCACATATCTTAAGCCGCACGGGCACTCCAACACGTATACTGCAAATTCACTCTTGCAGGTTAGTTTTTTGTTAATTTTACATGGGACTGCTGAGAAAGGGGTAAGATATTCCGTTCTATTTACCCCATGTGAACATGCCTTGCATGTAGAGCATTTCCTAAAACCTCTACTGCTAGCCAGCCAATCCTTAGGTGTTTCCAGTTCTGGGCTGGATTTGACCAAAGCATCCTGTAAGGAGTAGGCCCTTCTGTAAGTAATTGCTGGCTTTCTCGGCATTAGTTCACCAATCACGGGATCACATTTCACCAGATCCCAATGTTTATTCATTATCTTTCTGAGTGCCCCATGTTGGCTATTAAATGACCATATTAATCTGATAGGTTGCTGCATAGGCATAGTAGTTGGACACTGGGATTTTTTATGTAGTAATGCTATTTCACGGGGAAGGGCATTAGCTTTACGTATTGCAGCTGCCACTGTGTTCTCACTATATCCTCTAGCCAGAAACCTGAGTTTACTGGCCTCTTGTGCTGCATTGCATTGTGTCTCGGTACTGCAAACCCTTCTAATCCTTAGCATCTCACCATAAGGGATGCTCCTTATCAAATGCGGAAGATGGTGACTCTTGGCATGCAGTACCGTGTTCTCCGCAGTGGGTTTCCTAAACAACGCTGTTTCCAGGCAACCATTGGTAATCTCAATTGAGAAATCCAGAAAAGTTGCTTGGTGTGCACTGATGTTGGAAGTGAATGCCAAATTGTAGTTGTTAGTGTTTAACTGCATAATGAAATTCTCTGCCTGTGTTTGTGTACCATGCCAGATCAGAAATACATCGTCGATGTATCGATACCATCGTACGATGTGATCTCTGCAAATTGCTGAGTGTTCACCAAAGAGGACCTGTCTCTCCCAGTATCCCATATGAATACAGGCATAACTGGGAGAGACTAGTCAGAAGAAATCCCTGGGTACACACTAGTATATGGACTTACTATATCTCCATATCTATCTATCTAAACACACCAACATCAGATTTTTGGGAAATAAACAAAGAATTTTAATTTCCACACTAAAAATAGGAACGTTCACAGTCTTTTTAATAAAAACAAACAAAAGTTTATACAAAACCACAAATTAAAATTTCAAAGAACAATCTTTGAAAAGATTTAGTAAAAACAATTAATCATAGCAATTCATTACAATTCAATACAGTACATAAGATTTTTTTTTAAAAATTATTAGACGTCAAAATCATATAAGACAGTACATCACAGGCAAGAATTACATTAAATCACGATAGAAAAAACATCAACAACCCCCTGAACAGTGTGGTATTCCTGATATCATTACCACTATTGATTACTAGATCCAAAGGTCATGAGTTAATACAGAGGTGACACCAATAGTACCACTTATACGTGTGTATCAATTGTTCACTTGACCTATTTCAGATTCTACATTGAACAAAAGTGCGTTTACGCGTTTCGGTGCAGAAAGAACAAGATAATGTAGCACCTTCCTCAGGACTGCCGTTTCTTTGGGGTCACCGGCTTCACAAATTATTACTTAACACCCCTTCTGTAAATATATAGGGAGAAAACAAGGTGTCACTATTTTTTAGTAGTTAATGACCAAAGCATCCTGTAAGGAGTAGGCCCTTCTGTAAGTAATTGCTGGCTTTCTCGGCATTAGTTCACCAATCACGGGATCACATTTCACCAGATCCCAATGTTTATTCATTATCTTTCTGAGTGCCCCATGTTGGCTATTAAATGACCATATTAATCTGATAGGTTGCTGCATAGGCATAGTAGTTGGACACTGGGATTTTTTTATGTAGTAATGCTATTTCACGGGGAAGGGCATTAGCTTTACGTATTGCATCTGCCAATGTGTTCTCACTATATCCTCTAGCCAGAAACCTGAGTTTACTGGCCTCTTGTGCTGCATTGCATTGTGTCTCGGTACTGCAAACCCTTCTAATCCTTAGCATCTCACCATAAGGGATGCTCCTTATCAAATGCGGAGGATGGTGACTCTTGGCATGCAGTACCGTGTTCCCCGCAGTGGGTTTCCTAAACAACGCTGTTTCCAGGCAACCATTGGTAACCTCAATTGAGAAATCCAGAAAAGTTGCTTGGTGTGCACTGATGTTGGAAGTGAATGCCAAATTGTAGTTGTTAGTGTTTAACTGCATTATGAAATTCTCTGCCTGTGTTTGTGTACCATGCCAGATCAGAAATACATCGTCGATGTATCGATACCATCGTACGATGTGATCTCTGCAAATTGCTGAGTGTTCACCAAAGAGGACCTGTCTCTCCCAGTATCCCATATGAATACAGGCATAACTGGGAGAGAAACAGGCCCCCATGGCTACTCCCCTGACCTGTTGATAATGCTGTTTGTTAAACATAAAAAAGTTATTGTTCAGGCAGAAACTCATCATAGACAGTAACATCTTATGTTCTACATATTCAATCGGTCGTTGTCCCAAATAGTATGCAGTAGCCCTCAACCCATCCACATGCACAATACTCGTATATAGCGCTGTCACGTCAAGAGTAATTAGCAAGAATTCTGGATCCCATTTTAATTCATTGATTTTCCTCAAAAAATCGCTGGAATCCTGGATGTAAGAGGGCAGCCCACACACAAATTCCTGTAGGAATGAATCCACATAAATAGTAGTCTTTTCCAAAAGCCCCCCACATGCAGAGATGATGGGTCTGCCAGGGGGCTTATTTGGAAATATCTATACATATATATATATATATATATATATATATATATATATATATATATATATATATATTACCTACTGGCAGTCGCCAGTAGGTTATATATATATATATATATATTACCTACTGGCAGTCGCCAGTAGGTATATATAGTTAGGATTTTTTCTCAATGGGACTTTTGAAAATTCTATGTCTAATAACTTTGGCGTTTGTGGACGGAATTGGCTGAAATTTTCAGGAAAATGGCACATTTTGTTTCTGAGCAGCCCCTGAAAATTTGGGGGTGTTTCGTCAAGGGAGGGGGCCGAGAAAAAAGGGGGGTCCCAAAACGCGTTTTTCCCATTCATTTTTCCATAGGGCGGTTGGCCTCACTTTTAGCTCGAACGGCTGAATGGATTTGCACAAAACTTGGCAAAATTGTAGGGACTGTTAGCCCGATGTGCCTTTGCTAGGTCTCAATATATGTGCTCCAGTGGATTTTGAGAAATTAACGTTTTAAAAAACAGATATATCTGTGACAGCGTCCCGGGTAGCGCTCCGGTTCGCATACTTTTCGCGTAACGGAACTTTGCGAAGCGAAGCTGATTGGCTCTCCGGTGTCTGTCAACATTCTAAACAGTCCGGAACGGCCACCATCTTGTCTCTCGGTAGGATCGAGAGACAAGAGGAGGAGAAAAACGAAGGGGGAATTTAATGAAAGGGGGCAAGGTAGACCCCTCTTGACCCCCTAGGAATGATGTTGGGGTTATTAAAGGGTCCCGTGGGGCAAATAAAAAAAATTTGATTTTTCGCGGTAGAAGCGCTTCCCGGTTCACGAACCGGGTCGCGAACCGGTAGCGAAACGGGAATTCGCCATTTTGTGTTTCGTTTTAATTAAATTACAAGATGGAGGAAGAACAATGTGGGAAATGGGTATAAGGGGGTACGGGAGACGTATCCTGACCCCCTATGTTTTCTGAGGGTGGCTGAGGATGCTCATATATGTTGATACATGTCTTCCAGCGGCTGCGCGTGAGCGGATTTTTTTTTTTTTGCTGCGTGACGTCTGTTAACGTTCGATTCGAAGGAAATCAGGAAGTGTTGACCGCCATTTTGTCACTGCGAGTAAATATATTGTTAAAAATAATTGTTATAAATTATTCGGTATTGATAAACATTGTCTGCGCCATCTTGCCTTTTTTCCAATGCCACACTTTTGTCGTGCACGGCAGCCATTTTAGATGCCTTGACCAGACCCACTCTCTGCACGCCGCCGATCCTCAGCACGGCTCTCCACCCTCGCAAGCATCTCCCCCACGCACTGGTCACCCCCGCTCTCTCTCTCATGCATGGGACATAAACCTCCCCCCATCTGCGCTGCTCTTCCCTGAGAATCACACCCCGTGCCCGCCCGACACCTCCCTTTCACCCTATTCACTACCGCACCCTCTGACACTCCTCTTCCTCTGTGTCCGATTGTCCAGGCCGGTCCCAGGCTATCACCTAGCCCTGCGGATGTAGTTTATGGCCCCAACTGTAAAGAATCACCCCTCTTCAAAGGAGTTACAGTAGATCAAGGCCCCCACCCCATGAGATCCGTCACACCACACGCGTTCCTACTATCTGATAACGATCCTGTATTGTGATTGGGAAGGGGATTCTCACTGTAAGGGTGTGTGGGACCGGGCCTGAAGCGGAAGATTCCAGGGATGCCTTTTTGTACATCAAAGTCTTCACAATAATGTGTCACATTAAAAATATATAGCACTCCAACAAAGTAGTAGGATTATAACACTTTAATAACTAATAAATATATACAACGCTCCAACAAAGTAAACACGTTAAAAAAAACATTTTAAACAACTATTTACATGGCAGCCTGCTGCAACATCCATCTCAAAGCAACAATGGGCTGCTTTGGTCTGTCTTTTAGTCGGCAAAATCCGTCGGTCTGTGAGGTGGCGTCAGTAGCGGACCGTTGTGCGAATAGGCCGAAGAAAGCACAACGCGCCGAGATCAGGACGGCACCGATGTGGTGTCCAGCAAGTTGCCGCACTGGTCTGGCCATCCTACAATGCTGCGCCGAAAAACGGCGTGGGGTGCCCCGGATGGGGAAGGCGGCGCGAACGGGCCTCCCCCGCCTCCCCAGGTGGAGGCTCCTCAGCTGCAGTGGGGCGCCCCTTGGCATTCAACGGAGTTGCGCCCGCTCTTGCGACACAGTGCCTCGCTCGGCCAGCTGAATTGAGCCTGCTCTTGCTATTACAGCGCCTCACCCGCCATCCAGCTGAGTTGCGCCCACTCTTGCGGTGCAGCGATAGGCGGCTGCCACAGGACTCTCAAAATGGCGGCTGGCTCTTCGGATTTGGGCCTGGTCCACTAAAATGGCCCTGGGACACATTTGAACTCGGACATTTGCCTGCTAGGGCATGGGCCCCATTCCCGAAAGCGTCCCCTCAGCTTTGTAGATTCTACAAAAGTCATCGGGGCCCCCAACTCCCGCAGGCTTCCGGTGGGGAGCGGCTGTCATGATTGCTTGCGGAATGGCCACGACGGAGCCACGAGATGGTGGTGCTCTCATGCTGACGCCAGCTTCAGTCTGAAACATTCAGAAACACTGTAGACTACCAATTCGATGACTTCCGGTGGAGCCCCAACGTGACCCGGTAGGGAAGAACTTGCCCTCCCCTCTTTTGACTGATGGTTCTTGTTGCCTGTCTCCTCTGTTGTCATCTAGTGGAACCTTTTTGGACTGCCGAGTGAGAAAAAAAAAGGTGGGGCTTTCATCATTTGGGAAAAAAAAAGTTCCAATCCAATGAAAAGTGTTATTTTTAGGTCATATGATCAAGCCTTCCATCATTAGGAAACCAAAAGTAAAATGAACCAATGAAAAGTTTTATAAACAAGTCACATGACCTGTTATGCGGCTTTGGGCTATAAAAAGCCTACAAAATCCGTTGGCCTGTGAGGCGGCGTCAGTAGCGGACCGATGTGCGAATAGGCCGAAGGCAGCACAACGCGCAGAGATCCGGATGGCACCGAGGTGGTGTCCAGCAAGTTGCACTGGTGTGGCCATCCTACAATGCTGCGCCGAAAGACGGCGTGGGGTGCCCCGGGGGGGGGCGCGAACGGGCCTCTCCCGCCTCCCCAGGTGGAGGCTCCTCAGCTGCAGTGGGGCGCCCCTTGGCGTTTCACTCGCTATCCAGCTGAGTTGCGCCCGCACTTGCGGCTACAGTGCCTCACCCGCCATCCAGCTGAGTTCCGCCCGCTCTTTTGGCACAGTGCCTCACCCTCCATCCAGCTGAGTTCCGCCCGCTCTTGCAGCACAGTGCCTCACCCAGCATCCAGCTGAATTGCGCCCGCTCTTGCGGCACAGTGCCTCACCCTCCATCCAGCTGAGTTCCGCCCGCTCTTGCGGCACAGTGCCTCACCCTCCATCCAGCTGAGTTGCGCCCGCTCTTGCGGCTACAGCGTCTCGTCCACCATCCAGCTGAATTACGGCCACTCTTGCGGTGCAGCGATAGGCGGCTGCAACAGGACTCTCAAAATGGCGGCCGGCTCTTTGGATTTGGGCCTGGTCCACTAAAATGGCCCTGGGACACCTTGGAACTCGGACGCTTGCCTGCCAGGGCATGGGCCCCATTCCCGAAAGCGTCCCCTCTTTTGACTGATTGTTCTTGTTGCCTATCTCTTCTGTTGTCATTTAACTGAACATTTTTGGACTGCCGAAAGGGGTTCTGGTCCGACCGCTGGTTGGTGGAGACATTTTGACTATATCCTGGACCTGCCCGGCCTCGCCCAAAATGGCGCCGGTATAAATGGGACTCGTAACTCCTTGTTGTGTACTGGTTGCCCAGCCTTGATATCACGAGATACGTATGCAGTTTTGAAGCACATGGCGGGCGGGGACGAGTACTGATTGAACATTTGGACATCCCTATTGAGATTAAGTTCTGATGTGTTATTGATTACTGTACTATTGAAAGTTCGAATTAACGTCACCCATGGTACTTGCCCGCAAATGTATATAAAGATAATTTTATTGTAACTGGCCCTGTCGTACTTTAATTATAAAATGTACGTCCACCGATTCCGCAACTGTTAGACACCTTAGTTCTTGCAACCTAATGTCCCGCCCGTTACGTCCCATCATCATATACGATTACAGTTTGCTCTGTGGCCGGCCCACGTGGTTATAGGCCCGTATTTGTATACTGATATTTTCACAATAAAGGTTTTTAAAACAAAACATGGTAGTAGTACCTAGATTGGTAAAGTTTTGAATAATAGCCACTGTTTTCGAATCAGTAAAAGGCAAGTGAAATAAAGCAGCCCGATTACATGACGGTTAAAAGGTATAATACGCAGGAAAGCAGTAAAGATAAATGGTCAAGGGCTGTTGTGTTTTCCACTCCTGCAACATAAAGTGATCGATAAGAATCCGATATTCATGCCTATCAGCGACTAAGACAGCAGGTCGAGCCTCTTTTGTTCAACGGCTCCTCATGGGACGAAGAAACGCCCTTTTTCTCGAAATAGGAATATTTTACTTGCAGGACAGTTGTAAATTTCCCGGGAAAATACATTAGCCTGGAACATTGTTAGTGATAAACTGTAAATGCATTTGGGTCCTTTTCTTTACAAGTCAGAGTGAGAAAAAAAAAGGTGGGGCTTTCATCATTCGGGAAAAAAAAATGTTCTAAACCAATGAAAAGTGTTATTTTTAGGTCATATGACCAAGCCTTCCATCATTAGAAAAACAAAAGTAAAATGAACCAATGAAAAGTTTTATTAACAAGTCACATGACCTGTTATGCTTACGTTACGCGCTGCGCGCCGCGGATCGCTTCCGGGAAGCTGCGCCTCGCGTACCGGAGCACTTCCGGGTGCGCTAACGCGGCGCGTCATATGAAGCATTACGCGACAACGCAGGTCCAGAATATAGTCAAAATGTCTCCACCAACCAGCGGTCGGAACACAACCCCTTTCAGCAGTCCAAAAAGTTCTGTTAAATGACAACAGAAGGGACAGGCAACAAGAACCATCAGTCAAAGAGGGGAGGGCAAGTTCTTCTCTACCGGGTCACGTTGGGGCTCCACCGGAACTGATCGAATTGGTAGTCTACAGTGTTTCTGGATGTTTCAGACTGAAGCTGGCGTCAGCATGAGAGCACCCCGTGGCTACGTCATGGCCATTCTGTGAGCAATCATGGCAGTCGCTCCCCAGCGGAAGTCTGCGGGAGTCGGGGGTCCCGGTGACTGTTGTAGAATCTTCAAGGCTGAGGGGACTCATTTGGGAATGGGGCCCATGCCCTAGCAGTGAAGCGTCCGAGTTCCACGGTTGCCCAGAGCCATCCTTGCAGGCCAGGCCCAAGTCTGTGGAGCCGACCGCCATTTCGTGAGCTCCGTAGCAGCCGTCTGTCGCTGTTCCGCAAGATTGGGTGCAATTCCGTTGGATGGCGGGTGAGACGTTGTAATAGCAAGAGCAGGCGCAATTCAGCTGGCCGAGCGAGGCACTGTGTCGCCTGAGCGGGCGCAAGTCAGCTGGTCGAGTGAAGCGCTGGGGTGTAGCTGAGAAACCTCCACCTGGGGAGGTGGGGGAGGCTCGTTCGCGCCGCCTCTCCCTTCTAGTGCACCCCACGCCGTCTACTGGCGCAGGTATATATGATGGTCGGACCAGGGCACCGCAGGACGTGTCTTCAGGTCAAACGGATAGTGGGACAAGGTCCAGAATGGAAGAGTCACTAAAAGGTAAAAAGTTCCGCCTGACCCCGGGAGCCGGCCGCCTATGTCGGGAAAGATCTTAGGCCACACCAGGGCAACAAGACTTGGGGAGGGGGCAGGAGCCAAGCGTCCCCTCTGAGTCCGCGCCATCACACCGCCCCTCGGGGCCTCCGTCAAGCGGTTCAGGGAGGCACCGCATCACATTGTTTTCCAATGCAGTCAGGTCCACAAACAGCCCCCACTTACTTTGAGAATAGTGAAGCTGCAGCAGGTGCAAATAAGCTTCAGACAGTGTTACAAGCGCTGCTCGGAACCCTCAACTATGGCACCCAACATCCAGGACTTATGCCATTTGTGCAAGGCAGTGACATCGAAGCATCTCAGGGACCAAGCAACATACCATATCCAGAGTCCTTCCCACAGCCTCTGCCTTCCTTCTTACCTAGTTATTGTTCTTTCACTCCCACTCCAGGCTTTTAGTCTGTGGATGGAAAACCATGAACCTACACTCACCTATGAAAATCTTACTATTGATGGTTGATTTTGAGCCCCAAATACAAAGGCTTGTTTGGATCGAAGTTGCAGCAGGCTGCCATGTAAATAGTTATTTAATAAAACGTTTTACCCTGTTACTTGTTGATTTTGAGCCCCAAATACAAAGACTTGTTTGGATCGATGTTGCAGCAGGCTGCCATGTAAATAGTTATTTAATAAAACGTTTTACCCTGTTACTTTGCTGGTGTGTTGTATATATTTATAATATTTGCATAGGGTTTGTCGTTGTTTTGGGCGGGGTGGACGGCGGAGCCGAGCTGTCTTGCAGCCATCATGGCGTCGAGCTCAGTTCCTCTCACTAGTTTCATATTTCTCATGAGGGGTTGTTCCTAATGTTTCTATTTTAGCGAGGTCAAAAAGAGATCCCATTAGTGGCCTACTGATTTTGCTTGATTCCTTTTGTTGTTTCTAACGATTTTTCACTATCTGCAAAGACTAAATAGAGTATTGCGACTCTGTGCTTGTTTGTAAATAGAGAATGAACCAAAGAGAACCAATTCTAAAACAGTAAATGCTTGGATAACAATCAATCAAATGGAGAGGGAAGCAGGCACGACGGATTACAACGGGGGCAAAGGCCTGCATTACCTACCCTTCACTATCTGCAAAGAGAGAATACTCCTAAAAGAAAAGAGGGGGGGAGGGGGCAGCGTTCAAAGCACATCAGCGTGCATAGACACAAAAATGTTTTTACCTACCACGTACTTGACATTTTAAAGCTTTTGATATTTGCTATTAAAAAACCATTGAAATTCACTGAAAAAAACGTGGGTTATAGACCATATATAGTTAGGAATTAGCATTTACAAAACCTTATTTTACTCACACAAAACCATTGAAATTCGCATATATAGTTAGTTGCACTAACTATATATCGCGCACCCGCAATCCACTGCTGATGATGTCACATATTACATCATTCATGACATGGTTAGTGACATCACTGATGACATCACTGATGACATCTCAAATGACATCACTGATGACATCTCAAATGACATCACTGATGACATCACTGATGACATCTCAAATGACATCACTGATGACATCATTGATGACATCTCATTTGACATTACTGATCACATCACTGATGACATCATTCATGTGATAATACGATGAACCTCTTCAGACTCTAATATAACCTTAGATACACTCAGTGTAAACAGACACTCACAGACTGTCACTCATCCATGGAGTTACTCACACACCTAGTCAGTCATGCAAAGAATCAATCACACCTCCATTTCCTCAACTATACAGTTATACACACCTTACTTATTCAAAAATATACTAACACATATTTACTCTCTTATACAATCCCTGATACAAGTTCACAATGATCCATACAGCCACTCACACATTCACTGGCTCTTATGCACAGTTATTTATATATCTCAACTCTCACATGTACTGTGTTTTACATATGTACTTACTTTGACATGTATCACTGAGATATCCATTCACTCACCAATACACTCATGCACACAGTCAACCGCCCATACAGCTGTTTCCACATGCACTTTTGAACCCATACATCTAGTGAATCAACTGCTCACACATCTATGCACAGAGTCATACACCTCCTAGCCAACCACACACACACTCCCATACAAATACTTGGGCAACCAATCAATAACCCATATAGTTACTCATATAGCTACTGATCACCACATGCAGAAGTTTACAGAACAACAGACATAATGATGCACAAATTAAGACAGTTTAGTCACTAACCCATGCACTCAGTGAGACACATTTAATCACTCACTCATACAGTCAGTCATGCACCTACTAAATCCTTCATCCAGACACTTATACATCCACTCATTCTTCAATATGTAAGACATATTTGAACTTTACAGAAACATACAGTCACTGGATGTTGTCATCAGTGATGTCATCAGTGATGTCATTTGAGATGTCATCAGTGATGTCACTGACCATGTCATGAATGATGTAATATGTGACATCATCAGCAGTGGATTGCGGGTGCGCGATATATAGTTAGTGCAACTAACTATATATGCGAATTTCAATGGTTTTGTGTGAGTAAAATAAGGTTTTGTAAATGCTAATTCCTAACTATATATGGTCTATAACCCATGGTTTTTTCAGTGAATTTTCAAGGTTTTGTAAATGCTAATTCCTAACTATATATGGTCTATAACCTATGGTTTTTTCAGTGAAAAAAAAATAAATAAAAAAAAAAAAAAAAAAAAAATATATATATATATATATATATATATATATATATATATATTTGCTTTTCTGGATGCTGGGGTTCCTCCTCTTTCAGCGCTTCCACTAACATGCTACAATATGACTCAGTTTGTCTCCGCTGAATACATTTGTCACCTGTAACACTTCAATTGGAGTGCCCTTTTTGTGTTCAGATACGGAGATAAACAGATATATACACAGGCTTTTTTTAAGGTTTACCCCCACGTGTTGCACCATTTGGACTATTAGCTGCTGGGTTTTTTCAACTTTGAAAGTGCGCTGAGCCTACTGTCCAGAGCTCAGTGCCAGTGTTCTTATCCATTACAAAAGGGTATGTTTAATTGGATGCACCAAATTGGCAAAGATTGACTTATTTGTAAGTTTCTAGTATATGGTACCAAGGGCATGTAAGGGATGTGGCACTCGTTGTACCACCCTGCATGCGACAGAGACAAAATGGACCCCAGCCTGCCACTGCAGACTGACAGGGCAGTGTGTGACACTGCCAGTTCTACTTTGCCATTACGCCTAATGGCAAGTCCACCACTTCCCTTAAGAATATTTATGAAAGTCTCCCCTGAGGAAGGCCTATATCATTTTTAATATGTCTTAGCAGCAACACTTCTAAATTGTTGTTTTTCTGTAGAAAAGTTAGGAGTCCCATTGGCTAACATAGGGTTAAACAGTTGGCACTCCTTCCCCGTCTAACTCCTGAATGGGACTGCTTGACAGGCTCAAGTAAGGTATCAAATTAATTGGAATATTAAATCCGACCTGATGCCCAGGCCAAATTTAAAGTCACTATTAAAGTTAAGCAACTTGTAGAAACTTGCCACTGTGGTCCAGCTTGTCCAGTAGCTGCACAAAGGCACTGGCACAAAGACCGTTTTATGACTGCCTGGGGAGATGTGTGAACGAATCCCAGGCCCTGGAATAAAGGCAGTGGCCGAATAGCAAGATGTCACTTTCTCTCCCAAGATGGCCACTCAGGGTGTTAGACCAAAAGGCAGGCTTTGAAGGTGAAGCCATTTGTGAAGGGCCACTTGTGATAATATCTCTGAGCAGGATGACCTTTGTTCTTGCAGACAAAAGACAAGCTGTGGGAGGGAAACCTCTGTCCAAAACGGTTTTCCAGTGGGCGTATAGCCCACTGGTAGACACACCTCTGAGATGGGCTAACATGCTCCGACAGAGGAAGGGTATGCCATCTTAAAGGGGGCAAGAATGTGGCACTCAGGGATAGCCAGATCCACACTTCTCAGGAACTTCATCACTAGCGAGGAGTGGACCTAGTAGCCCATTGGCTACCGACTGCATGGTCCCCATAGGGCACTTTCATGTTTCATCCAGCAAGGACATCACCTTCAGCCACGCCACCGGATTCCACTGGACGGACCACAGCTGCGTCCACTTCAGCTTCAGAAGGACCACAATCCACCACCCCAGCAACAGGTTGCACGCAGAAGCTGGAACAAGATCACAGCCGACCAGCTCGCGACTTCCCTGAGCAAGAACCCTCCCACCGGCTCAACGAACCCCAGCCAGGCGGCCACCAACCTCACAAAGTGGATCAGCAACTGTGCAGACGACCTCGCCCCTCTGAGGACCCCGCCTAGCAGACCCGGCAGCAAGAAAGCCCCATGGTTCACCGACGAACTCAAAAGCTCCAAGAGGAACTGCCGAGCCCTCGAGAAAGCCTGGCGCAGAGACCCAACACCGGACAACATGACTGCCCTCAAGATCGCCACCCGAAAACACCACCAACTGATTCACGCCACCAAGAAAACTGCATTCAAGGAACGACTGGACAACAACGCACACAACAGCAAGGAACTCTTCAACATCGTTAACGAGCTCTCCAACCCCAACGCCGGAAACAACGACATCACCCCTTCACAAGACCTCTGCAACTCCCTCGCCTCCTACTTCTACAACAAGATCGCGGACATACACACCAGCTTCAGCACTCAACCGACGCACGCCACGAACGAACCACCACCCCCCACCACCACCCTCCGCGCCTGGACCCCGATCAGCACCGAAGACACCGTCCGCACGATGAACTCCATCCACTCCGGATCTCCGACCGACCCCTGCCCTCACCACGTCTTCAACAAGGCCGACGCTGTCATTGCACCCCACCTGCGGGACATCATCAACACCTCCTTCAACACCGCTACCTTCCCGAAGAGCTGGAAGCACGCCGAACTCAGCGCTCTACTTAAGAAGCCATCAGCCGACCCCACCGACCTCAAGAACTACCGCCCCATCTCGCTGCTCCCGTTTCCTGCAAAAGTCATCGAGAAGACCGTCAACAAGCAGCTGGCCGCCTTCCTCGAGACGAACGGATCCCTTGACCTCTCGCAGTCTGGCTTCCGAGCCAACCACAGCACCGAGACCGCCCTGATCGCAGCCACCGATGACATCCGAGCCCTGCTCGACAACGGAGAAACAGCGGCCCTCACCCTCCTAGACCTCTCCGCGGCTTTCGACACTGTCTGCCACCGTACCCTAGTACAGCGCCTCAGCAACGTCGGAATCCAGGAGAAGGCACTGGAGTGGATCATCTCCTTCCTCGCCGGAAGGACACAGAGAGTCCGCCTCCCCCCGTTCAGATCAGAAGCCACCGAAGTCATCTGCGGCATTCCTCAAGGCTCCTCACTCAGCCCAACCCTCTTCAACATCTACTTGAGCCCCCTCGCAGCCATCGCACGCCAACACAACCTCAACATCATCTCCTACGCCGACGACACCCAGCTGATCCTCTCCCTCACCAACGACCCCGCCAGAGCCAACCTACACGAAGGAATGACAGACGTAGCCAAGTGGATGATGAACAGCCGCCTGAAACTGAACTCGGACAAGACGGAAGTCCTCACCCTGGGATCTTCACCCTCCGCCTGGGACTACTCCTGGTGGCCCCCCGCCCTGGGCAGCGCACCCAAACCAACAGACCACGCACGCAACCTGGGCTTCATCCTGGACTCCTCCCTCTCCATGACCAGACAAATCAACGCCGTCTCCTCGTCGTGCTTCAACATCCTGCACATGCTACGTAAGATCTTCCGGTGGATCACCACCGAGACCAGGAAGACAGTCACCCAGGCCCTCGTCACCAGCCGTCTGGACTACGGCAACTCCCTCTACGCCGGTACCACCGCCAAACTCCAGAAGAGACTCCAGCGGATCCAGAACGCCTCAGCACGACTCATCCTGGACATCCCCGTCGCAGCCACATCTCCGGACACCTGAGAGACCTGCACTGGCTTCCGTTCAACAAGAGAATCACCTTCCGTCTCCTCACCCACGCACACAAAGCCCTACACAACCAAGGCCCAGGATACCTCAACAGCCGCCTCAACTTCTACGCTCCCACACGCCAGCTTCGATCGACCGGCCACGCGCTCGCCGCCGTCCCCCGCTTCCGAAGAGCCACCAGAGGGGGAAGGTCCTTCTCCTACCTGGCCGCCAAGACTTGGAACTCCCTCCCGACCCACCTCCGCCTGACCCAGGACCACCTCGCCTTCCGGAAGCAGCTCAAGACCTGGCTGTTCGAGCAGTAGCGGACCCCCCCTCCCCTAGCGCTTTGAGACCCTCCGGGTGAGTAGTGCGCTATATAAATGCTTTGATTGATTGATTGATTGATTGATAAGTAAGGCACCCTGCCCTTCGGTACTTGCTGGACTTGAAAGAGGAAATGAAGAAGAGCACTTTGCACACAAAGAGAGGCTGCAACTTTAGAGTGACTGCACCTGCTGCGCTTTGGACTAGTGGAGTTTGGACCATGTTCTGCATGCCTGGCTTGGGGAAAAGCTGATTCCCAACCCCAGTCCAAAGCAGAGACTCCAAGGGCCAGAACGGCACTGGAGACATTAAAGCTGAAAGAGCCCAAATCACATCTCTGGTAGCCTACACAGAAATGTTGCCGCTACTAGATGCCGGACAACCCAAAGGACAATTCGGAGATAGACCAAAGGTGCACATGTGTCTGCTGGACCTGTGGGTGTTGGTTGTGGCTGGATTCGTCGCCTGAAAAGGTCACCAGCCTCTGCCAAAGATTTGCATCATGACTGCTGTGTTGCAAAAGCGCATGGTCTGCATCAGCAGCCCTCGGAACCCTACACACAGACAGAGTCTCCCCCACTCACTTGTGGACCAAGAACTCGATAGACGTCCCCCGTCGACACAACAGCGTCAGGAGCATCTTTGAGCCTGAATCCCTCAGCAGTAGGACCACTCCATTGATTCTGTGGCAGTTGTCCTGTAAAGTTTGGAACTTGCTGCAAAAACGCTTTGGTGGCCAGGCAACTGTCCAAGTATCCTTTCTGGCTGACTGACTGAGTGGACTGGGGCGATCTTTGAGAACATCAAGGCAACACCACTGCTTGAAAGCCTCCTATGTTTCTGTGCTGCCTCGACGGGAGGCTGGGCACCCAGCCTAGGGGACAAAAGAACATTATAGCATACTCTCGAAATCCACCAGTAAATGCTGCAGCTTAATAGTATGAGCCACCTCTGCACGGGGGTGGGTAAAAGAACTGCCTTGGCTTTAAGAGATCGGACTGCGAGTGAGAAGGTATGTTACTGTTACATCGCATTTTTTACATCGTAATGCTGTTACAACGCAGCTTTTACAACGCTGGTTCCATTACATCGGATGCTATTACAACGCAGGATATTACATAGCAGATGCTATTACAACGCATACCATTACATCGTAAGTATTGGTAAGTATATAATTTTTTTTATTTTATTTAATATTATATAATTAATTTAATTATTATTAATTATAAATAAATATATTTATTTGTGTTTTTTAATATTATAAATTAAATATATTAATTTAAGTAATTTTTATAATAAGTATGAGTATAGGAGTATATGTTTTGGGGTACTGAGGTATATGTTTTGGGATGTTTGGTTATTTTTAGGTTTTAGGGCAGGGTTTGGGTTTTGGGGTACAGGGGTATTTTTAGGTTTTAGGGCTGGGTTTGGGTTTTGGGGTACAGGGGTATTTTTAGGTTTTAGGGTTGGGTTTGGGTTTTGGGGTACAGGGGTATTTTAAGGTTTCAGGGTTGGGTTTGGGTTTTGGGGTACAGGGGTATTTTTAGGATTTAGGGCTGGGTTTGGGTTTTGGGGTACAGGGGAATTTTTAGGTTTTAGGGCTGGGTTTGGGTTTTGGGGTACAGGGGTATTTTTAGGTTTTAGGGCAGGGTTTGGGTTTTGGGGTACAGGGGTAGTTTTAGGGTTGGGTTTGGGTTTTGGGGTACAGGGGTGTTTTTAGGTTTTAGGGCAGGGTTTGGGTTTTGGGGTACAGGGGTATTTTTAGGTTTTAGGGCAGGGTTTGGGTTTTGGGGTACAGGGGTGTTTTTAGGTTTTAGGGCAGGGTTTGGGTTTTGGGGTACAGGGGTGTTTTTAGGTTTCAGGGCAGGGTTTGGGTTTTGGGGTACAGGGGTGTTTTTAGGTTTTAGGGCAGGGTTTGGGTTTTGGGGTACAGGGGTATTTTTAGGTTTTAGGGCTGGGTTTGGGTTTTGGGGTACAGGGGTATTTTAGGGTTCAGGGGTAGGTTTGTGTTTAGGGCTAATTAAATTATATTTACCATTTATAAATTAATTAAAATATATTTATTAAATTAAATTAATTATATTATATTAATTACATTTTTTAATTAAATTAAATACATTATTTTAGTTAATTTAATTTAATTACAATTGAAAAAATATTTAAATTAAATTAATTTCATTATATTAATTAAATAAAATTAATTACAATTTTGATTGAAATTAAATTAAATACATAGATTTTAATTTATTAAATTAAATTAATTACTATTTTAAAATGTATTTTAATTAAATTAATTAAATTAAATTAATTAAATTAACTTAATTACATTTTTTTAAAAAAGGTATACTTACCTATACTTACGATGTAATGCCATGCGTTGTAATAGCATCTGCTATGTAATGCCATGCGTTGTAATGGCATCCGATGTAATGGATCCTGCGTTGTAAAAATTCCGATGTAACGGAATGCGTTGTAAAAAACCGCGTTGTAGTGACACCAATCCGAGTGAGAACTCCCATCCTATGTGGTGGGTTGAGACAATGAAATACCACACACATCGAGCAAGTGATATTGCGGGATGAGGGGGTTACTCTTGGTTCTACAAGACTCCTCGGAGATTGATGATTCCTGGTATGCCGTAAAGGGCATTCTTCATGCCCCCCCAAGAAGAAGAAGCCTAACCTTTGTGGCCTCCTTGCCGATTTAGATAGACCACAGCCAAAACACATGACTTAAGAGTCCACTAAACCTGGCCTCAACAATGCACTCACCAAATCCGACCAGTTGGACAGCATCCTCACTTCAAGAACGAGCTTCATGACTAATTTAGGCAGGACCCTGCCAAGTGTCTTGTATTTGTATTTGTATTTGTGTTTGTTTTTGTATCGCGCATAGCTCACCCATTAGGTCTCGTAGCGCTGACAGATGGATAAAAACAGAATCAGTATGTATGGGAGGTGGATGACGAAGGTTTGAAGAGCAGAGTTTTTAGGTTCTTACGGAAAATAATCAGATTGGGTTCTGCTCTCAGATCTAGGGGGAGTGAGTTCCAGAAAGAAGGACCAATTTTTGAGAAGCATCTGTCCCCGTTCCTCAATGTGCGGACTCTAGGCGTCTTTAGCAGTAGTTGGTTGGAGGAGCGAAGATTTCTCGTTGTGCTGTATTGGTGCAGTTTGTCTCTGATATATGCCGGTCCTTGTCCGTTTAAAGATTTGTGGACTAGGCAGCAAACCTTGAACTTTATGCGTCTGTTAACTGGTAACCAGTGTAGTTGATTCAGACAGGGGGCAGACGAGGTTCTTGGTGGTAGGTCCAGTGCTAGCCTAGCCGCGCTGTTCTGAATGGTCTGTAATTTAGCTATGTTAGAAGCATTTATGTCCGCAAACAATGCATTGCCATAATCCAGCCGGCTGGTTATTAAGCTTTGGATTAGTGGTCTTCTGCTAGTTAAAGGAAGCCATTTGAATATTTTTCTAAGGCTTCTCATAAGGCCTATACAGGTGTGTACCACTTTGTTAACGTGTGGTTGCATTGTGAGTTGGTCATCCATTGTAATTCCTAGGTTTCGGACTGTACTTTTAGCGGGGGGGGGCATTGACCAAGTTCAATGGGCCACCAGTCCTGTTCCCATATTTGGTGTGCCTTTCCGAACAGCATTATTTCGGACTTTTCTGCATTAAGCATCAAAAAATTCTCAGTCATCCATTTTTTGATGGCCACCATGCAGGACCGGAATCTGATTTTGGTGTCGCCTGGGTCGGGGCCCATGGTGACCAGGATCTGTGTATCGTCAGCGTATGAGACTGTTTGGAAGCCATGATCCCTGATTATCCTGGCTAGGGGGGGACATGTAAACGTTAAATAACATTGGGCTCAGGATTGAGCCCTGGGGGACGCCAATGTTGTTATCTGTGGTATCAGACAGGAAGGGACCGGTTTTAACTCTAGATTTCCTGTCTGTCAGGTAGCTTTGCAGCCAGCCCAACACCTTGCCCCCGACACCAACCCCCACCAGTCTCTCTATTAGTACTGTGTGGAAGATGGTGTCGAACGCTGCAGAGAGATCCAACAGAATCAGGATTGCTGATTTCTTTGAATCAATGGCAAGGCGGATGTTATCTACTATTTCGAGTAGAGCTGTTTCCGTACTGTGGTGGGCTCTAAAGCCTGATTGGGTGGCGTCCAGTATCTTGTTGTCTTCTAGATGTTTCATTAGTTGGGAGTTTATAGTTGCCTCCATCATTTTGCCAAACAGGGGGAGGAGGGCTATTGGGCGATAATTAGAGGGAGTTGTGTGGTCAGCATTGGTTTTTTTGATAATGGAACTTCCCACAGATCTGAGTGCAAAAGTAGCTGAACTATGAACCGACATAGACTCGGTGGGACATGACACGGAGTAGCTGCTGGAGGCTGTTGTGACGGGCCAGAGGCGAGGTGCACCATACAGGAAGAACAATCATTTGCAATGCAATAGGTCTTGCATTTGCGAGAGTTTTAGCTATTGGCATTGTAAATGACAATGCCTTTTATGTATGTGTTTTGAAAACCTGCAAGTGGTGATAAACAGACACTTTGTACTGTGCATGTATTCTTAACACATAAATAACTTAAAATACTTGAAAACTGACACACTTAAGACTTGAATCTGTGGTGGAAAGGTTTGCAAAGTCATACCATCAAAAGGTACTGCAATGCCATACTTCTGGCAGATTGTGTACTACTCAGGTGCTAATTAGCAATAAAAAGCTGTTTTCATTGAAATTCAATGCACGTAAACTAATCGCTGATGGATACTAAAATCCGGCACGGCATTGAATCACATGCATCAATACTGGGGCACCTCTGTATCTAAACAACTGTATCTAAACAACTTGAGATGAGTATACTGAGAGCAGGGAAGAATCCAACTTGGGCAGCAACCACAAAACAAAAACATAAACCTCCCAAATAAAATACTTAATAGGCCATAAAAGAATCAGGGTGTGGAGAAAGATATTTGTCAGGTGGGGAACTAGTAACATAGACAACTGACACAATCCGGTGTGCTCTCCAGAGTCGCATGGACATATTTCTAAACCCCTGGTGAAGGACTTAGTACAACACATCTACAAGAATTAGAAATACAGTTGGACTTTGAACCGCAACCTACTAAGCAAAACTGTGCGGGTAGTGTTTTCTGGTCATAATTAGTCCCACTAGAGGAGTTCAGGGATACAGTGTACCTCTAAACCATCTTTCATTGATAAAAGCATGCTCAAATCAGCACTAACAATACTGGGTAAATGTTTCTTTTTTTAAACTCAAGTTGAGTGCATAAAACATGAGTGGTGGCCACACAATGAGAAAATAAGTGCAGCAATGCATGAAACAGCCAGTGAATATAATATGAGAATAGTTATCAAATGGTTAGAATATTTCTAGCATCCAAACACCCTATTGGTACTTCTAAACGCTATGCTAAAATTTAGCAGAGGCAAAAAATTGCAAGTCTATAAGTCAATTTTTTAAGGTGGATCGCACAGCATACCTTTCTTAGCGAGAAATAGCTGTTCTCTAACCCAGCCCTTGCCCGGGAATGATAAGCAATGCTGAGCAGGTCACTTCTCTGTGCAACTCTCGAAGCAATCCCTGGCTGGGGTTGATTTGCAGAAAATTGGCATGACTCTGTCCTGATAGTTCCACAGTGAAGCCTCTGCAAACTTTGGCCAAATTCAGCGTATTGTATACCAACTGATCGCTGATTTTTATCTCATGACTATATATTTGGCAATACTTAAATCTCAATAATAAAACATAAGTATGAAGTTAATTCATCATTTCAATTCATATGTTGATATTTTAGCCTACACTGTAAGTGTCCATTTTAACATGGCAGCGACGATAAAATAAACAAAAAAATATGTTAGCCTAGATAGGAAGTAGGCATGAAGCCAACACTTGCATGTCTCACTCTAACTGAAAGAGATAAAAGAGTTTGCAAACCAGCACAGAATAGAACCAGTGAGGAAAACCAGGGACACAGTTGATAATGATGTAACGATCGGGAAATTTTCAAAAGAATCTAGAGGCTTTACAGTGTACCATAAGCTACAGAAAATCGGAAATTACCAACCGATATTCGAGAGAAGAATACACTGACAGTTTAAGCACACAGAAAATGAAGCATGTATAGGTCATTACAAAAGCAATCGGTTACCACTTTCGTTGAAAATTAACACATGATTAGAGTGATGCCACAAAAAAGGTACACAAGAGTATGAAAAGAATCGTAAGCATGGATACATCTTCGCTCTCTCTTAGTGAGCTACGGCCAGCATCAGAAAGAATCATGAAAAAACATGATATACACTAGTAGCTGCTCAACTGCCATCACTTGAAACTTCTTCCTATATCGCTCTCATCTGTACTTGGCTTACATAGAAATTGTACGTCTGTCTTACTAGCATGTGTTCGTCCTCAACCTACCGCACCCTCCTATGTAACACAAATCCAGATATTACCATAATCACGCCTGTCCAGTCGCCGCCAAAGATCCTATATATCCCTGCCATTGTTGTCCTGTACACAAGACTATGCCCATTGGTTCGGCCCCCCACTCCCTAGGGGGAGGGGGATAGTGGCTGGACCGGGGGTCTCAGTGGAGGCCACCCCTGGAAGCAGAGCCCGAGCACCAAGGATTGGCGGGAGATAAGGGAAGCAAAGGCAGGGAAGGAGGAAAAGCGGGCCCACCAGGCAATTGGGCTGGGCCAGCTCAGCCATAAATCTAGGGTAGGAATGTGGTAAGGAGATAAGGGTTATTTAAGGGTGTGCACCAGGCACAAGGCCCATTTTGTCAGGAGAAGAGGTGCAGCGGCGATAGAGTGTGAGAGTTGAGCAAGGCCCGAATACATTGGACGGTGAAGGACGGAGTGAATGAACAAAGAGGGGCCAGTAGTGGCGGAGGTCACGGACTGGGCAAAGGGGCAGGAACGAACACAAGGGGTTGTGACGTGACAGAAGGTCAGCAACGACGAACGGGATTGCTCCAGGCTCATCTGAGCATGATGGGAGATGAGGGACCATTTCACTGCGGTGCACTGGAATTAGCAGCAAACGAGGAGGCTGGACCTAGCGGGGTGACCCCGGGAATGGAATACTGCGGCGGCCAGGATGCACAACAGCTGTGGGCCAGCTTTGCAGCAACAGCAAATGCAAAGAATTGGGAAGGTTGGGAGCTGGCATTGGCTCAATTGCAAGTACCGGCCTCAGAAGTTGTTGGACAATGCAAGGACGTGGAAGAGTGGCAAGGGGACGGTTTTCCTATTAATGGCCATACCTATGCAGCGACACGTGGGGAAAAACGGGGTAGCAGCAATTTTGCGGGCGTTCGAGCCAAGTAGGCAAATGGGAGAGGACAAAGACCAGTCGAGTACAGAAGGGGAATTAACAGCGGAAAGTGGTTCCTTAGGTGAGTTGTCGGAAGTCATTAGAAAACTGGTAAATAATTGGCATAAGCCTACTGGAAAAAAGAATGGGAAGGTGGTGGTGGTTGAGGAAGAGATAACGACAGGCGGGGCATGGGAGGATTCCCCAATGCAAGTCTGGGTGGGAGGGAGTAGGGAACAGGGGGACGAAGTGGGGGCGGGAAGGAGAGCAGCGGCACAGGCTGTGAAAAGTAACATCATGATACTTGGAAAAGATCCCTTGTCAAAGGCATCCCAAGATAGTGACAGAAATACAACACTGTTGAGGAAGGTAGGGGCAGGGGGGCTGAACGGGACATGGTCAGAAGCATGGCATATACCGCTGGAGGTTAAAAAGAGAGTTTGGAGGAGGGAGTGCATTGATATTTTCACTCTACTGGAGCATGTGCGCAGGAGGGGTAGACACGTTACGGGTATCTGGGCCCAGCAGAGAGAGCAAGGATAGGAAGAGGATCAGGCCGGAGGAGAATATTAACAACTGGTTAGACGCCTTTGCACTCCTAGCTGCCATAATGTTAGAGACGTTCCCAGAACAAGGTCCAGCGTTGAGTAGATACAACCAAGCTATCCTAGACAGGTTCAGGCGACATGGAGGCATGGGGTGGCTGCAATATGACCTCAACTTCCGCCAACGCATGGAGGAGTCACCCTCAATGTCGTGGGATGAAAGAGAGGTGAATGAATGGATGGAACAGATGGGGTCCAAAGCAGGTTATGGGTTAGGCTTAGCGGGTGCAGGGAATGGGGTACAGCAGTGGGGTGCACCATCATCGGGACAGGGTTGGCAGGCTAACAATACACAGGCTCATTCTCTGGCGAACGTGCAATACGGGTTGGGTCAACAATTAGGGGTAAGATTCACACAGCAACAAATGGGACAGGTACAGTTTCAACATGGGGTAACATACGCAGGGAATGGAGCAATGGTGGGGTCCCAGCATCAAGGTGCGTGGTTGGGCCCTGTCAGCTGTCCCCTCTGGGTGGCTGGGGGCAGCAACATACATGGACAGGTCCCATGCATTAACAGGCAGGTGGAGGACAAACGCTGCAACAGCAATTGGGATCAGTAGGGCAACAGTTCACACAGGTGGAGCCAGACCAGTAGGCAGGCACCGGTTTTCCAACATCCACCATGCAGGTGGGGGGGGGGCAGCTACACAAGGCAGCAATAGGCTTGGGAATGGGAAATTCAACGGGGGCAGGGGCCAGCAGCCCCTGACGGCGGTAGGGTTCCCGGTGGGCGTAGGGCAAATGACTGCAGGGCATCAAGGGGAGAAGAGTCAAGTCTGCATGGCGACTACACAAAATTCCTCAGGGTCAGGGTTAGGCCAGGGGCAGATTATGGTTAGGCACCAGCAGCCCACTCAGGAGCAACAGCAGGCATTTCGAGGGCCAAAGGGAGCAGACGAATTCAAGCAGCCGCTGCAACGTAAACAGAGGGATAATACGTGTCGACTGTTCAACGCTGGCAATTGCACCTGGGGGTTACAATGCAGATTTCGGCATGGGTGCGCCCAGTGTAGCGGAGACCGTCCCGCTTTTGCATGCAAAACACTTGTTAGAGTCGCAATGGGCACCACCTTCATGGGTCAGCCATAGTCTGGGCCAGGTTACAAAATGCCCATCCCCAATAAATTTTGAATTGCTAGAAACACTTTTGAATGAATACCCAAAGATTGAGGAGAGGGAACTACCATTTTGGGGTTTCAAAGAAGGGTTCAAAATACCTTACAGTGGTCCTTTAGCGGGCAGATCATCTAGGAACCTTCGCTCAGCGGAGGAACTTCCGGAAGTAGTTACAGAAAAGATACAAAAGGAGCTGCAGCTAGGAAGAATAGCGGGCCCATTTGACACCGCCCCTTTAACACCTTGGCTGCTAGGGGTTTTCCCCTACTGTGCTGAAAATCCTTGATCATCATAGTTTCATGACGAGCTCAGCTCGTCATCAGCACAGCTCAACTGTGCCTCATGACGAGCTGAGCTCGTCATGAGCATGGAAGGGGTTAAGGAACTTCATTATTTCTCCGCTAGGTATTGTTCAAAAAAAGGAGGCAGGCAAATACTGAATGATTCACCACCTCTCTTATCCCAAAGGCAACTCAGTAAATGACTGGCTCAGCCAGGATATATTTTTCACAGTCTCCTATGCAACATTTGGTGAAGCCATCGAGTTAGTCAGGCAGGCGGAGAAGGAAGCCCTTATGGCAAAAGCTGATATTGAGGCAGCTTTCAGGCTATTACCAGTGCATCCCGACCGCTTTCATTTGCTGGGGTTCCAGTTCAGAGATAGGTTGTATTATGACAAGTGTATGCCCATGGGTTGTTCCGTTTCCTGCGCTTATTTTGAGGCGTTTAGTTCCTTTCTAGAGTGGGCAACGAACAAAGTACAGCCGGGGGGTGGCAAGCTCCATTATCTGGATGACTTCCTGTTTGTAAGTGAGGCCGACTCCCCCGAATGTGGCGTTGGAAGCCTTTACGGTCGTGTCACAGGGCTTGGGAGTTCCATTAGCAGCAGAAAAAACTGAGGGCCCCACAACTAAGTTAACATTCTTGGGGATAGAGTTGGATTCAGAGGAAGGGGAGTCACGCCTCCCAGTGGAGAAAGTACAGGATTTTGCATCAGCTAGCAAAAAGGTATTCGCAAAAGAGAAGGCAACTTTAAAAGATGTCCAAGAGTTAATGGGCAAGCTCAATTTTGCATCCAGGGTCATTCCGGTTGGGAGAGTTTTTTCAAGAAGGCTGGCAGGGGCCACAGCAGGCATGACTCAAAAACATCATTTTGTCAGGTTGAAGAAGGGGCTGAAGCAAGATTTGCAGATGTGGCTGTCTTTTCTCCAAACTTTTAATGGGGTTAGGATATGGCCGTCGCTATGGACAGCAGATGAGAGGGCACAACTGTACACAGATGCCTCCAGGCAAGGGGGTTTTGGGGCTGTATTGGGTTCTGCGTGGTGTGCCAAAGGGTGGCCAACTGCCTTGCGACGATGTGGCCTCACCAACAATATCACAGCTTTAGAACTCTTTCCCATTGTAGTGGCATTGTCAATATGGTCGGACACCTTGGCTAACAAGATTTCGGTCATCAGGTCAGACAACATGGCAGCCGTCCATGCAATTAATAATCAGGCGGAATCATGTCACATAATATTGGGCTTGTTAAGGCATTTAGTGAGCAGGTGTCTCCGGTATAACATACACATAACAGCTAAGCATGTGCTAGGGGTTCAGAACAAGGCAGCTGATGCTCTTTCTCGCTTGCAGTGGGAAAGATTCCGGGCAGAATGGCCAGAGGTGCAGCAGGAAATGACGCCCTTCAAAGAGGAGTATTGGAGACTAATGCATTTGAAAAGGAACTACAGAATATGGCTGAAGAGGCCCTAGCGGTGGGAACAAGACACCGGTATCGGCGCTGTGTGGATACTTTTCAGAACCTGACTGGCTGGCTTTTGTACTTCCAGACAATGTGCAGCAACTGGGGATGCGGGTCAAACAGTTTGTGATGTGGGCCAAGGGGGCCGGCAAATCTAGGTCATGGGTTGGAGAGCACCTATCAGCAATAGCATACCATTCAAAACGAAGGGGTTTGGAGGATCCGACTAAGGGTTTTGTGCTTAGGGCAGCCTTGAAAGGGTGGGCCAAAAGGAAGGAAAAAAGCAGGATAGCAGGTCCCCGATTGATTTTGACACACTAAAAAATTCTAATGGACAACATCCCTCGGGTGTGCTACTCAGAATGTGAGAGTAAGCTGTTTAGGTTAACATTTTCCCTGGCCTTTTTTGGGGCCTTTCGCATTAGCGAACTAGTAGCCAGGGCAAAAGGGGATAAAAGCAGCAGGGCCCTGTTGGTGAAGGACATGTCCATGGGCACACACCAGGTATCCCTTCAGGTGCGACACTCTAAGACGGATCATGTGGGAAGGGGACAATGCATTACACTGAACAGGCTGGAGGGGCACAGCTCGTATGGCCCAGTGACGCTTTTAGCAGGGTACATGCAGGAACGGGAAGATGCTGACAGCAACAGCTACCTCCTCACTCACAAGGATGGGACCCCGTTAACACTTTATCAGTTTAAAAGGGTGTTAGCAGCAACGGTCCAAATAGCTGGGCTCCGAGGGTGTCACTACACTACACTACACATTCATTTCGCATTGGGGCAGCCACCACAGCCTTCCAGGATGGTATGTCGGCTAAGGCAATAAAACAGATAGGCAGATGAGAATCAGACAGGTTTAAGGTGTACATTCGCCCAACATCAGACAGATAAAGAATTGGGAAAGACGTGTTGCGGCGATTCAGCTGTGGGGATCTTGACTACATTCTGTACAGCAAGTTATACGTCTAATAAAAGTCTGATGGAGACATGTACTCAACATTTCGGTGCTTCTGTTCTAATCCACAGAATACAAAAGAGTGTGGGTCATCGGACACTCATACATGTCCAGGGCTGCTAACAGAGCTCACAGACTTGGGTGGAATGCTATGTTCCCATTTCAACGGACAAGGGTGCAATGGTTTGGAAAGGCGGAGTTGCACTGGAGAGAATTGGGGAGTGTCACTGACTTAGGCCTAGAGAGATATTACACCACACCAGCAAAGATCAGTGAGATATCTAAGAAGGACCTGAAAGCAATTGCTTTGAGCCATTTAGATGGACTAAGGCTCGTTAGCGAAATAGGGAAAGCCTCTGTCCACCATGCAATTATGGTTCAGACCACAGTTACAATCCAGCCTTATCTAACGCTTGAAATTGGTATTTTTGATAGATTCTTACTAACCAGATTTAGATTAAACCTTTTCCACCGGTTAGTAGCCTTTCCCATGAGCCAACCTTAGGTCTTTGCCCCTGCGATGACACATCAGTCCAGACTACTATACATACTGTACTGTTCTGCAAGTATTATTATGCTCATCGCAAATTTTGGCTGCTACCACTGCTGAAATTGTGGGGTTATAGACAGTGCCGCCCTGCCATGTTGCGTCTTCAGCTTTTAGACTCTGAATCTACCTGTTATCATGTTGTTAATTTTCTGAAATGTATTTTTAAACACAGAAATAATTTGTGAGGAAGATGCTCATAACACAGAACAATGAAGTGTGAAGTGATTCACTTTTAATCATTCTTCTCCAGTTTTACTTTTTTATCGTTTGTAATAATATGGATAACATTGCTTTTATGGATTTCTATTATGAAATACCGAATAAAGAAATTTATATATATACACTAATCCAGCGGGACTCGGGCTGCTCATAACAGAAGATGTTGAGATCAGGGGAGAGGCTAGAGGATTCATGGAGGATTTATATCATGAGGAAAATAGCTGCGAGTTGGAGGAGCTGGAATAATGGTGGGCTCTGAGAGAGTTACCCCAGCTGAGTGAATCCGATAAAGCCTTTTTAGTTACCGAGATTACGGAGGGGGAGATACGGGCCCAGTTAAAAAAGATGTCCAGGAACAAGGCCTCCGGTCCGGATGGACTGCCAACGGAGGTGTATATGGATAATTTGGACGAAGTCCTAGCCTCACTATTGGCACTCATTAACAAAATTTTCTTGCAGGGGGAACATACCCCTCCCTCTCGGTCAGAAGCTACCATCCATCTGATAGCAAAGTCATATAGACCCATTTCCCTTCTTAATTCTGACCTGAAAATTTACTCCGGCATACTTACATCTAGGCTGGCAAAAATAATCAAGTCCATAATCCACCCTGACCAGAAGGTGTTTATACCAGGCCATCAACTTAATGAACTTACGTTCCAAGTTGTAGGAGCAATAGACGTAGCAACAGAAAGAGGACTGCCGCTCGCCATCGTTGCGATCGATGCAGCAAAAGCCTTCGATCAAGTTAACTGGCTATTTCTATGGAAAACCATGGCTAAGTTCGGGTTTCCAGATATATTTATCAAAGGGATTGCTACATTGTATAGGGGTCCCCGGGCCAAAGTTTTGGTCAACGGCTGCCTAACCGATTGGTTTAACATCTCAAGGGGAACGAGGCAGGGTTGCCCCCTGTCTCCCCTCCTCTTTGATATTTATATCGAGCCTTTTGTCTGCTCCCTGAGATCAGATCCAGTAATCTTACCGTTCAAAATGGGGGATTTGGTGCTTAAGACAGCATTATATGCTGATGACCTTCTCCTCTACACGTCCAACCCGGTTGAGGCTATCCCCAGTTTAATCGATTTGGCTGAGGATTTTGGTATAGTGTCTGGGTATAGAATTAATAAAGATACAACTGACATCATGACCTGGAACAATCTAACCCAGATACCAGAAGCAAAATTAAAAATCAGATACCTGGGAATTCACCTTACTCACAACCTAGAGGACGTCCCGAAAGCTAGCTGGCAGATGGTGGTAAAGGAAGTAAGGAAGCTACTGACTAGATGGAACACTCTACCTCTTAACATCTTTGGTAGAGTGAATCTAGTCAAGATGATAATCTTCCCAAAAATTACCTTTTTATTTAACTCCATCCCCCTCAACTATAATAAAAAGGATTTTTCAAACCTTCAAGGAAGGATTGGCTCTTTCTTTTGGGCAACTAAGTCACAAAGGATTGCCTGGAGGAAATTGAGAAGGGGACTGAAACTAGGCGGGCTGGCTCTTCCTGATTTACTCCTTTATTGTTATGCTTTTCAGTTCAAGAACTTTAGACTTCTGGCAAATAAGTTGGACTCTTCATCCCATGGTAGACTTTTTCAGGCTATGCTATCTGACTTGCCGCATGGTTTAGACTTCTTTCTCTATAAATATGGGGATCAGAAGTTCTTTAAAAAGGTTCGTCGGAAGCTCCTAAGGACAGCCCTCAATATTTGGCAATCAATACGTAGAATTTTAGATATACCCTACTACCATTCGCAAGCCTCAATTTGGGATTCCCCTGGAACACCAGATTGCTTATCAGATCGACTGGCTCTCCCTTTGAGAGCGGCAGGCCTTAGGAAATGGGGGTACCTGTGTAACAACTCGACACTATTAAGCTGGGAATCCTTATCGAACATAACAGAGGGCTCCATCACAAGATTTAAATTTTATCAGTTGTCTTCTTGGTGGGGGAGGCAGTGTTGGGTTAACGAAGAGGAGATCCCATTTCTGGAATCCATCAATAGGGGCAGGGGATGGAAGGGGGAGGTTGCGCTCTGGTATAACACACTTGTGGGAGCGAAAGACAATCTAGGCGCTGAAATTACCAAGCTTTGGGACAATTTTCCAGTCCAGAATCCAGGGGAGGAGCTGAAAGTTTGGACGGACTCATTTACACTTTCTCAAAAAATTATAAAACCTTCCAACCTTAGAAGAAACCACCTGTTTACGTTATACAGGGTTTATTGAACTCCAGCGAAACACTCCAAGGTCTCAGCAGAAGTATACTTTTGTCCAAGATGTAAGTTTCCAGCTGCTGACGACAGACACATGTTTGTCGACTGCCCAGAAATTACGAGTTACTGGAGCGAGGTGTCCAAATTCCTAGAGGAGGTTGTGTTATCCCCAATCACCTGTAGTCCTAGATTGATTCTTTTTGGTCTTCCCCTTGATTATGATATTGGAAATTTTACCCTACAGTTTATTTTCTACGTCATTGTTATTGCTAGGACGGAGATCTGTAGGGAGTGGAAGTCTGTAAACTCCCCCAGATTCGCAGACTGCTTAAGAAACATCATGACGGTTAGTCGTTTAGACATGTTGTGTGGTGGGGAAAGCGCCATTAAAATCTGGTCTGCTTTAAATGCATGGTCTGAGAGATAACCTACAATGAGTCCAATGATTATGCCAGAGGTTAGTGGTCCTGTCCTCCTAAAGTGGCAGGATACATCGTGAAGGGGAGTTGGATTTGGAAACGACCTACCTCTGGGCGACCTCTACTGGCTATCCACAGACTCCAGGGAGAGAACAGTTGGTCTGTGTTAGTGGCCTGGAGAAAGCCCATCTAGAGTTGATATTTTCTGGTGGCATTTATGAGGACAAGAAAAAAAAGAAATTTGAAAAACCCCTGTACGCCCATGTCAACAGACATCGTCTTGCACTCATAGACACACACACACAACTACACCGACATACTTAGCACCCTAACACAGCAGACACATATACACATTCCCCACACAGTCACACAAATGCACAAATACACAACCACACACTCACATATCCACAGACATCTTCTCTCACACACACACACACACTCACAACTAAACCCGCACACAAAACCTCAAACACTTAGTCAGAAACATACACTCACACCCCCACACACTCACTCATTTAGACAGATACACAATTGCACAATGTCAAACACACACTTCCAGTCACACACAAACTCACACGTCCATAGACATCTCCTCGCACTCAAACACACACATGCATAACTGGACTGGATACATCGTGAAGGGGAGTTGGATTTGGAAACGACCTACCTCTGGGCGACCTCTACTGGCCATCATCCACAGGAACAGCATCCGCATCTCGACCAACACCGACGACACCCTGACAACCGCCGAACACCTGCACTTCCAGATCCACACCGACCCCAAGACCACCCTCAGGGGCACCCTGATCTACCGACCCCCGGGACCACACTCTCAATTCAGCGAAGACATCGCTGACTTCATCAGCCCGCACGCCCTCCCCTCCGCTGACTACATCCTCCTCGGGGACATCAACTTCCACCTGGAGAATAACAACGACCGCAACACCACCACCCTGCTTGACAACCTCGCCACCCTCGGACTCAAGCAGCTGGTGACCACCCCCACCCACCTCGCCGGACACACACTCAACGCCGTCTTCTCGTCCAGCAAAGACATCGCCTTCAGCCACGCCACTGGACTCCACTGGACGGACCACAGCTGCATCCACTTCACCTTCAGAAGGACCACGGTCCACCACCACCAGCAACAGGCTGCACGAAGAAGCTGGAACAAGATCACAGCCGACCAACACCCCGCATCCCTAAGCCAGCACCCTCCCGCCAGCTCAGCGAACCCCAGCCAAGCTGCCGACAACCTCACGAAATGGATCTGCACCTGCGCGGACGAACTCGCCCCTCTGAGGACCCCGCCCAGCAGACCCGGAAGCAAGAAGGCCCCGTGGTTCACCGACGAACTCAAGAGCTCCAAGAAGAACTGCCGTGCCCTCGAGAAAGCCTGGAGAAAAGACCCTACACCGGACAACATGACTACCCTCAAGCTCGCCACCCGAAAGCACCACCAACTGATCCACGCCACCAAAAAAACAGCATTCAAGGACCAGCTGGACAACAACGCACACAACAGCAAGGAACTCTTCAACATCGTGAGAGAGCTCTCCAACCCCAACGCCGGAACCAATGACATCACCCCATCGCAAGACCTCTGCAACTCCCTCGCTCCTACTTCCACAACAAGATCGCTGACATACACAACAGCTTCAGCACACAAACAACGCTCCCCACGACCACACCAACGCCCCCCACCACCACCCTCAACGCCTGGACACCGATCAACCTCGAAGACACCATCAGCACGATGAACTCCATCCACTCCGGATCTCCAACCGACCCCTGCCCTCACCCCGTCTTCAACAAGGCCGACGCTGTCATCGCACCCCACCTGCGGGACATCATCAACACCTCCTTCGACACCGCCACCTTCCCTGAGAGCTGGAAGCACGCCGAACTCAGCGCTCTACTAAAGAAACCAACGGCGGACCCCACCGAACTCAAGAACTACCGCCCCATTTCGCTCCTCCCGTTTCCAGCCAAAGTCATCGAGAAGACCGTCAACAAGCAACTGGCAGCCTTCCTGGAGACGACTGGATCCCTCGACCCATCTCAGTCAGGCTTCCGGGCCACCCACAGCACCGAGACCGCCCTCATCGCTGCCACTGACGACATTCGAACCCTGCTGGACAACGGAGAAACAGCGGCCCTCATCCTCCTGGACCTCTCCGCGGCATTCGACACTGTCTGCCACCGCACCCTAGTGCAGCGCCTCAGCAACGTCGGAATCAAGGAGAAGGCACTGGAATGGATCATCTCCTTCCTCGCCGGAAGGACACAGAGAGTCCGCCTCCCCCCGTTCAGATCAGAAGCCACGGAAGTCATCTGCGGCGTCCCTCAGGGCTCCTCGCTCAGCCCCACCCTCTTCAATGTCTACATGAGCCCCCTTGCGGCCATCGCACGCCAACATAACCTGAACATCATCTCCTACGCCGATGACACCCAGCTGATCCTCTCCCTGACCAACGACCCCGCCACCGCCAGAGCCAACCTACACGAAGGGATGAAAGACGTGGCCGAGTGGATGACGACCAGCCGCCTGAAACTAAACACAGACAAGACAGAAGTCCTCATCCTGGCCTCCTCACCCTCCGCCTGGGACGACTCCTGGTGGCCCCCCGCCCTGGGCAACGCACCCAAACCGACAGACCACGCACGCAACCTGGGCTTCATCCTGGACTCCTCCCTCTCCATGACCAGACAAGTCAACGCCGTCTCCTCGTCCTGTTTCAACATCCTGCGCATGCTACGTAAGATCTTCCGGTGGATCCCCACCGAGACCAGGAAGACGGTCACCCAGGCCCTCGTCACCAGCCGTCTGGACTACGGCAACGCCCTCTACGCCGGAACCACCGCCAAGCTCCAGAAGAGACTCCAGCGTATCCAGAACGCCTCGGCGAGACTCATCCTCGACGTCCCCAGACGAAGCCACATCTCCAGACACCTGAGAGACCTGCACTGGCTCTCGATCAACAAAAGAATCACCTTCCGGCTCCTCACCCACGCACACAAAGCCCTGCACAACCAAGGCCCGACTTACCTCAACAGCCGCCTCAACTTCTACGCTCCCAAACGCCATCTCCGCTCGACCAGTCACGCCCTCGCCGCCGTCCCCCACATCCGCAGAGCTACATCAGGAGGAAGGTCCTTCTCCCACCTGGCTGCCAAGACTTGGAACTCCCTCCCGACCGACCTACGCCTGACCCAAGACCACCTCTCCTTCAGGAAGAAGCTCAAGACCTGGCTGTTCGAGCAGTGCGGCCCCCCCCCTCCCCCCAAGCGCCTTGAGACCCTCCGGGTGAGTAGTGCGCGGTATAAATGCCTATGATTGATTGGACCCACATACTCCTATCCTCAGACAAATTTACTGATACACAGTCACACAAAGTGTCACACAGACTCCCATACACACATGTAGACATATACCCACAGACATCCCCTCACACTCCAACATAAATGCAGAACTAAACACAAACACACATACTCTCATACATTCAGTCACACACATACACTCAAACCCCTCACACACTCATTCACTCACACATATACACGCAAACACAACCACACACTCTGTCATGCAGAAATTCAGATACGCACGAACTCCCACTGCTTCAGACATCCGTTTGCACTCACACACTCTCAGCTGGACCCACACACACACACCATCACACAGCTAGATTTTAGTAGACTAACAAATGACATTGTTTTTCTATCTTTGAACGAAAATAAGCGGTTCTAAAAATAACCTTTTGTGGGAGATAATTTCCTAACTTTTAAATATTTTTGTGGTGTTGTTTTTCATTTTAAAATACAAAATGTTGAATTATGAAATGAGGGCTTTTTAACTTGGAAGTTTTGAACAAGAACAAAATTACATTAAAAAAAATTAACACTTATGGTCAGCTACAGCTTTTATAGCTGCTCTCCAAAAGATATGATTTTTATTTGCTCACTGCAGTATTCCATAACTGGGAAAAGGTGGTCGGTAGACTGGCAGCAATGGTGCTTGGCAATGGGTCTCCTTCGGCCGGGGAAATTGTGCTGAAGCCGTGGACGCCTTGGCAGCTTTCCTTTTAATTTCAGCTCTTGGGAGCTGTCTAGGGTGGATGGTCCTCAGGCGCTAAAGCATTCTAGTGGTACATTGAGAGTATATTTATCGGCACCTTTTGATAGTTCTTTTTGGCAAAGATTGCAATCACAATCATTGCCACAACGGTTTTCTCCCCAGATGGCGTAACAAAAAAAATCCCACCCAATAGACATCTTCTACATTGATGGCACCTCCTGTTCTTCCTCCTGCTGGTGCTCTCTATCTTCTCCGGATGCCCTTGCAGATATTTTCCAAATGATAGAAAAACACCAGAAAAATGATGACAGGCCAGGCCTCAAGACAGAAGGGTGGTGCGGTTGGTGGCACACCCAAATAAGTCTTCTTTGGGTGAGTTTTCGTATTTGTGGCACCATCGCTAAGGATCCGCAAATAAATAAGAAAACCCTAATAAAACCAATATGAAACATATGATATTTTCATTTTGAGTGCCTAACACTAAACCTATATTCTCGCTATTTAGTAATATACGGCCAGATTCATGAAACGAAAATCGGCTCGCAACGGGCCAGATTCTGAGAATCTGGCCCTTTGCGAGCGCAATTTTTGCATTTGGGATTCATCATCCCAAATGCAAAAATCGCTATTATAGAATTCGCAAATTTGCGAGCAATTGCATTTAAGGAATCTCTATTTGAGATTCCTTAAATACAATTCACGATACATTTAAAAAATGCAAATTCGCAATTTTGGGCCGCTATTTACCGCGAAGTCAAACCTCGTGGTAAGTAGCGGAAACTTAGAAAAATGCACTTAAGTGCATTTTTCTAAGTTGTATGTTACACACACACATGTCCTTGGGACATGTGTGTGCGTAACACCAGCGTGCAATGTCATTTCAGGGGTGCAACAGGGTGTCCTTTGGACACCCCTGCACCCTTGAAATCGCAATTTCAAAATGCGAATCGCTAATAGCGATTCGCACATTGATATGTCTTCCCATTTATTCCTATGGGCCTTTAGGCCCATAGGAATGAATGGGGAGTTATTCCTTATTTGCGATTAGCAATTCGCTAACCGCAAATAAGGAAGCTGTAGGAATCGCAAAATAAATAGCGATTTGTACATGAATCCCGTTTTGCGAGTCTGTAATAGCGATTCCTTAATAATCGCTATTACTTACTCGCAACACAGGCCTTTGATGAATCTAGCTGATAACCTCCTATATAAGCAACATAATGTTTTTTTAGAAGCCACGCTGGATTCGAGGAGCCATCACGGAGCCTTGAACCAGAAGTTGTAGACCATGGGGGCTGCATGGGCCAGACGTTCTTGGGCTCTGCGTTAGATCCGCAGAGCCCAAATAAGCCCCCACCCCCCCAAAAAACATGAAAAGACTTCAACGTTTGACTTATTTGATTTATTTGCTAACTAATTCAATACCATAAACCTACTATATTTAAATGTAAAAGTATTTTGTATGATAAAATGTAGGTCGAAAAAGTTATACTAAAAAAATTTAAATTGACTAAGAAAATATAAAGTTTAAAGAGACTTTATAGTTATGTTTATATGTTAAGTAAGTTAATATAGTAAAAGATAAAAAAGAAAAGAAATTCACCGATAAAAACCTAAATTTTACAGGGTCATTAATAATTTGTTTATTTCGGGAACTAGCCCAAAAAACATTTCAAACATCATAAAAATCCCCTTCATGAATACTGAAAGTCGTAAAGTTTTCCTTTCGGTATTCACAAAGAGCTTTTACGAGTAGTAAATGCCCTTTGTGAATACTGAAAGTCGTAAAGTTAGACCTTCGTCTCACTTTACCTTTGTGAATCGTGTCCATTAACTTTACAGTAAGACAACAATAAAAAAGCAATTTTTCATGGGGACAATACATACAATTTTTAAAACATGGCACCCAACTTTTTCCTGAGTAACCACACTGCATATAAATATTGGCCAATACCAAAGACTACAAGCGGACTGGTATCAGTCTGTAGAATTTGGTAAACCTCCTTACATTTTCTCACACTAATTGAAATGCAGAGTGACTTAATTCAGTTCTGCCTAGATCTATCATATGCGGGGTATGTTTTTGACATTCTCAATCACAGAAATTACAAACTGCACAAGCTGCTGATTTGGAACAATAGACTTTCGAGCTGTTTGTGAATGTACTAACCAGCAGTGTGCCCATCCAAAATGGTATATACAACATGCAGGCCTGTGGTGGTTGGATCACATCCATATACTATTCATTTGCAGGTGCAAATTTGAAGGAAAGAAATTCTCCTTCCAGCCCCATGCTTTAGCATTACAATGGTATGCAATGGTTTTACTATTCCAGAAGGCAGATTTCAATCGTGCCTTTGGTGCCCGGGTTAGTTGAGGAAGGGTTCCTCCAATAGACACTCAGGTCTAAATCGTTAAGATGGAATTTAACGTACTCTAACCAAGGTATGAGGTGTGTTTTGCCAAAATGTCTTCAGCTGCCAACCTATAGTGGTGTAACTCTGAGATGGACCACAACCTATCCTAATATTGAAGGGGTTTCAGCAATGCCACATCACCAACTCTTTTAAGCACTGTGTCAAAGAATAGTGGTGTCATGGAGTGCTCTGCGGTAGACTTAACAAAGATCTCAGAAAGCTATTTTCTTTGAAGATCAAACATTTGATGTTTACAATCCCCAAATTTCTGCCGCACAGAGTGCTGCTACCTGGGCTTTTGGCCTGTACACTTTAATAGCAGAGGAGACAGATTTGGGGGTGGTTGCCCTAAACCTCTTTGTGATTGCAGAAGCACTAAAGTTAGTTCACTTTTTTGAATGTGGGATTTCCAATTTCTAGTTTTGTCAATTCTAACTCCCAAATACTAAAATGTTTCTTACAATTTGTGGGTTCGGGCCCTTCTTTGAAAACCAATCTCTGCAATTTCTGTGAGGTTTTAATACTATAATCTTTGTCTTTGAGGCATTCACCTCCAAGCCACTTTTTTTTTTTACAGAACTCAGTAAAATTGTTAAGCAGGTTTTGAAGCTCAGGCGGGGTTTGAGAAAGCAGAAGGGTATCGCCTGCAAAAAGCTTCACAAGGATGAAGTATCACCCCAACCTTGGGTAGTTGTGGACACATTCACTTAAATATTTAACAACATCATTTATATACAATGAAAACAAAGTTGGTGCAAGTAATCATCCTTGATGCTACCCTCTCTTAGCTGGAATGCAATCGGTCAGTTCAGCCCCCACCTAACTTGAGAAAAGGTGTTATCATGTAATCTGATGAGTATGTCTAACAGTGCATGATCGATAACAATAGTCGCTAAAGTGGGCCACAGGTGAAGTCTTGGGACAAAATCAAAGGTTGCACTGAGGTCCACACAGGGGCGGCCTTAGGCATGTGCAAGCTGTGCACCTGCGGTACAAAAGGGGGTGGTAATGGACGGAGCATCTGAATCAATCAAACACTCACACCCAGTCAAAATATCTGGGTTTAATCCATCACCGTTCTTTAGCCCACTCTGCCACCCCAGTTCAGACATGGCTATATGGAAATCAGTCCGACCCTGTGCCTCATGGGAACAGTCCAGCCCGAAACTACCAAGCCATGCCTTCCCTGGACCGGAAACAAGCTTCCGAGGACCGATTCAGGATTGATTCAGAAGCTCCGTCCATCACCAACCCCTTTTGTACCACTTTTGGCTGCCATAAGTGTGGCAGGGTATACTCAGACGTGAGTCCCTTGCTCTCTTTGCCACTGGATTCAAGCAAGCCGGGCTGAAGAAGGCTGGAATGCCAGAAACCGGTCCTCGGAAGCTTGTATCCGGTCCAGGGAAGACATGGCTTGGCAGTTCGGGCTGCACTGTTCCCATTAGGCACAGGGTCAGACTGATTTGCATATAGCCATGTCTGAACTGGGGTGGCAGAGTGGGCTAAAGAACGGTGATGGATTAAACCCAGATCTCTTGACTGGGTGTGAGTGTCTGATTGATTCAGAAGCTCCGTCCATCACCAACCCCTTTTGTACCGCTTTTGGCCGCCATAAGTGTGGCAGGGTATACTCAGACGTGAGTCCCTTGCTGACTTTGCCACTGGATTCAAGCAAGCCGGGCTGAAGAAGGCTGGAATGCCAGAAACCGGTCCTCGGAAGCTTGTTTCCGGTCCAGGGAAGATATGGCTTGGCAGTTCGGGCTGCACTGTTCCCATGAGGCACAGGGTCAGACTGATTTGCATATAGCCATGTCTGAACTGGGGTGGCAGAGTGGGCTAAAGAACGGTGATGGATTAAACCCAAATCTCTTGACTGGGTGTGAGTGTCTGATTGATTCGGAAGCTCCGTCCATCACCAACCCCTTTTGTACCGCTTTTGGCCGCCATAAGTGTGGCAGGGTATACTCAGACGTGAGTCCCTTGCTCACTTTGCCACTGGATTCAAGCAAGCCGGGCTGAAGAAGGCTGGAATGCCAGAAACCGGTCCTCGGAAGCTTGTTTCCGGTCCAGGGAAGACATGGCTTGGCAGTTCGGGCTGCACTGTTCCCATGAGGCACAGGGTCAGACTGATTTGCATATAGCCATGTCTGAACTGGGGTGGCAGAGTGGGCTAAAGAACGGTGATGGATTAAACCCAGATCTCTTGACTGGGTGTGAGTGTCTGGAAGCTCCGTCCATCACCAACCCCTTTTGTACCGCCTGCACAGGGCCACCAAACCCCAGGGGCCACCACGCCAATATATATCCTTAATATAATAATCTTCTGAGGATGGATACATATTTGCGTGGCGGCCCCTGGCAAGGATTTGGCGGCCTCCGGCTCTGTTCCACTTCCAAGCACCCTGACCCCCCCCACTCTTCACTGGCCTCCGCGTTCCGCCCCACCCGGACCCCCTCTTCCGGGGTCCCCTACCTACGCTTCCTGCCCAGGGCCACCATGAGCCTAGAGCCGCCCCTGGTCCACAAAAGCCCTTTATAGGTGGTCCCTGGAGAGGCTACGATATTATGAATAAACAAGGTCAAAACAAGAGATTCGGTCAATTGCGCTCACCTTGGAGCAGGGCTGTTATTTATCTCAAAGATAATAGGGTTAATTTCTTTTTTAAGAATATTGAAGACAAACGCCGTAGGATTGACTTATTTGTCTTGAAAATATGTTAATTCCATTGGGCCATTAAGTGTGGGTGGTTATTGAACTGTGTAAACATATAGAAAGCTTGCTCTACATAGATTCTCACACATAACTGTAGTGGGCAAGTGTTTTCACTTTGGCATGGCAGACACCACCCCACTTAAGAAATCCGACACAGGATTACCGAAGTACTAATATTCTGCCCTTAAGGGTTTATACAAGGTAGTAACCAACACAGAAAGCCTTGCTTACTATGTTCGTCTGTAAGTAACAAAATACGAGTCTAAAGCCTTCAACACAATGTAAGAACAATCCACCCTTAAAGGTCTATTGGCTTTAATAACTGAATTTCACAATAAGTAAGTCAGGCGTAATTCCTTTGTCCTAACGTTTTATAATAAATAGATCTGGCGTCTGACACAACTTTCCCCAGCGAAAAGATGAGTTCTCCAAGCCTTAATCACTGGCTTCTTGCCGTAACAGACTGAGGCCTCCTGTATTCTACATAAGTTGGCAACTCTTCTGGCTTCCCAGGGTGAGAGACCCTGCTGGTGGAAGATTTTCGCTTTGATTATCCTGGTTAAATTTCATAGGAGGAATCAAATATTGTTTTGGGAACTGTAATTTTGTGTAGATATATGAAAACATTTCTGACTGCATGAGAGTTGCCTTTGAGGAAAGCTTAAGTAGAATTCAGTAGTTTTGAGTTGGTTGTGTTGACAATACATTAATAAAGGCTACAAACCAAATTGACTCTTTGTGACTATTTTTGCCAGATTCCTTATGTCTGATATGTTTATTATGAAACATTATGACAAAGGCAGTAAGTCTGACCAACATACAGTGAAAACTACTTGCTAATACCTGTTGGCGATTTGTACCAATACAATTAAAGGACCAATTGTTACATTCTGTATATATTTTCATTGAATGTTATGTCTCTTTAAATGCATTGCATCTTTCAGTGTTCTTACCACTATTCTTAGAACCTGTACTGCTGCTAGGCACCAGGTCAGTTGCCACTGTTCCTGCCTGCCAGCCAGATGCTGAGTTGCTGTGCTGCATTGCCAGAAATAAATCCTTCAAGATAATTCCTGTTTCTGCCTAATTTCTAACAAAATTTGGCGACGAGGGTCAACAAGAAAACAAATTCAACTCCATCAACTTTTAAAGCAGCACAGGTGTGGAGTAAAATCGTTTGTGAACTTTCAATCAACTTTGAACCCAGAAGAACTAATTAAGAGGACGTTTCCTTCTACTTCACTGAAAATCCGGTAACTCTACTACCTTTTATCCTGGAGAAATACATTTTCATATGTATTTGTATTTTAATATTCTTGTTACCATTTGAAACGTCAGCGCATTGAAGCGCGAGGTTGTTTTACCTGATCTCGGCGTGCCTTCCTTAGCGCGAGCCTCTCCGTCATCGTGGGACTCGAGAACATTTCAAAGGATGCAAAGGACGCTCTCCATTGCATCACCTCTTCGACCCGCGTGAGTACTTCTAACAGCAATAAGACGCATGCGCGCATTCACGCGAAGAACACTGCTCATTAGGACGTCGTGACGCAAGGAAAACGGAACGTCCTACGTCCTTTGGAAACTACGTGCGGCCATTTTGTTATATCGGTTACCACGGCAACGAGTTTCCGAGTCGATCAGTGCTAACTTTCGTTTCTTCGACTCGATCTCCGCTATTTCCAGGTTTTTGCTTCACAGATTTTATTTTTTTGGATAGACTTCAAGTAAGTGGTGGCGCTTACGCTATTTTTAGGATTTGCTTCACGAGTTTTATTTTTGGATGGACTTCAAGTAAGTGGTGGCGCTTACAATTTGTTTTCTCTTCAGCTTACATTTGACTCTTCAGTATTACTGACTAAGAGACAATACTGAATTCTTATTGGTGTGCATTTACTATTTTTTTTTTTTTTATGTTGTTTGATTGTGTTTTGCCATTCATTTTTTTTTTCAACTGTGAACTTCATTCATATTAGTGAATATTATTTCACATGGTATATATATAAGGGCACACATACTTTAAGTCATGGCCATGCAGTTCGATCCACCGGACAAATTTTTGCAAAATAAAGGGGACCCTCCTTTACCTTGGACACGTTGGAAGGAGGAGTTCATTAATTATATGAAGGCAATCGACGGGGAACGCATGGGAGCTGAAAGGAAGAAAAGCATTCTTTTACACTGTTTGGGATCAGAGGGGCAAATGGTTTTTAGGGCTCTCCCACAAATTCCACCTGCTGAAGGTGAGGGTGAGGGTACTAATGTATACAAGGAAGCTTTATTGAGACTAGAGAAAAGGTTTAAACCAGTTACAAATATTGCGTTAAATAGATATAAGTTTTATACTAGAGCACAACATGATTCTGAATCATTTGATGATTTTATTACTGCTCTCAGGTCCTTATCCATTCATTGCAATTTTGGCACTATGTGTGATGAGATGTTACGTGATCAAATTATTGTTCACGTCAAGAACAAGAAAACACAAGAGCGACTTTGGGAGTTAGGAGATCCTAAATTGTCTGAAGCTATTGCCATTACTAAATCGTTAGAACAGTCCGAGAAGTGGATGAGTACAGTTAAAAAACATACTGAACATAAAACTGAGTGTGTGGATGAAGTCTGTGCACTCAAACGCACAGAGCCTCATTCAAGTGTAGGGTCTCATCCCAGTTCCAATTTTAATTCCAGCAGGACAAATTTTCATGGCACTGTAAGAAAATTTGATAAAACATATATATGCTTTAGATGTGGTAGTAAAACTCATCTAGCCTCATATGGTGGTTGCCCTGCTATTAACAGAGAATGTAGGAAATGTGGTAGGATGGGACATTTTTCCAACATGTGTAAGGACATAAAAAGATCAGTTCCGAATGCACAGGTAAAGATGGCATCTGTTCTGGAAGAAACTTCCAAAGCATGTAAGTGTGAATGTGCGGGTAACCATTGTGGTGATAATAAGGGTTTTGTTGTGTTTTTGAAGGAGGCTATGTCGAATGTTAATGATCCTACTGATTCTTTTGGTATTAAAAAACCACTATGTGAAGTTGAAGTGTTAAATATCAAATTGGACCTTATGGCTGATTCAGGTTCTCCATGGACAATTATTACCAAGGAGTATTTTGATATCAAATTAAGTGCAGTTCTCTGTCTTAAAAACATTTCACCACCTGATATTTGTGCTTTAAGTTTCAATGAAAGCAAAATTGATATGTTAGGTTTTTTTGTTGTAGATCTCACGTTCAAAGGAAGATGTGTGAGTGTCAAGTTGTATATAGCTCTCAAAGGTATTAATGTACTGGGTTGGAGAGACCAATGGAAGTTTGGGATTACTCTCAATCCTCGTGCAGTGGATCCAGTGATGTTGGATGTGAATGCGGAAGTATGTAACATTGCTTTGGTTGAAAAGGATAAATTAACCAATTTAACTACGTTAATTAAAACAGAGTTTAAAGAGGTTTTTTCAGATAAATTGGGTATGGTTAAAGATTACTCCCACAGAATCAAACTTAAACAGGATGTGATTCCTCTCAAACAAAAATTGAGAGGCGTTCCCATTAATGTTAGAGAGGAGCTGAAGAAAATGCTTAATGATTTAGTTTCAGAGAAAATTATTGAACCGATAGAGTCTGCAGAATGGGTTTCGCCCATCGTTTTAGTTAGGAAATCAGATAAAAGTTTGAGAATGTGTGTGGACCTTCGAGCCCTGAATGCTAATATCATAGTAGACTGTCATCCACTGCCCAATATAAATGAAGTGGTATCAATGTTAGAAGGGGCGAAAGTCTTTTCCACTTTGGATCTAAGATCAGCCTATCACCAGGTTCCACTGACTGATGACTCAAAATGTTTAACAGCATTTATTACTCCTCAAGGTTTATACCAGTATACCAGAATGCCGTTCGGCTTAGCTTCGGCGGCTTCAGTATTTCAGAGGGTGATGTTTAATTTGTTTAGAGATTTTGATAACTTTGTAAAGTGTTTCCAGGACGACATTTTAATTTTTTCAACTACAACTGATGAGCATTTATAACATCTACGTAGTGTGTGTCGGAAGTTGGAGGAGAATGGTCTTACATTGAAGGCTAGCAAGTGTAAAATGTTCCAACATTCTGTGGAATATCTGGGACATACATTATCCGGGGATGGGGTGGTTCCAAAAAAATCAAATGTTGATGGTATTACTAATGCACCTCCTCCTGAGAATAAGGAACAATTACTTTCGTTTGCAGGTATGTGCGAGTATTACAGTAAATTTGTATATAACTTTGCATCTAAGATGGAACCTTTAAGACGACTTCTCAGAAATAATTCTGTTTTTGTTTGGGGACAAGAACAACAAACAGCTTTTGAGCTTATTAAGTCTGACATCTTACAAGCTCCCACCCTTAGACCTTTTTGTATGAACAAAATGTGCATAATCACTGTGGATGCCAGTATGTACGGGTTAGGTGCTGTTTTATCTAAAATTTCTGGGAAGGAGGAGTGGAATGTTTGCTTTGCTTCACGTACACTCAATGAAACGGAACGGCGATATGCTGTAATTGAAAAAGAATTGTTGGCCTGTGTTTGGGCCATAGAACATTTTCGCAACTATATTTGGGGCAGTAAGTTTCTGCTGAGGACTGACCATAAACCCCTCGTTAACATTCTGTCTACCGGGGGTGGATGGAGTTCTACTGCTCGCATAGCCAGACTGACTTCAAGATTGCAGGAATACTGTTTTACTCCAGAGTTTGTTCCTGGTAAGAAGAATGTTATTGCGGACTTTATGTCTCGCATGCCTTGCAAGATTAGTTTTGTAGGGAAAGCTGAGGATGCTGACATTGTTATGTGTTTACAAGATGTTTTGTCAGGTTCTTTTAATGACATTTCTGAACAGTCTTGGAAACTTGCTTATGAACAGGATGCTACCTTACAGAGTATTAAGAAGTTTATTTTGGAAGGTTGGCCTGACAAAAAGAATTTGTCAGATAGTGTTTTACCTATGTTTTCTGTCATGGATGAGCTAGAATTGGAAAATGATTTGATCTTCAAGTCTGGCAAATGTGTTCCTCCTGTGGGTATACAGAAGGTAATTTTGGATTTGGCACATAATATGCATCCAGGAATGTCGGCTATGAAGCGTCTCATAAGAAATTACTTTTGGTGGCCTGGTATCGATAGAATGGCAGATCGCAAGGTAAGAGAATGTGAGGTTTGTATGGGAAGTGAAAGAATGTTAAAAGTTAATGTTCCTCCCTTGAAGTGTTCTACTTGGCCAAGTGAACCTTGGAAGAAAATTTCGTTCGATATTTCTGGTCCATTTATGTGTCTTCCAGTTGATTCCCGCTATGCTTTGGTTCTGGTGGACTACCACTCTAAATGGCCTGAGGTCAGATTTGTTTCTTCAGTCTCCACTAATGTTGTGATAGATTTCTTCAAGGAGGTATTTTCCAGGGAGGGCACTCCGTCAGTACTGGTTACTGATAACGGGGTGCAACTTACTTCTGTAGAGATGGAAAATTTTCTTAAACAACTCAACATTAAGCATTCTTTAGTTTCTGTTTATGAACCACATGAAAATGGTTTGGTCGAACGTTTTAACAGAGTCTTGAAAGGTTTTGTCTCTGATGTCATTAAAGTTGGGTCCAGTTGGAAGAATTCGCTAAGAGAAAAATTGTGGTTATATAGGATAACTCCCCATTCTACAACTGAAGTCAGTCCCTTCCGTCTGTTAAAAGGGCGGGATCCAGCTTCCTCAATTTGTCCATGGTGGTTAAAAGACAAATGTTTAAATATTTCTTTTTCCGAGAATTTGTTAAAAGATGTTGCACAAAAGGTTGAATGTAAACAGCGTAAGGTTAAAGAATGGTATGACAACAGATGGAAGACCAAAGAACCTAATTTGTCCATTGGGGATTGGGTCAGGATTAAAAAACCTGGTTTTATCACAAAGTGTTCAAACAAATTTGGTAAGCCTATGAAGATTGTTAAAGTCTTTACCAACAGTGTTATCACTCAGGATGGCAAGTTATGGAACATAAAACGTGTTGCCAAATGTCCCTCATTCCTAAATAATTCTGAGCCTTGTGTACAATTGCATCCCAATGATGACATTTCTTCAAGAGTTAAGATATCGTCTCGCTCTAGATGTCCTCCTCCTAGATTGGCTGATTATGTTACTTAGGCTTTTATTTTACTTTCTCTTTTCTTTTTATGGAAGGGAGATGTGTTACATTCTGTATATATTTTCATTGAATGTTATGTCTCTTTAAATGCATTGCATCTTTCAGTGTTCTTACCACTATTCTTAGAACCTGTACTGCTGCTAGGCACCAGGTCAGTTGCCACTGTTCCTGCCTGCCAGCCAGATGCTGAGTTGCTGTGCTGCATTGCCAGAAATAAATCCTTCAAGATAATTCCTGTTTCTGCCTGATTTCTAACACCAATACACAGGATCCAGGCCATGTGAGTCCCAAAGGACAAGTGACCCAATGCTAATAAAGAAAACCCTCGCAGGACAATAATCCAAGTCAAAACTTTGAAGATTTTTTCAAAAGTAAGAATCTTTACTGAAGGCAAAAGGTAATTGGTTAGTCATAATTAAATTAGCTTCAATAATGCATAAAAATAAAGCCAATTGTGAAAGGTCATAACATAAGGGCATTAATCATAATCAAAATAAAGTTCAGTAACAGGCAAGCATAAATCTACTCAGTTCACAGTCAAGGGAAAGAAGTAAATCAGCAAACAGTGTAATGTGGAGACCATCAATTCTATGTCAGGACCGGAGGCTTCAGATTATGCTATATCTTCCTTCGCTTTATTACCATAAAGTCTCCACAGCAGCTTAGGAAAAGATATATAATAAGAACAAAAATGCTTTAAACATAAAGCATTGACGGAATGTTCAACAAATCAACAACAACTCCCAAGAGTCTCTTTGTATAATGATAGTCCATAGTCCTTCCACTCTGTCTATCACCACTATAAATCCGGACTTCTCATCTTCTTCCTCCTCTTTCTTCGCTGCTTCCGCAGCCAGATAAGTGCTTTCATGTTTTTTCCCTTTTTCAATATTGCTGATTGTATTGTGTACGATCGTTGGGGGACTCACTGCATGGTTTATTCCCTTACAGAGTCCCCGGTCGCGGGAACGTTCTTCGTTCCTACGCGACCTTTCTTTCCCACTTGTGTGCGGTGCGTACGTAGACCGCCAGGGGGCGGCCTGTCGTCTCGCCGACCCTTCGGCGCGCCTCCGCAGTGCCAGGAGCTGCGCCGTGGAGTCTGCTTGCGCAGGAGCCAGCCCTCGCGTACCCCTCTGACACCTGGTGCCCCGGGTCTGTACTTTCCTGCTTCTGACGCCCCGTTGGGGTCTGTATTGCGGCTCTGACCGCGTGAACCACCTTCGGGTGACCTTTGTGCACCTCTTTATTCATAGTGTGGCTTAGCGCGCTTGAGGGGTGCGAAGACCCGGTCCCGGCGAGGAGGGTCTGCGCGCTTGGGGGTTGGTGCAGCCCACCTGCCACGTCAGTTGGCCAAAAACGTGATTGCAGCCAGTTGGCCTGCCCATATCCGAGTTCTATCTCGACTGCCGCCCTACAGGGTGCCCCAGATTTGCCCTTGGTTCAAGGATGGAAGGGGAATACGAGGAGGAACCTTACCCCTATCTGCAGGACGACGAATTCTACCAGGCGGTGGACAATTCGATTTACCGCTGCGTGACGGAGGTGGTAGGCCCCATGGAAGACCGCCTTTCCGCCCGCATCGTGGAAGAATGCGCGAAGCTGGCATCGGTGCATGTGCCTCCGACCCCCGATCTCCCAGGGACGTCCGGCGGGTTGCCACCCGCCCCGAAGAGGCCTTGTAAGGAGGGGCCGTCATCGGAGGCCCAAGGTGTGGACAGGGGCGCGTTTGAGCGTCTTCGGGACGCCTTCCTGGCAAGGGCAACGGCGGTGCCCCCTGCGCCCTTGGTAGACCCTGGTGCTTCGGGGGACGTGTCTACGGCCCCCGCCTCCCCAGTGTACGATTCTCCGGACACCGACGACGACGGGGAGTCGACCAGATCTTGGCTTCCGGCACCCTCTGCCAAGGAGATGCCTCGAGATGAGTCGGGCATGCTGGACCCGGACGAGATCGTCCACCCCCGCTCCGCGGCCTGGACACCGGGGGAGACGGTGGCGAAATTTGTAGCGGGCAGGCTGCGCAAGCCCCTGGAGAAGGAGGCGAGGGGTTGCCTGCGTGAGGAGTGCCCTCGGCCAACTTTGGAGGGGAAAGTGGCCATGACACCGGAATTGGATCCCAAGATGGCCACCTTCCTGGCGAAATTTATGAAGGACCCCAGGAAGGGAATCGATCGGTTCTGGCGGGCCTGCCAGGACAAATTGTTAGATGCGGTTGGGCCCGCCACGAAGATCCTCGATATGGCGGAGGAGGCTAGGGCGAATGGCACCGTCATTTCCCCGGAGGTGCTTTCGAATTGGGCCCAGAGGGTGATAGTGTTCTTGGGCAACGCCAACTGTGCCCTGTCTACGGAGAGGCGGCGTTCACTCCTGATCAAATTGGACCCAAAATTGGGGGACCTGGCCTCGTCGGAGGCGGGTGCTGTGGCCCAGGGGGGCCTCTTCGGCGAACCCTTCATCAGGGAACTGGGCAAGTTCGTGAACACGTTCACGTCGCTGGATAAGGCCCAGTCCAGCATTAAGAGGGTGTTTCACCAGCGTTTCTCCGGAGGGGCCGGTCGCGGTAGGGGCCGCGCGATCGGCCGTGGCCAGCAGGCCAACAATAAAGGACAAGGCTCCGGAAGAGGTCAATACCAGACCTCTGCCAACTATACCAACTTCTACCCCACCAGAGGGCAACGCTTCGGCGGCAGAGGGTTCAAGAAGAACTCCGGACAGGGAAATACCCCCGGTAAGTGTCCTTTGTTTGGATCAAGTTCCTATTGGGTGGCGGCTGGCAAGCTTTTACGGGGAGTGGGAATTGCTCACTGCCGACGCTTGGGTCTTGCAAACTGTACGAGGGTTCCACATAGAATTTTACGACCAGCCCACGCAAGCGAGGCCCCCGCGCCCGATGGTCTTTTCGGAGTCCGACGGGCAGTTGATAGACGGGGAGGTCTCGGACTTGCTGCGCAAGGGGGCCATCCGTCTATCAACGCGCCACCCACACGGGTTCCTCAGCAACGTCTTTTTAGTGGACAAGACGGATGGGGGCAAGCGCCCTGTGATCAATCTCAAGGAATTCAATGGGTGGTTGGTCTATCGACATTTCAAAATGGAGGGTATCCACCTCCTTCGAGACGTACTCCTCCCTCGGGATTGGATGGTGAGACTGGATCTCAAGGACGCCTACTTGGTCGTCCCCATCCACCCCCCTCATCGTCGTTTCCTGCAATTCCTGTGGGACGGCAAGGTGTTCGAGTTCACCGCACTGCCGTTCGGTCTTTCATCAGCCCCGTGGTGCTTCACGAAGGTTCTCCACCCGGTAGTGGAGTTTCTCAGAAGTCAGGGGGTCCGTATGTTAGTATACTTGGACGACATCCTCCTCATGGGGCAGTGCCCGGAGGTATTGGCGGGCCAGCTGCGACAAGCTGTCGGTCTGCTCCAGAGACTTGGGTTTGTGGTCAACGGGGCCAAGTCGGTTTTGGTTCCCACTCAGCAGATCACCTTTTTAGGTTTCGTGGTGGACTCGGTGCAGGCGGTCTTGAGCCTGCCGGGTCGGAAAGTCGCAAAGATACGACACCTGCTTCGACAGACGATCGCGAGGGATCGTACGTCCCTGCGTCATATCGCCAAGGTGGTGGGTCTTCTCTCGTCCTCCATCCAGGCGATTTTCCCAGGCCCACTGCACTACAGGGCTCTCCAACGTCTGAAGGCGCAACATCTGCGCCGTGGGATGAGTTACGATCAGTGGGTCCCCCTCACGGACGAAGTGAAGGAGGAAATGTCATGGTGGCTGTCTCACATGGAGGCATGGAATGGTCGGGCGATCTTCGGTTCAGCTCCGGACCTGATCATAGAGTCCGACGCCAGCAGGTCGGGCTGGGGCGCCCGGTGCGGGGATTTTTCCACCGGTGGCGCCTGGTCTTCAGAAGAACAACGATTGCATATCAATTGTTTGGAACTCCTGGCGGGCTCCTTCGCAGTTCGTTGTTGGACCAAGGATTCGGTCAAGGCCTGTGTCCTGTTACGGATGGACAACATTTCGGCGGTTCGTTATGTGAACCATCTAGAAGGCCCTCGTTCCCGCGCATTGGCGGACCTGGCGAAGGACTTCTGGGATTATTGCCTGTCTCGTCACATTGCGGTGACGGCGGAGTATCTGCCGGGTCAGTCCAACCAGGTGGCGGATTGGCACTCCAGACATCTCAGGGACGCCAGCCAGTGGAAACTGGATCCGGAGGTCTTCCGGTGGCTGCAAGCTCTCTGGGGTCCCTTTTCGGTGGATCTCTTTGCGTCCCGTCTCGACCACCAGCTGCCGCGTTTCTTCAGCTGGAGGCCGGACCCTCTTGCGGAGGCCACGGACGCCTTTCTGCAGGATTGGAGTCGGGAACAGCCGTTTGCGTTTCCCCCGTTCACCATGATCATGCGAGCGGCGGCCCAAATACGCCGCCAGGGAGTGGAGCTGGTGTTGGTTACGCCACTCTGGAGGTCTCAAGTGTGGTTTCCGGTTCTTCTGAAACTTTCTTGGGATTTTCCAATCCTACTCCCCCTGTTTCCTCTGCTCCTGACAAATCCAGATCAGGAACCTCATCCCCTCGTCACGCAGAACTCTCTCCGCCTCGTGGCGTGGAGGCTCTCAGGAGACGCTGGACGCTCCCAGGCCTTTCGGGGTCGGCTGAGCACTTGCTCTCCAAGGCATGGGCCGATAGTACGACAAAGCGTTACAGATCCGCTTGGCTTAAGTGGATGCGTTGGTGTTTACGAAGGGGTTTGGATCCCTTGGTCGCAGGCCTCGTTCCCGTGCTGAATTTCCTGGCGCATTTAGCCGACAAGGGCTTGGCCTATAGAACGATCAATGCCATCCGATCGGCGATTTCGGCAGGCCACGACAACATCGATGGCCACCCAGTAGGGGAACATCCTTTTGTTTGTCGGCTCCTGCGGGCTATCCGCCTCGCGTTGCCTCCTGAACCCCGGTACTCCGTCCTTTGGGACGTCAATTTGGTTCTGAATTTGTTCTTGTCTTGGCCGGCCAATTCCTATCTGTCTCTTAAGGAGCTGTCGGCGAAGTTGGCCATGTTGTTATGTTTGGTTTCTTGTAGACGCGTCTCTGGTGTGCGCGCGCTGGATGTTTCTGCACGCATTTTTTCCCCGGATGGGGTTACCTTTACCGTGGGCCGACGCACAAAAACGTCGTCGCGGTCCATTTCATATCCAGCTTTTCTTGACACTCCTAAGTTGTGTGTTGTGCAATGCCTCAAAGCATATGAGGACCTGACCTTGGAGTTACGCCCTCCGGGCGAGCGTCAGTTGTTGATTGCCTTGCGGAAGCCACACAAAGCTGTCTCCTCGCCCACTATTGCTCGGTGGGTGCGGTGGGTCATGCAAGAAGCGGGCATCAATACTTCTCTCTTTGGAGCACACTCCGCCAGGGGGGCCATGGCCTCTAAGGCTTTCTCGGTGGGTGCTCGTTTGGAGGACCTGATGCGAGCGGCAGATTGGTCCTCGGATTCCACCTTTAAGAGGTTTTATTTTAAGCCGGTGGTGGATTTGGCCCAGTTGGTGGTAAGTAAGCTTTGAACTAGCATAATCTGAAGCCTCCGGTCCTGACATAGAATCGAAATTTGCCTAGCTTACGTAACGGTAAGTTTCAATTCTATTAAGGACACGGAGGCGAGGATTATCCCACCCAGGCTACAGTGGTGTCTCTACCCACCCGTATGGCAGTAAGTAAAGCGTTTTCCTTTACATTGTTGATACTGTATTAGTCCCTGAATGCTCCTCGCCTTATTGTCACATTCCTGGACCTCCTCGCTGATGCTGTTCCTTTTTCGACAGGCAACGAGGGTGCTAAACAGGACCAATGAGGCTTAAGCGTGATCTGCGCGAAGAAAGAGGAGGAAGAAGATGAGAAGTCCGGATTTATAGTGGTGATAGACAGAGTGGAAGGACTATGGACTATCATTATACAAAGAGACTCTTGGGAGTTGTTGCTGATTTGTTGAACATTCCGTCAATGCTTTATGTTTAAAGCATTTTTGTTCTTATTATATATCTTTTCCTAAGCTGCTGTGGAGACTTTATGTTAATAAAGCGAAGGAAGATATAGCATAATCCTCGCCTCTGTGTCCTTAATAGAATTGAAACTTACCGTTACGTAAGCTAGGCAAATTTCGATTCAAAGCAAAAGTCTAATTATAAAGTCAGAATATAGACTGACAGCGGGACTGCCTTTGTAGAAGTGAGCAACAGTTCTGGCACCCATGCCAGAAAAGGCATATTTTATAGTTTCAGAGGAGGGAAAAAAAGGCTGTGATATGGGTGAGATGGTAGCAAAGGGCCGAACTAATAAAGTTACATGACATTAACCAATTAACATTGCAGACGTTGTACTACATAAGCCAGGCTAGTCTAGGGACCACCCAATTCATTAATATAGCCTTATAGCCTGCCGTAGAAGGCTATACCGGCTATTAAAGGCCCTTTCCAGCGTAACAAGGGAGAGGGTCTTTAATAGCCAGTATAACCCAGCTACTAGGGCTATAAGACTTTTAGAACATTCTGCCACTAGAGGGCAGAATGTTCTAGCAAAAAAGAACAAAGCCTTATGGGAGCGTGAGGGGATTGGAATCCCCTCAGGCTCCCTGAAGCCTTTGTTCACAGCCAGAGCTGTGAACAAAGAAACATTGGAATGTTGGAGCTCCAGGCTTATACCAGCCATTATACAGACCCTCCAGTTTATCGCGATTTCGCGATTCACGAAAAAATCGCGAAATCGGCAGACTACCGCGATGGCCGCGATAATGACCATATTGGCCGCGATATTTAGAGAAAAGTGTCTCTACCGGGAGACAGCAAAACAAACAATGCCTGCCTTTTATTGGCTGTGCGCCCCTCCCCACTCGTGTGTGTTAGCAGCTTCCTGGGGACACACAGACAGTCAGGTTTTTAGCTGCCAGCCCCACCCGAGTACTTCACAGGTCATTAAAAGACCGTTCACTCATTAATGAGGCTTTTTGTTTCACCCCTTCTTTGACCCCTCTGCCTAGGGCTGGAATAATTAATCACGGGCGATCACGACAGTCAATGTTTTACAACTCTATTGGAGCCTTATGTTCCCTGACTCTGAAAAGAGGGAAACAGATAAAAAAGAAGGAAACTATAAAATGTACGAAATTGAAAAGGATTTAATAACAAGCAATTAAAATGCTTTAGTTGGGTCAGTGCTCGTTGTGGATTGACTACCTTCATTAAATAGATAGGTTAAGCATGAATGTATATATTTGTTTGATGGTTTGTTTTTCCCCTATTCACAAACCTAAAATTATACTGAGAGAGTGCCCTTTTCAGCTTGAGAGTCAAAAGTACCTAAAAACACTGCCATGAGGGTTTCTGTGCAGTGGCAAGCCTATTAAACTTACCGAGTCACCTTTCAGTTGCTAATTGCGGTATTTACATGCTAAACTGACACTCAGGATAGCAAACCTTTGCCCAGACCACGTTAATTTGTAAAAAGAACAAAATCATGAAGGAATGCTGCCACAATTTGTGCAGCATTGCCCCACATAATTTGTCTTATCTGCTACATAATTTAGTCAGTTCTGCACATAATTTGATCCTCCATGCAGTGCTTAATTTGAGCAGGTGTTCACTGGTGCGTGACAATGGCACTAAAATCTCAATATTGTCACACATGACAGTAAACCGCGTGGTGGCACTGTTTAGCTGTTTCTACTGTGAGCACATCAACAGGATTTTATAATTCAATATACATAAAAAAAAATTATACCACCTCTAGCCCAGGACATTTTCTTAGCTTTGGGTGGCCTGGGATAGTACACACTGTCACTCCGGGAAGAATGTGATGGTTTGTAGTTATATTGGAACTGGCAGAGCTTTAGTGGCAATGGGCGGTGCAAGCTGCAGTGGCTTTCTGAGGAGGGGCCTAGCATTTTTTTTTTAAACCAAAAAAGCACTGTCCTGCCCAGACACAATTCTAGTGACCACAGTCAAGCTTTTCAAAACCTAAATAGAGTTAAGCTAAAAAGAATGTGAAACCTAACAAGATTCTGGAAATCGGAGTACCCATTTTGACATAAATGTGGTAAAGTATTCTGAATAAGACACCATGACACAGGTGATACTTTAATGACTGAATAAAGGACATTAAATAATTACATTTAGTGAATTGTGCGGTCTACCTCCATAATATAAGGACTTCATACAACTATTGTTGAATTTAGGGCAAGTCCTCCAGAGGTACCAGAGTAAGAAATGACAATGTCTGTGTACTTTGGATGAATACCTTTTATAGCACACTAGCTTACCCGTCGGGCGTTGCTGCGATCTCAGAAGAAAGGACATTTATGGAAACTTGTTATGATAACATTCAATTTACATTGTGTCATTTTTATTGAAACTTATTCATTTTAATATGGAAAACATTTCAAAGTGTTGTTTTAATTCAGTTTTTAGGTCGAGCAGACCTAACCCTCAATGCGTGAGCATTGAGGTGTCTGCTTCAGACCTATTGTGGCCCGTTAGTGAGAATGCTTAAAAAGGGTACACCAATCTGTTACGAGCTCTCGCAGTTTTCACCGCGGGAGCGCGCGTCAGATCCGCGCATGCGCAGAGTCCCCGCGCATGCGCAGAGTAACTCACAGCCCTTGCACAGACGCAGGCAGGCAGCCCCCACCCCTCTGCATGCATGCACACACAGGCGAGCGCATACACACGCAGGCACACAGACACTCGCTCACACACACATACACACACCCCCCTCCCCCACAGTCACACGCACGCACACAAAGCCCGCCCGCCCGCACTCGCGCGCGCACATGCTTTCCCCCGCCTCCCCCCTCCCCCTCCCCCGCTCAGCAACCCACTCACCGGCTTCCTTCGTGCGGCGGCTCTCCTCAGCTGCAGGACCCGGCAGCAGGACTCTTCTTCCCTCCTTCGGCACCGGGGCGCAGGGTAGGCTCCTGCCTGCTCCGGTGCTCCAAACACGGCGGCTCCGTCCAATCGCGGCTCTTCCGTGGGAGGCGGGGTAGGCTCCCGCCCTCCTACTTCCTGTTTCCTGTTGTCGCGCCGGCCTGCCTGACTTCCTGGTCGCAGGCCGGCAGAGTGACGGAAGGCGGTGACTTGCGGTATTTTATATATAGTAAAATGACGGCCACAGTGGACATGTATGGGGTTTGATTTTAAGCGAAGTACGTGAAGGGGAATTTACGTTGACCATGTCAATGCCTTAGTGCTAAAATAAATTGCGGCGGGAATGTTCAAATGTGCTTTATTTTTTTCTGCCTGTAATGTTTTACATCTCAGCTATGCAAACAGATAATCTTTCCATCTTTTCTCTATACTTCTCCCTTCTAGTCTTTTCTCTCCGATGTTTACCTATGCCCTCTTCACCATCCTTTGTCTACCGTGTCTCCTCACTCCTTTTTGCTGCATTTTGTGATGTTACTTGCTGGTTAACTTTTAAAGTCCGCACGCTGCACCACTTTTTAACTTTTAAAGCACACATGCTGTTCTGTTTCTAAATCTTGTTGCTGTTGTAAAGCTCGTGTAAGCTCGCTGCTGCTTCTCAGCACTTATAGCCATCTGGGGATTGTGTTTTATTTTATTTATTTTAATGCTACTTTTTATAGTGCAAACTTTTCCCGAAGGTGTCAGAGCGCTTTACAAAAGGATAAGTTACATCACATATGCTCTTGTAAGCTTGCTGCTCCTTCTCGGCACTTATAGCCATCTGGGGATTGTTTTTTATTTATTTTAATGCGACTTTATATAGCGCAAACTTTACCCGAAGGTACCAGAGAGCTAGGACCAGTTACATTACATATGGTCTTGTAAGTTTGCTGATGCTTCTCGTTTATTTCTGTCATCACTAGCAGTTTGCAAAATGTTGCTTTAATTTAAATACACAAATGGGAAAATTACACAAAATCATGCATGATTACGAGCAATGCAAATCTGTTATTTTGCATAATATTTTATTGCAAAATGCACCCTCGCGTCGATTTTTAACATGACAACGTATTTTAACCAAAAAAAAGAGTGTAAAAAACCCAAGTGCAGCGAGCAACAGCTACTTGCGTTCTGGTTGTTCACGGTGTTACTGCACCATGATTTTGCTGTGAATGGCAGCACAACTCAGTTCAATAGCGTAATTCTGGAAACTGGAAATTTCACGTCACCAGAATAACACCAAACTTCTGCAATGATGCCAATTACGATTGGTTAATTTAAATTTCACCCAGGCCAAGTCATCAAAACTAGATAGTGTGCACACTCTGTGTGCTCTACCAGTGCTTTGGTAGAGGCCTCGAGGAATCAACTGAGCACGCAGCACTTATTCACGGACGCAGGCCGTGACTCCTTTACCACTGCTTGTTTACTGTCCGTGCTGTCCTTTGATTCCCTGCCCCCCGCCACGGAATGCCGAGAGCTTGTTGCTCTTCCGTCTTCTTTCCCTCCCACCCTCCAGCTGCTCTTCGCTCCCTCTCTTGGCTTCTACAGTGTGCACACCAGTCCTCGCTCCAGTGAAAGATGACAGGTCTATAGCGCAAGAGCAGTTCGATGTGTATAGCTGGCGCTATAATGCAGATGTCCTGTGGCAATGCTGTGGTTTCAATGATTTGTTTTGTGTAGCTTGGCTGTTGTAGTCATCACTTCTTGCAACGAGTTTATCTCTTCGTGCTACTGCACCTGTGCGGTGCTTATCGACCCAACTAAATAGTACTCAGATCTTAAGCCTCAGAAGGATGAAGTGTTGAGACAGCCCTGCCTTGCTTTCCATGTCTGACTTGTATGGTGCACACAGATTTCGGCGATGCCTTCTAGGGTTACTAAACCACCGTTGGAACAGTTCAGTGCAGCGGCTCTTCGACTGCTCTTCAGTAATACCAGGTGTCTTGCACTCTCTAGTTCACTATCCCCTTCCTAATGTCTTGCTCGTCGTACACCATTAAGGATTGGCAGGACTATGGTGGAGTTTGTCAGCCCTGGTCCTTCTAACATTTCTGGGGCACTTTGAGATCAGCCTGTGTGATGGGTTCTGTGGCTGTGGGGCCCTAAACAAGTGACCAGAGGGGATCCTGCAACTTCACTCACCCTCACACCTTCACCATCACAACCCTCTCACCCTCACACCCTCTCGCCCTCACTCTACCCAGCTACCCATCGCCCCCACTCTACCCATCGCCCCCACTCTACCCATCGCCCCCACTCTACCCATCGCCCTCACTCTATCGCAACACCACAGCATCACTCAGCAATACCACAGAATCAATCTGTGCAACCATTCAACAACAACTGGTTCAAATATGTTCTCTCAATGTTTCAAGCTTTATTACAAATGTCACAAAAAGATGTTAATATTTCACTTCTGTTCTTGCATTTTCGTCACAATAAAAAACACTGAACATAATCTTCATAAGTTATTTACAAAAGTTTAAGCTATTGCCATAATAAATTACAATAACTTTTAATCAAGTATTAATTATTTAAAAAAAATAAAAACCATTGTTGTTTGTTATATCAATACATGTAAGTCACGTAAATACAACACATATTGCATTACAAATGCTATAGGTGTCACATTTGCAAAATTTATAACTATTGGCATTGTAAATGACAAAGCTATTAATTTCTGCATTTTTAAAACCAACACAAATAAAAAATTTGTCATTTATAATACCAATAGCTCAAACTTTCCTAATGCGAGACCTATTGCATTGCAAATGCTTGTTTTATTTGAATCCGCTGTGATGTTGCTAGGAACTCACATGACTGTATGAGCATAGCTCCCCCAGCACGGATGTGTGATTGCACAGAATGTAGTGGCTTAGTGACATTGCTTTCAAGATTGCACTGAATTCAAAGCTACCTTATGATGGGCTTCATCAAAAACACATTGATTTCATACATGATTATTCAATTAGGAATAGTGAGAGGCAAGAGCGGGTAAGCAGTATTTCTTCCATTATCCTGGTACTAAGCGTCCTGCTAAGCGGGCGGAGTTGCTTGGAATTGACTAACCATAATACATCCCAGATCACAAACGTCTTGTGTAAAACATGGAGCTTTTGTGGGGAACCTCGAATCTAGCATCCTCGGTTAATGTTGGCAGATGCACACAGTGCAGTTGATGAGTTACATTTCAACCAACGCTTGCATTAACAGATCTTCTTGCTAAGTAGAAGCTGGTCCACATGTTTGCATATATTTATCATGAACGTGCTGTAGCCCTACTAGCTCGTGACCACACCCTGGCACACATAATTGCACGTGTGTTACTAGACACTGTTCACATTCTGGGTGGAAAATCTACTCTACAACACTCAATGCCAACTCTATGCCACTCTACAATACTATTCCACTCACCACTAATCTAAGTAATTCTGCAGCGTGCCCAGTGTGAGGCGGGCCCTGGGGGGATTGCTTTTGGGGCATTTGTTCATTAGTTTATGTCCTATATGCAGCCTTGAAGCCATACAAAGTGTCTACATTGTAAATAAACCAAAAATACATAGCTTCATGTTGTTAAACAACTAAAAAAAGAAGATATCTGTGTTTGTTGTAGGAAAAACCACCAAATAAAATGCCGCTAAATTGCCGCTAAATTTCCATATTTGTGCCGCTAAATTTCCATTTTTCTGCCGCTAAATTTGCTAATCCATGCCGCTATATCCTGGGGGGTCTGATTATAAGCCCGGAGCACTCCATTGTTTTCAATGGAGCTCTCAACATTCCAATGTTCTAATAAATAATGATCCCCTTAACCATAAAACCAAGGGAAGTTATATTGAACAATGTGCTATTTAAATTTAATAGAAATACAGTTGTGGCTGCAGGCAGCAACAACCTTTTATTTATTTATTTATTTATAACAACATTTATAAAGCGCGAACGACGGCCCTAAGGCATCTCGGCGCTAGATAACTGCGATGTTTAACCCCTGGAGGCACTAAATACAGAGGATGGTGGAGATCAAAGATTGAAAAGCCAGGTTTTAAGGCTTTTACGGAAAGACCAGAGGGAGGAGCTGGTCTTAATTGAGTGGGGGAGTGTGTTCCACAGTTTTGGTGCAGCTACCAGGAATCGTCTGTCACCCCAGTTGACAGTTTTAGTTCGGGGGACCACCAGATCAGAGGAACTAGAGGAACGCAGTGTTCTAGACGGGCAGTAGTAGGTTAGGTTCTGAGTGAAGAACACTGGTCCGGCATTGTGTAGGGCCTTGTATATTAGACATAATGCCTTAAACTTATTCCTCTTTTTCACCGGGAGCCAATGAAGTTGTCTTATGGTTGGTGAGACCGGTTGGTATTTAGAGACGCGCCCTAGAAGCCTTGCGGCTGCATTCTGGATAACCTGCGTTTTAGCTAGCACTCTCTCCTGAGCACCTAGAAACAAGGCGTTGCAGTAATCTAGGGTGGAGAGAACCAGGGCGCTCACCAAGGTTTTGGCAAGATGTTCGGGTAAAAAGGGCAGAATTTTCTTAATGAGCCGGAGTTTGTAAAAGGCGGAGGAGGAGATCTGGTTAGCATGAGGTAGGAAGTTCAGATGATTGTCAAACATGACACCGAGGTTCCTGACCTTATCAACCGGGTTTGGAGGCTGGCCCATAGACGAAGGCCACCATGAAGAGGACCACTCCGGGGAAAGATTGCCGAAAACTACAACTTCTGATTTTTCAGAGTTTAGTTTCAGGCAATTGTCGGCCATCCAGCCGCCAATTGCCTGCATGCCCTGATTAAGCATATTGGCTTTTTGTGGCCCATCGTTCTTAACAGCTAGGACCAGTTGGGTGTCATCTGCGTAGGACGTCAGGCTCATCCCATGTGCCCTGATGACTTTGGCAAGGTCCGACACATAAATGTTAAAGAGTGTCGGACTAAGGGATGAGCCCTGAGGAACTCCACAAGGCAATGACAAGGAAGCGGACTCAAAAGGTCCCACAGTGACAACCTGGGTCCTGTTAGCCAGGAATGAGGCAATAAGATTTTTGGTGTTGCCTCGGATACCCATGCTCTCGACACGGTCGACTAGGGTGGCATGGTCGACCGTGTCGAAAGCCGCCGATAGGTCCAGTAGGATCAGGATGGCTGAGCCTCCTGCATCCCGGATAGATCTAATATCGTCCGCCGCTTTGACCAGGGCGGTCTCAGTTCCATGATATCGGCGGAAGCCAAACTGCGATTCATCCAGCTTTTTGTTCTCCTCGATAAAGAAGGAAAGTTGGGTGTTCATAATTTTTTCCACTATTTTCGCCAATAGAGGCAAACTGGCAATAGGCCGGTAACTTTTGAGTTCTTGTTTATCAAGGGTGGGTTTCTTGAGGAGTGGTTTTATAAGTGTTTTCTTTAAGGTATCCGGGTAGGTACCTGTGGAAAACATGGAGTTGCAGATTTCTGTTATGGATGAGAGAACTACATCCAACATAGGCCGTATAACCTTCAACGGACAAGGGTCCAAGGCCGACCCAGATTTAATGGAGGATATGGTGTTTAGTACCTGCAAGCAGGTGACCTCTCTAAACTGATGAAGAACTGGTCCTTCAGGCTGGGTAGAGGCCTCATGGGAGCTGGTAGCAGTATTAGCAAAGATTCGATATATGTCGTCAACTTTGCTAAAGAAAAACTTGGACAAAGCGTCACAGAGAGCTTGAGACGGGGGAGGAGTTAGGTCAGCAGACGAACCTGCTAACTGTTTGGTAGTCTCATATAGACATTTGTTGGAGTTATGTGCAGTTTCTATTTTATGACAATAGTACTTTTTATTGGCGTCTATAATGATATTTTTGTATGTGGCTACTGACTCTTTATACAGGACTTTTGATTCCTGAGAGTAGTTTTTCCGCCAGTGTCTCTCTCTGTTTCGGCACTGTTGCTTTTGTATGCGTAGTTCGTCCGTGTACCATGGGGCCGAGGGGGTGGATCTGTTGCGTGACCGTTGCTTGACTTGAACCAGGTCATTGGCTGCTGAACTAACCCAGTTGTAAAATTAGGAAGTAGCAGTATTAGGGTCGGTGGATAACAATGGGGTGGTAGCTGTGAGCAGATTTTTTAACCTGGATTCATCTATGTCCTCCCATGCCAAATATGGTTGGCGGGAGATGCAGTTGGATTTATTAAACAAGGGGTCATGTATTTGTAACGATGTCAGAATAAGATGGTGGTCGGACCATGTTAGCGGGAGTATTTGTGTGACTTTGAAGCCTGTGGCATTGGAAAAGATGCCATCTAACATGTGACCTCCATCATGCGTAGGAGCATGAACCAGGGGAACAAGGCCAAATGTAGATAAATCGGCTAATAATGTAGCTGAATCAGGATTGTCAAGGACATCAAAATGGAAGTTAAAATCACCCAGAATGGTGAAAGGATTGTCTAATACAGATACTTCCAAAATTGACCTGAAAGAGCCGATAAAGTTGTTTCTGGGCCCTGGGGGGCGGTAGAGGAGGATCCCTTTAAAAGTGTAAGATGGAGACAATTTAATAGCGAATTCAATGGCTTCACAGGAGGTCTGTGGAATAATAGTGAACCTTACTGCGTAGGTATCACGGGCAATAATGGCAATGCCACCTCCCTTTTTCTTGATTTGCCTATCAAGTCTGTGGGTGGTATATCCCGCCGGGACGGCTATGACCAAGTCCGGATCGGAGGCTTGGCCCATCCATGTTTCAGTCATGAATAAAAGATCTATTTTGTGATCGTGGATCAACTCATGAATGTCTTGGCTGTGCTTGCAGAGCGAACGGACATTCGTGAGTGCTATGATGTGGGTTTTCATAGTATGAGATTTGCTATCCGTGGGTTTATGGCTAGAGGGGATCATATTATGACAGCCAGGGCAGTGTGTAGCTGGGCTGGTGGACAAGGAGATCGGGTGGAGGATAGAGCAGGTTTGATTGATAGAGGGGCGAAGACGCTGAAGCTGAGCGGCAGAGTAATAAATGCGATGAGGCAGATTGAGAGAGCCAGGGGGGGTGGCCCTAGGCCCGGGCCAGGCGCGGACGGGCGCAGACGGGCTCGCCTTTGGCGCGCCTTTGGCGCGCCGCCGGCGCGCCCGCTGCGCCCGCCCGCTGCGCGGCCGGGCAGGTCCCTTGTTTATATACATCGTGGTAAAGGCGGAGGAGGGTGGGAGGGGCGCCGAGCTCTCGGTCCAGCCTTCCCTTCCCAAGATGGCCCCTGAAGTTGTGCCTGGGGTTTCCCAGCACCTGGCTAAATCGGCGTGGTGCGAGTAAATAAGCCTCGGCGAAGTGGTATCGCCTCGAGGTTTTAATTTTAATTATTAAAACTTTACAAGGATGTCTCCAAAATAGTTTCCAAAGCACACAGTTTTGGTACATTACATGAAGCAGCACAATGAAATGAAACCAATTGTGACTCTTATAAAAAGTAAAAAGCAGTAGAGATAAAAAACACAGCATGAATGCAGGAAACCTATTTTTGAAACTTTTAAAAACCACTTTTTCTCCAGTGCAAAAAAGATGAAGACCCACTAAATTAGTTTCTCGTCCTAATTATGCTAAAAAACTCATGTAAATAAATATTATTTTCATTTAATAGATCTGCTTTTAACTGTAATAGGCCTTTAAAGGTGAATTTTCATTACCCTGTATTAAAGGCTGTAGATAGATATTTTTCTTACATGAAGTCTCAGATTTCTCCAGTAGGCTAACGTTTTGGTGATGGCAACCCCCTCTTACAAACATTTAGACTTGAAGATCTGCAATATAATCCTAGTTAGGCTCTTTTCACTCGAGTTGTCTGTTGTCTTGCCAACAGTATTCAATTTCAATCCAAAAGTACTTTATTCGTTTTTTTTTTGTACAAAACCATAAAAGTTCATAGAACAGAATATATTTCAAACTTTCAGTTTAAAAACGTGTTACAAGGTACACCAGTTAAAACAAATTTTTCATAACGTTAAAATCCAGCTATTGCACGTTAGGAAGAGCATCATTCGGGGGATTACTTATACAGTTCTAGGTATCCAGGCATTTTCTATACTTCATTGAGCTTTTTAAAAAGCCGGTCACATTGGGTATACAATCAGGTTTTAACAATTGTAAATACAGTAGGGCAGGGCGAGCTTGTACAAATTGCAATCTTTTTAAAATAGTTTTAAGATAAAAAGCCCTGGGGAATTCATAATATTTACAAAAGAACATAAAGCGCAGCAAATCCTGTGGAGACAAGTTGTCGCAGCCACAGGGTGCTAGCACTGTCCCTCTATGACACCCCCTTGGGACTGCTAATAAAAAGTGAAACAAATTAAACCTTAACCTAATTAGTAAAAAACGCTCATAGGCTGGTAGTGGCCAAAGTAGATATGGTTCCTCACCTGGCGAGGTTTTGAGCATCATATGGAGACGCACATTGGGCTTCAACAGGTCCTTTTCCTGCCTTTCCATTATTTTTCGTGCAGTGAAGGACTGTTTAATATATGCTACGTCTTTTCTAGTGATTCCTTCCGGTTTTGAAAACAAATCCAAGCATCCCTCCTTCCCAAAACTAGTTTTCAGGTATTTCATCCAAGGAATTTTGGTCATACAATCTAGGCTCAATATCTCTTTTAAGAGACTATGAGTTAGGCCAAGCTGTTTATTGAGCCAGCATTGTAGCCAAAAGGTAAGGGGTCGCAAGGACAGGGTGTCACTGATAAAAGGCATGCCAGTCTCTTCATGCACAGACATATTTGATGTCCCCTGTGGGACACAAAAGAGCTGTTTTAGGAATTTGTTTTCGACCACCTGGAGACCCTCTCGGTTGCAGTATCCCCATAGTTCCCTTCCATAGCTAGCTATTGAGATGCTCCTTGCATGATAAACCTTCAACATGGCCACCACTGGTCTATTGCCCATTCTCGCAGCAAAATCAAAGAGCGCTGCGTTAACCCTTGTAACTTCTCCCCTTTTCTTATTCAGGAGTGAGGCCCAGTTCATCTGATGATCCAAGAAGACGCCCAGGTAGGAAAAAGAGGTACATGTAGGCACCCTGGTGCCATTTACCCTAAATGGGTACTGTTTTCTTGATCCTTTCCCCACCTGCATCATGTAGGATTTTGTGTTATTTATGGAAGGTCACGACTAGCCATAAACCAGTGAAAGGCGTTGAGTATTGTTTGTAGCCCTTTCGGGGTGCGGGCTAGAAGGACAGCATCGTCTGCATACAGCAGGACGGGCAGTCCCCGACGACCCACGTAGGGGTAATCCGCCCCTGTGTCAAGCAGTGTTTCTTCAAGGTCATTTATATAAAGGTGAAAAAGAAAGGGGGCCAGGATGCACCCTTGCCTGACCCCCCGACTAGTACTAAAATTTCTTGTTACCTTGAGATCCATGGTGTATCTAACGTTTGCCTTTGTGTCTCTGTGTAGATCTTTTAGGAAGTACACCAGGTGTTGCTCTACCCTCATGGCCTCCATGGACTGCCACAACTTTCCCCGGTTGACACAGTCGAAAGCCAAGGAAAGGTCCATGAAGGCCATGTAGATAGTCCCAGGACGTGAAAGGGTGTACTTGCCCAAAATCAAATAGAGGTTTAGGCATTGGACCAAGGTTGAGTGCCCTGTGCGGTACCCGTACTGGATGTCAGAAATTATCTCTTTCTCCCCTGCCCAGGTAGTCAGCCTCTTTAATATAACGCCCCCTAGAACTTTTACAATAGAATCAATTAAGGAAATAGGCCTATAGTTTAAAGTACTGTTTCGATCTCCCTTCTTGAATACGGGTACAATTGTTGATAATCCCCAGGAGGTTGGACAGCCCTTTTCCGCTGCGGAATTTCTCACTGCTGTCAGAATTGGGGCCCAGAATAGAGGGCTAGATTTAAATAAGTCAGGGGGGATGCCGTCTGGACCTGGGGCCTTCTTATTTGAGAGGTTATTAATTCCCTCCGCCATTTCCACAACTGAGAACACCACAGAGGCCAACCCCAGCACCTCTTTTGGTTGGGCTGGACATATAACGGTATCCTTAAAGATTGTGGTAAAATGGGACACCCATTCATCCTCCGTGATATTTGACCCCACTTCTTTAACCCCTGACGTTAATAAAGGTGAGCGGTTAATTGTGGACCAGAATCTTGAGCTGCTTTCTAGGGTCAAAGGATCTAAGAGCTCCTTCCAAAGCACATTTTTCAACTCCTTTTTCCTATTAGCCAGCACACTTTTATAAGTTGATCGAAGTGTGCGGACCATGAATCTATCCCGGGGAATTGTTTTAAGGGCCTTCTTCAAGTCTCTGGCTGCTTTAGAGCAATTGTGGCAGAACCATTTAGGGTCTCCAGATGGAGTTTTTCCCCCCAGGGCAACATCTTTCCTACATGAAGGGCAATACTTTCGAAGGCTTCAAGGACTCCTTCGCCCAAGGGTTCAGTGCTAAGGCAGTTTGAAAGTTCAGCAGCGCAGTCTTTTTTAAGTCTATCAAGGAAGACGGGCGGTATGACCTGATTCCATTTGATGCGTCGCCCTCCATTTATAGGTTGCAGCATATTTCCTCCTACGACTTTATCCTTTTTTTTCATAAGGTTACCTCCTAACAACACACAGACTGGATTGTGGTCGCTGTGTGCGCTCGGTATTATACAGAAGGCCAAGAGGAGGCTCATAATAGTTCTAGAAACTAGAATAAAGTCTATAAAGGTCCCAAGACTTCTACCCTTAAAAGTAGGTTCCTTTTGTGTGGATAATGGTGGTGCAATACTCTTGGTAAACAAAAGGTCATGCTCATCTAGCATGAGGTTCAGCGCATTTCCCTGTTTTGTGTGTTCAAAATGTAACCCCGTCATCCTGTGGCAACCCATGGTTGCTAAAGTATTTAATATAGGGTCGCCGCAAGGGTGTACGTTGAAGTCGCCTGCAAGTAGCAGGCTCCTTCTTGTTGGTCCACGACACTGAGTAATAAAATTATGCAGTTCAGTAAACCTACATCCCTCACCCTGGTTACTTGCGTTATAAAAGTTTATCACACACAGGCTGCTGTCTTCTTTCAATATATCACAACAAATAATACCTGGGGGTCAAAAGAAAGAGGAAAGTTTGACAGTAAGAGCCACTACACCCAATGCACACAGAACAGTATCAGTGAGAAGTGATAGTTAGTAGATGGTCAAGTCGAGACTCAAGAGTACAAGGAGAAAAATATATTGTTCCCATCAGAAGCCACACTGTACCGCCCTTGTTGTCATCATATGGGATCTCCTTACCCAGGAGACAAGACGGCCGGTAAGCATTACCGTGACCGAAATGTAATAGGAGAGCAGAACAGCAGAATGTAGTGGTGGCTACTGAAAAAAGCAGTGTATGGTGTTTGGAGTGAAAAAGTGAAGGGTACTAAAATTAGGTGAATGGGTGGAAAAAGAAATTTTATTGATATCCCCCAAACCCTAAGGTTAAAAGGCAGGTGTGGGTGCAGGTTTTAAAAATAACCGCACTTGTTAGTGGTCGACATGTTTCAGCATATCATAAGATTTTCTTAATGCATTCTTCAGGACCTATACATAATACACTACTGCTTTTAGAAAAATAAATAAATTATGAAGATATCACCTGGACATCCAGGCGTGCTCAACCGAATACTGTCAGTGCAATGGTAGTGGATCCAACATGTAAAACAAACGAACAAACACACATGTAGAACACATAAAGTTATTCACATCGTTAATGTTTGTATTCATAGTGGCATTGCAATATGTTCAATCATACCTCATAATGTGGGTATGCACTCACCCTTACGTGTAGGTTGAGGAGCTTCACCCCACCTGGCTGCAGCGCAGGTAAAAGGAGCACCGCTCTGTGAGAAATCACATAATTTTTACAGAGCTGCTAGTGATATGACACTAACCGAATTCATGAAATTAATAAAAGTTAATGAAAGTATACTTCGAGAAAAGAGGTTGTCTGAGCCTCTTATAACCAGGCTGGGCTGAACGCCGTAATCCGTCATGGCTCAGAAACGATGACAACTTAATAGGGACGCTTAATGCATGAAAGTCGAGCCGTGTCAGTTATATTGAAATAGCTGCGTGGCCTCTAACGGCGTGTAAGCGCAAAGGGCACACGAAATATGCTGCGTGCAATTAATGGTGCTTCGTATAGATGGTGGCAAGATAACTTCTAGTAGCTGTTAGTGCAGAATTTGGAAAAGCGCACGAAACACGCTTCGTTTACAAGATAGCGCGCTGGCCTCTAGCGGCGTGTGCGTACAGGGTGAGACAGAGTGAGACAACACAAAGACACGCTTAATGCGTGCACTCACCTAACCGTCGGCGTCTCCAGGCAGTCTTCAGTACTGCTCCGGGGGGCGCCGGCTGCCGAATGAGGTAGTGTTTTGTATGCTTGGCAAGTCAGCCGTGACGTAAGCGATCACGTGACGGCAAGACTTATGGGAATTGTAGTTCTATCCCCAGTGCACCTAAAAGAAGGGGGTTTACTTTCCGGGCTGTACCGTGGTGTATCTATTGTACACGTCCTTGGTCAAGAGACACAGTGGTCTACTCCATTAGAGACGTGCAGATGAAAATAAACGAATATGTATTCGTTGTTTTTTATTATTAATATTGATACGCTGTGTCATTGCACCCTTGGAAGGAACATCATTCGGAGAATTTTGATACACTATCCAGTGGATAGGGGGCTTGGTTGTGTGATGTGTTACTCAAACACAAGTCATTAAACAGCATACCGAAGGCCCCAAATGTATAGTGTATGTTTACTAGTATGTGGTGACTAACCAGTAAGTGTTAATTTCATATCATATAGGCAGTGCAAAGGGAAGGGACATAATGTTTCCGACACCTCAGAGGGACATCCAGGGTATGGGCTCATTGAGGCCTTCCTTGTCGCTGTTAAGGCGGTATACCCATTTCTGTTCTATCTTGAACAAGAACCGGCTTGTATCTGCACATGAGTCAGGAATGTGCGGCTGTTCAAGGACTGTCCAATAAAAATCTTCTGGACCGTGGCCCTTCTCCAAGAAATGTGCGGTCAGTCTGGTGGCAGTCTGGTGGCTTGCTGTCTTCTTTCCCCAAGATAATGGCCTGGATGTTTCTGTTACCTGAGGAAAAGGCCCTTATGTTGCATCTTAATGCCAGGGAGGTAAAGATGACCAATCCTCCTGATGCGCGGCCACTGTTTGAGCTTATTGCTGGAACACTAAATGATTTATAACCCTCCAGTGAAGTATTGTAGTTGGTGGCCCATGTCTCTTGGAGACAGATAATAGAGTGTTGGCTTACCAACTGCACCCATAAGGGGTCTAAAACATTTCCTGACAGCCCCGCAACATTTCATGATAGAACATTAAATTCTGAGTTAACCTCTTTGGTCACAGGAACAGGCTTTCTGGGGGAATCAAGTTGAGTTGTTCCAAAGTGGTTAACCTCACAGGAACCTTCTTCTACTGATGGTGCCATTTTATTAGGGATAACAACTACTGGATTATTAAAACCTCTCACCGAACTAACCAGGGGTAAGGAATATGCAGGCAAAGTGCTAGGACCGTTAAGAGAGGGGTAGCTAGTTAGGTTACCACACAGTCAATCGCAATCATTGAGGCCCGAGAGGGCATTAAATCTGTTTGTGACCTCCATATGCGGGAGATATCCTGGTCGACCCCTCATCTGAACTCCGTTGGACCTCAGAGGTATTGTGTCCCACCCATCTGGTCCTCTAGGGTAAGGTAGTTTGTTAACGAACATCCTGTTCCTATTGTTGAAAGCGCCCTGCTGCCCTGGCCTATAGAAAAACCTGAGGGGCAATATTTCTATACCCTCTTCCCCCAGCAAAGTACCTCCCTCTGCTTCCCTAAGTATCCTTTCCACTGGTACCGGACTGTTAAAGTTTATTACTATACAGTCTCCATCTCTGGTTTTCCTAGAATATCCCAGCCAGGCTACTCGTCGGGCCATAATTATGTTATGCCCTACCATATGGCCTCCTACTGTATTTCAGGATAGCCAGTGTGTAACCTTGTTTTTAATCTGGGAAAAGTCCTCTCTTTCTCCTTGACGGAGGGGGGGGAACATTTCCCAGGACTATCACTAAAGGGGTACTTTGTGAGGGTAGGTCTAAGAAAGTTCGATTACCCACACCCTGGGCCAACTTATTAGTCTCTATGGATCCGTTGGTCAATAAGGCTGGTTGTGTGCCCTCATCCTGATGTGTCTGGGGGGCCCCCACAAGACTGCGACTACTCTCCGTGCCCTGAGGTCTGTCCTTTATGTCCTCTGGTCTGGTATCCCCGTTAGTCAAAGTCCCTCTCTCTGTTGACGTTACAGGTTGACTGGGGGTGGATGCGGGGGGTTGGTTGGTATCAATCCGTTTGCTTGGGTATATAGCTTGTCCCCCGACATCTTGTTGTCTGTTAGGGAGTGTAGCAGTTGGGTGTTATCTAATGTGGCCTGTTGTAACTTGCCTAGATTTTCATTAATTATTTTCAGTCTCTCAATGAGTGGGAGCATTAAGGACTTTACAATCTGTTCCACCTGCCCTATCAGCCCACCATCTCCTTGTACGGTCATTGGCAATCTTTTCAGCGACTGATGATGGGCATTTTTAAATGGAAGGGAGACGCTCTTATTCTGGGCAGAAACTGCGGCCTGTGTGTGGTTATGTGTGCCCGATGGGTTAGCCATTTTGTTCGCTAGTTTGGGGATCTTTGCCTGTTTGCCTTTCTGCCCGCCCCCACCCCGCTTTCTTTTCCCTATTAGTTTGGTGCTTGTGGTTATCGTTTCAACAGTGGGGCATACATGTATCTTCGTGGAGGGTGTCTTACAAGGCCCACTTTCCTCATGAGTGGTGTTACTGTTCTGTGTACTATTCCCCAGGGTAATGATACTTTGTGTATCCGACCCTATGCTGATCTCTGGCAATCCTAGATCAACAAGACGTTGACTTATTCGGTTTTCAGGAGTTGTGCAGCTCCTGAAAGATCCCAGAGAGGATCGTTTGGAAAATATTTCTAGTGAGAGCCGTTTTTCGGTGTCTGCTATCTCCCGGACAAGGGCGGCTGCTGCCCGGGTGATATACTTATCCAGAGTTCCGATAAGGCTTCCACCGGTGGATTTAGATGTTAGCTTTCCCCCTTTATCTGATCGTAAGGACATGATTAGTAATACAGCACATGTTTATAATATAAACAGATAGCGAATATTTTAAACAGATATCGGCTCAGTCCTTTAGTATTCACAATCGTCTTAGTCACCTGCATTAACAGTCACACCAATTTTCGAGACCTTAGGGGGGTGGCCCAGCCCGGCCTCCTCTGGCCCCGGACGGCCACAGACGGTCCCGCCCTTGTCCTGGGCTTCTCCTGCCGCGCTCCCGTGCAGCGGCTATCCAAGCTTGCTATATATCACGTGTGGGAGCACGTGGGCGGGGCTGGGGGCAGAACGCTGGAGCAGGTGTTAACAATCAGCGCAGGGGCTCCTGGAACATCAAGTCTCTGCTGGCATCCAATGCGTGCTCCTCCTCCTCTCCTCTCAGATGCCCCAGGTAGCGAACAGCAACAAAGCCCCAGTCAGGGTTATCCTCTGGATCGGTGCAACAGCAGTGGTGAAAGCGGTAAGAGTTCACTTTGCCCCCAAAGCGACAGGTGAAACAAAACAACACTCCCACTCCTGTCGAATAGGGCCAACAGTAATTTTGTATATGTTAATAATTCTATGACTGTTGTTGATAGTCTCCATCTTTAGTGGAATACTGGAGGCCTCAGTCCATTAAGGTGACACACCAGTGACTAAAGCTGGAGGACTCATTTCTTCGCTGGGAAAAGTTATATCAGACACCAACGGCTGATCTGTTTATTATGAAAAGTTACCACAGATGTATTACACCTGACTTACTTACTGTGAAATGCAGTTATAATAGTTAATTGACCTGTAATGGTGGATTGTTATTACACTGTATTGAAGGCTGTAGGCTAATATTTTGTTTCATGGAATCTCAGAGATTTACATAGTATGCAAGCCCTTTGGTGCTTGTTACCTCCTCATATAAAACCTTTGGGGGCAGAATATTTAATACTGTGGCAATCCTGGTTAGACCTTCTTAAGCGGGTGTTGTCTGCCAGGCCTGGGTGGGAAAATAAAACACTATATACCTACAGATATATATATATATATATATATATATATATATATATATATATATATATATATATATATATATATATATACACACACATAGATGGTCTTTGAGCGCATCATTTCTGCCACTGGCTCTATTGCCCTGTGTGTAATGCCATTTGACCTGCTCATATGGGCACATCCAGATGAAAAGGAGTGTGCTTTGTTGTTTAGACTGTTGGCCATTCTCCGTTTTTAGCTTCCTGTAGCTCCCCAGACAATGCTACTGGACTGCTCGCTTGCCCCTCTTCTTTCCCTCTAAGGTATGCTGCATCTTGTGCTGCCACTATTTCTACACTGGACGATCATATTGGAATGGTATTATCTATAGCGTGTAATTTTAATATGATTCCAAGAAGCTCTCCATGTTTCAAAGCATTATGTTGGCGCCTTGACTTATTACAACATTAATGCTCTATAGACTTAGGGGCCGGTTATGAGTGTGGCAGCCCGCAGCTGCACCGCCAAACCTACGTGAGAACCGACCGCCAAATAATGACTTTTTTTGTCATTGGAGGGTGATTCCTTTGGCGTTTCCACCGCAGTATCTATAAAATAGGCACGCATTGGGAACGTCAACACAAGTTCCAGCACAGCATGGACTGAAGAGTCAATGCTGTGTTGGAATGTCTGTGCATGCACACAGGGAGGCATATTTCATGTCCCTCTGTGTGTATCCACGGGAGGTGGGGTACAAGGGGGTCCTGTGGGGGCCCCTTTGTTTCCTCTCCAACAGGGTTTTCATGAAGGAGAAACTGCCATTAAAACCCTGGCGGAGAAGGAACTCATAATATGCTAGGTGGGACCACGGCTGTCCCACCAAAAATAATGATGCCCCTGAACTGCCGCTCCACCGCCAGGGAACTGGTAGTGTCGGCAGTCCCTGGGCAGGCGGCACGACCACTAGGGTCGTAATGTAGCAGACGGAAGACCGCCATCGCTGCCCCGCCATGAGTCTGGCGGTTCGAGGACTGCCAGATTCTTAATTAGGCCCTTAGCATTTGAAGGTGCCCAGTGCGATGTTTCCTGAGTGGCTATCATGAAAACGATATTGTGCATAGTAGATTTTATTCTTCACCATTCCAAAATGGGCAACACATTGCTTCCAAACATAGCAGCTATGGTGGACCTTTAAAACAATTAATCTTTGAACAATGCCATTGCAAGATGGCCACACAATACTATGTTTCATTTTAATTTCATACTGCAAGTAAATGCCTGCAAAAAAGTATGTGGTAGCTTGTTTTTTTTCTATATTTTCTTTTTTAAATGTATCTTTTCTATGTTTCTGGGAGCTTGTATGTCTGTTTTTTATTGCCGATGGGTAAGTGGCTAAATGCAAGAATGAGTCTGTGTGTCGATGAATGCCTGTATAAGTTCAACAATGAGTGACAGAATGCATGCCTGATTTCTTATTGAGTGGCTAGACTCATGAATGACTGAAAATACACTTTCAGTTACAAGCCAGACATATTGGGATTGCCAGTGCTTGTTACTGTAATGTATATGGTCTCTTGATCCACTCTCCCTAACTGGCACTTAGTGTACTTAAAAGGTTTCCAACTTGGACACACATAAAAAACTGAGATATCTCAGCAAATCCAGAAATTCTGGTCAGTTTACATCTTTAACTTTCTTCATAAGAAACAAGATCAATGACATTTAATAAACAGTTGTTAAAAAAACATACAGTTGTGGCAAACATGAAGGAGCAGAGATAAAAATATAACCACCAATGAGCCTCATTTGATCATTCAATTCCCATATAATTAGATGGTGAGACTGCACCTGTAGGACCTCTATTTGTCAACTCTTACTCGCTCAGACCACAGACACTTTCTCCAGTTTGCCTACAAGGGAAATATTTGTTGGGTGACTTGCCTTCTATTTGGATTTACATTGTCTCCATGGTGTTTCAGCTGCTCCTGAGATCAAATGTCCTTTCCTGCACCAGCAAGGCACCAGGACCATTAACTACTGAGACAATACTTTGCTTATGTCTCCGTATCCGGTCACTCTCCAAATCCACCTGCATGTGATGGCCCATCTTCTGCATAATTGAATATTGTTATTGTCTTAACGTCTGTGGCTTATCCAGAAAAGCAGTATCAAGGGGGTTTATGGCGGTGTGATGCTCAAGTTGCCCCATCTACATTAAGATGAAGCTCTGATTATACTTGGCCAGTAACTAATCTCCTCATCGCTATCAAGCAAGAATGATGGGGCATATTACCAAGCAATAGCGATAATTTTCGCTATTGCTTGGTTAGCGGGAAAAAAATATCGCCGAGCACCGAGGATTTTTACCGCTGAGATACCTTGATATTATCAAGGTTTATCTCAAAAGCAGTAAAAATCCTGCAAAATGCATGAATATCGCTGAAAAATCAGGGATATTCATGCATTATTGTGACAATGCTCTTAGCCATGTTATCCACCTTCCATTGTATAACATGGCTAAGAACTGCTTTGTAGCAGGCGTTAGCTTTTGGAGATATTCGCGCTTAGCGCGAATATTTCCAAAAGTTGTTAATAGGAGTTAGAGATGTTAGCGACTGTTTTCAGTCGCTAACATCTTGGCACGCCCACTTTGCAAGTCATTAGCGATAATTATCGCTGACATGCAAAGTGGGCCCCTAAATGCCCGCTATCGCCTACAAGCTGTCGCTAACTGGTGTTAGCGACAGCTTGGTAATAGGGCGATAAAATGATCGCCGCATTAGCGGGAAAAAGTCCCGCTAATGCGGCGATAATGCCCTTGGTAATATGCCCCGATGTTTGTTGTCAGCCTTGAAATAGGCGATTTTCTCTGGAACGCTACATTACAAGGCTCTTTAGAAACGAGGACAGTAATCTTGGAAGTGGTCTTCAGTATTGAAACCCCGATATTTTCTTTGCGAGGGGTTGAATGTGTTGCATAGGTGGTTGGGAAATTTGGATGCTCTGAATGGCAAAAAAAAATCTATTCCAGGCGGATTGCGATTTAGAGACTGCTGCGAGCATCTTGCATGGCCTAATTTCAATGATAAAAAGTGGTCCTGTGAGGAGAAGACACTGCAGGGGAACTGTTTAGAGCATCTTCAGGGCTACTTTGCTGTGAGGATCAAACCCAGTGACACCATAAAATGTACCACTCTCTTCAGGATGGACAGTGTGTCCAAAATCTGAATTTTGATGAACTTGACAAAAGACCTTGGCATTACTGCCTGGCAACCAGCCAGAATTATCAGTTCCTTCATGGTTTGAAAGGGCACATGTTGCACAGGCAGGTCTTCCCGACAGTCCGTTCCAAATGGGGCCACTCGGACATTGACCTCTTTGCATCTTGCCTTAAGATTTAAGATCATTTAAGTTGGAATCCGAATGCATGCTTGTGAGGATGAACCAGTTATATCTGGTTTTGACAACTCCTTTTTAGGCAAGTCATTTATGGTTCCAATGTGGTTAATAGTAGCTGGCGGAATCCCTGCTTCCTATGCCTTCGTTCCCACTTCTCGTGCTGGATCTAAAACGGATGCCAGTGAACAGGTGCTTGCGGGCTTGCACTTCCTCTCCATTGATTTCCCAGGTTCCCGGAGCTTCCAGATTTTTAGAAAAGGATTTTGTAAAGCTCTGACTTGATCATATGCCATTTCCCTGTGTGTCCGAGTCCTGTCTGTTAGGAAACCAAACTAGCAGTGTATTATAATCAATGCAATCAATTATTTAAGTTACTTATAGAGCGCACTACACACCCAAGGCACTAGGTGGAGGGGGGGGGGGCGGGGGGCTGCTACTGATCGAAGAGCCAGGTCTTGAGGAGTCTTCTGAAAGCCAATAGGTCTTGGGTCTGCCGTAGTTTGGTGGGGAGGGTGTTCCAGGTCTTGGCGGCGAGGTGGGAGAAGGATCAGCCGCCTTAGGTCGTTCTTCAGGGTATTGTGGCGAGGTCGGCAGAGCGGAGCTGGTGGGTGGGGGTGTAGAAGTAGAGTCGTCTGTTGAGGAATGCTGTCCAGTGTTGTGGAGAGCTTTGTGTGCGTGGATGAGGAGCTTGAAGGTTATCCTCTTGTTGACGGGGAGCCAGTGCAGGTCTCTCAGGTGGGGTGTGATGTGGGTTTGGCGGGGGATGTCTAGGATCAGACATGCAGAGGCGTTCTGGATGCGTTGCAGCCTTCTCAGGAGTTTGGCCCGAGCTCCTGCGTAGAGGGCGTTTCGGTAGTCCAGCCTACTGGTGACGAGGGCCTGAGTGACCGTTCTTCTTGTTTCGGTGGGGATCCACTTGAAGATCCTGCGGAGAATTCGGAGGGTGTTGAAGCAGGATTAGGCAACAGCGTTGACCTGCTTAGTCATGGAGATGGTGGAGTCGAGGATGACCCCTAGGTTGCGTGCGTGGTCCGTGGGTATCGGGGATGTTCCTAGTGCTGTTGGCCAACAGGAGTCGTCCCAGACTGACGGGGTGGGGCCGAGGATGAGGATCTCCGTCTTGTCCGAGTTCAGTTTCAGTCGGCTGTTCTTCATCCATTCGGCGACGGCCTTCATTCCTTCGTGAAGGTTGTTTTTTGCGGTGTGAGGGTCGTTGGTGAGAGAAAGGATCAGCTGGGTGTCGTCGGCATAGGAGATAATGTTGAGGTCGTGCTGTCGGGCGGCGTGGGCGAGGGGTGCCATGTAGATGTTGAACAGTGTCGGGCTGAGGGAAGAGTCCTGGGGAATGCAGCAGATGATCTCAATGGCATTGGAGCGGAAGGGTGGGAGGTGGAGACTCTGAGTTCTGCCGGAAAGGAAGGAGGTGGGCCAGTCCAGGGCCTTCTCTCGGATTCTGGCGTTGTGAAGGCGTGTTTGTAGACTTGCAGAGCTTTCCAAACTCCGTGTCGGGACACAGTACTGTGTCGCCTACCATGTGTGAGCGTGTTGCACGATGATGCATAGCTGCCAAGGTTTCAGATTGCTATCATGGTTCCCTCTACAACCAGAGCGCACAACAAAGGATTCCACTGCATTCAGTAAATACTTCAGTTGAGCCTCTGAAGTGTGGCTGATGGTGCGCTTCCAAATACATTTCTAAAGACGTGTTTTTCGTCTTAAATGCTAATGGGGATTTTTAAATACCCACAGGGCTGTCATTAAACAGCAGGAGACAGTTCCCAGAGCTTTCTTTGCAGCCCAAGACCTGTTTGCCAAGTCCACAGACCTCTGGCTCCTCTACCTTTTGTTTTTTCCTTCTCTGTCTGGCTGTGGCGTCACAGGTTCTTGTCTGAGGCCTTACCAGTCGGTATGCTGGTTGGTCTCATTTCAGCAGCCTCTGCTATTTTTGCTGGCCATTCACCTCTGCAGTACTTGTTAAACTTTTCTGTACTAGTCTGTGCTGATCTTGTAGGCTGGTGCTTTTTACCTGAAATTTTAGCTTTAGAAAAAAGAAGACTAAAGGGTAACCTGATTTAGTCCTTACTAGACTGTACCTCACCTGTAACATCTGTACTTTGAGAACCCAACCCCCTTAGGTGGTTCACGCTCACTCCCTACACTGCTTTAGCGTGTCGCGAAATGATGCATGTCTAGAAAGTGTGTCAACGGCATGATAAGTTTGGAAAGCTGTGTCGTAGAGTGTGGTGGCAGACCGTGTCGAAGGCGGCTGACAGGTCTAGGAGGATGAGGGCCGCTGTTTCTCTGTTGTCTACGCGGGTCCTGATGTCGTCGGTGGCAGCCATGAGGGCGCTTTCAGTGCTGTGGTTGCTGCGAAACCCAGGCTGGGACGGGTCCAGGATGTTGTTCTCCTCGAGGTGGCGGGTCAGTTGTTTGTTGACGATTTTCTTGGTGACCTTTGCCGGACCTTTGCCGGAAACGAGAGCATGGTGATGGGTCGGAAGTTCTTGAGGTCCTTGGGGTCCGCTTTGGGTTTCTTGAGTAGGTCGTTGATCTCTGCGTGCTTCCAGCTTTCCAGCTTTCCGGGAAGATGTTAATCACTTTCCGGAGAAGGGGTGCGATAGTTGTGCTGGCTCTGTTGAAGATGTGGTGAGGGCATGGGTCTAACGGTGATCCGGAGTGGATGGTGTTCATCATCTTGCAGGTGTCCTCGTTGTTGATGCTGGAGCAGGTGGTTGGTGCAGGTGGTGGCCGTGGGGGCGGTGGTTGTTGGGGCGGTCGTGGAGTTGAAGCTGTCGTGGATATCGGCTATCTAGCAGTGGAAAAAGGTGGCCAGTGAGTCGCACAGGTCTTGCGAAGGCCTGTTTTAGATTGAACTGTTTTTATTGATTTTTTTTGGAATGCACTCATACCATTGCCTACATCCAGACATCCGGTAAGGAAGAATTGTGTCAGAAAGTAGGATCTGCTTTCATGGTCACACCCACTTTTTGCTAGTGGCATTATATTTTTCGGACTAGTCTGACTGGGATCCTGCTCATTAGGACCCCAGTCTCTGGGCTTCTTTTCTCAATTGGACATGGTGAGTACTTAGGTACTCTCCAGATTGGCTACTGGTGTACCCTGATAAGTCCCTAGTACACGGTACTTAGGTACCCAGGGTATAAGTACACCAGGGGTCTCCCATGGGCTGAAGCATGTATTATGCCACCTATGATAGACTATTCAAATCATGACTACAGGCCTGCCATTGCCGACTTTGTAAGCTTGTGCTAGCACCTCTTAGGACAAATATTTTTCCTGATATCTGAGGTCACTGCAGTTAAAACCTATAAGTCACCCCTAAGCCAGGCCTTTCAATCTTGAAGGCAGGGTGCTCGTGCTAAGTGTGAGGGTGCCCCTTTATGAGCGGACACCCCTACAACCGTTGGAGTCCATTCTCTCGGGTTGTACGTTCATAAGCCATTATGACATATAGAGTGGTCATGCCTCATTACTCAAGACCATCTCTAAACTGTCTGTAACGAACCCTGTAATGCTTGGTATAAAACATGTTGGAATCATACCTCCCACACCGTCAACAGTGTGGGAGGTATGATTCCAGGCATTTTAAAGCTCTTACTGGAGGCCCTCAGGGCTCCCAGTACCAGGCTTCCAGAACCGGACAGCAAGCTAGGGCTGCTGCCAACCAGAGACACAATTCTGCCCTCCTGCTGCTGAGCCAAGCTGGAGCAGAGGAAGCTTAAACAATAAGTATCCTGTCACAAGAAGGTGTCACCACCTCCCAGACAGGGTTTAGTGTATTGGAACAGGGTGGAGGTGCTTACCAGTGCCACTGTGACTGCTTGAAGGGCACATTTAGTGCTCTCCTTGCATACTCCAGTTCAAACCAGTTCAGGAAGCAATTGACTCCCACTGTGGTGCAAAACTGGACAAAGGACACAAGTTTCCTCACCACTGTCCAGCCCTCCTCTGGGAGGGACCCTTGAATCGTCCCAACCCTCTCCTAAGGGTACTTAAGGGCTTACCTGTGGGTGGGTCCCTAGATTAGTCGTAGGACAAGAGTCACATCACTTACCACTTCAACTTCGACCGTCTGGACACTCTGGACTTTGCTTTGGGAACCCAAGACTGCACCTGGGAAGACAGCTGCTGTTCCTGATCTCGTCGTCCTGCTGGTCTTCTGCAATGTCTGTGTTAGTGCTCCATACAGGTTCTTCGGCAGACCTGAAGGAATCTCCCTGGGAGTGAAGGAGCCACTGCCCTACATCTGCAGGCACAGCAACACAGCTGAATGGTCTGCTGATCCTGGGCTCCTACAGACTCCTAAAGGCTCAGCAACACAGGTGGCATTTCTGAAACTCTCTTGAGGCCTGCACTCTCTTCATACTGAGTTTGATACCAGTATCCCTCGTTTGAACTGTTGGAACACCGCGTCAAATTGCCATTGCCAAGGATATTAGGCTGTCTCCTTCAGAGATCTTCGCGCTCCAGGAAGATCCAACTTAAAGCAACTCCTGCAGCTAAGATATTTGCCCTCACCACTTCCTCTGGACCGTGGGTCTTCTTCATTGGTGAGCTGCTCGAGGTCCTCCTGCAACTCCTATGCCTTTGGTCCATGGGTTCTTTGGAGGGTCTTCTTTGGTTTCAGTGGGCTCCCTCTTGCTCGGGCCTGCTCCGACATACTTGCTCGTGGTGAGTCACTTGGACCTTGCATTTTGTTCGTCAACTACATTGTTTACCGCTGCAAAGGCTTGTTGATGCCCCTGTGGGACACTGGCCCCTTGGCTCTCGACATCCGACATGAGACAGCTCGTGAACGGCTCCTGGTCTTTCACAGCGTCGCCTGGTCCACACAGCTGCAACTTCAAGGGCATCATCAACATACCCTGCATCTCCAATAACGGTGGGCATTTGTCTTCATGCCTCCTGGTCACTCCTGAGTGGCATAGACTGTCCCTTCTGCTGGCAGGTACTTCTCATCTTGAATCCACTTTTGGGTTCCACCGGACTTGTCTTCTTCGCCAGTGGCATCTTTCCTGAAGTCTTCCATTGTGGTCTACGTCGGTTTCCAATGTCACTTGACACCTATGCACCCGGCATCCCTGGTGTAGGTATCCTGGTTCCCGGGGTATCCAGAGGTGGGATGACTCCCCAACCTTCCGTCTTCCACAGGGTTTCTGCCGGGTCTACTGGGAAGGGTCCTTCTTCTTTAAGATTGCAACCTCAACTTACCCATTGACTTGAATTGAGCATGCAGTCGTATTTCCTCTCTGCACACAACCTCAGTGGGGTTTCTGGGTACTTACCTCGGGTGGTCCCTTGGGTCCACAGCACCTCTACGTCTTTTGGGTCCACTCTTGACTTGGATAGTGATTCGCAGCCCTCTATTTTAGTATATGGTTTGGTCTCCCCGTGGCAGCCACCGTGTATTTGGGTTACTTACCCGTTTTATTTGCAAAGTATTTATGTGCATTGTGTATATCTCCGGGTAGAAGATATTGTTATGTGCTGGTTAGTGTCTTATAATAAATAAATATTTTTATGAATACACAGTGTGGTTCTTTTTCACTTAAAGTATACCATTAAGATCAAGTTCTGGTAAAACAAGCTGTTTTACACTCCTTCTGGACTAAGCCTGAGGGCTACTCTCCACAGCTACCACTTAGAGAGTTTTCTAAGGTTGTCTAAAACCACTAAAATCACCATAATGGTTGTCTGGATTAGTGTAGGGTGCTACACTTACATAAGTGAGCACCATATACTAAGCCAGCCTCTCACAAATAGTCAAAGAATAGCCCTAAATAAAGACCTGAAAAAGAACAATTACCCCAACATTCCCACTACCGCCACCCCAGCCCTTAGCCCACTCAACCTGTGTGCATTCTAAGTCCAATGTCAGTGATCCAAAGTCTGGGAGTTGTGAAGCCAGTCTGTGTAGATGCCTGGGTTAAGGTGGAGTATGTGGGCTCTGTGTGGAAAGGATACATTATCTAGGATGAGCCATATCACCACTTTTAGGTATTGTGAGTTCCCGAAAATCTCGAGACAATATTTGTACTTGTATTTGTAAGTAAGGGTGGGCGTAGTGGGCGTAGTGGGGCTTCGCGAAGCTACACGAAGTGGGCGAGAAACTACGCCCACCTACGCACTTCACGTAGCCCCACTACGCGCCGCCTGCCCCCCTCCCCATCACACATAATTTTAGCTCAAAAGTGTTCTAAAATAAAATAAAAAGCACTTACCTTGTCCGCCGCGTCCCGGGGCTCCCTTTCTAATCGCGCTGCCGTGTTCGCCTCATGAGAAATGCGCAGGTGCGGGCGGCCGTGCATTTGCATTGGTATCCAAGATGGCGGAGCACGGCGGCGCGATTAGAAGAGGGAGCCCCGGGAAGCGGCAGACAAGGTAAGTGCTTTTTATTTTATTTTAGAACACGTTTGAGCTAAAAATCTGTATGCAGGGGAGGGCGGGAGGGAGGCGGGTGGCGGGAAACTTTGCTACGCCCGCAGAGTGGGCGTAGTGTTGCCTGCTACGCCTACTTTGCAAACGCAAAGTAGGCAACACTACACCCACTCCGTGGGCGTAGCGAAGTCCTTTGCCCAGGGTTATTTGTAAGCCGGAGACATGAACTGGAGTACTCTCCAACAGACTTACAAATATCTTCACCATACTCTCTACTTTTGGATACGAGTGGATTCAGACCCATGCCTGGATAGTGGCAGACCTTTTCTCAACTTAAAAATTGCTCTGAGGAAGTCAGTGGGTGATAACCCCAAGACCAAACACATATTGGCTACATCGGCTACATCAACATGATGACATGAATCATCTGTGAAACACTTGTGTCTTCTGAATATGATGACATCTTGAAAATAAAGAAACTGACTTTGGACTAATATGCCCTTATGAACTTGTTCTTTGATTAATTGAATCCACTTTTTTCTCGGGACCGGGATTTAAGCTTTGCAATATTTGTATAAAGGTGTCCCAAGTTACCTTATAGGATGCAAGGTTATGTTCATTCGCCATCGCTATCGGTTCTATTGCTAGTGTCTCCCAGATGTGGGCTGTCCTATCAAGAAATGTGGGAACATCATTCTTTCCCCACAACCTCAGCACACTTTAAAGTGCTGCGACTATGGCAAAGGCCACTTGTTGTCCATAACCGATTTTGGGGATCGCTAGAAGGGAAATTGTATGCCTAGGAGAAATACTGCAGTGTTTCTCAGGATGCTTATTCAAAAGACATTTTATGTCCAATTAAGTACCCCCTATCTGTGTCAATTTGTAGCCTGGATCCCTTTCCCACCGCTGCTGACCTTGTGTTTTGCCGCAGTTAGGGGAGTCTCTGAGGAATTGGTGGATATCAGGGCGCTGCTATGAGGACCATCTTTAAGTCATTTTCTCAACCTTGTAAGCATCATTGCTTCTCCTTTCCACATAGTGGGATGGAGGACCCAGTGTTGGAGATCGATGTATGCAAATCATTCATTCTCTGGAATGCCAAAGCACCGTTTAATGTCTTCTAAGGAGAGCATTTGTTGATTTTGCGAATGGAGATCACACCATTAGACATTTGTGGTCTCTCCATGTTTTAAATTGGAATGATTTCTGTGCCGTAATCGGTGATGGGAAGGACATGAAGCCCAGTTCGGAAGTTTCCTTGTCCCAAACGGACAATGTAGCCCTAGTCACTGGTGAGGAGTACACTACCCACTTGTTTGGGTTTTCTTCATCCACAGGACCTGATAAAGGGGTAGTCCCACAATGAGTTGGTCTATGAAGAACCATTGTGTTCTCTGGTCCTCATTACTCCATTCCACCAGGAATGGGAGCTGCACAGCCTGGCAGTATGATTTAACATGGGTAAGCAGTTTGCAATATGCAGAGGCTTATTCCAACATATATAGGAGCTTATCATTGGGTTTTAAAGTCACCTAAGGCTAGTTGATGGGGTTGGTATGGGTATCGTCTGGATCAGATTGAGAATGTGGATAAGATTCTCATTTTGCCTACCGCAATTCGCCTCATCCAGGAGAACTGTTTCGATTGCAAGCGTGAAAATCCTGTTGCATACCCTCAATTAGTTGTTTGTAGTTTAGTGTGGTTACCTGAGTCAAGTACAAGCTAAATGACTTCCCAGGTATTTTATGTGATCTGCTGCTCAGGATATGGGCATGAGATGTTCCAGTGTTTCCATTTTTCCCAGGAAAGGGTGAAGCAGGAGGGCTTCTGATTTGGGAATGTTGATTTTAAAATTGAAAACAGTTTAGAACGTTTGGAGTTCTATCAGGACCAAAGGGTACTGACTGCTCAGGGTCTGTTAATGATAGCATTATGTCATCTGCGAACATAGTCAATTTGAAAACATCATTGCCAATTTTGGCTGCGTTAATGCCATTAGAATTCCTGATAGTGTTAGCGAAGGGCTCTAATACAAGATCAACTGTGAGCAGGGAAAACGGCAGCCCCCAGTGCCCCATTCAGAGATAAAGGGCTGTGACTTGGTGACATTCACGCATACTCTGGCAGTGGTCTAAGATAATTAGTGGTAGTCCAGCAAAGGAATTATGGGCCCATACCAGTTTTTCTAGTACTCTTTTAAATTTACAACCAGTCAACTCTGTCAAACGCCTTTTCCGTGTCTAGGGGCAGGTGGAAGACATGTTCAGTCTTCCTTTGGGCATTTTCCAGAATGTGAGAGTTTTTTGGTGTTGTACACTACTCAGAATGAATTTCGATTGCTCTGAGCAAATTATGGTAGGCAGCATAGGGCTTTGTCTAGTTGTCAATATTTCTATTAATATCTTTAAGTTAATATTTAGCAGTGAAATGGATCGGTATGAGCAGAAGGTTTTGTAGAAGCTTGCAGGGTATCCCTCCAGGCCTGGTGCCTTCACAGGTTTCAGCTTAGCAAAGGACGCAATCAATTTGCTGACAGAAATTGGGTCCTCCAGGGTACGTTCCATGTATGTGGGGTAGCTATTTAGGGTGGGTTGCTGGATAATGGGGCTGCCTCCAATTTTGAAGTGTCCTTGTTGTAGAGGATTTGGTAAAAAAAATCTGCAATAGCAGAGTCTTTCTGGGGCTGGCTCGTTGGAGAGGCAAGCAATTTATTAATCCCTTTATTGATTTGGGGATACAAGTGTGCAGTCAGTAATCGGTCCGCTTTACTGACCTGGGTGTAGTACTTCTGCTTGATGCGAGCCAGGGTGTATTCCGCCTTGTCCTAGTCAAGAGCCCTCGCCTGTGTCCTAAGTGTGGTCACTTTGCACCAGTTCCTACTGGAAGGGGCAACCGTATGTGAGTTCAGCCAGTCTCAGAGCCTCTTCTAGTTCCTGAAGTCTCTCAATTGGCAATTTTTTAAATCTCGCTGCCAAATAGATAAATATAACCCTCAGAAAGGCATTGAGAGCATCCCCTATTACGTAGACATATCTGGTGAGCCATTGGGGTGTCTCTATTTTTTCTAAGATTTCTTTTCTGGTGCCTGTTTCTCAGGAACAAATCATTCATTTGGTGAGGTCCTGATGGTGTGAAGATGGTAAGGGAAACAGGAGCATGGTCAGAGAGCATTATGTTTCCAATATCTGTAAACCTTAAAGAGCCTATCAGGCTGTCACCCAGTATGAAATGGTCTAAGTACGCATAGGATTTGTGAGCCATGGAATAAAATGTATAGTCTCCCCTTGTATATTGTAGTGTTGAGGAGATATCCCTCTTCAAGAACGCCTCCTGCTGTGCATTGGATGCATATACATTCATATTGTAAGAATGTGTGAGCTCAGTGTTATTACCATTCATGGGGATCTGCCAAATTTGTCTGGATGTTCTTTTAATACCTTCCCCTTCAATGGCTTGCTGCATACCATGGCCACCCCAGCTTTCTTCATAGTGGTTGATGCAAAGTATTGGTGTGGGGAAAGCCTAGTTTGCATCTGAAGGGTGTCTTTCAACAGATGTGTCTCCTGCAAGAGAAAGATATTGACTTCCCTGTGATTCAGAAGTAGAGGATGGTCAATCTCTTAGCTGCAGAGTTAAGACCCTGAACATTGAGAGTGACTATTTTAACCATATGCTAATTTAGCGATGGATATATGAAACAGGCCCGGATACGCTGGGGTGGGTTGGCATCCATCCATCCTTGATGAGCTAAGTTCGAGACCCAACTCTGCTACGTTTTGTGTGCATACCCAGGGTGTAGCTCCCAAGTCCTTGCACGCCCAAACCAAACTCCCAATGAACAAATGGAAAAACATCAATCGCATTACTCTTCGTAGTCAATGTAGATCGGGAGAGTAGGCTGGTGTATCCCCCCCTAACCCAATCCAAGATAGTCTGTCTCCCCGGGGATAGTCTTCCGCCCACAGCCACATTACCATATTCGGCCCACTGTTAGTCCTCTGCATCACTTCTGACTGCGGTGTTCTTGGACCTAATTTTCTTAGCTTCTCCAAGGGCTGATTATTGCAATTTCAGTTTCTCCCAGTTGCAGGGAGGTCGTTTTTCTATGTCTTTTAATGGAGCTCCATTTATGGGAGTTCGCAGAGGTAGAGGCAAACAGGGAGCCAGATTCTGTTGATGGTTCATCAACCGGGAGATCCAAGAGTTGGCAGGCATCCGACACAGAGCAAACCACATGTTTTCGGCCCTCCTATATGAAGATAAGGTGAAATTGAGGACCCCATTTGTATCAGATGTTGTGTAAATATTGAAAGTTACTGATTGGGTTCATAAAGCGGCGAGGGTCAATCTGTGGTCCTCAAAAAACAGAACCAAGGGTGTAGATCGCACAATGGTCATGATGTCTTCTTTCTCATCATAAAAGTGCACCCCATGCAGATGTTTGATGAGGCTTCTATGTGTCACCCCCTGGGGTTGATTCTATGTGTCCTATTGAGCCTTCAAGGTAATGCGTATGTGGTGGAGCAGGCGTTTGCTCCATGTGGAAGGCTGCAGATTCTAATGTGCGTGACTGGTTTTTGAGCTCCTCCTGTTTCAACTCCAGATCAGCATAGCATTCCACCATAGTGGCCAGTTCTCAACCTATGCCATGAACCTCCTTTGTCTGGTCGTCTACTGTCTGCCCAACGTGCCCCACTCGGTTGCCCAGCTCTGGTACGTCTTTATGGATGTTGCTTAGGTAACAACATCATGGTGATGTTGTTTCACTGGGGATGGAGCGGAGCAACCCTGACTTGTGTCTACTCCATTCCCCCTGCTGGCCACACCCGTATTATTTGTTTCAAGATAATAGTGAACACTGGGAATCATGCATTAATAAATTGCAAAACAAAGCAGTTAAAATTACAGGAAATATTGTTTTTCATTTATTGTTTTAATTTTGTACTAATGCTGCCTTGATGCCACTTTTGGGTTAATTATGCAGATAGAGTAAGGCAAGATCATCAGATCCACAGGCTTCTGACAGAAGGTCCTTGCTTTAGGAGCATCCAGGTTAATAGCAGACCAAGGTCTTTTGAAACTGACGTGATTTAACTAAATGTCAGAAAGTCAACTTTCAAGCAAAGGATCTTTTCTTCCTTCAAATGTCGTAGAGGTCTACTTAGATGCAGGTTCAAATTGGGAATGGATGAGAGTTCACAAGGCTTTTACTAACTGGGGTGAAGCAAGGCTTCATTTTGCACCCACTTTATTTACAATTTATTTGGAAGATCCAGGGTAAGATATATCTGAAAGAAACACGTAGTGATAGAATCCTTACCTTAGAATTACTCCCAGGCGTCAGACTGGATCTGGAAAGTTTTCATCAGCAGTACCCCTGCGCGTCGGTAGGCGTCGTTGTGCTGTCCGCATGCGTCATTGCAAAGATGAAGTCGCTGGAGCTATATAGATGCGCCAACGAGCATGGACGTCAGTTCTTTCTTTTTCCATACCAGCAAGCGCAGATCCCGGAAGATCAAGTACCCCCAGTCACTTTTTGACTGAGTTTTTTTAGGCCTTTTTGTCTCAATTCTTTCGAGTCGATTGACTGATGGTGTCATAGGGATGCCCCGTTTCAAGTACTGCAGGGACTGTCACCGCATGATGTCGGTGATGGACCCGCACCAGGTGTGCCTCTACTGCCTGGGGCACAACCATGACTCCAAGTCGCGCCCGACTGTCGGGCTACGGCGACAAAGTCTTTGTGGGAGCTGTCCCAAAAGTTGCTAGAAGTGCGGCAGTCGGCTCTGTGCTGCTCAAGGTCCCAGTCCCGAGGTCTGGTCGCATAGCCATCACCATCGTTTGTCTGAATCTAAGTCTTCGCACTCGGGGTCAGGTAAGTCGAAGTATTCCAAAAACAAGTTTAAGAAGCGTCGTCGCTCCTCGACTTCTCCTCGTCCGTCGCGCGGGTGTGGGTGGTGCCACCCCAGTGGCTTCCGCAGAGCCAGCAACATCGCCGCCGGCCTACCTGCTCTTCGCAGGTCGGACAGCGACGCCTGCCCAGGTGCAAGAATTTCTGGCTGCCATGGCCCGACTCTTTGGGCTGTCTGGCTACGCCGGTGCGCCTTCAAGCCCCGTGGGCCCAACTGGGGGTCCTGTTCTCCCATCGCTGCCGGCTTTGGCCCGGGCCCGCCTCCAGCTTCGGCCGCAGGACCCCCTTGGATCCGTGCTCGGATCCCGGGCAACACCGGTTGACCTTATAACAGTTCCACCGGTGTCGACCGGTGTCTACCCCTCCTCCGGCAGCACCTCCGACGTGCTACCACCGATGTCGACCCCGGTTTCGGCCCTGATCAGGCGATGAAATGGCGCCGATCGATGCTCATTCTGACGCCGATGGGGCCTTTTTACCCCTATGTCCGTCCTTCTTATTTTCAGCCTGTTTCACAGACTTCAGAAGAAGGGGAGGACTGGTAGGGGTCTGAGGAGCCTCTTACACAAAAGTGTGGTTTTGATCTGGACTGGGCACAGGTATTGGGGGATGCCAGTGGTCTTGACACCTCAACTGACTGTGGCATGCAGTCTCCTCCTTCTGTGGCTACAGAGGAGGGAGCTAGTTACGCAGTGGTGTTGCGTAGGGCGGCCAAGGCCCTCCACCTCGAACTCCCTACAGTGGCCGTCAGGACTAACCTCCTGACAGAAGTGCTTCAGTCGGCGGCTACCCTCTTTCTCTCCCAACACCCCACTCCTGAGAGCTTGATTGTCCAAGCCTCTTTTTCCCAGAGCACGTTCCCTTCTTCCCCTCCGGATAGGGAATCCAAGAAGCTAGAGCAGCTTGGCAAAAAGCTGTTTTCATCTGCCAGCTTAGGGCTGTGGTTGGTGAACACTGCATGCCTCTTGGGCCGTTATTCCCACTTTGTGTGGGACACAGTTGTGCAGGTGCTGCCTAACTGTCCGGAGAAGGCTCAGACAGTACTCTCCCAAGCTATTGCTGCTAGGAAAGGCGCAGCTAAATTCAGTATTCATTGTGGCCTTGATACCGCTGACTCGCGGGGCAGGACGATTTCTATGACGGTGGCACTTCGGCACCACGCCTGGCTGAGGACAACTGGCTTCTCAGGGGATGTCCAGAACACTCTGATGGACATGCCCTTTGATGGCATTCACCTCTTTGGCAATAAGGCAGATAGTGCGTTGGAGCGCTTTAAGGACTCCCGGGCTACGGCCAAGTCCTTGGGCCTGTCGGCCACTCAGCCTTCTCTGCCTTCTGCTTTTTGCTCCTTTTGTGGCCACGGAAGGGGTGCCCCAACACGTTCATTCCAGAGCCACAGGCCTGCACAGCAACGACCTCAGTGCAGCTGTGGGAACTGTTGAAGCGGTTCTGGGGGCCAGCGGGTGCGCCGGTCCACCTATACCCACGCAGCATCCACTGCAAAGCTTTCCTAGTCCGAACTTTCAGGCCCATCAAACACCAGTGGGCGGCAGAATTCGCCATCATCTCCCCCACTGGCGATACATCATATCGGACAAGTGGGTGCTGCAAATTGTTCGAAGGGGCTACTACATCCCCTTCGAGACTACCCCTCCAGTCATGCCACCTCAGTACCACCGCATGTCGGGGGACCATCTTGCGCTTCTTCAGCAGGAAGTCATGGCCCTCCTGGCCAAGGGGGCCATCGAGCACATTCCTAGGCCAGAAGTAGGTTGTGGTTGTTATTCCCACTACTGCCTGGTCCCGAAGAAGGACAGGGGCCTGCGTCCTATCTTCAATCTCAGGAACGTCAACCGCTTCCTCCGGAAGGAGAAGTTCAAGATGTTGATGCTAGCTCAGGTCTTGTCTTCCCTCGACCATGGAGACTGGATGGTAGCGTTGGACTTGACAGGACACATATTTTCTCATACCTGCGGTTCATGGTAGGCCACTAGCACTTTCAGTTTACTGTGCTCCCCTTCGGCCTTACCAGCACCCTTCGGGTGTTCACGAAAGTGATGGCGGTGGTCGCAGCTCATCTACACAGATCAGGGGTTCTAGTCTTCCCCTATCTCGATGACTGGCTGTTGAAGGCAGGCTTGCCCCAGGCACTCGTTTCCACCTCCAGACTATGGCCGACCTCCTGCATTTGCTGATGTTCTCCATCAATGTGCCGAAGTCGCACCTGATTCCTTCTCTGAAGCTCCTCTTCATCGGAGCGGTTCTGGACTCAGCGGTTTCAGGTTTATCCTCCCGAGCATGTTTATCCTCCCTTCGGCTACTGGACCTGATGGCCTCCTGCATCCTACTAGTGGATCATGCCGGATGGCATATGCAGGCTCTGGAGTGGGACCTGAAGTTTCAGTGGGCACAGTATCAGGGCAACCTGTCCGATCACGTCCAGATCTCGGAGGGCACTGCACTCCAACTGCAGTGGTGGCTCACAAATCTCGATTGGGTCAATGGCAGATCCCTCTCCCTTCCCCAACTGGAACATACAGTTGTGATGGACCAACGGATGGGGCGACTACCTGGGAGAGGCGGAAATCAGAGGACTGTGGTCTCCGGTGGAGTCCCGGCTCCATATCTTTTTTTTTCTTTCTTTTTTTTAATTTTTTTTTATTGTAAACAGGCTGACAAAGAAGAGACAACAAAAAAAAAAAGACAATACATATAAATGTCCAAGACATGGAAGATATTAAGAAAAAATAATTATAATATACAGATCAAATACATAAGAAATAAGAAGTACTAGGGTTATCATTAATAAAATACCAGGTTTACATACAAATTCATAAAGCAACGAGAGGAAAGTAGCTTATATATTTCATAATGAGTCATATAAAGATAAGGCTTGATAAAGTCGTATCAGGTCATATTAGGTTGAGCAACAAGTTCCCCATTTTCTTTCAAATTTGACCAGAGAGCGTCCACCCCTTGTGTTTGCTAAGGCAAGTTCCATTGAGTATATTTCCATTACTAGAGCCCACCAATCCCAAACAGTTGGTGGGTCCGTAGCAATCCAAGCTCTTGCAATAGTTAGTTTGGCGCATGAAATTAGTATTGTTACCAGGGGAGATTGAGGGATTAGGGAGGTATTGAAATCTAACAAAATTAAAGAAGCAGAAAGCGTAGGCAGCCCTATCTTCTTAATTCTGCATGTATCTTGAACCTTATCCCAAAAAGGCTTGAGCTTGGGGCAAGAGAATAGCATATGTACTAGATTAGCAGCTACTTCAAGGCATTTAGGGCATTTTGTGCGATCTGTGAAGTCAGAATTAGGGGACCACCTAGAGATTCTTGCCGGTGTGTAATAAAGCATACAAGTTGTTCTAAACTGCTGTAGCCTAAGGCTGGAAGATCTAACTAACTTATTAATATTAGACAGCGAGTTCTCTATTTGCTTCATTGTGACATTTAAACCAAGTAGGAGCCCCCATTTTACCATTATTTTAGACAGATCATTTGTTTTATATTTTACGAGTAGCTTATACGCCCCACTAATGATTGATTTGGTTTTTTTAGAATACAAACTAGTCCATATGTCACATTCCGTAATATTTCGAATCTTTTTTTTATTAATTAAAAAATCATGAATCTGTAAATACTTGTATCTGGAATATTCTGGCAAATCGTAAGTTGCTTTAAGTGTACTGAAGTCCTCAAACCCCTGCGGGCCATATAGATCGGCCAGAGTATTAATTCCCTTCTCAGCCCAGGTATTATTAGTAATGTCGGAAAAGACACTTGGGAGACCTGGATTGCCCCAAAGCGGTAACTTTGGATGAAAAAATGAGGTCCTGCTGTAAGTCAGTATGTTTTTCCATATCCTTACTATGTCCCTAGCTGTCTTGAACCTTACCCTCTTGAAGTAGTTTGGGTCATTTACTCTAAACAAAAACATATTTGACTCTTGTTTCAACATAAATTGATGAAAAAAATTGCTTTCCCCTTTAAGAAGTAGAGAACGTAATCGTAGAACAAATGAAGACCAAAAGTACAACTTAAAATCGGGAAAATTAAGCCCTCCCTCATTCATAGTGTTTTTCAAGTATTTCAATGATCTTCTTGCTTTTTTGTAGGCCCATATAAAGCTATTAAGGGTACCGTCTAATCTTTGAAAAAAACGATTATTCAGTGCTAACGGGATCGATCGAAATAAATATAAAAATTTAGGTAATACCTTCATCTTGATAAGATTTATTCTACCGATAATATTCAGAGGTAACCTATGCCATTTCTTTAGAATTAAAGCCGTGGATTTAATTAATTCGTTGTAATTAATATGGTTTATGTCTTGTATTTTAGCCGTAATCTTAATGCCAAGATAGGTAGCTACCTTGCAGATCTCTGGGGTGGCCGTAGATGGTGAATAATTGGCGATTACTTGAGTCTTTTGTATATTAAGCCTGTACCCAGACACTTCCCCAAATTTAGTTGCTTCTAATTTAATTCCTCTTAGAGCCTGATTTATATCATGTGTGTAAACAGCAATGTCATCAGCATAAGCTGTCAGCTTAAGCTCCTTTGAGCCCGAGCTGAAAGGAACAATTAATTTTTGAGAGTTGAGGGCCGTTAAAAAAGGTTCTAAAGAAAGAGCAAATAAAAGAGGTGAAAGAGGGCAGCCTTGGCGTGTTCCACGCATAATTGGGAAATCTGAAGAAATTAAGCCGTTATAGCTTGTACAAGCAACGGGGTTATTATATAGGGCCTGTATCCCTCTCAAAAACCTTCCCATTAACCCCATTTTTGAAAGCACACTCCAGAGATAGTTCCACCCCACTCGATCAAATGCTTTTTCTGCATCTAATAGAATCATGCCTAGTGGGGTGGACTCTATCTCTGCAACGTCGAATGCCGTAATAGCCATGTTTACATGTGAGGTAGTATCTCTCCCAAAAATGAAGCCGTGCTGTTGTATATTAACTAATTGGGGCATAACAGTTGCCAATCTGTGCGCAAGTAATTTAGCATAAAGTTTAGCGTCAGTATTAATTAATGAGATTGGTCGATATGACCCCATCTCTTCTTTCGGTTTGTTTTTTTTTAGGAAAAATATTATTTTCGCCTTATTCCATGATTTAGGTACGTTTCCATTCGTTCCTACTGACTGCATAACTTCTAGTAATAGTAGATCTAGTTCAGGCAGACAGGCCTTGTATAGCTCTAACGGGCAAGGAGTTGATAGCCTGATGTAGCTCTGTCATAGTTAAATCGTCAGACAAAAAGCTCAAATCTGGCCTATCATCATACCTTGGTGTATTTTTATCTATATAATCCCGTATAAGACCGGAATCCGGTTGATTTTCTGGGGTGTATAGAGTTTTATAAAAGCTAGCAAATTGCTCTAGCACTTCCTGTGGATTATTATAAATGTTGTTATCTGACCCCCGAATATTGGAAATTAAAGAGCCTGCTCTAGATTCCGCCACTTTATAAGCCAGAATTCGGCCAATTTTGTCCCCTCCCTCGTATTGAGCTATTTTATATTTATGGATATTGATACTGTACTTCCGGTAAAGATCTTTCTTTGCATCATTTTTTAATTTACTGAGTTTAAGATTAATATCCATAGAGGTAGACAAATTATGTCGTAGTGCTAGAGCTAATTGCTCTTCTTGACTAATTATTTGCAATGTTACCCGCGCTTGACTTTGTTTAAGTTCAGCATTCTGCCTAATCACATAAGCCTGTGTAAAGCCCCTGATGCTTGCCTTGCAGGCATCCCATACTATATGACATGAAGCCGAGTTCTTATTGATGCTAATAAATTCAACAAGATGGGTTTTCAGCTGCGAAATATATAATTGATCTGAGATGAGATATCTAGGAAAGGAAAACATTCTGGGAGGGGTTGCACTATGTGGTATGGAAAACGATATAATTATGGCATTGTGATCAGATGAGATGCGAGGGCAGAGGGTCATAGAGCAGGTCTTTAATATATTATCGCTGACCAGGGCCATGTCCAGTCTGGAGCATAATTTGTGGGGTGCCGAATAGTATGTATACCCAGGTCGTTTATTGTAAAGGTATCGCCAGGCATCTTTGATGTTATGTAAACGGCAAATGTCTAATATAGCAGCCCTGGTCTTATGCATCCGTTGATGACTATTTGGTCTGGTTGTATCCAATTTATAGTCCATAATACAATTAAAGTCGCCCATAATTATAAGTTCCCCAGTCCAATCCAATAGTTTAATGTTCAATTGATCGAAGACCCTTGGTTCATCTATATTTGATCCATATACCACACATAATACAAATATATTATTCTCATACTTAACCTGAGCTATTGCCCATCTACCATCTTTATCGTGAGCAGTTTGCATCACTTCTAACCTAACACGCCGGTCTTTGAGTAAAGCCACCCCTCTTATTGATGTACCAGCAGAAGAGCAAACCATGATTTCATATCCTAATTGATTAAGTATTTTCCTATCTTTCCAAATAAGATGTGTTTCTGATAATAAACAAAAATGTGGCTTGTATAATTTCAACTCTTCAGAGACCAGAGATCTTTTGCCTTTGCTATTCAGACCTGCTATATTCCAGGCTAGGCATTTTATTTCATGCATTAAAAGGTTTAACAAATACATCGGTCCCCTTTCCCAAAAAGCCGATTAGTCGTTTGTAGTTGTATGTGCACAAAAGCAGAGGATGTAACAAAACCATTGTAAATTCTTGATTCCTCAAACAAATAATACATTGTCTAATGCAATTCAAATTCAATACCATAGCATCCATGTCTAGTCCATCTTCAAACAAGTCCTTGTCAGCCTGTAAACTGATTTTTACTATTCTCCCCTCACCCACCCCCCACCCAACATGACCTGCGGAGAAGGTCCCTCCCCCCTTGCCCCCCCTGGTGCCTACCCCAGCCGGGGTGGAACCACCCTTCAGCTTCAGCTGCCGTTGGTGAGGCAGCTCGTGTGGAAGGTCGTCCCTGCGGGCTCCCTGTCTCCCCCTTCCCTATAACAAACCCTTATAGCCATACGTATAGTCTGATTACTGCATCAAGACCCCAGAAAGACTAGAGAGATTCCCTAAGTGAATAACTCTTCTGTAAATTTAATTTAGTTTCGCTTTTTTCCCCAGAATTAATGTTGGCTAGAAAAGCTTCGGCCTCCTTAAGATCATTAAGATAATATGTACGCCCATTCTTAATAACTTTAAGGCGTGCTGGCTCTTGTAGAAATATCTGGGCGCCGCTGGCTTTAATGGGGTCAATCAATTTTCGGAGATGCCACCGCCTGTCCATAGTCTCTTTGCTTAAGTCTGAACAAGTAAAAAGTGACATCTCCCCAACCAGGATTGGTGTGTTAGGGCGTGCTCTCTGCCAAACAGCCTGACGCAAAAGAAAATTCCCAAAATAAATTATAAATGGACGGGGAAACTGAGTTTTTGTTTCTCTGAAATAGTGGCAAACGGTGGGCCCGTTGTATCTGTGAATCCCAGTCCCAATCAGCCAGGTCAGGTAGGGCCTTCTGGAGTATACCGACGATGTAGGCCCTTGGATCTGATCCCTCTGATTTTTCTGGGATCCCAAAGAGTCTCAGGTTGGATCGTCTTTGTCTGTTCTCCAAATCCTCAACCTTCTTAAGGAGCCCAGAGATCTGATCCTCGTGTTTCTCAGATGACGCAGCAATTTTAGTAGTGGTCTCTTCCACCTCCGCAACCCGTTGTTGGAGTTCTGTTGTTTCTTGTGATATCCCACCAATTTTTGCTGTAAGCTCGAAGAGAGAGGATTGCATCTTGCAGTTGTCTTCCCTCAATTGAAGGTAGTATTCTTGTGCCTCTGCTCGTTGATTGCTTAGTATTTGTACTATTTCATCTAGAGGTGATTGATTAATCATTGTAGTTCCCGAGGTTGGACCGGGTGATACTTCAAAGTCGGTACCTTCATAGGTCTTTTTAGTCAACGGTACATTTCTCAGTTCGGTGGCCGAAATCTGTTGTCCACTGTTAGCCGTGCCTCCTGCTCCTGCAGGTGTCATCGCCAGTGTGTAAGAGGTGGTAAGATCCCCATTTCCTTTTGAGATCAGTTCCAAGATCTGCTCTGCTGGTTGTAAGCTGCCATTGCTATTACTAGATACAATACTTGTGGGAGTTGTTTCAGTAGAGGAAGAATCTAAAGCCGTAGGGTCCGAGGGGCTCCCCCCTGAGAGTCTTAGTGCCAGGGTTTTAACTAAGCCCTTTGCCTCTATCCACTTTCTTAGCGGGCTTTTAACTTGTAAAGGTTTTTTTTGCGTTTGCGCTAGTTTATTGTTACTTTTAGCGCTTGTTGGAGTTTTACATGTCTTACCCTTTCTTTTGGCTCTCTGTTTATTTTTTGCCTTACAAATCGCCCCCCCCTCCTGGAGCGTAGAGCAGTTGGCTTTAGGATCCCTGGTTTCATCAGACTCTACCTCATAGTCCTCGTAGGAGTCCAGATCGATGTCCGTATCAGTGTTAATAATATCTATTCCATCTATTTCCTCCAAATGCGTAGTGATCTCTGATTGTTTTACTAGGTGAGAATTCTCCTTGGTTCTGGCTGGTATGCCATCTTCTGATTCGCTCGGAGGTAAAGGACTATCTTCATCTAGTGTTAACGGCAAATTAATGTCTGGATCGTTCCCCTTATCTGAAGCTGCTGCCCCTTGTCGCTCTCCCCCTTGTAATGTCGGGATATTGAAGATTTTGGATGTAAGGGGGTGTTCTTCTTGTGAAAGATTTAAAGGGAGGGTAGATGGGGTGCACCCTTTCCCTGAATTAACGATATTTGAGCCCGAAGCACCTCCATTTCCTTCAGCGGAAGAACCCGTTTTAGCGGTTAATTTATCCCCAATTTTAACAGGCTTAGTCTGTAAGTTTTTAGTATCTTTGCCCACTATAGGTGGTTTCAGTACCTGTTTGCCTTTGCTTTGTGCTTGGTCTCCAGTCCGGTTTTGTTTTCCCACCGGAGTGGGTGTAGGCTGTGCTGATAGTGTCTCCGTTTCTCTCGCACCTTCATTCCCTCCCACATTGTCGTGGAAGGCAGCCTCCGTCTCCTCGGCGTTATGATTTGCTGCTGCCGGCTCCTCAATCATCTGTGCCGGTATGTTTGCAGCAGGAGTAGCAGCAGGAACTGTTGCCGGGATGGATGAGGTGGCTTGCTTGCTCCTGGTGGCTCGAGGGAGGTTCGGGCCCTTGGGAGCCATCCTGCTCCTCCACCTCCAGCCGCTGGTGGCAGCAACTCTAAGGCTCAGACCAATCCGATTGAGCCCCGAGCCGCTGATCCAGACCCGGAGCACCCGTCGGAGAAGTTCGGTCGGATCAGAGAAGCTGATCATCGGTATCCGGGCGAGCAGCAGAGCACCTTGGAGCACCTTGGATCAGAACCCACGTTTGCTCTGTTCGGAGAGGTTGTTTCACGGTAGGAAAAATCGAGGCTATCGACACAATGTTTCAATTTAGTCTCTCTGCTCTCTGCTCTTGAAACAATCCGCTGCCGGTAGCCCAAAAGTAGCGGGCTTTTCCTGCTCTCTCTCAGCGACGCTTCATTGTATCCTTATTGTATCTTTTTTCTTTCCCTTAAAACTGTAGCAGTTTACAGCTTCGCCGTCTCTCAGGTCGTAGAATATGTAGGCTTTCAACTCCGTGTAAAGAAAGGGAAGGGGAGACTCAGAGCCTCTCGGACGAGCAGACCCTCACTCCGCCATCTTGAGCCGCTTACCCCGTCCCGGCTCCATATCAACCTTCTAGAGTTTCGGGCGATTCGGCTTGCACTGGAGGCATTCCTTCCCTCGGTCAAGGGGAGAGTAGTGCAGGTATTCATAGACAACACCACCGCCATGTGGTACTGCAACAAACAGGGCGGGGTGGGGTCGTAGACCCTTTGTCAGAAGGCTCTGCGCCTCTGGACATGGCTGGAACATCAGGGCATTTCCCTGGTGTTCAACACCTGGCGGGTTCTCTGAATGCCAAGACAGATGAACTCAGCCACAGGTGCATGATGGATCACAAATGGCGTCTTTACTCGGACGTGGCGCAAGGTCTCTTTCAGCAGTGGGGGGAACCTTGGTTAGATCTATTCGCCACTGAAGAGAACGGGCAAGGTCATCAGTTCTGAGTGTTGGAATTTCCAAGGCAGCACTCGCTAGGCAACGCTTTTCATCGCGAGTGGAGTTGCGGTCTACTATACGCCTTTCCGCCTATACCACTTCTACCCAGAGTGCTGAAGAAGATCAAGCGCGACCGGGCCCAAGTCATTCCTGTGGCTCTGGACTGGGCTTGAAGAGAATGGTATCCCGAGCTACTCAGCATGTCTATCGATCCCCCGATCCGACTGCCCTTTCAGGAGGATCTTCTATCGCAGCATCAGGGGATGGTCCTCCACCGGAAACGGTCCAGTTTCCACCTTCTTGTGTGGAGATTGAGCGGCGGCAGTTGAAGTCTTTTGACCTGCCTTCCGAAGTTTGCGATGTAATCTTGGCAGCCAGGCGTCCCTCCACTAAGACGGTATACGCCTGCAGGTGGAATACATTTGTGGCATGGTGCACAGCAAAGGCTGTGGATCCCCTTTCTGCCCCTCTTTCAGGGGTCCTTTGATTTCTCCTTTCTTTGGCCCAGCAGGGCTCTGTTCTGTGCACTATCATGGGCTATCTCTTGGCCATTTCAGTCTGTTTACAGCTTTCAGATCAGCCTTCCCTTTTCAAGTCCCCTGTTGTAAATAGATTCTTAAAAGGCATTACTCATCTTTACCCTCCTGTTCCTTTCATAATGCCTCAGTGGGACTTGCACCTGGATCTGACATATATGATGTGCGCTCCCTTTGAGTCACACCACAATGGTCCTCTTCGTCTTCTCACTTTAAAGACAGCTTGCCTGGTAGCTATCACCTCTGCCAGAAGAGTGAGTGAGCTCCAGGCCCTTTCTTCTAAACCTCCTTTCCTCTCTGTCCATCCGGAAAAAGTTGGTCGAAGGACTCCTCCTTCTTTTCTGCCGACGGTTGTCACTTCCTTTCACATCGGGCAGACCATCACTTTGCCTACCTTCTTTCCGCCTCTGAATCCCTCAAAAGAGGAAGAGAGGCTCCACCCTCTGGACCCAAAACTTGCGCTCTCCTATCTGAACCGCACACAACAGTTCCGGGTGGATGACCAGCTCTTTGTTGGCTACGTGGGCACCAAAAAAGGTTGAGCCATGTACAAGCGGACCATCTCTCGGTGGGTTGTTCTGTGCATTAAGGCATGTTATTCTTTGGCTTAAAAGGAGCCTCCGGTGGGATTGCACGCCCATTCTACCAGGGCAACGGCAGCCACTACTGCTTTGGGACGGGGAGGTCCCTTGCATGTAATGTTATGGTATGCGGTATTTGTAGCGTGCACAGATACTCAGGAGTGTACTGGCGCGGACGGAGAGCATGACAACAGAAAGGGTCAGGAATAAGGTGGCTAGGTAAAAAGATAAGTCTTTAATTGTTTCTTAAATAGCCTAAGATCCTGGATATTCCGCAGGTCCAAAGGAAAGGAATTCCATGCCGTTGCTGCCTTGACAGAAAGAGAGTTGCCCCTAGGCGAGTCCTGCAGAAGCGTGGAACCACTGCCAGTTGTTGCGAAGCAGAACGGAGACTTCTGCGAGGAGCATAGAAGGCAAAACACTTCTGAAGATATACCGGCTGAGGCCATGCAAGGCACTATGAGCCAAAGTGAGAGTTTTAAACTAAACTCGATGGACCACAAGGAGCCAATGGAGATTACGCAGATGCTGTTTCATGCTCGATCTTCCTGGGATTTGCAACAAAAGCCTAGCTGCCGCATTCTGCATTGTTTGCAATTTTTTTAGCTGATACCCTTGCAGACCGAAGTACAGACCATTGGCATAGTTGATGCGATACAAAATGAGGGCGTGAGTCACCATTTCTTTAGCTGGTCTAGGTAGCAGGGGGAGAAACTTTGAGTGATTTTAATGTGCCGAAGCAGACCCCTGCAAGTCTCTTTATCTGCGTGGAGAACCTAAGGTCTTCCCCAAACCAGACTCCTAAGTTCTTATCAGGGTCGCTGTTGGACAGGCCACATGAAGGGCTGCTCCCCCCTCGGCCCGACCAGGCCCGAGCCCGGACACACAAGGGCCACACACCCCCACTGCTCGTCTTCCGTCCCCTCCGGGACCCCGGCCCCTGAACATATCGACCTCGTGGGCCCGACCCACTGCTGGCCCGCGCACCCAGCCTGGGCGCCATCTTGGACACTCCACCACGAGGCCGCCTGGCCCCCGGCCGACCTCAACCCTGGGCCTAGCCAGGCCTCAGACATCCCGGCACCACCATCCACCCAGGAGGTGAGCGGGGTACTTGGCAAGTCAATAGGAGAAAGAGGCGTCGATGGCTCTCCCCCGCCAAGTGCCGCTCGCCCATCGCCTCCCCGGGCGCTGGCTCCACCCCCCTGCTGGGTGTCTGGACTCCCTCATCCCGGACCTCCCGACCTCCAAGTGCGAGGGTCCGGACATCAAAGGGCACCAGCCCTATAACTGGGGCAGCTCCAGAGCAGGAAGGCAGTTGTATCCTGGAGTCGAGAGACGCAGAGAAGAACTCATCCTTGACGGACTACTGGCGCTGCCGTAGCTCTGCCTTGCGCATCATCGTCCTGCCTGCTGGTGCTGCCGCAACCTTCGTAACCTTCGTAAACCTTCATCGTCGTCGGGACCTGCTGGCGTGGCCGCGGACCGTTTGTAACCACCACCTCCATCGGGACCTGCTGGCTCCGCCGCGGACCGTCGCTTCCTTCGTCCATCTCGGGACCTGCTGGCTCCGCCGCGGCCCGATCATCTAGAACGCCGAGCTCGAGGATTGAGAGCTATTCCTATCTTTTGGTAACAAGACTGTCCCGCTACCCTTTTCCCAAAACAGAGACTAGAATCGAGGGGACCCCTGAGTCCAGACCTCCTTGTACCATCCATCGTACTTAAAGATTTGCCTATAAAGTATCGTTGAACTTTACCCTTGTGTGGTGTCCGTCTGTGGGGGGGAAGTTACTTGTCTGTACGATCGTCGGAGACGGCTCTCCCCGGAGACCTCTCCCCTTATCCTCGGCCGACCCTCCCGGTCCGTCTAACATTGGTGGCCAGCGGCGCGATCCGAATCACCGCATTATCGTACAGAGAGTAGCTCACCCCACGACGAAATCACGATGTCAAACAAAGAAAGCGGATCCACCGAGAAATTTCAGATGGAGAAATTGGACGAGTACAGCCATCGTGAATTAAAACAATTCTGTATCGAACTAGGTATCGCTACCCCCGGTCTAAGTACCAAGGACGATTTCAAGCATGCCCTAGAGTCTTGGGCAGAAACCGGGGCTGCCGGAACCCCCGATCAAACCATCGCCGCAATAGAAAAAAACACCACAGCCCCTGAGGAGCGAAGAACGGGTCTCTCGCAAGACGAGATCCAGGAACGAGAAAAAACCCGACTACACGAGCTGGAAATGGCCCGCCTCAAAATGGATGTTGAACTTAAGTTGGCCGAACAAAAAATAAACTTAGAGCACCTGCGTGTCCGAGAAGAAAGAGAGGAAAAACAGAGACAAAGGGAGCTCGAGGAGAAGAAATTGGCATATGAACACGAGCGAAAATTAGCTGAGATCGACCTACGCAAGCAGAATAAAGAAGTAGGGGTGCCCGAGCAATCCCACACCCCAGGGGCAACAGAGAAAAAGGTACACATCCCCAAGGATGTCGTTCGAGAATACTTCCGAGAGCACGACATCCAGCAATGGTTTAAGGCCTACGAAATCGCTATGACCGCCCACCGGATCGATAGAAGCGACTGGGGAGCCGGTCTATGGGGGAGATTCCTCAATGAGGGCCGTGACGCCCTGCTACAGCTCCCAGACCACCAGATGACCTCCTATGACCATATGAAAGCTGCACTCCTCACCCGTTATGGCCTCACACCCGAGATGTACCGTCAGAGGTTCCGAGACTGCACCCGCATCCCGGGTACAACTTGGGTGGACTATGTAAACTATTTTAGCCGAGCCTTCGAGGGCTGGATCAAAGGAAGCAAGGTCACAACTTACGAACAACTCTTCAATCTCATGGTATGGGAGCATCTATCGAACAATTGCTTCATTGAGCTCCGCCAGCACCTCCTCGACAGCAAATTGACCGATCCCCGGCAGCTCGCAGCCGAAGCTGACCGGTGGGAAATCACCAGGGTGGGCCGAAATGGGTCCTATGAACAGAGCCGAAACAACAACGGTCAGCACCGTCCCCGAGGAGGAGGAGGAGGCCAAGGACGCGGAAGAGACAACACTCCGGTCACCCCCGCTACCAGCACCACCCCCCCGGTCAACCGGGGCAGCACCCCGGCGCGACCGGGATATCGAGCCAATGTTACGTGCCATCGATGCCAACGGGTCGGCCACTATGCAAACGACCCAAACTGCCCCCAGTATCAGAGCCCAAGACCCCGCCAAGTAGCCGCTGCTGCTCTGGGGGAGGAACAGATCTCAGAGGAACAAGAAGAATATGAGCAAGAGCATCAAGAATGGGAGCCAGCCGCCATGGCCCTAGCATGCTTAGGGGGGAAAGACATGGTCCCGCGGGTCCCCCTACCCGCTAACACCCAGAAGTACAGCCAATGGGTGAGCATCAATGGACGCCGGGCCGAGGCCCTCCGTGACACCGGGGCCAGTGTAACAGCCGTCCGCTGTCACCTGGTGACCCCAGAACAGTTCCTACCAAACATTCTCTGCCCTGTCCGTTCAGCCGATAACTCGGAGAGTCTGTGTCGGATGGCCTGCGTCCCTTTCGAATGGGGAGGGGTCTCCGGCATGTTGAAAGTAACGGTCCGAGACGATGCCCCCGTAGACTGTCTCCTGGGGAATGACCTTGAAAGCTCTCCGTGGGCAGCCGTAGAACGACGAGAACACCTGGGGATGTTAGGCATCCCGGACTGGGCATGCGTCACCACCCGGTCCATGGCCGCCCGTGCCAAACCCCAACCCGAGGAACCCGAATGGCCGGCGCCTCCGCCTCCGGTCGCCCCAGCCGAAACCACCGACCGTGACGTCCCCCCAGAACCAGCTCAACCTCCAGACCTCGCTAACCTCGACCAGTGGCCTCAAGAGGGGGGGCCCACGCAAGAACAGTTTCGCCAAGAACAGAAGACCTGTCCCTCCCTCGAGGGACTCCGCCAACAAGCCCTCGCCCAAAGCGCAGGGGATACCTCCGGAACTCATTGGATCTACTGGGACAATGATTTGCTATACAGTGAACAAAGAATCGCGGAGTTGGGGGCCAGCCGAGTGCTAGTGGTACCCCTCCGTTTCAGAGACTTTCTGCTAAACCTGGCCCACGATGTCCCTCTGGCTGGACACCTGGGTCAAGATAAAACCTACAGCCGCCTGGTGACCCACTTCTTCTGGCCCAAAATGAGGGACGATGTACACCAGCATTGCCGATCTTGCCCCACGTGCCAAGCCAGTGGAAAGAGCGGCCGCAAACTAAAAGCCCCCCTGCAACCTTTTCCCGTGGTCACCACCCCGTTCGAGAGGGTCGGGATAGACATTGTGGGGCCCCTGGACCCGCGCACAAAACAAGGCCATCGGTTCATCCTGGTGCTAGTGGACCACGCCACCCGCTACCCCGAGGCTGTTCCCCTGCGGACTGTGACAGCCCCGGTAGTCGGCCGGGCTCTGATGGGAATCTTCTCCCGTGTGGGCTTCCCCCGAGAAGTCGTCAGCGACAGAGGCACGAACTTTATTTCCAAATATATGAAGTCCCTCTGGCAACAGTGTGGGGTTACCTACCGATTCACGACCCCCTATCACCCTCAAGGAAACGGACTCGTTGAGCGGTTCAACCGCACGCTCAAAGGGATGATTGGGGGGTTGGAAGAGCCCCTCCGTCGCCAGTGGGATGTGCTGCTGCCGTGCCTCCTCTTCGCATATCGGGAGGTCCCCCAGAAGTCCCTCGGCTTCAGCCCGTTTGAACTGCTGTATGGACATCCAGTACGGGGGCCGCTCAGCCTAGTCAAGGAAGGCTGGGAGATGCCCCCTCTAAAGAACCCCCCAGATGTCTTCCGGTACCTCCTAACCCTCCGCAACCAGACCCGGCGGTTCAGAGAGCTGGCAAAAGCCAACCTAGAGGCCAGCCAAGAGGACATGAAGAAGTGGTATGACCGGAATGCCTCCTCCATCGAATTTGAACCTGGGCAACAGGTATGGGTGATGTCCCCCACCGAACCCTGCGCCCTGCAAGACAAGTGGACGGGGCCCTTCAAAGTAGTCGAGCGCAAGGGCCCTGCCACCTATCTCATCGACATGGAATCTGCCCGGAACCCCCTCCGGGTCCTCCACGCTAATAGACTGAAACCCCACTTTGTGCGTTCAGAACTCAGCCTCCTGATGGCCACAGACAATGGGGCCGAAGAAGACTCCGAGCCCCTCCCTGACCTCCTACGGACTCGGGAGAAAGACGGCTCCGTGGATGGGGTCCGACTCTCGGAGGCCCTCACCCGGGAACAACGCCAGGAGTGTCGAGACCTTCTGTTGCAGTTCGCCAGCCTGTTTTCCCTCACCCCAGGTGTCACTTCCTGGTGTGTGCACGACGTGGACACGGGGGACAACCCCCCTATCCGCCACCGGGCCTACCGCGTGCCAGATCGGGTACGGGCCTGTATCCAGGAAGAAGTAACCAAAATGCTCACGCTCGGGGTCATCGAGCCCTCAGACAGCCCCTGGGCCAGCCCTGTAGTACTGGTCCCCAAAGCAGCCGCTCCCGGCACGACACCGGAACTCCGGTTCTGCGTCGACTACCGGGGCTTGAATGCGGTCACCCGGACAGATGCACATCCTATCCCCCGGGCAGACGAACTAGTCGACCGCATGGGGGCTGCCCGCTACCTCAGTATTTTCGACCTGACGGCGGGCTACTGGCAGATCGGCCTCACACCCCGGGCCCAAGAACGTTCTGCCTTCTCCACCCCTGATGGCCATTACCATTTCAAGGTCATGCCCTTCGGCATGAAGAATGCTCCAGCAACATTTCAGCGGCTCGTCAACCAGGTCCTGGCAGGGCTCGAAGGATTCAGCGCCGCCTACCTAGACGACATCGCTGTATACAGCCACCATTGGCCCGAGCACCTCCACCACCTCCGAGCGGTGCTACAGGCCCTCCAGCGGGCTGGCCTCACGATTAAGGCCAGCAAATGCCAAATTGGTCAGGGGTCCGTAACCTACCTCGGACACCAGGTGGGAAGCGGCCTGGTGGCCCCTCTGTCATGTGCTTATCTAGGTTCCTGATCGATACTGTGACCTTATGCCCCTATTCGGCTATAAATCCATTTATTCCCTATATTGGCATAACCGTTCAAGTACGATTTTCTGTAAAGTCATCTCTGGCCTCACACGAGCAGAGCCACAGAGCCACATTCCAGCATGACTCTCTGCTACTTCCTTTGCGACCAATTAGTGCAATGACAGAGCAGCAGTCACTATCTGATATTCCTAGATAACACTCCGAGTTCTTCAACAAGATAAAAACTTAGCAAACCTGGAAATCCCCGCTTGCTATGTTTTGATTAGTAATAGAACTCTAATGAGCAACTGATAGCTGCCACTTCCTAGTGACATCTTTAATTGACGTCTTATGTCCAGCAAACTTGCGTCAAACCCGGCACCTGTCAGGTATAAATATTACCAACGTTGCCTTAAGCAATGAGCGAACATGTTGCTGATGCCAGCTGCCTGCATGACCCCGTGTTGGTAACAACTAGCACTCTGTCGCTGCAGCCTGCTATCCTGTGGTGGTGAAGCTACTGATTACCATTATCGCCGCTACAGCGCGAACTGTGGTTCAGTACGCTTGAGGAGCCGTGCAGCCGTTCTCTGCGAAGACATCCAGCCCAGCTGCCCGCGGACGCTGTCACCCCTCCTTCCTCGACGCGCTGAGAGAAGCCGCTGCCTTTCTCGTGCAGAGAAATCCAGTCCCGGCGCTTCCGGTTTACCCTCGCGGGTGACTGGGATATCGAGAGAGACCCCTGAAGGAGATACCAATCCTCCATCATTCTATTCAGAGGTATGGTGTTGACTAAACCCTTAGACGAGAATTCTTGAAACAAACCTTGGCAAAACCAACTTAACTTAAGCTACTTACTTACTCCCCCTTCTCACGTGTTAGGCCTAGGTCAGGCACACTGGGGTAGGCTTAGTTAGAAGCACCAGTTGAGTATGTTAGCCTAATGTATATATGACTGTATAAATGTTTTATTACTTTTAAACCATTGTATGGCTAAGAAACCATATCAATGCTTTTACAGTTCTATTTCGCTATTCTTATCTTACTGTACGTACTTTTCATAATAACAGTTATTGCAATTGTGGCAATACATTTCTCTTGTATGAGAAGAAAGACTGTTCAATAAATGTTAACCTTTATTGATACACGCCCGTCTCTCTATTCTCTACATACTGTGAAAGTAAACTGCACTAGACTGACTGAGTGAAATCTATGTCTATTGTTTCACACGACCCTAGAGATCGACTCTTGATCTGAGGAGCAAAGTTGTCATGTTGCACGGTTGTTGGAAAGCTGAATCCCTTCTTGTCTGTGCCAAGGAAGCTGATCACTTCCTATGCAGAGAAGAAAGTTTCCAGTGACCTCTGAGCTAGTTGGTAACACAACCCAATTAAGTTTAGCATAGTCAGTGGAGGCCTGGAATATAGCCAGTTCCACGTCGATACTACTGTTTATGTTATTCCAATGCGCAGGGCCTAGTGGGAAACTAGGAACTACACTACATGGCGCCCTAACGTTTGGTAAGGCGATAAACTAACGCAAGACTTGTAGAGTAACTCAGTCGTGCATATTTCACACCCCTTTCTCCCTTAAATACTCCAATAGACGTCTGGAGTGGGTGAAAGGTTAAAATCCGCCCGACCTTAGTAGGAAGAGATTCCTATGTAAAGCTCTGGTTTATTCAACGTTGAAGGATACAGTGTTCCAAAATATTGTGCATCTAATCTTTGTCTCCTTGGAGACCTACTCTGCAAAAACCTGCATTTTTAAAATGACAGACAGTGAAGAAGAAAGGGAAACAGCTAGGCTGGCTTCCATGCTAATAGAGGAGGACTCGAGTCTCCTACAAACAGACCCGGATGCTATAATCATCCCGGTCCACTTAAGAAGATCTATAACTTTAAAACTTATAGAACACGGACTGACACCTCAAGGTGGTACAGTAATTTTCGTGATAGAGGCTCACGAGTATCGGCAGACAGAGGTATTCTATTCATGGATAAACTTTCCAGCGGTAAACGCTATAACACAAGAGTTTCACTATTACAAAATAGAGGAACCTCCGGATGAGTACGCCCCTTTCGAGGAGGTTGAAATTCCACTTAAATTTCAAGAGCACCTGCTCTGGTTTAATGGCGCCCTAAAACACAATGATCACATAACCAGGCTCGGTCCACTAGGTAGACCAGGAGCCACGTGGCCGGTTCTAGCCAGCTACACACCACATCCTGACATTGCAAAAATGTCTAGAGAAGAGCTGTTAGCACAGCTAAACACATTAATAAAAATACATAGGCAATTAGTCCAATATGTAATACGGACTGCAACAGTCCAGCCAGCTGTTAATACACCACAGCTGACCCCTCATCAGGGGAACACAAATAAAATTACACCACAGAACATACAGTCATGTCTTGGTAAAACACCCGTAAAACGGGAACAAATTCCTTTCTGGTTAGCCCAGAAAATCACTCAAATAGAGGCAGTATTTCCTGATACTACCCCTATTGAGAAACACAGAATCTTGACCATCTGCCTTCCTATGGGAATCGCACCACACGTGGAGGACTGCGACACTTGGGGTACAGTCTTTGCTTCCATTTACACAAAAACACACGGTGTTCCGTCTATGGCGGTAATACCAGACGTGCTAAAACAGATTCAAAATGAATTCGGTCCAGAACCCGCTTTAAATCTAGGTATGAAATTACTGAAAGATTTCAAGCAGGTCACGGCTATATTATTAGCCAATGTAAAGGGAGAAGCAGCATCTGTGGCGATTCGCCAGAAGTTGAGGGAAACAGATATAAAAGATCCTGTTGAGCTTGCAAAAATCATAGAAAAATGCTATGAAGAATTAGGTAGAGACAGCTTGGGTGGAAAACCAGTTAAGCCCCAACTGCTCGAAAATCCAGAAAAATTATTTATTAAAAATAATTTAAACACTCCTAAAAAGAGCTGGGATGGAAATAAACAATCCACTCCCAAGGAAAAAGTTTTCCAGTCCAGAGGAAGGTCTCCTCGACGGAGGGAAAGAACTCCGACTCGAGAACGCCAGTCTCCCCAACGGGAGCCCTCTGAGAAAAGATATAACCTTAGAAATAGGGATAATCTAAAAAAACCTGATAGATATCAAAGTATTGATACACGTCCCTCTCGATCTTTTCCACAGAATTCGGAAAGAAGAGGACGGTCAGACCCAGGAGAGCACACCAAGTCCAAAGACAAGGAACCTGCTCAAAATAAGAAATCTCAATTTCAGAAAAAGAAGGTAGCCAGTATTAGAGTAATCAACCATGCCGAGAATACTGAGGACACAGTTGAAAAACGGGGAGTGGGCATTGACAATGTTGGACAGTGCAGCAGAAATCAGTATAGCGCGCAAGATCTTGATGAGTCATCTGGAGACAGTGGACACGAATGAATACATTCAGGTTGAAACTGCCGACGCCAGGCTTAGCGAGCCCCATAAAATATACGAAATAACATTGCGTATGGAGGGTGATAAGACTAGGAAAATTAAGGGTCTGTTTTGGGATAAGCTCTCAAAAGGCTATGATATTCTGTTAGCTGAAAAAGATTGGCCCCCGGAGTTTGTCAGGGAGTGCCCTCGTGGCGAAGAGGTAATTATGCCTGCCTTCTCGAATCACATACCGATTCACAAAAAATACACATATGCAAGGAAATGGGCTGTAGCCCAGGCACCTGCATTGTATAAAAATCATGTAGGATGGGATGAGGATTCAACGCCTCACAAAATCCAATTAAAAAGTGAACCAACTGCCCAACGGCAGTATCCCATAAAGCAAGAAGCTAAAAAACAAGTCAGGGAGATCTTAGATCAACTTGAGTACCAGGGGGTGATTGAAACATGCACCTCTCAAATGAACAATCCTTTGTTTCCTGTCTCCAAGCCAGACAATTCATATCGTCTAGTTTTGGACTACAGACACCTTAATACATGTTGCAAAACTTTTGCAGTACAAAACTCGCATAGTGCAGCCCTAATGAATAACATAGTTAGGAAAAAATACAAAACGACATTAGACATTTCTAATGGTTTCTTTTGTCAAAACATTGCACCAGAAAGCAGATACTTGACCGCTTTCTCCGCATTTGGGTCACAGAAAAAATTCTGTCGACTCCCACAGGGGTTCAAGAACAGCCCAGGACTATTCTCAGCTAGGGTAACAGAGTTACTACAAATCTATGATGATGAAGCGTTATCTTACGTAGATGATATTTATCTCACAGACGACGACTTGGATACTCACTTGAAAAGAGTGAACACCATCATACTTGGGTTCGCAGCAGAGGGTTACAAATTCAACTTTAAAAAGTCCCGAATTGCCCATCTGACAGTACTGTTTTTAGGGTACGAATTATCAAGTGAAGGAAAAAGCCTAGCGGACAACTTCTTAGAGAAGTGCGCTGTACTCCAAGCTCCAAAAACGCTGAAGAATTTACAATCCATACTAGGTTTTCTGAATTTCGGAAGAACATACATTCTAAATTACGCAGAGAGGGTGAAACCTCTCTACGAACTAATAAAACCTGATTTAAAACAAATCAATTGGACTCAAAAACACACAGAAATTTTGAGATCACTGCAAACAGACATGTTAGCAAAAACAAAATTAGATACACGTGACAACACACGTGATCTTGTAATCCGAGTCATCCCAGGAAGATGCGGATTCACATACCTAACCTCTAATGAGGGAGAAAAGGTACCAATAGCTTACAAATCACATTTGTACACAAGGGCTGAAATAAAATTCAGTTCAACGGAGAAAATTCTAACTGCGGTTCAGACTGCTGTAGCGAAAGAAAGGCCCCTAGCACAAGGTAAACGAATAATAATCGTAACTCCTATACCGGCTTTAGAAGCGGTAACTAAAGCAAGCATTCCCAATGCTAAAGCTTTGCATCCGAGATGGATTCAGTGGGTTAATTCTCTTGCTGCAACAGACGTAGTTTACGAATTTGATCCTAACTTAAAAACACAGGAATTTTTACAATATGAATACGAATGTCCTCTGCCAATTGAAATCCTGCCTCTCGAAGAATACGGAAGTATTATATATACTGACGGATCAGCACAACCCGCAGTTGGGGGTAAGCAAGCTTACAGTGCTGCGTGCGCGATTGTTAAAGGTCGCTGGCACAAAGGAAAATTTAGACCATTGGTCACTAAAACACAATCTCTAGGAGATTGCTCGGCTCAACGAGCTGAATTAGTAGCATTTAAGATGGCGCTAGAAAATACTGATCGCGAATTCCCCACACTAATAGTGTGCGATTCTTTTTATTGCGTACAATCTTATAATGAATACTTGCAGAATTGGGTGGAAAATGGTTTCAAAGATGCAAAAGGTGGCACAATAAAGCATAAAATGCTTTGGGAACAGGTAGTTCTTTTACAAAAAGAACTACAAAAGACTCACGTGATACATACACTGAGTCATCAACGTGATGGCGTTCACGTTGCAGGGAATTCATTGGCTGATGAAGCCGCGAAGGCAGCTGTGCAAACGGCTTCCGTAGCTGCGATAACTCGGTCACAAACAAAAATAGACAGCGATGTTCTACAAGCTGTCAGTGCGTCAGTAAAAAATGATAAGAAAACACTCCCAAAAGGCTTTCCTGAAAAGTACTTGTACTTAACGGATACAAATAATGTTCCTTTTGCTCGAATCCCTGGAGTGGGGGATAGAGTAATTCCAAACAAGGAACACAGACTAGGACTAATAAAAGCGGCACACGAAGGGCTTGCTTCTGCACACGCTGGCATTTCCGCAACAGTATCACTATTAAAACATAGATATTGGTGGCCTCGCTTGAGAATACAAACTAAAAAGTATGTATTGGAATGCGAGATATGCCAAAGGATAAGAGTTTCAACAGTAAAACGACCAGCGCAGACACCCCTTCTCATCTCGGATAAACCATTTGCATGCGTTTACCTGGACCACTGTGGTCCCCTACAAAAGGGACGGTAACTATAGATATATCATGGTAGCAGTGGATTCCTGTACGAGGTTCATATGGATGTGGCCCCAGCGCTCGGCTGACGCTAGAACGGTTATAAAAGATTTGCGAGTCTTTATCGGCACATACGCAATTACCACGTTCCATTCTGACCAGGGTCCTGCTTTCAGCTCTCGAGCTTATAGGGAGGCCATGGCCAGCATGGGAATTGGGTTGCGGTATTCTTGTCCGTCGCACAAGTGTGGTAGAAAGAAAAAACCGGGACATAAAGCAATCTATAACAGCGAAGGTATTAGGTTCAGGCGCTGGGTGGGTCAAACATTTAATAAGTGTCCAGACTAGTCTTAACAACATGCCAAGAAATTCTCTAAAAGGTTTCAGCCCATACGAACTATTGTTCGGAATAAGAATGCGCGTTCAGGACCTCGATAGTCAGATGTCAGTGGTACAAGAAGAAACAAAGCAGTTTGAAGTAAAAGACCGTTTGGCTGTTTTACAGGAACTGAATGAAACAAGAAAATCATTAAGCAACATAAAGTTAAAGCAACAGCCAAGTACCACTGACGAGGCACCACCCGCAACAGCCCCAGCAAGGCCTGTCTGGATTCCAAAGATTGGGGATCTAGTCAGAGAAAAGATCGCGGTTAAGAAGGAATTTGGGCCTTCTTACAGAAAAGCAGTACCTGTCTTAGCAGTCACCGGAACAAGATCAGTTGTGCTACCGCCCCTTGCTGGTAAAAAGGAGAACAGAGTCGTGTCCATCGATCTGGTAAAACCACAAGCATGTGGCCTATAATCAACAGTAGGCCCAGTGGACTCCCAAGAAACAACAGAATACCCAAACTTGCAACAATCCAAGAGGTTCAAACTGAAAGACTAATCACATTCGATCAGCCTGCAGTGCACAATGAAGGACTATGCAATAATGCCATGGAACTCGTGCCTCTTGAAACACAGATTGAAAGAGTTCGTCAAGAAACAACACCAGTCTACAATAATGTGGCATCAGAAAGTGCTACCGAGAGACAGATTGAAAGAACAATCCCATCAATTGACAGAACTGCCTCTGGTTATTTCATCAACTTCGACAACTTCTCTGAAGATTTAAACGACCCCGAAGTGATGCCAGAAACAAAAAAGTCTTTTAAAGAAAAAGCAACGGAACTCTTTCATCAACTGAAGGAAATCTACCTTATTTCCCCTTGGCTAGAGTTCTGGTTTGGTCTAGGTGTATTTTTCCTCCTGCTTTGGCTCATCATGGTACTGTGTTTGGGAAAATTCATTGAAGGAAAATATATTACAATGGACACAGCAAGTCAGAACATCAACCTAGTCCTGAAACCACACAGATCATCCCACGTGAAGAAAAGAGAACTGTCAACAGTAAATGTCACAGCAATTCCAATACCTGGTGGGGTAGTATGGGAGAAAACAGACTATGAGATCTATGGTCCGGTCGAAATCCTGAAGTATCCTCATCAACTAAAGGTTTCCTTAAGTGACTTTGTGACACCAAGTACATTCTCTGATGATTGGGACTTTAACAGTATTAATGACATGATGTCTGATTTAGTAATGTCAGCTAGATTCACAGATCATGATTATTTACAAGGTTCATCTAGTTATGAGCAGTTATTCTGTTACACCCACTATGGGGATCATTACTTGCATAAATCTGCACAGCCTAGAAATGTTTTTATGTATAATCAATGGGAACATTGTTCTACACCACCTAAAAGCAGTTCTAAAGCATTTTTTGAGAAATTCAAATATTTTTCAGGGTTTAACACCAGTGATGCAGAAACATTTTATTATAAACTGTTAGATAAAACAGGAATGAAAACAATGCTGACAAATTCTAAATTGATATATTCAGAAGCATTTTATGACAAAATGATGACATTTGGTTTTGATTATTGGAAAAATAATATTGAAACGAAATCAATTTGGGGTACAAAAGATTGGCAGGTGCAAGGCATAGAAGCACTATTTAGAACCTGCATGATACCAGAACAAATGTTATTTTTAAATGACACTGTACACCAAACATCTTGTCTTGGCCTAGCCAAAAACAAAGAAATGAAAACACCGTCTATACCAAAGCCAATAGCTGAGAATGCAACTGCAGATAATGAATTAGACGTGTCACACATTTTACATTTCAACAGAACACATCCTGATTGGAAAAAGTGGTTAATCTGGCCTACAGACACAAATAGCTGTCAAGATAGGTTCCTGAACAAAACACAGGGTTTAAAAATGACCAGATTAGACTCAAGATATTCCCAGAGACAACATCCAGGAATAATAACAACATACAGTGTAGGCAAACTCTGCCTAGAATGGCTAACTACATCCACACTGGCTGAAATTAAGCAACACTTGTCTTTATTAAAAGATGGTGCTGATTTGCGCGATTTCATTCTTGGACCACGCAAACAGCGTCAAAAGCGTTTCATAGCGACCAGCATCTATGCTGCTTACAACGAGGCTTGGAAAGTAAAGCAAATTGAAACTGCTGAAAAGATACGAGAAATTGATCGTATTAATTTGGAAAAATCACTTTCTGTGGTAGACAATGGGTTAATGACTCTGTCTTCCAGAATATATTCTTTGGACAATATTGTATCCTCTGCCTTTGATGTGATAGACAGAGATTTGCTAATGTTACAACATGGCCAATCTCAATTACGCTCTATTATAGAATTAGGCTGGACGCTGCAAAATCTTCGTTCAGGCTATGTGCCTTGGCGTTTGATAAACACAACGTCATTATTTTCCATTTTTAACCTTACTGATAAACAGATCAGTTTGGCACAGAAAGGAGCAGACTATACAATTTTGAGCATCGAGAAACTCGAGAGATTACCATTGACAATGTCAGAGAGCCCTGTCATTGAATGGATAATACACGGAATTATCACAATTCCGATAACAACTTTCCGCTTTAAAAAGTGCCTTGAATACATACCTGCTGGCCAATATGAACAATTGGGTAAGGGATATGTTAAATCCGAATGGAAATTACCATACACTCATTCTTGCTATAGTGACAGCGACAAAAATGTATTTCTTAGTGGTGAAAATTGTAAACACTCACTAAGCGGTATACTTTTGTGTCAGGGTATTAATTTACACGGAGCATGTGATGGCAATTCAAAAAACCTTTCATGCCACCAGCTAGTCACACCTGCAACTCAGATAGAGCCCTTCTTTATGCAACTCGCAAACGGGAGTTACATTCTAAGAACGGATCACAGGTGCTGTGGCCTCGCGCCCGGACTAAGTTATCTAGTAGAAGTAACGTCCATGGTCAAATGTTGTATGCAAGCATTGTTCCCGAGCGGGCCTCCAGACACAGTGACTCCCCTCTGGCCTCGTCTGAATCTCTATTCTATACGAATTGATACATTAAGCAAAATGAAATCTGTGCTTTTACAGACAACAGTGCCTATAACGTCATCTAAAGAGACGTATGATCTTCTAGTCGCAAGGACGGCTACTGAGGTCCATGACCTTTTATCAACAAATTGCCCCGTGCATTTCGTACAAATACTAGACCAACTCCTTAACATGTCTAGTGCTACAAGCATCCCAGGCATATTTAAGACAGTCTTTACGGGACTGCTAACACCCTTCCAGGCAATTTTGGGAATCTTTCCTAATTTTGTGCACTCCATCTTTGGTGGTATTCCGCTATTTTTTGGACTCATCGCAGGGATTCTATTTTTGACCATCCTGCTACGTTATGGCAAACCTCGGCTCAGACATAGCTCCCATGGGAATGGAAGAAACAATCCTAGCAATGCGCTACAGGGACAGGATAACTAACGTCCTCGGATTGGCCAGGCTGAGAGATCTAAACATGACCTGGTTCCTTTCATTCAGACCAATATGGCAAAATTGCATTTTACCTGTGCTACGGTGTATGCTTTGCGGCGAGGAATGCGTGTTGGACATCTGTCTTTCACTTCCATCAGCTGTACCAATGGACGTCGATACTTTGCTAAGTCCAATAACGGCTCACGCATTGTGTTGTCCCCAGCGGCTACCAATCCTGATGACGGCATTCGTGGAGACTCCTGTACTACAGCCAAGTGGTAACAGTGGAGCGAGTGACAAAAGCAACATCATCCAGGTACAACGTTCTGTGAGCATTGCTGATCCTGCCTTCGATGACAGCAATCATTCTCACACCTGCCAAGTTACAGCGCTATCTAATTTGGTTGAACTATCACCTGATTTTGTAGACCAATTCTTTGCGAGCCTGTCTGATACGATGTTCTCACCCACCGAGAAACAATAACTTTTGAGAAGCTTTCCGACACACAGCGTTCCCATGAACTCTGAATTCGGCCTTCAGTTTTGATCAACATAAAACTGCCAGGAGCTTTGGTAAACTGATTTTTCTTTGAATTGGACAATTTTTTTAAAAATATTGACCCTTTCTTTTTGGCACGAACAATTCTTTGCTTAACGTAAAAACTATTCTTAGAGAACAGAAGCTTCACACTTCTATTTCTAAACACATCTAGAGACATAACAACATAACACCAGCCTCTAGCACACATTATTACAATGCATTTTTATGTGATGATTTATCTCGCATTTCTTCTGTCAGAGATACTTCATGTGTAATTCTTTATGCATAATCGTTCATTGATTTCATATGCAATAATTTTTTGAATGATTACTATGCTTTTAAACTACGTACAGTACCTAAATTCCATGTATTACAAGTACGCCTATTTCGAATGCATTTATGTATTTTGGGGTGGGCTATGTTACACAATGTTACACATACATCTAATTGCTTAGTTTTAGTAATTTTGATGGACATGAATTCGTGGAGTGGGTGTCATGTGCTTATCTAGGTTCCTAATCGATACTGTGACCTTATGCCCCTATTCGGCTATAAATCCATTTATTCCCTATATTGGCATAACCGTTCAAGTACGATTTTCTGTAAAGTCATCTCTGGCCTCACACGAGCAGAGCCACAGAGCCACATTCCAGCATGACTCTCTGCTACTTCCTTTGCGACCAATTAGTGCAATGACAGAGCAGCAGTCACTATCTGATATTCCTAGATAACACTCCGAGTTCTTCAACAAGATAAAAACTTAGCAAACCTGGAAATCCCCGCTTGCTATGTTTTGATTAGTAATAGAACTCTAATGAGCAACTGATAGCTGCCACTTCCTAGTGACATCTTTAATTGACGTCTTATGTCCAGCAAACTTGCGTCAAACCCGGCACCTGTCAGGTATAAATATTACCAACGTTGCCTTAAGCAATGAGCGAACATGTTGCTGATGCCAGCTGCCTGCATGACCCCGTGTTGGTAACAACTAGCACTCTGTCGCTGCAGCCTGCTATCCTGTGGTGGTGAAGCTACTGATTACCATTATCGCCGCTACAGCGCGAACTGTGGTTCAGTACGCTTGAGGAGCCGTGCAGCCGTTCTCTGCGAAGACATCCAGCCCAGCTGCCCGCGGACGCTGTCACCCCTCCTTCCTCGACGCGCTGAGAGAAGCCGCTGCCTTTCTCGTGCAGAGAAATCCAGTCCCGGCGCTTCCGGTTTACCCTCGCGGGTGACTGGGATATCGAGAGAGACCCCTGAAGGAGATACCAATCCTCCATCATTCTATTCAGAGGTATGGTGTTGACTAAACCCTTAGACGAGAATTCTTGAAACAAACCTTGGCAAAACCAACTTAACTTAAGCTACTTACTTACTCCCCCTTCTCACGTGTTAGGCCTAGGTCAGGCACACTGGGGTAGGCTTAGTTAGAAGCACCAGTTGAGTATGTTAGCCTAATGTATATATGACTGTATAAATGTTTTATTACTTTTAAACCATTGTATGGCTAAGAAACCATATCAATGCTTTTACAGTTCTATTTCGCTATTCTTATCTTACTGTACGTACTTTTCATAATAACAGTTATTGCAATTGTGGCAATACATTTCTCTTGTATGAGAAGAAAGACTGTTCAATAAATGTTAACCTTTATTGATACACGCCCGTCTCTCTATTCTCTACATACTGTGAAAGTAAACTGCACTAGACTGACTGAGTGAAATCTATGTCTATTGTTTCACACGACCCTAGAGATCGACTCTTGATCTGAGGAGCAAAGTTGTCATGTTGCACGGTTGTTGGAAAGCTGAATCCCTTCTTGTCTGTGCCAAGGAAGCTGATCACTTCCTATGCAGAGAAGAAAGTTTCCAGTGACCTCTGAGCTAGTTGGTAACACAACCCAATTAAGTTTAGCATAGTCAGTGGAGGCCTGGAATATAGCCAGTTCCACGTCGATACTACTGTTTATGTTATTCCAATGCGCAGGGCCTAGTGGGAAACTAGGAACTACACTACACCTCTGCAGCTCAAGATTGCCGCCATCCAGTCCTGGCAGCCCCCCATCACCCAGACCGAGGTACGCGCCTTCCTGGGCCTCACGGGCTATTACCGAAGGTTCGTGAAAGACTATGGTACCATAGTGGGGCCCCTCACAGAACTCACGTCCAAAAATCAACCCAAGAAAGTCAACTGGACCCCGGATTGTCAAACAGCCTTCGAACAATTGAAGGCCGCCATGTGCTCCGCCCCTGTGCTCCAGGCCCCCGACTACAGCCGGGAGTTCGTCGTCCAGACGGATGCCTCCGACCATGGCATTGGGGCAGTCCTGTCTCAAGTGAACACCGAAGGCCTTGATCAGCCAGTGGCCTTCATCAGCAGGCGACTCCTACCCCGAGAACAACGCTGGAGCACCATAGAGAGGGAGGCCTTCGCTGTGGTATGGGCCCTCAAAAAGCTCCGGCCCTACCTCTTTGGCACCCACTTCCGGGTGCAGACCGACCATCGACCCCTGCAGTGGCTGATGCAGATGCGGGGGGAAAACCCGAAACTACTACGTTGGTCCATCTCCCTACAAGGGATGGACTTCACTGTTGAGCACCGGCCTGGGCCAGATCACGCCAACGCGGATGGCCTGTCCCGGTTTTTCCGCCTCGATGAGGAGAGTCCCCAAGAGGATGGGTGACTCTCCCCGCCTTCAGCTGGGGGGGACGCATGTTGGACAGGCCACATGAAGGGCCGCTCCCCCCTCGGCCCGACCAGGCCCGAGCCCGGACACACAAGGGCCACACACCCCCACTGCTCGTCTTCCGTCCCCTCCGGGACCCCGGCCCCTGAACATATCGACCTCGTGGGCCCGACCCACTGCTGGCCCGCGCACCCAGCCTGGGCGCCATCTTGGACACTCCACCACGAGGCCGCCTGGCCCCCGGCCGACCTCAACCCTGGGCCTAGCCAGGCCTCAGACATCCCGGCACCACCATCCACCCAGGAGGTGAGCGGGCTACTTGGCAAGTCAATAGGAGAAAGAGGCGTCGATGGCTCTCCCCCGCCAAGTGCCGCTCGCCCATCGCCTCCCCGGGCGCTGGCTCCACCCCCCTGCTGGGTGTCTGGACTCCCTCATCCCGGACCTCCCGACCTCCAAGTGCGAGGGTCCGGACATCAAAGGGCACCAGCCCTATAACTGGGGCAGCTCCAGAGCAGGAAGGCAGTTGTATCCTGGAGTCGAGAGACGCAGAGAAGAACTCATCCTTGACGGACTACTGGCGCTGCCGTAGCTCTGCCTTGCGCATCATCGTCCTGCCTGCTGGTGCTGCCGCAACCTTCGTAACCTTCGTAAACCTTCATCGTCGTCGGGACCTGCTGGCGTGGCCGCGGACCGTTTGTAACCACCACCTCCATCGGGACCTGCTGGCTCCGCCGCGGACCGTCGCTTCCTTCGTCCATCTCGGGACCTGCTGGCTCCGCCGCGGCCCGATCATCTAGAACGCCGAGCTCGAGGATTGAGAGCTATTCCTATCTTTTGGTAACAAGACTGTCCCGCTACCCTTTTCCCAAAACAGAGACTAGAATCGAGGGGACCCCTGAGTCCAGACCTCCTTGTACCATCCATCGTACTTAAAGATTTGCCTATAAAGTATCGTTGAACTTTACCCTTGTGTGGTGTCCGTCTGTGGGGGGGAAGTTACTTGTCTGTACGATCGTCGGAGACGGCTCTCCCCGGAGACCTCTCCCCTTATCCTCGGCCGACCCTCCCGGTCCGTCTAACAGTCGCCATTTGAATTTGGCTGGGGATACTCAGAAGGCCATAGGGACTCCCTAAAAGCTGGAGGGAAAGATCCATACAGGAGGACCTCCAATTTGCCCTTGTTGCACTACAACTGCGCCCATGTAAGCCATTTGAAAATGGCAGAGAGACAGTTTTGAGCTGCAGCCGGGGACAGATCATTTTCACTCCAAGTGAAGAGGAGCTGGGTATCATCCGCATAGGATATGATCTTAGCTCCCAGCTCCTCTGCAAGATAGGTATGGGGCATGATGACATCTGTCAGGCAGCTATTTGGGCCTCGCTGCACACAATTACCAAGCATTACTACCTGGACAGCCACGTCCGGAGAGACGGGTTCTGTGGCCGTTCTGTTCTCCAGGACTTTCAGGTGTGATCTTGGTACGCAGACCCACCACCGGGGTTGGTATTGCTGGGGTATCTATTCTAAGGTAAGGAATATATCACTATGTGTTTCTTTCAGATGCACAGGTTACTTACCTTTGATAAGGATTTATCTGTAAGAAACATTAGTAGTGATAGATTCCTTACCGCCCCACCCATCCTAACCGTTCTGCGAACTGATTTCTATGATTAAGGTCATTCCTTTCAGGGCCCTAGTTTCATGGCACCAGTGGTAAGTTTCTTTCATGGCTCTGAGTTCCTGGCACGGAAAGTCATATACAGAACTGACGTCAGCACGCGTGGGCCCCTCTAAGTAGCTCCAGCGACGTCATCTCGGCGACGATGCCAACGATGCACGCGGAGCCGCACGACGACGCCTACCGACACGCAGGGGTACTGCTGAGGAAAACTTTCCGGATCCAGTCTGACGCCTGGGGGTAATTCTAAGGTAAGGAATCTATCACTACTAATGTTTCTTACAGATATATCGTTACCAAAGGTATGTAACTTGTGCATTACACACAGTAATTTGACCGAAATTGTTTTTTACCTCACAGCTTTGATGGAGATTCTATTTTGGGTGCCAGGCCTTAGGCTTCTGAATGTGGATTTATAGCGTTGAGTAGCAGGGATTTAACAAACCCCTCCCATGAATATAATTATTGACATGACAACTCAAGGATAGGAAATACTTCTGGCAGATTACCTGTAAGATTTCAAATAATGGTACAGTCATATAGAAAATATTTGTGATGTTTTATAAGGAATTGAATATCATTAAATGAATGAGATTGTCCAGTTGGATAATTTGGGTATTTTCACTTGCACATGTTGGGTAATTTCATCTGATTATTTGTGCATTTTTGTGTGCATATGCTGGGAATACATGTGCACAGACTTTAGTCAGGCCATTGTGCGTTATATGGACATTTGTAAGTGTCTATTTTGAGAATGTTCATGGGACAATGCTGGGCAACCACAGATTCCTCACCTTTAGGCTATTCACAGGTGCCAGACTAGATCCAGAATATTTTTTCAGTTTATCCCCTGTGTGCCAATTTGTGGCTTTGTACATTTCCGCTCCACCCCAAAAGTGACTTGAGCCACATATAGGCGCTGCCCAAGCTGGTATCAGTTGCTTTCTTTTCACTCCTCATACATGAATCCAGGGTTAGCACCTACTTTTCTTCTTGTCAGCTGCCCTAATGCACCTAAAGATGATATGGGGCCCCAAATCCAGGCTGTACACTACAGAGCACCAAAGGAAGTCATGAAAAGGCCACTACCACTCTAAGTCAAGGACATGGACCCATTTCTGCTCTGGAGGCAGGTCACATAACAGGTGTTTGTCGCAGTCAAAGTCTTCAAGTAAGTCAAACTCTAAAAAAGAATCACAAGAAGTTCAGCAGGCCTTGTTTCAGCCTCGCCATTCTCAGTCTGAGAATTTGAGAGGACATCAAAGTGTCCCATGGTATTGCTCCTGGTCTTCTATTGAAGAACCCTTTCCACAGTTGATTATGAGGGTAGCGTGAATTTCCAGATCCATTGGTGAAGCCACAACAGATTCAGGTCTTTAAGGAGAGCAGGCTTTGCATCTTCGGCACCCCACTGGCTTCCTCTGGTGTGCGTTCGGATCTCTTTGAACTGTGGAGGCCTCCAGTCAAGTTACCGCTGGCAAGGTTGTATGTACCTCCTACCCCCACTACTGTTCTAGCTTAGACTTTGGAGACCCCTCCATGCTGGTTCCCGCAGCTTCAATGCTGGCATTGCCAGCCCCAATGCTGGAGGAGGACATGAAGCCAGTAGTCCTTTTCGACACTGAACTGAATCCATCTCCACCTCACCCAAATCTATGCTCAAGTTCAGTCCATATGTGTGAGCCTCCTTACATTCTGACTTTGATAAAATTGAGTCATTCCCTAGAATCTGCCTTCCAGTGATCCAATAACTATTCACATCAAAGAGCCAACCAGCTTTTGATGATGGTGGAGATGAATTATCCACATAATATGAGGGTGCCAATTTTTACATTGATTAGCAAGGGGCCCGAGGGCTGGACATTTTCCCTGAACTGGGATTAGTTTCTCCCCTGGCCCTGTCATAGAGAAACAGCTTCATGTGCCATGTTCATTAGATGGACGGACTATGTTATAGAGCTAGAGTTGCCTTTCATTGCAGTAAACACCAACATGGTCACAAAAGTCTTACAACCTGGACAATTCTCATCTGAACCCCTACTGCCATTCAAGGAGGTCCTGACTGACACTGTTATAGGCACTTGGACCAAATCCTGCTCTTGTCCACCCGTAAACAGACAGGCGACAAGTCGCAACAGACCCACTCTGGGTGACCCTGCCTTCCTGATGGAACACCCTACTCCCGATACTACCCTCCACTAGCAGGATTAACCCTATTATTTTCCCACTACCCCAAGACACAGAGTCAAAAAGAATTGAGGCTTTTTGGAAGAGGAGGTTTTCTTTATCTAGCCTCTCCCTAAGGTCAGTCAGTGCCAGCTGTTTGCTGGGAAGGTAGTCCCATGTATTATGGCACTCAGTTGTCAAGATTTTACAAGCAGTCTCAGAGTAATTTTGTGCTAATTTGGCAAAGTCTAATCATAACGTCCTGGATGTAGCAAAATATGTTATCAAAGTGCATTATTGAGTCAGGCCTGGACATGCCAGACTGCTTAGGCAAAGGAGTTGGTACTGGTGTGATGCGCCAGCGCCACGTGTGGATGAGATCCTTTTTAATTCTCAAATGACTTTGAGGCGTCACTCATTAGTATACTTTTTGAAAGCTCTTGCCTCTGTGGTGAGTAGGTGGACTCCTTCCTTGAGCATTTTAAAAAGAGTAGAGCTACTGCGTTCAGATTAGGCCATTCCTCACCAACAATGCAATAGCTAATATAGTCTTGCCCCTTTTGAGGCATCGCTACAAGATTTGCCTTCAGATAGTATCAAGGCCCACCACCCCAACAACAAGCCTCCCAGTCATTTCGGGGTCAGGGTATGAGGTCTGCAAACAGTGTTGAGACCAGCAAGGGCAGTAAACTTCCTAGTCCCCAGACCCTCAAGCAGCAGCCTCCAAAAGGGCTTAGCCCCAATATTTCTTATTGCCCGCAACATATTCCACCTACATGGTAGTTGCAGGTTTCCGAGGATAATTTGTCCATTTTACAGCAAGAAGTTCTGGCTCTTTTGGAGCAAGCGTGGCATAGAGAGGTTACCGGGCTCAGAGAATGGAACTGGGTCGAACTAGAGTCAAAAGCATTTTTTTTCCAACAAAACCTTTATTGACTGGTTGCATAATTGACACAGCAAGGGTGCCTACATCCCCACGGGCCGGCAGTCCATCTCAGTCGAGTCCACAACATAGAGGGTATGGGAAGAAGCACAGCAAGCCTCCTACAACCCATTGGGCTGGCCGCGCAAGGAGAGCATATATGTTATTCAGTCGTCCATAAAGGTCTTTAACAAACATAAAGATCCCAACAACTAAAAAAGCCACCAATCTCTTGCCATTGATCGTCATCCGAGTTGACTCCCCCTATCCCGGTCCCCTGTCATGTATCAGCATCTCACCTCCTCGCTTCTCCCCAAGCCACAAAGTGTCCAGCGCCAGAGAAGCCACCTCTTTCAGCCATTCAGGATTCCACCGCTTCTGATTGTCCCGCCTCAGCCCGTCCGCCTTCCTCCTGCGAGAGCTGGTCTGGTTGTGTGTCATCAGTGTCAGTGTGTTTCAGGAGGTAAGTTTGCAAAGGGCCACAAATGTCTCTTGGGCGAGATGTAGGTGGCATGAGTTCTGAGTAAATATGTAACTGATCCTAAAAGTGTGCGAGATCGTTCAACCACTCTTTTAAATTTGGGATCCCTTCCTCTCCCCCAACAGCATGCGATCCTCCTTTTTGCTAACAAAAGGGCCATTGATGCGTATTTTCGGATCTTAACAGGCAATTGTTCAGTGTAACCCAAGAGCACCACAAGGGGGGCAACCGGCACGTGTGTCCATGCCATCTCGTCCAATGTGCTAAGGACCTCCCTCCAGTATGTTCGGATCAGGGGGCAGTCCCAGGCCAGGTGTCCAAACCCTGCTTCCTCCGCCCCACATCGGTCACATCGGTCATTATCACGCAGCTTAAGGCGGTGCAGTCGGACAGGTGTATAATAAAGCTGATGCAAGTATTTAAAATGTATGAGTCGTAATCTGCTATTAGCCGAGATTTCCCCGGACTGCCGACAGCAGAATGCCCACTGTTCTTCCGTGAGGGTGTGTCCCATATCCCCCTCCCATCTGATCCTGGCCGGGGCGGGGTTCCTCTCCCATTCCTTCTGTGTGGTGGAGTATAGTCATGAGACTACATGTTCTGGGGTCTCCTGCTGTGACAGTACATGCAGAGTGGCCGTGATGGGCGGTTCGAGTGGGAAGCAAGGCGTAAGGGCCCGAACGTCCTGCCTGAGTAGCACATAGTAAAAGCTTTCCAAAGGGGTGGGGGAGACGACACCAAAGAATTCATCACTGGTGCAAAAAGACCATTGTGTGTACAGTTGACCCCAAGTGAGCCAAGAGAACTTCTGTAACATCTTACAGCACCCTCCCTCTCGTGTAACAGGAATATCATGTCGTCCCCGTAGAGGCGCCAACGGTGAGTATAACAGGGGGCACTGTAGCTGCTGCGCCAGGTCCTGCCAAGCGCGAGCAGTGCATTGGACGGTGGTGGAGGCCAGGTGTCTAGGCACCGTGGGGGCGCTCAAATATGCCGAATAAGGAGTGGGTGTCATGTGCCCATCCTCTACAGCCAGATGAGGCATATACAGGAGGGGATGTATCCAGTAGGCTGCAAAGTGAGCTTGGGCGCAATTAAAATTCAGTTCAATGTCCGGGATTTCTAGACCTCCGGCATCAAAGGGGCGCGTAAGGATCTCCCAGGCTAATCTGGACTGTTTCCCGCCCCATGTTAATCTGATCAACTGTGATTTGATACTGTTGAAGAAATGGCAGCTCGGGCGTAAGAAATATTTGTAAACAGGTAAAGAAGCTTAGGTAAGATCACCATTTTAATTAATGATACTCTGGCGGCCATGGATAGGGGCATTGCGATCCATCTGGATATTTTATCAGTCAATTGATCCAGTACCCGGCCATAATTGTCTCTCATCAATTCCTCTCGGCAGCGGGAAATGCAGATACCCAAATATGTAAATGAATCTACACACCAAGCCAGCTGGTAGTCAGACTCGAAACGCGGGGAGAAGTCCGTTAGGGGGAAGATCTGGGATTTCCCCCAGTTCACCTTTATTCCAGACAGTCTACCGAACAATATTAGTACAAGCAGGATTGGCTTATGGCTAATATCGGGGTCCCTCAAATATAGCGTCAGGTCGTCCGCATATAGTGATATTAGGATTTGCCTCTCCGGGTAGACCAAGGCATGTTCCCAGTAGTGTTGTCTGATTTTGGCCGCTAACGGTTCAATGGCAATAGCAAAAAGCAGGGGTGATAAAGGGTACTCCTGCCGGGTGCCTCTGGTGATCGCTAAAGAGGCCGACTGTACCTCATTAATGATGACCCGTGCCTGCACCCCGAGTACAATAGATTAATCCAGGCCAGAAGGGGGGGGGGAACCCTATGCGTTGTAGTACGTAGGCCAGATAGTCCCATTCCAGGAAGTCAAACGCCTTTGTTGCGTCAAGGAATATCATTGAGGCGTTTGTCTCCGGGTCCACATCTTGTAGGAGCGCAAATAGTGTACGCAAGTTGTGGGATGTGCCTCTAGTGGGCACAAGTTATGAAAATTATGTGAGATGAGGGAATGCACACCCTGTTTTTAAACCACATTTTCTTTTAACTTCACATTAATCCATCCTTCGGCGTGATTGCGTGCAGATTGGCTGAAAGGCATGCCCTACTGCCACTAGTTACAACAACTGAGAAAGGTGAGGGACTATGTAGCCCCAAAACCAAATGCACAGCTTCGTGCCGCTAGTTTAGCGTGCACCTCTAATTTGAACAACTAATAACTTTTATCCGCAGTATTCCAAATTTTAACCATATTTAAACTCTTGTAAGTCCCACTTTTTTTATCTCCGTTTCTTCCAGAGGTCCAACACTCGGGGTATGATGCCAATTTACAGGTTTCTTATATTCAAACTGTGCCCATCCAGGCCTTTTAGTAAGAATACGATTGAAGCAAAAAGTCCATCGCAAGCAGTCTTTAATGTTTCATGTTAAAATACCCAATGCATTTCGGGCTGCCATGTGCCCTTCGTCGGGGGTTACTACAATTAAATCATAACATGAGTGAATTAGTAACAGTTCTTTAACTCCATACACAACGCTGCAACATAATTTCACAATTACATTCTCTTCGTTTTTAAAAAAAAGACATTAACACAAACTGCATTATCTCACTGGGTCTCCCTCTCAGTTGGTAAAATATCCCGTTCCTTTCTTTCATGCTAAGAATGTAAACCAAATTCCCCAACACGCTGTTAGTTTAATAAATTGTTCACAATGCTACTCCCTCCCCTCGAGTTTTTGACCTTCTGTGCTCGTGCCACTACTGGTGTTTCTGTCAGGAAATCCATTTATCATCAAGTCCGTTTACTTCATAAACATGTGCGCAGCTACGTTTATTTCTGGCAGTGTCCCATTTCCAGCTCGAAATCCCTCTTATGCATATTCTAAAGATGCCTGCCATCTAAATCACACACCATTCCACATACCTGCTTGACTGATAAAATAACGTCTCCTTCCCTCGTCATGATTGCTCAAAGCTGTTGGAAAGTGTACCACCCGTTCATTTGAATCAATACACCCCAGCACTCTCCCTTCCCATTGGCCCAGAACATAAAACTTCCTGTTCCTCCCTACTTAGGACGCTAAAAAACTACATTACCCAGAATGCATATCTGCAGTATGAAATACGACTCATCAAGTTTGTTAAAAAATAAATGTCACAGTTTTGATGTATCCTTGAGTTAAGTTGCTGTCAGTACATGTAATTCCTTCGAACCCCATGCGATGAACTTTGATGTTTCTCCGAATGTTTTAGAATCTCCAAGCGCTCTTCTTTTCTTTTCATGAATATGTTCATTCTTCTAATGGGTGCAATCCCTGGGTAGGGCTGTAGTTATGAAAATTATGTGAGATGAGGGAATGCACACCCTGGGCCAATGGGAAGGGAGAGTGCTGGGGTGTATTGATTCAAATGAACGGGTGGTACACTTTCCAACAGCTTTGAGCAATCATGACGAGGGAAGGAGACGTTATTTTATCAGTCAAGCAGGTATGTGGAATGGTGTGTGATTTAGATGGCAGGCATCTTTAGAATATGCATAAGAGGGATTTCGAGCTGGAAATGGGACACTGCCAGAAATAAACGTAGCTGCGCACATGTTTATGAAGTAAACGGACTTGATGATAAATGGATTTCCTGACAGAAACACCAGTAGTGGCACGAGCACAGAAGGTCAAAAACTCGAGGGGAGGGAGTAGCATTGTGAACAATTTATTAAACTAACAGCGTGTTGGGGAATTTGGTTTACATTCTTAGCATGAAAGAAAGGAACGGGATATTTTACCAACTGAGAGGGAGACCCAGTGAGATAATGCAGTTTGTGTTAATGTCTTTTTTTTAAAAACGAAGAGAATGTAATTGTGAAATTATGTTGCAGCGTTGTGTATGGAGTTAAAGAACTGTTACTAATTCACTCATGTTATGATTTAATTGTAGTAACCCCCGACGAAGGGCACATGGCAGCCCGAAATGCATTGGGTATTTTAACATGAAACATTAAAGACTGCTTGCGATGGACTTTTTGCTTCAATCGTATTCTTACTAAAAGGCCTGGATGGGCACAGTTTGAATATAAGAAACCTGTAAATTGGCATCATACCCCGAGTGTTGGACCTCTGGAAGAAACGGAGATAAAAAAAGTGGGACTTACAAGAGTTTAAATATGGTTAAAATTTGGAATACTGCGGATAAAAGTTATTAGTTGTTCAAATTAGAGGTGCACGCTAAACTAGCGGCACGAAGCTGTGCATTTGGTTTTGGGGCTACATAGTCCCTCACCTTTCTCTAGTGGGCACAAAGCATGACTGGTCCGGGAGGACCAATGCGGTCATCAGAGGGCTGATATGGTTTGCGACTAATTTAGCTAGGAACTTCGCACCCACGTTTATTAGGGAGAGGGGCCTGATGAGTCACAGTACTTGGCATCTTTACCTGGCTTGGGTATTGAGATAATGTGCACCTCCCACATAGAAGGGGGAAGGATTCCGGACTCCCTCACCTCCTCAAACACGTGTCTCAAGATCGGGATGAGTAGGTGATGAAAGGTCTTACAGAATTCCACCGGGAGGCCATCCGGCTCCGGCGCCTTTCCAGATGATAGCTGCATAATAGCAGTAACTATCTCTTCGTCCTCATGATGGCGTAAAAGAAATTTCCTTTGGCCATCTCCCAGCCATGCTATCGCTGTGTCCTCAAAGAAGGCATAAAACTCATCAGAGTGATCTCTTTGAGCCTTATATAGATGTTTGTAGAAACTACGGAAGGCTGCCACTATATCCGCTGTATCCCTATGGGTCTGGCCATCCTCATCTTTCACCTCTAGGATCATATCCAAGAATCGCGGAGGTTGTAGTAGGGATGCTAACACCTTACCCGGTCTGTCTCCCTCTCCGTACTGTCTTGCCCTATAATACTTTACCCTGAACCTACACTCGCGCTCAGCAGTGTCTTGGTACTCATCCAATGTACTCTTAAATTGCGCCTGCAACTCGAGCGTTGGGGTCGTCTGTAAGCAAGTTTCGATATGTTTAAGGTCGTCTTCCAGTCTACCCTATATGGCCCTGATATCTTTCAGGATTCCTCCGCTCTTAGCAATGCATAGGCCACGGATGGTGTCTTTGAATGCCTCCCATATCGTAGCATAGTGCATCACCGAGTTTTCGTTTCGTGGGAAGAAGTCTACAATCTCCTGTTCAAGCTCTTGTTTCAAGACTGGATCAAGCAGAGAGAGTGGATTAAGTCGCCGGGATAAATATGAAGAGCTTTCACGCTGGCGGGTAAGAACGATGAGCTCCGGGGAGTGGTCAGAGTAAGTGCGAGGGAGATGAAGAGCACATGACAGCCACAGTATTAGCCCTTTAGTGGTCAGCCACATATCTATTCTCGACCAGGAGGCCCAGGCCGTGGAGAAGCAGGTCCCCTCCCTTTGCAGCAAATGTTTGTGTCACCAAGCATCAACCAACTCATGGTCATCAAGAATCAGTTTTATAGTGGATTGGGATGTGGACCAGTGGTGTGGTTGCGGGTGTGAGCGGTCGAAGGCAGGCTCAAAGGTAACGTTCAGGTCCCCTCCCCATAGAAGGTGTGTGGAGCCTATGTCCAGGATTTTACCCCATAGCAATCTAAAAAACTCTGGGTCACTGGAGTTGGGTCCATAACAGGAGACGAGTGTGAAGGTCTGTGTAGCCAATCTGCCCCAGGTAATGAAATATCGGCCCTGCTTATCTGCCAGAGACCCTATCAGAGTTTATGGGAGATTTTTTCTCACAAGAATGCAGGACCCTCGGGCATAAGATGAGTAGGAAGAGAAGCAGGTATAGCCTGCCCATCGAGATGCAAATGAGGGGGTGGCGGTGGGACTAAAATATGTTTCTTGCAGCATCGCACAGTGTATATTGTGGTGGTCCAGATAAGCTAGGATGTGCCAGCGCTTCCGCGGGTCTCCCAATCCCCGTACATTCCATGTGAGGAATCAGTAAGTTGGATGAGTCGGGGGATCAGTCACAGCAGCAGGCATTGCAGTCCATATACATCAACAGGCTCTGTGGGGTGATAGTCGCAGTGTGGTGGCATAACCAGGATCTACTCACCAGTGTCGTGTGGCAAGACATTAAAATACAAAATGCTGTAACATTAGTGAATGTCCCCCCTTCCACATCAGCAGCCCAATCCTGCTGTGGCCCTCCCCCCCCCCCTCCGTCTCGAGAGACTCCAAACCAACTTTCCAAACAACAAGACTGAGGGAAAACATCAGACATCCCCAGCTTGTCATCCCCAGTTGAAACATGCGATCAGCAGTGAGGGTTCACCTAATGGGTGGGTACTAGAGGGCCTCTAATACTTCCTCGCAGTAGCGAGGGTGTTTGGGCAGCATTTTGGGATCATCTCGCTCCAATGCACATCATATCACTATGGCTCACTGTGTGACCAACACAAGTATATAAAAATGTTTCAGGATCAAGTCATTACCAGCTTGCAGGTCACAATGCGAGTACTGAAATCTTACTGGTGCCATCCTCTCCAGGGATTGCGTCCCCCCGGCAGAGAAGAGGCTCGGGCCTCCGGCTGCTTCGATAAATTCTTAAGAAATTCTTGTACTTGCTGTGGGGTGTTGAAAAACTTCTGTCTTCCCAAATGCCTAATTTTGAGGCGGGCTGGGAAAAGCATAGCGTAGGGCAGATTGAGCTCCTGCAATTTCTTTTTGACTGGGATAAATTTTCTCCTCTATTCCTGCACCGCCATAGTAAACTCAGGGTAGAGGGAGATCTCCATACCCTCAAAGCAGAGCTGGCCATGCTCCTTGGACAGGCGAAGGGCTGTATCGCGGTCCCGGTAATTTAGGATCCTGGCTATTATCGGCCTGGGAGTGACCCCTGGGACCGGCCGCGCCGAAAGGGGACGGTGCGCCCATTCCACCACCAGAACAGACGAGAAGGCCTCCCTCCCAAACAATGTTATAAGCAGCCGTTCAACAAAGTCCTCCATGCATCCTGTAGCAGTCGATTCGGATATGCCGAGGATTCAGAGGTTGTTGCGGCGAGAGCGGGATTCCAAGTCCTCATTCTTGGATGCTATTACTTTGGGGATTCTCTCCATGTCAGATGTCCGAGACGTGGTAGCAGTGGCAGTATCCTCTAGGTCTGAGAAGTGACGTTCCGCCTCCGTCAGCCGGTCTTCATGTTGGTCTACTCGATGCATAACCCCGTCTAACCTCGCGTTCATGGAGTCCATCTTAAATTCAATAGAGGTCAAGCTAGACTGCATGACAAGAAGGAATTCTTTCATATCTGCAGTGGAGGGGGGTTGGAGGTCCGCATGGTCTTCTTCCTGGTCCGTCTGAGACCGAGCGGACTTTCTAGCTTAAAAATTCAGCTTCGGCTGGCGTCTGTCCTGTTTCCCAATCTCCAAAGGTTGGGGTGTCAAATATTATGATGAAGAGAGGGGAGGGGGGGGGGGGGGGTCCTTCCGCCAATGTCCGACTGCTCAATGATGTTCCGTCCTAGCCCCAGTGCAGGCTATAATCCCAGACGTGGATCCCGGTTATTGAATATGCCAATAGTCCTACTATAATTGGATGGTGCAGCGTCTCCCCAGTGCTTCGTCTGGTAATGTCTACACCCCAGCGATGCTCGTGTCCAGCCAACTTGAGCGATCGCGTATCCCCAACAGCAGAGTCGGTCAGCGCAGTGTGTAGTGCGAAACTGCCAGTATCCTCCTCCGTCGCAATTTCCCAGCAGGTCAAGTACCAATCTAGGGCCGCAGCCCAAGCCCGCAGCAGCATTTCGAATAGGGCTCAGGCACTCCCTTGGAGGCAGGGGCCACGAGACCAGGTGACAGGCTATCTCCCCAGATCAGCGCAGGTCTTCCGCTCCAGCCCCGCAGGTATAGGTGGCACAGCAATATACGTGGGGTCCCAAACCACTTCTTATGGCTGTAAGGTATTAAGCGAGGTCCTAGGCTTGGTTCTCTTTTTGGGTACAGTATGCAGTATCTCCAGTGAACATGTTACGGTAGCAGACTACCGCCCATCTTTATAGAGGATTCTACACCGGGGCTTACAATGATATCGGTATTACTGCGTAAGTGAGGACTGCAGCCCACTCTAGCAGAGAGACGGCACCCAAGTGATGGCATCGGTCTTCCTGTGACCCCAACCTTTGTGTCCTCAGTCCTCCACTCACAGTGTGCTCACGCGACCGGCCATGAACAGCAGCCAGACCTGCAGGATGGGCGGGGGAGGTTGGAGGCCCCCAGGCAGCTCCAATGCACAGTCGCAAGTATCGCCCAGGCCGCGCTCTCTAACCTGGGTCGGGTCCTCCCCCTGCCGCAGCAGCGGGAGACAGACTCTCCATCCGGATTGGTGCGGCCCCGCCTGCCACACTATCAGGGGGCTCCTCACCTGTGCGACTCGTTGTCCCCGCGGTCGAGAGTGTCAGGCGGTCCGCCGGCGGCAGGGTGCAGGCTCTCCCACCTTGGAGCCCAAGCGCAGTACGGCCCCCGTAGCACTGAGGTAAATTAGCGGCGTGCTGACCTGCCAGTTGGGTTATGAGCTCTCATGGGGACTTTGCGCAGCTGCACGCTTCAAATCATGCCTCACCAGTTCGTTGCCAGTGAGCGCAGTATTCCCCCAGTCTCCCGGTCCCACTTGTGCAGGCGGGCCACGATTTTTCCGGGCAGCCTGCAGGGCCCTCTACCCGGTGTCCGTGCTCGGCCGCAGCTCCCTTCTCTGCGGGATCACTCGCTCGATGTTCCGCGATCAGCCAGAAGCAGCGTGGGGTCCAGGAAGTCTCCGGCAGTCGTGTGGATGCAGCGGCTGGCAATGTTCACTTCAGCACCTCCACCTCCTCAACGCCGGGCAATAGCTGATCCTGGCAATGATCGGCTTAGGCCTCCGCCATTTTTCAGCCCGCAGATGTAGAATCAGCCGATGGATTTGGAAGTAGCCGCAGAAGTTTAGTCGCTGAGGCGGATTTCTCACTGCCCCGCACCTTCTAGCATGCCATATCAGCAGTTTTTATCTTTGTAGCGCACGAGATGGCGCAGAGTTTATACGGATGATGGCCCGAACAGCAGGAGCCTCACATGAGTGCGGCCATCTTGCTTGGCACCCTCTAGCGCCCCCAACTAAAGTCAAAAACATTTGGAGGCTTTTGACATATTTTAGATCTTCAACCCCTCAATTTCTTCCAACAGAAGGACAAATTCAACATGCTCACACTGGTTCATGTTCTATATGCCAGGGATCCAGAAGGATGAATAGTGGCGGCGGAATTTCAGGACACCTATTTCCTTATCCCTATCCTGCAGGCCCACAGGTGCTACCTACTGTTCAAGGTGGGCCACAAGCACTGTTCAAGGTGGGCCACGATCATTCTCAGTTTGTCGTACTCCCTTTTGCTCTCATGTGTGCCACTCAAATGTTCCCAAAGGTGATGGCAGAGGTAGCAGTATATCCTTTGAGGCTAAGAGTACCAGTCTTCCTCTGCCTCGATGACGGACTGTTGAAACTTGGCTCGCGGCCATCTTTCAAGGACCATCTCAAGACAATGGTGAACCTCCTTACATCATTGGGATCCATGATCAACGTATTAAAGTCACAACTGACTCCTTTCGCAGTCTCTCTTTCATCAGAGCCATCCTTGATACAGTGCACTTTCAGGACTTCCCACTTGAATAACAAATCCAAGTGCTTTGGGCTAAGATCTTGATGTTTCCGCATTAATCCTTGGTCTCAGTAGGGTTCTGAGGCTTCCTGGCTTAGTGGCCTCCTGTATCCTGCTTGGAGACCACACCAGATGGCATATGTGGGCTCTACAGTGGGATCTTATGTTTCCGTGGTGCCACAACCAAGGGAACCCGTTGGACTCTATCTTTCAGAGGAGACTGCACAAGATCTGCAATGATGACTGTTCAACCACAACTGGACCAGTGGCAGATATCCCTCTCTCTACACCACCCAGAGTTGACAGTGGTGATAGATGTGTTGTGCTTGGTTGGGGTCGAATGTGATAGGTAGAGATCAGGAGAATGGTTTCCGGCTGTGTCTCGCCACCACATCAGTCTACTAGAGTTGCAGGCCTTTCGCTTGGTGTTGAATGCCTTCTTGACACGCATGAAGAGGAGACTGGTTCAAGTCCTCACAGGAAACACCACTGCCAAGTGGTATTGTAACAAGCAGGGTAATGTGGGGTTTTGTGCCAAGAGGCCCTGAACCTCAGGATCTGGTTGAATCGCCAGCCCATCTCCCTGTTTGTACAAGGTCTTGAAAATCTTTAAACGCCAGGCCGAACAAACTTCTGGGCATGAGCATGTCCTCCGATCGGGTTGCCCCTTTGCGAGGATCTTGAGTATCAGCAGCAGGGCAGGGTCCTGCACCAGGGCCTCCGTGTCTTGAGATTGCACAGCAGTAGTTGGTTGCATTTGTGTTTCTTTCCAAAGAAGTGTATGCCATCCAGGTGGCAGTGCGTCATCCTATAAAATCTGTTTATGCCAGACACTGGGATACATTTATAGCTTGGTCTGGCACCCATAACAGACCCGTTGCATTCTAAACTGTCCGATGTGTTACTCTTTGTTCTATCTTTGGTCCAGCAAGTACTTGCAGTGGGAACTGAAAGATTATTTTTTCAGCCTTTTCAGCCTTTTTGCATTCAATGGACCAACCGTTCTTGTTCAAATCACCTGTTTGGCTGTGTTTTCTCAAAGGTTTTGTCCACGTTTCCTCCTGAACCATTTGAGATTCCATAGTGAACTTGATTTGACCCTTGCTTTCCTTATTTGTACTCCTTTTGAGCTTTACAGCTGTTCCCTGTGTCTTCTGTCACTGGAGACAGTCTCTCATTGCAATATCCTCAACTCATGGTGTGAGTGAGCTACAAGCTCTTTCAGTCCAGACTAGAGCCACCCATGAGGCACAGAGTCAAAGACTGATTTGTGTATAGCTGGGTCTGAACAGAGGTAGCGAAGTGAGCTTAAGAACGATGATGGATTCAACCCAGATCTGTAACTGGTGGGGAGTGTCTGAAAAGTTTCAGCTCTCCGTCAATCATCTACTTGTGATTGCTTTGTTCGTCCTAAGTTGGCAGGGAATTCCCGGACATGGGTTCCTTGCTCACTTTGCCACTAGATTCAAGCTATCCTGGCTGATGAGGGGTGTTACCCTGAAACTGGTCCCAGAATGCTTGTTTACGGTTCAGGAAGATCTGGCTTGGCAGTTTGGGCTGGACTGTTCCCATGAGGCACAGGGTCAAGACTGATTTGTATACAGCTGGGTCTGAACTGAGGTGGCGAAGTGAGCTATAGAAAGATGATGGATTCAACCCAGATCTGTGACTGGGGGTGAGTTTCTGAAAAGTTTCAGCTCTCCGTCGATCATTACTTATGTTTGCTCCAGCCTCCCTACACCACGTTTTTTCAGGATAAACTGGTGCGGAGGACTAGTGCGGTCTTTCTTCTGAGAGTTGCGGTTTCCTTTCACATTGGGCAATTCTTTACTCTCCTGATGTTTGCCTCAACTCACCCCTTGAAAGAGAAGAACAGACTCCTTTATTTAGACCCCACAAAAGTGCTCAGCTTTTGCATTGAATTTACCGAAGACCATTGGGTGGGTGATCAGCTCTTTGTGGAGTTCTCCGTGGCAAAAAAGGCAAAGTGGTGCAGAAACAGATGTTTTCCAGCTGAACAGTCCTCCGTATTAAGATCTGCTAAGTAGTGGGAAAAAGGACTGCCTCCACAATGGTTGATGGATCATTCCACCAGGACCAATGGTGCTACCACTGCATTAGAATGAGGAGCGCCTGTCCTGTATATTTGTGGGTATTAGTTCACACGTTCACAAAGCACAGCTAACTTGACAGCCAGGTCCAACAGGAAGGACATTTTGGCCATTTGGTACTGCCGAACTTTTTATGTCTGAGTCATTCCACGAACCTACCACCAAAGCGGTATTGCTTACATATCTATTCTAAAGCTGAGAAATCTGCAACTAGAAATATACATTAGAAGAAAAAGTTACTTGACTTCTGGTAAAGTTCTTTCTAATAGATACTTATTTAGCAGTAGATTCTTCACCACCTTCACAACTCCCTATTCTGTGAAATAGTCTTGTTTTATCTAAAAAGGTCCCAAATTGGAGGCCTCTAGAGTGGCATGAAAATTTGTTTTCGGGCTCTACATTCAGAAAGAAGTTGATATCAGCGCGCCTGAATGGCTACAGGCGTCACTTCTGGGACAGTAAGGAGTTGCTGTGAAGACACATGATGCCACATATTGGCACACAGGGGCTATTCTGAAATATCTTCAGTCTGGTGCCTGGGGATATTATAAATGTAAGGAATCTGTGGTTAGATAGAGTATTCACCAAAAAATTGTTCACAATAGTGATATTCATCACTTCGGACTTTTGAAACATTTCACCACATCAGCTACTTTACTTTTCGATGATACATATATACATTGCCCACGTGCATGTATATAAATTAATGTATATATTAGTATATATTATGTGTTAGCCGCCCAATGGTGCTACACAACAGCAGCCCTCAGGAAGTTTATACGGATGATGGCCCGAACAGCAGGAGCCTCACATGAGTGCGGCCATCTTGCTTGGCACCCTCTAGCGCCCCCAACTAAAGTCAAAAACATTTGGAGGCTTTTGACATATTTTAGATCTTCAACCCCTCAATTTCTTCCAACAGAAGGACAAATTCAACATGCTCACACTGGTTCATGTTCTATATACCAGGGATCCAGAAGGATGAATAGTGGCGGCGGAATTTCAGGACACCTATTTCCTTATCCCTATCCTGCAGGCCCACAGGTGCTACCTACTGTTCAAGGTGGGCCACAAGCACTGTTCAAGGTGGGCCACGATCATTCTCAGTTTGTCGTACTCCCTTTTGCTCTCATGTGTGCCACTCAAATGTTCCCAAAGGTGATGGCAGAGGTAGCAGTATATCTTTTGAGGCTAAGAGTACCAGTCTTCCTCTGCCTCGATGACGGACTGTTGAAACTTGGCTCGCGGCCATCTTTCAAGGACCATCTCAAGACAATGGTGAACCTCCTTACATCATTGGGATCCATGATCAACGTATTAAAGTCACAACTGACTCCTTTCGCAGTCTCTCTTTCATCAGAGCCATCCTTGATACAGTGCACTTTCAGGACTTCCCACTTGAATAACAAATCCAAGTGCTTTGGGCTAAGATCTTGATGTTTCCGCATTAATCCTTGGTCTCAGTAGGGTTCTGAGGCTTCCTGGCTTAGTGGCCTCCTGTATCCTGCTTGGAGACCACACCAGATGGCATATGTGGGCTCTACAGTGGGATCTTATGTTTCCGTGGTGCCACAACCAAGGGAACCCGTTGGACTCTATCTTTCAGAGGAGACTGCACAAGATCTGCAATGATGACTGTTCAACCACAACTGGACCAGTGGCAGATATCCCTCTCTCTACACCACCCAGAGTTGACAGTGGTGATAGATGTGTTGTGCTTGGTTGGGGTCGAATGTGATAGGTAGAGATCAGGAGAATGGTTTCCGGCTGTGTCTCGCCACCACATCAGTCTACTAGAGTTGCAGGCCTTTCGCTTGGTGTTGAATGCCTTCTTGACACGCATGAAGAGGAGACTGGTTCAAGTCCTCACAGGAAACACCACTGCCAAGTGGTATTGTAACAAGCAGGGTAATGTGGGGTTTTGTGCCAAGAGGCCCTGAACCTCAGGATCTGGTTGAATCGCCAGCCCATCTCCCTGTTTGTACAAGGTCTTGAAAATCTTTAAACGCCAGGCCGAACAAACTTCTGGGCATGAGCATGTCCTCCGATCGGGTTGCCCCTTTGCGAGGATCTTGAGTATCAGCAGCAGGGCAGGGTCCTGCACCAGGGCCTCCGTGTCTTGAGATTGCACAGCAGTAGTTGGTTGCATTTGTGTTTCTTTCCAAAGAAGTGTATGCCATCCAGGTGGCAGTGCGTCATCCTATAAAATCTGTTTATGCCAGACACTGGGATACATTTATAGCTTGGTCTGGCACCCATAACAGACCCGTTGCATTCTAAACTGTCCGATGTGTTACTCTTTGTTCTATCTTTGGTCCAGCAAGTACTTGCAGTGGGAACTGAAAGATTATTTTTTCAGCCTTTTCAGCCTTTTTGCATTCAATGGACCAACCGTTCTTGTTCAAATCACCTGTTTGGCTGTGTTTTCTCAAAGGTTTTGTCCACGTTTCCTCCTGAACCATTTGAGATTCCATAGTGAACTTGATTTGACCCTTGCTTTCCTTATTTGTACTCCTTTTGAGCTTTACAGCTGTTCCCTGTGTCTTCTGTCACTGGAGACAGTCTCTCATTGCAATATCCTCAACTCATGGTGTGAGTGAGCTACAAGCTCTTTCAGTCCAGACTAGAGCCACCCATGAGGCACAGAGTCAAAGACTGATTTGTGTATAGCTGGGTCTGAACAGAGGTAGCGAAGTGAGCTTAAGAACGATGATGGATTCAACCCAGATCTGTAACTGGTGGGGAGTGTCTGAAAAGTTTCAGCTCTCCGTCAATCATCTACTTGTGATTGCTTTGTTCGTCCTAAGTTGGCAGGGAATTCCCGGACATGGGTTCCTTGCTCACTTTGCCACTAGATTCAAGCTATCCTGGCTGATGAGGGGTGTTACCCTGAAACTGGTCCCAGAATGCTTGTTTACGGTTCAGGAAGATCTGGCTTGGCAGTTTGGGCTGGACTGTTCCCATGAGGCACAGGGTCAAGACTGATTTGTATACAGCTGGGTCTGAACTGAGGTGGCGAAGTGAGCTATAGAAAGATGATGGATTCAACCCAGATCTGTGACTGGGGGTGAGTTTCTGAAAAGTTTCAGCTCTCCGTCGATCATTACTTATGTTTGCTCCAGCCTCCCTACACCACGTTTTTTCAGGATAAACTGGTGCGGAGGACTAGTGCGGTCTTTCTTCTGAGAGTTGCGGTTTCCTTTCACATTGGGCAATTCTTTACTCTCCTGATGTTTGCCTCAACTCACCCCTTGAAAGAGAAGAACAGACTCCTTTATTTAGACCCCACAAAAGTGCTCAGCTTTTGCATTGAATTTACCGAAGACCATTGGGTGGGTGATCAGCTCTTTGTGGAGTTCTCCGTGGCAAAAAAGGCAAAGTGGTGCAGAAACAGACGTTTTCCAGCTGAACAGTCCTCCGTATTAAGATCTGCTAAGTAGTGGGAAAAAGGACTGCCTCCACAATGGTTGATGGATCATTCCACCAGGACCAATGGTGCTACCACTGCATTAGAATGAGGAGCGCCTGTCCTGTATATTTGTGGGTATTAGTTCACACGTTCACAAAGCACAGCTAACTTGACAGCCAGGTCCAACAGGAAGGACATTTTGGCCATTTGGTACTGCCGAACTTTTTATGTCTGAGTCATTCCACGAACCTACCACCAAAGCGGTATTGCTTACATATCTATTCTAAAGCTGAGAAATCTGCAACTAGAAATATACATTAGAAGAAAAAGTTACTTGACTTCTGGTAAAGTTCTTTCTAATAGATACTTATTTAGCAGTAGATTCTTCACCACCTTCACAACTCCCTATTCTGTGAAATAGTCTTGTTTTATCTAAAAAGGTCCCAAATTGGAGGCCTCTAGAGTGGCATGAAAATTTGTTTTCGGGCTCTACATTCAGAAAGAAGTTGATATCAGCGCGCCTGAATGGCTACAGGCGTCACTTCTGGGACAGTAAGGAGTTGCTGTGAAGACACATGATGCCACATATTGGCACACAGGGGCTATTCTGAAATATCTTCAGTCTGGTGCCTGGGGATATTATAAATGTAAGGAATCTGTGGTTAGATAGAGTATTCACCAAAAAATTGTTCACAATAGTGATATTCATCACTTCGGACTTTTGAAACATTTCACCACATCAGCTACTTTACTTTTCGATGATACATATATACATTGCCCACGTGCATGTATATAAATTAATGTATATATTAGTATATATTATGTGTTAGCCGCCCAATGGTGCTACACAACAGCAGCCCTCAGGAAGTCTTTTCAGACTAATCATATGTTGGCTGTGCTGGTTTCATCTAAATCAATTACATCCTGAGGATGAATAGCAAAACCTGGGGATTGTGAATATTTTCTGTTTGATGTTAAAACCCCCAAAACGACTATATTGTCAGAAACAAGTACATTATACAAATCCTATAAATAAATAGGCTTTTTATTTGTCTCTCAACCACAAATGGCTATCTTATTTCAAATGTGTGTGTGCTCCAGGCAGAAGTGAAATTTTGTAAACTCTGCCCTGTTTATTTTGAGTATTTTACATTTATATTTTGGCCATTTTCAAAACCATCATTAAACAGTGTGATATGCATGTTATGGAGACCCTTTTCATTGAACGACCCTTCTAGTATGCTCAATTTTGTGCTTTCATGTACATCCTCCGGTAGGCATATTTCAGAAAAAAAGTATGATTTGCATTTTTTTCCCCAGGGTGTATCTTAGATGTTCTAATAAGGAGGTTCTTAACCTATTGAATTCTGTGGACCCCCACTTATTCATAAATGTAACCTGAGGACACCCACCAAACCACTATTACAATCTGGGAACTCCTTGAGTCATTACTGGAAGCCGAAGATCATGGCCTAAGCATTTTCGATTACTTGGACCACAAAAAAATATACAAAAAATACAGAAGCAAACATTAATCAAGCAAATACACACATGATTAAATATGTTACATAATTCACCAGCATTAAAAAAGAATCTACATTTTTATGGGAAGGTTGGAGCTTTTTTAAATTCATCTGAGGCCACTCATTGTCCATACTATATTCTGTTTGATGCACTTCCCACACTCCCACAAATCAGTCTCAGGATACAGTTTATTTTTAGACTCCAATTTCAAATTACTTCAAATTTAAAGAACACTTTCAATTTTTCAATGTTATACTTCTTAATGCAATTTATTAATCTAGCTATACAATTTCATTTTCTAAGTAGTCACGACCCCCCTGAGGAGGCTTTATGGATCCCTAGGAGTCCCTGGACCACAGGTTAAGAAACACATTTCTACTATGCATATGTTTGGCATTTTTGCATGCATATTTTGGTATGGTGTGTTTATTTAAGATATTTCATATGCAGTGGCATAGCAAAGAGGGGTGGTCTGCCCCAGGCGACACAGGTTTTGGGGCAGTGGACACCCCTCTCCAGCTTTTACGGCCGCCGCGGGGCGGCAATGGCTAGGACCACGAAGGGCTGGGACCGCCACAGGCTATGTTCATATGCATACTATATTATCATGACCATCTCAGGAGTTTAGACCAGTCTTTTCAGATTTCTGTTTATATTTCAGATAATGTCTCGTATTCATAGTTTGGACATTTTTATGTCATTTGTGGTCATAATTGTTGGGATATATGGATGCGTGTTTATGACGATTATGTGGATTTGTCTTGTTTGAGATCAATCATTTGTGATTTACTCAATGAATTGCATTTGTATTTTATGTCTTGGAATATTTTTTACATTATAATAGATACATTGTGAACATTTTGGGTTGCTGGTTTTGTCATTTTCAAAGCCTATCTGTCGAACTTTTTGATGTTCATATTTTGATCATAAAGAAGGTCATTTAGGGGGTATTTGACATCCTCTTTTTAGCATTTCGTGTCCATGTTCGGTTAGCTTTGATGGGAATATCTGGTATAATTTATACAGAATACACCATTTTTATTTGGTATATTCATATTTTTCAGGTTTGCGGTGTATATGTTGGAATTGTCTGCATCTATGCATGTTGAGACCATTTCAAAAGCCAATTTTGATTTATGTTGGCATGAATTTTGGGGCACTCCGTGTACTCGTGTATATCTTATGTACTGTGATTTGAGTATTTTAGTATTGTTGTGTGCATGTTTTTAGGATTCTTAAATGCCAGTTCCATACATTTTTAAATGTATATTAAGAGCCTTGTGATATGTATATTTGCATACATATTTAGGCATGTGTTTATATATATTTTATTTAAAGGTGTATACTTTTAGTATGTCTATGGACATATTTGACAGTATTTGGTGCAGTCTGTTGCACATTATTTTTGTATTAAATTGAGAATATTTTTTGCACCATCATCGTTATATCTTAGACTATCGCTCATATGAATTGTGTGAATTCTAAAAGTCCGTTTTGGGCATTTTGATGTCCATATTTGACAATTTTAACCTGCAGACTTGGTATTTTCTGGAGTCTAGCTCAAGGAAAGTTATGTACACATTTTCTGTTTTTATATACACATTTTGATTTTTTAATATATATATATAATGTATATATATATATATATATATATATATATATATATATATATATATATATTACAATATGCATGTAGTCAATAACACCATGTGCATCTTTTCAACATTTTCATGTGCCCGTATATGCGCTAGCCAGTCTGGTTTGCATATGTGGGTATTTGTACATGCATTTTTGGTATTGAACTGTATATTGTGTCAGTATTCATTCATTCAAATGCTACTCCATTTTCCTAGATTTTATACCTAATGTGCATTTTTGGGACTCCTCTTGTGTGTGTATTTTGCTATATTTATAAGACTTTTTAGTCTTGTGCATGGAAAATGTGGGCTTTATTAGTCAGATTTTGGAATACACACTTATCTTGTACCTGTTTTGTGAATTTTTATACACTCATTTTGAGCTTTCCAAAACACAGGGATATTTTGCCTAATTGTACGCACGTATTTAAAGATTCGATGTTTATTGGAGTATTTTTCTGTGTATATTGCTAATATTTTGCACAACATCCTTCAAATGGCTTAGGATTCGGATATGCTTATTGAGAAAATTTTCATGTGCCTAATTTGAATATGTTGGATGCCTGTTTTGGGATTTCCCATTTATAACTTTTGTACATTTTCATTCTGAGCATTTCTTATACATGCTTTTGGCGTGGTCATCAGAATATTTTAGGCTTTAGCCATCACACATTTCAGAGTTTATGTCCATACTATGGCCTTTATCATGTGCAAATCGTGCCCTTACTCATGCACATACCATTGCCATTCACTAGAATGTGTAGGCTTCCTTGCTTTTACATTACTGGCCTTTTAGTGTGCATGTTCTAACTTTCTCTTCTCATTAAGATATCCAGGGCTGAGAACAGGTGCGACGCTTCCTTTTTAAGAGCACCACCCCTCGGGAGTGACTGAAAATGCCAAGAGACTGCATCACAGTTGTTAGAGGCTCCACGCCAAGGGCTAATGCGGCCACCGGAGACCCGTCTCGTGCAATCTAATTGATAGCCCGGCTCTTCTGAGACCACAGCCTGTTGCTGCTGTTCAAACAATGCAATAACTCAGCTGTTTGAACAACTGTGGCCTGCTTTGCCTGGAGGCTAGCTGCTTTATGCCGCCTCAGCCGGTCACTCACTCCTCTGTGTAACTGGAAGTGGAGCTCGACTCTCTCTGCCTGCAAGTTCTGTAATAGGAGGCATAGGTGTGTGGTTTGTGCCTGTAATTGCATAATCCAAGGGATAGATGTGCAGTCTGATACAGCATGATCTTTTAACATGAGGGATGTAGGAAGGTGGAATCTGACTGCATCGTTACCCCGACTTTTTACCTGGTGTTTTGCTGGTTTCCAACTTAGTTTGACTGGGATCCTGCTAATCAGGACCCCAGTCTATCTGCTTTCTCCCTAAATTGGTTGTACATGTACTTCAGGTACACTCCAGATTGGATTCTGGGGTACCCTTATAAGTCCCTAGTATATGCTATACTATGTACCTTGTGCATAGGTACCCCAGGGGCCTCCCAGGGGCTGCAGCATGTATTATGCCGCCCCTGAGAGGCAACTCAAATTGACACCACAGGTCTGCTACTGCAACCTGTGTAAGGTGGTGCATGCACCCCTTACTTTGATATAGGCTTACTATATCTCCCTGATCACTGAACACATAAACCTATCAGTCACCCCTATGGCAGGCCTTATCAATCCTGTAGGCAGGATGCTGGGTTTTATGTGAGAGGGTGCCCATCCATGAGCAGAGCCCCTTTGCAGTCTTCAGAATCTATTCTCCGGGGTTGTTCTGTGATGCAGCCTACCATATACTCTTAAGTGCATTATAACCTTGCGGTAAATGCTAACTTTAAAAAAGCTGCATGGAAACATGTTGTGGTTGGTGTCAAACACCTTGGAATCATACCTTAAAACCAGTAACTGGTGTGGGAGATATGATTCCACCCTCCTAGAGGGAGAAATGGGACTACACTGGTACACCCGGTAGCAGCTTTACAGAACCCTGGCATCACAAGATGGATGCTGCCAGCCAGACACGAGTCTGCCCTCCTGCTGCTGAGCCAAGCTCGAGCGGTGGAAGGCATGACAATAGGCATCCTGTCCCAGTGAGGTGTAACTACCTCCCAGGTAGGCTTTAGTGTATTGGGGCTGGGTGGGTGCACCTTGAGTGCTTTGGGGTCTGCACTGGGGGTGCATTTGGTATCTGTTGTAATTTCCTAAATGTAATGTTGTTTGTTCATACCGCAATAAAGTACATTAACTTATTTGTGGTGTGGTCAATTATAATAGTATCCCTGTGCATAGTCCAGTTCAAAACGGTTGCAGGAGTCATTTGCTCCTGCTCTGGCGCAAAACTGGACAAAGGACATGGGTGTTGCCACTCCTCTGTCCTGACCCTCCCATAGGTGGGTCCCCAGAGTTTGTCCCAGCCATTCCTTGCGTATAAAGTAGGAACCCCTGACTACAGGACTTTAGATTTACATGGACGAAACTCTGCAACAGAAACCAAGTACTTCAACGATCTACACTGTGCTAGATGACTGAAGAATCTCCCTTGGAGTAAAGGAGCTACTCCCCTGCTAAGCCGGCACCAAAGACGCATCTGACCGGTTTGCATCTCTGAAGACTCAGACGACTTTTGCAACACAGGAGGTGGGTTTCCAAGCGTCCCCGAGGTCAACTAGTGTGCTCAGCAAACCTGAGACCCGTTTCCCTCTTGGGGACCATGCAACCCGAACCCCTGGGCACAGCGTACATTTGCAGAAGAATCTGCTTTCTGCCAACCCCTGGAGCTGTGCTTTGGGCTACATGTAGTCCAGACCCCGAGCAGTGATTCCACTGAAGATTACTGGCCTACACTCTATGAGTGTTCCGTGGGCTAGTATTTAGGGATTCCTCTCAAGGTCCCTTCGCGATACCTGGTCCCTTGGCCTGTGGGACACTGTGAAGGCAACTTCAACTTTCAGTGGGCTTTCCTGGTTGCTCTAGACGTGTCCGGACTGTCCATCGCTTGGGGAGTCCAGGACCTTGCTGGTCCTCACTCAATCATCTTTTCTCGGACTATGTGGGTTGCAGTTGCCAAGGCTTGTTGGTGTTCAATCCCGACACTGACCCCCCCAGCACTCGACATCCTTCGTGGGACAGCTCGCATGCGGACTTTGGTCATCCTCGACGTCTCCTGGTCCCCGTGGCTGCAGAGTCAAGCTTCACCTCTTCTCACCTGAAGCACCCGACATCGGTGGGCATTCGTCTACCAAGCCCCTAGTCACCCTGAAGTGACACAAACTCTGACCCCTCTGCTTTCATGTTCTTCTCAGCTTTGATCCAGGTTTGAATCACACTTGACACTTTTCCTCTTCACAGCAGCAGCACTTGGCAGCATCACGCCATTGAAAACGACGAAGATTCCCGACACCATTTGACACCTATGCACCAGGCTTCCCTGGGTTAGGTAGCACGAGTACTCTGGTGCTCACCTGAGTGCTGGCCTTAGAACCTTCCAGTTTGAAAGGGTTTGCTCAAAGTCCTCTACTAAGTGTCCTTAAACTTTAAAATTCCAACCACGACTTTCCAATAGAGTTGTACAGAGCTCGCGGCTGTGTTCTCACACTGCACGCATCCCCCGTAGGTCCCATGTCACTACCTTGGGTGGTTCCTTGGGGTCCCAGCAATTCTACGTGCTCTAGGCACGGTGTCTAGTCAAGTCGTTGTTGTTATACCACTTTCTTAGTATATGGTTTGGTCTCCCCCTGGAGCACACTGTCTATTGTGCTATTTACTGTTGTTCTAGTGATTTAATATCATGTGCTTTGTTCTCAAATCTCATTAAGAGGGAGGAGCCGAGCTGGCGACCAAGATGGCCGCCGATGCTCCCTGCTCCATAGACCTCCTCATCCTGCTACAAGATCCTGCTATTTATCCTGTGCCTATGCAACGCTCCCGCATAGATGAGCCGAAATGATCCCTGATCATGTGATCCCGAGTGATCCACCAGCTACGAGACCGGAGAACCATCGCCTTTATTTGAGGCCTACATCAGCTTTGGAGCCGGTGCCCCGAATAGGAGAGCAGCCGGTTACTAGTTGAACAACATCGGCCATTTAAGTCCGGGAGGGGCCGGTCAACCGGTACGGAAGATACATTTTGCCAGAGTGCTGCGGTGACCGTCCGGACTGAAAAGTGGCGTAACTGGAGCGCCTTAACACAACAGATCTGAGTCGAGTTTCTAACTGTTGGAGCCCGGAGTGTGAACGGCTCGGAAATTGTCTGAAACGTGGCCAGATGAATGCGGGCGTTCCCCGGAAGGCCACTCAGAAATATCCTCGTACATCGATGGATTAACACGTGGGTCGTAATTTCACAGATCAACTAGGTCTACTTCTACAAATTCGAGGGATAGACCGTGAATGAGAAGAACGACATGGCGCCCGGTATCGAGATACGTACGATTCGGTCCCACTCATCCGACGGGACGGGAAAAGACCGAACGGGTGACTTGGGACGAAATATCCTGTCTAAGGGGTTGTCGACAGTGGGAAAGTCTGTCGTTATCGAGGGAGAAGATTGGTCACTTTCCGGGGTCGATCCTATGATCGGAGATCTAATGGCGGCTGTCGTTGGTCTACATTCTTCCCTTGGTAGGAGAGCCAAAGCCCTGGAGAATAAATTGGTCGCCGCTACGTCTGAACTGGGGCAAATGAGAACAGTCCTTGTTCAATTGAATGATACAATGGGAGTCATGACACCCACAACATTCAAACAAAGCAATGACGTTGACCCCAAGAAACAAGTGATACAGGAGGTTCTGGACTATAAAATAGCTAAAGTCCGAGTACTGGGACTCCCGGAAAAGTCAGTATGTTTAATGTCAGCACTGACGGTGGAAAAACTGCGCCATGTTATGCTCCTGATGACTCATGCAAAGACTCATCTGTGGTCTGAGAAAGTGGCCCTTTCTCCCCCGGACTCTGTGCAACTGGACTGGAAGCTACGCCTGGAGTTCTTATCGACGCGAATGAGACTCCGTGATAATGAATTTGAATATGTTCAGATGTTTCCGGCTCGCCTCTGCGTGCAGCTAAACGAACACTTCTGGTCCTTTGAACTTTTCAAAATGGCGGCTGTTTGGCTGGAAAGCATTTATATGCCTGATTTAACGGGCCAAGGCTGAGGATGGTTTATTGTTTGAAGACTTTTGTTTGCTTGGTGGCTGTGCGGGACTCACATTATAATGATGGTAACGGGAGGCGATATAGGCGAATAATGAATCTCCTGATTTTAGTCTGATTGATAGCTTGCCTATAATTCTGTAAACAAAGGGGAGGCTCAGATCTAGCGGGGGAGAGGCCTGGAGCCTGAACGAAGGCCCTCCTCCATTTACAAATTTTATTAGTTATTGTAGATTAGATGGGGCAACAGGCACACTGCTAGTTGGGGTCGGCGTAAGCTACATGCAGGGGTGCAGGGTGGGGAGTTGCGCTGTTTCTCTTTCTTTTATTTCCTTCTTTTAGCTTCTTATATATGTCAATATCTGTGAATTATCCTGATTTTGACTATATTCCAGTATCTGGGGGCCGAACTTCTTTTAATATCCTGATTCTACAGGTGGACGGGCTCTGAGGGCTTGCGCTTAAGTTGTGTCGTTGATTGTACTGTTTCAAATGCTGCTTAGTGATCACTAGCGTCGGTGTCTCAGCTATTTCTTTTGTTGATCCACATCTATCCTGTTAATCGTACCTGTTCGCCTTATTATTATGATCGAATGTATGAGACCCGATATGTCTTTCTTTTTTCTTTGTTTAAAATAATAAAAAGATTTTAAAAAAAAATACTCATTAAGAGGTTAGTAGAGAGTGTTTAGTAATAAATACATATATTTTATATATTCCTTGTGTGGTTCTCCTTTCATTTAGTCATTCAGGAGGTTATAGACTGGTAAAACAAGCGGCTTTACATTCCTTTGAGACTTAGCCTGAAGGCTGCTCTCCACAGCTACCACTAGGATAGCTTTCTATAAAAGGTTGTCTTTGACTTTATCATCAATAAGGGTCGTTTAGACTGGTGCAAGGTGCCCACTTTACTTAGTGGACAGCATATACCAGGCCAACTTTTCACAAGGGATAGCTTTGCTATCAGTCTTTGTCCGTGTCACCTGACAGGAAGTTGTATTTGACCGCAGCTAAAAGCGTGCGTGTCAAAACGGGAAAAGCTCTGTTGTGGGACCCTGCACCTTGAGGCTCTGTGTAACCTCATGGTAGCCCCGATGTCTGACTTTACAAAATCTGTGTTAACCAAGAGATTACTTTCTTGAAGGAACCATGAGGCTTTAAGATCTTTAAGTCATGAGAGATTGTTCTACTATGGGAAGGCTCAGGCTATAGGATCTGTGTAACATGTGGAATACTCTGCTGTCGGATCCCTTAAGATCTATTTGACCTTCTATCTGAGTTCTAAGCTTGTAAAATGAGGAATGTGTTGGACAGCTCTGCTGTCTGGGGTCGCTTTGAAAGAAAATCTCTACACAGGCAACACCAAACGAGGTCTAGGTTTTAAATATTTTTATTGTTTATATCTTTTTTATTAATTTATATTCTTTTCCCCGATTTCCCTTTCAGGGTATAAGTAAATGCGCAATCATTTACAATAACAATAATCTGTAACATTTACATCTCGATTATCCGTACAAAAATCTCTCTTTAAATTAATTACATAATGTATTTGGGATACAGTGATCAGCTGTAGGATCAGGGGGCTTTGACTGAAGCCATAAAGCCTAGAATTACCCCCTGGCCCAACATCCTCTCTGCTACCCCACAAACAAGATTAACAAAAGTATTCCAGTTTAACGTCGATAAGAAATGGAAGGACATAATTTCAAAGACCTTTTCCCCCAATATTTCTTGATCTCGGTCCTTTCCACCCTCGCCCTGCACTGTCACCCCAGTAATGTATGCTCTCCCCAACTTCCTTCATTCAAGAACTCTTGCTCTTCCAACTGTCCTCATCAGTTCATGGCGCCCTGGTCTCCCACGACAACTTTTTGTCACGCCATGTGCACTATCTGTCCCCTCTCTTGATTTGCAGTCAATGCTCTCTCGCCCCACCGTCCTCTCTCCTTTCCCTCCTACCCTCGCTTTTCCCCCCTACCCTCAAAAGCCCTGACTCCACAAGCTTTCCTTCTCGGACTCCTGCAACTCCCCTCCCCCCTTCCTTTCGCCACCACGTCTTTAGTGCCTGCATAAGCTTCTTTTTGCTGTCTGTTCTCCCTTTAGCCTTTTAGGCTATTTGTCCAGAGGAGTTAGTTCTTGCCTTCCCTATCCACCTTTTCATGTTATTCTATTTCTTCCCGCGGTCTCAGATTTTTTCCAGTTCTCAGCAGTCACCACTTTCGACCTTTCACCTCCTCTTAGCAGTTCAGGCGTTCACCTCGCGCTCTTCGGCAGTTCATGATCTCTCTGTTTTTCCTTTTTTCCCTGCCCCTTCTCTTTCCTGATTCCTCTTTTGACTTTTCCCCCACAATAGTTAACAGGTTAATTCTTTCCTCTGTTCCAGCTCTCGTCCCTCCCCTTTTCTTCCCTACTCCCATTAGCAGATCTTCCTTTAACCCCTCCCCTTTCCCTCTCTTCCCAGAGCCCCCTGCTTTCCTTCTATCCCTTTAAAAGTTAATTCACCCCTTTCACTATTTTTTCCCGACTCTCAGCAGTTCCCTCTCTGTTTCTTAGAACAGGAATTACTTTTTCTTGCAAGGAGGTCCTTTGAGTTTCTCCAAGCCAACTTCTTACTTTCGTAAAAAACATACAGAAGAATGAAATTGGAAGATCTACAAACTTGGACGTTCTTTATTCAACCTCCTCACCAATCAAGCACAAGTCAATGCATTCTGGGATTCTGGCTATAAATGGTCCAAAATATTTGTACGGGGGGGGTAAATGTAGCCCTAGTTTTCAAGTGACAACAAATCCAGTGGCAACCATTGCACTGCCAAGTATATTACTTTAACCAGCTTGGTCAAGGGAATTACTAATATTAGTACTTATCCTGATAATTAGGGATGGCTTTCGAAGTGCCCGTTGTTTGCAGTAGTTGCAGCACAATATCCCTTTACAGTTCAATATAATGTTACCATTTAACCATGGATATCCCATTTCAGACAGGAAGTAGGCCCTAGTGAGGCATCCAACTCACATTAGAGAAAATCTTTCCATGGCAAGTTTGCCATTGTATTGTCACCATGATCGACAGTGGGCCTGGGTCAGCTATCCTAAGGCCATTGTAGTTTCTCTAATCACTAGATGGCCCCACATTTGAAGCATGTAGGTAGCAAAGGCTTCTCATTGAAATCAGCCCAAATCCTCCTTTTTCAAGATGGAAGCCACAATTCTAACATGGTACATATTTTGGATCAGTGATGCATTTCCATCCCAAGATGGCGCCTCCATTTTCAACGCAACAGAATAGGCCGCGTTGAGGTTTTCAATTGAAGGAAGTGCAAATCTCTCATTCCAAAATGACAGCCCTAGTTGTTTCTCCGAATGCCTCCGTTTACAGAGTGGGTGTCCTACTGTTTGTCTTAAATGGCAAAATAAAGAACGACTGACAGATTCAGTCTGCGGACATGAGATTAAGCTGGCCATAATATTGAAGTTTAACATTTGATTTTGACGACGCACACAGAAGGGCAATCATCTTAGAGTAAAAGTGATTTGCTACATGTAGCAGTAGTCTATTCAGCATTAAGATATACAACTTTCAGCAAACAATATTCGAAATAGGAACAGGTTATGACAATGTTGCAATGCATCGCAGTTTTTCTTATTACTGCGAACTCAATCCAGTGTCATTTGTCAACAAAATAAAGTAAACTTGGTTAGTGCAATCAATGCAAAATGACTTCCAGCTCCTGGAAATTAACTCAAGATTGCTGACGTGGTGCAGTGTCATTGAGCAATAAAATCAGAATGGAAACTTGATAAAAGAAGCCAATCCAAAATGGCGGGCCACATGCAGGTATTGACTCACGATTACTATTTTACCCCAGTGCCACTGATTACCCAAAGAAAAGTATTGGGAGCGCTACTTAGTTTTGAATTGAAGCAACTGAAAAAAAATCTAGAACAGAAATGTAATATTTAGATTATTGGATTTCACGGGTTTGTTTCAATATTTGCTTTGGGTAGAGCAGGTAAAGGGGCAGGAATAGCTTTTCTTTCAAAGCTGTTCAACTGAAATTAACCCGCATTGCACACAAATGTTAACTTTCCCCCATGTATGCTTCCTTCATTTAAAATGATTCTAAACCAAGGAAGATAAGCCCTTGAGAAGTAGGAGACTACATGCAATTTTCATTGATGCAGATGCTAAAAATCCCAACTGCGTGTCTAAGTATAACTCAAGCATGTGAATCTAAGATACCAGTGCTGGAGTTACTCTTAAAAACGTCTACACCCATCCACAGAATGCATTGACAACATTAAAATTAAAGTCCTTTCACTCCCCACCAAATAAATTACAACATTGAAGCCTTCAATTGTCAGAGCAAAAGATGCCTTGAGCCGCTGCAACCTGTCCTGTTTTTGGGACGAACGGGGACAGTGGTTTCCCTTTTTCAAGTGATATTTTGTTTTTTTGCCGTGGTAAGTTTTCCCAACACATCTCCAGTGTGCGAGTTACAGCTGCCATCAAAAAGGCCAGAAACGACCTTTTTACTTTTTTTTTTTTTTTTTTTTTTTTTTACTGACCACAGCATCAAGAATACTTCCAACCTCCCTCTGCCCACGCCCAACACAAGGAATTTAAGGCAAAGTTTTTATTCTCTTGTTTCCAGTCTACACGTTATGTGCCCTCTCAAATTAGTTTTTCGACCTAGTTTTGAAAGACGAAGGCTTTACGTCTTGTTTTCCCATCTTCAAGTCCACCCTAGTTTCAAGCCTAAACATATTCAGTGCAATTAATTCATGCCTCTGATGGGAGCGAGGATACGCTCTCCCCAAGCAAACACGGTGGCCCCCCGGTCTCCCCCTCCCCAAATCCATAGACATAAAAGAAAGCAACACAATTATTTTTCCCATTTTTAACATTTCCTTGTTGATGCGACTTCGATGGTTGTCCCTTTCCACAAACCTCTACCCGGAGCCTTATTAATGGACGTACAGTATACTTTGCACAAATAAAGTCGAAAACCTCAGAAAGAAACCAATGAGGAGTATCCATAGTCTCATTAAAAAAAAAAAGGCAAATAAAAGCATTAAATTAGAAAAGAATGACATGTTGTCCTTTCATGAAAGGGCGACGTGGGAGAGCAACATGTTTGACATCTCTCTCGAACAGCGCCCCCTGTAGCAGCAGCAGCATTCGCACAACGTCCTGTGGCCTTCCGGAAGTGACGATAAATAATGCACAATGGACCGAAGGAGCAGTCTCCAGTGGTTAGAACAGGGAACTGTTGGACAGAGCTGGGAACAGTAACACACTGTCCAAACAGCACCCTACCAGCGTCGTGGAAGGGCTAGGCCTGGGCACAATACAGCAGAATAAATTATACATAAATACGTCGTTCATTCCATCTTGGAGTGTCTCGGCTACCCGCTACTTTGCAATATAATCGAATACCACAGTGAGCCGCATGTTACCCCCGGCTTCTTACATGGGATTGAGGTGGAAGGGCCTTCATTAAACTACACGCACACACTCTGTCCCTTCCCATTTTCTCCCCCATTTCTAACAGAAGGAGTGGGCTCTCAGTCTCCATTCTAGTTTTTTGCTCCCTGTGGACGGTGCATACCAGTACTGTTGTGTCACGAATTTTAGCAGCTTCCTCTGGATCCCACAAAACAGTACCTCACAAATTCGCTATTGCACAAAATGAAGGGGGGTATTTTGGGGGGGCGGGGGGGGGGGGGGGGGTGCATAAGGGAAGATATCGCTGCCTCTCCATGAACAAAACGAGCACGTATCAGGTGCTTTGTAAAGTGGCTATTTTTATCTAACTATTCTGTGAAGTAGCAGTTTGTGAGAGCTAGAAATTTGCAGAATTTAGTGGTTCCCTTTTTTTATGTGAGCTGCAGCTAGCAGGAACAATATGATACGCTATTTTGAAGGGGGGGGATCTTTCAAAGCGGGTGAAAATACACCATTTTCCCCCATGCCGCTTAAACTACTGCCCCTCTAGTTCATTACAGAGGAAAGAGAGTCATCTGGATGGTCATGTAAAGAGAGAGAGAGGGGGGAGCTACTAAGTTGCAGTTCTACCTACTGTCCCTGCCAGCCTCATGTGTCACATAAGAGGAATAAGGCGCTGATACTTCAAATGTGGCCCCGATTTGGATTTGACCAGTTCTGCTACCAGATGGCAAGTTCAAGCATGGAGCCCTTTGATTTCGAAGTTATGATTTTAAATGGTTACATTTTTTGGGGACAAATGTTGCCCATATCGGTGTAATACACATTTATAAAGCTCCCTGTTGGAGGATCAAATGCAGAGACGCCCTCCGTGGGGGGGTGAGACCCTTGTGTTCTTTGTGATGGTGAAGTGACCAGGCTTCCTGTGTATGCTCAGGGTTCCTCTGCGAGGGGGAGGTGCTCAGTCGACCAGTGGGTAAGGAGGGCATGTCCAGAGTCCCTTGCATGTGTAGGCTGCTTGCGCTCCCTGTCGGAGTGTGAGAAGCGTGGTCTCGATTAGTTTGTGCTCCCCGTGGGAGGGCGAGGCCCTCAGGCTTGCAGGAGGCTAGTCTGATTGTGCTCCCTAGGCAGCCAGCCTGTCCATGTGTTTTTAGAGCTTCCCCCATGTGGCAGTGCAGGTGGCATCATTGGAACTTTAGCCCTCTAAACAGCAACCAAATCCTGCTGCGGAGCACCTGTCCTTTGCTCTTTTACACACCAGAGGAGGACACTTTTGTTGCACTGGTGTCACAAGAGGAGAGCGCAACAGGGCAAGAACCCGGGCTACAGGGTTCAACTCCGACAAAGACACAGCGCCAAATAAATTGGATGAGGTTGCTCAACTTTGAAATTGTACTTTTTAATGTTTGTGTCAGAATGGCAATCTTTGTGAAGGGGGCGTGCGGGGGTGGGGGGGGGCACATTATGTTGTTTGTGACCTCCTTTAATCCTGGGACTCCAGTACCCTCCCTCCCTTTAGGGGAGGATGGAGTGTGAGAGCCTCGCCTGTGCAGACATGTGCCCCATTTCTAGATCTTTGCTCCATCCCTTCCCCTAGTCTAGCTCTCCTCTACCGACCGACCTCTAGAGCAGGTCTGATCATGCCTGTGCCAGAACCTCCTCAAAAAGGGACAGGACAGACAGCCTGGTCAAGCCTCCCTCATTGGGTGCGAGCCCCACTCTTTGGAACGCAGTCCCAACCGTGGTCCCTTTCAATAAGGTTGTTAATTTCCAGGTGTCTCATACCTGGGGATCCATCTTAATCAATACAGTTTGGTCTAAGGACCGTGCATTTTGGTTATGTTGGCCCTTGCGCCGGGAAACCCACTGCGGGTAGCTGTTGCGCATTATAAGTTCAAATAAATAAATTGACACTTGAGAAATCGGAGGACTAGAGAAAGAGAGAGAGCGAAGACGGGCCAGGACCAATCACACCGCCTTTCAATGGCTTTTGCTTAACCATGTGCAGCAGTGTCAAGATTCGTGCTGTATAAGTGACAGGGGTATCTCCATAGAGTTCTGCCCGCACACCTCTGCTTGAACCTGCAGCACCTCCTATTCCAGCTCTGAGTGCCCAGACAGATTTGTCAATGCAGATCAATTACAACCTGTAGCACCTACCTACTATTCCAAGACTGGGATCTACATGCAGCCCCGCCAGTGCACCTCATTACAGACATGCAGTCCCCCTCCGCTAGTCCAGCTCTGCTGATGCCACTCCAGCCTCACCCACACTCCTTGCGATCCATCACTGAGACGCAGACAAGGCTCTTCTAGTGCACATTTCTCCTGACCTGCAGAACCCACGCTATTTCAGTACACGGATCTGCAGATAGCTCTGACAAGGCAGCTACCCTCCGCTGTTCCAGTACTGCGTCCCACTCACAGCTCGGCCGGGGCACCTGAATCCTGGTCAATGGCCTCCTTGCTATTTCAGTACCGGGGCCCACACTCCGCTCTGCCAATTCATCTCCATCCCGATTCACAACCCCCACTGCTTTTGGATCCCCACATGCACCGTAGACCTGGCCAGCAGTACCCCTTCAATCCTAGTACTGGGACACACACGCGGCTCTGCCATTGCACCCCCATCCACCCAAACTTGTCATATTGAATCAGTTGCAAATATAACTGAACACATGTGATGCAGCTTCCAGGATAATGGGGGTTTCGGTCAGCACCCCCGAACTTAACCCTGAGGTGGATTCCACCTTGCTTTCTCCAGTTAGACTGGCAACCACTGACAGACCATTCCCTTCTTTCACCGTCGGTGTGCACCACCTGAAGTTTTGTTGCGATGGACGGAATGGACCAAAAAGAACAGCCCAACACCCCTTAATCCATGAACCCACTGCTGGTTCCCTGCAACTCCTCCCACCTTCCTTTGCACCAGGCACTGGTCACCCTCCAGGCTCTGCTTTCTCATAAGGGTTCTCCAGCAGGTAGCGGAAGCGTTCATAGTTGGCGAGAAGGTACTTGGGTGCAAACATGTGCTCTTTGGGGTCAGCTGGGGGATACTCCTGGGCGGTGCCATCAAACCAGCCTCCAGTGCGGATGAGATCACGGATGTAGCCAAGATCCCGCTTGTCAGCATAGTCCCCCCAACGTGGGAAATCACCATTTTGGGCCGAGATCAGCTTGAAGTAGATGCCCTCTGGTGTGAAGCACCAGGAACAGTGCCAGCCAGCAAAGTGCAAAGCGCTTCCCAGGGACCACTGAACTAAGATGTGGCCGGTACGGTTTTCGTATTGCCGGAAGCCTGGCATGGTATAGTACTCTCTGCGTCGAAGCCTGATTCCATCAGTGGCATAGACCTCTCGTAACATAGCCACTGTGCAGCCAGACACCACCTCCAGGGTACCTGGCTGTTTCCAGAAGAAGCCATAGAGAGATTTGCGCATGTGGAAGGCAAACGGTTCTGTCCAGCCATCGTATAGCTTCAGAAAGAGCACACCATCTCGTCCTGGAATCTCATCAGCATCGTCAATGATGAAAATATCGTCATCACGCAGATTGAGCAGCCGGCTCATTCCATTGCGTGTCAAGAACGTACGCAAGTAGTCATCGGCAATCCAGCCATCCTGGCGGCCCCCGTCTGGAAAGTGGTCCAAAAAAATATAGACCACCTTGCGACGCACATAGTCAAAGGAACCATTCAGTAGCATCTCACGGAAACGCAAAGGCCTGGCTTCACCGTAGGCGGTGAAGTTAGACTCACATACCAGGAAGGCATCCACAACATCAACCAGCTCGTGGAAGCGGGCTGCTAGTAGGTCGAACTCATGGTTTACATTGATGGCATTAATAACGCGGCGTGGGTGAGCCCGCGGCGTCAAACGGTCCTTGGTGGGCAGATTGGAGTATTGCACCACCGTGGGCACGCCACAGCTGGGTCCGTGCCAGCCTGGCAAGCAGGGGCACTCCACATGAGTCTTCCGCTTGGACCGGGTACCACTCAACTGCTTGCGGGTAGGTTGGCGGCCAGATGGGCGTTCATTACGATCCTCACCATGCACCCCAGCAGGTAGGCGATCGAGCGTTTGAGTGCCTGGCTTGAAACAGAGGCCCCCAGCCTTGGTACGCACAAAGTACTCAGTGGTATCCTCTGCAAGGTAAAGATGTGACTTGTGCAGGTCCAAGAAGGCATCAGGATGGAGTGGCTGCAGGAGTGGGGGGTTTGGGTACAAGGGTGTTCGCAGGAACTCCAGCCCTACTGGGGGTGGGTCTGGATCTGCTTGAGGCGTGACTGGAGCGGTCATCCATAGGAAGCCAAGGTTGGGGCTGAAGACCGTGAGGTCACGGGGCAGGCGGACGTAGGAGAGAGCTTTAAGGAAGTGCAGGAAGGAGATGAGGCTGAGGCCTGCCATGCAGAGGACGAGGAACCACTTATGCCGACGCATCTTCATCCTGTGGAAGAAGAACACAAAAAATCAGAGTCAGAGAAATAATAGTCTCTCTAAACAGACAAGCAAGAAGCCCTCGGAGCATTAATGTTTGCAGATTGCACTCATGAATAACACCCAAGAATAACATTATGACTAGGGCTCCCAGTTTCATGGTATTTTTTTTTTTTTTAACATTTCCGTCTGTATTTATCTTATTTATTTTTGGGCCATCTTATTGGTATTTATCCATATTTATTTTGTACTTTGAGAATAAATGGAGTCATAAAATGGTATATATCCACATCTATTTAACTGATAAACAAGCATTCATACTTTCATGCCAGTTGCGTTTTAGCAAATTAAGCAGCTAGATCTAGTAAAACAGGACACCCACAGGTAAATAGCATTATACTACAAATATATGCTAACATATACCTATAATTTAGGGAACCCACAACCTGTGCATTAAGTCCCCTTTCTGCCCATCTGCTCACCCTTTGTCCTGGAATTCACAAAAGACAACATGGGGAGTCACTCACAAGAAGCATAATTTTCAGTATTTTTCCGCTTTAAAAAATAAATACCGACTGGCAAAAACAATTGTCAGTATTTATCTGTAAAAATCAGTAAAAACAGAAAACTGGGAGCCTTAATTATGACTTAAGAGACGTGGAGAAGGGGTGTAGTCAGCCTAGCAGCCATTGAAATTGCAATGTCTATAACCTCTCTTCTTGAAGCATGACATTTATATGGACCCACCAGGTTGCATTGACCTCAAAAAAGGCCATAGTAACAGTTAGGAGCTGAGAAAGGGGCAGTATAATGCCACTGAGATAGAATCCCTGTCCCTTCAGCGAGGCCTTTTGGTGTCATATCATGGAGACCACTCTCTCTCAGATGCATTTAATTCGTTTTATCGGGCCACTCATATCAGTGTAGGGTGTGAGAGCACTTTACATCACACACACCACATAGACAATCAAGGATAGGTGTCTAAATCAGCATATAGGAAATGTTACATAAGACAGGACTACAAGGTGTAAGTTTGAGTGCTTGGTCTGGAGAAGCACAAACTCAGATTTTAAAATATAACACTGTGGTTGGAGGTTCTCTTTGATAATAAGAATTGATTTTTGCACAAATTAACCATGTTTTGCCACATTAGGATAATGAAAGATGGGGACAATATCATGCTCTAATCTATATCATGCAGTTGGCATGTAGCCATTTGATGACAGTTAATAGCTCACTGTTCTATGTTATGATTTTAACTTATTAACTGCAGGTAACAAAAGGATCTATGGAAAAAGCAGTAGCCCACATACCTATATACATAATATGCCCTTTGTGATCTGCATTGTTCAAGTTCTTTGCAGCAGGCATATTAACCCTCTGTGCTACCTTACCAGGAGTCAAAACATCTACTAGACAAAACTTTGATCTGTCTCCTGCAGGAACAGTAATCACTGTAGTTATCTTTGCATTTGTAATGTTACCTGAAAATTTCTGGAGGCAAGGAATATACCAGCAGGTGCTTAAAACCATAATAAACTTGCAAACAGGCGCTCCCACTGAAGTCAGTGCCCAGTGTGGTGGCACCGGTCGCACACACTGCCCTAGAGCCTTGGGTGGGTCGGAATTACTGGGGACAAAAAATGACCAACACGAGCCGGTAATTCCTCCCCCTATCGTCCAATGAGGAGTTATTCTGCCTGGAATGAGGTTTAAATATGTACACCCAGTCTTACCGGGTAAAATTCAGCATGCAGACTCCCGCCCCCACCTCCCCCTTTCTGTGTAGGTTAACAGCTCCTTTCTACCTGCTTAGAGCATGCTGTAAAAGAGAACGAGGTGATAGCTGCATGTAGGGAGCAGCAGAAGGGAAAGACATCTGGGGTAAGGGAAGCTAGTACCAGATAGGGGAAGCCTTCAAAGCTCCCCGTGTACCCTTGTACCGTGGGAGGGGGTTGGGAGTGGGGTTGGGCTGCGGCTTGTGCACGCAGTCCCTACGGGCATGTATGCTGCACCCCATTTTACCCGCTGTCATCCCCGCTAGTCAAACTGGACTCAGTTTCTGCAGTAGTGGTGATGAGCTAGTTTTCAGCACGGGGTCTGGCTAGTGGGCCCAACCTGTAAAATATAGGGGGTAGTCCAAAATTCCCATGTTGCGTAATACGGCAGGGTATGGTTGCATTCGAGCAATATACCCTTCTGAGCCGATTTCATATGAGCCTCCCAAAGACTTTTTTTTGTAAATATAGTCCATAGTAGTGCAGTTTGACACACATTCCCGATTTTATAGATGGTCTCATAGAAACCTTATGAATTAACCGAATGCTTTTGAAAGTAGAACTCTACCCTGATGCGTCAGCCCAATGTAAATCAAACAAGCATCAAATACCTACTTTGACCAGGTTTAATTATCAATTCGCTACCAAAATATGTTTGTGTAAAACATGATATCTTGCTCAACCTGAGCTACAGCGTCAGTAATGTCCATCATAAATGCGATGCCCAGAAAAATGGCGGCTATCAGAAGTACTGTGCTGTGGTAAATAAAAAACACCGGAAATATAACGGCTAGCTCAGCTGCTATGTTCCAAGACTTAAATGCCACAAAGCAGTTCTTTGCAGAGGAAAATGTCCATCGGAATATTTAGTTTTATGAAAAACTGCGAATTCAGAAAGGGAACAGGGTGGTAAAACCAACAATCAATAGTTAAATCCATGAAAATATAGTCAGAAAGTCCAGGAAAGGGAGGACGTTAGCTACAGGAGAAGATTGGTATTTCATTATTTAAACTTTTACCCTGCTATGGAAGACTGTTACTTACGATATCGGACCTAGATCAAGTCCACAGGTGTGTTGGTCATAGAATTGGGCACATATGGAATCAGACCTGGCTCGCCCCCCTCCAGCTCCTAGAGACCCTCACAGGTGAGTTGTGTGCTCTACAAATGTACTGATTGATTGGTTGAGAATAAGGTGTGGTAATCACAAGCAGGTCATTTTGTGATTGTTTTGCATCTTAATTCTCAAGTGATCATCCTGATTACTCGATGGTATATAATTAAAGCTTGCATATTGTTTGAAATAATTGTTTAAGTTTTTTTTAGAAGTTGCTTGTTTTTTTGATTCATGGGCAGAGATAAAATGCCTATTTTCGGCTCAGTATATATTGTGGTATTGTTGGTTTTGCTAAAAAAGAACACTACTTTGGGCCACTAGAATGAGATTGTGTGGCCGCGGATTTTTTCGCATAATTATTGATTAGCCACATAATCCATCATCTCCTGCAAAATCCGTAGATATTAACCCAAATAAATTGTTGTAGCTCAAACAGTTAAAAAGTTACTAAAAACGCAGCAACGAGGGCTGCCGCACAGCAGAAGGCCCTATGCAAAGGTTGACTGGGCACATTTATTTTACTTAATGCTATATATGGGTGTTGAACTGGTACAAATAAGGTGCAACAATTCCCAGGCGGTATTAACAAGCGTAAAAGTGTAAAAATAATGAAGTAACTCTATGACAAAATGGTTGTGCTGTATAACTTGCCTTTTCTTGCCTCATAATTTACTCAACCCTTCTGTATAATTTAGCCCTGCTCTGCTGCATAATTCCAGTAAACCTGATAACGTCAGTCATTAAAACACCGAGTCACTAATTGCTCTGCTCTTGATAATACCCAGACTCCCTCCAAAAGCCCCAATACTCGCAAACGTATGTCTGATACAATTCAGAGGGTCATGAAAATTCACTTTTTGATAACACCTAACCGCATCGCTACGGCGGCTTTTCCGGCTGTGTGCAGCAATTTACGAAAAGCCGCGTTACATGACGAGCTCAGCTCGTCATCCGCACACGACCACCGTGGCTGATGACGAGCTGAGCTCGTCATCAGCAGCGAAGGGGTTAAAGTACCTTGGGACTCTTTTCTTGACAATGCATAGGCCACGCCAGAGCTCCCTTTACATAGCAAACGTACTTTTGGTATTGTATTTTATGAAATTGTCCATAGCTGGAAGATGTAATCTGTTGTGGTATGCAATATGTCGGATAAGGTGCGTGAGGTTGAAATACATGCTTCGAACATTGTGCTGGGTTTGCTATTGTGCATAAACATGAGATGCTGAAGAGAGTGCAAGAATAGGCTTATTGGCGCATGCCTACTTTCCAATCTACATATTATAATTATATTGGTAAAAGGAGCAATTGTTTATTTTAGGGTTTTCGGGTATTCAGGGAGATTGATTATTCCTATTATATGTGCAGGAATTAGTTTTCAGAGCTTGTTCACATGGATTAAGAAAGAGAACCCATCGGTTTGCGACTTTGACAGGTGGTATGAGGTCTCGAACTACCCAAGTTGGCATGACTTAAGGTGGTCCCCGTAAAAGTCGAGTAAGGCGGTCTGTAAATGGCAGGTTATATAGTGAGGATCTGGAATTCAGGTTAAATGCGCATGTGTATGTCAGAAATGGGGACCATTCTAGGGCTGTCTGGTCATCCATCCAAAAGGGCATTTCTGTAGACAATAGCTAGACCTCCCCAGTTTTTGGATATTGGGTTTTTATTGTTTGATGTATTTTATGCCTTGGAGGGATGGCTTTATGTACAAAAAGTGGTGCACCATCTCATAGTCCTTTATCCTGGTAGGATTAACTGCTGGTCAGGGCTAGCGATATATATTTGCCCGCTGTTGACATACTTTCCGTTTAGTTTGCTATTGTAAAGTGGTTTTTCGTTGTGGAGCACCAAGAGCTTGTCTATTAGGGATCACTTGCTCTGGTGGGTTGGTGTGGGATATCTGGAATCAGCCGCCAGATTACAATTGTAAGTGTTGTTCTATGGCTGGAAGAGTTTAAACTAGACCATCAGAGACCCCTTGCGATGCAGGGTAGTTATATGGCAAATACATTAAGCTCCCAGATAACACTTGTATTGTTATAATGTGTTATTCTATGTCTGGAACATCTTGGGCCATTAACGTCAGACTTTCAATAAGCAACTGATTGTTAAGTAAAGGTATGGTTCATGATTCTGCCACACAGATCCAAGAAAGCTTAGAATAAAACAGGAGTACCACAGCTGAAAATATGGTAACATAACAGAGCACTAGAGCCACCAATTGTGCCAAAATCCACTTGTGGGTCTGTGTATGTGTCATTGTCAACTGAACGCACAGTTCTAAAAAAAAAAAAAAACAACAGAGTGGTGCCAGCCTTGTTCACATCACATTAAGTGAAATAAATGTCACAAGTTTGCTTTTTCACTCCACCCAAAACATTCGTTCGGTCACTCTCCAGCATTAAGGCGAATGTGGGTCAGCCAAATTCCTTTAAAGAGGGACATGCTTCATAGAAGTACAGTGTTTGCAGCAGATAGTCATCCTGATTTAACTACACAACTTTTTTTTTTTCTAAATTTTTTTTTTGTAAAATTTTTATTTTGCAAAACACAAAGAGAAAAAAAAACAGTGAACAAAAGGTACCACCTCGGGAGCACAGATGGTCCCACACAGTGGGAAAGCAGTGAATTAAGACGAGGCAATAATGCAATGCGAGAGAAGTGAGCAAATAATAGGCTCCAACATCCGCAAGATGGAGGCAGTCGTACACGTAGCCCCAAGGCGGGGTACTCTGTTAGTTCAGCCAACAGAAAGTCCAGTGTCACAGAGCCGTCGAACTGAGCCTCGTCCCAGCAGCACAGATGTCCCGATAGCAGTACACAAACTCAACTTCCCGTTTCTCCCCCCCCCCCCCCCTCCCGTGACGGTGCCTCATTCATTCCCTACTCATCCATCACACAAACTTAGAGCTGAAATAGATGTAAGGCCCTCAAAGATGCTGGGCACACTGCCGAGGGTAAGCCAGTAGAGAGAAAGGACACCAGGGGGCCCCATATGTGTTTAAAGTGTTTGTAGTTGCCTAGGAAGATGTCCGCCATTCTCTCAAGACTCAGGAGCCTCCTCAGTCTAGCGTGCCAAAGTGAGATCGCCGGCGCCTCCTTCCGCTTCCAGGCTGACGCCAGCGTGAGCTTGGCAGCGCCTAGGCAGAGCCATAGAATCTTCTTGTCTGCGCGTGTCTGGTGCTCAAGGCCAGGATCTCTCAGGCCCAAGAGTACGAATGCCAAAGAGTTATCGATAGGATACTGCAAGATATCTTTAATACGGGATAGGATCTCGTCCCAGAAGGGTTTGATGATCGTACAATCCCACCAAATGTGGCGGAAGTCCCCCAGTAGGCCACAACCCCTCCAACATCTGTCCGAGACAGCCGGGTAGATATGGTGAAGCCGGGCCGGGACCATATACCACTGTGTAAGAGTTTTTAAAAGCGCCTCCCTCAGGAGTATTGAGTGGTTAAATTGCGTCATGTCCCTCCACAACGCCGACCATTCTCCATCAGGGATATCCCTCCCCACCATCTCCTCCCATTGCTCCATGTAGCGCGGTCTAGGGGAAAGGGCAGATCGAAGCAGCAGTTGGTACAGAAAGGAGATGGCCCCCTTCATGGAAGATGTTTTTAGCAGGAAGGCCTCAAATTCGGAGGGAGGCCTCGTGGCTGCCTCCCGGACTCCCGGTGACGTGGCCCAGTGAAGCAGTTGTAAATGCCTGTATTTTTCAGTTGGCTGCACTTGGTAGTCCCGCATGCAATTCTCAAATGTCAGGGGGTCAGTGCCGTGGAACAGATGGAGCAGCGCCCGACATCCTCCCTCTCTCCAAGTATCAAAGGGGCCCTCGGCGAGTGCCGGCGGGAACGCCGGGTTGAAATGCAATGGAGTGAACGGAGACGGGAAGGTCGTCCATCGCTCGTCCCCCGCCAAGGTATCCCATACTTTCAGTGTAGTCCCCGTGGGCGTACTGATGTACGCATTCACCGGGCGGTCACGCCTTGGTTTCCAGGCTAGATCCCAGACGGACCGGCCAGCCACGCTCCGGTCCATAGGCAACCAGTGTTTTTCGGAAAATTGCTGTGACCATTCCACCATGACTCTTAGTTGGGCAGCTTTATAATAGAGGTGTAGATCCGGGAGGCCGACCCCCCCGTCAGCTCGTAACCGTCGCAGGAGTGCAAACGAAAGTCGTGCCCGACCTCCCTGCCAAACAAATTTCAAAATCATTGTTTTGAGCTGGCTAAAAAAGGAAGCGCTCAGTGGAATCGGTAGGGCCTGAAAAAGATATAAGTACTTGGGGAGAAGGACCTTTTTCAATGGCATGCACCCGACCTAGCCAGGACAGGAATTTGGGCTTCCACTTCTCCAGTTCGGCCCGTGTCTTGGCCAGCAGGGGCGGGAAGTTGGCTGCAAAAAAGCCACCCACCGTAGGAGTGAGGTGGACTCCTAAGTAAAGTATCGAGCCCGAGACCCAGGCTAGCGGTGTTGTCGCTCTCACCTGAGCAACTTCGGCCTGTGATAAGGTTAAATTCAGGACATAAGACTTGCCGTAATTAACCTTGAAGCCGGCCACTCCCTCGAAGTCCAGCAAGATATCCCGAACGCATGGGAGAGAGTTAGCGGGATCGGCCACCGACAGCAGGACATCGTCCGCAAAGAGAGAAATTTTATGCTGCTCTCCTGTGAATGGTATGCCCTTCACCCCCTCATGCTCCCGGATCGCCATCGCCAAGGGCTCAATGCTGAGCGCGAACAGCAAGGGAGAGAGGGGGCACCCTTGTCTGGTGCCTCGCGAGTGCTGGAAGAAGGCCGATAGGTGGCCGTTCACCACCACCACCCTCGAGCGTGGGCTACAGAAGTTCGCCCTCACCATGGTGATGAATCTGTCGGAGAAACCAAACGCCTGCAACGTGTGGAATAGAAAGCTCCAGTCCACGCGATCGAAGGCCTTCTCCGCATCCAGGCACACCAATACCGCCGGAATGCGGAACCTGTCCGCCTTCTCAATGAGATGAATCACCCTACGTGTATTGTCGTGCGTCTGGCGGCCTTTGATGAAGCCGGACTGATCCGGATGAACAATCGCCGGTAGCAGGTCCTGGAGGCGGCTCGCTAGTATCGCCGAGTACAGCTTCGCGTCAATATTGAGTAAGGCTATGGGACGGAATGAAGTACAGTGCTCCGGATCCTTCCCCGGCTTCGGCAGGACCGTAATCACCGCCTCCGCTAGGGTCCCGGTATTCACTCCGGACGCAGCCATGTCATTAAAGAGGGCGACCAGGAAGTCGCACACCTCAGTCGCGTAGGTCTGATAGAAGACCGCAGTGTACCCGTCCGGGCCGGGGGCTTTATGTAATTTCAAGTTTTTAATGGCGGAGAGGACTTCCTCTCTCGAGATCGGGGCTTCTAACAGGTCGTTCCACGCACTAGAGACCTGCGGGAGCGGCAAGCGTTGCAGGAACTCCCGCTGCGCTGCAGCATCCAGCTCCTCGCCCGTATACAAAGCGGCATAGAAGCGGCCAAATATGTCCGCCTTCACCCCGTCACGATGGTGGAGTACTCCTGCGGGGTCTCTGATCCCCCCTATGTATTCTCGTTCCCTCTTGTCCCGCAGTTGCCGGGCTAAGTGTCTGCCAATCTTATTACCACTGGAGTATGAGTGCCGCCCCAGCCGCAGGAGAGTGAGCTCGGCCCTGTTTGCATAGTGTGCCTTCAGTCTGCCCCTAACCGCCGTCAGAGGACGCAGGGTGACCCTCGAGGGGTTGATCTTATGAGCCCTCTCGAGCTCAAGCACCTCGGCTTCCAGCGCATCCCGTTCCTTCCTACGCAGAGTGTTAAGTTGCGAATTGAGGCCCAAGCACGTCCCTCTGATCGTCGCCTTGAAGGCGTCCCACGTGGTCGTCAGAGAAGTGTCCGACGGGGGATTGCAATCGAAAAAATCACGGATGGCCAGGCGCAAGGCTCGGTTGGAAACTTCGTCTCTAACCACCGACGCCGGGAAGTACCACTTTCGGCTCGCGGTGTCGGGCGGCGACCAACGGAGAGTGAGCACCAAGAGGCTATGGTCCGACACCGAGATCGGAAGAATGGCGGCATCTAGAATGTTCCCTCTGAGGGATTGACTAAGGAAGATGTGATCCAAGCGAGAGTAGGAGTGATGCACATGTGAAAAGAATGTGTAGTCTTTCACGGCGGGGTGAAAAAATCGCCATCCATCTACTAGACCCAACTCCCCCACCCCTTGCTGCGTGGAATCAGAAAAGACCCCTGTGTCCGCTCTGCGACCCCCCGAGCTGTCCAAATCCCTGTCCCACACCAAATTGAAATCGCCCAACATGAACAAGAGCCCCTCCGCAAAGTCCCCCATCTTCACCAGCAATTCCTGTAGATACTTGTTCTGACCGGCATTGGGCAGATATACCACCACAAACGTACACAACCTACCCTGAATGTGCCCCTTAACCATCAGCCAGCGACCCTCCCTGTCGTTGCGGACCTCCACTGGTTGAAAATGCAACGTAGCCCTGAACATAAGTGCCACCCCCCGGTGCTTCGTGACAGCAGAGGACCTGTAGATAATGGGGTACGCCCTATGGCGGAGCCTCAACTCATCCCTCCGTGCCAAGTGTGTTTCTTGCAATCCAACTACATCAAGGTGATTGTCCATCACATACTTCAGAACCCTCTGCCGCTTCTGAGGCAAATTCATGCCCTTAACATTCCACGTCCCTACGCTAAGCGGCATAGCAAATACAAAACCCAGAACCCGCTCTCAGCATGCCAAGTGTCATCCACCCCGCATCCAGCCCCGCCCCCAGGCAGTAGACAACTAGTTGCTTCCAGAACATTCGCTGCACGACATCACCAACAGTAAAGTGCGCATTCAGCAGCAGGCACACAACAAACATCCCCTTTGGCCCTCCGTCACGGGTCCCCCCCCCACTGTCCCCAACAACCCCCATCCCAACCCCACCCCAAAAGATATGCAAACCAAACAAAGTGCAAAGTCAAAAACAAAAGTGCAAAAATAATACTCATCAAAACCAGTAGGCCGAAGTCCGGAGGAAGCCTCCCACTCAAGAAGCAGGCCGGGGGAACAAAGACACTATTCCCCATGGCCATAGTCGAGGGCGTCTCCTCCAAGAGTACTTTCAGCTCCCTCAACCAGATGGCCCGGGCCCCTCCGGCGCCGATCAGCCATTTCCCGGGGATCACGCCGCCCCAGAGCTATGCTGTGTGTCGGTCAACGTGACTGACGCCACCGAAGAGACTGCTGCATCCCGTTCTTGCAGGCTGGTAGAGAGATCCGGCCGTTGTCTGATGGGTGAACCCCCCACCCGTTGCCATGAAGACGAACGACGTCGCCTTCGGGACGGGGAAGCCGTCGCGGCCCGCGAAGGCGGTACATCCTCCATGCCCAGAAGTTCTTTTGCTGACTGAAGCGTGCGGATTTGAGCGAGGCGATTCTGCCTCCTGAAAATGATCCTGAAAGGGTGCCCCCAGGAGTAGGCGATGCCCCTCTCTTTCAGGAAAGCCGTCACCGGTCGAAACTCCCGCCGCTTCTGCAAGGTAGACGCCGCCAGGTCTTGGTATAGCTGAGGCCGATGCTCCCGGAACTGTAGCGACTCGATGGCCCTGGCCTTGCGTAGTATCCGTTCCTTAAGCTGGAAATCGTGTACGCACAGTAGGATGTCGGGGGGGGGGGCCCCCGCGCCGTGGCAGGCCTACCCTGTGTACTCTGTCCATCCGAATCTCCTTTGTGTCTTCCTCGTCCAGCACCTGGAGGAACAGCTCCTGGACATACCCCCGCAGGTCCCCAGCCTCACCGTCCCACGGCACCGCCCGTATTCTGATGTTATTTCTACGGGAGCGGTTTTCTAAGTCCTCCGTGTGCAATTGTAGGTCCAGATTTTGCTCGGTGAGGCGAATGATGTCTTGCTGCAGCAGGTGAACGTCGGTGGCTACGCTCAAATCTCGGTCTTCCAGGGTCGCCACCCTCTCTCCTATGCCGTCCACATCTCTCCGCACCTCCCTCAAGTCGGAGGCTAGCTGCGCCCTGAGTTCGGAGATGTCCTCCTTGATGGAGGCAAACAGCTCGGTCATAAAGGCTTTCGTCGCCGGGGCCTCATCGTCCGATTGTTTCGAGGACCCACTCGCTCCAGGGGAAGCCGGTTGCTGAGAAGATTTCGGGGCATTGTCTTTCCCTTGGCCCCGTTTGCGCGGCACAGTAGACATGGCGGCTCACAGCGCTCCGGTCCGGCGCCACGTGGCTCAGGATAGTGGCGGGCCCCTCAGGCAGTCCAAACGCACAATAAGGCGCGCTCTGTAGCTTCCAGCTCTGCCCAGCCCCACGTACACAGCTACTCGATCCGCGGGCCCCACCGGAGCCCAGGCAGGGCAAAGCCCAAGTGCCGGCGCCTGCTGTCCAACGCCCTCCGGGCCTTCGTGCGACGCAAGATGCGCCGGTATCCGCTGGCCAGGACCGTGGCCTCACTCCACAGTAGACTCGGCGGCCCACAGTGCTCAGGCTCCGTGCCTCGTGGCCAAGTTCAATAGTGGGCCTCGCCGTTCAGTTTAAACGCTCACCATTACTTGCTCCGTAGACGCCGGCTGTGTCCAGCCTCACATGTGCGGTGGCGGGTGGTGCTGACCGCGGATGCCTCCGACTTCCGTGCGCCTCAGTCGGTGCTGGAAACCGGTGCAGCAATACCCCAAGGCAAGGGGGGGGGGTCGATCTGGGTCTGTCGCCAGGTCCACCTGTCGCCGGAATGCAGCTACTCTCCGCCTTCCGTCTGCTCCGACTTCCTCAGGGCAGCTCCAGGGCCCCGCCCATCAACCACGCCGGGCCTCGATGTCAGGAGAGCCCGGGGTCTCACAGGCCGTGGGGCGCGTTCGATCTCAGGGGCGAACTCGGGGTCACACCGCTTCGGCGACCACACCAAGGCCAACCGCTCCGTCAGGCGGACTTCCCCGCCGCTTTTGGGGCGGGTGAGCTCCCACAGAGTCGTGCTATTAGAAGCTTTGTAGGCTCAGCGCCGGAGCGGCACGAAAAGGCGTCCTACTCCGCCGCCATCTTGGCCACGCCCCCCCAACTACACAACTTTTGATAAACTTTGAGCAGACCAAAGGCTGAAGAAGCAGACCAATGGCGGAGGGAAAAATAGTTTCAAGGGCTTCATTATTTCCCAATATTTGGTGGAAATCTCTCAAGTTTATGTGGGGGTCTGCAGCACCTGCCACACCCCTACTTCCAGCGCCCCTGTCCTAGAGCCCAAAAGCTCGAGTGCAGGAACACCAGACCTCTTGTGATCCGGCAGAGCGATACCTCACCTGGGCATGCATGTTGTTCCTCTGGTCTTAGAATCCAGCCCTAAATAACAAGTTTTCATGAAGAGTGTTTCAATTTCAGAGGACCTGATGCAGGGAATTCTGGCAACCATCCACTGTTATTTTAAAGTTCCTGTCCCCAAGAGTTTTGCCATATTTGATACTTTTAGTGGCAGTCTGGCCCCTCCTTGCCAATGGCACTACACCTGCTAGATAGAGATGGTGTTTGCTCACAGGAGACCTGTGAACCAGTGACAGCCAGACTAGGCTAGGATGCAGAAATCGGAAGAGTTGAACTCCAAACCATCAACTGAGAGGTTCCTCAGTTTTAGCATTCACTAGAAACCCAAGGCGTCTAGTACTCAAAGAGATGGGGCAGCAACTGCGCCCAACGCCTTGGGTTTTTGTCTGAGAGGCGGGGTGAGTAGAGACATACGAGTTACTTACCTTCTGTAATGATGTATCTGGTAGAGACTTTGTCTAGCCGCAGATTCCTTAATTTAGAATATCCCCAGGCGTCAGACTGGATCCGGAATATTTTTTGCAGCAGTACATCTGCGCGCCGGGGGACGGCGCCACACAACTCCGCCCTGACGTCATCCACGAACGTGACGTCAGCGAGGTCATACAAGTCCCTCACGGCGCGCTGACGTCAGTTTCCTTGGGAGAAACTTTTCTGCTGCACAACGCGGAGCCCCCAACAAAAAACTGTTAAAGTATGGCAACAGTGTGCGAGGGATGAAAAATTTGTGAACAAAGAAGAGGATGGTGCAAGGAACCATTGTAAAAGACAGAAGCAGACACTGCTTACATATAAGGGAAAGCTGTGAGAACGAGCCCTGTAAAGGAAGCGAAGACCCTTCCCCAAGTGCAACAAAGGAAGAGCACCTTAACACACAGAAATAGAGTGTCGTTACCATGTAGATCTGTGCTGTCCAGTTAGAACAGAGCACATATAGAACAGTCCATTGCAGGAAGGTATGAAAAGACTGGCCCTTCCCCTATAATCAAGGAGGTTTGAAACAGAGCAAAACCAATCCGCAAAGAGGACGACTAAAGAGGAGACCAGGACCCTGAGTCAATAGAAAAGGTGGAAGGAGGGGAAGGTAACTGGAGAGGAAAATGAATCTCCTAGTGAAGGTGAATCAAAAGGCACCATATCACAGGAAAGAAGCCCTTCAGCAGAAGTGAACTGTATATGGAAACTCTCAGAGGGGTGCAACAATCTGAACTCCTGTGAGAGAAAAACCAATGGCAACTGAAAGAGGCCAGTGGAGAACACCACTCGGCACGGCCCTCGCAGAACGGGGAGGCTGGGTGGGCGTTAAGGAATCTGCGGCTAGACAACTTCTCTACCAGATACATCGTTACGGAAGGTAAGTAACTCGTACATCTGATAGAGACATCTAGCTGCAGATTCCTTAACTTAGAATAGATACCACAGCCATACCCCAAAGGGGAGCTGGGTCTGCGAGAGAGCAACAGAAAGCATCAAGCCTTTGATCTGGCAACAGAGTGACAGACGATGAGGGATACTATGGCAGAACAGCTAGACAGCAACCCAAGCACCTCGGAAGAACAGAAACAACGGGATGCCAGACATCCCTGAATGGCACCACACTATACCTGCATAAAAACCGACAGGTAGAAACGGCACTAGCCATACCAGAACAAAGAAGAGAGAGAGGAAGAAGGACCACTCTCAGCTTAAAGGTGTATTATGTGGACACCGACCAAAGGACGAGAACATCATGAAGAGATGCATCCAAATCCTACCAGACCAGCCTATGGAACAAAGGCTGAAGGAGCTTTTGCCAAGAACCCCAAGGTGCAAGAGTCATAAACCGAGCAACGCTTTAATAATAGTGGGCGGGTTAAGAAACACGCCAAGTGCACACCCAGTCCCCAAGCGGGGGGGGGGGGGGGGACAGGGGCGAACAGCAGCAATTTAAAGCCCTCTGAAGCAGGGCACCACAGAAACATGCAGCAGGCAACGGCCACAGAGACCTCAAGGTGTCGTAGTCAAAGAAAGCAGAAGACTTCCTGGCCGGGCCGCATGAAGGCCAAAGAGAGAATCAACCCAAAAATATAGATCTGCACGGAATAGACCAAAGACAACTGCAAGCAGAAGAGCTGTCCTAGCTTATAGAATAGTAGGGTGTTACCTAGGAAAGAGGCGCTTCGGAAGGAAGTGGCCACAAAAAGCACCAAGGCATTGAAACGTGAGATGAGTCTCAGAATCCAAGACCAAACCTCTAACTGGAGAAAGTAACCGGCATCCAGAAAGAGATAAGTCCAGTGTCTGAACACTAGTAAAGGGAGCAGTTGTAAAATTGGAAAAACACCCCAGTAAGTGCAAGCAAAGAGGAACCGTAAGGGCAATCCCACAAACACTGACAAGCTCCCCAACACATGGAGATATTGGTTCAGACATCAGCCTCGAAGAGAGGGGACGATTTAGGAAGAGGAATACTCATGGCAATAGGCATACATACATAAATATATTATATATATACATACATACATATATGATCAAGGCAGGGGACCCTGCCGAAAGTGTCATGGCTCAAAGCATTCAAGAATAATAAAAAGATCCTTACCAGAGCGTCATCATTGCAGTGCAGGAGAAAGGCCCTGGATTTGTGGGTTTGATATATATATATATATATATATCGCAAATGCGAGCGGTCGAGTGAATTTCTCGAGCCCTGATATATATATATATATCCATGCAACATGGCTGTATAGGAGCACCCCTAGTGCAGTAAAGACAGGCAGTATCCGCATAGAAGAGGAGAATCATTATGAAACCCCCTGAAGGAGGTGAAACAGGCAAACGGCAGGACAACCGATGGTGTACAGAAGATGGCACCAGGGAAAAACATTGAACACTGTAAAACGGAATATAACAGCACCAGATGACACCTGAAGCCCACAGGATCACTAGGCCCAGGTGAGATAAACCGAGCTATATAATAGCATACAAGTACTCCACATGGAGTATGCACTCCCCAAAAAACGAGGAACACCTCTTAGGGCAAACCACAGTCCAAGGAGGAGACACAGTAACCTGTGAAATACTGCCAGAGCAGACCAACTGTCAACTCATAGCAAAATGCATCCAAGGGATGCCAATAAAAGGGTAATCACCATTGACCATGCAAAAAGAAGACCCAAGGCTTACTGCCCATCCAAAACACAGAACACATCTAAAGAATGCTAAATGAAAAGGCACCACCACGGAAGACAGGCTTAAGTGGGAGGGCGAAAACCGGCAAGCATCAAACAGCAAAACCCCATCAAAGGATAAATCAACCAGTCGCTCCCGGATATTCTCAAGGAAGACGCTATCTCTTAACCAAGCATGACGCCTTAAGAACCAGCCATAGCCCGGCCTAAAGAATCCGCAGTAGGGGAGGGTTGTAGGCTAACCCTCCCAAGACACTGGAGGGTGCGACCAATGCCCATTGAAGGGAGCCCCACTAAAGAATAAGGTTCCTGATGGGGCTCTTGAGGAGGTGACAAGCCTGCCGGGTCTGGGGGCTCCTGAGGAGGCTCCACAAATTCTAAGGGGGGATACAGGCAAGAATACCTCCAGCGTCGCCGGGTGTGAGGGCGATGCCAAACTCTCTCCCGAGGCTTCCGGAGAAGAAGCAACAACTCGGCGTCGACGCAGCGCCAAAATGACATTGGCCAGCACCGACAGTGCCTCGTCAGGCGCCAACTCGGCTCCATCTGGCGTCGAGTCGGCCCCTTCCGGAGCCGAAACCACAACAAGCTCCCCTTCCAAAGAAGGAGAAGCCGCTGAAGTCGGGCAGGCAAGCCTCTGGCGCCCCACCGGCGCTGACTCTGCCTCATCCAGGACAGGCTCTGACTCCGGAGAAAAAAGGGGAGGCAAGTCTTCGGCGCCAGAATGGCGCGGACCCCGGCTCCGGCTGGGGTGTGCTCAAGGCAAGGCCTTGAGCACCAGCAAGCACCTGTGACACCACAGTGAGCCGTACGGAACTATGCGGCGCAGCAGGATTGCTGTAGGTGATAGAGGGGGACCTAGCTGGGCTGCGCCCTGAGGACACCATGTGGACCGTAGAGGGAGACCAAACTGGGCTGCGCACTGATGACACCACATCTCCAACGTACCTGGGGGGCAAAGGCACAATTGGCACCAGAGGAGAACCCACCGGCGAGTTATTTGGGGAACCCGCAAGAAGAGGCCAGAGGACGCCCCAGGAACGGGAGAGGACCCAAGGGCGGCCTGCAAGGATGAGGTGTAAGCCTCCATTTGGGCCCGAATCACCCCCGCACCCGGATAGGGCGGATAGAGGGGGGGAGACTGTCGGGGGCACACGTCTGGAATGTTCCGGGAACAAGTGCCCCTGACCACAAAAGAAAGTGAGGTCGAGGACCTCGGCAACAGGCACCTCGACTTATCTGCAACTGGCGAACGACAGCCCTGGGCCCCAGAAGGCGATCGACGGCGGAACCGGAAAGAAGAGTGACCCACCGGCGATGAAGAGGCCGGGGGACCAGATGACTCCGACTAGGACAGCCGTGCCGAGAGAAGCTTCATCCGGCGCTTCGGCTTAAGGTGTTGGCAGGTGTCGTAGTCTGCGGGGTCGTGGTGCTCGCCCAGACACCACATGCAAATAAGATGCGGGTCATTCGCGGACATCTGTCGCGAACTGGAAGTATATGTTTTAAAGCCCGAAGGCGTTTCACACTGTTCCAGACACGAAACGTCGAAAAGGGGGCCTGAAAACAGGCCAGAGGAGCTGCTCACTCCTGATCCGCTTTGCACGTGGAAAAGAAGGAAACGACGTCAGCGCGCCGGGAGGGACTTATATGACCTCACTGACGTCACGTACGTGGACAACGTCAGGGCGGGGTCGTTTGGCGCCGTCCCCCGGTGCGCAGAGGTGCTGCTGCAAAAACTTTTCGGAACCAGTCTGATGCCTGGGGATATTCTAAGTTAAGGAATCTGCAGCTAGATGTCTCTGTCAGATAGGAGGATGCAGTTCTGCAGTCTCGTACAGGAAGTGCATTAGCATCCAGGCCTCTAGTATCTGTATTTGGGTCTAGCCCCAACACTATTTCTCTTAAGCGCTCTTGCATGCTCAAAGAAAGTTCTCTATCTAAATAATGTTGGGCTTATTGAGACAACGGCCATGGGACTTTTCAGATACCAAAGAGATGGTCTATCAAGCCAGCAGTAGAAAATATTTCATGTATATCATTGTTAGGGTTTGTTACGAGGGTACAAGAGGTTTCTCCGTCTAAGTGTGGGTATTTACAATGGGAGGAAATACTTTGGGGAGAAAGCCTCTGGTGGAAATCCTATCAATGACCATCAGTTCCGATGGAATTTATGTCATCAAATGTTGCACTGGAAACGCACACGCTATGGGTCTTATTACGAGTTTGGTGTTCCTCCTGTCACCCCGCCACTGCTGCACTGACAGGAGGACAGCCAAGCCCGTAGTGAGCCAGTCCGCCAGATTACGAGTGAAATACATGCGGCTGGGCGGTGCTGCAGCGGTGGGCTGTTAGGCTCATAGAAGAGCCTTAGCAGCAGACAACCGTCGTGACAGGGCCTCCAGCACGTTCCTGCACGGAGCGGCATGCATGCCACAATGTGCAGGAACAGGAGTGCAATTCCAGGGGGGTACAACATGTGACCCCCTGCATGGAGCGGCATGCATGCCACAATGTGCAGGAACAGGAGTGCAATTCCAGGGGGGTACAACATGTGACCCCCTGCATGGAGCGGCATGCATGCCACAATGTGCAGGAACAGGAGTGCAATTCCAGGGAGGTACAACATGTGACCCCCCTGCATGCACCCCCAGGCTCAGAAGCAGCAGGGGCCCCCATACTCCCATGCCCGCCACCCTTTTCATGGCAGACTCACCGCCATGAAACGCGTGGTGAAAATGAAAGTCGGAATATGCTGCCGCAACGCCAGCATTTTCCTGCCATTTCCATATTAACGGCGCAGCAGGATCCTTGATCCCAGTGGAGGCTGCGGTCTCGTGGCAGTCCGACTGCCACACTCATAATATGGCGTGCGGACCGCCACCACGATTGCGGAGGTCCTGTGGAGCGCCGTACTTGTAATAAGGCCCTAAGCGTGGTGCATCGTCAGTGGCCTTACATCTTATCTACCGAACGTGCTGCAGGTTTGGATTCTTGATCCCAGTGGAGTCTGCGGTCTCGTGGCAGTCTGATTGCCACACTCATAATATGGCGTGCGGACCGCCACCACGATTGCGGAGGTCCTGTGGAGCACCGTACTTGTAATAAGGCCCTAAGTGTGGTGCATCATCAGTGGCCTTAGATCTTGTCTACCGAACGTGCTGCAGGTTAATTACATGAATGCTAGGGGAACCTGCTTATATTTTCTGGGGCAGATTCTCTTTAGCGCCGTCCTGTAAATTACGCCATTTCTTTTTATCCACGTCACAGTGCACATAGATACCCACCCATTGATCCCATGGAAAGATCTTCCCACCCTACCAGGCAACCACCGGATTACAGCCCGTCTCCCTCAGTCTACCAAGCTTCTAAAACGGATTGGAGGAACACCCCTCCATTTGCAAGGTTCAAGCTTCCGGAAGTTCCCCGACCCCCATTTATTCAGTACTGTTCATGTTTGATGATTGACAGCCGAAAAACGCTTTATGCACACTGCCTGCAGCTGTGCAATGATCTAAAGTAATCCCAGGCACACCCTCTGCTGCAATGACCTATATATGCCCTCCACACTCCCCCAGCAGTTCCGCGAGTGCCCTGCAGCAGCTGAAAAGCAGTATGGGAGCTACAAGTTGTGCAACATGACACAGAAAAATGCAAACTAGGAATACAAACAAACGAACACAAACTAACAGTAAAGCTAAAGTTGCTGCCAAATTAACCTTCATTCTCTTCAATTACAACACCCACATAAAAAACACTAACACCCAAATTATTATTATTAAAACCCACCCATTGCTATTAACTATACCCATTTATAATACATTATTGCGCCTTAAACCCTTCATAAAAATGACAGTAAAAAACACGGTCGCCCTGCCCGACTCTAAAGCTTATAGTTTGTTTTTTATCATTGCTGCAGGAAATACCACGTCATGGTTCCACATTCCTAATTTCCAGCCTACAATTTCCGCATCAAGCATGCAAGGTTTTTCCGGCCACAAATGTATTGGCAGCCGTCGACAGAAAGCGTTCGTCTGAACGACACAACGCGGCCATAACGAGAGGCGAGAACATTGGTTTTCAGTGCTAGGCTTTTCCGGTCACATTTCTAGTATCTGCTGGTTCAGTGTAAGCGAACAGACGACAAATGCCAGTTGTAGGAGGTTGCGAAGTGTTTAGGTCTACACTACAGAAGCCATTACCAGGAAAAAGGTGCGATTTTAGAACAAGAAATTAAACAATTGGAGAGTGTTTTTTTTGTTTGAAAAAGTCGAGTTTGAAGCCACTGTTGCTTGAGCAATATTCTAGGCCTCCATAAATTATGACTGCTACTCGAGTCCTGGAATATTTGTGATTAGATGTTTTTCACAGATCAAGTTATTAATGCTGCGATTTAAAAAAAAAAATCATAATCGTTTTTATTGAACATTTAAACCAAAGGTACAGGTACGAGAAAAGGAAAGTCTGTATTCCAGGCAAACCTGACAACGTTATATATTTTCTTGTTTAAAAAAAAATAGATATTGTATGTTCAAGTGAGGATGTGGCGCCTCCCTAGTGTGCGTAAAGTGTGATGACAAAATTCCGCGCTGTGCAAACATGTGAGGGAAGTACACACCCTGAACCCTCCTGTTGGACCGTTAACCAGTTCCACCATGCAAACAAAAAGCCCCCCCCCCCCCCCCCCCCCACGCCATGTTATCAAAAAAAGAATAAAGTCTTTTCTTCTGTGTCAAATGTCCCTGTTCAAATAGCTGATTCCAGGTCCTTGAAAATGATTTGACCCATGCTCTGAATGTAGCTACACCCCTCTGTATTGCAATTCAACGTCTCAAAACGCTATGACTAACAAATGGTTCGGCAATGACTTATCTTTCAGTGGCGGCTGGCACAGATATAATGTGGTGAGGCGGAGGGTGTGAGAGCAGGAGGACTGGTGTACAGAAAATAAACATAAGACATCTCCTCATGTGTTTTGTTTCTCTTCTTTCGTATCTTCGCGTCACCCCTCCGCTGGGTCGGAACAGAAAGCACCCAGGCTCCCCCGACCAATCACTCTGCTGCAAAGCCATGGTTCGGTTCGGCACTCAGCCAGAAAATTGGAACCTGGGCATGTTCTCCATCCAGGCTGTAATGCAGCCTGGATGGAGAATATGCAAAATGCGCACAACTGTATGGTCAGCCCAAGAGGACTGGCCAAACAGTCTTTGCGCACTTACAGAGTGTCCACCACTCCTCCCGCCTGCTCTGAGAGCAGAGCAGCCCTTCCTTGAAACGACGCTGTAGCAGGAACAAATAAAATGATAATAACGAGTTATTCTAATTTTATTCTAATTTTATTCTTCCTTTACGTACACTGCTGAAAGCAGTGGGGCGACGCTCCTCTGTATGAAATTCAAATCCATCTGTGACTGCAAATCCTTTTTTATAACCACGGCTAAAAGTTCAACACACACAGAACCACATACCCCACTCCTAAGTGTGATTATCACCGCCAGTAATTCCAATGAACTGTTCCTCAACTTGAGAGAGTTCATTCTCCTGAACCTAACTTCACCTTCACCACAACTCTGGGAAGGCTGAGTGCAGGACTTTCAGTCAAGAACTGAACTCTCAGAGTCAGCACTGTAATACTCCTTGAACATCCTAATCTCCCTCGCTACTCTCCGGTTTCACAGTTGTCCCCGTATAATACATGGTTGAGTCCGTGTAGTCCTCCAGCACACTAGTGGCTAGTTATGACATCTGGAGCTGAAGAGCAACTAAGGTTAACCTGTTGATTATTGTGCCCGCTTAACCTAACTAGTTCATATTTTTCTCGGCCATAGTGGAAGTCTGCAGCAATGTCAGTGTGGAATCTGAAGAAGGTGGTGCACAACCAGAATGAGGTGGTTTATTAACAGGGCATTCTCAGGGCCTCCAAGTGACTTCCAGACATAACTCAAATAGCAGAACTCTTGCATAACAGCTACAAAACTATGCAAGTTACAAAGGGACTTTCTTCAGAGTGCAGAACATTGGAAAAGAGGGTAAATAAAATTGTGTTGCGCGTGCACATACACTAGTCAACATACATATACGTTTTCAGACACAGACTACATAACAACGCTCACAAACTCTTTTCAGCAAACCGAAAGAAAAATAATGACAGGAAACACTCACTTTGCCAACTTCATTAAAAATGCAACATACGTGGTGTATATTACGCTATTTACACCTCAATGTGATCTCTACTGGACAAATCTTGACCCAGAGCCATGGCCCTCAGAATGGCAACTCAGCAATTTTAGTATCTTTGGCCACTACACTGACACTAATGACGTTTGCCATTTTAATTATGTGTATACTGTATTTCGATCTTCCTTTATATACCAATGAGGACACCGGATTATCATTCAAACATTCTAAAAAATTTAATGAGGAACCAACTTCCTGTTGAAATCCAAAGCAATTTGTGAACGCACTTGTTTTCCCCCGTACCCTTTCACCAGTTATGGATTTCACAATATTGACCTCCTTTTCCTCTGTCTTATTTTGCTTTAACCATAAAGGGACAATTTTTGAACCAGGAATGCTTCCCTTCCACCGCTAAAAAACACTCATTCCAGTGACTGAATGCAGAATGAACCCTTTCTTCCATATTTTTTCCCCAAGAACGTCAAACCATGAGATCATACCTCCAGAGTAACTTACATGTACTCTTTTAGGACACCCATCAAAATACTCTACATGCTCTCACATTTGGGATCATACAAGATTGATGATATATGGGTAATGTTATATTTCCATAAAAAGGCATTCCAAATTAACTCGACAAGTCCATCAATCAATTAATAATCAGGAATTTGTGAACCGCACTACTCACCCGTGAGGGTCTCAAGGCGCTGGGTGTGGGGAGGGGGGGACAAGCAGATCCATCTCATCCGAAGAACCAGGTCTTGATTTAGCTGCGATGTAGGAATAGGCTCGCCCTCCCGCTTTGGCTCTGCGGATGCGTGGGATTTCAGCCAGGGCAAAATCGGCTGAGCGGAGGCTACTCTTGGATGTGTAGAAGGAGATTCTTTCGTTGAGGTATTGGGGTCTGGTGTTGTGGAGGGATTTGTAGGCGTGAGTGAGGAGCTTTAAGGTCACTCTCTTTTTGACAGGGAGCCAGTGGAGTTCTCGTAGGTTCTGGGTGATGTGGTGTTGTCGTGAGACGCCGAGAACAAGTCTGGCTGCTTCGTCCTGGATGATCTGGATTTTGAGAAGATATTTGTTTATTCCAGCGTAGGGTGCATTTCAGTAGTCCAGACTGCTGGTTATGTGTGTGTGGGTGGCGGTCTCTCTGAATTCGGGGGAGATCCATTTGAAGGTCTTTCGGAGGATGCAGAGGGTGTTGAAGCACGTGGAAGATACATCATTGATCTTTCGGTTCATTGTAAGAGAGGAGTGAAGTATGATGCCAAGATTGGGGGCGTGGTCTGTGGGTGTGGAAGGGTTGTCGAGGGCGGTGGGCCACCAGGTGTTGTCCCATGTGGAAGGGGTGAATCTGAGGACAAGGACTTCCATTTTCTCTGAGTTGACCTTTTAGGCAGCTGCTGCTCACTCAGGAGGCGACATCTTTCATTCCTTCCTGGAAGCTGTGTCTGGTGATGTTGGGTTCTTTGGTGAGGGAGAGGATGAGCTGGGTGTTGTCTGTGTAGGATACTATGCTGAGTCCGTGTCTTCTGACAATGATGGCGAGAGGGGCGATGTTGATGTTGAAGAGCGTGGGCCTGAGTGAGGATCATTGGGGTACTGCGCAGCTGATCCCTGTGGGTTCAGAGAGGAAGCGCAGGAGTCTGATTCTTTGGGTTCGGCTGGTGAGGAAGGAGCGGATCCAGTCTCCCATCTCCAACTCTGTACCCGAGCATCCACATCTTATGAGCCTACCTGTAGCTAGGTGAAGAGAAGCAGGGACAATTGGGGACCTTGTATGGTCCTGCTGTTGATAGGAGATCGGCTGAAGATCATGCCATTGATTTGCATTCAAGCAGAAGGCTCAGAGTATAGGTCAGGTCTTTGGGCTATTTTTATCCCTCTCCCACCCCTCCTGAACTCATTTTTAGGAATATGTGAAGTTGTACACCGGGTCTAGTACTTAGACAGCCACCCCGGATCCTTTTGTCCATGTGAATAGATTCGAACCGTTCAGGGGCCTAGCTGATACTATTGACATCTTCAGTGGATCCCAACGGAAGTCGAATTCAAAGAGACAGGGGATATTTATTCTATGCTTGTTGACTCTCAAGCAGGGACTACAGATATAGTCAGGGAGCAAATCAATGGCCAGTGCCACAAGGTGCTCTGTAGGTTAAGCATTGATAGAAGAAATCCAGATAGCATTTGTTCATTCTGATCCCTGTTTTATCATGGAATATAGCGGGCATCAATTCAAAGCTGAGTAATAATGATTGGGTAGCATTTGTTTCTAGATATGAGTTAATCTGCTTTCAGGAGTCAATGTTCTGATTTGTTACCTTTGCCTCAAATTGTAAAGCGCTCTGATATCCTTCGGGATCAAGTTCGCGCTATATAAAACTTTATAAATAAATTACAATTAACATAAAATGGTCTTGTCCACTCTTGATTGATGCTTCCTCAATAACAAGTCGTTGGGTGTTCGTTTGTTTCCTTTATTTCACATGAAAAAATGCCCAGCCAACACGTGTTTCATCGTGGGGAGTGACCCACACGACTTCTTCAGGGCTGATTGGTATAAACGCTAAATTGTCCCGTTCTCTCCACCGGTTTTACTTCCATCCCGGCTGTGTGTGGTGATTAGGTCCTTGACTATTATGAAAATCCTATTCCCCCGGTTCCGGTGTATCTAAATTCCTGCTGTGGTTGTCGGAGTTCCGATCCCTCCTGTGTGACAGCGCATAGATGCTTCTTCACTTCGTCAAAGTCACTTCCGGGTCACAACACAAACGCACAGAGCGGGAGATAGAGACAAGGCTTACACGCCTAGATGCCAATTATTATTGGGGTTTAACCCCTTGGGCACGGCCGCGATTCTGCGCCTGTGCGGTCGTTTTAAAGAGTGGGCGGGTTTATGACAGCCCCCGGCCGTCATCAGCACACGCCCACTGTGAGGCATGACGGCTGGGGGCCGTCATCAGCATCTATGCGCTGTCACACATGAGGGATCGGAACTCCCACAACCACAGCAAGACTTTAGATACACCGGAACCGGGAGAATAGGATTTTAATAATAGTCGAGGACCTAATAACCACACACAGTAAAACCGGCGGAGAGAACGGGACAATTTAGCGTTTATACCAATCAGCCCTGAAGAAGTTGTGTGGGTCACTCCCCACGATGAAAGACGTGTTGGCAGGGCATTTTCTCATGAGAAACAAAGGAAGCAAACGAACACCCAACGACTTGTTATTGAGGAAGCATCAATCAGGAGTGGACAAGACCATTATGTTAATTGTAAAAATTGAACAGGGACATTTGACACAGAAGAAGATACTTTATTCTTTTTTTGATAACAGCGTGTGCAGGGGAGAAGCTTTAAAAAAAAAATAGATATATTATATTTCGGAATTATTGCCAGATAGATTCTAACGCTTTGATGGCAAAGGTAAAGATAGGAGCACTGGAATTATGCGACAGGGAGCACAAAATTACGTGACAGGGTTGACTAAATTATGCTGGAAGAAAAGGCAAGTTATGCGACATAATGCCACACATTTTTTGACAGTATTAATTATTTTCTATTTTTTTACACATGATAATACCGTCTGGGCAAAGAGTCCACCTCATTATTACAGTATAACAACCAAATACAGAACTTTTTTCATTCATTTATTTATGATATATTTTATATTGCATACAACCAAATACAGAACTAAGGAACTGAAAGAGGAACAGTTAACCTTTGTTTACAGCCTTCCTCTGCACACAAACATGGTGCCACATATTTTTTTTAACTTTTGATCCAACTGAGCTGAAACAATATTTTTGTCAAAATCAGCAGATTATGCAGCAGATGATGGAGTATGTGGCAAATGAGGCTAACTGCAAAATCAAATAATTCCAGTGGCCCTGGTTAAAGGTATGGTCCAGGTATGAAATATCTTTCGAGACTGAGTGTACAATTAGCCATATTCTGGGATACAAAGTAGCATTATTAACTGTAGCATGGTAGCCGGGTAGTTTAGAATGTACGAAAATGCTTGAATGCAAGAAGAAAAGGGAGAACAAACGAGATAAAAGCAGTGAAAAGTATGTGCTAGATGAAACAGAGGACATAACCCAATAGGTCTGGCCTTTGAGACCTACTGTTGTGTCGCCACGCTTCACAGCATCCCTCATGCTTGGCAGCATGGCAAAGTAAAAAAAAAAGAAATTAAAAAAATGTACAGCCTGAGACACCCGCTACTGCCTGCTTGTAACGCACACATACAAAATGATGCAGACACTTTTTTTTGTTTTTAGTCACCGATCTGAGTTGGATCTTTCACTGAAACCAACCAAAAACATTTTTTAGGTGTCTGCTAGACAGTGCATGCGCTGTCTCGTAGAGACGTGTTGTGTTCAATCTGTGGGCTTCAGCCTGCCCATAGGCTTACCATTTGCTCGCTCCATCATTGCGCTGATATCCTTTGTCCCCAGGTGTCCCTCCCCCAGAGCATGGACCAAGTACTTGTACCCATGCACTGCTCTCGTTTTAGGAGCAAGTTTTTCTTTGAGTTTGAGCACTCCAGACGAGTACTTGTGTTTTTACAAGCTTGTTGTTCTCCTCCCGCCCGGACTTGATTTTGATATAGATTGTTAAACAGCACTAACTGCAAAGAGCAAACTCGATTCCCTAGGTATCGGGCGCTTTACATGATCACCAGTTGCATTACAGACTGACATTCATTTTTAGGCACAAGGAGAATAAAGTGATTTGGCCAAAATCACAGGATGCTGAGCCTCTCGCCGAAACTTGAACCAAGTTCCCCAGTTTCAAAGTCAGACGCTCTAGTTTTATTTAATGACAACTCTGCTCTGATGGTCATCTGGTCTGTCAGGAGCTCATCGTTTAAGTGTATCCCCAGCCAGTCAACTCTGATAAATTTGGAATTGAACCGCCGGCTATTCCATTCTTTCTCCTATGTAGTTTGATTTGCACAATGCAACCTTTCCACTGTGCTCAAATTCAAAAGGAGAAGGGCGGACAGTGAGCCTTCAATACGAGGTCCCCAGGGTTTCATATGGTTTGCTCTTCAGTCGTCATTTTACTGCAAATCGCCCATGAAATTCTAGGTTGGGACCCTTATACCCTTATGCACATGCAAAGGTTCATGCTTTCCAGGTGACGCTTTTCCCCAAGATTAATTATTTTGACTTGCCAGACCTGGTTCATCATCCACCCAGTAACGCACCACCACTAATTTTAAAGCGCCACCTTTGCTTGAAGTTTATAACCTCTGAACGTTTTCCAAGGTTGGCGTGTAAAATTGCTCATGTAGTACCAAGATAGTGTGACCATATAAACAAGCATTTAAAAATGCAATGGTCTCGGCAATATTCTAGGTAGAGCTATTGGCATTGCTCATTTTTTTTTCTGTATCCCTAAATAAATGGCATTGTCATTTGTATTGGCAATAGCTTATTTGCTTGCATTTGCGAGACCTATTGCATTAGCAGAGAGAGAGTGAGGTAGTGAGATGGAGATAGAGTGAGGTAGTGAGATAGTGAGAGAGAGTGAGGTAGTGAAATAGAGATAGAGTGAGGTAGTGAGAGAGAGAGTGAGGTAGATAGTGAGTGAGGTAGTGAGAGAGAGTGAGGTAGTGAAAGTGAGTTAGTGAGGGAGAGGGAGTTTTGAGGTAGTGGGATAGAAACAGAGAGTGATGTTGTTAGGTAGTGAGATAGAGAGAGAGTGAGGTAGTGAGAGAGTGAAAGTGAGTTAGTGAGATAGAAAGAGAGAGAGTGAGGTAGTGAGTTAGAGAGAGAGAGTGAAGTTGTGAGGTAGTGAGATATAGAGTGGGGTAGTGAGAGAGTGAGGTAGTTACGTTTTGAGAGAGAGAAGTTGTGAGATAGTGAGATTGATAGAGTGGAGTAGTGAGGTAGTGAGAGAGAGGTAGTGAGAGAGTGAGGTAGATAGAGAGTGAGGTAGTGAGAGACAGAGAGAGTGAGGTAGTCCAAGAGTGAGTTTGTGAGGGATAGTGTTAGAGGTAGTGAGACAGAAATAGAGAGTGAGGGTGTGAGGTAGTGAGCTGGAGAGAGAGTGAGGTAGTGAAAGATATTGAAAGTGAATTAGTGAGATAGAGATTGTGAGGTAGTGAGATATAGAGAGAGTGAGGTATTGAGTTAGAGAGAGAGAGTGACGTTGTGAGGTAGTGAGATAGAAATTGAGGTAGTGAGTGAGTGAGGTATTGAGGCTTTGATAGAGTGAGTTGTGAGTTAGTGAGATAGATTTAGTGGAGTAGTGATGTTGAGAGAGTGAGGTAGTGAAAGTGAGAGAGTGAGATAGAAAGAGATAGAGTGATGTAGTGATATAGAGAGTGAGGTATTGAGATAGAGATAGTGAAGGTGTGACGTAGTGAGATAGAGAGTGATGTAGTGAGAGAGTGAGGTAGGGAGAGATAGTGATGTAATGAGGTATTGAGAGAGTTAGTAAGGTAGTGAGATAGTGGTGTTGTGAGATAGAGAGAGTTGAGTAGGGCGGTAGAGAGAGAGAGAGAGTTAGTGAGAGAGTGAGGTAGTGAGAGAGAGATAGTGAGTTAGTGAGAGAGAGTGTGTGAGGTAGTGAGAGAGCGAGTGAGGTAGGGAGAGACAGAGTGAGCTAGTGATAGAGAGAGTCAACCACACACACATACAGACCCACCCACACAGAGCCACACACACACAAAGTTAATCACGCACACACACATACAGAGCCACACATACAGAGCCACCCAGACACACATACAGAGCTACCCACACACATATACAGAGCCACAGACATACACATACAGAGCCACAGACATACACACATACAGCACGGAGCGGCGGTCCCTTGGATAGACTTGCTATAGGTGGTGAAGGTCTGCACTGTTGCTTCGTCCATAGCCTACAATAATAAAAGTGGCGAAAAATGAATCAGTTTGCAGAATGTGCGGTGCAAAATGTTGCATGATGAGCCATGCTTTATATGAGGGATTTATGGCAATTGTTTCCTAAACAGGCGGGAAAACGCTGCTGTTCGAATCTGCTCATTATTGTATTTCCTTAGTACATTACGTGGCTTACCTTTATATCATTTCTGACCACCAGTTAATATTATAAATCTGCCCATTCATAGACAGGCATTCACTCCTGTGATGCACTGTGGAAAATGTGGGAATATTTTATTACCCAGAACCACCCTCTGCGCTTCCATTCCCTTGCCCGTCACCCCATGGAGGGCCCAAGTACTCTAAGCAAGGTAGCGCATGACTGGTAAGCTGTGGGCTGCCAGTTGCTGGTGTCCAAGCGCCAACCTCCCGTACACTGGACCCCTAGAATGTGGGCTTACAGACGTACCCGCAGGGGACCCTCATAAGAGGGCGGCCTCTTTAGTGTCACAGGACGGCACACTGGGCTGCCTAGTGTCCAGAGACCCCTTTGGAGTCCCGCTCGTCACTTCTGGCCTAAGTGGGGAGAGGGGAAAATTCCTCCCCCACCCACCTGGCGGTCTCTCTGTCCCTCACCCTGACGCCATTTGGACGTGTCCCGTGAGAGCCGCTGCATCCATTAGAACGGTGAGTGCATTTCTGCTCCCCCGCCCCAGAGCATCCATCTTGGTGGATCATGGGCAGGGCGGTCCAGCCAGGGCTGCTGTAGGGGCAGCAGCAGCACCCCTCGAGCATGCACGGAGTCTCTCTCGCCAGGCTGCCCCTGGGCCCGCAGGGGCTCTGGGTGTGCTGGCTGGAAGTTGCGGGGGAGACTACTTGTTTTGTGACCCCCGTTTCCCTCATGGTGGTTAGTGGTGCTAGGGCGCTCCTCCCTCTCCGTGTTGGTGGGGAGGGCGAGGGGGGACAGGACCACATGGTTTGCAGCCCACACGGCGATGGACCCGGTCCGCAGGGACAGTGCGCACTGGGCCTATAGAGCGCATCACCCGGCAGCAGCGCCCACTTTGCCACTACATAGGAGGCAGATAGGATCGTCCGGGCCTCCCGTAATCTCGCCCGATGTTGGCCACTGCCGCATATTACCCCGGCCCTCTAGGGGCTAATTTAATCTGTGCCGCTCCCCCCCCTCGACACAGCATAGAGTGGGGGTTTATCTACCCAAAGTACCGTCGGTTGTGGAGGGGGGACGAGTGTGGACAGGGGGGCACCTGGGTCGCCAACTCCCCTTGCGTGCTGCTGACTCCTTGCCCCCCCTATCCCCCCTATGGCGGCATGTTCAGGTTTCGGCAAGGGCCCCCGAGGGATGGTGTAAGAGGCAGGAGTTGCCACATGGTGACCAGGGCAATGCACCCTGCTGCCGTCTCCGGGCAGAAAACCCTGGAACCGACAATGTGCCGGCGAAGGCAGTGGCCAGCACTGGCAACCTGCTGGCCACTCAGCAGGCCTGCGAGCCAGCGGCCGTGCCGTCGTCCGCCCCCATTGAGCCGCTCAATAATTTAAATCCCCTGATAGAGATCTTTGATCAGGGTCAAGCCCGCTACCCCGTACCTGGGTGGTGGCGCCCTGGACAGGCAGGCTTGATTCCCCCTGCCCCGCTCCGCATGTTTAACATGCGCGCCCCCTCACACACAAGGCGCTGCGTCTGACCGTGGCCCTCAGGGGGGCCACCTCTATAACAGTGCCAGCTCCCCCCGCTTCTGACACGGCAGGGGAGGGGTCATCGTCTATGCTGGCTTATCCCGCCCCAGTCCCCGGCCTGCAGGGGCCACATGGTAGGCCGGCTTCTCCGGCATCTGTCCAGGCCGCGGGGGGTCATCTTGGCCCGGCATCTCCCTCGCCCCCAAGGGAACACTGGAACCGGGTCCAGGCTCCCTCGCATATTAACTCAGCCTGCGAGGTCCATTTGCAGTTGCGCCGACCACAGACTCCTCCGGCAACGGGATCGTCACCGTCTGTTCTCACAACCCCCTCTTCAGGAACGGCACGCATAAGACCTTCGCCAACAGCCCCCCTCCGATGTTCCGGGGGCAGCAAGGGCAAGACTAAGGCAACAGGAGGGGGGGTTGAGCAAGCCCCACTTTCACGCCCCCTCCTTCCTGTGGGTGTTGGGGAGCTGTGGAGACTAACCGGACCTGGGGGGGCCAGTCTTTCTTGTGAGGGCCACATGTCCCTGTGCAGGTCGGAGCTCACGGGCACACCAGGAAAAGGGGGCCATACACGACGGGATGGTGACGCTGACCAATCGGACGGGACAAACAGGACACATCGGACGGGACAAACAGCTCACAGGACACAGGGAAACACAGAAAGCTAACACAAAAAAAAAAAAGAGAATGTAAGCCAAAAAAACAAGATGGCTTACCTTCCGGTCCTTGCATCACGGAGAAAGCGAGACGATCCTCATGGGAAGACAAAACAAATAATGGCGGACACAACGTTCCAAATTTTTCGGATTGGGGGCGTGTTCGGTGTTCTCAGAATGGGCGTGGCCTAAACGTGGAAAGAAGAACACCGAACACACCTCCAAATCCGAAAAGGACGGAGCCTATTCGGAGGGACAGCTCTCTCCTCCAATGGCTGGCCTCCGTTTAGGAAGCCAGCCAATGTGAGAGAGGCAAAAACAGAGGCGGGACAAATAGTCCACACTAAGAAACATTAAATCTCGGTACTTCCGGTTCTGCCTTCGGCAGACCGGATATTACCTCGACCTAAAAACACATAAATGCAACTGTTACACAGAGTGCCATGTGTGTTAATTAGATTGATTTATGAAATTGCTGCTAACTAGTCCTGCAGTGTATCACTCAAAAGGTTACCCTTTTACAAGAACTACATAGGAGTTATTCGTTTGAACACTAACTTTTATCGAATAAGGTGCAGAATAATTGTATACAGTTGTCAACTTTCTTCAATAATGCAATCCCCGTTTATGGGTTTATTTGCGCTTCTTCGTGTTGAGTAGTGAGACCTTACTTTGTTTGAATGTTTCACCACTCCGTACTACGATATTGAGAGATAAGAAGTGCAGCTGGGTTTAAAATGGAACCACCTGGCATAACAGGTGGCTGCTCTATCAACTGGGGAAGCTCGGGCATCTTTGTTTGCATTTCATTTGATCATTATCTATTGCAGGAATGTTATCTTGAAAAATTGCAAGCGTCATGACTCAATTGAGGCACTTGATTTATGTATTAGTTATCTTGAAACCTTTTATGCAGTTTCGACTTGCGTGCAAGAATATTAATGTTCCTTTTTTTTTTACCCTCACGGTGAGTAGTGCGCTTTACAAATGTGGATTGATTTTTTTTTTTTTTTTTTTTTACACACACTTTTTAAACACTTGGGGGCAGATTTATGTTGGACTTGTCACGCAACGGCGGCGTAAACGTGGCGCAACCTTGCGACCCATTTGCAATGGGACGCATCTAGGCAGATGAGTCACGTTGTAAAGCACTGCGCCACATGTGGGTGTTCCGACGTAGGGTGGGTGGCTGAGTGAAATCTACAAGATTTCACTCAGTCACTTTTAGGCCAATGCTGCGTCAAAACCCTGCGCCTGCTTGAAGCAGGCGTAAGGCTTGACGCAGCATTGGACAGATAGGGCACCCACGAGCCTTGCTGGAGCTGCGTTGCGGTTGCGACGCAACTCCAGCAATTCGCCACCTTTACGGCACAGATGCGTCGGGCATCTGTGCCGTTTTTGCCCCATGGTGCGCCGCATTGTAAATGCGGCGCACCATGGGTGGCGGAGCAGCGGCGCACAATAACTGGCGCATCCCTGGGGATGCGCCAGTTATTGTAAATCTGCCCCTATGCACCGAGCGGATCAAGGTGAAAGATTACCATTCCGTATACTATCTATGGTTTATGCACCACCAGTCGCTGGGAAACGTGCCTTATGATAAACAAAACACTGATCAATGTTAAATGTGTGACATGTTGATTTGTTGACTTCTTCTGTTATAAAATCTGACTTCTTGGTACGTAATCACAATACGTTTTGATTTTTCAGTTAGCAAAATAGCTACCACAAGAATGTACATGAAACGCATGGCAGAAACAAAGAATAAATAAAAGCGCTATGACGCCGCCAGTGCGAGTCAAATCATAGCGCTTTCCCCCCCACACCTTCCATTGTCAGGTCAGTGTTGTCCCCCCACACGCACTCCATCCAGCCGCCGACATCAATAACGAAAAAAAACTATGATGTGGGCTGCCGTGCTACTGCATAACTTGGCTAAAAATATTGACAAAGTCAATAGCTCTCTCGCAGGCGAGACGAATTGGGTTTGCCACTGCTTGTATTCTAGTCTCATTGGCCGTTCCCAAGTTGTCACACCCGCCCTGATTAAAACTAAACCACCATGCGGGGGCTGGCGTCATGCCCTCCCCCCTCCCCCGCAACATTTAGCCATACTGCACTGCAGCCACGCTGAAGTATATATAACTTGGCTAGGAGACATTAGCAACGCCAATGCTTGTTTACAGGCTTGGCAGAAGTTTTTGCCAAGCTCGGACCAAAGTCTTAAAGTAGGCCCCATACTTCCCCCCCTGGACTCGGTTTCCTTTTTGTGCCAGGTGCAATAAGCACCTGTTTCGAAGCATTAAAACGTGTGTAGTCCAAGGAAAGAGTAAACATGGTATCTGGTGCCATCTAGTGGTACGGCCAGATAAGCTGCCTCATTTACTAATCTATAAATGCAATTGCTGAGGCCCTGGACATCGCTAGGCCTACAGGGGCAATTAAGAGGTGAGTGACACCGAAGCATATGTTTATTAGAGTTTTCGGACGTTCGAAAAAGAATCCTATCAATTGCCTGGCAGACTGTGCAGCAATTTCAGGAGCAAAGCTGTCGTTTATTTCCATTATTAATTTTTTTTACCTATAAAGACTTTATTCACACTCAAACATTTTGTGTATCTGGTGTGCCACCGACAGATTGACAATGCCGGTAGGTATCGAAATCGGAGAGGCCTCATATGCATTTTTAATTAATTCAGGGGGTAAATACAGTGCCGTTTTTACGCATGGGCAAGCTGGGCAGTTGCACTTACGGGCATACGGCCCCTTGCAGACCATAATTCAACACACATATTCCATTAAACATAGTTATTCCTGTGAGTGGTTGTGTAGGCAGGGCCACGTGTACTGCTTTGCCCGGGGGCCTATAATGCTGTTTAAATGACCCTGGGTAAATTGCATTAACCCCAATCCGGATTAGGCAACTGGGATAGGTATTTCAGGATTCAAAAGGAGGTTTAAATATCTAGTTACAGTGTCTGTAAAATCTAAAGTCAGGTTTAGATCTTTCATCAAGTTTATTTTATTTTGATATTGAGATTTGGGGGGGTCATACATATATGTATACTGTAGTGTATGCGATCCTTTGTCACCAGATTACGGTCACGAGTTTGAATAGTTCAGTTGTCGAGTGTGAAAGTTTTGCATTGGAAATAGCATGTTGTTTTCCAGGAAGTTGGGCAAACAAAATGGATTGTTCTAGAATCCAGAGAAATTCCTGGTGGACAGTATACCAGCCCTTATTCGAAATTTTCGTATTGAAACCAGCAGTGGCAAATCAAATCGGTCTGGATTTGGCTAGCCTCCGAGATTTTTCAAATTTTTGTTCAAAGAGATAAACACTAAAAGTAGAAAAGTTAATCAAAAGTAAAGATGCTGCCGTCTAAAATGTGTGCGCAAAAAAATAAACACATAAAACAATCGAGCGTTGTTGTCGTTGGGATTGTAAAACTTTACTGTTGCTCTAATCATTGAATAAACACACCCACGCACACTGCCTTAGTATCCTCTAGCTCTAAAGAGAACTATTTTGTGTGCTGATGTGTTGCTTTTAGAAAACAAGAGGCCGGTGGGATATCTAGGCCTGACCTACCCCTGCAGAAGCAAAGTTTGCACCTATTCCAGTACAAACATCCATTAGGAATTCACTGGCAAGGACACTTAATCCCATTTTTCCATAGGCGCCGCCCGTGCACAACACGTCATAGGTTCAGGGACTGGACACACAACCTGTTTGCGCACGTTATTACCCATTTACTGGCACTCAGGTGTATTTGCACCCAGTTCACATATGAGACCTGCACCGATTTTCTATTACAACAGAGCATTGTTCCTTTGACAGTTTACACTCGAGAGAGTAAAGACCAGAAAGAGTAATAATGTCGAAAATTAAACATGCCCACCGGATATAAGCAGAACACTCGATTAAAAAAATAAAATAAAGGTATTGCTATCGTCTAGATTGCGTTAAGGCCACTGCCTTATTGTAATTCATGAATGTTCACAAGAGAGTGCTAGATTACAAAGAAATGGCTACACAAGGGAATTGTTGGAGGAAAGGAGAGCGCCCAAATTGTAAAATTCATTGCCAACTGCCCCGGTAATCCTTGCACAGGCAGGGCCGATGCCCTTTAGGGCAATCTGGCAGTGCCATGCAGAAGGGCTGGCCTGACAGAGAAGTGGGTGGGCCCGTTTAATGGTCTGGTGGGCCAATTTTTAGGTTTCGCCCAGATAGTGCATGCACTGTCTCCGCAAGACATGTTTACATACAGTGGGCTTACGGCCCTCCCACAGCTTCCCATTTGCTTCGCTTCAGCGTCGTTCTAATTTCCTTCGTCCCCGATTTCAAGGCATGCGGAAGTCATGTCCTCTTCTTGTGTTTGGCCCTCCTCTGGAGCATGGACCAAGAACCTGTGTCCATCCACTGCTCCCGGTTTAGGAGCCACTTTTTCCTCTGTGTTCTAACAATCTATATGAGTGTTTGTGTTTTCAGTCCATCTCCCATATCCCTGTCCACGTAGCTTCTGTTCCTCCCACCCATCACCCTTTCATATTGCTTCTTTTCCCTACCACCGCCCTTCCCTGTACTATACACCACCGCACTCTACTCCTCTCTGAACCACTCTATGCCACTGCAATTTATGCCATTCTATGCCACTGCACTCTACGATGCTCCACTCTAGGCCAAAGCACTCTACGCCACTGCACTCTACTCTGCATCACTCTATGACACTGCACTCTAAGCCCCACTACTCTAGGCTACAGTACTCTACGCCACCGCACTCTATTCTTAACCACTCTACTCTTCACCACTGCCCTCTACACCACTACAGTTTATGCTTCTCCAGAATACTCTACTCTCTGCCATTGCACTTTACTCTGCACCACTGCACTCTCTGCCACTCTACACTATTGCCCTTTATGCCACTACACTCTACACTACTCTAATTTACACCACTGTACTCTATGCCACTGCATTCTATGCCACTGCACTATACACCACTGCACTCTACTCTATTATGCACCACTTCACTCTATGCCACTGCACTGTACACCACTGTCCTCTACTCTGTATGGCTCTGCACTCTATGCCAGTCCAATCTACACCACTCCTTTGTACTCTAGGCCACTCCTCGCCACTCTAAACCACGCCACGGCATTGCAATGGACTCAACTCTATGCCAATCCTCTCTTTGCTACTGCACTCTACGCCACTCCACTCCACTCCACTGTACTGTACGCCACTCCACTCTCCTCTACTCCACACTGCTGTACAACATAGCTAAAAGACATTGGTAAGGCCATTAGCTCTCACGTAGGCAAAGCCTATTGGCTTTGGCTATGCTCGTTACCGGGGGTTTCCCTGATAGATATTACTACAAGCTTTGCCTACTGGGAGCCCAAATGAATGCAGTCTTCCACACCTTGAAAAACATATACATAAAGAAGTCTCCTTACAGGCTCAAAAATGCCCCAATTTGCAATTGTAGGCCACTTATAAATCGGTGCACAGACTTGTGTTGTACTCTAGCCCAACCTTGAGTAGGGAGATGTTGGCGTTACCTGATGTCAGCAATCACTCTTCGATGTCTGTTGTTGGAACCAACCTTCTTTTTCTTTCATGGCAGCCTGCGCACCCACTTCCCTCGAGATGGCTTGCGTCAGCCTCTGCAAAGGAAACCGAGTAACCCACATCCTCTGGCACGGGCGCTAGAATAGAGGGTTTTCTGGTGCTGGGTCCTGCAGCGCAGCACTGTCCACAGTTTTTAGCAAGCATGACAAAAACAGAAGTTTGTTTCTTAATTTGCTCCTTGAATATCTTAGAGTTTCCAATCAGAATATTTTTCCCTTCAAAAACACAGTAAATTGTAGGCTTATGACTGGGCATGTATGCGGGTCATTTCCTCCTATAACGTGCAAAGTTTGACCACGTGCATGGGTGGCAAGCATCGCATTTTGAGAAAAGCCCAAGAAATCAGTGCCGTTTCAGTGACTTTTAGTCATAGCATTAGTGCCAACTCTACGCAGGCGTTGAATTCAATTGAATTCTTTTATAGCGCATGACTCACCCAGGGGCATCTCAGCGCTGTACCCATAGAAATCCGGCAGACAAGAGCAGAACGTGTTATACCATGACTTGGTTAGAATAAGAATGTTTTTAATTGTTTCCTGAAGATCAAATAAGTACTAGATTGCCGCAAAGCACTTGGTAGAGAATTCCAAAATTTAGGGGCGATGTAGGAAAAGGCTCTGCCGCCTGTACAGGTTAGCCTAATCCGTGGAATCTTCAGGAGAGCTAGATCATTAGATCTTAGGTTTCGTTCGTGAACTTGTTTAATACATTTATTATGGAGGTATGCTGGTCCCTCTCCTCTGAATGCTTTAAAGGCAAGACAGCATACCTTAAAGACAGATCTCTTTTGGACAGGAAGCCAATGTAACTGTCTGAGCAGGGGGAGGGAAGGGGATCCAGACAGCGCATTCAGAACCATTCTGGCAGCGGTATTCTGTATAACCTGCAGTTTAGCTAGAGTGGTAGTGCCTATTTCTGCCAGCAAGGCATTGCCGTATTCTAACCTACTCCCTACCATGGCCTGTACCACAGTACGGCGATGATCTAGAGGGAGATAGGGAATAATTCTATGTAACATGCGTAGGTTATGATAGCACGTCCCAGCTATATGCTTATCATTATTTTTCATGTTCAGAGATTTATCCAGCTGGATTCCCAGACTTTTCACTGAAGTGGCGGGTGTAGGCGCTTCTCCTAACTCTAGGGGCCACCATTCCGACATCCATGATTGACCATCCTTTCCTAAGAGCATGAGCTCTGTCTTCCCAGGATTCAGTTGTAGGCACCGCTCATTCATCCAATTGGCAACCGCTAGCATACCAGCCGAGAAACGCAGTTTCTCGTCCATTATATTTTTTCCTATGGGAAATAGCAGCTGCGTGTCATCGGCATACGAAATTATCTTGAAGCCAAAAGATTGAACAATGTTTGCCAATGGGGCTACATATATATTAAAGAGGGTAGGGCTCAGGCAAGAGCCCTGTGGTACCCCCTTGTCCAATAAGAATTTGCCTTTAAAAACATATGCTCCAAGTGAGATGGTCTGCCATCTGTCTACTAAGAAGTTGGTCAGCCACTGAAGAGCTTTCCCCCGATGCCACATTCAATCAGTCTCTCCGCTAAGCGTTGATGGGATATCGTATCAAACGCAGTGGAGAGATCTAAAAGAATCAGGACCGCAGAACCCCCAGCATCGAGGGTGCACCTCAATGAGTCAGTAACCGCCAGGATAGCTGTTTCTGTACTGAAGCCAGTACGAAATCCTGATTGGGAGGGATCCAGTATGTTATTGGTCTCCAGATATCGACTAAGCTGGGTGTTGATTGAGGATTCCAATAGTTTTCCTAAAAGAGGCAGCAAAGATATTGGTCTGTAATTATTCAACTCATTAGGGTCTGCTGATTGTTTTTTCAAGATGGGGCGGACAGTAGCCTCCTTCCAGGCAGTTGGAATGAGACCTGCAGAAATGGAGGAATTAAAGATCTTTTGGATGATGGGGGCACAAATTGGAGCTAAAAGAGCCATAACTCTCGGAGGACAAACATCCCTTGGTGAGCCCGATTTTGCAGTTAGCAGTAGATTGTCTATTTCTGCAAAGGAAATAGGCTTGAACTAGTTTAAAGTAGCCTTGGTAGAGATTGGGGAATTTATTTCGTTCAGTTTTAAACAGGAAAAGTTAAAATGACTAGTGGGGAAATTATCATATATTTTGGCAATTTTATTGTGAAAAAAAGAAGCTATGGAATTACATAATGATTGGGATTCAAATGGCGCTTGTTTGCATGCTAGAGGGGAGGAGACATCCTTAACAATGTCGAACAAAGCCTTGGTGGAGTTCCTGGATTGTTCGATTTGTAAGTGAAGATATGCACAACGAGCTGTTTTTATTGCTTTATGATAATGGGCTAAGGAAGCCTTATATGTTTCCCTATCTTCAGATCGCTTGTCCTTCCTCCACCTTCTTTCCTGTACTTTACACTTTGATTTCAGGGTTTTTAATTCACCCGTATACCAAGGTGCTGTAAGTTGTCTATATGGAAGATGTCCACTTTTTAATGGATTCACTATGTCAAATGTTCCTGTTAATGCCGCATTGAAGCTGGATAGCATGGCTGCAGGATCTTGATCAACCAGCTTGATATTAGAAGGGCATGTTTCCTTGAATCTGTCCAAGGTAAGATTATGCCATGGCCGTGTGTTTTTGCCAATTTTAGATGTTGAATTGGGCCTATGCTCGGATTCTAATTGCATTAGGATGGAAAATTGGATCATATAGTGATCCGACCAGACAAGAGGAAGTGGCTGTAAAACATCCAGCTGTTCTGCTCTAGTAAAAATAAGATTAAGAGTGTGGCCAGCCTTATGTGTCGGTCCAGAGACCCTCTGTTTGAGCCCAATATCGCTCAAGTTGGAAAGAAGCCTCATTACATCAGGATTTTCCACTTCTTCTCCGTGAAAATTAAAATCCCATGGAGAATAAATTTATTGGAGGCTATACTCAGTGAGAACGGTAACAAAGTTAAGTTTAGAGTTAGGCCCAGGTGGTCGGTAAAGCAGGGCCCCATCCAAGGAAGTTGTTGGGGACACAGATGCTTTAAAGATACCCAGCTCCATTACGTCATTGCTGATAGAGGAAGTCCATAATACAGTAATATGGGCTTTAAAGGCAATTCCAATACCTCCACCCAGCTTCCCCTTCCTGTCAAGTTGTATAAACTTATACTCTGAGGGTATAGCGAGGGTAATGGCTGGAATATTAGTGGAGTTAAGCCAGGTCTCGGTTAAAAAGCATATATCTTGGGATAGGGTAGAAATATTTAAGGCGTTAAATAGTAGAAACCGATCTGCCTTTACAGAGGCAGGCCGGATAGCCCGTATGTGTGTGTCCTGTTGTCACACTCCAAAGATGGCACATTGGCTTAGTCTTTTAGGTGCATACCTTTCTCACTGAGCTATGAACCCTTGAGTGACTAGCTTCTGTCCACACGGTTTCCCCTTTTGGGGACAGTGGGCAAGGAGCTGCAGCCGACCAAACACTGGAAAACGCAATAGGTCTGACCTTTGTTGAGATTATGTTTTAATGTTTTTTTAAAGCCTTTGGCCCAAGCTCTGCATCTTTTTGTAGGCACACGCATACACACTCCTACAAAATGACGCAGGTTTTTTTTTCTTTTTAGTTATGGATTAATAATTAAAAAATTTGGTGGGTGCAATACGGTGAGGGCGGGAAGCAAAACTATTTGAAGGAGGGCAAGAGCTGGAATCCAAAGCAACACAGAAGAAGGCAAGTGGGGAGCCAAAGCAACAAGGGAGAGGGCGGGAGGCACGGAAAGTCAATGCAGAAGGTGGAGGTGGGCCGAAGGGAGTCAACAGGGACAAGCACATGGGTGAGCGCAAGAAGGAGGTGGGTGGGGAGAAGCCCTTGGGCACGGAGGAACACCTAGTGCAAGGGAAAACGTCCACGAGGGAGACGATTAAAAAAAACACACACTCGGAGAATTTAACGCCTTAACCGCGGCGGCAATTCCGCCGCGGTGCGGGCGTTCTGATGAGTGGGCGGGGCTGCGTTGGCCGTCGGCAGCACTGGGGAGGGAGTGCTCGCCGACGGGAGCACGGAAGGGGTTAACATATAAGAAAAAAGTATCACTTGGAAAGCAAGCAGTGGAAGCGGAGATACCAACTGATCAAAGCAACCATAAAGAAGCAATGCTCCATGGGAGGAAAAGACAAGACTGACTGGGTGAGACACCAAGAAGCAGTACCAGCCCGTCCCCTGACAAAATGGCGGGCACGCTGGGTGAGGGAGGCGGGGAGGGATTCGGGGGACCAAAAGAAAAAAAACGTACCTTCACTCCACCGCCGCATTGCGCTCTTCCTGGTCTGGGCACAGGCTCGCTGAATGCACTGCGACCAATCCTGAGGCGGCTGGAAAACAGCATCAGGATTGCTGTGAGAGCCAGCAACTTGGGCTCCCAGGCAGACTGGGAGCTTGTGCCTGCTCTCTCCAGCCCCAGCAATGCAGCTGGGGCTGGAGAGCGCTTCACTGCGCATGAGGTGTTTAGCCGGCCTGAGATGGCCAGCCAAATACCTCATGCGCAGTAAAAAGAGTGCCCACCAGAAGTGTCACCCCCCCCTGGACCCACCCCCAATACTCATCAGAGTCCTGGGGGCGGGTGCAGGGGATTAAAATAAAACGATAATAAAACTGGTTTAAAACCGTTTTTTTAAAGTTTTATTTGCTGGTTGTGGCGCCCCTCCACTCTAATAAAGAGGCTGCCACTCATACGCAGGCACATGAGTGACAGGAAAGCCAACCAGTGCTAAGCAATGGGCCGGCTCCAAGCCCCTCTATGTAATTAGTAAGCTACAATATGCAGTGCAACAGACAGTGCACACACCGTCTAGTGGGCTCGACCTAAAAAAAAACAGCAGTTAAATATTCTTATTTACAAATGTGTAATCAAGCATGTAAAAGGAAACTAGAGCTGGTGCTATTTATGCAAGCTGCTAATTTGCACTACTATAGGTTTGTAGCATATGACCTGCATCGAACTCGCAGCCATTGTCATGAAATTTGAAACCTTTTTGATTCATCACCGAGGTGTGTCTTTTTTTTCCCTCCATTTTTAATAATTCTTTCCCCACATCTCCTTTCTTTTCTTCACTACTGGATACATCATACATTCATGGTTGAATGTCTCCTGTTTCATGCTGGAAATCCCCAGAGGACTATTTCATAAATGTGGATCTACAAAAGACACTAACGATGGAGGACTGAAGTTATAATTAAATATCTATTTTTCTGACAACCCTGCACTGTTAAAAAGTGGGTAAGTTGTGTCCTTTACCACTCTCCACCATCAGGTACTCCAAATTCTCATATGCTGAAAAGAGTTAGAAATGCCTGTTTGAAGGTTTGTGTAACTGAGTCTTTGCTACATTTCCCTAGGTTTTCCCTGATCACAAGTGGAGAACTCTACTAGTAAAGGATGTACGTTGTTACAACGCATGCTTTTACCACGCATGCCTTTACAACGCAGGTTTTTCCAATGCAAGTCGTACAACGACTTGTGTTGGGGGGTGCTGGATAGTGAATAGTTTAATTTACTATTCCAACTCCAATCCCAGTGGATAGTAGGGAAGGTGTGGATAGTAAATTAAACTATTACCTATCCTAGAGCGCCCCCCAGCGCAAGTCGTAATGACTTGCATTGAAAAACCTGTGTTGTAAAGGTACTGCGTGGTAAAAGTTGCTTCGTAAAGGATGTTTCCCACTAGTAAAAAAAGTTGAAAGCTTCAACCGTGCAGACTACATAAGAGTGAATAAACAGCTAATTAATATCCCCCATGGATTTATGCCAGTTTAACGTTTTATAAGTCATGTGTAAATGTTGATGTGTGATTTCAAACAACTACCAGAAGTACCAGAGGGTCTAAAAAAGAGAAGAGTCCACAGGTGATAGACACCCACCCAACAGTACAAAGCCATTAAACTGACTAGAAGGTAGCGTAGTGTGCAAACAACATCTCAAGTGGATGAGGAAAATACCCATCAGTAACCACTCGGATCCGCCCTTCATCATTTGGGATTTGTCCGGACCACCCATATGAGAATGTTTTTATTACAGTCAAAGAGAGACCTGATGGTTGAAAAGTCTCCTTTGCTGTGCCTTCAACAGTGTGGTCTGCCACTCGATATTAAGTAATGAGTGGAAAAAATCATGGGACTGGGGTGTGCAGTGCGAATAAATGTGAGTGAAAAACAATAAACAAAGTGTGCTAAAATTGGCTAAGAGAGCACAGAACAATCTTTATTCAATGGATGCTCACTGGACCAAGATTAAAATGGTTTTGTTTAAGACAGTCAGGTTAGGTAGACTGTCTAAGGTAGAACCAGGTCGACATGTTTCAGCAATACAGGACTCCTTCGTCCTTGCTTTCATCAGGACCATATAAACAAAACCAGTGCTACTGCACAATAGTGAAGAAATAAAGAAGTGACAACAGAGAGTGTGGGATAAACAAGTGCAAAAAGTCACCTGAAAGTTCCAAATAAGATTACAGCTAGTGTTGTTCACTGTGGATTTAGAAAGAAAAACGAGGAATGAGTGTCAGATAAGGCTATCTACTCCATTAGAGCTCTTATCATGATTAAGTCCATTATATATGGATCTACAGTTCTGTCAGAATTTACTGGTGCTGACATGCGCTCTATTTACGATAGAGAATCAGTTATATTATATTTGGAAATATACATTACAATCCAAACACAAAAAAGGTCTTACCTTAGTCTGTAAGGTAGGACAACCTCACCCCACCTGGCAGTGGCTCAGGGGAAAAGTGAAGCACCGCTCTAAAAAAACATGTAAAGGTCACAATATGTTTACATAGTGTGCATACAACTTCCATACAGTTCCCTTCTCTCTAGTTGATTGAAGAAAGGCGAACTTTTTAAATGAATGATAACCCCAATTACTTTAGTTCGAGACTGAATTTAAAGAAGCATGGATCGTGATCTAACCCATGGGAAACCGTGTGACAGCGAGCATGGTGAAACAGAGGGTGAGTTGTTTCTGACCCAAATTACTACTGCTGCAATGGAGGAGCCGTTGAGATTGACATTGGAACATCAAGACCTTGGAAACAAGTGAAATTCATCAATTGCAATAGTGATCGTCTTGTCTATTTGATCACGTGTCCCTGTGGATACAAGTATGTGGGGATGACCACACGTAAAATCTGCATAAGAATATCGGAACATAAAAGCACGATTCGATGTGCGAGACAGGCTACTAAACTAACCACCCATTTTTTAGAAGCCAAACATCTGTCTACTGAGTTCCAATGGACTGTTTTAGAGCAACCATTTATTCCTTCACATACAGCAGACGTTGCCAAATACCTATTGGTAAAAGAACAGAAATGGGTACTGAAGCTCAATACACATTGTGAGGGGCTCAATGATGACATTCCTTGGTCCACATTATAAGTAGCTTTACCCGAAAGTAGTCTGATCCTGTGTATTTATCTCACTGACTCAGAGGATATAAGTAGACAAAAAAAAATTCTAATTTTTTTTTTCTCCAAACTGAGCTGCTGAGCCCTGTCAATGATACCGTGGCATATCCATTTCCCAAATGGACAGATCTGTTCATCATCCGGTTGATTAAAATGCCCGTCTCACACAATTGGACACTCTGCCCCCATATAGCGCCTTGGCCTTACATTGCAAACATCCCAATAGTTGACAAGCACATTTCCTTGCAGCTGCAGATAGGTGGCGATGCGCGTTGGATACTGCCGAGCGCCAACTATGATATCACTTGACGCATCAGACACGATTCCTGTGGCTATTGTCGTGCTCACGTAAACCCGGTAGCACCGTTGTTTTTGTCAATAAATGCGGCGTCTTTGAGCACCGATTCTCCACATGGGTTACGCTACACGTACATATGTATTTACATATAGATGTGAGTTACCACCCTGATTTTGAGACTCCCATTGCTCAAACTCCCATGTTTTTCATCAACAACATGGACTTACACATAAACACCACTGTAGCCTAGACAACACCAATAAGAAGCGTGGTTAGACGGCCAGCGCGCAATAGACCAATGGTATCGCCGAACCACAAATACCACGTGATTCACCGCCTATCGGACGGCGCTAGAAAACGAAGCCCAATGAGAAGCGCGTAAAGACGGCCAGCGCGCAATAGACCAATAGTATCGCGGAACCACAAATACCATGTGATTCTCCTCCTATCGGACGGCGCTAGAAAACTAAGCCCGTTCCTGCCGTTCGGTACCTCCCCAGTCGGTTCAGACGCCGGCTACGGAGTACCAACGGACAGGTAAGAGGGGGGCTCCTCCATTGCAGCAGTAGTAATTTAGGTCAGAAACAACTCACCCTCTGTTTCACCATGCTCGCTGTCACACGGTTTCCCATGGGTTAGATCACGATCCATGCTTCTTTAAAATCAGTCTTGAACTAAAGTAATTGGTGTTATCATTCATTTAAAAAGTTCGCCTTTCTTCAGTCAACTAGAGAGAAGGGAACTGTATGGAAGTTGTATGCACACTATGTAAAAAGCTGCAAGAGTTTGCATGGCTCTCGCTGCTGCAGTATGGGCGGTGAAGAAGGTGAGGAAGGCTGCAGTAGACAAATAATGCGGCTATGTCGGATCATATCATTTATTTAAACTGTAGAAGGTCAAGTACATTTATGTAGCTTGTTTCCATTGGACAACTAAATGTTTTCATGAATTCCACAATTCAGTCCCAAGTAGTGTATTTCACACTTCACAAGAAAGGCCCCTTGCTCGTAAACATTCCCATAGAAGTGACTGCCTCTCGCTGACCACACCTGATTCCGATATGTAAGAAAAACAGGGTAAAAATAGGCCACCTAGACACAACTTGGAAAAAAAAATAAAGTACAGTAACACCACTGTTCAAGGTGCTAGGAAGGGGCTTGGAACAAAGCTCAAGTTCAGAGTTATGCACTCGAGAACTGAGACACAAAAAAAAATAAATAAATAAATAAATAAATAAAATAAAATAAAATCGCTGAAACACAAGCGGGCTGTGAAAGTTAACTGTTGTGAGCAGGAGGTGAGCCCGCGAGTGGTGCGTGCGTGCACGCCCAGTCTGCTCTTTTTGGAAGCACATACTCATGCTTGTGGCGCGCCCCTGCTTGCTTCTAGTGCGGAGGATACTGCCACAAACACGAGTATGTGCTTCCAAAAAGAGCAGAGCGACGGCTAAAGGTCCTCCTATGCAGTGCATGGTGCTGCGTAGGTGAGACCTAAAAAACAGTACCCATTGGCGTAGCAAGAGGAGGGGCAGGCACGATTTTTGGGGGCGACAAACGCAGGAATCGTTCGCCAGCACAACCCCTCCCAATCCCCCACTCTTCGGCCGCCGTAGGGTGGCAAAGGTTGGGACCGCCATGAGCAGCAAAAGGCCTAGCTATGCCACTGACGGCACCAACGCTGCAAAAACGGGCCGCCCTTCCAGCCTCCTGGGGAAACACCTGATGCTCACTATGGCCAGTCCTGCCCTGGCCAAGACTCTTGAACTAGGGCAGAAACAGATGTTTGCCCTACCCTGCCACCACCCATCTCCACTCACTTTCCCTCCAGGCAAGATAGTTTCTGGTCTCTACGGGCCCAAGGGATGTCTGTGGTCAAAGACATTTGCGCAATCAACTCAAAGGACACTGCATCATCTTAGCATTGAGTCACTGATAAAATGAATTATGCACAGTGCACAAGTGAGCGCGCTCTATTAGGTAATAAATGGGTAACGCGAATAAATATCATGGAGTATAATATGGGGGGAAAAGTGTCAATTTATTAAAATACCAAGACTTATATTTTGTTATTGCTTTTTCCATGAGTTGGACTACCTTTGGAATTGCCTTTTTTTCTGCTGGTATATTTTTGGCTTTAGGAAAGGCGGGTTGCTGTTTTCCCCACAAATTTCAAGTGTTTTTGTTTTTCATAAAGATTGGACAGTTTGTTATCAAATCTATACTTGCTCTGAATCCAGCAATCGCAGCAAAGCTGTGGAATTTTTTGTGCGAGCGCTCTTATGGAAAGCGCCATTTTGTTTTGATTCAGTTAAAACGGGCCTTTTACTTGTAAGTTGCATTGCTTCGAGAATAGAAGCAGTCCGACAATATAGGCAAACTAGGTGGTTGCCTGTTGGGCGCTAAATTCGAAAAAAAAGGCAAATTAAATGGTAAAAAGGAAGTAGTGCAGATTTAGTGTCAGAATATAGGGAAAGTCGTGGGTAAACAAGTTCTGAACAAGCATTTGCAATGCAACTGGTCTCACATTTATGCAAGTTTAAGCTATTTGCACTGTAAATGACAATGCCTTTTATTTAGGTTTTAAAAAACAAAATAGGCACTGTTATTTACAATGCTAATAGCTTAAACTTGCATAAATTCGAGACCTATTGCATTGCAAATGCTTGTTTTGCTATGTGATTCGCGAATCAGGGCCACTTTTATATTGGTGTAAGGGCCTGTTTTCTGCCCCAGTCCGACACTGAAGGTCTACTTCGGACATTCTTCGCAATATGGAAACAACTCCCTAGAAGGACCTGTATTTATTACATTTTAGAAAAAGGGTAAAGTGCAGCTCTGCAGATAACCTACTTGTAGGTGCTGCTAACCAGGAACTAGGCCATACAATAAATTTACGAGAAAGCAGGCTGAAGAGACAGTTCAAGGAGCCCTTTATTCAACATTACTACTGAAAAGGGTTACTTTAAAATCAATCGTCCTCTACACGACCTAGTCACCCCAGCAATCATTCATATGAGCTTTTCTCCCCTCTCCCCTTTTAACAATCCCATCTAACCCCCAGATTCATCAAAGTAACGTTTTGAGAGTCCTTATTACCAAATTTTAACGATTCGCTATTAAAGACTCGCAAAACGGGATGCATGTAGAAATCGCAATATTTTATGCCATTTCTATTGCTTCCTTATTTGCTAAAGGCCCATAGGAATGAATGGGGAGTCATTCCTTATTTGCGATTAGCAATTAGCGAATCGCAAATAAGGAAGCAATTTCAAGGGTGCCAGGGTGTCCAAAGGACAGCCTGTAGCACCCCTGAAATGGTAATGTACACTGGTGTTGCGCACACAGATGTCCAAAGGACATGTGTGTGTGTAACATACAACTTAGAAAAATGTTTTTTGCTATTTACCACTTAGTTAGACTTCCCGGTAAATAGCGGCCCCAGATTGCGAATTCGCAATTTTAAAATGGTTCATGAATTGCATTTAAGGAATCTCAAATTGAGATTCCTTAAAAGCAATTGATCGCAATTTAGCTATTTCTAGAATTGTGATTTTTGCATTTGGGATGATGAATCCTAAATGCAAAAATAGCGCTCGCAAAGGGCCAGATTCTCAGAATCTGGCCCTTCGCGAGCCGATTTCGGCTTGATGAATCTACCTATAAGTCTGTTTATTCTATCACAAACAGACTGTGGTAAATGTATGGAAGCATGTCTTTTGAGAAGATAAAACTGATCCCAATAAACAAACCCATCAAATAAACAGCTAACCTCGGGTTCAGGAGTAGCGTGCTAATCAGCATAAAGTACTTTCGTACCTTATTAGGGGTAGTAGGCTCTAGAAAAATGCTATCACAATATGACTGCGCGCCACGTTGCGACTGTAGATCAACAGTGAGAGTTCACTGCACAGATGTGTGCATAACCTGCAGGAGAAACACAGAGACTGACAAAACAAGTAAAGTTCTGTTTGATGTAACACCCAGACCATTGCACTGACATCCCGTGTGCGTGTTGAGCATGTGTATTTGTGGTGTGGATGGTAGTAAGACACTGTGTTCTGGTGAGAGTCTGATTGCTGTAATAAGTGGGATCCATTTTGGATAGCCATTGGTTTAACATGGCGCCAAATGAAGCTTCCCCAGAATGTGGATGTGTATTGCCTGTATTCCTGGTGATGAAGGGTGGTTAAAGACCGGTCTACCGTTATAATTTCTATGGAAACGTTCTTTGCAAGTTCTTGCTGATTAGTCCTTCCTGAGCATTGCCATATGGTGGATGTTATTAGAGAGGGTGTGAGTCAGCAAGTCATGTTAAGCATGAGGAATTTTCTGGATAGGGCCTGCCATTTTGTCTTTCCTTGTTGCTACTTCAGGAAGGCTGATGGGTCTTCAAAATGTATTGTACCCATATTTTGGGATCCACTTGCTTTGAGACAGAATCATCGCTACATGTTACGAAAGCCATCCTCTTGTGCACATGCTGGGTGTAGAATGGAGCCAGAAAATGGCATTTGAAAGGGAACCAACTCAAACTGGCATCAGGACATTAGACGGAGGATCAGCATAAACTGTTCCCCTTGGTTCCACTTCTAAGTTCTTCTTTGCCAAGGAAAGGGATCCTCAACAGAGTACTCAAAGGCATGCTGTCATCTAGGAATGGTGTTTGTACAGAAACTAATCTCACACATGTGAAGCAACATTGCCTGCACAACTTGCTGACGTAGCTGTGGTTCTGCCTAGTGCCAAAAAGCCAGCCTGGCTGCTTGTAGAGCTAGGCAGAGTGCCTGATCCCACAGGAGGAGATACTGTCAGGGAGTAGCCATTCATGTTCCTGGTGCATGGAACCCACTGAAGAAGTCAATTTGTTATTGGGAGTGTGACAGGCACCGAGCTACGGCGTGTCTCCCAGCATGGGTCATGTGGCAATTTGCATGAAGCGACAACAGCTTTCTAAGTACCCGCGTGCCATCCAGCATCTCTCCTGTAACCTGAAAAACCTTTTCTGGCACTCCGCTGTAGTCAAAGGAGTCATCACCACCGTAGCTGGTGGACCAACCCTGACCCCCAACCTCCCCTCATGACACCCAGGAGGCTGCTATTGCCGAAGTTGGATGAACACTTAACCAGCCCGGTCATGCAGTTTTCTTCAGCAATGAGATCCACGTGGTGGGGCCTCTGCCAAAACTCTACTCGTACTCTCAACTTGTGTGACTGCTAAGGGCACACAACACCCACCCACAACTTCGCTGCGGCACATTCGCAGAGACTTTTCAGTGTCTTACGCTAGTACTGCACTTTGAAGGGAGTCCAAGTTTACTTTATCAGTGCGTTTTTACTTTAAATGAAGTAATGGGTGCCGATACGAACTCTATTGCAAGACACAAACTGACCTGATATGAGTTTACCTGCATAAACCGGGTAATAAACTCCCACCTTGCCAATCCTAGCGCTAGGTTTTCCTGCAGTTGGTTGGTAGCTGCAACCACAGAGATAGATTGATGTAGAACTGCTAAGAAATATATTTGAAGCATTAAAATTAGGCCACTTACCTCAAATTTGAATAACAGCACTTTGGTAAATCAACCAAAAGTAGTGAAAAGAGCCTGTTTTTGGGGGAGGGGAGCGAAGAGAAGATGCATGGTGAGCGCTAAAACAATCTGGCTCGGAAAACCGTTGTCGCCATATTGGAATAGATTGTAAAGAGGCATTGGGCGCTCACCCACTCATGTGTTGGTAGACTGGGAGCTGCCATGTTAAAATCAGGTAGTGCACCAGAAGTAGTGGCTGCAGTACTAGCTGGAAAAAACTCCTGTATAGTGAGGAGGTGTTGTTGCACCTACAGGGGAAGGAGGGGACGGGGAGCAAGATACAATAAAATACGGACAAGAAAGAAATATTCCTTCCTAGTTGTAGATTTGCTGTGAAACTGCGGCAGCCCATAATTGTGAAGCACACGCAGCACATACACATAGTTGCAACAACAGGGGAAGGAGGGGGCAGAAGGGAAGGTACAATAAAATACGAGAAGGAAAGAAATGTAGGATGCATGCGCTGTCTAAAACAAGGAGGAGCTGGAAACAAATAAAGCCGGTACAGCAAACCTAAGAATAAAACATGCTAGCTATGTGGCGTGGCGTAAGAAATAGAGCTGGCGACTTTGGGGCTGGAGAACCAGTTTAGGGTCTCGGCGTAAAACAGAATCCAATTCAGAAATAAAATTAATTAAAAAGTAACGTGAAGGGTATGGATGCGGGGGTACAATGGCACGTTAGAGTGAGTGGTGGCGTCCATGAGGGGGCCGTGCTGAGCCACGAAAACCTGTACAGTTTACACTAAGAGTGTGCAGACACAACAGGAAACTAGAGGGGAGCGACAGCAATACGAAGGCTGGTGGGGGAGTGGCGAAGCAATATGGGGGCAGCGGCAGAGCAGAAGCCACACGGGGGATTAAGCAGGCGTATCGGAAGCAACACAGGACGGGGTGGTGGAAAGGCTGATGTAAAACAGTAGGGGATGCAAAAACAACTGCGGACTAGAGGCCACACAGAGGCAATGGGGTCAGAAGCAAAAGCAACACAAGAGTTAAACCGAGTCAGCCTGGTGCGAGGGCTGCCTGCGCATGCACTGTACCTGGAACTTTTCGCCCGCATTCTAACATCGAGTCAGCCTGGCGGCGCGTGGCCTGCGGCTTGTGCCCATTGGCGGCGCGTGCGGACTTGAAAAGCTCCCGTACTTAAGTGAGTGCTGCGCCAAATGAGGATTTCCGGCGGGGCTCCTGTGAGCAAGATGGAGCCCCGCTTGTTCCTGCAGTGACCGGCTGAAGACGCGAGACCAGCCGAGGAGTAGCACAGAGTCCCCACAAGAGCCGTTAAGAGTCCCCACAAGAGCCGGTATGTGTAAAGCGCACCGCGCTTGGCGCTTGCGTGCGCATAAAAAAAAATGAAAAAAGAAAGTGAAACTGCATGAGGCTTGCCACAAGAGCCGGTATGTGTAAAGCGCGGTATGTGTAAAGCATGCTGCGCATGCGCATAAAAAAAGAAGTGAATTTGTATGAGGCTTGCGAGGACGGGAGGGGGACAGGAGATGTGCACACCGCGTGGCTGTACGTGCGTGTTCACGAGCGCGTTCACAACCTCCAATCGTCCCTGCGCATGCCCATCTCCTGTCTCCCTTCTGAGGCAAGTCAGTAACAATAGATCTCGCTGGTGATAGCGCTTTCGCGCTGCGCACCAGGCGAGACCTAAAAATGGGGTAAAATCATGGTTGTCCAACCCACTTGCTCTGTGGTACCCTTGACACCGACCTTCGTACCATGGTCCAGGGGTAATAAGGCAGCAACCATCCTTGAGGTTATTTTCTAAATGTTGTGCAGGAGCTTGTGTGGCACAGCTCACAAGCTCATGGAATGAAAGTAATTAGACGCATTGCTTTGCGCCATGGGTGCACCTGGATAAAACCTTAGTTGTCTCCACTCTAATCTCTCAGAACCAAATAAGAGACACCCCCTAATTAATGGATTGTGGAGTGTGCAGTTTGGTCCAGGGGCCTCAAGTCGTGCTAGCAGGGCCTGTTCGGATTCCCACTCCGATTAGCAGCCCTCATAACACAGGCACAAATCTTTATGAAACTCGGGGCGTAGCTTCAGGGGGTCTTTGGTTTGTTACACTCCCCCTAATAAATGTATTTTCAGATGAATAGTTGGGTACAGGAGCTTTCAGTCGGGTATGGTGAGGGGTCAGTTGGATTTCACCTGTAATTTTTGCACACACACACACACTGACAAAAACACCCATTTCGGTTTTGAAATCCCTAAAAATTATTATCTTACAAAATTGCGTTTCTCTCATTTAGTACTCCAATTAATCCGTATTGCTCTCCCTTTCCACTGCCTCTTAAGCCCTTCTCATACGCCCTGCTCGTCAAAAACGTATTTTAACATTATATACCAGCAAAATGATCGGGAAATCCGATGCCCCCCCCCCCCCCCCATCTTACTGACCAAGCTACTCCCCCTGATTAAACTTTGCACAGCTTGTATACACCCACCCCTCCTCTTCACACAAAACAGGCCAAGAATAAACAAAGGACCGGGTGGCTCTTATGTGGTGCAGAGAAGCCTTTTAAATGTAATGCTATTTTCATTCGGTTTGCTATTTGAGTGGCAGTGATGGTTGTGAAATCTCTGCGCCCCCCCCTATCCTCAATTCTAACACGGACCATGCTACGCCCCCGCCACCGCTACTGTTTATAAACTCTTTCGTGCTTCCTTGAGAGGAGTTCAGCAAGCCGAACAGGCTCTCCAGGAAGAGACGTGCCGTCACTCCGCACACCACAAAAGAACGAGGCCAAGCCTCGAGACTTCCGTCAGGTTAGATGACAGCACGGCACCCACAACACAAAGGGGGGATTATTCAGTGGCAGGAACACCCAAAGACACGGATGAGTCCGCGCCCCAGACCTGAGGAATAGGATCCCCAGCCCTGTGGGCAGCAGCGATATCCGATGGTCTGGGGCAGGGCCAGCTTTTGCACTGGTGGCGCCCTGTGCCACAATAGTTAGTTGGTTAGTTGGCACTGGTCGAACCGCCCTAGAGCCGGCCCTGGTCTGGGGAGGCACGGATCTGGTGTAGTGAGAAGTAGTCACGCGCAGATACCGTCAGGTATCCTCTGTCGAGAAAGGTCGGGAGGATTACGGAAAGGGTGTGGCTGCGGGACTCCATTCACACCGGAGCAAAGCAGGTGCAATCAAGGATGCGGGGGCATTCTTAATCCCCACAACACGCCAGGGGCAACTACACATGGAAAAAGAGGCGCGTTGCGTAAACCTCCTGTAGTGCGTCACAACAAAAGGCAAAGCCGGTCAACCCCGGAGAGCGAGTCTCGACCTGCGTGTGATGGGACGATGGCAAAGGCTTACTAGGTATTCCTTGACGGAGGCACAGCCAAGGTGTACTGTGTAGGGTGACCAACTGGCATTGGTGTAAATTCAGGACGGTGAGTGTAAAAATTCAGGACAAAGGGTCAAAATTCAGGACACAAATTCAGGACAGGAGGTCAAAATTCAGGACAAAACTTCAGGACAATAGGTACGTTTTACAGACACATCAGAGGTCGCGCAATAGTATATAAGTAAGCCCAGCCATTTCCAAACATATTCAACCGTTTGCAAACCTATCCATCATGTATCCTTCCATCTATCATTTCACTCATCCATCCCCCTCATCCATCCTTTCACTCATCTCCATTATCCATCCATCCATCCATCCATCCATCCATCCATCCATCCACCATTTCACCCTATCCATCTGTACACTTATCCATCCACTCTTTATCCCATCCATCCATTCACTCATCCATTCGGCCATTCACCCTTTCATCAATCCAGCCATCCTTTCACTTACTAATCCTTCCACCCATCCACTATTTTAGTCATCCATCCATCCTCCCTTTCTCTCTCCATCGACCCTTTCATTAAGCCATCCTTCCTTCCATCCATCCATCCATCTACTCATACACTCATGAAGTCATCCATTGATCCTATCACTCATCCACCTATCATTTCACTCCTTCACACATCTATTCATCCTTTTGTCCATCTACCCTCCCTTTCACTCACTCATCCATCCTTACATCCACCCTTTCACTCATACGTCCATTCATTCACCCTTGCACTTATCAATCCATCCATCATTTCACTCATCCACCTACCCACCCATCATTCACCCACCCACTCATCCATCCTTTCACCCACCCACCATCCAATCCACTGATCCTTCCTTTCACTCACCCACTATCCACCCACCCACTCATCCATCCATCCATCCTTTCAACCACCCACTCATCCATCCATCCATCCTTTCACCCACCCACTCATCATCCATCCATCCTTTCACCCACCCACTCATCCATCCATCCATCCTTCTACCCACTCATCATCCATCCATCCTTCCCCTCATCATTCATCCATCCTTCCCCTCATCATCCATCCATCCTTTTACCCACCCCCTCATCATCCATCCATTCCCTAATCATCCATCCATCCATCCTTTCACGCACCCCCTCATCATCCATCCATCCACCCTTCCCCTCATCATTCATCCATCCACCCTTCCCCTCATCATCCATCCTTTCACCCACCCCCTCATCATCCATCCATCCCCTCATCATCCATCCATCCATCCCCTCATCATCCATCCATCCTTCCCCTCATCATCCATCCATCCTTCCCCTCATCATCCATCCTTCCCCTCATCATCCATCCTTCCCCTCATCATCCATCCATCGATCCTTTCACCCACCCATTTATTTATTTATTTATTTATAGTCTTATAGCGCGCCTGAATCAGCCCCGAAGGGGTATCTCCGCGCGTGGCTTCTGTATGAGTTAGACAAACTAAAGTTGAGGAGTGACAAAGGGAAGGCTAAATTAATCTTGTGTGAACAAGTAAGTTTTTAGTTTCTTCCTAAAGTTGAAGAGGTTGGGAGTTTGTCTTAGCTGGGGAGGGAGGGAATTCCACAGCAAGGGACCTTTAAGGGAGGGGGCTCGACCACCCTGTCTCGCTCTGGTAACTTTAGGTACATATAGCAGCATAGTGTTGCTGGAGCGTAGAGTGCGTCCGGGAGAGTAGGGAAAGAAAATATCTTTCAAATATTTGGGACCAGATCCATAGATGCACTTATGCATGATGCAGCAGAGTTTAAAATGTACCCGCTGTTGCACTGGAAGCCAGTGAAGGTGGGAAAGGAGAGGACGGGAGGGGGCATTCAGGATGAGTCTTGCCGCGGTGTTCTGCACCACCTGCAGTCTGCGCAGTTGTTCCTGGTTGGCGGAAATGAGTAGACTGTTACAATAGTCTACCCGTCCAAGGACTAATGCTTGAACCAGCGTTTTCCTATAGATGTTTGGTAGGAAAGGAAAGATACGCCGTAGAAGACCAATTGTACGGAAACACGTTCCCGTGACCTGGCTGACGTGATCTTTCATAATCAGAGTTTGGTCTAGGCGTACCCCCAGGTTTTTGATGGTTTGTTTGGGCGCTGGGACAGGTCCAAGCTCAGGTGGCCACCATTCTGGGGACCAGAGCAGGGTGGCCCCTCCAAACAACATGACCTCTGTTTTGGCCACGTTGCATTGGAGGAAGTTCTGGGCCATCCAACCTGCCACCGCTCTCATGCCGTCTTGGAAAGATTGCATGACTGCAGGTGTAATGGTTTGAAAGGGGAACAACAGCTGAGTATCGTCAGCGTAAGAGATTGGTGAGAACCCGTGAGATCTTATAATCTCTGCCAAGGGGGCCACATATACGTTGAATAGCGTGGGGCTCAAACATGAGCCCTGTGGCACACCCTTGGTAAGCTTCCTGCAGACAGATTTATGGGAGCCTAGTTTGACACCTTGTTGTCTGTCTTCAAGAAAGCTTTCCAGCCACGCAAGAGCGGTCCCCTTTACTCCTACTCCCTTCAGACGGTCGAGAAGAATTTTGTGCGACACCGTGTTGAAGGCAGCGGACAAATCCAATAGCACCAGAATCACTGAGCTCCCTCTGTCAAGTGACATTCTGATGTTATCTGTCACTGAAAGGAGAGCTGATTCGGTGCTATGGTTAGGCCTAAAACCAGATTGCGAGTGGTCTAGGCCGCCCGCTGCCTCGATGTAGTTGGACAGGTGTGCGTTGACATGTTTCTCGACCATCTTACTGTAGTAAGGCAGAAGGGAGATAGGGCGGAGGTTGGAAAGCTCCGTCCATGGGAGAGCCGTATTCTTGCGGATAGGGTTCACCACTGCTCTTTTCCATTCCTTTGGTACTTTACCCTCTTTCCCCATCCATCCATCCATCCTTCCCCTCTATCCATCCCCTCATCTATCCATCCATCCCCTCATCCATCCATCCATCCCCTCACCCATCCATCCATCCATCCCCTCACCCATCCATCCATCCCCTCACCCATCCATCCATCCATCCCCTCACCCATCCATCCATCCCCTCATCCATCCATCCTTCTCCTCATCCATACATCCTTCTCCTCATCCATCCATCCTTCCCCTCATCCATCCATCCATCCTTCCCCTCATCCATCCTTCCTTTCATCCATCATCCATCCTTCCCCTCATCCATCCATCCCATCCATTTATCCTTCCCCTCATCCATCCATCTCCTGATCCATCCATCCTTCCCCTCCATCCATCCACTCCATCCATCCATCCATCCTTCTCCTCATCCATCATCCTTCCCCTCATCCATCTTTCCCCTCATCCATCATCCAGCTACCCTTCCACCCATACATCCAGGTATTTACATTTTCTCTCCATCCTTCCCCTCACTCATCAATCCATCCATTCTCTCTCATTATCCATTTATTCAATCTTTCATTCATCCATTCACCCTTTCACTAATCCATCCAGCCATTCACCCATCCCTTCACTTACTTACTCGCCGACCTTTCCATATTAATTTTGAGCTGAGCCCTTTTGAGAAGAGGCCCATCAAGAACTTCACCCTCGCTGCAGGGGCCGTTCCAGGACTGGGACAGAAGCCACCCAGGGAGGAGACAAGATCCACCACAGGGGGGGACAAGAGCCACCACAGGTGGGGGTGGACTGGAGCCACAACATGGGGGGACAGGAGCCATCCCAGGCGTGGGGTGGACTGGAGCCATCACTGAGGGGAGGGCAGGAGCCATCACAGGAGAGGGAACACAGGGGTGGGCATGCAGTATTCTAGTATCATCTTGGGCTCCTCTCCTGCACAAGACAATGAGAAGACAGGCTCTCTGTCCAAAATGCCACCCCCCCCACTGTGATGTACAGTACTTACAGGAGATGCTCTAAGAGAACTGATTGAACTGATTGTCCTCCTTACGTTGTTAATCAGTGTGGGTGCGATTGTGCCATTTCTGTATTTTCTTAAATTATAGACTGCATGTTTGAAGAACCGAGGTTTGCTTATAATTTAGTGACAGTAATTAAGCTCTGTGAAGAGAACCACGTGCTGCCTCGGTGTAATCTGGCCAGTCTCGGATGTTTGGGGCCCTGGGTAGAAATGGAATGTGTGAGCACTCCTCTAAATAGCAGAGACATGACACATTCAGGGCTGTTTGCATGTGAATAGATGTCGCTGCTCCTGAACCGGCAGCCCCTCCCTCTCACTCACCTTCGAAGCACCTCTTAACAGGTCATCAAGGGCTGGAGGTGTGAGGGTCGCCATCCCGCTGTGCCTCTCCAATGCTGCGGGGCATCTGAGGAGCTTTGGTGCAGCATCGGAGTGAAGAAGGGAGGTGGGTGCAAGCTGTGCCGGCTTTAGGGTGGAGCAACCGGTGCCCGGTTAAAATGACGGACAAATGGCGTCCGTTAAAGATTCCTTCACGGACAACGGACAGACGGCCGAAATTACGGACTGTCCGTGAAATTTACGGACGGTTGGTCACCCTAGTACTGTGTGCTCCTCGGAGAGCTAGTAACAGCCTGTGTGCCACGGGGTGATAGCCAAGGTGTACTGTGTGCTCCTCGGAGAGCTAGTAACAGCCTGTGTGCCACGGGGTGATAGCCAAGGTGTACTGTGTGCTCCTCAGAGAGCTAGTAACAGCCTGTGTGCCACAGGGTGATAGCCGAGGTGTACTAGCAGAGGTGTACTGTGTGCTCCTCGGAGAGCTAGTAACAGCCTGTGTGCCACAGGGTGATAGCCGAGGTGTACTGTGTGCTCCTCGGAGAGCTAGTAACAGCCTGTGTGCCACGGGGTGATAGCCGAGGTGTACTAGCCGAGGTGTACTGTGTGCTCCTCGGAGAGCTAGTAACAGCCTGTGTGCCACTGGCTGATAGCCAAGGTGTACTGTGCGCTACTCGGAGAGCTAGTAACAGCCTGTGTGCCACTGGGTGATAGCCGAGGTGTACTGTGTGCTCCTCGGAGAGCTAGTACCAGCCTGTGTGCCACGGGGTGATAGCCAAGGTGTACTGTGTGCTCCTCGGAGAGCTAGTACCAGCCTGTGTGCCACGGGGTGATAGCCGAGGTGTAGTAGCCGAGGTGTACTGTGTACTCCTCGGAGAGCTAGTAACAGCCTGTGTGCCACGGGGTGATAGCCAAGGTTGACTGTGTGCTCCTCGGAGAGCTAGTACCAGCCTGTGTGCCACGGGGTGATAGCCGAGGTGTACTAGCCGAGGTGTACTGTGTACTCCTCGGAGAGCTAGTAACAGCCTGTGTGCCACGGGGTGATAGCCAAGGTGTACTGTGTGCTCCTCGGAGAGCTAGTACCAGCCTGTGTGCCACGGGGTGATAGCCGAGGTGTACTGTGTGCTCCTCGGAGAGCTAGTACCAGCCTGTGTGCCACGGGGTGATAGCCAAGGTGTACTGTGTGCTCCTCGGAGAGCTAGTAACAGTCTGTGTGCCACGGGGTGATAGCCGAGGTGTACTGTGTACTCCTCGGAGAGCTAGTAACAGCCTGTGAGCCACAGGGTGATAGCCGAGGTGTACTGTGTACTCCTCAGAGAGCTAGTAACAGCCTGTGAGCCACAGGGTGATAGCCGAGGTGTACTGTGTGCTCCTCGGAGAGCTAATACCAGCCTGTGTGCCACGGGGTGATAGCCGAGGTGTACTGTGTACTCCTCGGAGAGCTAGTAACAGCCTGTGAGCCACAGGGTGATAGCCGAGGTGTACTGTGTACTCCTCAGAGAGCTAGTAACAGCCTGTGAGCCACAGGGTGATAGCCGAGGTGTACTGTGTGCTCCTCGGAGAGCTAATACCAGCCTGTGTGCCACGGGGTGATAGCCGAGGTGTACTGTGTGCTCCTCTGAGAGCTAGTAACAGCCTGTGTGCCACGGGGTGATAGCCGAGGTGTACTGTGTGCTCCTCGGAGAGCTAGTAACAGCCTGTGTGCCACGGGGGGATAGCCAAGGTGTACTGTGTGCTCCTCGGAGAGCTAGTACCAGCCTGTGTGCCACAGGGTGGTAGCCGAGGTGTACTGTGTGCTCCTCGGAGAGCTAGTAACAGCCTGTGTGCCACAGGGTGATAGCCGAGGTGTACTAGCCGAGGTGTACTGTGTGCTCCTCGGAGAGCTAGTAACAGCCTGTGTGTCACGGGGTGATAGCCGAGGTGTACTGTGTGCTCCTCGGAGAGCTAGTACCAGCCTGTGTGCCACGGGGTGATAGCCGAGGTGTACTGTGTACTCCTCGGAGAGCTAGTAACAGCCTGTGAGCCACAGGGTGATAGCCGAGGTGTACTGTGTACTCCTTAGAGAGCTAGTAACAGCCTGTGCGCCACAGGGTGATAGCCGAGGTGTACTGTGTGCTCCTCGGAGAGCTAATACCAGCCTGTGGGCCTCGGGGTGATAGCCGAGGTGTACTGTGTGCTCCTCGGAGAGCTAGTAACAGCCTGTGTGCCACGGGGTGATAGCCGAGGTGTACTGTGTGCTCCTCGGAGAGCTAGTAACAGCCTGTGTGCCACGGGGTGATAGCCAAGGTGTACTGTGTGCTCCTCGGAGAGCTAGTACCAGCCTGTGTGCCACAGGGTGGTAGCCGAGGTGTACTGTGTGCTCCTCGGAGAGCTAGTAACAGCCTGTGTGCCACGGGGTGATAGCCAAGGTGTACTGTGTGCTCCTCGGAGAGCTAATACCAGCCTGTGTGCCACGGGGTGATAGCCGAGGTGTACTGTGTGCTCCTCGGAGAGCTAGTAACAGCCTGTGTGCCACGGGGTGATAGCAGAGGTGTACTGTGTGCTCCTCGGAGAGCTAGTAACAGCCTGTGTGCCACGGGGTGATAGCCAAGGTGTACTGTGTGCTCCTCGGAGAGCTAGTACCAGCCTGTGTGCCACAGGGTGGTAGCAGAGGTGTACTGTGTGCTCCTCGGAGAGCTAGTAACAGCCTGTGTGCCACAGGGTGATAGCCGAGGTGTACTAGCCGAGGTGTACTGTGTGCTCCTCGGAGAGCTAGTAACAGCCTGTGTGTCACGGGGTGATAGCCGAGGTGTACTGTGTGCTCCTCGGAGAGCTAGTACCAGCCTGTGTGCCACGGGGTGATAGCCGAGGTGTACTGTGTACTCCTCGGAGAGCTAGTAACAGCCTGTGAGCCACAGGGTGATAGCCGAGGTGTACTGTGTACTCCTCAGAGAGCTAGTAACAGCCTGTGAGCCACAGGGTGATAGCCGAGGTGTACTGTGTGCTCCTCGGAGAGCTAATACCAGCCTGTGTGCCACGGGGTGATAGCCGAGGTGTACTGTGTGCTCCTCGGAGAGCTAGTAACAGCCTGTGTGCCACGGGGTGATAGCCGAGGTGTACTGTGTGCTCCTCGGAGAGCTAGTAACAGCCTGTGTGCCACGGGGTGATAGCCAAGGTATACTGTGTGCTCCTCGGAGAGCTAGTACCAGCCTGTGAGCCACAGGGTGATAGCCGAGGTGTACTGTGTGCTCCTCGGAGAGCTAGTAACAGCCTGTGAGCCACAGGGTGATAGCCGAGGTGTACTGTGTACTCCTCAGAGAGCTAGTAACAGCCTGTGAGCCACAGGGTGATAGCCGAGGTGTACTGTGTGCTCCTCGGAGAGCTAATACCAGCCTGTGTGCCACGGGGTGATAGCCGAGGTGTACTGTGTACTCCTCGGAGAGCTAGTAACAGCCTGTGAGCCACAGGGTGATAGCCGAGGTGTACTGTGTACTCCTCAGAGAGCTAGTAACAGCCTGTGAGCCACAGGGTGATAGCCGAGGTGTACTGTGTGCTCCTCGGAGAGCTAATACCAGCCTGTGTGCCACGGGGTGATAGCCGAGGTGTACTGTGTGCTCCTCGGAGAGCTAGTAACAGCCTGTGTGCCACGGGGTGATAGCCGAGGTGTACTGTGTGCTCCTCGGAGAGCTAGTAACAGCCTGTGTGCCACGGGGTGATAGCCAAGGTGTACTGTGTGCTCCTCGGAGAGCTAGTACCAGCCTGTGTGCCACAGGGTGGTAGCCGAGGTGTACTGTGTGCTCCTCGGAGAGCTAGTAACAGCCTGTGTGCCACAGGGTGATAGCCGAGGTGTACTAGCCGAGGTGTACTGTGTGCTCCTCGGAGAGCTAGTAACAGCCTGTGTGTCACGGGGTGATAGCCGAGGTGTACTGTGTGCTCCTCGGAGAGCTAGTACCAGCCTGTGTGCCACGGGGTGATAGCCGAGGTGTACTGTGTACTCCTCGGAGAGCTAGTAACAGCCTGTGTGCCACAGGGTGATAGCCGAGGTGTACTGTGTACTCCTCAGAGAGCTAGTAACAGCCTGTGAGCCACAGGGTGATAGCCGAGGTGTACTGTGTGCTCCTCGGAGAGCTAATACCAGCCTGTGTGCCACGGGGTGATAGCCGAGGTGTACTGTGTGCTCCTCGGAGAGCTAGTAACAGCCTGTGTGCCACGGGGTGATAGCCGAGGTGTACTGTGTGCTCCTCGGAGAGCTAATAACAGCCTGTGTGCCACGGGGTGATAGCCAAGGTGTACTGTGTGCTCCTCGGAGAGCTAGTACCAGCCTGTGTGCCACAGGGTGATAGCCGAGGTGTACTAGCCGAGGTGTACTGTGTACTCCTTGGAGAGCTAGTAACAGTCTTATTGCTTCATCTCCTCAGGACAACATGTCTCTTCTCCTGGGTATTTCTGTTACAAATCATTGTTACCAGGTGTGTTGCCAACTAGGGACATTATAGCATAACAAGACTTAAACTCATCTTTTTCAGACTAACCTCTTTTAGAACCTTTTTGAGGCCTTTGCTGTATGTTCATGGTCTTACTTGTTTTAAGCGGGAAATCATTTCGTTTTTTAGGGTGCCTTGTGGTAATTATTAATGTTTTTTATTGCTTACTGTTTGTGTTAACATGTATTGGTTGTAGCTGCACTGTGCACGTTTATGGCTCTATTGAGCCTAATAAAAGTTTAAAGTCCTAAAACTCAACTCACAGAACTCGTTAGGTTGTCCAATGGAAGCCCGAGACTAAAAATATGGGCCGGGTGTCATGCCTAGCTGGGACTTATTGTGTGATGGGAACAAGCAGAAGGATAAAAAAAAAAACTGTCCATTGGCGAGAGTGTGAAGGAACATAGGGTGAAAGTTCAAAGGAACCATTTGTGAGATTGCATGTGGGCGAGAGGAGCCGCCTGCACGTAGCACCATCGGTGTGCTTACAATAGGATAGTAGTGTATGCGATGTTATATGTGTGCAAGGAAATGGAGTGAGAAAGTGATCAGTGTGCTTATCGATTGAGCGGGTGTATACGCAGATGTGGGTACTCTGGGAGGGCACAGGGCAGATTTTCCAAAACAGGGGAGGTGCATATAATGCAAGTAGTTGTAAACGGATCACATGCCATCAGTAACAGCGGAAAAGCTCCTCACTATGCTAGAGTTACATTGTACTACTGAGCTGGCGTTGTGCCTGCTCACTGTTAGGGTGCCCAGGTGACTGCGTGTCGCTAAGGCACCACTTTTTCATTCCTGGCCTTCGCATTTACTGCTCTGAGTTGGCAGGGTATGCCTAGACGTGGGTCCCTAGGTCACTTTGCCACTGGATTCAAGCTACCTGGCTGATGAGGGCTGTTAGCCCGAAACCTGTCCCAGGATGCTTGTTTCCGGTCCAGGGAACACATGGCTTGACAGTTCAGGGTGGACTGTTCCCATGAGGAACAGGGTCAAGACTGATTTGCATATAGCTGTGTTTGAACTGGGGTGGCGAAGTGAGCTAAAGAAGGATGATGGATTCAACCCAGATGTGTGACTGGGGTTGAGTGTCCTAAAAGTTTCCACGCTCCATCCATCATATCCTTGTGTTTGCATTGCATTGCATTTACATATCATTGTTATCGGGTTCAGTTGGTTCAACTTAAATAAGTCCAAATCCCGTGCACACGTTTCAGAGTAATAGGTACTGGTGTCAGAACCAAACAATTGAGACAATGTTCATGCGAACAGAAGTAATGAATGTCGAACTCCAGATTTGCGTAAAGATGAGATTTATAAATCAATCTTGATCAGTACATATGACATAAACCAGCAGACACGTGTTTCCTCACACCGTGTAGAAGATGTGACTCTTAGGGCTGTACGTTTCGAATGTAGAATGGTGAGTCGCAGTACCGGTGTTAATTCCAACCCGGCTGCGACGAGTAGAGGATGATGTAGATATCAGGTATGGATAACGGATCCCTGCCGGACGTGACGTACCAGCATGGGAGAGACTGAGTACGGATGCTTCCCAAGTCAAAATGCGGGAGTCTATAGTTATGCATAGACCGCACGGATCGGTGCGGCAATCTAATCAGGATGATCCAGGTGGCGGATCACTCGAGTGATCCGCCTCCTGGCTCGTCCGGCTTATTAAAAAAAGTTTTTCAGAGGAAAAATTACCAAAATCAAAACAAATAGTACAAGCTTTTCCTGTGACTCACTGTTAAACACCACTAACCACCCTTTCAGTGATAGCCAAGCCAATACACCTGCAGGTATTGTAAATTTCCATTTTCAGTGGCCGTTGAATGGATTGGAAAAACAAATCCCAGTGAATTTATGGCAACTACCTCACTTGAGGTTGTTGCGGACACTGTCTCCATTTCTAAACTTATCAAGTACACATTATTATAATCAGGTGTTTATCTAGTTTACTCAGTGGAAGCAAAGCAAGACTACAACATCCAGAATCCATTGTGTTATCACACAAACGTTCAGGACTAGCAACAGTGTCCATAATGGCCTGATGGAGGTGGCCACGCTAAAATGAATCCCCACACTATAGATACTGTGAACGCCCTACCCCGGTATATATATACCCAATGCACAAGTCAGGAGTACACGTCCCCCCAGCAAAGAACTTGGGCCCCACAGAAATAAGTTGAACTTGTCCCACTATAATTTTTAGACACTGGACACGTTAAGCAGTGCCTGTTCGTTGACTGCTTTCCATTCCCAGCAACAACGTGCAGCAACGTGCAGGCAGCGAGGAAGCTTTCACCTCTAGCTGGGCCAAAGTTAAGGGGCAATCATGCCTCCTTTTGTTTGAAAAGCCTGACTGGAGGCGGCCTGGAACCTCACACTTAAATGTAAATGCCACGGAGGGGAAACAAAGGCGCACCACTTGTTATGTCTTCATAGGTACTAAGAGAGGCCTGCTTTTGCCTTTGTTCAGTCCTTGAATATAAGAGATGCATGCACTGTAAGGACGCCATATCTCATTTGTTAAATCTCATAATGTGCTTAAATGTACTCATGATATACCTGATAAACATGTATGAGGTCTTAATACTTACTCGCTTCCTGTTATGTCACCTGCAATGTCACCAGCCGTGAAATCATGCCCTGTGATGGCATGCGTCATGATTTCACTTGCATACTGCCTAACCTGGTTAGTCCCCCCACTTCTTTTTTTAGGTCTCTCCTAGCGTTGCAGCACGTGCACTTTTCATTGGCAAGCATCAAAAAACGCTCGCTTTTGATTGCAAGGGAGGCATGTTTGTTCACTCCCTGTCTCCTGTTTGCCGCGAGCTGACTGGACAGGAGATCGCGCACGTGCACGGCGTCTCTTTTGCTCGTAGGCTTGTTCGGCGTCTGTTTTGCTCGCAGGCTTGGTTAATTAGGTGTCATGTTTATTGCTTTCAGTTTCACAACTCAAGGGCCTTCCGTTGCTTCTATTTCGCTGCATCTTGCCACTGGTGCAATGTTTTAAAACATGGCACTTATGGCATACATTTGTGCATTCGCTGTCAGCAATCTGCAAGGCAATGCCTCATTGTCTTTTGAGAGTGATTGGCATCTCCTACGCCGACGACACCCAGCTCATCCTCTCTCTCACCAAGGACCCACACACCGCCAAAACCAACCTCCACGAGGGAATGAAGGCCGTCACCGACTGGATGAGGAGCAGCCGTCTGAAGATGAACTCGGACAAGACGGAGGTCCTCCTCCTCGGACCCACCCCCTCAGCCTGGGATCACTCCTGGGGCCGACCACAATGAACACAGCACCAACACCCACTGACCATGCACGCAACCTAGGATTCATCCTCAACTCCTCCCTCTCCATGTCTAAGCAGGTCAACGCGGTCTCCTCCTCCTGCTACAACACCCTAAGCAGGATCTACAAGTGGATCCCGACCGAAACAAGAAGAACGGTGACACAGGCCCTCGTCAGCACAAGACTGGACTAGGGCAACGCACTCTATGCAGGAATCCCAGCCAAACATCTACGACGACTTCAACGCATCCAAAACGCCTCTGCCCGACTGATCGTCAACGTCCCCCGCCGCAGCCACATCACCCTCCACCTGAGAGACCTACACTGGCTGGCTCCCTGTCAACAAGAGGATCACCTTCAAGCTCCTCACCCACGCACACAAAGCACTCCACAAAGCCGGACCAGCCTACCTGAACAGCAGACTCAGCTTCTACACCCCCACCCGCCAGCTCCGCTCCGCCAGCCTCGCCCTCGCTGTTGTCCCCCGCATCCAACGAACGACCTCCGGCAGCAGATCCTTCTCCTACCTCGCCGCCAAGACCTGGAACACCCTCCCTACCCACATACAGCAGACCCAAGCCCTACTCGCCTTCAGAAGACTCCTCAAGACCTGGCTCTTCGAGCAGTAGCAGCACCTCTCCTCCCCATAGCGCCTTGAGACCCTCACGGGTAAGTAGCGCGCTTTACAAGTACTCTGTTTGATTGATTGATTATCGCTTTCTTGTAAAAAGCTAGACGTGCCACCCATTGACTGCTTGCGGAACTGCCTTCTGTTTAGTTCAGACAGAAACCGCCATTCCCTGTTCTGCCAAAACACGCCGGTGGTGCGCGTCCATTCCCATGAGGCCTGAGACAAGGCTATGCTGGCACACAGTGGAGCCGCATTCCAGAGGAACCAAACCCAGATGGCCCGGTCATCCGAGCTTGGATTCCTTCAGAAGCCAACTCTGGTTAGGCGAAGTTTGTTGTGATGGAGAGGAACAGTCAGATGTTTTAGTTAGACAGTGAGTGTTTGTCTGTTGGAGGTGTCCTGAGCCAGGAAATGCAGAACGGAGAGCTGGCCCCCTTGCTGCCACCCCTCCGGCTCCTGAACAGATGGGCGCTGGCTTAATTTATAATACTCTCCGGGTGAGGTGCGGAGTAGGTGCTGGGTGAGAGCGAGGTTTAGACCAACTAGGGGCTGGGATGAACCAGAGTCTCTCACACCCCAGCACTGGACCTCGACACCCGTCACTCACACTGCACCAGAGCACCCTTCATTCACCTCTGCACTCTTTATTCACTTTGTACCAGTCCTCAGCACCAGTCATGCACCTCTGCATTTGACATTGGCATCACCACTCATACCTGGACTTCTGCCATATTCACTCACAACTTGGCTGGCACCAGCCACTCACCCCTGGCCCTGAGCACTTGCCACTCACCGCTGGCCCTGAGCACCCGCCACTCACCCCTGGACAAGTGCACCCGCCACTCACCCCTGGACAAGAGCACCCGCCACTCACCCCTGGACAAGAGCACCCGCCACTCACCCCTGGATGCGAGCACCTGCCACTCACCCCTGGACCCGAGCACTCGCCACTCACCCCTGGACCTGAGCACCCGCCACTCACCCCTGGACCCGAGCACCCGCCATGGACCCGAGCACTCGCCACTCACCCCTGGACCCGAGCACCCGCCACTCACCCCTGGACCCGAGCACCCGCCGAGCACCCGCCACTCACCCCTGGACCCGAGCACCCGCCACTCACCCCTGAACCCGAGCACCCGCCACTCACCCCTGGACCCGAGCACCTGCCACTCACCCCTGGACCCGAGCACTTGCCACTCACCCCTGGACCCGAGCACTTGCCACTCACCCCTGGACCCGAGCACCTGCCACTCACTCCTGGACCTCAGCACCTGCCACTCACTCCTGGACCTCAGCACCTGCCACTCACTCCTGGACCTCAGCACCTGCCACTCACTCCTGGACCTCAGCACCCGCCACTCACCACTGGCCCTGAGCCTCGGCCACTCATCCCTGGCACTGAGCACCCGCTACTCCCCCTGGCCCTGAGCACCCACCACTCTCCCCTGGCCCTGAGCACCCACCACTCACCACTGGACCCGAGCACCTGTTACTCACCACCGGTCCTCAGCACCCACCACTCACCCCTCTGCCGCTGCCTAGAAATGCCTAGTCACAAAAGTTTTCTGTGACCAGGTTCTAGTCTGCGAGAATGCAGAGAACCACGTGGAAGTTACACTCAGATTTGAGGTATAGGAATGCTGGTGATATAAAGTGAGATATTACATAGTTTAATATTTTGTTTTTAGGTCTCGGTCTCTTCGAGACATTTTGTAATTGGCTTTTAAAAGTGCCACTAGAGAGTTTTGCTGGCCTACAGCTTGCGTTCACAAGCTTGTGCTCGTTCACAGATGCCATTTGTGTTTTTATTGCTGTAATCAGGCTCCTCTGCTTGCACTACCCCCCTCCCCTTTCCCCCCCGCTCTCCTGGTCAGCTTAATTTGTGTCTTCTAGCTGTGAATGATGCTCCTCTGCTCGCACTCCCCCTCCTCTTAGTCAGTTTCCTTTGTGTCTTCTATCACTGTGAATGCTCCTGCTTCTACCAGGCACACACACCATCAGTCGTCAGTGCACGCTTTCACCAGGCACACATACCACCAGTCGTCAGTGCACACTTCCACCAGGAACACACACCACCGGCCTTCAGTACACGCTTCCACCAGGCACACATACCACCAGTCGTCAGTGCACTCTTCCACCAGGCACACACACCACCAGTTGTCAGTGAACGCTTCCATCAGGGGCACACACTGCCAGCCGTCACACACTACCAGCCGTCGGTGCATGCTTCCACCAGGCACACACCAGCAGCTGTCAGTGCACGCTTTGCCCCCCGGCACACACACCACCAGCAATCAGTGCATACTTCCGCCATGCACACACACCAGCAGCTGTCAGTGCACGCTTGCACTGGGCACACACACCACCAGCCATCAGTGCACGCTTCCACCAGGCACACACACCACCAGTTGTCAGTGCACGCTTCCACCAGGCACACACATACCACCAGCCGTCAGTGCACGCTTTCACTGGGCACACACACCACCAGCCGTCAGTGCCCGCTTTCACCAGGCACACACACTACCAGCCTTCACACACTACCAGCCGTCAGTGCATGTTTCCACCAGGCACACACCACCAGCTGTCAGTGCACGCTTTCACCAGGCACACACACTACCAGCCGTCGGTGCATGTTTCCACCAGGCACACACCACCAGCTGTCAGTGCACGCTTTCACCAGGCACACACACTACCAGCCTTAACACACTACCAGCCGTCAGTACATGCTTCCACCAGGCACACACCACCAGCTGTCAGTGCACGCTTTCACCAGGCACACACACACCACCAGCCACCGGGGCACGCTTTCACCAGGCACACACACACCACCAGCCGGCAGTGCAGCAGGCAGGCTCTTCTAAGAGTGTCTTAGTAAATATGTGTTTGATGCCTGGAAGGGAGTGAGTTGAGTTTCCTTAAACCATGCTGAGTATGCAGGTGCAGTGCTTGAACTCCTGTGTGAGTGAGTTATGCTGCCTGGGGCTCACTCACTCCACATTTGTAAATTGTGCCTGCACCAGGCTTTTTCTCATTTGCAAAGTTCAGAACATGCGCACAGCTAGGCAGCCCCCACACCCCCGGGAATGACTGCTTCCTACAACCAGAATGGAAACAACATTCAGAGAAGTGAAAACAAGTTCATTTGATGCAAAGAACTGTAAACAAAAACCATGTCCAGCTATTGTAGATCTGGCAACTTAAACAAAACCGCAACAAAAAGCAAACAAACATTGGCATAGCCAATAGGTCTCGCTTTTTGGACCCTATAAGTATTTAGTTATGCAGCAGAATATCCTTGGTGCAAAAGCACCAACTGTTGCATGGCTAAACACTTATAAGGTCCCAAATACGAGACCTATTGGCTATGCCAATGCTTGCTTATTGTAGGAGCTAGTTCAGAAAGTTCAAAACATTTATCCCATTTGTTGTACCGAAAAAAAAATGCAATTTTTGATAATTCTTTAGGCGCCTGCCACATTTTGCAAGTGATTACTCCTTATTCAACGTTTATTTTACATGTATGTTCTTTTGTAAAAGGGATTTGGCAAACAACAATGGCGCATCACAACATTTTATAATTTAGACGGCACCATTTGTACTCTTTCAGCACGCTGCATGGACTTGCTGACAACTGACCTTGGTTTAGTTGCAACTCAGCAGACCCTTCCAAGACGTTCAGCTGCCTTAAACCAGTCCTACAAAATGCCCCCAATAGCCTCATTTTATTGAAAGAAGAAGTTGTCAGAAAGAGGCTAGCAGAAAGGACCCGTGAAGTTTTAGGCCTAATGTGCAGGGTAATTTCCTTGGAATTGTGAACTCCTTTTCATCAAGATTGCTTTTTGAGATGTCCATTCAATAATTACATCTGTATGCCGTGGGTCACTAAGTTTTCTCTGACTAAGGTCACACATGTGGACTAGCACTAGGCTGCAGGGTTTAGAACCTTGATCTCACAACAGCCATGGACCATCTAAATCAGGGGTATCCAACGTAGATCGACGAATGTTGGTTCCATGCCAGACTTTCAAGCTATCCACACAAAACAGACATCCATTCAGTGAATCATAATGGAAAATTTGCATGGATATGGCCTTCCTGGGTGTACTTTGAACACTCTTGATCTAAATGATTTCCATTTGTTGTATGTAAATTTATTTTACCAGGCTGTCTTGAAAATCTGGCACGACTCTGGCCTGGATCAACCTCTGACACCTGCCTAAGTCAAACGTTTGCTTTTGAGAGTCCAGTGCCTTTACTTTAAAAGTACTAACCTGTTTTGGATATTATTATTGTATGAGACTGTAGTTTGGAAGTGTGTCTTGATTAGGCCTGCGTGAAATTTAAATTATGCTGACATGATTCATAAATTTCTCAAACTTTCCCTTTATGCAGTGTCATGTGGTGTGTTTGCCTGCAGGAGACAAGTTGGGGCCGAAAGTTTCTTGCCAACAAACATTTTCTGCTCGAACTACTGTCCTGTCGACTCGCAAGGTTTTTTTTTTAGCTGCAAACTTGCCAGATACCAGTCATACGAAAAACTTGCAAAACAAATTTTGCTCTGAAAGCATCATTTCCCACAAACGTGAACGACATTCCTTGATTTCGCAAACAATTGTGCAATGTTGAGCATCCCAGTTCTTGTTTTCTTGCGTTATAATGTATGAAGAAACGTATAATTGATTCCTCAGTTTAGTTTCTTATTGTACAGTGCCCAACGCCTTCTGCTGGTCTGCGCTTTACTAGAATACACAACAACAGACAAACTACGTTTGTAACCATTGGACCTTGTGCCCTGCACATACCCATAGCTGTCGACTCATCCACATTTGGTGGGTGTCGCCTGCTTTTTGACCATATTTGCCCTCCTAAAAAGCAACATGCATCCATAGACTTCAATAGAGTGTCTCTCTATGCAAAGCAGCATCAGCTGCCTAAATGAATGTATCCTTCATTCTTCAACGGGATCCCGGTCTTAAATATCGGACTTCACCCTCATTCGCGAGCCATCAAGTTCATCCGCTTTCGCCCCCCAAACCACCCCAAACCCCTTACCTCGTCCACAGGCAGCCCCTAAACCCTCTGCACATTGTCTGCATGTTCCTTTGGAAAGATCAAGGTGGTCGATGAGCGGCGGGCCGCGCAGACGTCACCCAAGACAGGAGGCAGGACAGCGAGGCGAAGGCTTCCAGGCGGAAACATGTCGAGAGACGTATGTGGCGGGGCAGCGCGAGCCCGGGGTCAAACTTCAGAACGGCGCCCGACTCCGGATTGGCTGGTAAAATAATAGAGAAGCAATCTTCTTTTATTGCGGCAGCCGGTTGACGCAGCAGGCAGCTCGGCGCGAGTAGCACACCCTTGCAAGTTGTTGCGATAACTGTGAGCGTGTTCTTGTTTATTAGCTCCCAGAGGAAGAAAAAATGGATCACCATCACTTCTAGGCGCGTTGAAATCATTAGTAGTGGTGATTCGCCGAGAGTGGCCCACCCATCTGCTATTTCGACACCAAAAATGCAGCCATCTTTGGACTACAGTGGGCTCCGGTGCCACGGAACTATCCGCACCGTTTGACAGCTACTCCCCTGCAGGGAGGCGGGGTGGGCAGAAGAGAGAATGGTGGGAGGAGGTGGGGTTAAGAGAAAGACACGGTGTTACCTGGTCCTCGAGCGGATAGCGCTGAAGGCAGAGTTCCCGTTTCTTAAGTCCCAATGTAAGTAGTTCAGCCCGGTGAAAGGGGGCTGGGGGAGGGGGAATTGTAGCTTCCCATTCTGGGGCTTTTATTCATTCCGGTCATCTCACTAAAAACTCAGGACTGCATGTCACAGAATGCAAAGGAGAAACCTGGACTGGACTAGAGGACTTAATCACGCGCCAACTTGGTAAAGTCGAGAGCTGTACTAACCCTTTTTTAACGTTGCTAATTCTTTATAAAGTAGGTCTATCCCTAGTTTTAGATTTCGCTCGAAACGTGGGTTCTTCCATTTCTAAGCAGCACCACTTGTCATGAGCAGTGTCTAGGGTGTTCACCTCTTTCCATTGCATTACCTTCACTATTCTACACGGTTCTGAACGTTTGAGTCATCACCTGATGCATTCTGGGTGTTGCAGTCGTGACTTTGCATCCATTGAATTAATTACACCAGCACGCTTGAAAGTTATCATATGGCGGTCAAAGGTTCAGCACTTTAGACAGTATCTGTTGAGACTTGGGGTGGGATGGGAACGTCCTACATTCCAAGCACGACACCTTCGCCATTCGTGGCTTTTCAGTCAATTGCGCAAAGGATGCTGGGCCTAGTAGTCTTACACTTCCTGTTATGAATATGGACCTTAAAGAGCCCTAAACACCGCGCGACTGGCCGGAAGGCGGCTCGCAAGGGCAGAAGTTGTCCCGCATGACCTGCTGCCACTTCGCAGCTACATATCTTAGAACTGAAGGAGGTTTAAGTTCTACGTCCAGGATCACACTTGTCAAGCGAGCGGCCAAGGACTTTATCTTGGTGACGAAATGCTTGTGTTAATATTTGTCCAGTGTTTGAAATGAGGATTTGGCACACGCCTGGGATTTGAGCAGGCGTCCGAGCTCCGTCACTTTCCTCGGAGTCCCTCCTTCCCCTTTTATTTTTAATATATATGTTTTTTTAAGTATGATGTTTTCCAGGTACTTCCCGGCCCCTGAGAAGAAGGGGGGGGGGGGGGGTTATAGAGTTAGACTACCAGCCTTCCTCAGGAGACTTACATTGACACATTGGGAGTCTTGTGAGGGTTTCAGGAAGCGCAGAGCTGCGGCCCACAGGGACACACACGCTGCTGGGAATGTAAGGGGGGGGGGGGGGGGGATAAAAGCCCGAGGTCCCTAAAACTGGTTGCTCCCTCCTGCATTAAAGTTAGGGCCCAGGGAGGGGGGCACAGATGTCCAGGCCACTAAAACCAGCTGCCCCCTCCTGGATTAAAGTTAGGGCCCAGGGAGGGGGGCACAGATCCCCAGGTCACTGAAACCGGCTGCCCCCTCCAGGATTAAAGTTAGGGAGGGGGCACAGATCCCCAGGCCACTAAAACCGGGTGCTCCCTCCTAGATTAAAGTTAGGGCCAGGGAGGGAGGGGCACAGATCACCAGGTCACTAAGACCGGCTGCTCTCTCCCGGATTAAATTTAGGGAGGGGCACAGATCCCCAGGTCACTGAAACAGACTGCGCTGCTCCCTCCAGGTTTAAAGTTAGGGCCAGGGATGGGGGGGGGGGGGGGGCAGAGATCCCCAGGTCACTAAAACCAGCTGCTCCCTCCAGGTTTAAAGTTAGGGCCAGGGAGGGGGGGGGGGGGCGGGCAGAGATCCCCAGGTCACTAAAACCAGCTGCTCCCTCCAGGTTTAAAGTTAGGGCCAGGGAGGGGGGGGGGGGGCACAGATCCCCAGGTCACTAAAACCAGCTGCTCCCTCCAGGTTTAAAGTTAGGGCCAGGGAGGGGGGGGGGGGGGCAGAGATCCCCAGGTCACTAAAACCGGCTGCTCCCTCCAGGTTTAAACTTAGGGCCAGGGAGGGGGGGGGGCGGGCAGAGATCCCCAGGTCACTAAAACCAGCTGCTCCCTCCAGGTTTAAAGTTAGGGCCAGGGAGGGGGGGGGGGGGCAGAGATCCCCAGGTCACTAAAACCGGCTGCTGCCTCCAGGATTAAAGTTAGGGCCAGGGAGGGGGGCATAGATCCCCAGCTCACTAAAACCAGCTGCTCCCTCCAGGTTTAAAGTTAGGGCCAGGGAGGGGGGGGGGGGCAGAGATCCCCAGGTCACTAAAACCGGCTGCTCCCTCCAGGTTTAAAGTTAGGGCCAGGGAGGGGGGGGGGGCGGGCAGAGATCCCCAGGTCACTAAAACCAGCTGCTCCCTCCAGGTTTAAAGTTAGGGCCAGGGAGGGGGGGGGGCAGAGATCTCCAGGTCACTAAAACCGGCTGCTGCCTCCAGGATTAAAGTTAGGGCCAGGGAGGGGGGCACAGATCCCCAGCTCACTAAAACCAGCTGCTCCCTCCAGGTTTAAAGTTAGGGCCAGGGAGGGGGGGGGGGCAGAGATCCCCAGGTCACTAAAACCGGCTGCTCCCTCCAGGTTTAAAGTTAGGGCCAGGGAGGGGGGGGGGGCGGGCAGAGGTCCCCAGGTCACTAAAACCAGCTGCTCCCTCCAGGTTTAAAGTTAGGGCCAGGGAGGGGGGGGGGGGGGCGGGCAGAGATCCCCAGGTCACTAAAACCAGCTGCTCCCTCCAGGTTTAAAGTTAGGGCCAGGGAGGGGGGGGGCAGAGATCCCCAGGTCACTAAAACCGGCTGCTGCCTCCTGATTAAAGTTAGGGCCAGGGAGGGGGGCACAGATCCCCAGCTCACTAAAACCGGCTGCTCCCTCCTGATTAAAGTTAGGGCCAGGGATGGGGGGGGGTAGAGATCCCCAGGTCACTGACACCGGCTGCTCCCTCCAGGATTAAAGTTAGGGCCAGAGAGGGGGGCACAGATCCCTAGCTCACTAAAACCGGCTGCCCCCTCCAGGATTAAAGTTAGGGCCAGGGAGGGGGCACAGATCCCCAGGTCACTAAAACCGGGTGCTCCCTCCTAGATTAAAGTTAGGGCCAGGGAGGGGGGGGGGGCAGAGATCCCCAGGTCACTAAAACCGGCTGCTCCCTCCAGGATTAAAGTTAGGGAGGGGCACAGATCCCCAGGTCACTAAAACCGGCTGCTCTCTCCCGGATTAAATTTAGGGAGGGGCACAGATCCCCAGGTCACTGAAACAGACTGCGCTGCTCCCTCCAGGATTAAAGTTAGGGCCAGGGAGGGGCAGAGATCCCTAGGTCACTAAAACCGGCTGCCCCCTCCAGGTTTAAAGTTAGGGCCAGGGATGGGGGGGGGCAGAGATCCCCAGGTCACTAAAACCAGCTGCCCCCTCCAGGTTTAAAGTTAGGGCCAGGGATGGGGGGGGGGGGGCAGAGATCCCCAGGTCACTAAAACCAGCTGCTCCCTCCAGGTTTAAAGTTAGGGCCAGGGAGGGGGGGGGGCAGAGATCCCCAGGTCACTAAAACCGGCTGCTGCCTCCAGGATTAAAGTTAGGGCCAGGGAGGGGGGCACAGATCCCCAGCTCACTAAAACCAGCTGCTCCCTCCAGGTTTAAAGTTAGGGCCAGGGAGGGGGGGGGCAGAGATCCCCAGGTCACTAAAACCGGCTGCTCCCTCCAGGTTTAAAGTTAGGGCCAGGGAGGGGGGGGGCGGGCAGAGATCCCCAGGTCACTAAAACCAGCTGCTCCCTCCAGGTTTAAAGTTAGGGCCAGGGAGGGGGGGGGGGGCGGGGGGGCGGGCAGAGATCCCCAGGTCACTAAAACCAGCTGCTCCCTCCAGGTTTAAAGTTAGGGCCAGGGAGGGGGGGGGCAGAGATCCCCAGGTCACTAAAACCGGCTGCTGCCTCCTGATTAAAGTTAGGGCCAGGGAGGGGGGGGCAGAGATCCCCAGGTCACTAAAACCGGCTGCTGCCTCCTGATTAAAGTTAGGGCCAGGGAGGGGGGGGGGCGGGCAGAGATCCCCAGGTCACTAAAACCAGCTGCTCCCTCCAGGTTTAAAGTTAGGGCCAGGGAGGGGGGGGGCACAGATCCCCAGCTCACTAAAACCGGCTGCTCCCTCCTGATTAAAGTTAGGGCCAGGGATGGGGGGGGGGGGGGGGGGGCAGAGATCCCCAGGTCACTGAAACCGGCTGCTCCCTCCAGGATTAAAGTTAGGGCCAGAGAGGGGGGCACAGATCCCTAGCTCACTAAAACCGGCTGCCCCCTCCAGGATTAAAGTTAGGGCCAGGGAGGGGGCACAGATCCCCAGGCCACTAAAACCGGGTGCTCCCTCCTAGATTAAAGTTAGGGCCAGGGAGGGGGGGGGGGCAGAGATCCCCAGGTCACTAAAACCGGCTGCTCCCTCCAGGATTAAAGTTAGGGAGGGGCACAGATCCCCAGGTCACTAAAACCGGCTGCTCTCTCCCGGATTAAATTTAGGGAGGGGCACAGATCCCCAGGTCACTGAAACAGACTGCGCTGCTCCCTCCAGGATTAAAGTTAGGGCCAGGGAGGGGCAGAGATCCCTAGGTCACTAAAACCGGCTGCCCCCTCCAGGTTTAAAGTTAGGGCCAGGGATGGGGGGGGGCAGAGATCCCCAGGTCACTAAAACCAGCTGCCCCCTCCAGGTTTAAAGTTAGGGCCAGGGATGGGGGGGGGGGGGCAGAGATCCCCAGGTCACTAAAACCAGCTGCTCCCTCCAGGTTTAAAGTTAGGGCCAGGGAGGGGGGGGGCACAGATCCCCAGGTCACTAAAACCAGCTGCTCCCTCCAGGTTTAAAGTTAGGGCCAGGGAGGGGGGGGGCAGAGATCCCCAGGTCACTAAAACCGGCTGCTCCCTCCAGGTTTAAAGTTAGGGCCAGGGAGGGGGGGGGCGGGCAGAGATCCCCAGGTCACTAAAACCAGCTGCTCCCTCCAGGTTTAAAGTTAGGGCCAGGGAGGGGGGGGGGCAGAGATCCCCAGGTCACTAAAACCGGCTGCTGCCTCCAGGATTAAAGTTAGGGCCAGGGAGGGGGGCACAGATCCCCAGCTCACTAAAACCGGCTGCTCCCTCCTGATTAAAGTTAGGGCCAGGGAGGGGGCACAGATCCCCAGCTCACTAAAACCGGCTGCTCCCTCCTGATTAAAGTTAGGGCCAGAGAGGGGGGCACAGATCCCCCAGATCACTAAAACCGGCTGCTCCCTCCAGGTTTAAAGTTAGGGCCAGGGAGGGGGGGGGCAGAGATCCCCAGGTCACTAAAACCGGCTGCTGCCCACAGGATTAAAGTTAGGGCCAGGGAGGGGGGGGGGCAGAGATCCCCAGGTCACTAAAACTGTCTGCTCTCTCCCGGATTAAATTTAGGGAGGGGGCACAGATCTCCAGGTCACTGAAACCGACTGCGCTGCTCCCTCCAGGATTAAAGTTAGGGCCAGGGAGGGGGGGGAGATGGCACAGATCCCTAGCTCACTAAAACCGGCTGCCCCCTCCTGGATTAAAGTTAGAGAGGGGGCACAGATCCCCAGGTCACTAAAACTGGCTGCTCTCCCTTGGATTAAAGTTAGGGCCAGGGAGGGGGCACAGATCCCCAGGTCACTAAAACCAGCTGCTTCCTCCAGGTTTAAAGTTAGGGCCAGGGAGGGGGGGGGGGGGGCAGAGATCCCCAGGTCCCTGAAACCGACTGCGCTGCTCCCTCCAGGATTAAAGTTAGGGAGGGGGCACAGATCCCCAGGTCACTAAAACCGGCTGCTCCCTCCGGGATTAAAGTTTGGGCCAGAGAGGGGGGCACAGATCCCCAGGTCACTAAAACCAGCTACTCCCTCCGGGATTAAAGTTTGGGCCAGAGAGGGGGGCACAGATCCCCAGGTCACTAAAACCGGGTGCTCCCTTCTGGATTAAAGTTAGAGCCAGGGAGGGGGCACAGATCCCCAGCTCACTAAAACCAGCTGCCCCCTCCTGGATTAAAGTTAGGGCCAGGGAGGGGGGCACAGATCCCCAGGTCACTAAAACCGGCTGCTCCCTCCAGGATTAACCCCTTCCATGCGGGGCTGTTTCCCCCACTGTACTGGGGGCGGGGGTGGCACATACAGCGCCCCCATGCTCATGACGAGGTCAGCTCGTCATGAGCTACGGCGCTCCGGTGCTCATGACAAGCTGAGCTCGTCATGGCTACACCCGTTCCAATGGAACGATCAGCACAGCAGGGGAATCAGCCCAGCATGCGAGCGTTCCACGGAACGGGCGAGGTCATGACAAGCTCAGCTCGTCGTGAGCACCGGAGCGCCGTAGCTCATGACGAGCTGACCTCGTCATGAGCACTCAAAGGGTTAAAGTTAGGGCGGGGGCACAGATCCCCAGGTCACTAAAACCGGCTGCTCCCTCTCCAGGATTAAAGTTAGGGAGGGGAACACAGATCCCAGGTCTCTAAAGCCGGCTCCTCCCTCCGGGATTAAAGCTAGCACGAGGGAGGGGGCGGGGGGGGGGGGGGCACAGATCTCCAGGTCACCAAAACCAGCTTCTCCCTCTTGGATTTAAGTTGAGGCGAGGGAGGGGGCACAGATCTCCAGGTCAAGCTGGTCGAGTTTGTATTACTGGCAAAAATAGACCAACGTTGTTTTTTTTTTTTTATTCTTACTCTATGTCATCATTGCTCTTATGTCCGTCCTTCCATCATTTTTTATAAAGCGCTCGGATATCCTTCGGGATCTTGTTCGCGCTATATAAAACTTTATAAATAAATAAATGTTTCAAGACACTAGGACAAGCCAGTCCAGCTCTATGAAAGTTTGGCAGGCACAGAGCTCCAGTTCACTGTAGGACAGGCTGCTACATCCTTAGAGAGTTCCCAAGTTTCCTAAATCCATGCGCATGTGGTTCATCTAGGTTTTCCCTTTGCCTTATGGAACTTGTATTCCTACTCTACAACATTACAAAACTATAACTACAAGGTCCGGCGTGCAAATCAAAAACTTAGAAAGGATGAGCCACTTGAACTTGGGCGACAGAGGAACTCTGTTCCTTATATTAAATGTAGGGGGAACACATTTCTAGGTTATTAGAGCAGCGTTAACTACCCTGGTCGGAAAGTTAGGAAGAGCTCAGGGTCCATTGAAACAGCTGGCCTGGTTAGTCTCTAGGACAGAGTTCATGCCTGGCATTAGTACAGCGAGCTGCACTGTATTAGGACTGTTTGACCACACCCATTGTTCAAGGTAGGAGCTCCAGGTGGCAAGGGAGAGGCTAGGCCCTTGTTGTTAATAATGCTAGGTTACTTATTGTGTGAAGGCAGTTGCAGCACATGCCCTTTGGACTCTATAATCACTAACACACTGGTTGGCAGGGTTACTAAACAGGCATCACCAACAGAAACCACTTGTACTTTGGATACAAGAATAACAATACTAACAAAAACGGAGATACAACTCTCTACAAGCCAATCACAACAACCTGATCCAGATTGTAACAAACACATTGTCCACCACAGTAACTCTGAGAACAGTGACAAACCTCAAATGCATGCTGCACAATTGCAGATGAGCTGCAAAACACGCAAACGCCACAGCAGGTGTGATCTTTGCGCATGATCTGGACATTCTCATTCTAACCAAAACCGGTCTAAAAAACAAAAACAGCTACCCCAATACTGGACCTTCTCATTCCCCCAAATTATGCCATTTTACATTGAGACCGCATATGGAAGAAAGGGGTGGGGGAGGTCTCGCTACAATCTAAAGTAACTCCCTAACCGTAAACTCACTCACTAGAAGAGAGGTCATCGTGGCAACTCCTGGGAGCTGAAATCAAGCTTGAAAAGAAACTCCTAGCGCAAACACTCCTTGTATATCATCCACCTGGGAACAACTAACTCTTCCTTGAGCACCTTATGTAAACAATTACAATCAATGCTACTTCACTCTCCAAGGCAATAAGACTAGGAGATTTCAAGCTGCACTGGAACAATGACAAAGACCCCATTGTGGCAGCACTCAATAACCTGCTTCAGGACCTCAGCATTATTCAAGCATGCGAGAGACCAACTCACAACAAAGGGCCTCCACTTGACATCATCGATAAAAAGGGATCAGTAATTATGCTAGACATCACCCGACAGACTGGTCAGCTCACAATCAAATTCTTTTTCAAATATCCACACGAGAAGCAAAAATCCTAGGTCAAACAAGAAGGGATACAAGTTGGAGAGGGATTACAGCCACATAAACAGAACAGAAATGGTGGATCTGTGCCAAACCTCCTTGGCACTCCTGACCAACCTAACATCGGTTCAAGAACTGATGTATATCTACAACAGAAGTATAAACGACAAAGCTCAGAAGGTGGCTCCACTAAGTCTAAAAAGGCAAAAGAAAAAACAAAACAGTAAAGTGGTTCAACCAAAATATAAACAATGAAAGAAGACAACTTAGGCCTCTGGAACGACTATGGAGGAAGGACACAGACACTGCCCTTCTCGAACAATTGTCAAGGCAAAGAATCTCATACAAATGAGTATCTGGAAAGCCAAAACAACAGCAATCAGATCAAAATTAGACGGACTGAAGAACAGGCCTAGAAAACTCTTTGACAATATAAAACAACAATCAGGAAAATGTGCCTTTCCCACAATTGAAGACAACTCGAACGACCTTTGCAATGGCTTCTCAACTAAATTGCAAGCATAAGCAACTCCATTCCCTGCCAAGCTAGTGCCCAACATAGGGAATCCATCCACCCCACTCTCACAGCAAGGTCACAAATCCTAAATCCCAATTGTCCCAAGCAAAAACAGAGCCTTCTTGAACAGTTTCAGATCTCAATCTGAGGGGGTAATCCAGAATGCCATTAATTTAATAAAAACCCCACCACACACATCAACAACCCCATTCCCTCCCACTTACTGAGAGAGATCCACCAATCCATCACTCCCTTGTGGACAAGAATTGTGACTGCATCTTTCCAACAAGATCCCTCCCAGAATGCCTGAAGATGGGCCAAGTATCTGCCCTACTAAAAAAACGGGCACGGACCATAAAGACTTAAGCAACTGCCGACCTGTATCCAATCTGCCTTTTGGGGGCTAAATTGGTTGAGAAATGCACCCACGATCAGCTATGTGAAAACATTAAGAATTGTAATCTATTAGATAATCACTAATCAGGTTTCAGGCCTGTTCACAACACCGAGGTCACTATTCTAAACATCTTTGATGATATCCAAACATCCCTAACAAAACGAATCCTGTCTCCTAATAATTTTGGATTTATCAACCGCATTTAACACGGTCAGCCACAAACGCCTCAGAGAAACTCTTGAACTCAGAATGGGCCTATCAAGAGCCGTCCTTTACTGTTCCACCTCCTCCTTGCAGAACTGACAAAGAGTTAAAATCGGCAACACCCAATCTGACGTAGACGATCTACAATTTCACCAACACTCTTCCATCTTTACATGGAACCCCAAAAGTCTCGTACCACATGTATGCTGATGATGCACAGTTTTACATCACACTCTCCTCTCAAAAGGATATCTGGAGGACACCATGAGGAAAACACAGGACTGGCTGGCACACAACCATCTAAACTTAAATCTGCTGAAAACCAAATGAATTCTCTTCTTCCCACCCTTTAGAACCCAACAACCTCAACAATGGTTGTTTAACCCCAATTCTGTAAACTGCACACCAACCATCTGCGACTTACTAAAGCATCACAACCTAGATTCTAATCTAAACATGCAATCTCACATACAAGCTGCAACCAGAAGCACTGACCTACATCTACTCCTTATAAAAATAAAACCATTCCTACTGCTTGGAGACCCCAAAACAGTGGTACAATCTCTCGTGCCCTCAAGTCTTGACTATGGTAATGCCACACTCATCGGTATTCCTAAAGCCAGCCTAGCCCCAGTGAAAGAGACAATAAATGCAGCAGCAATACTCCTAGCAGCCACACAGCGTTGTGATCGCCTTTCCCCTTCACTCAGAGCCCTTAACCGGCTCCCAGTGGAAGGTAGGATAAACTGAAGGTCGCTTGCATAACATACAAAGCTCTACACACAATTCTAGTCCTACATACATGGTGAATAGGGTTAATTTTTCAGGAGGTGAAAGGAATTCTAGAAGTGCTAAATCCGTCATAGTAGAACCAGCTAGATTAAAAAAAAACGAAAACATACGGACGCACTTTTGCCGTATCTGCTTCAAAAGTATTTAACTCACTACCACCCTCAACTAGAGCAATTACCTGCTTCAGGCTTTTCAAGAAGGAGGTTATATCCTTACTACTAGAAAAACTTGAGTCATAAGAGAACTTTTTCTAACCGTCATTCACCCAATTTCATTTTGTATCTTAGTATTTTGTAATGTAGTGCAAGGGACCCTAGCCCCTGGTACGATGGCTCTTTACGTACACTAAAGAGTGCGTGCAGACGCGCTGAAAGAGAGTGGCGGAAAGCTTATGACACTAGTAAAAAAGTGTCATATCTTGCCACTATCAAATCCTACCATCGCGCGGTCTGCAGAGCGCGTGCGGCATTTTATTCTCTCGAGTCCCGCAACAGCTCTAACCCCTCCAAATCTATCTTTAAGGCTCTTAAAGATTTGATGGCAAAAAAGGCCCCCACGAACGACACGGGTTCAATCTCACAATGTGAGGCACTGGCGAACTTCTTTCTCGAGAAGGTTCAAGCTATCCGTCGTTCCTTTTCTATTTCTACACTGGATACCGGACCTTCTCTTAGGCCAGAGGAACATACGGAATTGCATACATTCCCTTGTTTGTCGCCTGAGGGTTTTACTCATTTGGCCCAACATATTAAGTCCGGCTCTCCGGCTGATCCATTGAGACCGGCACTTTTCAGGGACCCGTCGTCCTTTGATCTTCTGCCGGTGCGCTCTCTGATTAATCTCTCGCTCTCTACTGCTATGGTTCCTGCCAGTTGGAAGCATGCGGTGGATACGCCTATTCTTAAAAAGCCTGGTTTAGATCCTCTTAAGCCAGAGAACTACCAGCTGATATCGCTTCTCCCGTGGCCGACGAAAATAGCGGAGGCACACGTGAACAGAGTCCTCTCTGACCATCTTTTGCGGGCAAATATTCTTGATCCTACGCAGAATGGGTTCCGTGCTGACCACAGCACGGAGACAGCCCTTCTATTCTTGGTAGAACATCTCCGCTTGGTGTTAGATTAGGGTCAAACGGCGGCGCTTGTTTTATTAGATCTTAGCGCCGCCTTTGACACCGTCTCTCACAAAATCCTTCTCCAGCGCTTGGAAGAGGCGGGTATCTCAGGGACTGCCCTCCAATGGTTCCGCTCTTTTCTTGCCGATCGATCCTTTTGCGTAGCTATTCCACCCCATCAGTCCAAATTCCATCCGCTGGACCAGGGGGTCCCGCAGGGATCCTCGCTGAGCCCCACGTTATTCAATCTGTACGTGAGGCCGCTGGCTGAGGTCGTAAAGCAGTGGGGCTTGACCATGGTCTCATACGCTGACGACACTCAGCTGGCGGTCACGCTCAGCGGGGACTCTGACTTGGATGCCCCTAGGTTCCGGAATGGGCTGAGGTCGCTTGCCAGCTGGATGAACTCCAACTATCTCCAGCTGAACGCAAAAAAAACGGAGATAATGATCATCGGCAAGAAATCGGAACTGTGGGGTGACATATGGTGGCCACCGGAACTGGGGCCTACCCCGACTCCGGTAATTGAGACAAAAAATCTCGGAGTGTGGCTAGATCCCGCCCTTAGTTTTGTATCCCATACCAAGAGAACTGCCGCCAGTTGTTTTGGCATCCTGCGAGGACTAAGACCAGCATTGAAATTGGTTGATGCTTCTACCAGGCAGCTGGTCCTGCAGGCGACGGTGATCTCTCGGCTTGATTACGCCAGCTCTCTCTTCTCTTGGTAGGGGTGAATCAAGCCGAAATTGCACATCTGCAGCGTGTCCAGAATGCGGCAGCCAGAGCTGTGGTGGGTCTGCCCAGGTTTTGCTCCGCTGTCAATACTCTACGTTCCCTCCATTGGCTTCCAGTCAAGCAGAGGATTCAATTTAAAGTACTTTGCCTGTCCTACAAAATTCTTAAGGGCTTCTCGGCCCCGATTCTCAAGAATCTTTTGACGCCTTATGTTCCTGCCCGTTCGTTGAGATCTCTAGGTCAGGACCTAGCAGTGGTCCCTCGGTTTAAACTTAGCCGAGCTGGAGGCCGCTCATTTCGAGTACGGGCTGCTGCCCTGTGGAACTCCCTTCCTTTAAAGATACGTGCGTCTGATATTCTCTTTTTATTTTGTAGGGCCATCAAGACTTTTTTATTTCCCTGAGTCCGTTCCCTTTTAGCTCATTATCTCCTTAGTTGTGTTGTGTTGGCTACCTTGTCAAGCGCCGGGACGCTCCTTCGCTGGAGCAGCTGTGCGCTGAATAAATTTTCATAACATAACATTGTGTTGTAACATGCTCTTCGACTGCTATGTACATCGTATCATAAGTGTTTGGTGCTTTACTGTAACGCAAAACTCATCAGCTCTCTTTGTACAGTGCTCTGATACATTGATGGTCATTTTTACTCTATATAAAACACTATAAATACATTTAAAAAAATAACCATGGCAGACGTGCCAGCTTTTGGTGCCTCTGTAATGTACTTGGTTGTCGTCATTAGTAGCGGTTGACCCTCACTAGGGATTTTTGGGTTTGCCATCCTGCAGAAAAGTTTAGAACACTGTGAGACAACTCTGCCCTTTTTTGACAAATTTCACTAAAAATTGGGGCAAAACACATACATGGTTCAGTTCAAAATATCTGAAATTCCAATTTTACTCTGGTCTAATAGTTTTTAAAATGTATAGGGCATCTTTCTCTACTGCATCCCCTCTTCAGGTTTTCCATACTGTTTGTTCTCCTACACCATGAGAATGCCCTTCTTAGTGTGAAACAAATTAAAAGTTACACAGAACTCACAATCTTGGGCTGCAGATAGCAGAGGTAGACAGATCACAAAGATTCATATTAACAGCTCAGGATTGAAATGACAATAGTCATAATGTCATCAAAAGCTTAATCAATTCAATTTTATAGTTTACAGTTAATAAAAACCATCACAAATTATCACATCAACATTATAAAACCAAGTATAGATTGATAAAAATAATTTTATCGATCAGCGATTTTGGGTTAGGGCATAAAACCAGCTATTAAAAACAGGATTAATATTCCAAATGAAGTACACATACCAAAAAGCATCCAGTACCGATAAACTCATCCATAAAACACGTTCCTAGGCTGATTGGGAGCAAAAAATGATTCCATTTGAAATAGACACCAACCCAATGGTAGTCTGACAGACACCTGGGTCATATCTATTTTAGCGAGTCCCCCTTAAAACTGTCGCAAAAAGCAATTCAATAGTAAATCTAGTTAGCCCTACCCAATATTTTAAGTTACATAAAAGATGTCACCACGCGACCTATAGGTTTAAAATGTTTTCTATAAGTGACTGTGCAGAACAGTTCCAATGCGTATGCAGAACGCGTTGGCGTGCTTGCTTCAGTGGTTAAACATTTTGTAAAAGTAGCTGTACGAAAAGTGACCCTGTACACAAACAGAAAGTGTCAACGCGTTTCGATTGACGTAGAACAACTTTAGGGCCAGCAAGGAAAGAACTATAGTTCTACTGCCTGACCCCGTAGGTCAATATAATGACTTCTTAGCGTACACATGTTCAATATATTTTCTTAAATTACAGGAGAGGAGCGAGTGGTTCCCATTAGAACTGATCACAGCCGCCCTACATGATCATATATGTCATGTGTTGAAGTGTGAGCGTTAAAACGTTTCTGCGTCAGTCAGATCTGGACCAACACACAAACTATGCCTTATCGATTCTTCTTTATATCTACATAGGCGACCGGATTGTGTTGTCCAAGGACAATTCCAGAGTGGTGTGTGTCTTTTGAGGGAAGATAACCCACTCTTTCTTAGCAGAGTGTATTTTAAGTTCTATTGATAGGAAAACGTGGCGCTCAGATATAGCTGGGGTTTCAAACAAACAAGAGTTAACGAGCATTGGCTTTCTTGGCAAATGGATTTTTATCCTGTAGATACGAGATAAGTCTAACTGACTTGTTTATGACTGGCTTAAAAGATGGGCCTATTGAGAGCAGAGCCCTACGATGCCCAGTGCAGAGGAAATGCTCTACCCAAGAGGTAGATTTAGATTTCCTACCGAAACCCGACCTCCGCTCAGATAACTCTGGTCAAAGACGGCTCGTTCGCTTGTTACAACTTTGTGCAAAATGTAATAAACTCACTCTGGCGGGACAAGGCTTGGAACACTGAGCCAAATTCCAAGTGAACTGGTGACATATCAAATATGATGTAGGATTCATTTACTTTGGTAAATGTGATAACTACAACAAAAAATTTAAAATAAAAAGAAGCCTAGTCAATATAGTGAATGACCTACCCTCGCCGGTTATGAAAGGAATACCATGAAAGAAAAACTCTTCAGCAATAGGTCTTCAGAACTCTACCTGAATTTCAGCTTCCGACTGTAGGACGAGTTATCAGGCTCCTTAGGTATTGCAGGATTAAAGTAACTGTGGAGTATGCGGTTTGGCCGCTTGCGATAGCAGGAGTAAAGTAACCATGCAGCAGGAAATGGCAAATTATGCGGCGTAATGAGATAGTTTGTGATAGTATTACTTCATTATTTTGTCATGTTTACATTTGTTAACACTGTCAAGGTATTGGTTGACCTCGTCAGGACCAGTTTAACCTCATAACGGCTATGGAACGTCCAGCTCCAGTGCTGGACGTTCCATTGCAGCTATGAGGTTCGAACGTTCAATGGCCGACGGCAGCACTCCTGAGGTAGTGGTGCCGTCGGCCGCCGAACGTTCGAAGCACTTAAGAGGTTAATACTCAAAGATAGAAATAAGAGGCAGAAAGGTGACCAGTCAACTTTTGCAAGGGGCCTTCCACTGCGCAGCAACACGTGTCCCTGCTTTTTTAGTTATTAGTTACTTTTGAACAGTTTGAGCTAGAGACATTATTTTTTGTTACAATCTGCAGAGGATGGATAATGTAACACATGCGGTAAAGCTATCATTATGTGAAAAACGCTGCAGCCGCACAATCGCATAATTCTAGTGGACCTGGGTATACCTCATCTAGTCAGAAATTATCCTAGACCACCTGTTTCTTAACTCAATACTTTTATTTGTGGAGTACAGAGAAAGACATCGTCATAAATAAAGTGCAGAGCAATGCAGCGACAAAATCTGGCAATCTCAAAGATTCCCCACTAAAAACTATTTTGAAAAACCTGGTCAAGAAACATTTTGCATCGCTTCTCCGCAGATACTAGCACGAACGTAGCAAAAATAAGGAAACCTTGTTTATGTTTTCTTATTGAAAAGTATGTACGATAAGAGACTGCATAAAACAATGGCAGCCACCCCCCACCAATGTGTGCAAGTCTTCATCAAAACACATGCCAATACCACCAGGTCTGATAAGCCAGCCCAAGGAAATCTCAGATTGTAATAGTCAGAAAGTGAACACGTATGTATATGACGACCCTCGCACTTCATTTGCAACCACGCACACACTTTCCACCTCTTCGACGCTCATGACGAGCTCAGCTCGTCATGAGTTACGGTTCTCGTACGCTCATGACGAGCTAAGCTCGTCATGTAACGCGGGTTTTTAAAAAAGTCAGCGCGCATCGGGAAAAGCCGCCGCGCGCATGGTGTTAAAACCAAGTCTAGGGGAAGCGGACGGGTTTAGGGTTGCTTCTGAACAAATGTACATGGACTGGCCCACGCATAGACATACTACATATAGCATAGGGCGTAGGCCTGGAAGCCGCGCCAGAACAGGTCACGGTGGTACTGCTATGCATGTATGCAAGAGGTGTGCGTGCCCTAAACATCACCTGCTCAGCCTCTAGCGCCGGACTCAGAGCAGGTGTTCATGGGGAGTTTTATTGTTGTCAGGAGACAGCAACAATAACTGGGGGCCTGGGCTGGGGCACAGGTTGAGGGTGGCTGGATACACTGTGCTTTACATAAGCTATAATGCACTTTCGTGAAGGGCCAGAATGCCTTTCAAGTTCAACAGCATGGTATTATGTCTGTTTATCTAGAAGTGTGCACAACAAAAGTCTGCAATATTTTCATTCAAACGTGCATAGTTTAAAGATGTTACCAGTTATTTAATCGTAGTTTGCACAACACTGTGTTTGGCTGAATGATCAGAATGGCTTAAAAACATGAAGCTTTATTTTTTCAGCACATGATCGCATAAAACAGCGACATTGTATGTAAGGAAGAGAGAGAAAATGAAATAGTGAATACGCTATCATGCGGGGAAGCGAAAGGCTGCTTCACAATAGTTTAAAATCACATCACAATTAACACCGACCCCTGCAAACACGGCTCGACCTCACCGATTCAGCTGTTGTGATTTACAAGCCAGGAACGAGAACCTTCCATTTTTGGACAATGGAAGCACTAAGCACACATTCATTTATATTGCTGCAGTGATAAGCATCACTCTAACGGACTTTAAATACAAAAGTTTTCAAAATGCACGCCTCAAGCTAGGGAACCCCGGGGTCAGGTGTGCTGCCGCCTGCTATCATTAATGACTTGCGCAGATCTGTACACACCTGGAACCTGCTGCGCAGTCAAAAGTCGGGCACTCCAGAGAACTCCCTGGCAACTTTCCTTTCCAGCGACTCCAGCAGATGAGCTGGGCAAAACCACGGGGGCGGAAGAGAGGGCCAGGGAACAGCAGCACAGCGGGACGGAGGAGCAGAGCATAACCATAAGCACTCCTGCGGCTCCTTGCTACCGCCGAATTGCAAGGCAAACTTTGCAAAAACTACTACTGCAATTACTTTTGGATAAATGCAGTCTGCCGCTCACTCTGGCACTTACTGATGATCATGCAGGTGCCGCGGCCCTGTGGGCTGGGGGTCAAGTCGTGCGGCCAGGGCAGGATCCCATCCACATGACCGTTCCAACTGAGAGGAACCTTGGGGCAGCATCAGTTTGCATCCTTCTCACAGGGGACGAGGCCCCAGGGTCTGTCCGTGTGCTGCCATCTGCTTATATATTCATTCCCCTGCTCTGCCCACGATGCATGTTCACTCACGCGGTGTCACTTTCAAGCGGTCTGGCGGGGCCCCCTCACCCCCCATACCTGATACCCCCATGCCTTCACTCAGCCGCTCTAACCACACCTTGTTTCCTCGTCTGATTTCTGCTCTGAGGACCACTTTTAGCCTCTGACACCTACCCATTGAGTAATAAACGTGCCCGAGTTTCGAGACGCTGTGCGGTGGGCTTAAAAATGAATCATATCTTGTCTTTTATTCACAGGTAAGTTGAGTCAGTGGGGAAAGCTGGGTCTGCTTCTCAAACTTCTACGTGAGAACGGCGAGTGACAAGACGTTTTTAGGTCTCGCCTGTCGATGCGCATGCGCATCGAGCAAGCGAGACTATGGGGGCTTATCCACTCTTTATACACTGCAAGGAATCGTGGCGATTCCTTTTAGTGCCCGTGACTTTTAAGCTCAATGCGCATGCGCATTGAGCTTAAAAGCGCGTGCACGTCCGTCTTGTTTTACCCGCTCCGCCCCCTCCCCTTCCCGCTGTGTCGCATTTCTCCTCCCCCCTCCCCTCTCTTCCCTCCGTCTTGTTTGTTTATTTTACCCGCTCCACCCCCTCCCCTTCCCGCCGTGTCGCATTTCTCCTCCCCCCTCCCCTCTCTTCCCTCCGTCTTCTTTGTTTATTTTACCCGCTCCGCCCCCTCCCCTGCCCGCCGTGTCACATTTTTTTTTAAATCCCAACTTCCCCCCTACCCCCCATCAATGCCAACACTGACGCCGTGCTCTGCTGCTTGTTTTTTTCTTCCTCACTTCTAGCTGCTGCAATTCCAGTCCAGCAGCCTGGGCGACGGAGGGAGGATTTGCAAGCAGAGCTGCTCCCATTTGCAATCAATTTCCGTAGAATTTGGCAATGATTTAAATGCTTACTTTTTTCCGCATTTTTGTTAGCACAGAGCTGTGGCATTATCGAACCGGCGTCGATCTCTTTCTGCTTACTGAATTTGCCAATGATTTAAATGCTTATTTTTTCCGCATTTTTGTTAGCACAGAGCTGTGGCATTATCGAACCGGCGTTGATCTCTTTCTGCTTACTCAACAAGGCGCACTGCTGACAAACACTGATGAGCCAACTGGTTTAACGAGGATAGCGATGTTGGCCACCCCTCACCCTCACTCACCCTCACCCTCACTCACCCTCAACCCCTCACCCTCAACCCCTCACCCTCATTCACCCTCAACCCCTCACCCTCACTCACCCTCACCCTCGACCCCTTCCCCTCAACACCTCACCCTCACCCACCCTCACTCACCCTCAACCCCTCACTCACCCTCAACCCCTCACCCTCACTCACCCTCAACCCCTCACCCTCACTCACCCTCAACACCTCACCCTCACTCACCCTCAACCCCTCACTCACCCTCACTCTCACTCATCCTCACTCACCCTCAACCCCTCACCCTCACTCACCCTCAACCCCTCACCCTCACTCACCCTCAATCCCTCACCCTCACTCACCCTCACCCTCAACCCCTCACCCTCAACCCCTCACCCTCAACCCCTCCCCCTCAACCCCTCACCCTCAACCCCTCCCCCTCCCTCACTCACCCTCACCCTCACTCCTCAACCCCTCACCCTCACTCACCCTCAACCCCTCACCCTCAACCCCTCACCCTCACTCACCCTCACCCTCACTCACCCTCAACCCCTCACCCTCAACCCCTCACCCTCTCACCCTCAACCCCTCACCCTCACCCTCACTCACCCTCAACCCCTCACCCTCACTCACCCTCAACCCCTCACCCTCACTCACCCTCAACCCCTCACCCTCAACCCCTCACCCTCAACCCCTCACTCTCACTCACCCTCACTCACCCTCAACCCCTCACTCACCCTCAACCCCTCACCCTCACTCACCCTCAACCCCTCACTCTCACTCATCCTCACTCACCCTCAACCCCTCACCCTCACTCACCCTCAACCCCTCACCCTCACTCAACCCCTCACCCACCCTCACTCACCCTCAACCCCTCACCCTCACTCACCCTCAACCCCTCACTCACCCTCAACCCCTCACTCACCCTCACCCTCACTCACCCAGCGCAACCACAGCATCTTAAACTAAATATATTTAATAAACTTTAAGCTATTGGCAATATAAAATAAAATCCATTTTATTTACGTATTAATTATTAATTTTTTTTTAAAGCCATTGATTTGTTTTATTTCAATACATATAAGTCACATATAAGTCCCGTTAATACAAAACATGTTGCTTTACAAATGCTGGAGGTGTCACATTTACAAAAATTATAACTATTGGCTTTGTAAAGAAGAAAGCTATTAATTTCGCTATTTAGAAAAAACAACACATAAATAAAAAACAAAAAAATAAATAACACCTATAGCTCAAACTTTACTACTGCGAGACCTATTGCATTTCCAATGCTTGTTTCATTTTCCGACGGCTCTTCCTTCATATGCATATTTTCCATGTGCAACAAATATAGAAATACAACTCATATCAAGCAGATTGAAATGGCATTAGCTCCTGAAAAAGCTGCCCTGATCCCAGGCAGGGAGTTCGGTGATTGAGTCCCAGGATACCAGGCCTTATAATGTATGACTAATGCATTCAGTGCTGTGATGCATCACCACCCTGAAATGCGCTAGACTAACATCCTGGGGCCCTGATGCGTGGTACTTGTCAGGACTGTTTGCCGCCCTCTCCCTTTTGCCGCCCTAGGCGACCGCCTAGTCTTGCCTAATGGCAGAAACGGCCTGCGCGCCGCGGTTACGTCATACCATGCCCAGAGTACCGAGTCGGGGGCAGCAGTCTGAAGGAAAGCTAAGATGTTCATGTCTAAGATCTCCTCTGGACTGGGCTGTCATACGCAGGAGTCTGAGACTACATGTATGTGAGGTGGAACAGACTGGCCCAGAGGTGACACCCCTTTTACATCTGCAAATATGGCCAGACTCCTGAGTGTAGCGTCCACTATGGCGAAAGCTCCGTCTCGGGATTTCTTTTGGACCGGACAAGAAGGCCCCTTGCCATGGACTGAGAACGAGCATCATGCATCCGTGGACTGGCCCACCTCTCTCGTTTTATGCACGATTCAGAGGTTGGCGCACGCTCTCACGTGATGGCGAAGGGACGTCACGTCACATCGGCCCACGGGCGTCCATGTTATGCTGCTGCTGGTGGTTCATCATACAATGGTCGCACAGTGAATTGCAGCATGTGGGCGCACTCGAATTTGATTAGTAATGCAATATAAATCCTGGACCAGCATTACATTTAGGAGGCAGTCCTGCCTTCCGTCCGGACCATGTAACGAGGGCGATAGCAGGAGAAACCGCAACCCAGCCCAGAAAGATCAGATCCGGGAAAGGAAAGATCCGAAAATGAAGAGCTGCGTGGTCAGAAAGGGCGGAACGGCCCACTAGACCCGGCCTCTCGCTCGCTCTTTTTTCTGGAATCGCAGCTGCCCTGGATTGGGAGTGGCCAGGATGGGTGGCAGCTGTATTGGGAGTGGGTGGCAGAGGGTGAAGGGCACGAGGAAGGTTCTGGAAGCTGAAAGTGTGACGGGAGGGCGACAAAGGCTGGGAGTGTGTGACATGACGCAGACGTATGACAGGCATGGACAGGGACACTGCGACGCTAAGCGTGACTGTGATGGGGAGGGTGAGAGGGGCTGGTGAGTGGCAGAGATGGGGAGGGCGAGAGGGGCTGGTGAGTGGCAGAGATGGGGTGGGCGAGATGAGCTGGTGAGTGGCAGAGATGGGGAGGGCGAGAGGGGCTGGTGAGTGGCAGAGATGGGGTGGGCGAGATGAGCTGGTGAGTGGCAGAGATGGGGAGTGCGAATGGGCTGGTGAGTGGCAGAGATGGGGAGGGCGAGAGGGGCTGGTGAGTGACAGGGATGGGGAGGGCGAGATGGGCAGGTGAGTGGCAGAGATGGGGAGGGCGCATGAGCTGGGAAGTGACAGAGATGGGGAGTGCGAGATGGGCTGGTGAGTAGCAGAGATGTGGAGGGCGATAGGGGCTGGTGAGTGACAGGGATGGGGAGGACGAGATGGGCTGGTGAGTGGCAGAGATGCTAAGGGCGAGAGGGACTGGTGATTGACTGGGAGGGCGAGAGGGGCTGGTGAGTGACTGGGAGGGCGAGAGGGGCTGGTGAGTGACAGGGATGGGGAGGGCGAGATGGGCTGGTGAGTGGCAGAGATGGGGAGGGCGAGAGGGGCTGGTGAGTCACAGCGATGGGGAGGGCGAGATGGGCTGATGAGTGACAGGGATGGGGAGGGCGAGAGGGGTTGGTGAGTGATGGGGAGGGCGAGAGGGGCTGGTGAGTGACAGGGATGGGGAGGGCGAGATGGGCAGGTGAGTGGCAGAGATGGGGAGGGCGAGATGGGCTGGTGAGTGGCAGAGATGCGGAGGGCGAGATGGGCTGGTGAGTGGCAGAGATGCGGAGGGCGAGATGGGCTGGTGAGTGCCAGGGATGGGGAGGGCGAGATGGGCTGATGAGTGGCAGAGATGGGGAGGGCGATAGGGGCTGGTGAGTGGCAGAGATTCGGAGGGCGATAGGGGCTGCAGAGTGACAGCGATGGGGAGGGCGAGAGGGTCTGGTGAGTGACGGGGAGGGAGAGAGGGGCTGGTGAGTGGCAGAGATGGGGTGGGCGAGATGGGCTGGTGAGTGGCAGAGATGCGGAGGGCGAGATGGGCTGGTGAGTGGCAGAGATGCGGAGGGCGAGATGGGCTGGTGAGTGTCAGGGATGGGGAGGGCGAGATGGGCTGGTGAGTGGCAGAGATGGGGAGGGCGATAGAGGCTGGTGAGTGGCAGAGATGCGGAGGGCGATAGGGGCTGCTGAGTGACAGCGATGGGGAGGGCGAGAGGGTCTGGTGAGTGACGGGGAGGGAGAGAGGGGCTGGTGAGTGGCAGGGATGGGGAGGGCGAGAGGGGCTGGTGAGTGACAGGGATGGGGAGGGCGAAAGGAGCTGGGAGTGGGCGGTTTCAGGATAGAGGGGTGGAAGGAATTAGGGGTGTAGTGGGGTTTATGATGGGGCGAAGGATAGCACTGTAACAGTTAAATGAAGGAGGGGTATATTATAACATCACTGTCACCAGACCCGCACCACATCCCTTCAGTTCCAGGCTGTGAGAATCTCTGAACTAAACAAGGCAAGCGCTGCCTCTGGGGAGAGACAGTTGCTTGGTCTGTCTACCTTCTGCCCCCCCCGTATTCGCTGCCCACACAGAACTGACCATACCTCACTCACCACCCATTCCCCTGTACTTCTGCCACTTTATCGTTCAATGCCTACTTATCCCCGACCCCGCTGCCCTCAACTCAGCCAAAAAAAAGTACCTGCCTGACAAAGACCCCTGCCCACACCCCACACACCAATGCCTGAACCCATCCTCAGCGTCCCCTCATACAGAGTGGACACTACATTAGCCACTGCTCACCAACCCAGGCCCCTCATCATTAGCCACCACTGTTCCACAGCCCTACCCCACTGCAGTAGCAACCTACCTACCAGGCCCTACGTTTATGACACTGTCACTACACACACCTGTTTCACTAGTCATTCGTCTGACTGCCACACAAAATTCCCAGTGATCACCACCCACCTACCCCATTTGTCACCGACCACTTGACCAGAGCTCTGTGCCTCTAGAAAAGGACACCATGTGAGCCCCTCCCCCCCACTTGACCAGAGCTCTGTGCCTCTAAAAATGGACTCTATGTGAGCCCCCTCTCCCCCATGTCACTAGAGCCCTGTGCCTGTAGAAGTGGACTCTATGTGAGGCCTCCCCACCTGACTAGAGATCTGTCTCTAGAAAAGGACTCTATGTGAGCCCCCCTCCCCCGGAGAAGAACTGAATATAAATCCAGCGCCTCTGCATGGACTCTCGAGTGCCTGCCACAGCGAGCCCTGTTGCACAGCCCGTAGGGTCAGTAGTCATAGGCGTCCGCAGAGAGGGGCAAGGGGGGCACTTGCCCCCCCCCCGATCGACAGTGCGGGCCGTAGTGCTGTGGTGCAGGTGCCATTCTTTTTTGTAATGTTGGCACTCCAGCATCCCTGTGACTCACTGGGCTGCTGGAGTGCTAGCTATGTTACAAAAAAGAATGGCGCCCTTCCGCACCACGAGCCGTAACTAGACTGCCGGGCGATGCGGGCGCCATTGTGCAGAGGCGGTGCTAGGTTAATCATGAAGCGCGCTCCGGATCATGGTACAATGGCAGGGAGTGCTGTCAGATAGAAATGAATGGGTTTTAATGAAATCATTTTTCAGTCCCCCTCTAGTCAGTGGAGAACTCTGCATTAAAACACTCAGAGACCCAGTCATATTGAGCTGAGCAGCCAATCAGCAGTACGTAATTACAAAAATCGTGCTACGTATCCCTCTAGAACCTGCAATTACATTGGACTGCTCCTGGCTGTGGGGTGGGTCTCAACAGCCACCTTGAGCGGCCGTCAATCATTCATAGCACGAACGCGCCACTTATGGCGGCCTTGTTACATGCCGGCCCCCAGAGAGAATTGACCAATGATCTCACGAGGGGCAGGCCAGTCATAATTTTTTCTTCAGTTTTGAATCCCTGCATTTGCCTCTTTTGGCGCGGGCGCGCAGTAGCCTTAGAGTGCTGTGGTCTGGAGCTAGAGAGGCGGAGTCAGGAACCTCAAGGCAAGGGCTGGTTGGCTGACCCTGCGTTCTGTTGGGAATGTGGGAGTCCTTAGGTGCCAGCAGGTGTATTAAGGTAAGATTAGTGGTCAAAGTGTTCACTTTTCCTGCTCTGCAGCGGTCAGCTGCCCCCTCTCTTTGTTTCTCTTATTCCCTACCTTTCTGTCTCTCTTGGAGCTCTTCACTTGCTGAAAATCGTGCTTCAATAAATGCTCTTACCCTCCGTTTCCTCCACTTTCCTTCATTCCTTCCCCTGTGTAATGGATTGAAAGATAAAAGAAACACTTTTTCTGGAAATGTCCTCTTTTTATTACATTTTTCTGTTACAAAGTGCAGCCTCGTGAAAAATAGATGCAAAATACGAAAAATAAAAAACTAAAGAAATCATTACACAGTCGCTCTGTAATGATTTATTTAGTTCTTTTTTTGTGTACTTCACAAAAGAAAAACACCCCATAAAAAAGCCCTGTCAGTCAAATAAATACAGCTCAAGTGATGGTCAGGGAATAGTTTAGACCCGGGCTTTTGGGCTGAACAAAGGGTCAATGAATTTGCTGTTTATGTGAACAAAAGTGAGAAATAAGTCCTGTGAGGTGCAACAGAATAGAACGATTCTACATGAACATCTGCACCCCACAAACCTACTAATTGTAAAACCCTGCTGATTTTGAAAATCAACATCATATGGGCAAGTCGAGTCGTAAACACAATCTGTGTCTGTTAAACATTTTTAAAGAGGTTTGCACATCGCTAAATAAACACATATTTTAATTGTGACCTTCGAGCTTATTTCATTATTCTCAGTTTATACTTGGGATAAGTGAAACTCAAAAGTAACGCTTTATTTCTCGGATGAAACCTCCTCAATAAAGGGCAGAATAGGCAATGTGTTTGATGCTTAGCCAGAAGTTTAGGTTTATTACTGCACAATACAATGTGTGTTGTGCTCCTAATTTTTGATCTGGCTGAAGATAAATTACTTCATAAGAGGTTCAGAGGTTCAGCTTTTGTAGGAGTTTAGTAGTCGGTGCCCCCCTACCTTCCCCCCCCCCCCCGGATTAATTTCTGCGGACGCCCATGTCAGTAGTCCGTCAAGGCATGGGGAGGCACCCAGAACTTCATAGACTGCCCTGCCCCACAGTGACAAAACTGCCTGCTCTGCCTTGAGGACCTCGTACAGGCTGTCAGCGTGTGCACCATCATAGATAGAAACCTTCTCCCTCCCTTGCTTGCCCTGCACCCAGCGCTGTCAACCCATGCAGCACAAAGCCAGACACACCATCCTCATCTCTTTTTAGGTCTGGCTTGAAACGTAACAGCGAGGATCTGCACTTTAACTCTGTTCTTTTTTCCAAAAGATACACAACTGAATTTCAGAAGAGTTGTAAGTATATGTTTATTCATATGTAAAATGTAAATGTACAGGAATTTATATAGCGCAAATCACCGAGCGGTTTCTAAGCGCTTGCTTAGGGAACCCGTCCTGGTAGTCCCCTGTGAGATAACCCCAGCAGGGTATCCGCAAGGTGAAAGCTAGGCATCCCGCCGCGAGGGGCCGTTGTGGAGATTAAGCAAGCTATTGCCCAGAGTCGCAGAGTGTGAACCCGTGAATCGAGTAGGCACCGGAGCGAGAATTGTCGAGTCCATGGACATTTTAGGACTCAAGACCCCGCCGAGCCGGGAATTGAACCCTGGTCCCGGGCTGACCTCTGCTTCCAGGTCTGCCTCCTCTAACCAGTGAGCCACACTTCTCCACTGTATATGCTCATTGTTAGGCATATTATTCACTTTTTGGAGTGGAACTCACAGGGCTGGACCCTGTGAATGTCCTGAAGAAGAGCTGAGGGGTACAGCTCAAAACTAGTTGGCTATCTACTAGGGTCCCGGTCTCATCATACAACCGGTTTTACCTAGAGAACCACCCCACTTTTAATACATCTACTAGGAGCACGAATAAAGTTATTTCCGCCCACTAGTAAGATATTTTTAATCCACACCACTCCACTCACACCTTTTTCACACTGTACCACACATAGTCCTCACTTACAGTGCTCCTACGTAGTTCGCAAGTCGCAGCACGCCTCAACCCGCAGCGGGTTGGCATGGCCCCTATGATGAAGCATGTCACCGTGAGGAAACTCCGGTGAGCGAGGGGACTCAAGAAAAAGGGTATCCTCCCCCTTTTCTCTTTTTTTTTCTTCTTCTAAGTCACATCCAGTGTTGACAGTGACTTATCACTACAGCTAGGTTCTCTATCCGAGATCTCGGATTTTGTTGACATTGACAACGTAACTGCCAGCAATGCCGATTGCTAACCAATTCTTTCAAATGGACATTGGGTGGGCTTTGGCTCCCTTCAAGAGTATTCCTCTCTGAAAGGCTATTTGCTATTGGCAGTCTGGAAAATCGTTCCACCGCCTACAGAGTACTTGGGTTGCAATAAACAAAGGACTATTTTATACGTCAGAAATACATTGAATTCCCACAAATTACATCTTTTTATCTCACCGCATACGGAAAGCAATTTTTTTTTTGCTTTGCTTGCGCTGCAACAGTGTTTTAAATGTTGTAGCTCATACACGAAATAATAGCCAGCCCTATTGGCTTTGACAGTGCGTGTTTATTTCGGATGGATGGCACAGCTGTCCACCACAGCTACTAGTTTTAATTGTCACTCGCATTACAACATGTCAGCCATTAGGCAAGTAAATTGCCCTGGCAACACCTACCTAAGCATGTTGGCAAGATCCCTGGCAACGCCTGCTAAACTCTAGGAACCGTCAACCTATCAATTATTGACGCACCCGTATTTGAACAACAAAAGGACCACACACAAGCTGGTGGTTTTACAGCTGATGAACGTAAACAAACCCAGGCCTATGGCAGAATCGGAGAAATGAGTGCGAAAAGCTACCAGACCCGAACCGAGGCCATAGTATTGTTAGGCCGCACGCCATGTAAATACGTCCAAGGTTGCGTCCCTTATTGCCACTTGTGTGCCAGCTAGGACTTGGCAAACGTGCTGGCTAAAAAGTTCCAAGAAAACACATTCTTTTGCTTTTGATTCACTGCACTTTAACACCAGGCCACGTCCTTCTTCTGCCAGGTAACAACAATGCGACATTGAAACGGATCCAAAAATTGATCAATAATTCTCTTTGTTTTCATTGACCTCTGGGCGCCCTTGCTCCCTGGCTTGGAAAACTGCAGAGAGCAGCTTTCTTTCAGACATTTGATATATCCTGACTCTAGCACAAAAAATACTGTGCATCTTGCAACTCCGCACGTGACCATACTGGACTATGCATAAAGAAACAAAAAACAATTGAAGGCGACTGGGCTGTCAGTAGTTGCTAACAAAAACAACGCAAAAGCTAAAAAGACATGAAATTTACAAGTTACACGACTACCTTAACCGAGGCTCCCAAACATGCCGTACTAAGTTACCCTCAACGTTCCCCACACCATGCACTGCTTATAACGGATTGATTATAGGTCTACATATTTTTATTTATTTATGGTTAGCTTAAAAGTGTGCTATTCTGGTCTTTGTGGGCTTATGCCATGACTTCCATGCAACACTAAGGGTCTCATTATGATGTATGTCGGGCGAGCATCCTACCGTCATCGTAGCAGAATTAAAACCGACCGACAAGTAGGCGCAGGTCCCACCTGCGAAAATATGCTGCAACCGCTGTGTAGGCAGTCGGAATCATAACTTTTTCTATTGCGGATTGTGCTGCGGCACAAAAAAGAAATCCGACCGACATCGTAATGAGGACCTAAAACAAGCGTTTGTCTATAAGTGAGCAGCTTGGATCTCCTCGTCTGTAAAATATATAAATATATATATCTTTTTTTTTTCAAATTTCAAAGCTTTATTCGACAGCATGTCATAAAAGCAATTATTCATCCTAAGACTATATACAAACAGGACACAAATGAAGCTATATCGATAATGCTGACCTACAGTACCTCATCACCAACACGTACATCATCAAAGGAAGGATGTCATTACTAGTCTTACCCCTATATCTACTTACCTAGATTTACCTTGCAAAGAAGTGGTTAGAACAATGTAGTGAATACAATATATTTGGTATGCAATATAATACATACAATATGTTGTTGTTAGACTGCACAAATATGTCCATGCAAATTTTGAAACTGATGACGTGAGTGAAAGTACTAAATAGTCACACCATGCTTTTTTCGTGTCATGGGGGGAAATGCACAGATGTGAGAAAACAAGAACGACAGAGTAGAGAACTGGTCGGGGAAGGGGAGGCGGCAAGGAAGAGAATTAAAACAAAGAACAAGAATTTACAATGCAACGGTCTCGCCTTTACAAAAGTTAGAGCTATTGGCATTGTAAATGTCAAACTTTTTATTTATGTGTTGGTTTTGAAAACAGATAAATAAATGGCATTGTCATTTACAATGCCAATAGCTTAATCTCTCGCAAATGTGAGACCTATTGCATTGCATTTCGCTGCCTGTGCAAGAAAAGTTTGGGACGAGATACAACAGGATGCATGCATTTTCCTCTAACAAGAAAAGCAATAGTGCTGGGGTTTGACTTCACAAAGTGTGATGGGGTAGAGGAAGAGGTGTGGGTATCCTCCGCAGGAGTGGGGTGGGGGTGGGGGGGTAATTGTGCAGTTATCCGTTTCTGGACATTCTGGGATATATGCCATTCTATAGGAGGCCCAGATGGCATACGGGCAATGACGGATGGGCAGGTGGGGATTAGGCACATGGACAACAGCTTTAGACACAAAGATAAAAGCGGGCGCGGTTATGCACTCAGACAACGGCGGATGGAGTTAGCTACACGGACAATGGTGGTGGGTGGGGTTAGGCACACTAAAAGGCACATGGACAATGGCAGGTGGGTGGGGTTATGCCCACAAACAATGGTGGGGCAGGTGGGGTTATGCACACAAGACAATGGCGGGCGGGATTATGCACACAGACAACAATGGGAGGGCAGGCGGGTTTATACACACGGACAAACGCAGATAGGGATATGCACACGGACAACAGAGGGTGTGCAGATGGGGATATGCACACAAACAATGGAGGGTGGTCGATTGGGATTCTGCACAAGGACAGCAGCAGAAGGGCGGGCAGTGTTATGCACATGAAAAATATTGGATAGGTTGGCTTATGCACACAGACAATGGCAGGTGGGTGGGATTATGCACACGAACAATGGCCGGATGGAGATAGGCACAGAGACATCGGAGGATGGGCAGGGATATGCACAAGGACAACAACATGCACAGTAATGTACACAGAGAATGGCGGGTGGTGTTATGCAAACAAACAATGGCTTTATGCACAGCAACAATAGCAGGCTGGCAGGGTTAGGCACATGGACAACGGTGGGCAGGGTTAGGCACATGGACAACGGCAGGCAGGCGAGATAATGCATACAGACAACGGTGGGTAGGTTATGCACATTGACAATGGCGGGCGGGATCATGCACACGGACAACGATGGGTGGGCAGGTGTGGTTATGCACACGGAGAATGACAGAGGGATATGCCCATTGACAACAGAGGATGGGTGGACGGGGTTAAGCACATGGACAATAGAGGGCGGGCGGGGTTAAGCACACAGACAACAAAGGGTGGGCGGGCGGGGTAAGGCACACGGACAACAGAGGGTGGAGAGGCGGGGTTAAGCACACGGACAACAGAGGGTGGGCGGGCAGGGTTAAGCACACGGACAACAGAGGGTGGGCGGGCAGGGTTAGGCACACAACAACAGAGGGTGGGTGGGCAGGGTTAGGCACACGACAACAGAGGGTGGGCAGGCAGGGTTAGGCACATGGATAACAGAGGGTGGGCGGGCAGGGTTAGGCACACGACAACAGAGGGTAGGCGGGCGGGGTTAGGCACACGGACAACAGAGGGTGGGCAGGCAGGGTTAGGCACATGGACAACAGAGGGTGGGCGGGTGGGGTTAGGCACATGGGCAAGGTGCCCGGTTGCTACAGACGCCTTTCCGGTTGCCAGGGGCAGACCCTGGCAGATAGGGATATGCACACAGACAACAGAGGGTGTGCAGATGGGGATACGCACACAAACAATGGAGGGTGGTCAGTTGGGATTCTGCACAAGGACAGCGGCAGGAGGGCAGGCAGGGTTATGCACATGAAAAACATTGGATAGGTTAGGTTATGCAGACAGACAATGGCAGGTGGGTGGGATTATGCACACGAACAACGGCCGGTTGGAGATAGGCACAGAGACATCGGAGGATGGGCGGGAATATGCACAAGGACAACAACATGCACAGTAATGTACACAGAGAATGGCGGGTGGTGTTATCCAAACAAACAATGGCTTTATGCACAGCAACAATAGCAGGCTGGCGGGGTTAGGCACATGGACAACGGCAGGCAGGCGAGATAATGCATACAGACAACGGTGGGTAGGTTATGCACATTGACAATGGCGGGCGGGATCATGCACACGGACAACGATGGGTGGGCAGGTGTGGTTATGCACACGGAGAATGACAGAGGGATATGCCCATTGACAACAGAGGATGGGTGGACGGGGTTAAGCACATGGACAATAGAGGGCGGGCGGGGTTAAGCACACAGACAACAAAGGGTGGGCGGGCGGGGTAAGGCACACGGACAACAGAGGGTGGAGAGGCGGGGTTAAGCACACGGACAACAGAGGGTGGGCGGGCAGGGTTAAGCACACGGACAACAGAGGGTGGGCGGGCAGGGTTAGGCACACAACAACAGAGGGTGGGTGGGCAGGGTTAGGCACACGACAACAGAGGGTGGGCAGGCAGGGTTAGGCACATGGATAACAGAGGGTGGGCGGGCAGGGTTAGGCACACGACAACAGAGGGTAGGCGGGCGGGGTTAGGCACACCGACAACAGAGGGTGGGCAGGCAGGGTTAGGCACATGGACAACAGAGGGTGGGCGGGTGGGGTTAGGCACATGGGCAAGGTGCCCGGTTGCTACAGACGCCTTTCCGGTTGCCAGGGGCAGACCCTGGCAGATAGGGATATGCACACAGACAACAGAGGGTGTGCAGATGGGGATACGCACACAAACAATGGAGGGTGGCCAGTTGGGATTCTGCACAAGGACAGCGGCAGGAGGGCAGGCAGGGTTATGCACATGAAAAACATTGGATAGGTTAGGTTATGCAGACAGACAATGGGAGGTGGGTGGGATTATGCACACGAACAACGGCCGGTAGGAGATAGGCACAGAGACATCGGAGGATGGGCGGGAATATGCACAAGGACAACAACATGCGCAGTAATGTACACAGAGAATGGCGGGTGGTGTTATCCAAACAAACAATGGCTTTAAGCACAGCAACAATAGCAGGCTGGCAGGGTTAGGCACATGGACAACGGTGGGCAGGGTTAGGCACATGGACAACGGCGGGCAGGCGAGATAATGCATACAGACAATGGTGGGTAGGTTATGCACATTGACAATGGCGGGCGGGTTCATGCACACGGACAACGATGGGTGGGCAGGTGTGGTTATGCACACAGAGAATGACAGAGGGATATGCACATTGACAACGAAGGGTGGGAAGGCGGGGTTATGCACCGGGACAATAGCGGGTGGGGTTAAGCTCACACACAACGATGGGTGGGCAGTTGTGGTTATGGACACGGAGAATGACAGAGGGATATGCACAGTGACAACAGAGGGTGGGCGGGCGGGGTTAAGCACACGGACAACAGGAGGTGGGCGGGTGGGGTTAGGCACACGGACAACAGAGGGTGGGCGGGCGGGGTTAGGCACACGGACAAGGTGCCCGGTTGCTACAGACGCCTTTCCGGTTGCCAGGGGCTGACCGGATTTGACGTCAAGGGGAGGGCACCTTCTTGCAGGCAGCTGCTCGGGCGGATTGGTTCTATTGGGAAGTAAACAAGGGGGAGAAGATCACACAACAGTTGGGGAAGGGAGGGCAGTGGGAGCGCTATTATAAGGGACAGGTGAGAGCTCGGGGCACCGGTACCAGCACGAGGGCTGGTGAGCACTCGGGGAGGGTGAGGGCATAAGGGCAAGAAAATAATAGCGCAGGAGTAGGAGAGAGCACAAGAGCGTATAGGATAGAAGCGCAATGGTGGGAAGGAAACCGGGCTGGCGAAGAGCGTAAGTGCGTTTCACTAACTCCCAGGGCACAAGTCCTAAACAAGCGCTCGCCATAACAGACAGCTTACTCTCTTTCTGCCGTCCCTTTGAGACTGGCTTGGCCTGACTTATGTTTGTGGTAAAAGCTTTCTTATCTTCTTTATGGGGTGAAACAGATGGCCCTATAAAGAAGATAAGAAAGCTTTTACCACAAACGTAAGCCAAGGAACCCAGTCTGACAAGGACGGGGCTAAAAGAGAACGTTACTAGGACCTCTTTTCAAATGGCTGGTCACTGTTTAGCATGAACGGTAACGCCAGCCAATGGAAAAGAGGGTCGGGGCTTAACCTTGCTAGTGAAAAATACTCAGTCATTAAATCGCGCCAGCTCGACTGCACATGTCTGTGCAGCCATCGCAGGCCGAGACCTAAAAATAGGAAAGGGCGGGCAGGTGCAGCGGGAGACCGGAGCGGAGGAAAAGAACAAAAAAGGGAGAATAGGAAAATTAGCAATAAAAGATGTTCAGCTGTCGAAGGGCCTGCTGCAGAGATGTGTCGGCATGCGGAAGGTCTGACATATGGATCTGCTCAAGGCCTGTTTAGGTGGTCATCCTTCTGAGGTTGATAACAGGAAGGTGATTGTGTTGTTTAATTATTCAATCAAATAGTTGCACGCCAAGCATCAATGCAATGCATGAGAAAAAAGGTATGACTACTTTACAGGGAACATCCTTTACAACACGGATGTTACACCGCAGTTCCCTTACGACGCAACTTTTACAACGCAAGTTGTAACCACTAATTGCGCTGGGGGGCGCTTCAGGATAGTAAATAGTTTAGCTTACTATCCAACTCCTTCCCTACTATCCACGGGGACTGGAGTTAGAATGGTAAATTAAACTATTCACTATCCAGCCCCCAACAACGCAAGTCGTGGTAACGACTTGCGTTGTAAAACATGCGTCGTAAAGTACTGCGATGTAAAACATCGCGTTTTAACAACATACATCCCTAATTTACTGAGCAGTAGCAATTTATCATAGATACATAGAGTTAATGAGTATTTTGGCACTGAACTGCACAACGTTTGTTTGTCACAGCCCCCAACAGTTTCTCAAGTTGCAGTGATTACGCCTACATATCAAACTTGACAATTCAAGCATTAGTTACTTTCAAATGGTGCACATCTTTTCTGGTAGGACTCGCACATAAAAAGTGCTGCATTTTAACATGCAGTTGGTCAGGATAAGAGTGACAATGGCCAGTGTCAAGAAAAGCCTAGTGGTACAGCGAGTGTCCGCTAGATGACATGTCAGCAGGTTAAACCGAAGACCATGAAAATAGTATTTATTGCAATAAAATTCAACTAGTGGGCTTCCCAAAAGGCAGAGTCAAGACTCTTATTTGCACTCCCAAGGTTATCTCGCACTGCCTGATGCAAGACAATGGATGGCTAACATAAAATAGGTTGAACTTTACATATGAAATACCCTGGGTATGAAAAACCTTATATTGAGAAACAAGATAAAATATGTGCCAGACTAGCTGAATAAAATTCTACAAAGCAATTTTTGTCTCACTTTTGAGGGCACAGAGGGAGTTAATTTTCAGATCGTTAATGCGTTTTCTAGACCATATCTACAAACAATATGTTCTATGCAGAGCATGTGATGATTTATATATTTTCAGGTATATCATTTATAACCACATTAGCATATTGCAAAGAGCTATTGCTCCCTCATGTTATCAAGGTAGCCAGCCAGCTATTTATCTATGTTTTGCCTGTTGTGTTCATTCCAGAACTGATTAAAAATAAAACTTGCACCCTATTTTTTGGAACATTCAGCCAATTTGAATTTCAGGGTTTGGTGCCAGCCATAGTTCTTTAATAGGAATGAAGAAAATGTAGAAATCCTAGTCACGTTTGTGGCAGTAAAGATGTCCACAACCCAGGCTACCGTCTGTTTTTTCTGCACTATATCATAGTTATTGCTCTGTCCAGTCAGATTAGTAATATGCAGTGCTTAATTTGAGCCGGTGGTTGCCAGTGCTCGGCACTGGCACTTAATTGTCTACACAGGCACTTATGACAGTCTGCCACTTGGTGGCACGGTTTATCTACTTTAGAGATGAGCATATCAACAGTTGTTTATTAATTCAATAAACATTAAAACAGACTAATACCTGCCACCCAAGCCATTCTTATATTTTTTGGGGCCTGTAATTGTCTGAATTGTCACACCTTTAGGAGTCTTTAGGTCCCATATGCAAAGTGCATTTTGGATGAAAAGTCGAGGTTAGCTTCCCGGTAGTCCCATGCCATGTGACCTCCAGCTATGTCATCCACATCCGACAGACCCCCACCTACCCTCTTTTGCCCTCCCCCCCATCGCAAAGTTTATCTGTAATTATTTAGTTATTAGCAGTTTTGTTCAGCACAGACCAAGACCATGGGCGTGACCATGCACTTTTACATAAGTAAAAATTAGAAGAAACGCTTGGTAACGTTGATACTGCAAAATAGGGCGAACAGCAATATGGCATTGTATCACAGTCATTGTTGCAGCGATACTTCCTCCCGTGGCCCGCCTCAGAGTGGCATGGTTCGCATTTATAACCCCCTGTCGCAATGACTTACAGCCAGATTCATGAAGCCGCAATCGGCTCGCAAAGGGCCAGATTCTGAGACTCTGGCCCTTTGCGAGCGCTATTTTTGCATTTGGCATTCATCATCCCAAATGCAAAAATCGCAATTCTAAAAATCGCTAAATTGCGAATAATTGCATTTAAGGAATCTCAATTTGAGATTCCTTAAATGCAATTCATGAACCATTGTAACATTGCGAATTCGCTATCTGGGGCCGCTATTTACCGCGAAGTGTAATTACGTGGTAAATAGCGAAAACATAGAAAAATGCACTTTAGTGCATTTTTCTAAGTTGTATGTTACACACACATGTCCTTTGGACATGTGTGTTCGCAACACCTGTGTACATTACCATTTCAGGGGTGCTACAGTGTGTCCTTTGGACACCCTGGCACCCTTGAAATCACATCCTTATTTGCGAATTGCTATTTGCTAATCGCAAATAAGGAATGACTCCCCATTCATTCCTTATTTGCGATTAGCAATTAGCGAATCGCAAATAAGGAAGCTGTAGAAATCGCAATTAATATTGCGATTTCTACATGAATCCCGTTTTGTGAGTCTTTTATAGCGATTCCTTAATAATCGCTATTAAGGACTCGCAAAACATGACAATGTTGAATCTGGGGGTTAGTCAATATACTCATACAAATTAGAAATTCAGTTGACTATAACCCATACACAGTATAATGCGGAATGCTGTGCAGGAAAGGTTTCTTGCTAACGATAAGTCCCGCGAGATAAGTTCAGAAACACACAGGTACTCTGAACCTTCTTTCGTTAATGAAGAACACCCACAAGGATTTCACTAAGAGAAGGGACATATATTTTAAAATGTTTATTTTAAAATCCTAACCACACATAATGTAAAAAATAATGCAGCAAGACATTATGGATAAAACAGGACAAACTCTAACATTGTTATTGATTTAATACACCCTAGAGTTATTTCTAAGTGTTATGCTACCTGTGTAGCATAGGCCATAAATAAGAAGCCTGGCCATGCGGTTTAGAGACGGTTTGCACAGCACACCTGGGTTTTCGTTCTGAAGCAGCACATATTGCAGCTTGTGCAAGGCTGGAACATAAACAGAAACAAGGTGAAGGCAACTTCTGACCATTGTCGCCTATAACGAAAGGTGATGCTGCTAAATGGCGAACCTTCCCTACGTCAATAGCCCGGGTGCGAAATCCTTCTCGGAAATATAGTTCGTCACCTGGGTTTTTAAGGATCCGATTATCGACCCCGTCTAATGTTTTGAAAAGAATACTGGAAGTAGCAGATACTAAACTAGCATTAAGTACAAAATAATCATGGCAACAAATATCTCAGATCGATTATCGTATTGATAACAGGCGCATACATTTCTACGCATGTTAAAAACTTCATACTTTCTATGAAAGATCTACAAATGTCTGAAGAAGACCAGGAAAGCACAAGAAGCATTTCTGCTGTTTTGAAAAGAGTTATATGAGGAAGTCGTCCGGCCTAGACCAATGACCACCGCCCGCCCTTGCTACCGGTAGCCTAACCTTCTACCATCACCCTCTCTTATCCTTTAATGAAGCCCATCACTTACCCCTTCACCTGACAATTCAATCCCATAGCTGGCAGCTAGACCATGTCATGAAGGTGACATTCAGCTAATCAAGGTTTTAGACCAAACCGAACTACACAAGCTGTATCTTGTAGGTCATGCTTATGAGAACAGTGAAGAACGCTGCAGACTGAAAAAACAGGACGAACTGAAAGACCCTGGGGGTGCAGACAAGATAGCAACTCAGGTCCACCTCTCTAACCACCCGCCTGACCACCTCCCACCCCCACAAGTCCCTCCCAAGATAAAGGCCTCCATCTAATCCAGCTGCACTGCCTAGAGATCGATGGAGAAAAGTGTCCTTGGGGCTCATGGAGGGCCTAGTAAGCCTGATGGAGCAAGGATTCGCACGTAACGCGACTTGCTCTCTTTCATGAACCTCGCCTAAATCATAACGGTACTAACTCCGATTGTTTGTCATTTATTTGTATTTCCCCAACACACGGGTGTCCCTAGGAGGCTTGCCTATGTGTTTTTCATCATAATCAAGCTTGCACATTAATAAAATGGCCGCTTTGCAGAAATCCAGTCTGCGCATGCGTCGGTCATACCCATGTGATGTGACGCACTCGCAATCTGGAGGGAAAAGTTCGCTCATGCGCAGTGGTGTTAAAATGGCCGCTTGTCACTAATCATGCTTCATGCTATCTTAAGCCGCTTTTGTCTATGCATCTTTTCTGCACTAACTCTTAATGCTATAAGTATTATAAAAGAAGGGATTAAGAGTAGTTGGTCATGGTGTTCAGTGTATTCATTTTATTCTGTGTTATTAATTTGTTTTCGCTTACTTTTCATGTACCGCGTAAATGAGGGCCTTGAAGTAGGGATGGGATCCATTTTGAAGCTGACGTATCCCTCATCACGTGATCAAAGATCTGGGACGTGCAGCAATGGAACCTGGCCAATTGGCCATTGAAAAGGGGACTGTCCTTTCCAGGCGCACCTTCGCCCTTGAAGACCTGCTATTTTTATTCTGAAATGTGCAACAATGTTGCAAACCTTTTCTTCACTATTGTACTTTCCCACACGTATGCCTGGGAACCCAGATGTTAGGGGGAGGGTAATGTCACGTGAAATACGTAATAGAAATATAGGTGGTGACAAATGTCTTAAACCACCTCCCTTGACCAATCAGAAGATGGGACTTTGTCATTTTGCAACATTTATGGGTGGTCTTGGGGACTTAAAACTGTATATATAGCCTAGCTTAGCTTAGAGAAATTGTCCGACTTGTCCGAGTAGCAGACCTGTCACTGACCCTACGAACTCTATAGGTGCCTGATACAGAGTGCTGCGGAGCATTCTGCCTGAAACTTTCCACAAACTCCAAGGGGTGGAAATTTGTCCTAAGTGCTAAGCGAAGCACTTTGCTGGGAGATTCGAAAACCCAATCGGGGTTATTGGCGGATTCCATGCAGAAGAGGGGGTAACGCTGGCGTTGCATCCGATGCTGTGAGGGGTTGGTCGTGCCTTGGTGAACCCAGTCCTGACCCAGACCTGAGGGGTATCCGGTCCTGACTGTCCATGAGCTGTACCTGCTCACCTTCTGGTATTTTCCTGAATCCTTGAGGGTCCTTGTCCCGTTCTTTCCCAACTGACCCGTGGCCAGGGTTAGTCCTCATTCTCACCTAGGTAAATATTGGCATAGGTGTCTGTCTATACTATACCCTCAACTTTTCCTCCTCTGATTAAAGCAATCTTGCCTGTGATATTCTCCATTTCTCCTTTGAATGTAATTTCATGCAATTGATTATTACTAAATGTTCCACTTTTACCCTTCATATAGGACATTGTCAAACCCGACTGTTTATCTAGCTTGTTCCACTTATTCCCTTTCCCTTAGTATGGTTGCCGTGAAGTTAGAAAGATAGCATAAGGTTTAGGAAATAGTATAAAATTATTAGGTCATACATAAGGTCTTCCCCACGTCCTTGCCCTAGATTAAACTGTATTAAATAAGTGTTCTTTATGATTCATGCCCTATAGTGTTCCCTTTTACTCTATGTTACTCACTTTAATCCATAGTTACATTCTGGTTCTGATACTAATCCTTGATGTATTACTTGGCATTTGCCTACTTGTAATGGCATTTTCGTTCTAAACTTATACTATATAAAACCCTTAAAACCATCAAGGTGTCTGTGGTCAGTATACATTAAAGAAATACTAAAGGTATTAAATGTGTCAAGTAGAATTTTCTCCCCTTTAGGAAAACCCTTATCACCTGTCCACTGCTAGCTCCTGATCCGTCAGGAGTAATGTGCCTGTGGTAAGTCAGGTACATGAATAGCGAGTGGTGTAAGAGTCACCCACCCGATTACTGATAGTAGCGTGATAGAGGTTTTCACCCGGTTCATTGCAAAACACGGTCATCATATGCACGCCAGGGCCCAGTGCGTGGAAAATTTGGTAAACTAGTGACCCGGGTGACCCGCGCGCTCTATCAAGCCCACCATTATGTGCCTCGGCACTCTCAACACAACACTCCCCAGCATTTTCAACACAACGTACCACAGCCCCCACAGATGCATGTTCACCTGTAAAAGAACCCCTGTCAGCCCTGCTAAGTTTCCAACGCCCATGTGTAGTGTGATGCTCCAGTCCAGGTTTTTCTTTGAATTTTGGGACTTGTAGTCTTCATTTATTCTATTATAAAATAGGACTAAATGTCCATACTTGACAACAGGTCAGATTCAGGCAAGAGACTCCCTATTTCTAAAGCCGACATTGACTTGCATTTTAGTTGTCGCCCACCCAAATGTGCCTGTGCAACAGAATAAGTGAATGGGGAAAATACCTTCTCCAGATTTTCTTTTTAAAACCTCCCACTTGCCAGTTGTAAAATGTTGCCATGTACACAAGGCTTAAAATTCAAAGAAGAAAACATGGACTAGAGCAGCACATCACACCTGAGAAGCTATGCAGCTGTGCCCCTTAAGGGTTGGAGAAAAGGTTAGGGCTGATGAGCGAGTTTTTAGCAACCCCCTCATCGTATGGATCACCATTCGTGGATTGGTGAAACGTGGATGTGCCCTATGTGGGGTTGATACTGCATTTTAGATACCCTGGAAATATATGCACCTTCTCCCCAAAATATCTGCACCTACTCTCTGTTCCTACACTCTCACTGTGAAAAGATGGATGGCTGTATTCCAATATTAACCCCTTCCATGCTGATGACGGCCCCGGCCGTCATGCATCACGGTGGGCGTGTGCTGATGATGACTGGGGGCCGTCATGACCACGACCGCGATCGGAAAGTGCTGCACAGGCGCAGAATTCCGGCCGCGGCGGAGGGGTTAAACATGGGTTGGCTTGGTTTACCCCTCAAACCCCTCCGATTAGTCACTGGGTGCGTTTCCAGCCACGGGGGCCTCACCCCTTCTACTGGAGGGGGATGTTCGCTCTGCAGTTAGGACCGAACTGGTGGTAGCGAGCATCAGGCGTTTCCCCGTCGGACTGAAAGGCTGGGGGCCGGTTTTTCAGCAGTGCGGGCCGGTTTTGTTACAGAGAGACAGTCTTGCAATGGTGCTGCAATATCAGCCCCCAGTAAGAAAAGCAGCAGTGCTTCACACTTGACATCCCCCCCTCTTCCGCCGGGGGCAGGTCCCACAAAACTTCCAGGACTGTTTTGGGTTCCACTCTCGGGCCCTGTCTGCAGTCACCTCGCAACAATATTGACTGTGAAAAACATACAAGGAGGCAACTCACTATTATGGTCATCAGTGAGAAAATATGAAAACGTGAATTTGAAGGCTATGTATACTAAAATGCACTGGGGGTCAAAATAAAAAAACAATATCTCCGATACTTATAGAAATTTTATGTACTTGCTGTCCCAAAGCCGGCTGGTGAGCAACACATGCCCGCTGGCACTGGAACCAGATTTTAGTACCCAGAGCTTGACAATACACCTTATCTAGGTTTATTTCAGCTCCTCCAACAATCGGTAAAGACAGCAAACTCCACAATGTTTCCATATATGCCAACATTTTGAAGATGCAAAGAGGGAGATTATGAAATAGAAAAAAAAAAGCGGGTGGTTCTTTTTCCCACTCAATGACGTGGAAGAAGAGGCAATTTTAGGTGGGGGCCAGCTGAAACAAGAGCTGATTTGGGCTTTAAAAATGTTTGGAATCTCCTGTCTGAATCGAGTCGATTGGCATGTATGGATGCCAATTGTGCGCAAGTGCCTGTGGGATCCTCTACAAGCTTGAGGAGCTTGGGGCGCGCACCCCTTCTCAAAATGTCAGCTTTCTTTGGCCTAGCGGTAGAATGTGGATCCTGGACCTTGTGAAGGTTCTGCAGCTTCTGCTCAAGTGGCCATGCTAGATTGTAAATAATCAGTGCCGGATTATACCCTGTGGAGGACCCTAGGCAGTGGAAATTTAGGGGCCACTCTCACAAATTATCTCCTAATATCCAATGCACCAGATTCCCCCCCCCCCCACCCAAATTGATAACTGCCCAAAGATGAGCTTTTAAGAGACAAACTTATGTGCATCTGATGTCTGATTTATGCACTTTAAGTTGTTCATGGGTTCATTACATTAATACAGTATTTTCTCTATGAAGTCTTAAATGTAAAGTTTTCGTTTCTTTGAGTTGATTCATTTTTTTCTGTCTTTTGGATATCTTTAAGAAAGCTTGATTGTAATTTTTTTTCAAGATCAAATCAATATTATTTTGATCCGTTGTCGAGGGCCCCTAAACTGAGTGGGTCCCATAGGCCAGTGCCTACCTGGGAACTGAAAATAATAATAATAATAATAATAATAAAATAAAACGGTACATGGCCAATGCTTATGTCACCAATTCCCATTCAGGCCCTTTTGGGATTCATTTGACGCCATCTCTGCCTGGCACGTTGCCATATGGATTACCAGGCCTTGTTTTTTGGCACCCGTGCACACAACATCCTGCACCACCATGACTGGGCTGGCGCTTCAGTCCTTATTACAATTATAATTTGCCCATCTGTCGCTCATATACCCTCACCCACTAGGCGCAGTGTGCCATATAGTGATACCCTTCCAACCACAAACCTGACACAGCGTAGCTCCCAACCCAAGTGGGGAGGTGCTTGAGTGCCCCAAATTGGTGTAGTAAACACTGTACAAATGCTACAATACCATGAAATCTGCTTGTGCGGCTATCATTCAGGACACCCCATCAACGATTGTATGAAAATAAATGCTGATATGGCACACTCATAATCCACAATTACAGTAATTGCTGTATATGCAGCAGCTTCTCTCACCCTACACATTGCAATTACGGGTAGAGTGAAAAGAACCCCCACTGCCCCCCCCCACACACAACCACAGTCCCCAAAGTTCCTGATACATTTTATTAGCTCAACCCTGCTGAAACTTACCAGAAGTAGATTTACCTCATAAATAATGGGACATGCATTTTTTTGGTGAGGTAAGCACCAAAATCGGCATGTTATAGCCCATTTTGAGGGCATTAAGTGTAATCTGGTTCAAATTTACCTCAACTAATACATTTTGATCCATGCTGAAATGGAATATATATCAGGTGTAATAAATATATTGCACCTTCCAGGCCAAATGTAATCGGACCATGGGATTAATATTGTTATGCCACGCACCTGTAATCGGCTTCAGAATCGATCAGTTGTGGTGAGTATCATTGGGAGCCAATGACTGGCCAGAGTACCCCCCCCCCCCCCCCCGGTATTTTGGTAACGCCAATTCACAGCATAACCCACTGCGCTCAATTTGTGTCACCTCATGCTAACTAGTGGCCAACTATGCTCATCTTTGCGGGGCTTGCAATGAACCTCCCTGTGGAAGGCTTCTGCAGCCACCTCACGCAGTAGCGACAGTAGGTGGCCCTAAAAACAGGGTGCCAAACTTCATAACATAGCGTGTATTTATAAAGCGCATGTTCACCCAAGGATATCTTGCCGCTGAATAACAGATGTTCATTGTTACACAACTCAATGGTACTCATTTTATCGACCTCAGAAGGATGAAATGCTGAGAGGAGCTGCCGGGATTTGATCCTGTGACCATGAGGTGGAACACGGGACCCTAAAGTGGACGCATTAGTTTACTAAGCCACTATCACGGGGACAGCACCACACCTGCACGGATACAGTCCAGAAACACACTGATTTCAGACAATGCGCCTGTACTGTATCGGTGCTTGAAAAGGAAATACAGAAGTACAGACACACAATAATTCCAGAGAACCTGTTTGGTACTAAGAAGTGCTGGTAGACTCCCATTAAAAGAATTGCTGCTGAGAAGTGCTGGTACTCTCCCTCTGAAGTTTAAGTGGTGCAGGTACTCTGTCCCTGTCAGCACCGGCCCATTTAAACCTGCATTCAATTTCTGAAGAAAAGATGCACCAGCTTCCTGCAGAGTGGGACGTGAGGTACAGAAGCCCCCGCTGATGGTCCACAGCCAGCTACCCGGAGTGGGAGTCGATATTTCAGAGTAAGAAGCTCGTGACTGCTTCACGCCAACTCCAGGGATTTCGTAACGACTCGCTTGGCAGAAGTGCAGGGATGCGTCGCATATATGTTAGTGTGCGCATGCGAACACACACATAAGCGAGTTATGAATAGAACCATTTCCTTCAACACCCCCCCCTCCTCAGAAACAGAAGTAAAAACAGGAAATGGAAGAGGGTGCGGTAGCATGCTATATATTTCTTGTTTTCTAGAAGTCAGAACTGCTGGGGAAAATGTAGGCTGAGAGAGATGCAAACAACCACATATAAAGAATACTCTGGGTGGCGATTGAGCTTGGTTTTATGTTAACTACAGGGGCGTAGCTTCCATTGGTGCAGCAGGTGCATTGGAACCGAGGCCCAGAGGCACGAGGGGCTCACTGAACGCTGATTGCTCTGGGCAGCCGTTGTGTTTTTCACATAATTATGGATTTGCCGCATTATACATCATCTGCCAAATAAGCTGCACATTTTAACAAAAAAAATGTGTTCTAGCTAAAACGGTTAAAAAACGCCTACAAACGCAGGGACACGTATGCTGTGCAGTGGAAGGCCCGTTGCTAAGGTTGACTGGTCACCTTGGTGTTGCTTTTTGCTATGGATGGGTGTCAAACTGATGCCAACGAGGTTTAACCAATGCCCAGGCAGTGTGACAAGATAATGAATATCAGAAAACGTGTTGTGCCGTGTTGCATAATTTGCCTTTCATTCTTGCATAATTTAGTCAACCCTGCTACATAATTTGGCCCTGCTCCGTTGTATAATTTTAGTGACCCTGCCCATGACACACTGGCCCCGTTTCTGGTTGACTGAGAGTATCTAAAGTATGCGGCCTGTTCTCTGGGTCCCACGCCCAAATGTGGGCCCCGTGCTCCGTGCCATCGAAGTCAAGCTAGCTTGGCTGATGAGAGAGTGATACCCCAAAACCGGTCCCATGACGCTTGCTTCCGGTCCAGGGAGGACTTGACCTGGCAGTTCGGGCGGAACTGTTTCCATGAGGCACAGGGTCAAGACTGATTTGCATATGGCTGGGTCCAAACTGGAATGGCATGGGGAGAAAAAAATGTTGGATTTAGGCCCAGATCTCTGTACTGGGGTTCAGCATTCTGTCCATCAACTGTTCTGCGAGTGCAGGAACACCCACAGCTGCCCTTGTCTCCAGGGAGTGGAAGACATATATTGTGTTTTACTGAAGCAAACTCCTTCTAGTTAAAGTGACTTGTAACAGACTCAGCAGCTCACTGAGCTACCTTACTTGAGTTGCGTTACATTGTGTTTGCTGTGATCCCTCGAACTGGAGCTAGCACAAGTTGCACACGAGAAACAGGTGCATCCGGGCAAACTCCCTGGCATCTGAGCCTGTGATGGGCAAGATACAAAGTGGGCACAGCAACCCACAGTGCTGTCGTACTTGGATCCTACCCGTGGCCCACGGATTAAACCTGCATCTGTGTCACACGTTTGATAACCCCTGAACCTTTTTTGTTTTTTAACTGGGGTTTCAGTGTTATTTTAAACTTACACAAAATTCACTGCAAAAGGCGCATGAACTCTTTGCGACATTTCATTTGGGATTGCAATTTCACCTGCCATACATGCAAACCACTGCAGCTGCCATACATACAAACCACTGCAGCTGCCATACATACAAATCACTGCAGCTGGTACATCAGTACACTGGGCCACTTTACAGGGACAGGGACAGTGCCCCGAACAGCTCGACAGCAGGCAGGTACACCAACCAATCCCGCCATTTTTCCAGGATTGAAACCTGTGACCTGCAGATGTCTCAGCAATACCCCACACACACGCCCACGTGCACATTTCAATCTAGCAGGTGCATTCATTCACTAAGCCAACTGTTTGGGGCTTTACATTTCAATCATCCCCTGCCAGCCTAGGCAGAGTTCCCAGTCGCCCCTCCAAGAAATGCACCCACCCCTCTGCCATACACACCTACTAACACAAGTGCTGCGTCATGCAGGCCTGTTGGGTAGGGTGGTGCAGTCCCCTCTCCTCCCGTCCGCTCCACGCAAATATGGGGGGTGGGGTCGTCTCGGCGGCCCCTAAACCCCATCCATACTCCTGTCCAAACTACGAATGCACAGACAGCCCCGTAGGCACCAGGCTTCTCGTCACCATAGTGACGCCAGCATCCGGCCGCTTACATAGCACCTTGTGGGAACTGAAAGGCCTCTCTGAGCAGAAAGGACAAAAATACAGGAAAAATGTGAATCCTAGGATGAAAATCCCTCTGGAAAAAAAACGGTGTGCGCTAATGTGATGATTTAAATAGTGCTTGCTGACACATTGAGGGAGGAAATATGTAAACTACAATTAATATATTAGGCGCTATGGAAAAAATAACCAAAGAAAAACAGAGCGCTGCTTTCCGTTTCCAGTAGGGACGGTTGCCGTTATGGTTTGAGAAAAGTGCGAAGAATGCGACCCGCCTGACAGCCGTCGCCATAACGATTTGACCTAGTGGTAGGTAGCCCCGAGGGCAACTACAACAGACCTGTGTTAGACCAAGCACAAACACCGCTTCTCGAGCCTGTAAAGATATGGTCCTCGTATTGGCTTCAGCAGGTGGAAGAATGACGTCATGTTATAAACGTGAATATAGTGGCGAAAGAAACCCATTTCTGCCAATCCCGCTTAAAAAAACCTCGAAAATCATACTCTTGCGAGGCAACATAACCAGTTTACATTACTTGCTATACAAAGATGTATGGGAACGTGTGTTGTTGCGATGCAGTAAAAAACAAACAAACGCGGTGTCTAAGGCTGTGATGACCCGTGGCCCTGTTCACTGAGAACCCTCTCGGTGTGGCTGAAATCCCTGGATGCAGGGCCTGGTACAGCGCGGGCTATGTGACAAGCACTTACATCGCGTCAGCGTCCAATTCACGCAGATGCGTTGTACTAAGGATGTCACAGACATAAAGATCATTTTCGACCCAGTATTGGTTCGGGCTTCGTAGGGGGCCGAGCACGGCGGCGTGGAGAGGGTCCCTGTCTCCACAACCCCCGGGGCAGCTACAAGCATCCCCTGTGAGGCTTTTTAAGACTCAGCAATATTAAAGGTCATTTTGGAAAAGAGAGATGCGGGTGGGGGTGCGAGCTGGGCAGTGTCAGGCACTCTGTATCAGTAGGTGTGTGCTGCAGGCTCAGATGGTGCATGCCCTACCCAGCGATGTAAGAAGCAGACGCACGGAGGTCACTGCGGCCCGCATCTCCCTCGCCGCATTGCTCCGGGTCGCGATGGCCAAGGCGCGCGCTTCTAGCCGCGGTACTCACCCATCGCTCGCTCACAGCCGGGGCGTCACGGCGGCAAAGAGAGGCGGTGGGAGACCCGGGGCCCTGCCAGGCTGCGGCGTCCACACCGGCGCCATCCTCGCCACTTCGGGGGGTCCGGGCTGGCGGTGGGGGCGGCGGAAGTGCTCCGGGTACGCAGGCGCGGAGACCTCCCCCCAGATAGCGCCGAGAGGGCGGATGGATGCAGAGGTCGATGGAAGCAGCGCCCCCGGGGGCTCCGAGCTCTCTCTTCCTCGCGATGCTTCTTAATTGAGCGGTCTCTTGTCGCGCTCGCCGGTGGTCCTCTCTTTCTCGCTCTCTCATTGAAAGGTTTTATCAGCTCTTTGATTCTGCGGCCGGATTCCTCGTTCGCGGATATGGACTCTTCTACAGCGGGGTCTCACGCTCTCTCTTACCGCGGTGTCTCGTTCCTGTATCTTATTATAACCCTCATTTGCGTGTCTCTTTGCTGTATTTATCCGGGGTGTATATTCGTATCGTGTCTCCTCTGCAGCGCCGTGATCTCTTCTGGCTGTTCCTCTCCCGTGGTGGTAATCTCGCTCCTCCGTCTCTTCCCTCCAGTGCTTGTCTCTTGAAGTAGTCCCTTCCCTGCAGTGCTTATCGGTTCCTGCGGTGCTCTTGACACCTCTTGCAGCACTCGCTCTCTTCTGTCCAGTGCTTCCGCCTCACCATTTAGAATCTCGCTTGCCGGCAGTCTCTTCCCTGCAGTGTTTCTGTCTACTCTCAGATCTCTTTTCTGCAGCGTCGTCTCTTTCCGTCCCTGAAGTCCTCCCTGGGGCCCCAGCGGCGCTTGTATCTCAGAGGTCCGGCTCTTCCTACAGCCGTCTCTTCTCTGCCGTGAAGCCGTCTCTTCTCTCTCCAGCCCTTCTGCGTGCCAGTCTCTTCCTCCAAAGGTCTCTTATTTTGCCCCTCCGCCTGCGAATTTCTCTGCAGTGGTCTCTCCCTCCCCTCCCCTCTGAGCACACCATTATGCTGCTGGGCCGGCAGGCTCCGCCCCCACGCCCCCCTTCATCCCCCATCTCCTATCAAGTAGGCTGCAAAAATATCCCAGTGCAATGTGACTCCTGCGCAAAGGAGACTAGAGAAGCCGGGCTGTTGGGGGTCAGAGGCTCTGTCAGGGGGTCCCCTCCGCTCCACCATGACCCATCTCCGCCCCCACACGAGAAGAACGGATTTAATAAAAGCAGTAACCCCTCGACCCCACCAAAAGACAGGTTAAGCATTTTTTAGAGGCGCTGTGTCTCACCTCTTCGGATTGAAAAGGTGGGTGGGGGGTGTCTCTGTTCCACGGGGTATCCAGTTCTACTTGGGGATCGTCTACTACAGACTCCCACCGCCATCCCCTGCCAGGACAATCGAGGGAAGCCACACAAAGCTGACTATTGTGCCCGCCAGCCCGGGGAGGAGGAGGCGGGGGGAGGCGAGAGGGCAGGGTTGGAGACCGAAGACAGACAGGGCAGAGACTCCTGAGTTGTCCCTGTCAGGTGCCGTCTGTCTGCCGGACCTGCCCCGTCCGTTTCTTGCCTTCTGACGCTTGTAGTCCTGTTTTCATGGTGACGAGTCCTAGGAGGGGGGGGGGGGGGGGGGGTGAGGAGCAGAGGAAGCGCTAAGGGTCATTGTGAGGCGGGGTAGGTGGGACCGAGGGTATACACATACTTAAAACTTTATTGCGTGATTATAAAAAAACCTTTGCAAGTTACAGGGTTTGAAAATATATCAAAATATACATGTAAAAGAGAGTGTAAGTTCAAGTCCATTATAGAGAGAGATGTCAGATGGAACTTGCCAAGTTGTTATGCTGATGGAGGGTCACAGACTTTGGTGCCCTCACTAAGTTTTTTTTGCAGGCCAGAACTGCTGCTCTGCACGATCTAATCATGTTTATGTTCCAGAGTTTCCTAAGAAGGGACCGTCTTTCATTCAGCAGGTTTGGACAGAGGCATAGGATATGCATTATGTCTTCTTTGTGATGCCCACAAAGTCGACAGTGTTCTTGTCCGTGATCTCTTTTCCATTTTGGCAAGTGAACCAACAAGTTAATGACTCCCATTCTCAATTTTAAAAAACATAGTTTTATTCATGCAGTGAATGGTAGAGTTAGATACTGCTGTGGGATCAACTGGACCTAAGATTACAGGGTCATCCATCCGTGACTTCTTTTTGCTAGGCGAGCCTTGTCTTCCACTGAAGAGAGCTTTTTTGTACTTATTTTCGCTAGCCGTTTGAATTCATTTTGGCTTACTTGCATGCACCAAAGATCTTTTAGGCATAGAGTTGTTAGGCCTCTTTCCCAATATTAAGTCCGCTCATGACAGACGGCCACCGGGAATTCACGGAGGAGGGATACCGACCGATAGCTTACCGCCGACCAAGAGACATACCCGTTTTCCTTGCTTTTCAACTCTATGGATCCCCTCCCGGTTTACACCTTCTACACAGTTTTAACCAGAGGCTCTTTACCAGGAAGTCTCTAACACATTTAAGAATTAGACGATACTAGTCTAACAGAACGCGACTTTACGTCTAGAACTACAGGATATTCCACCACTTTGCTACCAAAGACATTTGAATTCCAGTAATCCCAGTGTCTCTCTCTAGTCCACCTACGTGGAATACTGCTATAATTTCCAGACCTCACTCAACCCACTTCAAGGAGTTGAGTTTAAGCCCTGAAGAGTCGTGTTGACTCAACGGCACACGACGAAACACGTGTCGGCTTACTGTTATTCCTCAAGTCTGGATCCAATAAATCTCCACCCTGCTGGGACAAGAAACACACCAAAGGATCTGCTTCTATGTTATTTTGTCTTTTGTTACCTTTTGTCAATATACTGATTTGTGGAACTTTGTTTGTGGTTGCGAGAGCTTAGCTGTTCAATTGTGCTTGGTCCCTGACTTTTTAGACGGTTAAGGGTAATTTCCCGTCTGCTCTTTACGCACCACTTAGTCACCAACTGTGATCATACAAACGTGAACGTTAAACTTGAGGCAGTGCGCCCAGGATATCTGAACCCTAAAATTCCCTTTAGTAGTACACAAAGTCGACAGTGTTCTTGTCCGTGATCTCTTTTCCATTTTGGCAAGTGAACCAACAAGTTAGGCCTCTTTCCCAATATTCGTGCCCTGCTCGCCATAAGTTCGTGTGAAGACAGACCCATAGGTGATGAGCTAGGCTGCCTTCCTTCGATGACCTCAATTTGTGACAGCACACAAGAAAACTCATGGCTCTGGCAAGTGATTGGTGGCAGATTCCCAGTTCCAACCTGATTTGGGCCGGTGATGTTTGAGTTGGTAACTTGAACACTGTTCTGTAGATTTTTGTAATGATTTTATCCATTTGCCCGCTGTCCGATCCTTTTAGGGCTTTGCTACCGTAGGTTAGTGTGGGGATAATTTTTGCATGCGCGACCTGTATTGTTGGTGCGAAAGTAGGGCCTTGTAATTTCTTGTGTATTGAACTAATTGCAAAAGCAAGTGCAGCACCCTTCTTTTTTTGTTCTTCTTGATGAGTTTTGTATCTGCCGTTGTTATTAAAAATGACACCAAGGTACTTGTGGCAGTTAGATTCAGCAGTGCTTTCCTGGTTCAGGACCCAAACCAGCTTCTTAGCCTTTCCTGGACGTACCGCCAATATTTTTGTCTTCCTGTTGTTAATCTGGAGCTCATTCTTGTTTGAATATTCGGAGGTGGCGTCCATGAGTGTTTGCAGGCCGATCTTTGATTTGCTAAGAAGGACCACATCATCGGCGTATTGAAGGTTTGACAAAAGCAAACCAGCTACTTTAGGACCATGGGAATTTACCTTATTTAAGGTTTCAGGAAGGTCGGATAGGAGCAAATTAAAAAGTGTGGGGGCCAGGACACATCCTTGAGTTAGACCTTTTGTCGTCGGAATTGGGCGTGATAGTCTAGAGCCGTCCCCAATCTTAATCCTGACCCATGTATCCTGATGTAGAAGCTGTATGGCTCTTAGAAGGCCGTATGGGATGTTAAGTCTGTACAGCTTCTGCCAGAGCTTGGCTCTGTCCACATTGTCGAAGGCGGCTTTGTAATCAATAAATCCCATATAGAGTGGGCAAGAACTGAACTCCGCCTGATCAATCAGGCAGGAGAGGGTCATAAGATTGACCGAGTTGCCAGTGTTGCTTGTAAAGCCGGTTTGATTCGGAGGAATGAGAAGGTGATCATCAGCCCATGCCCTAAGTGAGTTAAGAAGCACTCCTGCAAAATACTTTGCTTCGTTGTCAATGAGGCGGTAATTCCCGGGGGATTTTTTGTCCCCGCCTTTGAAAATTGGTGCAAGAATTGATCCCTGCCAAGAGGGCGGAATAGTGTTGTTTTGCAGGATGAAGTTGAATAGGGTGCTTAACTTCAAGGCCCAAAAAGCTGCATCATCCCTAAACAAAGCCTGAGGAATTCCCCCTGGACCTGGAGCCCCATCTTTCCGACCCTTTTTGATCAGTTTTTCGATTTGAACCTTCTGGAATATTATGAGATCTTTACTATTTTGATTCAAGGGGCACTCATTTGGTGATACAATTTTTTGACCAACGTTGGAAGATTCCTTCATTGAAGGGGTTTTGGTGTTACAGTCAGATGGCCAAAATACCGCTTTTTGGACAGTATTACCTTCAAGGGTGGAATTCTGATGAAAGGTTTTTTCTTTGCGGTCGTTAAAATGAAAGTACAAGAAATTGACCCACTCAGACTCCAGTATGCATGAAGACACAACTTTCGGGGCGCGCCCAGATATGCTGTTGATGGTCGCGAGAACCTAGCGGAATTATTTGTTTTAATGTCTTGCTGTAATCTAGCCCAGAAGAAATTCCAATGAGTTCTACGTTGTTCTCTTTTGGCCTTCTTAAGATAGCTGCGTGCCTCTCTCAATTTTGTTATTATTAGAGGATCCATTGGATTTGTTTTTAAGGCCCGCCATGTCCGATTCATAGTTCTTGTTACAGATTGTATCACGGGATTCGAACAAGGCGTCTGCTTTTGCCCGTTCAGGTTAGCATGCCTTATCGGTTTTGCGTGTTTATCGATCAATTTGATTGCAAATGTTGACCAATTGACAATTTTGTTATTAGTGGACCTGCTGGTGCTCTCAATAATTTGTTTGGCCTCTATTGCTACTTGTTGGAAGTTACTGAAAAAGCACTTGATTTGTTTTAAGTTGATAGTGTAGCTATCGGATGGCAGTGCCCTCTCCTCTTCGTGTTGAGTTAGACTGGTCCGGAGCGATATTTCTTGGGGGCAGTGATCGCTTTCTGTTCTGCTTCCAAGACTAAAACCTGTTATTTGATGAAGGAGTGAGAGGCTGACAAAGGTGTAATCGATTAACGAGGCACCATTTTTCGATAGATAAGAGAGGCAAGGTGGCTTGTCTGGAAGAAAGCGCCCATTTAAGGCTCTAAGACCCAGGTTTTCAAGGTTGCCTTGTAAGGAGCGTCCCTTCGAGTCGTCCTTGTGCCAACCTGGGGGGTCCTGCGGTGGTATGACCCAGATGCTTTTGTGTGATTTAGTGACCTCGTTTTTTTGTATGTCAGACATTAGCCACATATTGAAGCCACCAGAAAAATTATTTCTGGATTGTGGGATCCAGTTTTCACTCTTAATACTGTCGCTATTACTTCTTCTGCGAAGGATTGCCTTGATGCTGAGTTTGGGCGGACGTAGGCGTTCATTAAAATCAGAGACCTGCGCTGGCCTTTGTTGGAAGTGAAGGAAATTCCCACACACTGGAGGAAATGCGATGAACCTAATTGGTCCCATGAGGCGATTGCGTTGTTTATTGATATGTAAATTGCTAGACCGCCACTCCCTCTTCCAGAAGATTTCAGTTTTTGAGCTGGAATGTGATGAGTTTTGAAGCCTTCTATTTGCTGCGGTTCAAAAGCCATGTCTCTTGTAATAATAATATCTCAAATTTCCGAAAATAAGAGATTATGGCTTTATCCTCCAGGATTTTAGTTAGGCCATTAATGTTCCACGAACAGATCTTTAGAGGACGCGTGCAGAGGCCCTTTTCCCAGTTATGCTGTCATCGTCGAAGTCGAGTTGTGCTAACCTCATCGCTGCTAGACATATTCCCCTCCGGTGCTGAAGGATAATGATAATGGGTGTGGTCATGACGGAACGGTTCCGTCATCAGCACAGCTCCACTGTGCCTCATGACGGAACCGTTCCGTCATGAGCATCGAAGGGGCTAAGAGTGCCTGCCAACCATGACCATGTGCCAACCTCTTCCCGATCCCTGTTTGGTGTGATCCCGTCGTCTCTCGAGTTCCTTAGTTTGTGGTTGAGGGTGGGAGTTTTGTTGCAGGACTGAATACACTGCTCCTCTCTCCGCTCGTGTGTACTCAGTACCTTGACTTGCCTGCAAGACATGTAAATGTAAATGTAGTGTATTTTATATAGCGCACTTCTACCCGGAGGCCTCGTAGCGCTGTATTCATACCGCTGTGGAACCCATCCTGGCTTTCCTGTGAAATGTCCACTCCTAGGCACCCCCAAGGTGAAGCCAGGCATCCACAGCGCTGCTAGGGCCGTTGTGGAGATTAAGCAAGCTATTGCCCAGAGTCACAGAGTGAGACCCATGATTAGACTAGGCACCGAGGCGAGAATTATCAGGTCCGGGGAAATTGGGTCCAAGAGCCGCTGAGGCGGGAATTGAACCCTTGTCCCGGGCCAGACCTCTGCATCAGGGTCTGCCACTCTAACCATTGAGCCACGCTTCTCCACATGTGGGTAGCCTGCTTCCCTTCCGGGTTGTATAAGTATACCCCACTGCTTGAAGGTGTCTGTATGCCCTAAGATGTTGTTCATTGCCTCTGCCGAACCCCAAGTGACCTTTGTAGTTTCATTTATTTGGCCATGACACGGTGCAATGAATTCTATCGATGTGATATCTTGTGAGGTTATACCATTTGACAGACCTGTTGCTTGTATCAGCTTTATGATGTTCCCACAATTGAGAATATCATGGCTGCCTTTGGACTTGTACTCCGGGTAAAAGAGAGTGAAGAGTGGATCGCCACTCACAGGTGTCCTAAACGGCCTTGGATTTGCCTTTGATGTTTGAACACAAGGCGTATGATCTGATTTAGTCAAAGGACCCAAGGAGTGCACCTCGTTGTGTTCACTGAGGCACTTTTAGTATTTTCCTCGTGCCACAGCTCCTTTGTCACACAGCGGGCTTGTACCCTGTTGATTGTTGACAGAGCTTTTGGTATGCGCCTGATTTGAGGTCAGAGTGCTGCCGAGCTGGTTTATCGAGTGACTGGAGGTTTGGCCCTGCACCTTTACCTCCTGCGTAAGAGATGTATTTAAAGGAGCCCTGTGAGTGGTTGTGGTTTGCTCAATTGTCCCACTGTGCACCTTTTTTGCAGGAAGTGCCCATACTGATTTCTTTTCTGTTGGCAAAGGGGAAGTGCCACTCTTCCTTTTTTTTCCTTCCAGCTTGGTTGGTTGTTCTTCTAATTTGGTTATTGGCTCATCAGTATTTTTTTGTTGGACCTCACCCTCTGTGACTGCTAGATGTCTGAAGGTCTTAAACATCGGGTAAAGGCTTAGGTCTTGTTTGCGCCTTCTCATTTTATTACGTCCTTTCCGCTTCCTTTGTCTTTTCCCCTTTCCCACCGGATCTCCCAGGTCTTGTTCGGTTGAAGATGGAAGAGTAGGATTTACTCTGCTGACAGTTGGAGGTTTTTGTTGTTCGCTCGTTTGGCAAGAAGTCTCAGATAAATCATTGGATTGAGAGAAGTCCATTTCTATGGCCCGAGTATGTTGCCATTTTCACTTTGTTGTCCACTCCTAAGTCACCATGACTGCCATTTCCAGGGAAAGGCTTTACATTTGTAATTTCTTTTAGATCTACCAAAAGTTTTTCCATTATCCCTGGGAGTGTGCTAGGTTTCTCGACTATTGGTGTACAGTAACATCCCTGTTGCGGGCGGTCTACTGCTGCTTGGGCCCGTCTAATCAAGCTATTTAAGTTTGAGATCTTATCGTCAATTTTGACTACATACACAGCCAGTGTAATCAAAAGGCTGATTTGAATGTCCATTTTATTGGCTTGATAAGTCATTGCATCGGCTGACCTTTGAAGAATATCTAGAGCGGTGGCCCATGCCTTCTCTTGTGTAAGGTTCTCGCTTTTCTCCTCCATTGGTGAGGATGATGGCCAAGGGTGGCCAGGGATGTCGTTCCTATATGTGAACAGCATTTTTTCCCATTCCTTTGACTCAAAATAGAAAGGTTCTTTCTCAACTAGGTCAGCCTCCTCTGTGATTTTCGTAGACACAGAGGCTGTGGCTATGTGCTGTTTCCATTGGGCAGGATCTGTTACACCGTCCCCAAAAGGAGGAGAAATGTCAACTACTTTCTCCTTCGTATCCATTACACTGACCTTTTTAGGATGGATTGCAAATTCACAGTTTAGACTGCTCGAGATGCTGGAACTGGCCTCATGAGGCACAGGGTTGATTTCTACTAGATTGCTTGTTTTCCCTCCGTTTGGTACAATTTGGGGATCCGTTATGTTATGGATAACGTTGGGTCGGGTGACAGAAGTAGGTGTAAAGTAGTGCCTATGCTCTAGGTGAGTTGAGGTGGACTTGATTGATGGACTTCCCAAAGCTTCTGTTTGAGCTGCCACTTCCGGCTTACTAGTGGCTGACGTGTGACTGCTTTGGGGAAAGCCGATACCCTTGTTTTCTCCGGAACTGCCCATGATGATGCTCACTATGGGGCTCAAGGGGATTGGTAGGCCCACAATATTCATATTGCTTGAAAAGACAGCTGACCCGGCATCTTTCAGGAGGGCACGTTTTGATGTTATTTTTGGTTGGTTACTAAGAGATTTTCGGGCCATCCTATTGCGTCCCTTCAGAGAAGATTGAGTCATGCTGTCTGTGATATTTTCAAGGTCGCTCAACGACAGATTTAAGATCATGTCAGAGTCCGTAGTTGTCGTCACAATTTTCCCTCTGCATTTCTTTTTCTTTTGTGGTCCTGTTGTCCTCAACCTGCCAGATCTCATCTCAAATGAGCAGCAGGATAGGGAAAGTGGATGGAAGCAAAGATCAAGTGACTGCGTGGCCAGGAGGAATTAGAAGGAAAGAAGAGAACTGAGTTTTTCCAGGTGCTAAGCTGTTACTGTTGCCTCCTTTGCTCTTCCTTTCGCCTTCGCCTACATGGCCCCCTATGGCCCCCTGTGGTCACTATGGAAGTAAAGTGCGACGTTAAGGGTATATCTAGCCCCTCAGCTGAATTATAACAGTTTGTGTCTCAATAGGCTGTTGTAGTGGGTAGATTTCCCCTCTCGCGCCACTTCCCCCCCACCTCTCCCGTGCCTTTTACCTTGCACCGCTCCTTCAGTTGAAGGAACGGGGGGGTAGGCAGCAGAGGTATGACGCGAGGATGAGTTGTCATACAGCATACTCGGGCTCACAGTCACTCTCTGTTGTATGCCGCTGTGTGACGCTTTCTCCTGCTCTCTCCAGCAGCTTGTCACAGGTCTCAGGTCTCTGGTTCCTTCCTCCATTCTCTGGGCGTTTCCGGCAATCTCACCAGGCTGTGGAACAACGGAACAGTAGCCGCCTAAAACTGAACTCGGACAAGACGGAAGTCCTCATCCTAGGAACATCCCCCTCTGCCTGGGACGACTCATGGTGGCCCCCGGCCCTAGGCAGCGCACCCAAAACAACGGACCATGCTCGCAACTTAGGATTCCTCCTAGACTCCTCCCTCTCCATGACCAAACAAGTCAACGCCGTCTCATCATCATGTTTTAACATCCTACGCATGCTCCGAAAGATCTTCCGATGGATCCCCACCGAAACTAGGAAAATGGTCACCCAAGCTCTTGTCACCAGCCGACTAGACTACTGAAACACCCTCTACACCGGAACCACAGCCAAATTGCAGAAAAGACTTCAACGCATTCAGAACGCCTCCACCGACTCATCCTGGACATACCTCGACACAACCACATATCAGAACACCTGAGAGACCTGCACTGGCTCCCTATCAGCAAGAGAATCACATTCCGTCTCCTTACTCACGCACACAAGGCCCTCCACAACCTAGGACCCAGCTACCTCAACAATCGCCTATCCTTTTACACCCCCACCCGCCATCTACGTTCGTCCAACCTAGCCCTCGCCGTGATCTCACACATCCGAAAAGCCACCATGGGAGGAAGATCCTTCTCATACCTGGCGGCCAAGACCTGGAACTCCCTCCCCTCTCACCTCCGTCTTACCCAGAACCACCTCTCCTTCAGGATGCAACTCAAGACTTGGTTATTCGATCAGTAACGATCCCCTTTCCCTTAAGCGCCTTGAGACCCTCTGGGTGAGTAGCGCGCTATACAAATTTCTGACTTGACTTGACTTGACCACGGGACCTCACCTCCAACACCTCCAACAACCGCAACGGAGCAGCAGCGGGGTAGCGGTATCATGGGCTGCGGACTGCCGGCAGCAGTTATGGCTTGATAAGCTCGGCTTGATAGCTCGGTGTGCGGGTGTGCAGGGGTGCTCAGGGACCCACCAGCCACGGTGGTGATTGACAGAACTGGCTGACGGCTAACTTAAAACAGCAGAACGGCTGAGTGAACGCCGCTGCGTGCTCCTTGCTTCTCGCTCCTCTCACTCCATCGCTCCTCTCACGGCCACTCGCAAAACACGGACTGGACTCACGTCTCGGTGCTCGTCCAGAGCGAGGGTGAGACTGTGAGCACACGCTGGCTCTTACAAACATGCGCTATACATGTGTTTTTATCCAACGCTAGACAAGCATTGCAAAGGGAAATACACTGGGACAAGAGCTAGAGTTCTGTATAGAATCTTAAGGCTTGCTGCATCCCTGGGATGGTGCAGAGCTCTCAAGTTTCCCAAATTCACGAGGGAGCAGCTCCTTCAGTCCAGGTGTTTTCTTTGAAGCCTAGGACAAGTAAACTACTGTCAGCTCGCTTCTCCCTCTCTAATTTGCTACAGCTTACCTCATGCAGTCACCTATCTGGACTGGGACCAGTGTAGTCCCCCCTAGAGCTTTGGTGCTCCCCGAGTGGACCCATCTCTAGTTTAAGTTTTAAACATTAGAGTAAAGAAGGCGTGACGGACACGAGCTAAAGTTTAAAAGTTAACTTAAAGAATATATAGCAGAAATACATAACCTAGACCATAAAAGAAGTTAGAAAATAAATCATAAGTACAAAGAACTCAGTTAAGTTCAATGAAAATCCAACAAAGATTCACCTTCTAAAGGGGAGAAAATGAACTCCTCACAGCAGGGATTTTTTTTAAAATCGGGCTTTAGACAAAGGATTTAATACATTCACTATGCAAGAACATGGGGCCAGATGTATCAAGGCTTTTGCGACTCGCAAAGGCCGAAATTCGCAGAATTTCGGCCTGTGCGACTCGCAAACTGCCGTTTTGCATTTTTTCAGATGTATGAAAAAATCGCAATTTAAGGAATCGCAATTATTTGCGATTCCTTATTTTGCCATAGCATTTAAGGAATCGCAAATTTTGCGATTCCTTAAATGATATGTATGACACATTTTGAAATTGCGATTTTAGGTTAAGGAATCGCAAATTACCACCAACTTGTACTTGGTGGTAATTTGCGATTTCTTTTAAAAATGCCCTATTTGGCATTTGTGAGGGTGGCATGTGACATACATATATGCCCATAGGGCATGTATGTGTGCCACATGCACACACATGTAGATTTCAGGGGTACAGCAGGGTGTCTTTGAGACACCCCTGCACCCTTAAAATAATTCTCAAATTGCGATTAGCAAATTGCGAATTCGCAATTTGAGAATTTTGCACTATCATTCCTATGGGCCTCCTGGCCCATAGGAATGCATTGGAAATTATTCTTATTTGCGAATTCTCAAAATGCGAATTCGCAAATAAAGAATAATAAGGAATAGCAAAAAAATTGCGATTTTGTACATACATTCCGTTTTGCGAATTCTAAATAGCGATTCACAAAAAATCGCTATTTAGGATTCGCAAAACGGAATCTTGATACATCTGGCCCATGGTTCCCAGGATATGCACCAACGGGGAACAAGCAAGAAACATTTTACTAAAGAATAGATTCATAAACAGTCTCTCATAATACTAAAAGATTATATTCAGAGGTTCCCGGAGTCTATTCAGGTTATCATGAGTTGATACTTTGTGTCATCAAGTTGGCCTTGATTAGGTACTTCACGTTCAATGTGGTTGGGAAAGTTGCAGTCTTTCAGTGCAAAGCTCACAATTATTTATTACAGCAAGGAAGACAGCAGCAGCACTGATCACATTGTGTATCAGGGCGTCACTTCAAGATGGAAGACAGTATGAAACTGGCTTATGTTAGCATAAACTTTATTTCTAATACGTTAAACACTACAATTCTAAAAAAAAAAGCTTTCACACTACAGAGACCAGAATGTAAAGAAACAACTTGACTGACAGCTGCTCACACACTAAACTCGGATATACGAGTGCTCTCTGATTGAGAGGTGTTGGCCTGTCTAATGGCAAAATACTTTGGTTCTGCTTGTGAGGCCACCTTCTTGTGAAAGAGTGAGACACTATTGATCTGTATGAAGACAAGTCGCTGTGAATTCATGTACAGACAGGGCACAGGTAAAACAAAATAAAAAAAAGTGGGTGGACTAACCAAATTAGGCAGCATGCAAATGCCATCATGGTGTGTGACATCACAGGAAGTGGCATTCACGGCCCATGACCTCACATGAAGTGACATAAGAACTTTAGACCTCCATCATATGCCTAACAGGTCTATCGTGAGTACATTTAAGTGCATTATAAGATTTAACAAATGAAAGCTGATCAGTACTTAATGAGCCTGTGACTTGAGTGCCCCACCTGAAGGAATTAACAGTTCAAATGTGGATGATTGACAACTACTACAGTAGGCAAGCCACTATGTGCTACGGAGCGGAGCATGCCTGGCTCAAAGATGGCAGCTAGTTACGGAAGCTGCTGCGGCCGTCACCACCACCCAACATAATCCGGGTGCCTTTAACACACAAATCAGATAGTTCATGTGCGGGAGGCGAGAAGCAGCGTAGCAATAGATGAAATGGGCAGAAAATTGGAGCGAATCAGTGCCTGCATGAGGCAGGGAACTGCTGCGGCCTATGGACTGCAACAGGTGGGCTGCCTCGGAATAACGTGCAAGTGTGGTCTGGGAATTGGACCGCAGACAGCGTCCGGGGGCCTCCCAGGAACTCCTGGATGACTCACAAGCATGGCGAGAACCCACGGGGCCAGACACAGGGTGAATGGGCGGCCTACAAGATGTAGAAGAACAATGACCAAATAGCGCTCGGGGCCTATCTGCAGAGATGCAAGGACCGCCCCGGAACATCCCAGGGGAGCAATCCTAGAATCAGACTCACAGCAGCAACAGAGAGTCTGTGGGAACCCACAGGAGGCTAAGCAACATGGCAGAGACCACTGAGAACCAAACATCAGGTGAGTGGGGCATGCTCCAGAATCAGCGGGTGAATAGTCAATACTCCCCGGGACCCTGCGAACAGAGGGGAATCGTGAGACGCACTTTGTAGAGCGAGAAGCCCAGGGCCAGCCGCACATGAAATTTAGGCAACGGGTGAGGCGGCGTGCTCCAAGACACACCGAGGGGTCCCCTGGCAGAAACACCTGCAGACTACGGTGCTCGCCAAGCAAGAACAGGCCAGCGTCGTCCAACCCTACAGTGAGTGATCGAAAGTCAAGAAGCCGCAGATGAACTGAGCTACCTGAGCAACATGGTTACATAAGGGGCTCAAGCGGGTCTCATCAGACTGCTCCAAAGATGAATCAATCTGCCCAAGCGGAGCAGGCAAGTGAGAAGGTATGTGTATGCTAGTAACCTTAACAGCTAGCCATCGATCCGGCACGCCAGCTGAAGTACAGATCATCCACCCCCAAAATACAGAGAAGCTAGTCAGAAAGGGGACCCTGGTCTTGTGCCAGCACTAAGAACCTATTACACTACTGCATGACTACAAGATGGGCAAACCAGACAAAACCCAATCAAAGCTGCAATTCGACCTATGCAAGACCCCCAGGTCTCATGAGCCGAGCACAGCGGAATTAGAGGTGGCATCAGAAGAAGCAGAAACATTGGCAGAAGCTGACCTGAAGCATATACTGTGGACAATGCCACAGAGCCTAGCGAAAATAGATAGTAAGATTGATGACCTTACGTTACGAATGGACAGGATGTCAGAACTTCTTGCTAAACATAACAAGAGATTGGACACGATCGAACAGGGGGTCTCAAATGCAGAGGACACATTGCAGTCAGAAGCAGTGGTGCACAAAACAATGGGCAAACTCCTGCAGTCACACCAGTCCAAAACTGAAGATTTAGAAGCTAGATCAAGGCGGAACAATATCCAAATACTGGGCATAGCGGAATCGACAAATATAAGCTACACGGAGCAATATGTGGAACAAATACTGGCCGAGCTACTGGGCAGACACACCTTTTCAGAGATATTCATCGTTGTGCAGGCCCATTGCATGCTGGCGCCTTGTCCGGTGCTGGGTGCTGCCCGAGGCCAATTATCACCAGTCTGCTGAATTATAGATTCCGAGATGCTGCCTTATGGAAGTCCTGGGAGCTGGGGAAACTGAGACTGGAAGGTTCAGAAATATCTCTATTTCCAGTTTTCAGAGGGAGTTACCGGAATTAAGCAGGGACTTTAGACTCCACAACTTGACCCTCATGCAACAACGTGAAGGACACTGGGACACAGCTGCGTCAGGGCAGACAAGGTCAATAAATGGTAAGACTGTTCTAGTTGTATCTAAGAATCGCAGCATAACTCCAAGGCTGAAGCCCAAAATTATTCTGCGTCTACAATAGGGTGAGCAGAGCAAGGAAATGACTGCGGGGGGCAATGGCTCTAAAGAGCGGGAATTGGAATTCTGCACCTTTTACAGCTCAAGAAAGCACCAATGCACCATCACAGTCATATGTGATAATTAATAGTGGGGAAGGCTGGGGAGCCGGAGAGTCTGTAACATCTGCCCCTAAGTGTACCACACCTAAAGTAATGTTTAGTACAATGTTATTGCAGTTGTGCATATTTAAGGGAGGGGGATACTGCAGCTATGGAAGTTGAGGTAGCATATAGCGTGGGAGGGACTTGAAGTATTAAGTCTGTCACTATATATAATTCGGGTGGGGGGGTAATCTGTTTGAATTCAACACCAGGCGCTACACAAATGAACCAATTGCAGATGTAGATTTAGGGGCAACGTATGGCACAAAGATCCAGGCCTTGAGGCTACTTACCTGGAATGTCAAGGGCCTCAACAACAACTGGAAGGTTAGGAAATTAGTGGCACTTCTAAAGAGACACCAAATAGACATTTTAGTCCTGAAGGAAACGTACCTCAACCCAGATAACAGTGCATTGATACAGCGCAAGGTGCAGGGTCAGTGTTACGCAGCAGACTACCCATCCCATGCTAGGGGGATACTCATATGTGCGGGCCGACAGTCCGGGGTAACTCTAACGAGGCTCCTCAAAGATCCGAGAGGCAGATATATAGTAGCGAAGTGCAGCAAAGGTGACATGAACTTCTTGGTGATAGGTGTGTACAGGCCAAATTACGATGACCCACACTTCTATCAATCAGTAGAGGCAAGACTACAGCAATAGGCAGGGTTGCCACAGATATCGGGAGGAGATTTCAACTGCATCTTTAATCCAGACATAGACCTCTCTAAAAGACCATTTAGGCACCCCACAGCAGCGGTGCTAGCCATCCTAAACATGATGCAGAGGGTGGGACTTGTACACATATGGAGGTATAGATCCCCCACCTTAGCAGGATACACGCACTACTCCTTGGCACACGACACGCACACCTGGGTAGGCTACTCTTGAACGGAATAAAACCTCAGGTTGTGGACAGTAATCACTTTCCCAGAACCTACTCTGACCATTCACCGTTCCATACGAGGCAGGCTGGAAACCCTAGAGAGAGAAATTGGCACAATAAAGGGTACACTACAAAGAGACGAGGAGCTTCACACTACTAAGGAACTTAAACAGAAGCTAGCAGAGTTCCACGAGACAGCCAATGATGAAATAAAGCACATGGGAAAATATGCAACAGCACACTCCTATGGGGAGCGAGACAGACCCGGTGCAGCACTGGCAGGGATAATTAGGCCTCAGACAAACATAGACACTATAACGGACATTGTGGATGACGAAGGGGCGGCTTAACATACCCCAGAAGACATTGTACGGCACTTTAGTACCTACTACATGACATTATATAATTTGCTAATCCCGACTGACAACGAAGTATTGACTGAATACCTGACTGACATCAAGATGCCATGGTTGGCGCCGGAGCACAGAGAGCACTTGATGGCCCCCTTGCAACTAGCAGAAATCAGAGCTGCTCTATGGAGCAGGCCAGAAGGAATGGCACCAGGTTCTGACGGACTGACAGTGACCTTCTATAAGGAATTCCAAGAGCTATTAATACCACATCTCAAAACGCTATATGAGGAAATGGCAGCAGCATGATTAATGCCCCTCACATTGAGGAAGGCAATGATAGTTACATTGCTAAAGCCAGGCAAACAACTCACCCTCCGCTCCTCATACAGGCCACTATCTTTTCCTAAACGTGGATACAAAAATATATGCAAAAATATTGGTTAAAGGTTGGCGCCCATATTACCAGGAATCATCCACCCAGGACAAGTAGAGTTTGACCCAGGCCGGAACTTAACGCACAACCCGAGAAAGCTTTTTGGAGTCCTGCAGAGGTTGGACCCGAAGGTGAAAGCTGCCGCAGTATTCCTCAATGCATAGAAGTCATTTGATTCAGTGGAATGGGGATTCACGTTCGCAGTACTGCGCAGAATAGGTGTGGGTAAACTATTCTTCCGACTAGTCTCGGTTTAGTATGCCGCACTAACAAAGCATGTACTAGTAGGAAATGTAGTTTCAGAGGTCTTTAGTATCTCAAGAGGCACTAGGCAGGGGTACCCATTACAGCTGTTACTATACACAATTATAGCCAACCACTGGCCTGCGCAATTCGCGAATACCACAGATACGGAGGTTTGAAATTTCCTGGGTACAATCTCCTCATTTCCTCATACATGGACGACACCTTGCTATACATCCGTAACCCGTACACCAATCTCTTTCCCCATTCAGGGAGGTGATTCAATTTGGAGGTCACTTGGGTCTACTAATTAACTTGTTATGTTGTTATGTTAGGTGCCACTTGTAAAGCGCGCTGACGCCGAAGCTTCCTGGCGCTGATAGACAGAGTGGGAGAGGAGAAAACACGGGAGGCGGAAGAGCCTAGCTAAGGGAGGGAAATAGATGGGTTTTTAGCAGTTTTCTAAAAGTAAGGAGAGAGGAAGAGGATTTGATAGATAGGGGAAGAAGGTTCCACAGAATAGGAGCTAGGAAGGAGAAACGCCGGCCGCCAAATTTCTTAGTTTTGTTTTTTGGGGTAACTAGCAGGTCACAGTGGGCTGATCGGAGATTGCGTGTAGGGCAGTGGGGGCAGATGAGGGATTTGAGAAACTCAGGACCGGAGCAGTGAAGGGCCTTGAAGGTGAGACATGCCACCTTGAAGGCAGCCCTTTGGCCTTTTGGGAGCCAGTGGAGGCTATGAAGCAAGGGCTTGGCAGATTGACATCTGGGGGTTTCATGGATCAGGCGAGCCGCCTGATTTTGGACGACTTGGAGACGGTTTAACAAAAATAGTGGAAGACCGTGATAAATGGAGTTGGAGAAATAAAGACGGGAAAGCACAAGTGAGGTGACAGTTTGAGTGAGTGCCGTGGGAGGAAGAAGGTGGCGGACTTTACAAATTCTCCGGAGTTGGTACATGCATGAAGAAATTACCGCTCCAACTTGTGCTTTAAGGGAAAGTTCAACGTCGATCATTACGCCCAGACTTTTTATTGTTTTGGCTGGGGTAGGGAGAGAGCCGAGCTCCGAGGGCCAAAACTGTGGGCCCCAGTGGGCATGGCTGAGGCCAGGGAGATAACTTGGATAAGTCAATCATATTCCCCCTTATACCAGTCACGGCTCCTCCGGCGATGCAGTACCCTTTACACTGGACCACTGACTCAGTAAGGTACCTGGGTATTCAAGTCCATTGATCCCTCAGTGGTGCTCCTTGAAAATTATGAGGTGGCTGTGCAGAAATTAGCAGATGCTGTGGACAGATGGATCAGACTCCCACTGTCACTGATGGGAAGGGTGTTACAGCAAACAAATGATGGACAGAATGCTGACAATGCAAACATTCTCCCCCAGTCAAAATATCTTGGTTAAAGCCATCGTTCTTTTTCCCACTACGCCACCCCAGTTTGGACCCAGCCATATGCAAATCAGTCTTGACCCTGTGCCCAATGGGAACAGTCCAGACCAAACTGCCAGGCCAGGTCCTCTCTGGACTGGAAATAAGCATCCTGGGGCCGGTTTCATGGTATGTCACCCTTCTTCAGCCAGGCTAGCTTGAATCCAGTGGCCCAGGGAGCAAGGGTCCCACGTCTGGGCATACCCATCTCACTTAGGGTGAAAAGTGTTACAGCAAACAAATGATGGACGGAATGCTGACAATGCACACAATCTCCCCCAGTCAAAAGATCTGGGTTAAATCCATCGTGGCATTGATGAAGATGGTTGTCCTACCCAGATTTATATTCTTATTTCTGAGGTTTTTTTTTCCTGCGCCCATTCTTTGTCTGTGAATTCCCTGGCTATCGCAATTTCCCACTTCTGGCGAAGGGACATTAATGGAACGCCCATATGTAGACGTCCACGGTATAACCATTTAACCAGATGGCTCCTGTGGCCCATTGTGTGTAGTGCTTGCAGAAGTTGGAAGGTAGGGGGTTCCCTCTGATCCACCAACCAGTGCCGGCGTATGTAATGTGAGATTACAGCGTGAGTTAAGAACAGTGTGTTTGGAACAGCATTATTTTGTGTAAATTCTTCATGAGGCATCAAATTACTGTCTAGGATTAAATCACCCACTTTTTTAACTCGGGCCTCCACCCATCTCTGCAACCTGGTGGTTGATAGTACTCCCCTCAAGGTTGGTAAGCCACACAGCGCAACAGTTGGGGCATAAGGAGTGGGCGTTTTGGCATATTTCAGTGCCAGTTTCCAGTAACGGAGTGCTATATGGAGAAGAAAGGTGGGATCCTGCACCCATCCTGCACCAGGGCACAACAGTGCCTATAATGACTCAAGTTTTAACTGCTCAGGAGAGTAACCTATTTCGAATTAATTATGGCCTGCCAGCCAGTATGCTAACAATTGCCCAGCTATGCAGTAAGTTTTAAATCTGGTGCACCATGCCCCCCTCAGTGCTTCCCAATTGCATTTTGGCGAGGGCCAGTCTGTGATGGCCTTGTCCCCAGAGCAATTAAGTGAGCAATGTGTCGAGTGCTTTGTAGATCCATGCTGGAAGGGCTACAGATAGGTTCACAAATTGATATAAGAGTCTGGGAAGTATCACTTATTTCAGAACATACCGCTATTATTGTCACATGCAATATTTCAGCAATTGCGTACGCTATTGATCAGACTGGCATGGACGGGGCGACATTCAAGAGTGAGACTGGACTCGCTCACACTACATTATGACCAAGGTGGACTAGGCGACCCCATATCTAGAACTGTACAACAGAGCAGCGCAGAGCACATTTGCCCACTATTGGATCCATGGCCCACCAGCCACACCACATTCATACTTAGAGACACTGCTGACCCAATGACCTTGACACAGACACTCTTCCGCACCCCATCAAGGCATCACAGGATTTTGCGACTCACTAGCGGTCACCGCACAGACATGGCACATGCTTCTTCACAAACAAGCAGGAGCCCTGTGATATGCCCCGGATGTCCCACTGCGCTGGGGCTTGTGGTTCGCGATGGGGCAGGACGGAGGGGCCAGGCAAGCATTGCAGATGCTGGGTATCAACGGATATATGACGTATCCACGCATGCTTTTACAACGCATACCTTTACAAAGCGGGCAATACAACAAACGTGTTCACACGATCCATTACAATGCAAGTTGTTACAACGACTTACCTTAGGGAAGCGCTGGACTTTGCAATTGTATATTTTACTATTCCAACTCCAGTCTTTGCAACAGTAAGGAAGATGTTGGATTTAAAATCCAACAGTGCGTTCCCTAAAGCAAGTTGTTGTAAGGACTTCCATTGTATTGGAACTCATGGTAATGGTGCGATCCTTATAGTGCTTGCATTGTAATGGCACTGGGTAGTTCTGTCTGCATTATAAACGCTGTGTCCCGAATCAACACCATATGGGACTTTTTTACAGATGGAGTAGGGAGCAGTTGGGATACAATTCACCTGTCAGGAATGGCTAAATACCACTCCAACTGAGCCAGGCATACTCTGCAAGAGCAACTAGGGAAAGACATGATAGAGCCGCAAACCATGGACACACACACAACCCTCATTAAGTCAGGAACCCCATAACAAAATTCTACATGAGCACGTAGGAAGCCCGTAGGCTGGGAGTGCTAAAAGTCAGACTAGACTGTCGGAGGGATCTGGGTTCCCCACTAAGCAATAAGGAGTGGTAATATTGCTGTGCCAGAACAAAAACGATCTCCCGAACGGGCTCCACAGACTCACACACTACAAATTTTTACACTGAGCATACTACACGCCTGTAATGCAGTAAAGGGACGGATTGGATATGCCAGAGATGTGGGGGGGAGCAAGCACGTTTTATGCATCTTTCCTGGCAATGCCCAGGGGTTCAGGAATTCTGGCATAAAATATTCTACGAAAAATAATCCCAAAATAGCACTGCTGGTAAATGACCTAGGCATAGGAAAAACTGCCCGCCGCTGAAAGCCACCAGTCTCTTGCTGGATAAACGGCAAGTGGTCATCAAATGGGGCAAGAGGCCGATACCAAAATTATGGAGGATTGATACAAAGATATGCTTTATTGCAACACACAGACTGACGCATATAATGAACTACTCCCTCCTACAAGTAGACCCAAAAGCTGTTGGGGACCATATGAGATCTATTTAGTCCTCAAGGAAACAGGGGTCGAGAACGGTGAAACAGAGTTGAGCAGTGGAGCAGTGGTCTTCAAACTTTTTGATGTCGAGAACCCCTTGTCAAACCTTTTAGGTGTAAGGACTCCCTCTGACAAAATGTTCTAGAAACTGGTTCTCCTCATCATCAGCATCTATTAACAACCATAAATGCCCCTGTTAGACCTGGCATCCTTTGGCATGTTTCCCGTGTTTTTTCCTTTCTGACCTTCTTATGAAATACGGTGATTTCAGTCCTTTTCCCATCACAAATTGCTGCCTAGAACCAACGTAGAAGGATTGTTTTTGTACGGGAAGAGGCACCTTCCTTCACCAAAACAATCCTGAGGGGCGATTTCCTATTTCTATGTGAGCTGCAGAATGCAGCACACATGGAAAGATGAAACAAGCATTTACAATGCAATGGTTTCGCCTTTGGAAAAGTTAGAGCTATTGGCATTGTAAATGACAAAATTTGTATTTATGTGTTGGTTTTGAAAACAGATAAATAAATGGCATTCTCGTTTACATTGTCATTAGCTTAATCTCTGCAGTCACTCTCCAGTCCCTAGCACTCCATAGCACTCCCTAGTCACTCTGCACTCCCTAGCCACTCTGCACTCCCTAGCCACTCTGCACTCCCTAGCCACTCTGCACTCCCTAGTCACTCTGCACTCCCTAGTCACTCTGCACTCCCTAGTCACTCTGCACTCCCTAGTCACTGCACTCCCTAGCACTCTGCACTCCCTAGCACTCTGCACTCCCTAGCACTCTGCTTGCACTCTGCACTCCCTAGCACTCTGCTTGCACTCTGCACTCCCTATCACTCTGCTTGCACTCTGCACTCCCTAGCACTCTGCTTGCACTCTGCACTCCCTAGCACTCTGCTTGCACTCTGCACTCCCTAGCACACTGCTTGCACTCTGCACTCCCTAGCACCCTGCTTGCACTCTGCACTCCGCTTGCACTCTGCACTCCCCTTGCACTCTGCACTCCCTTGCACTCTGCACTCCCTTGCACTCTGCACTCCCCTTGCACTCTGCACTCCCTTGCACTCTGCACTCCCTTGCACTCTGCACTCCCTTGCACTCGGCACTCCCTTGCACTCTGCACTCCCTTGCACTCTGCACTCCCTTGCACTCTGCACTCCCTTGCCCACGAATCTGCTGCGGCTTTGACGGACAGATCTCTGTTCCAATGGCCAGCCTCCATTTATGGAGCTAGTCAATGGAACAGAGGGGCGGGACTACACTCAAATACTCTAAACAAAAGATTTCGCCTGCGCGAAACGCTGCTTGCGCAGCTTTCGACAGGCGAAACCTAAAAAGGTGAAAAGGGAAAGTTGGGTTGTAATACCGGAGTTAACATTACATATCAACGAACAAATGCTTTAGAAGTTGGTTTTATGGGGCATGGAGGACGTCTTTGGAATTTTAGGGAGACACCAGAAATAGAATACAGGTGGGTCCAACATGCAGACCCACTGTTAACAGGGAAATGAGACGTCGGTTTTCTAGCAGATTTAAGCGATAGCTGCTCGTCTGACTCATTAAATACAATTTTAAAACATTCGGATTGGGTGCTTTTCGAGGAGTGCCTGTTAGCAGTCTCACTTACCTTTGCCTTTATAATTGAGCTGCTAACCCCATCCAAGTCTACACTAGGTGGTGGGTATGTAAGTTGTTTCTGGCATACTTGCACCAGAATACCTGCTAACTGAAGGGATTTGTTGTATTTTCTTTTATTTTAAATGCTTTCTTACAGAGAACAGAGGGAAGACGTGGAAACACGTGCAACAGCCGCACTAATAATCAGAAGGGCTTGATAGACAGTCCTGCTACTTAACAATCAATCAGTCATTCATAAAGCGCGTCAAATCACCCGCGAGGGTCTCAAGGCGCTGGAGTTGCTGCTAGCTGCTGCGTGGTGATCTGTTCAGTCAAACAGCCAGGTCTGTGTTATCTCTCCTTGTCAAACTGTGAGAGCAGCACTGCAATGAGTTTTTCTCTCATTCAGCATTGCCCAGGTTTACACTGACGCCCTTGTGTAGTATATATTATTTGTGCTCAGTGCAGAGGAGCTAGTTTCTCTCCACGGCTTTCAGTAATGCGAAGTGGTGCATTGGGGTTCCCAAGTGTCGATCATCATATTATTTGCAGTTGTTGCTAACTGAACATTAAAGTGTCGAAAGTTCCGTGTTAACTAGCATGATTAGTTTGTGTTCATGCAGGGGAGTGTTCTCGCTGCCTCGAAGTGCTTTTACACCTCTTGAGTAATGCTTGACACGTCCCTTTATTGGAAATGACATTTTTGCACCTTTTAACAACTTCTTCCTGTGATCAGTTTGCACTGAACACCAGGGTGAAAGAGTTCAGTGGGAAGACATTTCTATTTCTATTGTTGCGGATTTCTCCATCAGATTAAAACCTGTATGGGTTTGATGTTCAAAAAATCGTCACTTTCAAAATAACATTGGTTTTCCATGTACAAAAGTTTCTTGGTGTAGAACTCTGAAACTTTGCCAACTCGTTTTGGAGGCCTCCCACCTGGTACATTTGCGTAGGGTTAATTACACGTTTCCCAGGCCTTGCATAAGAATGGAGGAGGGCCCTACCTCCCCTGCTTTTTGCAATGGCACCGAGGGAAATGAAGCACAGCTGCCCTGGTGCCCCCGACATGGCAAAGTGTGTGGGTGTTTGTTATATCCATCACCTTGCCAAGAAGTGGCAAGAAGGAATATTTCTCCCCTAACGTAGCTTTCATTGACAGAGTGCGGGGGAATTAGATTATCTCTCTCGGAAATATTGACTGCTTAACTGAATGCGTGGGGGGCGGTTTTTACATTAACTCTTTCTCTTGCCCTAGGGCTGGGAGTGACTGCCCTCTCACATCTCCAATTCTGTAAGTTTCGCTCCAGCCACCTTGCTTCAGGGTGGCTCGCTGTTGCCATTGGTTAGCTGGCGTGGTGCCATCTTCTCATTCCATGAGGGGGCAGTCGAGCCGCTGCCAGCAGCCCTGCACCCACTCAATGCACACCGTTTTGCAGGCTGCCGCCGTCCCACTGCCTCTTTGGCCTGCAAGGTAGCTCTCAGCTATGCCTCAGCCCTCTGTGCAATTAAGAAGCGCGTGCAAGCTGCACCTCTCTGACTCGCGGCATTTTGCAGACCAGACAGACAGCGGGAGGGGGGCGGGCAGGCACACGGACAGCGGGAGGGGCGGGCAGGCACACGGACAGCGGGAGGGTGGCGGGCAGGCACACAGACAGCGGGAGGGGGCGGGCAGGCTCACGGACAGCAGGAGTGGGGCAGGCAGGCACACGGACAGCGGGAGGGGGCGGGACGGTACACGGACAGCGGGAGGGTGGCGGGCAGGCACACGGACAGCGGGAGGGTGGCGGGCAAGCACACGGACAGCGGGAGGGGGGCAGGCAGGCACACGGACAGCGGGAGGGTGGTCAGGAAACAGCCAGCGGGACAGGGACAAGACGAACAATGAACACAAACATCGGGGTAAAAAAAAAAAGAAAGTACACGCCCACAGTGGCCACGTCTTCATGACGTTGCGGAGAGGGAAAGAATTGGCGGAACGCCCACCATTCGCCTCAGGAAATGACGGACAGTTCTCTCTTCCAATGGCTAGCCTCCATATATGGAGCTAGCCAATGGAAGAGAGAGGCGGAATGAAGGCCACACTGTTTTAACATTAGATTTCGCCTGCGCCGAAAAGCTGCGCAGTGAGCATCTTTCGACGAGGCGAAACCTAAAAACAAGGCGAAATGAAAACATTTCTCCTCATTACGCTTCTACTGGAGAGGCATCAGTTTTTGGAGCTGCCCCAGGTTTACGTGATCTTGTAAATAGGGGGTAACATCAAAATCCATGTGCTCTGCATAGGAACCCCACTCAAAGCCCATAGAACACCTCCTTGAAAAAAAAGTGATGCTTGGCGATGCAAGTCTCTCATACATAAGCCCAAAATATTCTGTAAGTTTTTTAGGTCTTCACCTTCAGGTATCTACATATAAAATAATGGTAAGCGTAAATCAAAAATAATTATAAAAAAGTTATTGCTCAGTGGGAAATGCACTGTAGTACATTATAACATTTCTAATAGTTAATGCACTGCACAGGTCTGTGTGTAACCAGAGAACCATAGAATTACATCTTGATTGGTGCAGTGATGAATATTTTTAGTGGTATGAAGTCACAGCCTGTGACGGAAAGCACTGTGAATATGTAAGTCAATTTTTTTTATACTTGCATTACACTCAGGGTAAGATAGAATGCTGCAAAACGTGCAAATACTTTTAAGATAACATGGTGCTTTCAAAATGTAGGTTTTAATAATCCCAGAGTGTATGTAATGCAGTTTTCTTTTTTTATATAACTGTCCCTTCTACCCCTTTTTAGGGGCACTAAGGGCTGTGTAAATGCATTAAAATTAAAAGCAAGAACTTCCCAGCCCAGTTGTTAACTCTTGGCACTTTCACACAAAAAAACACACCTTCGGCTTCACAAAGAAACAGAACTGCTCCCAAGCATCCTTTACACTTGCAGATTAACTGATAAGGCACATTTGCCTTTCATTCAGGCAAGCAGCTGATAACGATCTCAATTAGCGATCCCAAATGTCTTTTTGCAGGGACAAGTAAAGCTGAGGAATCTGCGACCCCCTTCTGGGAACTCCTCGACCCCCCTGGGGGTCGCGTCCCACAGTTTGAAGATGTCTGGAGTAGAGTAACAGAACAGCGACTTAAATAATGCCAAGAAGACACTTTATTTGCCCTCAGCTGGAGGGGTATGCTCCTTATGTACTAGAGCGGGAGTGGGGAAACACTAAGGAAGTGATTACATACGTGAAACCTGAATGCCACTGATTCTGCTACATTGTGTACTGTAATATAATATCAAGAAGTGCCAGATGGGGATCTATCAACTCTACACAACAGTAATGTACTACATTGAATTCTGCAATATTTAACTTTAAGGCCTGGTTAAGATGAAAGATGTTTTTATAGACTCAAGACAATTTTATAAATAAAAGAAAAAGCCACTAAGTGCTACAAGGTAGGCATACTAAACCTGGCACCAAAACAAAGCTCAGTTTGAGCATTTAATTAAAAAATGCTATTCGCTATAATTGTATATATCAAACTATATAATTTATGAACTTACATACCATTGTATACACATTTTGTCACTTTGACCATTAAAAAAATTGCAAGTTGAACACTGCATTTGGTATTCTAGCCCACTCTGCCAGGTATACCTTCCCATCAATCTAAGCCATATATAGGGGGCACATGACAATTGACTGCCATGTGGCTTCCGCCTGCCCCCCATGCTCCACCCTCATGCACCTAGAATTAAAGACAAGCCTTAACCTTTAATGTAGAACAGGAGAAATAACCAGCATTGGCATAGCCAATAGGTCTCACCTTTGGGACCTTATAAGTGTTTATCCATGCAACACTTGCTGTTGTTGCACAAAGGATATTGTACTGGATAACTAAACACTTATTAGGTCCCAAAAGGGAGACCTAATGGCTATGCCAATGACAAGCAGTGCTATCAGGCTCCGGCTGCCACTTAGTCTACAGAGAGAGGTAGAGAGAGGTAGAGAAGTAGAGGTAGAGAGGGAGAGAGGTAGAGGTAGAGAGGTAGAGGAAGAGAGAGGTGTAGAGAGGCAGAGAGGTACAGAGGGAAAGGTAGAGAGTGAGAGGTAGAGAGAGAAGTAGAGAGAGAGAGAGAGGTAGAGAGAGAGGTAGAGGTAGAGGAAGAGAGAGGTAGAGAGAGGTGTAGAGAGGTAGAGAGGCAGAGAGGTAGAGAAGGAGAGTTAGAGAGTGAGAGGTAGAGAGAGAAGAGAGAGAGAGAGGTAGAGAGAGAGGTAGAGACAAGTAGAGAGAGAGAGGTAGAGAGAGAGGTAGAGAGGAGTCAGAGGTAGAGAGAGGTAGAGAGGTAGAGGTAGAGAGAGCGAGGTAGAGAGAGAGAGGTAGAGAGAGAGGTAGAGAGGTGTAGAGAGGTAGAGAGGGAGAGGTAGAGAGGTGTCGAGAGAGAGGTAGAGAGGTAGAAAGAGAGGCAGAGAGAGAGGTGGAGAGGTAGAGGTAGAGAGAGAGAGGTAGAGAAAGAGGTAGAGAGAGGTAGAGAGCCGTAGAGAGGGAGAGGTAGAGGTAGAGAGGTGTAGAGAGAGAGGTAGAGAGGTAGAAAGAGAGGCAGAGAGAGAGGTGGAGAGGAAGAGTGAGAGAAGTAGAGAGAGAGGTAGAGAGAGAGAGGTAGAGGTAGAGAGAGAGGTAGAGAGGTATAGAGAGGTAGAGGTAGAGAGAGAGGTAGCGATAGAGAGGTAGAGAGAGAGAGGTAGAGAGAGAGAGGTAGAGAGAGAGAGGTAGAGAGAGAGAGAGGTAGAGAGAGAGGTAGAGAGAGAAGTAGAGAGAGGTAGAGGAAGAGAGGTAGACAGAAGGAGAGAGAGGTAGAGAGGTAGATAAAGGGAGGCGTCAAAGTAGGAATCTGCAAGCGGCAACGCGGCTGTTATTCCAACATGCAGACAAGCCCGGAAGTGGTGCGTGCGTGGGTGCACGCGCAGTCTGCTCTTTTTGAAAGCACATACTCGTGCTTGTGGCGTGCCCCTGCTCGCTCCAGCAAGGTGGATGCCACCACAAGCACAAGTATGTGCTTCCAAAAAGAGCAGAGTGACTGCTAAAGGTCCTCCTATGCAGCGCATGCGCGCTGCGTAGACGAGACCTAAAAAGATGTCACGACTCTTAGAGTAGCATAGAAAGTTAATGAGTATTCTGCAAAGAACACCCTGTAACATGCAGACGAGAGATTTGTATTTTATGTAGATAAGTAAGTGCTTTTAATACTGGGATTTTTTTTGTTCCTTGCAGTTCATAAATTGCAGTCCAAATATAGCACAATGAACTATGAACTGTCAATAAGGACCAGAATGCAAACTACAAAGCTTGAGTGTAGCCAGAGCCACTGGAGTTTTTTAATTCCACAGCTGCAGTGTTTTCCACATAATTATGGATTTGCAACACTTTCCACATAATCCATCATCTGCTGCATAATCTGCAGATTTTAACAAAAAACTGTTTCTAATTGAAATAGATCAAAGGTTACTACAAACGTGGCACCATGTATCTTTGCGCAGTAGAAGGCCCTTTGCAATGGTTGACTGGTCATCTTTCAGTTGTTTATTTCTGTATTTGGGTATTAATAGGGAGAAATATTTTCCCAGACAATGATAACAGTGTAAACATTATAAAATAATGAAGCAATGATAATGCTATCACAAAATGTGCCATATTACTCCACATAATTAGCATTTTGTTGCTCCATAATTTAGTCTACCCTGCTGCAAAATGTGGACCTCCGTTACTGCATAAATTCAGTGGCCATGGTTTAGACATTATTGTTTTTTCTTAATTTGTTGTTATAAGGCTGCTAAAAAAAGGGGTTCTTTGAGTAGTAAGAAAGTCTTATTAGCATTACATTGCCTACTGATATATATCTCCTAGACCTGGTAATCCTCATTGCCTTATGTAACGCACCCTGTACATTGACTTACACACTTGTATAATTTTTCGTCAATGCATAATGTGTGTTTGATGTAAAGCATTCTGACACCCTAAAATGGGACGTGTAGCGCAGTAAAAGAATAAAATGACAAGAGTAGTGGTATTAATATTGTTATTCGTGTGAATACTCATACAGACTGATACATCTGACATTATCACAGAGCATGCATATCAATTGTATACAGAGGCTGAATCCAAAAGAAAAAAACATGCCTCCAGATGTAGTTCCTGTTAAGTACTTGGAAAGCGATAAGTTATGGGCCTTTCTTTCCTCTCCATTGCAAAGGCACCTAGGTGCAGCCAGGTTCATATTGGAACAAAAGGAGGGCTGATGGACCCTTAAACTGTTCTTTTGTTTTGGGCCCAGCTGGAATCTCATATAAGAAAGACCCCTCACCATCTGCACTTTGCTGCTATGAACGTAAAGCAAACAACATGCAGGTGTTCAGCATGTTTCAATGGGGCCCAGCTTCATGGCAGGGGGAAGGACGTCTGCCATGTGAAAATAGTGGGTAGACGCCGTCCACCCATGTGTACCCCGACGTATCCAAAGTAGAGATAAATGTTTGGACTTCACCACGTGTGAGACACTCTGGCACCTTATGTGACCATTAAATGTTTGGTTTTCCACTGCAAGAGCATTGTAACACATCACTGCCACGTTTCCCAGGTCCATGCGTGATGTGCTACTGCAGTCCCGGTTTTTAGGTAGAGTCTGGGCAGCGCATGCGTTGCTCTGCGAGGCATGCTGTAATGTACACTGTGGCTTGAAGCTCATCCTCTTTTTTCATTTGTTCCCATCAGTCTCTTTTAGAAATGCATGCTTCTGTTTGGTCAGCATGTCTAATTATTCCTGCCTTTTGTTGTTTTAGATCCTCCCTGTGGACTGCTCCTGCTCATGTGCTGTTCCACTTTCTCTACTTAGGGCCTCATTAGAATCGCGGACGGATTTGCGTCCGTCCGCGACCCCAGAGCAGGAGGGAACCTCCGCATGACATGCGGAGTTCCCTCCTGTGCAATTAGGATGTGACCGCCACCCTGGCGGTCACATCCTCTATTTTTAACATTGCGGCGGGTGCGGCTTCAAGCTGCACCCGCGGCAATGTTAAAAATGCAGGTGTTGCATTTGTCTGCAGAAAGAGGCAGGCACCGCGCGGTGCCTGCCGCTTTCCGCATACAAATGCAGGGGGGTACCATAGGTACCCCCATGTGCACCCCCCACCCCCTTCACCTCGGGGGCCCGCAACGGGCCCCCGCAGTTAAGTTACACATGCTTTTCCACGGCGGAAAAGCCGCCGCGGAAAAGCATGTTTCACATCCCATCCTAATCTGGCTGACGGTGCCTGAGAGACACCGTCACCATATTAGAGCTTTTCCGCCGCGGTTGTAAGCCAACCGTGGCGGAAAAGCTGCGGACGGAAACCAGGACCCACCAGCCATCCTAATGTGGCGGTGGGTCTTTGGTGGGTCCGCTGCGGATTTTCCGCATCCTCCGGGCCGGCGGTGGCTTCCGCCGGCCCAGAGGATGCGGAAAATCCGCAATCCTAATAACCCCTTTAATATGTATTTGTGCACAATCCTTTTTTCTTTTGGTGATGGCTTGGTTTTGTAGTTGTATTGCGAGCCTGACCAGAAGGTATTGGAGCACTTTACGTAAGCTCCAGTTCCAAAGTGGCAGCTCGCCACACAAACATTTTCCAACAAGGATGTTTGTTTTATAATTAGCGCAACTGCTTTGTGCACTAATATGAAGCAGTGTTTAATGTCAATTCGCAATTAGGCGCGTATGCACAGTTAGGAGCACTTCAATATCTACACTCAGTAACTGAAGCAATGCTTTCCTGTTGTTTTTTTTTCAGTTGCAGTGCACACCCAACTGAAAGGTATTAGAGCACTTTACGCAAGCACCAGTTCTCCAGTCCCAAAGGGACAGCTCGCCGCACTAACATTTTCCAACAAGGACATTTGTATTATAATCAGTGCAACTGCTCTGTGCACTGATATGAAGGGGTTTTTAATTTCACTTTGCAATTAGACGTGCACAGTTGGGAAGGTTTCGGTGTCTACTCACACTAACGGAGGCACCGATTTCTGTTATTTATTTTGCAGTTGTGGCGCGAACCCGACTGGAAGGCATTTGAGTGCTTTACGTGAGCACCAGTTCTCCAGTTCCAAAGTGGCAGCTCGCCGCACTAACATTTTCCAACAAGGATATCCAACAGCATTAGATTTGCTCCCGGCTCACTTGTTGAAAACCATGAGTTCGACAAACGGCTCTCACCCTCTCTTTCCTCTCCTTGTTCCCGTGTGAAATGGATCAAAAAAAGAAAGAAACAGTTTGGCTGCAAATCTCCTCTTTTTTCTGACATTTTTCTATTCCAAAGTGCAGCCTCAGAACAGAGAGAAAAAAAAAGATCAAAGTACGAAAAGCGTCCAGATTGGTTTTATTCACAACCAAACACATTAGCACTACAGTGCAAAGTTTGCCGGTAAAGCGCTACATTTGTTTTTTCTTCTTTCTTTGAACAACAGGTTATCACTTCTCTTGCTCTGCCACTGCCCCTCTCCCCTCTCTCTCTCTTTTTTCCTCTTATTCCCTCTCTTTCTGTCTCTGTCTCGCTCCTCCTCACTTGTTTAAAACTATGACTTCAACAAATGGCTCATAACCTCCCTCGCCTCTATTTGTTCCCCTGTGAAATAGATCCAAAAAACAAAAAAACACTTTGGCTGCAAATGTCGTCTTTTTCAGACATTTTTCTATAAGAAAGTGCAGCCTCGGGGCGGAGAGAAAAAAGGTTCAAAATACGAAGAAAAAAATATAAACACTAAATTAAGCAAGACAGTAGTCTAAAAGTGGCCAGAATGATTTTATTCACAACCACACACATTGGTCCAACTTTACAGAGTTTGCCAGTGAAGCACTACTTTCGTTTTTTCGTCTTTCATTGAACAACATTGTTTTTCCTGGGTGTGAAAGTACACCTTTCCTGGAGGTACAGCAATACCTTGTTGATGCATACAGTGGAAAATGTTTAAGTTTACTCTCCGGCTCGCCTTTGGTCCAATCACATTAAAACCAATCGATCCGATGGATTTAGCTGCCCCCTTCTAAATATGATGAATCCAACCCCCTCCCCACACTCATCTCACCCCCCACCTCCCTACAGTGTTCACATCTGCTCTGCCACTAGCAGCTGTCTCCCCACCCCCTTCCTCTCTCTTTCTTCCCCTTCTTCCCTCTTTCTGTCTCTGTCTCGCTCCTCCTCACTGGCTAAAAACCATGACTTTAACAAACAGCTCTTACCCTCTATTTCCTCTCCTTTCCTTTATTTGTTCCCCTGTGAAATGGATCCAAAAAAGAAAGAAACACTTTAGCTGCAAATGTCATCTTTTCCTGACATTTTTCTATTCCAGAAAGCAGCCTTCAGGACAGAAAAAAATGTAACCCCCTAAATAAAGCAATACAAAGTGGTCGCAAGATTTCCAGATTGTTTTTATTCACAACCACACACATTAGCACTACTTTACAGAGTTTGCCAGTGCAGCACTACTTTTGTTTTTTACTCTTTCTTTGAACAACATTGTTTTCCCCGGGTGTGGAAGTGCACCATTCTTGGAGTAATGCAATACCTGGTTGATGCAAAAAGTGGAAAACGTTTAATGTAATCCTTATCAGTGTTTTTCCTTATTTTAGATTATAAAATGTGTACCGCGCCTCTGTGTTCAGGGATGTGGTCTTTTTAATCCATACTGCTTATGTTTTGTAAGGATATAAGCAATTAACATTGAAACGGGTCCCTTTCGGCCCTGTAGTCATGTTATTAACTTTTTAGGAAAAAACACTCAATGATTTCTGGAGCACTAGGGGGCGTGTGGTCAAGATTGCCGCACGGCAGTGAGGCTCCGTCCGCCCCGGAGATACACTCCAATAATTATCCTTAACCTGCGGGGCCATCTCTTGCTACGAACTCCCCTGGCAACTGGTGAGGAGACAGCGGCGTCAGCACAGCCCTTCGAAAAAGTGCGGGCTACCGGGAGACCCCAGATTGGAAGCCGAACCTGACTGCGGCCTGCGCGGCGGGGGAAGGGGATGGCTGGCTGGGCCGTGTGCGGAAGAAGGCTGCTGCCGTGACCACAAGCTGCGCTCACTCCCCCTGCAGGTATATACGATTGATGCGGGACACAGGAGATACACCAGAGCGCAGTCGGTAGGTGAGGCGGGTGCACTGCGGAGCGGCAGAGCTGCACGGCGGCTCCGGCGTGTTGGGCTCGCTGACTGCCCTGGGGGCACCCGTGCTGGGAAGCCGCTCATTCAAGGCCGTGGTTTCTGGCCCTTTGATGAGACGTAACGCGGAGCTGCACTTTGGCAGGGACCCGTCGACCGGAGCCCACGGGGCCGCTTGGCGGAGTGGACACCCACCAGAGACTAAACAGACTGCGGGGATGGTCTGATGAGAGGACTGCGCTGGGGAAAGAGCCGGGGGGACCGCGTCCGGCAGAACAGACATGCTGGTGGCACACCCTGGAAGGCCTTCGGCGCAGCGCTGAGAACAAAAGATCGCCTATTGCCCTACGCAGAGATCGCGACCCTGCACTTCCAAATTGGACAACTGTGAGGTGCGCCCACCCATCCTGGTCATAGACACCCCAATCCTGCTGCGCTTTGGAGGATTGCACTGGGGACCCCCATGAGGCGGACCTCCAGTGTTGCCTCTGCTGCTGCTGCTGCACCCGCTATTGCTGGTTAAGTCGGGGTCTACGTGAACTGAAATCCTCCACCTTGTCCAGGCCCAGGGGGATGGAGCACCTGCTACATGCTGCACCGATCCTCTGCTTGGGATCCCTCTGCTGCGCTATGGGAGACTGAGGGGCGGACCACAGAGTTCGCTTGGGCCCTGTGCCGCTGCTGGGCGAACGACTCGTTCTGGAGCCAGATTGATCCCACAAACTACAGCCCCGGGCGTGTGGTGGTCTTGGGCCTCCTGGGTCCTGGACGGCTTTCCTCACTACCTGGTACGTGAGCACTACTGAAGTGCCTGGGGAACCCTAATCCTCACCGAGTGCTGCAAGTACACTGAGCCGGACTGCCACGCTTGCGGGCTCGCCCAGTAGGGGCCCCCCTTGCGACTGGGCTCCCTACGGCATCGAAGGGGGTGATCCCGATGAGGGATACAGACCTGTCCCCTCATACCAATAAGACTGCAGGCCTACCAGTGATCAGGGCAAAGGAGCTGCCTTGCTCCTGCGATCTGCCCGAGGCCTGGGTGGGACGTATCCAGCTGAGCCCTAGATACGCATCCCAGCACACACTACCAGGTACCCCTCATGGGAACGGTGGACCCACCGGAGTGCCCCTATACTCCCAGGCTGTTGAAGAAGGACTACAACCTTCCAAGTGCTTGGCCCACACCCTGGGGTTGCTGAGGTGGACATGGGATAAGCGCACTTTTGCGCCCCTGCTGGCTGCCACATCTAACGCTACCATGGGGAAACCAGACAGCAAGCAACCCAAACTCGCATTTGACGGTCGCAGAGTGACCCGGGGACAGCCACCCGAAACGGAGCACAGTGACGCCAGTCATGCAGAGCAAGACACTGGTGAGGTGGACATGAAGACGCTGCTCACCACCATGAAAGCCAGCTTCGACTCAATCGAAGGTAAAATGGACTCCATGTGCGGCAGGATAGACCAGCTCACCCAGAAGATAGAAAGGCAAGATGGTTGCATAAAAGAGACCGAAACACGAATCTCCACCCTCGGAGATGATCAGGCGCATGCAGCTATCAGACCTTGACAAGCTACTAAAGGTGACGGTGGGCAAGAACGAGGACATTGAAGCCCGCTCACGGTGGAACAATATCAGCATTACTGGTGTCCCTGAGACAACCAATACAGGACGACTAGAAGACTACGTGGAAAGGCTGCTCTTTACGTGTTTCGGCCAGGAGACCTTCTAGAAAATGCTCACTGTGGAACTGGCACACAGAACACTGGCTCCGAGGCCCCCGCCGGGCGTGCCGCCCAGGCCCATAGTAGGAAGACTGCTCATTTATCGTGACCGCGATGCTGCCTTGCGGAAAGCGAGGGAGTACAATAAGTCATTTTTTAGAACAACGCTTTGTCATTGTATCCCAACTTCACTTTAAATGCACAGGAGGCGCAGAAGAAGTTTGTGCCCATTAAAAAGAAACTGCGACAGGAGGGAGTGCAGTATGTAATGCTCTACCCCGCACATCTATCTTGCACACGAGGGCAAGCACTGCATCTATAACACACCACAACAGGCGGCAGATTTCCTCAAGACGACAGTGCGGGCTGCCAAGTGAACGGGGAGCTCCCCCATCAAGAGGCAGAGCAGGTCAGTACACCAAGATGAAGACTGAGGATGCTCGATTGACGTCTCCACGCCATCCCCAGCAGGTTTGGAAATAGACGCTATGCTGTTGGCCGCAGTCCTTTAGAACCAGGTGATATTGCATGTTGTCAGTATGGGGTCGGCTGATCTGTTAGCAGACTCAAAAAAGACAGAGAGAACCCCTTAAGATTGAAGACTTGAACTCCAGGGCCCCCTCCTGCGCGTTCCTACGGTGCGGGAGGTGCAGTCACGCACCCTAGTACACACTTCTCTAAGGGTGCTCCCCTACCCTCCTTTAGTGGAGGCAATTCTGTTAGGTTTTTGCCTTTATTGTTGTTTTATGGGGTCATTCCAGATGGAGCCCACTTTCTGTTCATTCTCCTAGCGGTTAGTACTTCACTGTCCCTGAATAATGACAATTCTATGTTACGAATGTTATACGGAAGTACTGCAATGCTGGCGTATAGAAGTCTCAGGGCAGCTGGGAAACAACCTATGAGGGTTTCGACAAATGTGTTGGGAGGATTTCAAAGGGTGGGAACAATGCACAGCAAGTCGGGGTTGTCGATGTGGGAGGAGCGGGGGGTAACTTGGGTGGGCATACTTAAGTCTACTGTAGATAACTGGACGCATATGTACAACACAACCTTGGAGACAGGCGCACGTGCTCGTTACATACTCGCTCACGGATCCTTAGGTAATGGCGGGTGAGGGGCAGAAAGACCGCACAGAAGCACACATGGGATTACTAATATGGATCGTTAGGGGGTCTGGGCAATCCCCCCCCAAAAATGACATATACTAGCTTATCTGGACAGGCATTACATAAGCATAGCCATGCTGCAGGAAACACACACACTACCTACACAGCATCCCCAGTTTGTCTCTAGATGGGTCTCTCATTGACACTTTTCCTTTTCAGCATACTTGAGAGGCACTGCAATTCTTATTAAAAGAACGGTTCCGTACACAGAAGAGGGCTCTGCACTTTACCCACAGGGTAGGTATTGCATGACATGGGGCAGGTGGGCGTCAGAGTCAGTCATGCTGGACTGTAGCTATGGGCCCAATACAGACGATGAAGACTACTGGGCATGCATAGTAAATATAGGCTCGACCCATCTCTTATGGGAGGGCGATTTTAACTTAACACTGCATCCCCCATGGGATCGCTTTCACCCACTGCTGCATCACTATTCCAAAGCACAATGACAACTACAGCAAATACTGGTGGACAACCTGCTCATAGAGGTATGGCACCACCACCACCCCACCCAACGGGAAGGCACATTTCACAAGGCAGTGTACAATAACTGGTCTCTGCAGGACATGTGGGTGGTGTTGCGCGGTATGGCGATGCACGCTAGGCATGGGCGGAAAATCCGTTCCGCTCGCGGATTTTGCGGATTTTCGGGAAATCCGCAATCCGCGAGATTTGCGAATTTCCTGCAAAATCCGCAAATCCGCGAGCAGCGGATTTTGCTCGCACTGCTCGCACTGTTCGCGTGAGTTCGCGCCCCGCGAATAAGTGCGAAATTGCAGAAATACGATCTAAGCAAAACTGAAAGTAACTACTTACCAGGTTCAAAAGTTCAGGCACATCATTAGTAGCCATTTCCTGTAGTGCTTCCTGAGGGGCCCCTCCAGAGTTCAGTTGCCAGTTGCAACTATTATGTGACCCTGCTCTGAACCTCAGAATAGTTACACATATGCCACAAAGGTCCTGAATTACAGCTAAGGGAGACAAGCAGGAGCCAGGCTGGAAGTTAAAATCCATTAATCAGCCCCTAATTCATTATTGTCAGTTGGGGCAGGGCAGGTGTTGTAACTAATTTTGCAACAATGAAAGCACTTAGCAAGTGCAAAAGATCACTAATCAGGGCGCACTAAGGAAGCAGGTGCCAGCTAAAAAAATATTCTGTGACACATTAATCAGCCCCAAATTAATTCAGGTCACTTGAGGCAGGGAAGGTGTGCTTTGCTTTGCCGAAAATAATGTACACTGGACAACCAGAGGGTGTGGTGATGAAACAGAGGGTGGCATGGGTGGGCCAGAGGGTGGCATGAGTAGTCAGAGAGTGGCAGTGGTGACAGAGAGTGGCAGTGATGAAGAAGAGTGTCCCAAACAGGTTGGACACGTAGAAACAACAAGTTCGCAAAACTTGCGACCCGACAGGTAAGTTCGCAAATTGCGAAATTGTAAAAACCCTCGCGAACTGGCAGAAACACGGGCGAACACACAAAAAAAAAAAATCCGCAAATTCGCGGGAATTCGCGGATTTTGCGGATTGCGAGTTTGCAAATCCGCAAATTCGCGGATTGCCAATCCGCAAAATCCGCTCATGCCTAATGCACGCTCTCTCCACCCGTCACCTTGCGCGTACCTACTCTGATCACTCTCCTGTGCTCATGGTGCTGAACCCTCCGGGCCATTCACCCCAGCCTAGGTAATTGACTCCTCCTACCCACAGCGCTCATTGATCAGGTATTCCAATCAGAGCTGGGGGACATGCTTGAGGAGTTCCTTAGGCTAAACGTAGACTCAGTCCCCTCCCTGATCACGGTATGGGAAGCATTAAAGGTTACTGTTAAAGGACACTGTATGGATAAAACGAGGGGCATCTTCAAAGACATCCGCACTACCATAGCCAGTCTGGAGCACCAGCTCAAGCAGCTAGAACCCAGCACCAAAGGGACACGAGACGTACCCGCCCTAGCCAAAATTCGTGAACTCCTCACAGAGTAACAGGCTGAGGCAGAGAGGGAGTGCCGCTTCCACTGGAAATATCACACAGCGTTCAATGTGGGGATGGCGAGAGACCTGGAAAATCGTTGGCAGAAACTATTAGGCCGCCAAAGACAGCGAACCATGTATTAGTGATTTGTGATAGGGAGAGGACATCCCTTTGAGGTACACTGGCCATCATGCTGGTGTTCCCCACACACTATCAGACACTATACACAATCTGTGCATCATGCCAAGAGGAGACTCCTCAATACTTACAGCAGATAGAAATGGCCTGGCTCAGCGACCAACAGAGGGAATTTTTAGCGTACGAGTTCACCATAGATGAAATTCAGGAGGCCATCATGCAAAAAGGGAATGGGAAGGCACAGAGGGAACCGACGGCCTCAGAATACAATTCTACAAAACCTACATAGATACGCTGGAACCCTTCCTAAAAGGCCTTTATGAAGACGCGGCAGAAGTGGGATCGCTCCCACCCACGATGCGGGAGGCCATGCTGGTCTCACTTTTAAAACCAGGGAAACCCTCGGAATCCCAGACTCGTACCGGACGCTGTCCTTAATAAATTGTGATGCTAAGATTTTGGCCAAGGTTCTGGCCAATAGACTCACGCTATTGATGGATAATCTTATCAGACCGGACTAAGCAGGCCTTATACCGGGCCGGTCTACCTTCCACAACTTGCGGACCCTGTTTTCTATCATGCACGGTATAGATCAAGTTGAACAGGTGGTGGCGGTCTTTTTAGACACCACCAAAGTGCTCGATTCCCTGGAGTGGGGCTACTTATTTGCAGTGTTAACACATATAGGATTCCCACCCGGGTTCCTCATGTGGATCAAACTGCTCTACCACCCACATTACTCCTGAACGGGGAACGTTCCCAGCCTTCGCCATATCCAGGGGCATGCGGCAGGGGTGTCCCCTCTCACCCCTGTTCATCGCGATCACGACGGAGCCGCTAGCTGCCATGCTGCGACAGCACCATAAACACTACGCGCTAGACTACCCCACTCGACCTGTCTTAATCTCGCTCTATGCAGATATCACGTTCTATGTGCGTGACCCCATAAACGGGTTAAGTGCCATGAACCGTGAAATAATAACATTTTGGGCTTTTTCGGGCATTACAATCAATTGGGGGAAATCTCAAGTTTTGCTACTTACCGGCTGTACCATTCCGTTCCCAATGGACTACCCGTTGCAGTGGTGTGATGAAGAGGTTCGTTACCTCGGGGTCACCGTCACCAAAGACAAAGACAAACTTATGAGGGCAAACTATGGAGTGGTTCTCGACAGGATAGAAAGCTTGATCACCAGATGGATAGCCCTTCCGCTCTCCCTTGCGGGTCGAGTGGCCTTAATGAAAATAGTTATTATGCCCAAATTCCTATATCTGTTCACAAACATCCCCTTCTCCCCTGGCCGTCATTTCTTTACCATACTGAAGAGTCAAGGTATCCATCTGACGTGGGGCGCGAAACAGCCTAGGATCAAGTGGCGTACCCTCACGCTGCCGTTGACTAGTACCACGAAGGGCAATTCAAGGCCGCCGCGACATTCTCCGGCGACACTCCCCCCACTACCATGGACCACTTACTTTACATTCGCATGCAACAGGACATCATAGCAGCTACACCTGTGTTTCTGGACAAGCCCCCTACACTGCTCCCACTGCATCTGACACTGCGGGCTGGGGCATGACAAGCTGCATCAGGCATCTACAAGGCAACCATTGGGGCAGGATTGGATGGTTCCCTGAAAGCTCGACAGGGATGGCAAAATGGAATTAGGCCATCCCATTACAGACGAAGCCTGGGCATATTGCTGCCAGCAGACTGTGCATTACAGCTACCAGCAGATTTAGGATCATACATTTAAAACTCCTTCACCACATGTATTACACTCCTGTGAAACTGCACAAACTTCAATTGCGTGATAGCGATAAATGTGGCCGCTATGGGGAAGACAGGGCAGGGTTCCTCCACTTGGCATGGGAGTGCAGATCAGTGGTGCGCTTCTGGACTGGGGTGGCGGCAGCTCTCGGGGACATGACTGGGGGGCAGATTGAACATACACCCAAAATTGGACTCCTGGGATACCTCCCTGGGAGCAAAGGCAACACCAAGGGCCAGATGTAGGTAAATGAGATTTACCGATTCTGTAAAATACAGGGCCCTACATCTCAAATTACATTTACCGGTCGGTAACGGCCGAATTCGGCCGTTACCGACCGGTAAATGCCTACCTACATCTGGCCCTAAGCCTTTCCTGGCTCTGGGCCTCATCTTTGCCAAGCATAAAATTGAATGCAGATGGGGTAGGGTCAGGGCACCCAAATTCAAGGACTGGTTAGCCGACCTTACTTATTGTCAGGAGCAAAACGCGATATACACTAAGCTACTCCCTGCCGTCTCGAGACCCAGGGACATATGGGAACCCCTCACATCCTACCTGCTGAAAGAAACAGTTAGTGTCACTGATCCCAATGCGGCGATCAGGCTAACGGGCTGCCAAACGGAGGCTGCTGGATCCCAGATTAGCGAGGCGGTTCTCTAGATCATCTGCTGTGCAATTCTGTATTCCTCTAATGTTAAGGCCAGATCTAAAGTACTGTGTCCCGCACTCGAAAACCTTGCATCTTTTGTATTCTATATGCACGGTATCATTGTATTTTCGCACTGTAAATGAAATGCCCACCAAGTACTGTTCGTGTTTGGACTGTAATGCGAAAAATGCCAATAAACAAATTTTTAAAAAAGCGTTAGGGTAACTATGTTCATTCTGCTTACTTTTCACATGCTTTACTTAATCTTCCATTCCCTGTGAGTGTTTGCTATTTCCAGGCCGTTGTTACTTTTTTTTCTTCAGCCAGCATATTACTCTTGTCTCCCCTCCCTCATAACCCATTTCCCATTTTCTGGTTCCCCAGCACCACAAGGACATATGAATGGCAATAGCGCTATGCAAATATCATCACTCCACTGCCTACAAAAAAACAAAAGTAAAAAACATTGTCATTTTCAACGCCAAGAGCTCTAACTCTCTCACGCAATTGTAAACCTATTGCATTGGAACTTAATTCTGGTACTTCTAGTCCTGTTTTATAACGGATAAACAATACTACAAGTCCCAGAATTCTTAGGGAAAACACTGGCCGGAGCACATAACGCTCAAATTGACTCTTACTCACCTCTTAGCGTAAGCAGTGCTGTAAATGGCCAGGAATGGTCCTTTAGCATGCAATGGAGAGCATCTGCACGTCTCAGCACTGCCACAATACATTTCACTGCATTTAATGGGGGAGTGCCACCCCTTCTCAGGAGCACATATGTACCCTGAATAGAGAGTACCAGCACTTTTGTATTTCCAATTAAAGCACAACCTCCAGTACACTCTGTGACAGGTGATAGGCATTAGGTCCTTGTCTGAGAGTGAGACAATCTGTATACTTGCGTGATGGTGAGCTGTTTTGGGTTGTTGTGTGTGTGAGTGAGACACTAGCTCCTTGTGTGATGCTGTGATGTTGTGGATAACTATGAGAGATACTTCAGCGCTGTGTGGACGAAAAACAGACTCTTTGTGTGTAGGAGGGAATGCTCAGGTTTGCGTGAGAGGGTGAGACACTTGACTGCCTGAATTACATCTTTGGCTTTCCAGGAGTGAGTGAGGTGGTTGGAATCCTGGTGTGAAGTGGGAGATACCTCTTAAGCATTTAAATATCTCCCTCGTATCTTCCCTCTTCCTGCTCAGCTGTATTTAACCTTGTGACATACTTAAGCACCTTGCTTACATCTCACCTTTCCTCTCCTCGCCATACTCTATATTTAATCCCATGCGGTATTAAATGTCTCCTGCATATCTGCCCTCCTCCAATGTGCTCTATTTATACCCCTGGAGTATTATGTCGCCCCACTCCCTCTTCTACTATATTTTCTCCCAGAGTAAATTAAATCCTACTTAAATGACTAATATATATTCCTTGGCATATCCTTGTGTATTTACCCCTCTGAAATATTTACAAGTCTCCTTCATACAAAAACCCTTGTTGTATTTACTCGCTTAGGGGGTTAAATGTCTCTCAAGAATCTTTTGTCCCATTGTTTTCTACAGCCACATCTCTGGAGTATTTACATGTTCATGTGCTCTGTTTTATTTATTCCCTGAGGTATTTGAGTGCTGCTGTTATAATTCACATGCCAGACTCCTCCTTTGTTTATACCCACCCCTGAGGTATTTTATGTCTCTCATTATTCCCATCAGACATCTTTTTGTCCTGAAGTACCAGGCTATTTCGATGCCACTCATGACTTTCTGGTCACACCTCTTATCCAGTATTGGATCTTTCATAGATTCACATGCTTGAATCATCACCGTCCTCGACGTGGGAGTTTCATGGTAAAATTATAATAGTAGTAATTCATATCATCATAGGCAACAATGCATTGCCCAGCAACTGCATTAGCCCATCCAAATCAATTTGTAAAAAGAACCAAAGTTGAAACATAGCTAATCAGACATTAGCACTAACCCTGGGCGTAGTACTACGCTACGCTCGCGTAGTTTGCGCTACTTTGCACTACGTGAATTGCATGTAGCACAGTGCAAACACGCGTAGCAGTCATTTTTTGCTTGCTTGCGACCCTCAACGACAAGTTGGCGACAGCGAGCGAGCAAAATGACATCCCGGTGAGACTTTTTCCTTGTTCGCGATCAGCAACATCAAGTTGCCGATTGCGAGCGTGGAAAATAAACCTCCCGTCGAGATTCTCAACACGGGGATGTCAGGTTTCTCATTGCAAGTGGTTGTGTATGCCTGCGACCGCTTGCGATGAGAATCGACCAGTCCCCCTTGAGAAAGCTGCTGCTCGAGTAGAAATCTACTCGAGCGGCAGAAAACGGCCGCTTGCACTGTGCAAGATGTGGTTTGCACTGATTGCACAGTGCGGACAAGCATCCGGCACTGTGCAATCAGTGCGAACAGCATTTTGCACAGTGCACTACGCAGTTGGCGTAGCTCGCGTAGTGCGAAGTACACTTCGCATAGCTACGCATAGAGCTACTACGCGGACTACGCCCAGGGTTAATCAGCAGCCTCTAGAACATTCCACAGAGAGGCAAGACCCTCAGATTTTCTACTGCACGCCATTGGGACAGGGAGTCTCCCTGAGCTCTACTCAGTTTTTTCTATTCATCTTTGGTTTCTGTGCTTTCATGATGTCAGAATCATCTAAGAAAGGACTCTTCAGGCCTTGTGAGTCATGTGGTAAGAAAAGGCTGCATGCTGAAGATCCCGGCAAGGATTGTATTTACTGCCTGTACCTTCTTCACAAGGTAAAGGACTGTAGAATTTGCAGAACTTTTTCTTCTAAGACTCTGAAAGACAGGGAAAGCAGCTTGCTTATCTGTTTTTAAAGGCTAAAATCTAAATCTGCTGTACTATCTGATGAGGAAAGCAGTGTTAGTTCCAAGGCGTCAGTCCAGCTTTCTAAGAAAATGGGTCGATCTGTGGATTCCCCTGAGGTATATAAAAAAGTGTAGAAAAAAAACCCATTATGAGTCTGAGCATGCTACCTCTAAAATTGGGAAGCTTCTATTCCCTTCTGAGGAGAAATCTGCCTCAGAAACCACCTAAAAACTGCATATATACAACCTAAGGCACAGTCAGAGTCTGTCAAGACTTCTTCGTTGTCGAAAAAAACCCTTGTCAACGATAAAACCGCTGTTGGATTTTGTCTCTCAGCAGTCGTGGTCGACGCTTGCACTGTCGACGAAAGCTTTGACTAAGGTTTTGCCGTCGTCAACACCCACTACGCTGTTGACGCTAATCTTGTCATCGGCACTTGCATTGTTGATGGTGCTACCACCGACGACACCGCTGCCATCGTCGGCATCTCTACCATCGAAGGCGCCTCCACCGCCGATGACAACTACTTTGTGGACAACGACTTCTTCTTCGACGGTCGTTATGCCGTCAACGTTATTGATGATGACGACACCATCGCTGACTACTGTGTTCTCTACATCGACTGTATCTGTTTCACCGTCGACGATGATTTTGTCAACGCTTCAAGCAAAGAGACCTTCTACATTGCATTTCACACCGGTTTTGTCATCCAGATTCTCATCGACGATCTTGTTGTCAAAAGGTTTTTATCAAGATCCATCTTACATCTCCCCTTAGCCTCCTAGTCAATTTTTGGAGGAATCTGAAGATGGGATGTTTGGTCCGGCCTGCAGCCCTTCTCAACTTCATGTATAATATCAGGAAGAGGAGGATAAAGATGAGTATTATGGGCAACAATATCATCAATCCATGGATAGGACACAGGTGTTGATGCCACGCCAGGTGCCAATGATACAACTGCCTGTTGTATTGGTGCAGGATCTAACAGCTATGTTGCACGATTACCATACATGTTTACCTACAGCTGCAGGAACTGTGGAAAAAGAAGGGTCTCAGCTGCCTGTTTTGCACTCCGGTACAGTTACAATTCTCCCTGCTGAGTCACAAGATTGTGTACTTGTGCCACAAGATCAGGTTCCACAAGATGATGATGCTGATGCTGAAGAAGGCAAAATTCAGAAACCCCCAACTATTATAGACGAGTTGGACGGTCATATATTTCCTATGCCTTCTCCGCCAGTTCCTCAAGTGATTGACTCTCTACCTGAAGATATTGGGGGCTTCCATGCTTTAATGGAAAGAGCTGCAAAACGTTTTCACTTACCAATGCCTGTGAAACAGTCTGACTGTTTTTTGTATAATTTTAATGATCAGAATAGGAAATCTGTATGTGCAATTCCCATTATAGATCATATTTGGGAGCAAGGAATAAAAATCATGAAAACGCCATAGTCAGTGCCAGAAATCCTTCCCATGATTGATTAAAAATATAAATCCCCTGACGATGCACCAGCATGCTTAGTGGAAATCCTAGGCCAGATTCTGTAATTACCCAGGCTGCCCAAAGAAGAGCACAGAATCCCTCTGTACCCAATACTGCTCTGCCTGATAAGGATGAAAGATGTTTAGATAACATTGGGAAGAGGTTCACAACCATTGCTGGTGCGTCAGTGCGTGCCGCCAATTACCTAGCAATCCTAGGAAGATAAGTCTGCCAAATGTGGTTGAATGTGGGATCATATCTCAAATTTTTACCGGACGATAAGAAACAGGAGGCAAGAAAGATTCTGCTCGAAGGTGAACGGTCAGCCTCTGAAATTATCAATATATCTATGGATATGGCTTCTCTTGCTTTTAGGCAACTAGCTGGTGCAGCAGTTCTCACCGGTCCAAGGATGGCCCAAGTCTACTACCTTCCGCTCAGAGGTACAGAGTAAGTTTTATACATGTCGCTTGATGGCAACACGCTATTCGGAAATCATATCGATGAGGCCTTACAAGAGATTAAAAAGGATACTGATACCGCCAAGGGCTCAGGTACGCTTCAATTTAGGAAAGCCCCATTTCGAGAGCCCGTGGCAGAGGATCATTTTCCTTTTGAATGAGCTATCAAAAGTACCAACCACAATCATATCAATACAGATATGGCTATTAACAACAGCAGTCTTATCGAGCTCCCCTGTTGGCCACATATTCCAGACAGCAACCCAGGAGAAAGCAGCCTACACAGGCCAGAGACAATGCTGGAAAGCAGTGACAACGTCCCAGCACCTGCTATGACTCTTCTCAAAACCAACCTCAGTTCGACAAATATTTCCATACACTGTGATCAGTGGATCAAATTTACAACTGACAAATGGGTCCTAGACACTGTAAAGTATGGTCATACTCTAGAATTTATAAAAGTCCCAGCACCTCATCCACCTCTAAAGAGGCTTCCAGCTCATTTCAAATTACTCGGAAAGGAAGCCATGGTTATGCTCCAGAAAGGGGCTATAGAAAAAGTTCCTGGTTCTCAGATGGGCAAAGGTTTTTATTGCCCCTTCTTTCTAATAAAGAAAAAGTAATGGAGACCAATTCTGACCTCAGAAAACTAAACAATTCTCTGCAGAAAAAGTCTTTCCGCATGGTCACCCTGCAGGAGATACTTCAACTTCTCAATCATGCGGACTTTATGACAACTCTAGATTTGCAAGATGCATATTTCCATTTCCACATTCATCCCAAACATCAAAAATGTCTCCGTTTTACGGTGGCAGGGGCTCCCTTTCAATTCATAGTCCTGCCTTTGGTTTCAGCGGGCCTCAAAGTCAACTTCAATCTGCTTACGAATGTTTCGTTCCTTGGGGCTTACATTCAATTATCAAAAATCAGTTCTGCAACCGTCTCAGAAGACAATTTTTCTCAAAGCAATCTTAGACACCATCCAAGACAAGGCATTCTTATCTACAGAAAGGTAAGCGCACCATATATCTCTGGTGACAAATCTAACAGGAAAAAAGCCTGCTTCTGTGCGACTGATAAAATCTCTGCTCGACATGATGTCCTCAGAAATTCTAATGGTACCTTATGCATATCTCAGAATGAGACCATTACAGGAGGAGCTGGACAATCAATGGCTCCAAGTAACTGGATCGTTCGACGACCTAGTGCAGATAACTCCAGTCATGAAAAAAACACTTCTCTGGTGGCAGTCCTCCAAGAATCTCTCGACAGGCTAACTTTCCGTTCACCGATACCGGATTCCGTCCTTATTACGGACGCTTCTCTGGAAGGCTGAGGGGTACACTTTCAAGACGATCAGATAAGAGGCAAGTGGTCCAAGGTACTTGCAAGGATGCCCATCAATTTTCTAGAGTTACAAGACATTTTCCTAGCCTTACAGGCATTCCTTTCGGAATACAGAGTGCTTTGGTTCTTATAAAAACAGACAATACTACATGCATGCATTACCTTAACAAACAAGGAGGCCCCCACTCCCATATCCTATCGCTGGAACCACAGGAAATCTGGAAATGGGTTTCTTGCACCACATCCCTATCAAGGTGGAGCATCTTCCAGGGGTGAACAACAGTCTGGCAGATACTCTGGGCAGAACTTCCAACTCCTGCCACGAATGGGAGCTAGATCAGATGGTTCTCGATTTCATCTTCCAGAAATGGGGCAAGCCTAGCTGGATCTCTTCGCCTCTTGAATGAACCGGATGTGCCAGTTCTTTGCCAGCTGGGTACCAGAAAGAGGATCACGGGGAAATGCTTTTCTGAAAAGGTGGTCCGGGACCATCACTTATACCTTTCCTCCTTACCCATTACTACCAAGGCTTCTGATAAAAATGAAAAGGGAGCCATGGCTTCTGATTCTCATTGCTCCGCGTTGGCCACGACAACATTGGTTCACAGAGCTTCTTCTGCTCTCAGAATGCAAACCTTATTGCCTTCCGGGATCATCAACGCTGTTAACAATGAGCAAGGGCCAAATTCTCCATCAATTTCCGGCGTCACTACAGCTGCATGCATGGTTACTGAACTCAATGAATTTAAGGACCGAGACCTACCACAAGACTGTAGAGACATTCTATCTAAAGCAAGGGCAGGCATTCTCTACTATTAAATCTTATCAATTCTGTTCATGGTGTCTTCAGAACAATGTGCACCCTTTTGAGTCTTCTCCAGATGAAATCTTGCCTTATCTTCTCTCCCTGGCTAAATCAGGCCTTATGTATACTTCTATTAAAGTACATCTTGCTGCTATTTCAACTCCAAGTTGGAGGTTTTTCTCTTTGTTCATGTCGACTGGTGAAACAGTTAATGAAAGGACGTTTCACTAGTAACTATGTACTGCTAAGAACAAATCCAGTATTTATTCCAAAAGTACCCCCTGCCTTCCACCTTAATGAGCCAGTTATTCTGAGAACATTCTTTCCAAATCCTACTTCCCTGGAGGAAAAAGCTCTTTATTCTTTGGATATAAAAAGATGTCTCAAGTTTATTTATCACATACTAAGAACATCCGCAAATCTGAACAGCTGTTTGTCTCCTATGGTTTACAAAGAACAGCTGCTGCGGTGGCTGAAGCAGCGATTGCCAGGTGGATTGCAGCTGCTAGTCACTGCTGCCATTCTAAAGAAGACAGGCCACTTACTTTCAAGCCTAAGACTCATTATACGAGAGCAGTATCATCCTCAGTGGCGATCTTTGCTGGAGTGCCATTGGACAAAATCTGTTGCGCTGCAACATGGAGAAGTGTGCATACATGTATGCTGCATTACTGCTTGGATTTGGCTACAGATGCGGAAGCGGCGGTAGGACAAGCAGTCTTATGCCATCTTTTTCAATAAGGTAAGCCTCTGTTTTGGAAGAGCTTTATTACTTTCAGTTCAGTGGTATTCTGTTGACAGGTTATTGCTATGTTTTTACATGCTCCTTTATAAATATTGGTATGTATATGTATATCTATTTATATAGATCTCTAAAAGTTATTTATATGGTACGCGCCATCATGTAATGTAAAATTTGATTAATTATTCTTTGGTAACTTCTAGCTATTCCCATGCGACCCGCCCTAGTCCCCGGAGAGGCTTCCCTTATTATTATTATTATTATTATAAATGCTCTTGTCACTTGTGCTAGAACATCTGAGGGTCTTGCCTCTCTCTGGATTGTTCTAGAGGTTGCTGATGGTTGATTGTCCGTGTTTCAACTTTGGTTCTTTTTACAAAAGGATATGGATGGGCTACTGCAGTGGCTGTGCAATGCATTGTTGCCTATGATGATACAAATTACTACTATTATAATTTTACCGTGAGACTCCCACCTCGATGGCAGGTATGATTCAAGCATGTGTATCTATGAAAGATACCAACACTGGATAACTAAAGTTACAGGTAAGTAACTCGTTTTCTTCTGCATCCACACCCATGCACTATTTTAAGTTCTCTTCCTATTCTTCATGGCTTCTCCATTTGCACCCCTGAGCCATTTACATGTCTTATTTTCACCCCCTATTTTATTTCCTTTGTGAGGTTTTAAATTGTCTCTCTCAAATTTCTTGTCACACATCTTCATTTACACCCTTGAGGAGTTACATGTCTCCCTCATACCTTCTCCCTCCTCTGTTTTATTTGCTCCCTGTGGTATTTAAATATTCCAATTATTCACCTGTCATACCCCTTTTGTGTTTATACCGTTTAGGCATTTGCAATTCTCTCTTAATTCCCATCCCACTTCTTCTGTATTTATGTACTTGAAGTGTTAGGGTACATAAAAGCCCCTCCTGAATCTCTTACTACACCTCGCCTGTGTTTACAACCCTGACACAATGTATTTTCTCTCATATTTTCCCTGTCACACCCCCTCTTCAATTACACGTATTTGGTAATGGCTTTCATAAATCTCTAGTCACACTTCTTTCTCACCCTCTCGTATTGTCCCTCTCTTCCGCATTTGCACCCGCGAGGTACTTAAATGTCGCTCGTTTAATTCTCCTTTCGCAGTCTTATATTTACACCCCATGGTATTCAAGTACCTCTCATAATTCCCATGTCACAGCTATTCTGTATTTATACCCCTGAGGTATTTAAGCCTGCTCCTTCTAATTCTCATCACATTCCTTATGTATTTACACCCCATAGCTATTTCTATGTCTCCCTCATATTTCTACACTCTCTCCTCTGCTATATTAATCTCCCTGAGACAGCCCATCAGATTAGCGACACCCTCACGTTTTGCTCTCTGGAATCTGTAAATGAGTCTCTTGAGAAATTAAATAAGGGGTAATGGATATGTAGCGCTCTTCCCAAGTTCCACATGAAACTTCCATACCACTCCTACAAGAAGGTGCCCTGCTTTCATTGGTGCCTGAAGTGGACTTTTAGGCAGAGCAACACATCTTTTCTCCTATATGGATTTCGAGCTACTTTAAAAACAACACCCATGGTTTAAAATTAGAAATACATTCTCTTCTGTGCAGGGAGAATTTTCTTTTTTACTCCTTAGAAGTTCCCAACAGCATAACGAAAGATGCTCGCGCTTCAACACCTCACTTAGAGTACAGCCCTGAGGCATTCAACGATTTGTTTCTTGTCTCCTCTCTTTCCTCTGCTCTATTTGTTCCTCTAAGGTATTTAAAGTCCCTGCTATATCTCTCTCCTCACTATTATACTTTATTTAAACCTCTGAGGTATTTAAATGTGTTTCTCATTGCCTCTGTCTTCCTTGGCTTTATTTATACTAATATTCTGATATAGTTACATATTTTTCTTATAGCGCCTCCCTTCATGGCTGCATTTATACCACTTATATCTTTAAATGTCTTTGTCATAGCTTTTTCCTCCCCCCTTGGTTGCTTGTATTTAAATCCCTGAGGCATTTAAAAGTAACTCCACTCCCCATAAGACAACACAGATTCATATCCTCACATCTCTTTCCCCAAGATTTATGTTACATATCTTCAGTCATCTTAATGCCCCAGGTTATCTAATGTGCCTTTATCCTTTTGGCAATGCGATCTGGAGCACTTGAACAATACTCCAGATCAGGTCCCTAGAACGTGACACATACTGCTGGTATCACCTGCAGAAAATGGCACAACGCCCAAAATATGCCCTAAATACCTAGAGACAAAAGCTCAAATGGGGATCACATGACTGGATAATACGCAAGAAGACGCTTCCAGAAATTGACTCGCTGTTTCCGGTGTGGTTTACAGAACAGGATATGGTACCCCGGGTTCATGGCGCCGAAAACTAACCCAGTAATCCATAAGCGGTCTCCATGTGGAACAAAATACTCCAGAGATGAGCGTAAGAAGCAAACATAATACTCCAGGTGCGGCCACCTGAACTGAGCACAATTTTGTAGATGAGGTCACTGAAATGGGACTCCATATTCCTGGTGGGACCACTAGATCTAGACATCATAGTCCAGATGAGGATAATTTAATTGAACACAATACTCAAGATGTGGGCTCCAGAACTAAACCGAGTACTCACAACGAGGCGTCTAGAAATGGGAACTATACTCCAGATGGGGCCTCTATAACTGAACACATTATTTCAGAGGTGTCCCCCAGGGGCGTAACACATGCCCACGCATCCCCCGCAGTGCGGGGGGCCCTCAAGCTCAAGGGGGCCCCCTCAGCACTGCACTTCGGCCTGAGAGCTGCTAATAGAGTCCAGCGGGGCCCCTCCACGTACCTGGCAGGGGGCCCCCCTCAATTATCGTTACGCCACTGTTGTCCCCTCGAACTGAACACAATACCCTTGTTAGGGCATCTAGATCTGTACCCAGTAATCCATTGGAAGCCTCCAGACCTAAACAGAATGCTCCAGAGATGACCCCATGAAGTGGACACAATACTCAAGGTCTGGCCACTAGATCAAAATAGAGTACTCCAGATGACACTAAGTAGATAGAATACGCCACTGTTGACGACCAGAAATGGTCATAATACTGCAGATGAGGATTCTCGAATAGTCATGATGTGAAACACAGAATTGAACACAATACTTAAGAAGTATTCCTCAGAGAGTATCACAATACTCCCGAAGGGGCCTCTAGAACTCCACACAGCGTTGCAGATGTGTCTGCATCTATAATTTTTATTTTGCTAACATAGTGTAGAGATGGAAGCACGCAGAAATGATGATATAACAATGATTTATTGCAGGGTAGATCGCGCAGCAGAGAAACACCTCTACTCTCTTCCCTCAGCTCTCCAACTGTCCCGCAGTCTAGTACACCCAGACAGTGGAAGCAAGCTTGGAGCGAGGGAAAGAGCGAGACAAGGCACAAGAGCAACATAACATACATAACACATCTTCCTCCTTATAAAACAAGGCAAAATAACAATAAAGATACAGACCAAAAATAAACATAGCACATCTCCTTCCTGATGAACAAAAAAACAAACAAAAAATATAACAAATATAATCTGACATCCATTTTGGTTTATGACAAATGCGCTTATCAAAACGTTTATGATTTACATTGACATTGCTATGCTCTAAACAAATTGGCAAATCTTGAGTGTCATCAGAAGGTAAAATGGCATCAGCAGTGTCTTCAGGAGGTAAAATACCATCATTATTTCTAACAACAGCATCAATATTGACATTAGAAGAATCAAAAGGTGCATCTGTAGAAATATCTCACTCAGAATGAGGATCGAAAGGACGAGTTGCCCCCAAAGGTACTGAATTCTCAGACCACTTTGAAGAGGGATGAAAAATTGCTACCCTTTTCAAATTCCAAACTTTACCATCTGACAATTTTACGGCATTACTGATAACTTTAGTAACCTTTAAAGGTTTAAAGAACTGATTTTCACATTTACACACCTTCCAGGGTTTCTTAACTCTGACCCATAAACCAACTTTGACAAGTTGTACTTATCATGGTACTTGTTACACTTGTCCACCATTCTTGATCTGACAACTTCAGTAGGAACAGTACTAGAAGCAGCTTCTAAAAGCCACTCAGGATTGCATTTAGTTCTTGCACCCCAACCCCTCATTACATCAAAAGAAGAAACTCCTGAAGAGTCATGAGGAGTGGTTCTATATGTCCACATGGTTTTAAAGATGTCCACCGCCCAATCACTTTGATTCTGAAAAGCCATTTTAATGGAGTTTTTTAACACTCTATTAAATCTTTCGATCATACCATTACCAGAAGGATTATGGAGAGAGGTGGTCCTATGCTTGATACCAACTCTTTCAAAATACTGCAGAATTAAGTTAGACAAAACTGAACACCATTATCAGAAATAACCTGAGCAGGCAACCCTTCTTCAATAAAAGTTCTATCAAGCAATCTCAATACTTCATTCGAAGTAATCTTGTCAACAACCTTAATAACAGGCCATCTTGAAAAAACATCAATCAGTGCAATTACATACTTCTTCTCAGGGCCAATGGGACCCATAATATCTATGGCAACAGTATGCCAGGCCTTACTCGGAATAAAGGACTCTCCCAACATAGGTCTCAAGGTAACCAAAGATTTATCAGAATTGCAGCAAGCCAAACAATCCCGAACAACCCTCTTAATTAAAACATCAATGCCCGGCCACCAAAACCACTGCTTAACTCTTTGTTTAGTTTTAATAATACCACAATGTTCCTCCTGGCATAAGTTAACAACCTTCAATCTTAAGGAGCTAGGAGGTACCACTTTATCACCTCTGAAAATAAAATTATTAGTGACAGAAAGTTCTTGTCTAACTTCCCAGAAAGCTTAAAGCGAATCTGGAACTCTACTCTTACAAGGCCAGCCTTTGTTTATGAAACCCAACAAATGTTGCAAAGATAAATCCATATTGTAACTTGTTGACCATTCATCTTCAGTAAAATTGGATAACCCTTCATTGAGCACCAAAGCAACCTGCACCACATCCAAATCAGAGGAATCACATTCAGAGATATCAACCGGTAACCTCGACAAAAAGTCTGCAATAACATTCTTTTTGCCGGGTACGTAAACAACCTGGTAATTATAATCTTGTAACCATAGGGATATTCTCGCAATTCTAGCAGAAGCGTTAAGAATACCCTCCGTTGTTAACAATTTAACAAGAGGTTTATGATCAGTACGTAATAAGCAAAATCTACCCCATACAAAGGATCTAAAATAATCCATAGCCCAGGCACAAGCAAGGGTTTCTTTTTCAATGACGGAGAATTTCTCCTCCGAAGGAGACAAGGCACGAGAGGCATGACCCACTATATTCTCCTTACCATCAGATCTTATTTGGGATAATACACCACCCAAACCCTTATTGCTCGCGTCAACAGTGATGACATTCTCTAAATCAGAATCAAACCCTTTAACGGCAGGTGCTTCAACAATAGCAGATTTGATAGAACTAAACTCAGCCTGGCATTCCGAACTCCCCAAAAACTTAACTCTATTTTTAAGAAGTTGTCTGATGTACCTTTTTGAAGAAACATTTTCAACAAATCTAGAGTAGAACTCCGCAAGTCCTAAAAAGGACCGAACTTCTTATTTGTTCTTCGGATTTGGTGCATCACGAATGGCCTCTATCAAAGAAAGCTTAGGCGAGATACCCTCTTTGCAAAGAGTATGACCTAAATACGTGATGGATTTCAACGCAAATTTGCATTTTGAACGTTCAAGGGTTAGACCCTTGGACTCGAGAATAGAAAGTACCTCGTTAAGAATCCTGTCATGCTCATTCCTGTCGACACCAAAGACAATGATGTTGTCCTGAAAACATCTTACATTTTTCATCTTACCAAACAGATGGTACATCAACCTTTGAAAGATAGCAGCTGCAGAAGCCAAACCAAAGGGAAGCCTTTTATATTGAAAACAGCCAAAAGGTGTGATGAAGGCTGTCAATTGTTTGCTTTCCTCGGCTAATGATATCTGGTGGCAGGCAGCAGATAAATCAATAGATGAAAACTATTCTGCATCTTTCACAAGTGACAACATTTCAGAAATTTTGGGGAGGGGAAATTTGTCTACGACAATATTATTGTTTAAATGCCTAAGATCAATGCATAATCTCAATTTGCCATTACTGCGTCTGGCAACTACAATTGAAGAAATCCACTCAGCAGACTCTATAGGCTCAATTATGTTGGCTTTAACAAGTTTATCCAATTCTTTCTCCACATCATCCCTAAGAAGGATAGGAATGTGTCTTACTTTGTGCACTTTAGGACAAGCATTGGACTTTAAAACAATTTTATGTTCAAAATCATTGAGATTACCAATATTTCCATTAAAAACCTTCGGAAATGTCTTTAACAACTCCTCACAAATTAAATCATTTTCATTAAGAACCATGACAGGTTCAGAACTATTAGGATTAAGAATTATATTCAACTTCCCCTGATCCTTCCAACCTGAGACAACTGGCCCCTTCTTGGCAACATATAGCTTGCTAGAGGTCTCCCTGTTCTTAAATTTAAAAACTAAGGGCCTGAATCCAACCAAATCGATTTTTTCTCCGGAATACCCCTCAGGTTGAATATCTGAAACCAAACGTTTGTTCCCTAATCTAGTAGCAAAAAGGGATTATCAAGTAGCCTCATCAATAATCGTATAAGGGGAACTAGAGTCCGCATACATTTGTACAGTAATTCCACCAATGATCATGGAACATAAGGGTATTTTACACGACTTACTGTTGAAATCATTTATGCTACAAATAAAATGTTTAATAGTAAGTTTCTTGATGCCCTCATCACCATCACTGGATTCGTAATCCAGTTCATCAAAACACTTAACTTTACCACCCCCTTTTCTTTTGCAGGCTTTGTTAAAATGACCAACAATGCCCCAATTAGAGCAACGTTGCTTCAAAGCAGTGCACAATTTGCTTGAAGCTAAATGTGAAGGACTATCACATCTGAAACATCTAAAACTAGGATTGCGGCTATACTCTTTCTTCTTATATGACTCAACTTTATGTTTAATAGGAATTGAAGGTTTAGAATTAGATGCCTTTGCTTTAATCTTATTAACAATTTCAGCAGAAGATTCAGCAATAGCAGCATCTTGTTTAAGTAACTTTGCACTACGGCTCGACATTTCAGCTTTCCTGACAATACTAAGAACATCTTTAAGTTCAGCAGCACCATTTATCCACAGTCTGTCTTGAACAGCCAGATCCTTATTGTGCATAACCACCTGATCTCTAATAAACTGATCTACCAGGTGTTCAAACTTACAATCTTCTGCAAGCTTCCTCAGCGCTGATACATATTGATCAACAGTTTCACTACTTTCTTGTTTACGCTGGAAAAAACGGAATCTTACAATACCAATGCATACTTTTGGTGCAAAATAAGTATCAACATCATTCACAATAGCATCAAAAACATTTACGTCACCACCACCCAATGCTTTTGTCATTCCCTCATAAGCTTTAAGCCCACCAGGACCCAAGGAATGTAGTAAAAGTTTCTTTTTCCTATCGGGTGAAATTTTTCCTTCCTCATCAATAGTATCAATAAAGTTAAGGAAGTAAGCCTTCCATTCTGACCAGTTCATGCATGGTTCAGATCCTGCCAGCCAAAACGCTTGAGGAGGTTGAATAGAATAATTTTGACTCGTCATGTTGAAAAGAAAAGGGAAAAAAAAACAAAAAAAGAAGAAGAAAAACAAAATATACAACTAGTGCAAATATTAAGTTCGTACTAGAATAAGGTGTGCAAATAATGATGTGCTTCTCAAAGTGTGCACATCACTGATGCTATGGTAATAATATAGTTTATGCACCTCACACGTAATAACATATAATCAAAAATATGCATTAGAGTAATGAAATTATTTCATAATAACATGGTGAGCACATAACCATGTATAATGCATTAAAATAAGGGTGTGCACATCACCAGGAACTGTATGGGGAGTAATCTGCATGCAAATCCTTAATTAGCATCTGCTCCTCAAAGTCATTCTTAAAATTCCAAAATAACACCTTCCGGGAATTCAACAGAAATAGCAGATATGCACGCCGTGGAGCAGAAATGAAGGGCAAAAGAGCGAGACAAGGCACAAGAGAAACATAACACATAGCTTCCCTTTTAGGTCTGACTTGACGGCACAGTTGCCACCCCATGTGATCAACAGAAAAAGAGCTTTTAAGAAGCACTCCTCAGAGAGGTAGTTTAGATTTATCCTTCATCCTCCCTGCTGGGCTAGATTGGGCAGAAACGGAAAGCTTCCATTGAAAAAGAGTGCTTGTTTGCACAGATAGTGCTCAATACTGTAGCCCTGAGTTAGTGACAGTGAGAAACCAAAGAGCAAAAACTTGGGGTTGATATCTATGTATAACATCTAAAATATATCCCCCTTTGGGGGTTTCTTTGTGTAACTAGGTTGGTTGTCTGTTTTTCTAGATCCTTTGTGCGTAGTATGTTAGAAATAGTATGTATGGTCAGTATGACTGGTGAGACTGATATGGATGAATGAATAAAGTTACCTTCTTTTAACTTTATTTTTATCATGGAATGTTTAGGTGGGGTTGTTCTTTGTACATTTTGTGTCTGTACTAATTGCTAAATTATTCTTTTCTATTCCATAGGAATGATAAATGTGTATTTATGTGCATATGTTTAAAAAAAATGGCTTTTTGAAATAAATGACAAATTAAGAGAAATAAATGATAAATAAAGCCTTGATCATTGTTCTTTGTATGTATTGAATTAGTTCTGCTGTGTCCTTGTAGAAAAATGTTTATCTTGAGTCATACCAATGTTGAAACTAGACAGGTCAGTCCAGAGGTTCTTATATAGTGTATCTTTCGCCCTCTCCCCCTCCTCTAGACCTAAAAGAAATTTATATTGGGGGTACCCTCAGCCATGATAATTGTCTATGCTAGTCACACCATCTGGAACTCCCTCCGGGTGTCTAGTACTCAGAAATGTCTGGGTTTGGTAGGTTTACCCACGCTGCTACCCACATAGGTAAATTAGCGTGGGTTTTGAAAGGAAAAATTGGATCAGTCCATGTTGCATTACATAGCATTTCCTTTTGCGGACACTAGGCCCAACCACACAAGCAGGGTACCATTTTTATCGAGAGATGTGTGGCTCCACAGGATAGTAGAACATTTGTCTTTACCAATTGAATTTCTCTGCTTTGATGGCTTCCAAATGTAAGCCAGTGAAGAAACAAGACATTTTGCAAAATGCCCTCTAAATCACATGATAGTATGGGTAACACCAAATTTAGAGGTGTGCAACTAACCACTGTTTTTAAATTTATTAACTATTGTACATGTCAGAAATACATAGGTTGCCTTCACACCCATTTTTCAATCATTATATTTTACCATATAAAATTGATGTATGGTTTGTACACAATGAACACTCTTTAATAGTGTATTTAATAGTGTAACACTCTTTTAGTAGTACCACGTACTAGAACAGTCACCTGGGGCGACAGACGCTTTCTGGTTGCCGCCCCAAAACTCTGGAATTCCCTACCCTCTTACATCAAGACTAGCCCGTCCCTGCTAATATTCCGTAAACAACTCAAGACGTGGTTGTTTGACCAATAGTCAGGAATCTTCCGTTGGTTCTCCTGGATATTGACCTATGCCCTCAGCCAGCGCCGAGACGCCTACGGGTATTCGCCGCGCTTAAAAAATGACAATAAATAAATAAATAAATAAAAACAGCAGCTCAGTTATTAGCTCAGTGTAGCACATATTTTTGGAGAAACTGCAAACCCAATATATCCCTGTGGCCAGAAGTTTTTAACAAACGTAACAGTATATTGCTTTTGAAAATCATCCTCTGTGACAGAAAATTATGTATGAAAACGTTGTCCCAAACTACTTTTGTTTCCTACTCATTTTTATACTTTTTCTATTAATTTGAATGGTCAGTTTCTTTATGAAAACCTCGAGGAGTCTACATAAATGACCCTGCACTCAATTCATAATTTTGTCTAATTTTCTGGGATCATCTATGGTTTTCACACCTGTTTCCACCATAAACTGCAAGTAGGTGAAAACCACAAAAAATTCCAAAAATGGACTACCACATAGATATATGCAAAATTGGAGGTAAAATGTTTTTCATATAACTGTTTGTTCCTGAAAGCTGGAAAGATGTGATCCTAGCACAGCAAACCTTTTGTTGGTACCATTTTTAGAAAAATCAATGCCTTCTTACATATGACTTTCTCCCCATTAAAAAAAAACAATCCCATAAATTAGCCATATTTGGGCTACTTTCTCAGTTCCCTACAGGGGACATCTACAAACACTGGTACATTTAGAATCCCCAAGATGGTGAAAAAAAGGCTGCAATTTTAGCTTGGATACCTTTTGTGGAAACAGTAATAAAGGTTTGAGCTCAAAGTACCCCACACATCCAACAAATAGCTTAGCACCAGGGGGAAAGGTTTAGTAACCAAGAGGTTAAAGAACAAGTATTACAATGCAACGGTCTCGCCTTTGCAAAAGTTAAAGCTATTGGCATTGTAAATGACAACATTTTTATTTATGTGTTGGTTTTGAAAACAGATAAATAAATGGGATTGTTATTTACAATGACAATAGCTTAATCTTGCAAATGCGAGAATGTATTGTGCACCGAGAGGGACAGTAAGGAGGCATTTGCGCTGAGAGGGGCAGTGAGGAAGTATTGTGCGTTGAGGGGGGCAGTGAGGAGGTATTGTGCGTTGGGGGTTCAGTGAGGAGGTATTGTGCACTGAGGGGGCAGTGAGGAGGTATTGTGCGTTGAGGGGGCAGTAAGGAGGTATTGTGCACTGAGGGGGGCAGTGAGGAGTTGTGGTGCCAGCACCTTTAAATCACAAAACTCTAAAGAAAGTTATTATTACTTGTGTTACCCAAAAGGTGCATCACTGCTTGAACTGCTAACAATAACCAGCACTGGAGAGTGAATAGTAGAGAGTAGTAGAGTGTGAGTAGTACAGAGTAGGGAGTAGTAGAGAGAGTAGGAGAGAGTAGTAGAGAGTGAGAAGTAGAGAGTCTAAAGAGAGAGTAGTAGATAGTAGTAGTGAGTAGAGAGTGAGTAGTAGAGAGTAGTAGAGAGTAAGTAATAGAGTAGTAGAGAGAAGTAGAGCTTGAGTAGTACATAGTAGAGAGTAGTAGAGAGAGAGTAGGAGAGAGTAGTAGTGAGAGTAGTAGAGAGTGAGTAGGAGAGAGTAGTAAAGAGAGAGTAGTAGTGAGTAGAGAATAGTAGAGAGTATGTAGTAGAAAGTATTAGAGTGAGTAGTAGAGAGTAGTGAGTGAGCAGTAGAGAGTAGTAAAAAGTGAGTAGTAGAGTAGTAGAAAGAGAGTAGTAGAGAGAGAGAGAGTAGTACAGAGTAGAGAGTAGTAGAGAGTGAGCAGCCTCCTCTGACCTCACAGTAAGGGGCTGCAAGGAGCTACACATGCATGCACCTGGGGAAGAAAAGAGGGGGTGTAGAAGAGAAAAACAAATTAAATAAGAGGTGACCACATACGTATACCTACAATGAGAGCAGAGGGCTTTAGGAGTTAGGTGTAGTTGGCGCTATAAAAACTCCAATGCCAACAAATTAAGAACAGCGCAAAAATGACTAATGTGGGAGGGGGGGGGGGGGGTATTGCTCGCCCACAGCATGTGCTCTCACAACCCAGCAGGGCCGGGGAGGGTAAACGTACTTTTTAGAGGAAGTGTTGGTGAGTGCTTGGCAGCTCAGCCTTCCAGGCGCTGCCTAATAGTTACAGGGTTCCGGAGGGGCGGGGCGAGGGTGTAATCATCACGGGGCTCCTTGAAATCTGTATTAGACTTCGGACTTAGAAGCTCGGCGTAGGCACGCACGCGCAGGCACACGTATGGATAGACTAGTGCAGCTGCACACACACCTGCACACTCAGATGCACAGTCACACGCACATATGGGCCCAGACACTGGCACGCATGGAGAAACTGGTTGAACCACACACCCCCTCCCCCCGCCTCTATTTTTAACACTGGGCATTGGGCAACTTCCGTTAAAGTCAAGTCAGATCACAAAATGAATGTTTCCAGGCTTAACGGAGAGCTCTGCAATATCATTCTGGTCTGTATAACGCTGAATGTTAGGCACTAAGGGCCCGATGTAGGTAGGGCTTTACCGATCGGTATCGGCCGAAAATACCGATTTTTGGCCCTTACCGATCGGTAAACAGCCATCGAGATGTAGGGAACCAACAACAGAACGAATCGGATAGAAAACCGATTCGGAATGAGTACCGAATGGGAAAGAATCCGATACGTACATACCGAAAATCGGATATGTAACGAATCGGAAAAACACCGAATCGGTTACAAGGACCGAATCGGTCCTTGTACCGATTCGTTAGTGACACCGAATCGGAAAATCACCGATTCGGTCCAAGAACCGAATCGTTAGTGACACCGAATCGGAAAATCACCGATTCGGTCCATGTACCGAATCGTTAGTGACACCGAATCGGAAAATCACCGATTCGGTCCAAGAACCGAATCGTTAGTGACACCGAATCGGAAAATCACCGATTCGGTCCATGTACCGAATCGGAAAAAATACCGATTCGGACATGAGCCGAATCGGAAAACATGCCGATTCGTATGAATCTCCGATCGGGAAATTCCCCGATTCCGACAGTTGGGGAGATGTAGGGAGGCACAGAAACACCGAAATCGGCTCAAAATCGGTAGAATTCACTCGGTATTTACCATGGATTGCAATCAGGTGGTAACCAACTCCAACCCATATAAACAGTCCCAAAATGCATTGCAACTTGCAGGATGGCAGCTTTCTATGTCATTGCGAGGCGGCTACGGCTACAGCAGGAAGGACAGAGGGAATGGCTAAGAAATGAACAGGTCTACAGACAGAGGATAACCCTGTTCATGCTCACTGAGGCTGAGATCCTACAGAGATACAGGCTGGACTCTGACACCATACTTGAGCTCATCAGGGACCTTAAGCCATACTTGGACCACCACACCCCAAGGGCACACGCCATCCCTGCGCACGTCCAGGTGCTATGCAGCCTACACCTGGTAGCGTCTGGTAGCTATCAAAGTGGAGCAGCAGCAGCAGGAGGGGTGAGCCAGAGCAGCCTGTCAAGGTTCTTCCACATATTCCTTGACGCCATGATAGACAGGATGGACCAATACATCTCTTTCCCTGCAACCCACGCAGAACTGCTACAAACCAAAGCAGACTTCTACCAGATGGCACAATTTCCCCAAATCATCGGGTGCATAGATGGCACGCACATTCCGATTTGCCCACCAGCGGACACCGAATACATATACCGCAATCGGAAATCTACACACACCATCAACGTGCAGGTGATCTGCAATGCCAAGTGCACCATCACAGACCTGGTAGCAAAATTTCCAGGAAGTACCCATGACTCCTATATATTCCAACAGAGCGGCATATATGCACGGCTGATGGCTGGCGATTTTGGAGAAGGATACCTCCTAGGTGAGCCACATCATCAGAACCCCATAACACATAGTAGGTAGGTGTAATACATGTATGCATGTGTCTAATGTGACCCCTTTCTCTTCCAGGCGACAGTGCATATGCCCTCCGCTCATTCATACTCACCCCCTACCTCAACCCCTCCACACCCAGCCAAAGGAGGTATAACCGGGCCCACATACGCACCAGGAATGTTGTTGAACGGACCTTTGGCATCTGGAAAAGTAGATTCAGATGCCTGCACAAGAGTGGAGGTGCAAGGCAGTATACCCCCATCACCTGCTGCAAGATCATAGCTGTATGTGCAATGTTACACAACCTTGCGGTCAAGAAGGGCACTGAGGTGGAGTTGTCTGACTACGAGGACTATGACGACGACGAAGCTGTGCCACTGACACAGCCAGCTGGGGTGTGTACGCCAAGTGATGGCAGATACAGACGTGAGGAGATCACTGAGAACTATTTCTGACTGAGTACAGATGCAAAGACAGCTAAATGTTGCTTGGAAAAAAAAAGTTTTAATAATGATGCACCACAGTTACAGCACTGATGTGCATCAAATAATGGAGATTGTTAACTCAAATAAAGTCCAGGGTTCTGGTTTGCTCATCCCCCCTTGCCAGCCTATTTTTTGGCCCGCTTTCCAGACCCACTGGGGTGTCCCTCGGCCCCCTCCGAATGGCCAGCAGCATCAGCGGATCGCCTGGTGCTCCTCCTTGGCTCTGATGCAGCGCTGGCCGGGCTGCTGCGGCTGCTGCTGTCTCCAGCATCACCCAGGTCCAGGGCAGGATTGGAGGCGGCGTTTGATATTAACATGGCCTCCATGGCCGTGGTGATCCTGGCCATCCCCCTAGTCAGCTCAGCTGTATGCTGACTGAGCACCGATTCCTGATTTGAGCTGCGATGGCACAGCTGTGCGGTCGCCGCTGCAAGGCGGGCCATGGCCCGGTTGAGCACCCGGGCATCCCTCCTGCGCGCAACCTCATGCTCCTCCTGCCTGGCAGAGGAGTGGGTGATGGCAGTGGTCAGCCTGCCCAACCCTGCTGCCACCTCCTTGTTGCTGTCCACAACAGCCTGGAAACCCTTCACCAACTCCCCCATCTGCAGGTTGTGCTGCAGGAGCTGGCGTTGGCAGGCCATGGTGGATCTGGCCTGTTGGCGCTGGATTTTGACCATCTGGCCCTCCAGGCCCAGGAACACACTGCCCTCCCGTGGTGGTGCAGCAGTGGTGGTGGTGGTGGCACGGCGTCTGGCACTGCTGCCTCCGGCCTGCTGAGTGGGCAGGGGTGCCACTGGTGGGGGTGTGGTGCTGGCCGGTCCCGGAGCCCCTGCTCCCAGGACAGGTAGGACGGGTGGCAAGGCCACGGTTGTGGCAGGTGCTGGTGTCGGCGGAATGGTCTGCCTTGTAGGGGAGTTTTCAGGTGAAAATTGCAAGGGGGGTGTGCTGGCCAGTACTGGGGAGTGCACTGCTTGGTAATCAATCACCAGGACTCCCTCCATTCCAAGCCCTGGGGTGTCTCCTTCCTCATCCTCATCCTCCTCCTCCTGGGCAGCCTGGCTGGTGCTCGGCCCTGCGACTGCAGTGCCTGACGTTGATGCTCCCTCTGCTGTCACAGTGTTGCCGCCTGATGGTGCCCCTAGGTACAAAGAAGCATTTGTAAACTGAGTGCCGATGTATTACAGTCAGTACAATTATGGCATTCCACATGTCCTTGCATCTCCTTACACCGTGTCACACTGTTTCCTGTCTTGTGATTCTGCACTGACATATTTGGCTAACTTCTGCTGACTACATGTACCATGATGCTTGTCTCTTGTATGTTGGTGACAGTACAGTGCTGGTGTTTGCCTATGCATTGTGTCTAATGGGGAGGTGTCTGGTAGGGTGTGTCATGATGCGCATGCTTCTTACCTGTAGCTGTGGCTCTCGCAGTGCTGTCCAGGGTCCCGATCCCTACGATGCTCTCCCTCTCGATGGTGCTGGAGACAATTTCCTCCAGCTCGGTGAGGGGTGGCGCCGGGTTCTTGCCTCCTCCGGTGAGATCAGCCTGCCTTTGAAGGTCAGCAAGCTTCCTCTTCGTGAGGCTGCGGAGGTCGTAAAACCTTTTCTTGAGTTCCTCAATGGACCTGGGGGTGACACCAGCAGCATTGACCTTCTGGGCGATGTCGGCCCACAATCTCCTCTTGGTGCTGTCTGGCACGTTGAGGGACAGCTTGCCAAAGAGCTGGCGGTGCACCCTCACCACCTCCTCAACCAGCACCTGAAGTTCGGTGGTGGTGAACTTGGGCTTCCTCTTTTGGGAGGACTTCTGGCTTCCTGCCTGATCTGCCATTTTCTCCTGCTCAGTTTGCAACCTCCTTCTCCCACTGCTGCTAACTGTGTGTTGGGCTCAGGCAGGCTTTCCAGAAACTTCTAGAAACTTCTTAATTGGCTGCACCTGCCAGGGTTGCCACTCCCTGTTTGGGTGGGGGAGGGGGAGCCACCTCATTGGCTGAATCGCCTATTGCCGAGTCGGCTTTTACCGATTCGGTAATATCCGATTCGGTAAAATCCGATTCGGTATTATCCGATTCGGTAAAAGCCGAATCGGTTCATGCAATGCATTCCTATGGGCTTTTTCGCCATGGGTCTATGATTGCCGATTCGGTTTTTACCGATTCGGCTTTTACCGAATCGGTATTCGCCGAATCGGAAATATCCGATTCGGTGGTAGCCGATTCGGTGTTTTCCGATTCGTTGTTGGCCGATTCGGTAATTTCCGATTCGGACCGAGCTGAATCGGAACGTACCGAATCTCATTACCGATGCCGACCGAATCGGTTTTCATTCGGTATTTTTTTCCTACATCTCGTTTTCCGATTTCAGAATACCGATTCGGCCCGCCTCGGTATTTTGAAATCGGAAAATCGCGTTTACCTACATCGGGCCCTAAGTCCGCTTCCAAGGGCTGCTTTTGTTTACGGCTGGAGGAACCCATGAGGCACAACGGTTTTGTCCAGGATCACACGCATATAGGGAGAGCCGTTACTTAGCCGGGATTAGAGTCTTCAGGTCAGGGTGATATTTACCAGGGAGATCAACTAACCAATAACTTGGTTTCCACGTGCTCAGACTGGACTCCGGTAGTGAGTACTCAGTAAAAGTCACAGGGTCTCAGATAGAATGGACACATACTCGCTGCATGGAACACACAAGGATGAAAAAGTCACGTGTTATAAGGCGACTCTGTACCCATAGTACTGATGTGCATGTGTAATGTAGCCGGTGCTCATGTAAAGCGCTCCAATGCCGGGGCTCGGGTCAGATCTGCGCTATAAATAAACTGCAAATACACTTCGTTTTCGGTGGCTCTTTGACCGTGGTGCTGCACTGGACGCACTGTATTGTAGTGTTGTATTTATCTAGTGACTTGTAGCCCCATTATGAGGCGCTGAATCACATTTTTCTCACGTGCAACACCTACACTGGGCTGGAATCCATGGTTGGCAAAGTATTATATTTGGTTCCAGGCTTAGTAGGCACTGTTTTGGATGTCATGTTGAGGGACCAGAGAGGTGTTTTCATAGTATCTTGGGGCATAGCGCCTAGCACAGTAAGTGGCGCGCAAATTAGAATTGTAATTAGGTGACGGATAATTTACTATCCAGATCCTATGTTATGTTTCAAGGACTCTAGTATGCTGCACTGCAGGCAGCCACTAAGGGCGCCCCTCCCCGCAGCCCAGTTAGACAGCCAGTGTGGGATTCCAGAGCCCCCCTCCTCCCTCCGCCTCTATTTTTAACGCTGGGCAACTTCCGTTCAAGTCAAGTCAGATCACGAAATGGATGTTTCAAGGCTTAACGGAGAGCTCTGCAATATCATTCTGGTATGTATAGCACTGAATGTTAGCCACTAAGTCCACATGGTCTGGGACCCGGCCACCCCACGCCCTATCATGAGAACTGCAGTAAACATTCATCAATCCAACAACAGAATTCTTTGGAAGGCAGGGAGTCTCGCGAACCCCCGGCCGTATTTATTAAAATATAAAAACAAACAAAAATTGAAATAATAGAACATTATTTACACAATTATTAAATGCAAAATTTAGACATTAGATTTACAGCGAGTTAGACAGGTATGATGGGCTAACCTTAACAAATGTCTAATACAGCGTGTTTCCTAACCGAATCTTACATCCTACATATCAATTTTGCATTCTAATAATTTCTGGTCCTACGGCAAGGTCGTTAACCGGTGTCAGATCCTTTTACCCAGCTACGCCCTCACGTCTGAGTGCGCATGTGCGACAAGGGCCCGGTTACCGGGAGAGTTCGTCCCTCTCCTCGTTGCCCTCGTACGCACCGTGAACTCCATTTAACCAAAGAGGAGGGCCCTTACACTCGCGCCATTTTCTGACGTCATAGTGTATGTGCGGGGTGGCTACCAGCCCGAGGAAAGCGTGACCTCCCTCCCCCGCACCCTTCCAAGCAAGCGGATATCCTGCCCCTGAAGTTCTAGGAGAGACCATAGGACCCTCCTCCTGGGCAGCCCCATTCGTTAATGGTGCCGCCCCATAGGACCTTAAATTGCTGCTCACCGATTATGACCTTACCGCCACAGGCCAGCATAGTTGACCGACTATCTGGCCCCCCCTACCGCCTACACTGAAAGGTCATACCCTCTTAGCAAAACCCTCAACCCATGCAAGTATGTTCCTTATCAATAAGGCATTGGTTGACTCTGTTAGGTGGACCCCATCTCGCAAATAGAACTGTTCCCCCCAAATGCACCGTGAGGTATGCTCCGCAGGTGAGGAGTTCGAAAAAGTTTGTCTATCTTGTTGTTGACCCTCTTTACCGAGTGATTCAACGCCTTGACTGACTCACCCCCCCTCCATTGAAGCCTAGGTATCAGCTGTGACCACACTGTAGTGAAATCCGGTAACAGTCTCACCAGCCAACCTGCCGCTGAGATGATTTCCTCCAACAGGACCCGTCTGCCCAAGTCTACTAAGTCATTCCCTCCCAGGTGCAGGATGACCACTGATGGCGGAGAGGAGTGTCTACTGAGTAAATCTGACATATAGCCCCTAAGCTGATTCAGGCGGAGACCCCCCTGCCATGGAAGGAAACCTTGAGACCCCCGCATTCCGCCCTCCGTCTACCCTCTTCTGCAAGAAAAATTGGTTTAGCACGTTTTACATAGGAATGACCGACTACACAAACAACATGAGTCCTCCTTTTTTCCTCCTGCTGATGCCGAGATGTTGCTGGTTGATTCAGATGATCTTGTAGAAGTTTCTGCCCTGCGTCACAGGCCCGAGAAACTAGAAGATAAACATTAACAAGGCAGGCGTAAGAGGGTGTTGACCGACCCCTACAACATATGCAGCCACACATAACGTTTATATGCATTGGAAGACCATCTCCCGATCTTCTTCACACTAATGACATTCAATCCCCTTGAGTTGCCTCGGTGGCTGCCCCTATCCGGAAAGAATGTGTCCCAAACTCCTTGGGATTTAAGCCGGTTTTGGCAATACATCTGGCCAAGACTCTTTGGAACTGAAACCTAGTCAAAGGGGTACCATCCACATGCCTGAGCAATGCTCCCTCAGCCTCACCTGCTCTTTGTTTGATCAACTCTTCAACATGTGACACCGGGCAGTACGGGTTATCCGGTGCCCGATGCAGTACTAAAATCTCCCCCCTAGCCTCCTGATCAGTCTTGGATTTCTGGATAGCGACCGACATTGTGCCACCCCATATATTGGTATCTCTCATCTGAAGGCCTCCCATTGTATCCAATTTGTTGTTAGCAACTAGTTTGCCTATCCGGAAAGCCCTGTAAAAAGCCAGGGAGAAGGCAGCTTTGAATAACGTCACCTCTCCCAAAGAACTGCATGTGTTGGGTATGGCGAGGAATATTGCTGTCAACCACTCTAGACCAATCGGTCTTTTATTATCGGCGGTGTTTGCCTGTAGGCGCCACCATCCCTTCAAGGCCTTTTGCACTATGAAGCTGTCCGTAGGATCCCTGACCCCCCTTGTTTGTGTGAAAAAGGAAACTGCTGCCTTATGCCTGCTGGCTGTCGCAGCTGAGCGCCCTTCCTTGTGTAATGTGTCCATGTACCCGTTAAAACTAGCCTCCTGATCCCATCTATTCTTCCAATCATGACCCAGAAATGTACAGTAAGTCCTGAACGCCCCTTCGTATGCTGTCCTGGTCCAGGGAGCTAGGCTGGCTGCCACGAGGTCATGTAGTTGGGGGCACCAATCTGCCAAAGTGCCGCTGGGAAGTGTGCTGGGAAGGCCTCTGCAGCCGGGAAGGTGTTCCCTGAATATCTGCATCTTAAAGCGAGAAAGGGCGTCAGCAGCGTTATTCAAAACCCCTGGAACATGTTTGGCCCTGAAATGAACATTCAATTTCATGCAACTCAACACAATCTCCTTTACCAGGCGCAGTATGAACTTGCAGCGCGCTGCCTGCTGATTGATGCATTCCACCACGGTCATGTTATCTGACCAGAAAATAACCGACCGATTAGCCAAATGCTCGGGCCATACCTTTAACCCAACCCAGATTGGGAAGAGTTCCAGGAACCCAATGTTTGCTGTCAAACCGTACTCATCCCACCATTTGGGCCATCTTTGTGCCACCCACTTGTTGCCAAGTATGGCGCCAAACCCTACACTGCCGGCAGCGTCAGTCCATAGTCCCAACTCTGCTGAGGTCAGCGTGGGTGCACCCCACAGTACTCTGCAATTGAAATCCTCCAGGAATGCAATCCATATCCGCATGTCCTGGCGAACCTCGACTGACAGCCGTGTGTGATGGTGTTTGTCCTGCAGGCCCTTCATGGCTTGCGCAATGGAGCGGGAAAATGGGCGTGCCATAGGTATGACCCTCAAGGCAAAATTTAACTGGCCAACTGTCTGTTGCAACTGTTGTAGAGTGACTTTCTTTCTTTGCAAACATAGGTCAAGGGTCGCCCTGAATCTCTCAATCTTTTCTTTGGGTAACCTAAAACAGCCTTCCATGGAGTCCAATTCGATCCCCAAGAATTCCAGACATGTCAGTGGCCCTACTGTTTTTCCCTGCGCGAGCGGGACCCCAAAAGCACGCATGAGCACGCAAAATTCCTGCAATGCCCTTGCGCACTCCTGTGTGCCCACCAGACCCAGGAAAAGAAAATCATCCAGGTAATGCATGACATACTGGTGGCCCGTAGCTTATCTCAGGACCCACTCCAGGAAAGAGCTGAATGTTTCAAAGTAAGCACAGGAGATAGAGCAACCCATGGGCATACACCTATCCATGTAGTATTTGCCTTCAAATGAAAAACCTAACAAGTGTTGGTCTGCTGGATGTACAGGAAGTAGTCTAAACGTTGATCGATATCGGATTTCGCCATCAAAGCCCCATGGCCCAAAACTCCCAACATTTCCACTGCCTGGTCAAAAGACGCATACTTTACACTACAAATGGACTCATCAATCGCATCATTCAATGAAAAGCCCCTAGGTGCTGACAGATTGTGTATGAGCCTATATTCGCCTTTTTCTTTCTTTGGGACCACTCCTAAAGGTGAGCAAACAAAATCCTTTAAAGGGATGTGGGGGAAAGGCCCGCTACTCTGCCTAAGCGCAGTTCCTTCCCTATTTTGTTTGCCACCACCCCAGGGTTGTTCTTAACTGACAGTTGATTCTTACACTGTGGTGTCCCAGTATAACCCCCAGCTGGAATCCGGAAACCGTGTGTAAAACCTTCTTGGAGCGTCCTGGCAGCAGTATGATTTGGGTATCTATTAAGCCAAGGGATCATAGCGTTCACGATAATCGGTGAAAGCGCGATAAGGGGGTAACCTCCCCTAATCCTGTTTTCTCCTCCCTCTGTTACCTGACGAACTACCTTTTGACCGGCATGCTGTTTCTGGGTGGGAAGGATGGCCGCATAAGTAACACGCGTGCCTGAATTTACAAGTGCCCGGTGCCCTGTTGCAGGTTTGCCTATTGAAATCCCAGCAGACTCCTTTCCCACCCGTATAACCTTTGCCCCATTGGCCATTTCCCCGCTTTGCGCTGGCCGAAAGGGCTGTTGGAAGGGCTGGTTAGGTTTGGGGGAGTAGCCTTTGTTCCAGTTTGCGCTAGCCCCTGCAGAGTGCCCCTTCTCAAACTGGGAATGCCAAGAAATAGAGTCGACTTTGTCCCAAGCTAAAGATTTGTTGAACTCCCTCGCTTTCCTGAAAGCTATGTCATATTCTTTCCAGGCGTCACCCCCATGATTCTCATTAAACATTGTAATCCTGCTCTGATAGCAAGCCATCTCAGCTTGCATACCAGGGTAACGTTCAGCGGTAACCACACTAAACACTGAGAAAGCCCTGATCCAGTTGATGAGCGTCTCCTCTACCCTAAATTTATACAACTGAGATCGCCATTCACTGGGCAACATCATCTCTTTCTGTGACTTGGCATATTCCCATTCCCTGTTATCAATCAACAATGAAAAAATGTTAATATATTTGTCTGCCCAAATTAATTCCTTCACACTTTGCGAAACATGCTGGGCCAAACTCTCACCCCTGGAGGGAATTGAACCTTCGCCCAGTACTGGCAGGGCAACCTCCTTACCACTTTCTGTGGGCAGCGTCAATCCCACGTCCTTGACTGTGCCCTCGCCGTTCACTGGACCTGTTTGGGGAGAAATCAGTGCGCCCGGCGTGCTGCTTTCACCCCTAGCCAACATGATTTGTGCGACGATCTTCTGTGCCTCTGCACTAGGATCGGCCGCCGTAGGTAACATTCCCCCAATCCCCAACAATGGAAGCACTGCGGCTATCTGTGCCGCCAATTCTGGTGGCACCTGACCCACCCCAGGTGCTAGGCCTGCTGGAAATACCGGCGGGACAGTGACGGGGACTGGGTTACTCGGCGGCGCGGCCGGCACCGGGACAATGACGGGGACTGGGTTAATGGGTGACACTGCCACCAGCGGTACACTGACAGGGACTGGGTTAATGGGTGGCATGACTGGCACTATTGGCATGCTCGCTGGGATTTGGGGAGTGGGCGTGGGTGACCCAGGTGCCACAGGCGCTTGATTCGGTACCGTCCTCGGGGCTCTCCCACCCACAATGGGCTTTATAGGGCGACCACCACCCTTTCTAGGTCTGCTACGTTTTGGTGGCGTCTCGAAATCCCCCCTTGGTTTGGGCGGTACTATGGTCCTTTTAGGCCCTGCAGTCGGACCTGCCCATGCCTCAACCTTCGCATCCAGCTCAGCGACAGTCCTACCCAACTTGTCCACCTTCCCCAATTTCTTGTCCATTGCTGACATTCTGCGCATCATTGTTTTAAACATTAATTCCATGCGGGAATTCCCTGCACCCCGTTTGGCCAACATATTGCTCTTGCACCTACACTACACAGTGCATTCTGCTAGCAACCAGCACAATGTGCCCTGTACCTGTCCAAGTTGGAGGCTCACGAGCTAGCCGTAGGCACCACGCAACTGTGACCGCACACACCAGCTAGCCTGGAGTGTTTGGGCAAGCGAACTCTAGCCCCCCGGCCCACCAGAAGCAGTGAAATGCTGGCCTGCCCGTGTCCTCGGAAACCGCCGTCCACCGTGAGCTCCTCAGCTACCCGGTCCGCAGCGGCCCTTGTCTTTTGCTCCTCGCGCCGTCTAATTAGGCAATCGGATCCCTGACCAGCGCTGATCTGCGTGTTCAGCTCGCTCTCCTAATGCCGATGCTTAACGCACGGTCGGGCTCCCTCCTCGATGCGGTGACGTCCACCCAGCTCCACTGCTCTGCCGCACAACACGCCGACAATCGTCTGAAACTGCAGCACCTGAAAACAAAAATGAAAGAAAATTAAAAGCCCCACGGTGGGGCTGGGCGCAAGCCAGCCTGGGAAGCGCGGGACACAAAGAGGGCGCCTCCTGCGCCTCCCAGGCTCTTAAACCCACGGGTCCCGCCCCCTTGACCCGGAAGCGCAAAACTGCTTCCGGGCCAAACGGCGGGACCAACCAGGACGGGCGACAAAGGGGGGGTCAGGCCCAGCCATGTGTGCGTGGGGGCCGAGCGCCCCCGCCTTTCCTTTTCCAAGGGCTGCTTTTGTTTACAACTTGAGGAACCCAAGAAGCACAAAAAGACACAACGGTTTTGCCCAGGATCACACGCATATAGGGAGAGCCGTTACTTAGCCGGGATTAGAGTCTTCAGGTCAGGGCGTTATTTACCAGGGAGATCAGCTAACCAATGACTTGGTTTCCACGTGCTCAGACTGGACTCCGGTAGTGAGTACTCAGTGAAAGTCACGGGGTCTCAGATAGAATGGACATATACTCGCTGCACGGAACACACAAGGATGAAAAAGTCACGTGTTATAAGGCAACTCTGTACCCATAGTACTGATGTGCATGTGTAATGTAGCCGGTGCTCATGTAAAGCGCTCCAATGCCGGGGCTCGGGTCAGATCTGCGCTATAAATAAACTGCAAAAACACTTCATTTACGGTGGCTCTTTGACCGTGGTCCTGCACTGGACCCACTGTATTGTAGTGCTGTATTTATCTACGCTTTTTTGGGGTGGGTACTGAAATGTAGTCTGTTCCCGGTCATAATGAGATGCTCCCTTCCAAAGCGAGCACATGGGGGCCATGCCCCATCAATCACGCAACCTCCCTTCATGTGCCCCAGAGAGAAAGGTCTCGCATTCTTGTTTCGCCACAAAGAGATACTACGCAGTCCGAGGAGCCCAACCACTGCCCTTCTCCCGCTTCCTCAAAGTGCCCCCCGGGCTTACACTCCTGTCCTACCCCTTCACAATTGCAGCTGCAGAAACACACAAGGAAATACAGACTTTGGTCTCACGTAAAGACGGGAGATGGTTTGCCGTCAAGGATTGCACTTCAATAGTCACCCCCTACCATAAAGCAGACCATGTGCCCCTGCAGATGCAGATACACAGTAGAGTATCCTCCTGGCTCTGTCCTTTATTACCAACTGCGTTACGTACTTTAGTCACTAAAACCACAGGATGTGGTGGGTTAGAAAGAAGAAGCAGCTCCGCCTCCCCGCCAAGGGTTGCGCAGGATGCATTTTGTAGAGCACTGCATGGGTTGCAAAAATGACACAAATTTGAAGATTCATGTTGGTATAATCGCGGCACCCCCGCTTTACTTATAACATTTTAAAAGTAAAACGCGTGTGCCGCGATTATACTAACATGAAAGAAGTTTCTCTTTAACCCCGTCCCTTGCAGACTGGGTGCCCTTACTTCCTGCTGGGGTAAAAGGTTCCTTATCTTCTTTAAGGGGCCATCTGGACCCATAAAGAAGATAAGAAATCTTTTACGTAAGTCAAGTAACCCAGTCTGAAAAGGACGGGGCTTAGAGAGAAAGAAGAACGTCAATAGGACCTCTTCTCCAATGGCTGGCCATCGTTTAGGACGCCAGCCAATGTAGAAGAGGGGCGGGCTTAACCTCGCTAGTGAACAATCCTCTATCTCATTAAATCTCGCCAGCTCGACTGCGCATGTGCGCAGTCTTTCACAGGCCGAGACCTAAAAAGAACTGGTTGGGCATTGGTTAATTGAGTGTTGATGTTGTGTTTTTTGTGTGCTCAATTTCTAGCCCACATTACAACCCTGAGTCAGCTCTGGACTGCCCTGTCTAGCTGTCCTTAGTAACAATTGCTAAAATGGGCACTAGGGCCATATTCTGAGGGTCTGGGGTAGAGAGGCCTCAAGTTACCAGAAATGAAAGACCCCCATTCACTCAAGTGGGGCTAGAACTTAGTCTGTCTTGGGCTCTTCGGAACCAGATTTGTCAAATACAATAGGAAGGGGTTTTACATTGCGAATCTCTGTCAAATACAACACATTGGGAACTCCTTGCCGAACACCATAGAAAAGGACTTTTACATTGTGAACCCTCTAACAAATGCAATAGAAGGCAGTTTACATTGACTGTTAGAACCGGCTGTGTCTGGTTGGCTGAAGGGATGCCCCCGAACCAGGCAGAACCACTTCCATCAAGGGCAAGTTATTTCACTCACTGTACAACCCGTGCTCACCCTTGGGTAGCTTGGCATTGAGCAGTCAGGCTTATATCAGAGGCAATGTGTAAAGCAAAGGCCAGCAGTTACTTGAGATAAATACAATGAGTGTCATAAAAGAGACTTCAAACAGGATGTAATGTAAAAACGTTTATATTCAACACACATATTTAATTATTATAGCATCAACATCATATACTTTTGGGGCATAAAACACATTCAGAAATATTACTAGCAGTACTATTCCCACTCATATGGTTATGATATCAATAGTTTGTACATTGTGGACAGTTCCTAATCTATAAATATAAATACAACAAAAGGAGGGAGGGAGGTAGAGGAAGAAGTGGATTCAGTCTCCCCTAACAATTAGTTTAAACAAAATAGAATCCACTCAGAAGGTGGTAGTGATCCCTAAAGTGATGGGGAGCACACAGTGTTGTTTAAATGCCCCTCACACACCAACAGGCCCCTTGGTGTCATGCTTCATCATCGGGGCCTTCGCATCCCTCTACGGGATGCGGCGTGCTGCGACTCATGGATACGTATGAGCACTGATAGTGAACTATGTGTTTGTGTGTGTGAGGGGGAGGGTGAGTGGTGAGGTGAAAAAGTGAAGGTTAAAAAATACCTGGCTCGTAGGAAAAAATATTTATTATGTCCTCGGCTTGTATTGTTAAAAGGGGTGCAAGGCGAGGTTGTCAGTTATACGTATTAGGGTATATCAACCTCTAAAAGTGCGTCGACATGTTTCGGAGTACAGCGACTCCTTCTTCAGGACGAGGATATGCACGATTATCCTCACCTTACTCACATGGGTTTGGAATGTAAAAGTGTATTTTACAAAAAACACTAGGTGAAATGTACCTATAGGTGTTAAAGTATGGAAAAGCTCTGTTGCGCCCAATTGGCATTTGAAGAACCTGTGGGATAAAAAGCATCATAAACATCACAGTCGGACATCCAGAATCAGGAAAAAATAATAATAATTCCAGTTATGGGAGGGTAAAATGTGAACCAAAAATAAGGTTCAGGGATCCTGTGGAATAAAACTATAAAAAAGACACACAATAAACAAAGACATACACTGATTGGAGATACGCCAAAACATCTTTCCAAACATTGACTGTGGAGGAAGGAAAAGGATTTTTATAAGTGTGGCTTACTTATGGATCAAGGTTGTCTGACCTCATGAGCCTAAGCGTGGTATTGGGGGTTCCTTCCTCACTGCTCAATATAGCAACCTATAAGATGTTAAAGGTAGGTTTTAGGGTCATGAATAAGTGGTAATACTGGAAATCTCAGTGGCCCTTGTTTGAACAACACAACTCACGGTTACTGCACGACCTAGTAGACTGCCATCCCCTCAACGCGGCTCCGACGATGTGTGGAGTCAAGTCGATTTGTATCTTTTATACCGCCAAAACCGCTTCAATTAGGTGTTAATTGGAAGCGGAAAACATGCCCAAAGAAGGATGAAATCCCTCAACCAGGTCTGGTATTGCGCGCTGGTCAGGGGCGTGTTTCGCGGTAGGAAGGCGCATGCGCTAGAGATAAGCGTTCCAAACTGCGCGCATGTGTAACGCCGATCGTGATGCCGGTTATAAGAATCGGCACACATAGGTAATGCGCATGCATATTAGTGTCAATTTCGAGACGCTGGTTGTTCGCGCATGCCTATTATGCACAGTGGGACAATAGGAGGTTCAGGACATGTGCGCAATGGTCGGAGTTAAGGCCAAAGGACAGGGGATTTTTGTATAACCTATACGTGGTCCACACATAACGAACAGCTCATTTTAGTAATTGAAATCAGCCAGTATGGACGTGAATGCCAGTTCTGGTTATATATCAGTTATTCACAGTATCAAAGTTAAATTCTTTACAGGACAAATTTTTACAGGTGTTTTTCTGTCTAATTACTCAGCCAACAGCAGGAAAAGGGGTTGGCATAATTAGTGGGTGCCCATTGGGTCAAGATGGATCATCGCAATTGGCTCCAAGGTTTGGAGTCGTTCAATCCAGTGGTGTCTGTCCCTAGACGGAACACCCACCTTTGCTCCTTTTCGAATAAGCCAACATCCGTTGGCAGTTGTTCAATCACTGTCCACTGTATTTCGTTCACACAGTGTTGGTATTCTATCAATCAATCAATCAGTGACACTTATAAAGCGCGCTACATACCCGTGGGGTCTCAAGGCGCTGGGGGGGGGGGGAGCCGCTACTGCTCGAACAGCCAGGTCTTCAGCTTCTTCCTGAAGGAGAGGTGGTCTTGGGTCAGGCGCAGGTCGGTCGGGAGGGAGTTCCAGGTCTTGGCGGCCAGGTGGGAGAAGGACCTTCCTCCTGTAGTCGCTCTTCGGATGCGGGGGACGGCGGCGAGGGCGTGGTTGGCTGATCGGAGGTGGCGTTTGGGAGCGTAGAAGTTGACTCGGCTGTTGAGGTAGCTCGGGCCTTGGTCGTGTAGGGCTTTGTGTGCGTGGGTGAGGAGGCGGAAGGTGATTCTTTTGTTGACGGGGAGCCAGTGAAGGTCTCGCAGATGTCCGGAGATGTGGCTGGTTCGTGGGATGTCGAGGATGAGTCTGGCTGAGGCGTTCTGGATCCGCTGGAGTCTCTTCTGGAGCTTGGCGGTGGTCCCGGCGTAGAGGGCGTTGCCGTAGTCCAGTCGGCTGGTGACGAGGGCCTGGGTGACGGTCTTCCTGGTCTCGGTGGGGATCCACCAGAAGATCTTCCGTAGCATGCGTAGGATGTTGAAGCATGCCGAGGAGACGTTGTTGACTTGCCTGGTCATGGAGAGGGAGGAGTCCAGGATGAAGCCCAGGTTGCGTGCATGGTCTGTCGGTTTGGGTGCGGTGCCCAGGGCGGGAGGCCACCAGGAGTCGTCCCAGGCGGAGGGAGAGGAGCCCAGGATGAGGACCTCCGTCTTGTCCGAGTTCAGTTTCAGGCGGCTGGTCGTCATCCACTCGGCTACCTCTTTCATCCCTTCGTGCAGGTTGGCTCTGGCGGCGGCGGGGTCGTTGGTCAGGGAGAGGATCAGCTGGGTGTCGTCGGCGTAGGAAATGGGCTGCCATTTTCGTGGTTGATTTCTTACATCTTATGTTGCTTTTATGTTCATTAATCCTGATTTTGACCGCCCTTGTAGTCATGCCCACATATTCTTTGTTGCAAGGGCATGTGATTAGATACACAACGTTCTTACTATTACAATTAGTGAACGTGCGTTGTTCCCATCTAGTGCCATTCAGGAAAGTAAGGGTCTGACTCTTTTTAGTTAGATGACAGCTGTTGCAGTTTCCACAGGGATGGTGGCCATGTAGTCCCTGTAACCTTGTTTGTTGTTTTTTCGTGGTTGGCGGTCTTGTGTGTACAAGCATGTCTTTTAAATTCTTGCCCCGCCTGTGGGCAAACAGAGGTTTCTCCAGATCAAGTGAACCGCTTGTCAGAATGTGCCAGTGTTTGTTAACCAGTTTAGAAACTTGGTTCGAAACTGAACTGTACGTTGTGACACAGACTGTTCTACTGGGTGTGTTTTCTCTGGCAGGTTTTTCTTCCAGGAGGGCTTCACGGTTATTGTTTCTCGCTCTCTTCATTGCTTTTTGAATGACCTGGTTTGGGTATTTCCTCTGTTTCAGTTTTTCACCCAGATCTCTGGCCTGGGTTTTGTATTTGGCTATGTCGCTACAGTTGCGACGTAGGCGTAGGAACTGTCCGTATGGTAAATTCTCCCTCAGGTGACTTGGATGGAAACTGTCGAACCTGAGGAGACAGTTCCTCGCCGTCGGTTTGAAATGAGTCTCAGTTTTTAACAGACCTGCCTCGTGATAGATATTCAAATCTAGGAAGACCATTGAGCTGTTGGACATTTGGTGGGTGAACTTCAGAAAAGGGTTTTGGTTGTTCAGCCAATGCATGAACTCAGTGATCGATTGGCCATCCCCTTCCCAAATCACCAGAATGTCATCTATATAGCGTCGCCAAGTGCAGATTCTTTCCCTGAAGGGGTTGTCTGGGTGGAGAATCCACATAATAATAATCCACATTTGTAAAGCGCACAATCACCCGTAAGGGTCTCTAGGCGCTGGGGGCCGTCGGGAAGATTAAGCAAGCTATTGCCCAGAGTCACATGGTGCTGGGCTAATCTGCCGCCGGCCCTGGGGATCGAACCGTGATCCCCAGATTCCGGAGTCAGTCACCCTGGCCACGGCGCCACACCTCTCCCACAATCCTGGAGGATTCTAGATGGTGAACATATAATCCCGCCAGGCTCGGCGCAAATGTACTCCCCATACCAGTTCCATGACTTTGCCAATAGAGAGTGCCCTCGTATTCAAAAAAGTTTTTTGTAAGTGCTATCGAGATACACTCCATGACCACTCCACGGGGGGTTTGGTATTTCCATCGGTCAGAGTGAAGTACCTCTTCAATGATCAGTAGTGTCTCGTTATGTGGGAGGCTCGTGTAGAGACTCTCTACATCAAGGCTCAACAGCATCTGTGAGTCTGGATCAAAAGGATGGTTCTGTAGTAACTGCAGAACCGCTTTAGTATCCCTTAGGTACGTGTCCGTCGCTTGCACCAAGGGTCTCAAAAAGGCATCGGCAAATTTTGACAGTGGTTCCAAAATGGATGAAATGCCGGACACAATTGGGCGGCCTGGTGGGCTTCAAGGTTTTTGTGGACCTTTGGTATTGTGTAGAAGTAAGGTGTACGGGGATTTTTTTGAACAAGGAATTCCGATTCTTTTTTGGTGAGCCAATTATGCGCCAAAGCCTCCTCAATCATTGCCTCTATTTGCACACGTAGAGACTCGGTGGGATCTTCTACCAAAACCTGACAGTTCCTTCTCTCAGAGAGTAATCTCCTACATTCCTTATCATATGCAGTTGTGGTTTGAATTACCACTGCCCCGCCCTTATCTGCAGGTTTTATGGTGAGTTATTTGTTTTGTGTGAGTTCTCTTATTGCCTCATGCTCAAGTTTACTCATGTTTTGGAAAACATTCTGCTTGAGGTTTAATTTACTGAGTTCAAGCATGATGGCTTTCTCGAACGCCAGTACCTCAACAGGGAGTTGATTGTCCAGGGGTGTAAAACTAGATTTAGGTTTTAGACCCGTATCCGAAGTTTCTTGGGATGGTTCTTTGTCTTTAAAGAAATCCCTAAGTTTTATAGTTGTAATGAAATCCTGGATCTCTATGTAGAAGGAATGGGTCAGGTTTGTTGGTGGGGACGTATCCTAAGCCCTTATTTAGTACCTCCTGCTGTAGGGTTGTTAAGGGCCACCGGGTTATGTTAATTACTAAGTCCCCCTCTTGCTTGTTGATGCTTGGTTCGCAGTCATGCTCCTGGTATGGACCCTGGGGTCTGCTTCGTCTGCGGGCTGCCAGTTGACATTGTTTCCCTTTTTGTTCCTCCCTCTGCGGGGTCCTTGGCCCCATGATAAAAAAGGCTGAGCATTCTGGGGTACGGTAGTTTGGTCTGGCCCCCATTGGGGGTACATTTGTCCCATTTGTGGTGGCCAAATTGGTATTGAGGGAATTGGAATTGGCTCTGATACGGATTGTATTGAGGTGGTCCCTGGAAACCTCTCCAGCCTCTCTGGCAGGGGAATTGAGATCTCTGTTGGCGGAAACCACCCCTTTGTTGTTTCCTTTGTTGAAAACCACCTGAGTTGGTACTGGTGGAACTACCAACCGAACTCACGCTGTCTGTGTCACTAATGTTTCCTTTTGTTACATAATCAGCTTTTGTGTAAGGGTATGCCCTCTCTGGGGTAAAACGGTCCTTATCTTTTTTCAGTTTGTTAAACTTGCTTTGTTTTAAAGTGATCTCGAAATCCTTCATTTGCTGATTAAGTTCTTCCAGACCTTTCTTTAAGTCTGCTGGTGAAATGAAAGCTTTCAGTTGTTTTTCGAGTTTCTGAATCTCTACTTTTAATTCCAATGATTTTCTTGTGGCTGTTTGAACTATTAGCACCAACCAGTCTCCTATGTGTGCCGATTCTTATAACCGGCATCACGATCGGCGTTACACATGCGCGCAGTTTGGAACGCTTATCTCTAGCGCATGCGCCTTCCTACCGCGAAACACCCCCCTGACCAGTTTGCAATACCGGACCTGGTTGAGGGATTTCATCCTTCTTTGGGCATGTTTTCCGCTTCCAATTAACACCTAATTGAAGCGGTTTTGGCGGTATAAAAGATACGAATCGACTTGACTCCACACATCGTCGGAGCCACGTTGAGGGGATGGCAGTCTACTAGGTCGTGCAGTAACCGTGAGTTGTGTTGTTCAAACAAGGGCCACTGAGATTTCCAGTATTACCACTTATTCATGACCCTAAAACCTACCTTTAACATCTTATAGGTTGCTATATTGAGCAGTGAGGAAGGAACCCCCAATACCACGCTTAGGCTCATGAGGTCAGACAACCTTGATCCACAAGTAAGCCACACTTATAAAAATCCTTTTCCTTCCTCCACAGTCAATGTTTGGAAAGATGTTTTGGCGTATCTCCAATCAGTGTATGTCTTTGTTTATTGTGTGTCTTTTTTATTGTTTTATTCCACAGGGTCCCTGAACCTTATTTTTGGTTCAAATTTTACCCTCCCATAACTGGAATTATTATTATTTTTTCCTGATCCTGGACGTCCGACTGTGATGTTTATGATGCTTTTTATCCCACAGGTTCTTCAAACGCCAATTGGGCGCAACAGAGCTTTTCCATACTTTAACACCTATAGGTACATTTCACCTAGTGTTTTTTGTAAAATACACTTTTACATTCCAAACCCATGTGAGTAAGGTGAGGATAATCGTGCATATCCTCGTCCTGAAGAAGGAGTCGCTGTACTCCGAAACATGTCGACGCACTTTTAGAGGTTGATACACCCTAATACGTATAACTGACAACCTCGCCTTGCACCCCTTTTAACAATACCAGCCGAGGACATAATAAATATTTTTTCCTACGAGCCAGGTATTTTTCAACCTTCACTTTTTCACCTCACCACTCACCCTCCCTCACACACACACAAACACATAGTTCACTATCAGTGCTCCTACGTATCCGTGAGTCGCAGCACGCCGCATCCCATAGAGGGATGCGAAGGCCCCGATGATGAAGCATGACACCAAGGAGCCTGTTGGTGTGTGAGGGGCATTTAAACAACACTGTGTGCTCCCCATCACTTTAGGGATCACTACCACCTTCTGAGCAGTTCCTAATCTAACCTTCTCCCCCAAATTGAGAGAGAGCTCCCTTATGCAGTGCCAGATATAAAAAATAAGTACATACACGAAAATAGAACACTTTTTAGCAGCACCGTGGCCCGGAGCCATGTGAGTAAACCCAATGTGAAAGGCTTTTGGCATACAATCAATACATCAAGCGGCACTGCCGGCCACTGTTGTGAATCACAAGTGGTTTATACACAATCACTCCCACTCACACACACACACTACGCTGTGGGACAGGTTTCAGTCCGTCCATATGGCACATTCTTACACACATACGCACTCAGCACCCTAATGTGGTGCTACTGGTACTCAGCAGGTCAATGTATCAAACCCTGCAGACTCTGTGGCCCCGCCTCCCTACACCGTCCAGTTCACCCCTATTGTTCTATACCCCCAGATGGAAGACAACCAACCCTGCTTCCTAGACACTGGACTGCCCGCAGCCAAAGTCACACAGTCTGGGTCCTTGGGAAGCAGCTGGGAATATATAGCAGTTTTAATCAGAAGGTAGACATAAACAAGGGGGATTTTAGCAGCCATTTGGAAAATTCACCCACAGGTCTCAAAACACAATGGCAACACACAGTCTCTTGACCCGCTTCAGAACTGTCTCGGAAGCGTTCCTTCAACCCAGTCAATCTTTCTCGCTTCTACGTGGCACCAAGATGTCTTTGGGAGGGGCTAGGTGCGGAGAGGGCAGTTGGTCCGCTGCAATGAGGGTCAACAAGAGAACAACTGATGAATGGAGATTAACACAGGGGAGCCTCTCTGTAGGACGAGGAGCCTTGATTGGTATGCGGTGATAAGGGCTGTGCCCAGGCAATCCGGGCACTGTGACTGATGCGCGTTAGTATAAGTCGCGCCAGCCCCATTATATTTCAAACACGATGAGTTGCAAATTGCGCACCTCCCTGGAAATGAGGCACAGTGACTGGTGCACTTTATATGGGTTTCACCAGGCAATTCCACTCACACGTAGCAAAGAGTTGCAATTCTGCACCTCCCTGGAAATGAGGCACAACGTCTGGTGCACAATGAAACAGGTTGCATCAGACCAGTCCAGTCACACACATACAGGTGTAAGTTCAGCAGAGCCAAATGAGGTAACAATGAACATAAAAACTTCCACCATAAATCAGAAACAAGCTCACCACCAGATGAAAGTGATAAGAGTGACTGTAGTGTGAATGTTAGTGAGGAGTCTCTTACCAACAAGTTCAAACTTATGTCACCTATCCAGGTAACAATGCTCACGAAATGAACAATGCACACTGCAATACCCTGAAAATATATGTACGGAAATCAAGTTAAACACCCGCGCTTCCAATTGACACTCTAGACCTCATATCACAACGACTGGAGTGTGCTCATACCAACACATAGAAGAAGAATTGCTACGACTCTGGACCCTGCTAATGGCGATAACTGGCACCTTGAAAATTGATCATCTGAAATTCACAAAGTTTTCGATATGAATGTGTGTTCTTAAATTCCCAAGTTATTCCACTCTCTATAATTCATTTGTTACAACATTATATTGCCCAAATACCTCAAATTTAAATTGTTGTCTGGCACTGTTAACGTTCACTTTTTAGGTTCACTCTTTGACATTGCCTAACTTTCTCGACACTTCAGTGTCCCTGAAAATAAAGACACGTTTTAGAAAAGCCTCAACAGCAATATCTAATTATAGAGAGCCATATATCAGTCGCAACTTTGCTCTCAACCATACCTCTGAATTACACCATGGCCTCGTAGTTTCAAGCTTCTAAGTAGCAGTGATTAGCGTTGTTATGGCTCCACACCCCTCTCTCCGCTCTGCCAACAAATATAATGTTTTTTTTTTGTAAAACCAACTCAACTTATCTAAGGACTTTAAAAGAGCACCCATTCAAGCCTCCGTACCCCCAATCGTGCAAACCTGCCAGCCGTATCTTCAAAGAAGACTGTTTATCGCTGCATCATCCTTTCTTGTACACTCCAACTTGTGGACACACTCGGCGTCGCCCTGTTTAAAATGCTCCCGGTCAATATCACAAAAAACGCACTACCTCCAACACCAAGAACAGACTCCTGTTGTTTAATACAAAAACGCAAAGGTGCACAATTTAATACTAATAATCACAGACATGGATTATTTTAGTTGTGATTTTCTTTATTCCAAAATGGTGTACAATCAAAACACGGGTTTTTGCAGCCGACGCGTTTCGTCCTCTAGGGACTTCTTCAGGGCTGCCATAAAAACAAACATATGAACATACAATTAAATCTAGGTTTAAAAATGACTTAGTCATCGAAATAGCCAGGCTTTGTTACAATAATGACATATAGGTTATGTTATTACAATCAACCATTGTGGTCAAGCTCATTAGAACCTGTGCAAACAATTTCATCACTCTTTATATAAACTGATTTTCAAACGAAGTGGGAGAGCAAAACAAGATAATAAATTCATCATCATAAAGATTTTTAATGAGATAAAAAATGTAATCAATATTGCTTGGAGTCAAGAATGCGGAATAGACAATAATTAAATGAAAAATGAAAAGAGAGAGATAGACTCCTGTTGTTTGTTTCAATAATCATCAAATGCCGCCATGATGCAGTGGTACCAAAGTTAGTACCCACGCAAGTTAAGCAAGAGCGTATTTTCAGAATAGTAAATCGTGGTTTAAAGTGAGCAAACAATAGGGTTTGCAATTGCAGTGCAGGCAGGGATAAGCGACAGAAAGTCACTTGCAGTATAATTTGTTTGTTATGGCGGAGTGTAGCTACCTCCTTCCCTCCTAGCATGCCTGTTTTAAAGTTGAGTTAATTTACAGTTCTAGCAGAAACTATAAAAACAAGGAGTGCACAGTACGATCCATTATTGACGCTATTTTTGGCTATCAATACTGTTGCACCCACCGAGTTCAAAATGCAGTTTGATTCAATCTCAAATATCACTGATAATAAAGCAGAAACAAAACCGTATACTTCAGCTCAGGCTGCATATATTTATTCACTAATCTCGGACATACAGACTTTCAGCAAACAGAGTGGGTCAGTACCTCAACAACTACGACAACTTGAATTTTTATCCAAAAGAGTGTTAATTCAGAAGTTACATGCGTCAACTCTTATTCAATACCACAAGGTACAAAGAATACCTAGAGGTTTACATCCACCTATTAAACCAATGTTATACAAGTTTTAATTCAATAAACAGTCAGTCAGTCAGTCAAAAAGCTTTATTATCGGCAAAAAAGCCATAAAAGCGACATAAAATACAGTGTTTAACTAATTAACGACATGCCCAGTTAGGACATTAATATAAATACAGGATAAAACTTGATGATAAAACCGTTCAGTAAACAAAAAAGAAATAAAATCAATGATGGTAAAATTTACATGTTGAAAATTTGACAATCCTCCCCTGTTTCTCACTTTGACTAATTACTGGTAAATTGCTTACAGTGTCCACAGTCTCACAAATTGGGATTTTTAATCTTCGCACTTCTAGAACACCACATTGATAAAAGAGGTCACAAATACAATCAAGGGAGAGGTATCGGATTTTAATATTCTATAAACCTCCCTATAATCTCTAAAGCCCGTGTTCTTACAAAGTTGAGTAATCGATTTAGCTCTTGGTTTGGAGTATAAAGGGCAAAAGAGAAGAACATGCAAATCCGTCTCATCGCCATAATCACACCCTGGACAGGCCAGAGGAGCAATAGCAGCACTAGACCATTTGTTAGTAACTGCCCTAACTGGCAGTGTACCATGCCTAAATTGGACATAAAGTTTCTTCGCCAGAAAGGGCTGGATGTCACCCAGGAACGACTTTAAGTGATAATTGGCCTTGACCTCCAGAAATTGCCTACTCAGTGGGCCTAGGGCTGTGCTCTGAGCTAACGCACCCGTATGGTACTGTTTAAGTAAGTTAGCTAAAGATTTCTTAGTAATCAAAGGGCATGTTTGTTCTGGTAGGAGCCAAATATCTGTTCTACCCAATGCACAACAGAGCTGTTTCACGTGCAATAGCCAAGGGATCTTCCCCACACGCCTTATAGCCAAAATGTCACTCAGATCCTCTCTATAGCTAATTAGCTCTGGAGTTCTCCATAGGCGTCTCCAGTATAACATGGGGCGATTAGTAATAATATCCTGGATTGGGACCAGTCCCAGGTCTAAACGTAGTGGGATCAAGGGGGTACTCTGTGGGAGTCTTAATAAACACCTTATGAAGCTATTCTCGGTGATAGACAATGAAGTAGCTCTAGCGTGACCCCACAGCTCTACTCCATAGAGCACGCCCCCCCTCGCTTGAGATCTATAGATTTCTACTGGGGGGCCCAATATCTTATGTGAGTAATTATTATGAACCTTTAATATTCCACCAGAGGCGTGGGCCAATTTCAGATTGGCTTTGGCTATGTGGGGCCCCCACTCCATCCTATCATTCAAAGTTACCCCCAAATATTCAAAGGTGGACACTCTTTCCAATGTGGAACCTTCCAAATGGGGGTGCGGACAATTGGCAGATCTTGCACGAAATACCATATATTTGGTTTTGGATAGATTGATCTCCAAGTTTCTAGTTTTATAAAAAGAGCAAAACGCCTCTAAAGTTCGCTGGATACCCATAGAAGATTTAAATAACAAAAGCGTATTATCAGCGAACATTAGGGCTGGAATCTTACGCCTGGCCAAACTAGGAGAATCAAGATCCTTCGCACCCAATAGATGGTCGATGAGGCCATTAAGGAACAGAGAGAAAAGAGTGGGGTCCAACACACACCCCTGCCTGACCCCCTTTTCCACTGGGAAGGGCGCAGAAAGTTCCCTATTCTTCCCGTACCTTACTCTCGCAAAAGTGCCCAGGTGTAAGCGTTGTAATAACTGGCAAAGGTACATTGGGGCTCCCATATCTAACAATAAGGCCCAGAGCTTGTCCCTCTGGACCAAATCGAACGCAGATCAAAGATCTACGAAAATTAAATGCAAGCTACCGCCCCCCATTACCACCGTCTTCCAGTATACTAGTTGGAGTCTAAACAGTTGGTCGATGGTGGAAACCTTGGCACGAAAACCTGCCTGCAGAGAAGTGAGGATCTGATGTTCTTCGATCCAACACTGAAGCCTACTTAATAACAAGCGGGCAAACAGTTTCTGCAGGGCGTCAATTAAACTAATGGGGCGGTAGTTTGCCGGATCACGAGGGGTGCCCTTTTTAAAGATGGGAATAATCTCCGCGCCCAACCATGTGAGGGGGATCTCCATGCCATGGAGGGTAGCATTAAAAAAGAGTCAAATGTAAGGGGCCCAAACTTTCTGTTCACTAAGGAACAGGTCTCCGGGAATCCTATCCAATCCGGAGCCTTCCCCAAAGATAGGCTCCTCAGTCCCGCCTGAACATTCCATCATGGTGCAAGGTGGGCAATCGTTAACATTTACCCCAAGACAACCTGATGCAGACAATCCATTCATTGGGGGAGAGGAATCAACAACAGTTGGAGTATCACTTTGAGCATACAAGTTTTTAAAATGTGATCTCCAAACCTCTTTGCTCAGATTAGGGGTTAAAGCTGGAGGTCCTTTAACCGAACCTGTTCTAAGTAAATTCCAGAGGCCCAGTAATCACGTCCGTCCAGTGCTCCCTTAATGTTTACTCATCTTGTGGCCTCCCACTCTGACTTAGACTCCTCAATTATGTTCTTATAGTTGAGCCTAGCTGTCCTAATAGTTACAGGAGTTCCATTTTTAACTTCCCATAGAAGCGCACTTTTAGCCAGCCTACATATTTTTGTACACCACTGACCCATATTGTTTGGCGGCAGCTTTTTATTAACAGTAGTATAAATGTAGGTTGCCTATAGGGTAGTTAATTTAATATGGATGGTGCCTAGAGCAGAAAAGTATTAGGGCTCAAAGTTATCTGCAGAAAGGTCAAAGGCTTCCCGAGGGAGACGTGGAGCATTAAGGTATAGGTCAGCTATCTTGTCTGGTACTAACACAAAATGTGCCCATCTAATACGTCTGCCACCTGCAGCTGTGATTAAGTTTGTAGCAGGTGGGCACTCCATCTCACCCTGACTTTGGGAATATCCCAGTGTGTATTTTAATTCTAGTGACAGGAGGTTGTGATCACTGTCTATTCTTTTGATCACACTGAAACCCTTCATATGGGTCCAAAATTCTACATTGGCCATTATATAGTCAATGGTTGTGCATGTGCCTTTCCCCATTCTATTATAAGTGGTATTACCACGAACGTCAGGATGGAATCTACCATTGCAGGCTCTAAGGGAATGAAATATAGAGAGCTTATTTAACTGTAGGGCTAATGGCGACCAACGCTTTGCTGGGTACATGGAGCATTCCAGTATGGACCAAACAGAGTCCTCATCTTGTGTTTTGGGCGAAATTCCTGCTAGAGGCTCGAAATGACAGTTAAAATCGCCACCCACAATTCTGTGCATAGGCGAAGGTAATGAGAGCATTTATATTGGGGGAGACCTCATTAAGAGGGATAGGGCGCGAATAGACATTAAAAACAGCTACTCTCCTACCATCCGGAAATTCAAGAAGGGTACATAGGATATCCGGTGTATGGGAATCTATTACCTTCACTAAGCAACCCAAGTGGGTGCAAACCCACATGCACAGGCCCCCATATGGTCTCCCTCTCACTCCCTGTTGGGCTGGGATGTGAAAAGATGCAAATCCCACCCTATTGGGTACTGTTAATGCCCATGTTTCTTGGAACAGGCAAAGGTCATACTGGTCCATAAGCTCTCCCCAATCTGGGTATGCTAGTTTAGAGCAAATACCTGCAACGTTCCAAGACCCAATCAATGTGCTATGTAGCTCTTCCCTAGGGGGAGTAATTACAGGGGATAAGGCCGTGTTGGGTAAGGGCACTCTAACCGAATTACCAGGATAGTCTGTGTCATCAAAAGGACTACGGACTGTACTATTTAGGCTCATTGGTGATCCATCTTCATGAGTCTCTAATCTAATGACGGGAGTCTCACCCCCTGACCTCTGGCTCTCTTTAAAGGGGAGACCTGCTTCTGGAGACTCTGCTTTGTCCAACCTGGGGAGCGGAGGTAGTCAATCCACATAATCCAGGGGACTAAAACGGGTTGCTACGGGAAGATTATAGACTCCGGCCGGGTCTTTGATGGGGGGTCGGTTTAAATCAAAACTACCGGGTACTATCTCCCGGGGTTAGAAATATCCCAAGGGTAAGGGAGAAATTGTGCCCGGAGTTTTGGGGCTACCCCAATCTAGAATGTGGTTTACCACTCTGGGATCCCTAAAGTTAACTACCACGCAGTCCTCACTAATGTCTTTAAATTTGGTCCCCAGACACCTTACTCTCCTAACAAATAGTATTTCTCCTTGGCCCAGACCCATTAGGGGACAATTCTTGTTTAACCAAAAAGTGGTTTTGTTCTTAAGCTCATGAAACATTTTGCCTCGCTCTGAGGGTAATGGGGGAACTCCTGTTAATATGACCACATACGGAGTGGCCGCAGGGGGAGCTGTAAGCAGGGTAAGGACTGATGTGTTTCCGTAGATGACAAATTGGAAGCTATTTTGTATGGGCCCAAGGACTGGCCTGCATTATTCGTATTAGCATCATGTACATTTATGGCTCGGGACCAGGGCAGCCGTTGGTAAGAGTTGCCCTACATGGGGTAACAGACCGGGGGCGGGCTTTTCCCAATGGTTAACTTTGGGCTAATCGCCTGTTCCACTACAAGAGTAGAGATTGCACAGGGGGTACTATTACCGGTGATAACACTTTGTTTGGCCTGCTTAATAGAATTCAAGTTTACCTCCACTACAGCTCTCTTAGTAGAGGCAGATGTCTGGCCTCCCCCCCTCCTTGCTATTTAGCAAGGAGACAACCTTATCAATTCGACTCAACAGATTTTTAAAGTGAGATTTGATAAGCTGCTCTATCTGTGTTTGAAAATCTATCAGAAGGTGAGTAGCCCAAACCGGGGGGGCTGGAATGACGTTAGCAGAGACAATCTCTGGCTTAAATTATGAGATTGACAAACAGAAACACAAATTCCTGACCCGCGGGTATCCCAGGAAATCTCTGGAATTAGCAGAGGCCAGACTACAAACAACGTCGAGAAATGATTTGTTGCAAACAAATGTAAATGTAAATGTATTGGCATTTATATAGCGCAATACTTACCCGTAGGGTCCCAAGGCGCTTCGACCGCTGCGAAACCCTTCCTGGCTTCCCTGAGAGATGGTCCCTTAATGGGTATCTCCAGGGTGAGACCAGGCATCCCCGGCGGTCTGGTGGGGCCGTTAGTGAAGATGAGGCAAGCTAATGCCCAGAGTTGCCGAGTGTGATCGCTGATCAAAGTGGGCACCGAGGCGAGAGAATTATCGAGTCCGCTGACCCTGGTCCAGAAACCTGCCGTGCCGGGAATCGAACCCTGGTCCCGGGCCGTCCTCTGCTCTCGGGTCTGCCGCCTCTAACCAGTGAGCCACACTACTTCACACAAAAGTGAAACCAAAAAGGAAAGGATGTTCTTTGTCACAACATTTTCTACTGAATCTGCAGAAATAAAACGTATAATAAATACTCATTGGGAACTTCTACAAAATGAAGAAGACTTCAAAGGACTGGTCAGAGAACGACCGCTATTCGCGCATACAAGAAGCAACAATCTTAAAGAATTACTGACACGACAAAGCATAAGGAAAGTGGATCCAGGAAATACAAATGTAGTGATGAAAAAATGCAGGAATTCCACTCACTGCAACAACGTCATTGAGGGATTGACAATTGAGCATCCTCAAACAGGCAAAAAAAAATAACTAAGAGACTGGGCTTATTGCAATTCGACATTTGTTGTGTACAGCATTAACTGTCCATGTGGGAAGTTGTACATTGGAAAGACCGAGAGAAAGGTGAAAGTTCGAATAACCGCACATAAGAGTTGCATCAGAAATAAATCCATCACGTCAAGTTTGGTTTTACATTAGGTAGAACACAATCATTCTATTCCACAACTACTTTTCCAAGTCTTAGAAGTTGTCAAGCAGAGACCTGATGATAACAGTGCCAAACGGCTTTCACAAAGGGAAATCTGGTGGATCAAGTACATGGAAACAATGATACCGAAAGGGTTGAATGATAAGTTGGACATGATTTGTTTTTTTATAAATACCTGGATGCAAACTGCAAGGCATAATATGAGATCAGGTTAATAGTTCTGCGTAAACAACAACTCTCCACTTTTTAATAGGGATGAAACACACTAGGTAACACAAAATCATAGAGATGATATGCGTAGACATTAAGATCAGGTCCATTGAGTTTAACTTTACAGTAATACAGGCCGTTTAGATTTAACTGTCTATTTGGGACTTATGGGTACATAAGTCAGAATAACGGGAGGCTTTTGATTGAACATATTTTGAAAATATATGTTGTGTTTCAAAATCGTGTTTAGGTTGTCTATGAGTTGCAGCATGTACTTTTGAATTTTGTATTCATATTGAGTATTGAGAACATGTATACAACTCCAGGTTTGATCAAAGACACACTGGCTTTAATTTCGTTAATTTTATTTTATTCAGCATGACTTGATTAAAATCACTTTCACAGTTTTTACACATATATAGCACTCGCCGGTATATGCCGGCGTTCAGTTCGGAGCATCTTTCACGTTTTGGAACGTCAGGGAAACAATGTTAATAGTAGAAGGACCAGCAGATTACATTTAGATTTGTAGTTTTAAGGAAAACCACCCGCAACGTTAATAGGTTAATATTGGAAAAATTGCGGCGATCGCCGTCATGACAGTATTATTTGCGTCGAGAGTGATGTCACTATATTGGTTTCTGAGGCACAGTATTGTGTGGTTACTAATTTTGTTACCACTGCATCATGGCGGCATTTCATGATTATTGAAACAAATGACAGGAGTCTGTTCTTAGTGCTGGAGGTAGTCCGTTTTTTGGGACATTGACCGGGAGCATTTTAAACAGGGCGACGCCGAGTGTGTTGTTGTCCACAAGTTGGAGTGTACACGAAAGGATGATGCGGCGATAAACAAGAAGCTTGAAACTACGAGGCCATGGTGTAATTCAGAGGTATGGTTGAGAGCAAGGTTGCGACTGATATATGGCTCTCTATAATTAGATATTGCTGTTGAGAGTTTTCTAAAACGTGTCTTTATTTTCGGAGACACTGAAGTGTCGAGAAAGTTAGGCAATATCAAAGAGTGAACCTAAAAAGTGAACGTTAACAGTGCCAGACGACAATTGAAATTTGAGGTATTTGGGCAATATAATGTTGTAACAAATGAATTATAGAGAGTGGAATAACTTGGGAATTTAAGAACACACATTCATATCGAAAACTTTGTGAATTTCAGATGATCAATTTTCAAGGTGCCAGTTATCGCCATTAGCAGGGTCCAGAGTCGTAGCAATTCTTCTTCTATGTGGAGTTATGAGCACACTCAAGTCGTTGTGATATGAGGTCTAGAGTGTCAATTGGAAGCGCGGGTGTTTAACTTGATTTCCGTACATATATTTCCAGGGTATTGCAGTGTGCATTCTTCATTTCGTGAACATTGTTACCTGGATAGGTGAGATAAGTTTGAACGCGTTGGTAAGCGACTCCTCACTAACATTCACACTACAGTCACTGTTATCACTTTCTTCTGGTGGTGAGCTTGTTTTTGATTTATGGTGGAGGTTTTTATGTTCATTGTTGACTCAATGATGATTTTTGTTAAAGTACAAGAGAAGCCTTGAGATTGTTTTTTATTTTTAAGTGTATTGATCAAACGTTAATGTCTGTGGAGTTCAAGTGAATCTTTTGTTTAAAAGGAGCAAGTACTCACCCACTCTGATTACGTGGAGAAGTGTGGCTCACTGGTTAGAGGAGGCAGACCTGGAAGCAGAGGTCAGCCCGGGACCAGGGTTCAATTCCCGGCTTGGCGGGGTCTTGAGTCCTAAAATGTCCATGGACTCGACAATTTTCGCTCCGGTGCCTACTCGATTCACGGGTTCACACTCTGCGACTCTGGGCAATAGCTTGCTTAATCTCCACAACGGCCCCTCGCGGCGGGATGCCTGGCTTGCACCTTGCGGATACCCTGCCGGGGTTATCTCACAGGGGAATACCAGGACGGGTTCTCTAAGCAAGCGCTTAGAGACCGGTTGGTGATTTGTGCTATATAAATTCCTGTACATTTACATTTACATGACAGAAAAGTAATGTATAATGTTTTATTTCCACAGTTTCCCTGAAGAAGGGATCATATCCCAAAATGCATTGGGACCTATAACAACGATGATGCAAATTAATTACATTGTATTGAATACCAAAGATATGCCATGTTTTTGTTAGAAATTATAACAATAACACAGATATAAATGTGAACTTTGGATAAATAAATACAGTAAATGTTTACTGGTTGTAATTTAGTTTGAATAAATTAAATCACATTGACAAGTTAAGCAAGAGCGTATTTTCAGAATAGTAAATTGTGGTTTAAGGTGAGCAAACAATAGGGTTTGCAATTGCAGTGCAGGCAGGGACAAGCGACAGTAAGTCACTTGCAGTATAACCTATTCTATAAGTGGCATTTCTAAGCAAATTATGCCAACACCCCATTATAATGGAAAGGGTTTGTCACTGTGAACCCATTGATATTAACACCATGAGGCTGTTCCACTGCAATCCACTATTGCAGTCAGGGCCGTATTGGTAACTGAAACTGGCCCTGGCAAACTGATCGGCCAGATCGCGGGGCAGGGCTTGGGGTTGCGGCCAAACTGTTGGCTAGGGCCTGTTTCAGCCGATTTTGTTACAAAGGAGCGAAAATCCAGCTATGCTGCAAAACCGGCCGGTGGGTGCTTGAAAGCAAGATTGATGATCCTTTGCTTTCAAAATGAAATGGTCATAAAGAATGAAAGTAGAAAAAAAACATTTAGCTAAACTACTGTAAAATTTCAGGTATCTTTTCTTTGCAGCATCATTTAGTAAAATGTGTTGATGTATGCTAGTGTTTCCCAAAAAAGTATTCATAACGGAAAGTCAGTGTAACCAGTTTCAATGAGGTTAAGGGAAACATAAAAAAAACAAGCTTTGGCAAAGCCAGTAGGTCTGAAATTGGTGGTCAACTTTTTAAGTTTTGTCAATGTGTGACCTGATTTGGCATGGTTTTTGTAAAACCTTATTGGTGTGGGAGCTGCCGGACCCTCACCATTATAACAAACATTGGCATAAGCAAAATTAGTTTTTGGTCTCAAAAAGCACACTCTGCCACAGTAGTTACTGGTACTGAACAAAACTACTTTGTCTGCAGATATGTTCCTTGTGAAATCGCAGAACGCTGTCACTGATAGTGAAGCCAGCCAATACAGAGAGAGAGACATAATTTTAGTAAACACAAAAGGTCAGGGTTAATGCCAGACCAAATAAGGGGCCAATTATTAAAGAAAAACTCAAAAGTACACCCATGGTATATTTCCTTGCATTAAGTACAGCTATACAGCTTTCATGAATTCACAAGAATTTCCAGAAGTAGGCCAAGAAATAGCACTCCTAGAAATATGCAGGTGTAGATTTGTTCATGTGAAAATCTGAGTGTTTGCAAGTAACTTTCCCTCCTTTAACTTTGTTCCCAACTCTGGAAGAAGATTGACGTCTGCCATTGTCAGAAGTAAATTTCCAACATTTTTCAGTATGAGAAAAATTAGAGAAGAGTTATTGAAAACCCTTAAAACATGCAAGTTAGTAAGTTTGCACAGACTCAAAAGGGTATTCCAACCCTGGAACTATTGCTTACCACTACCTTCAGTCTCATTATGTAGATCTGCAGAAACGTGGCAACATAAGGGGATTGCTAGTATTTAAACACTACTGTGGTATGAGCCCTGGCATTATCAGAGCTCTTATATAGTGAGATTGCTTGCTGCCATCATTTTGTGCCTCATTACATGGCACAACAGGGACAAGTGGATTTTGTTACAGGACAAGTAGATTTATGAAGCAACCTGCCTCATAGACAAGTAGATATTTTATTAAATTCCACACCCCTGCTACATGAAGTTGTGTAAATATTATGTATTTTAGCTGTGTGTGCAATAAAGAGCCTTTCCATTAAACAAACAAAAAACACTTGCTGGACATTGATTTATTAAGTGTTAATGTGTTTTGCTGGGCTCTGAATTCGGAGCACATAGTACCTACGTGAATCAGCCCTGGACCTCTCTGTCAAAAATTAACATATGAAGGAAAGTATTAAAAGGGGCAATTGCTTGCTAGTCCAGGAGACCAGAGGGGAAAGATCACCACTGACACAATTGGGATTAATAACTCCTACTACCAGGGACCTCCTGAATTGGATTTCTTAAATACAATATGAAGGGCTTTTATTTTCTAACACATACAATAGGAGGGGTTTTTACAACATGAAATTGTAACCCAAGGCCAGAGGAACGGACTTTACATTGCGCAACCTATGACAAATGCAATAGAAGGGGTTTGACATTAAACTGTGAGCTTGGTGACAAATGCAGTACCAGTGGGTTTTTTATTGCCCTCTGACAAATAGAGCAGGAAAGAGTTTACAATATGAATGCCATGACAAACACCATATGAAAGGGCTTTATATTCTGAACTTTTTAACAAATACAGTATGAAGGGGTTTTTACATTGTGACCTCAGCCAAATACATAAGGAGGGGGTTTAATACAAAGGCCATTTTTTAGGCCCGGGACAGTAAATGCTTGGTGTCTACTGAGAGAGACTATGTTAATACCAGTATATACTTTGGTTCTGCTTAAAATGTTTGAATTTGATGGGAGTCTATATACAGAGACCATGTGTTAATCTGTATGTTCATGTTAAAGCCTATAGGCTTCCTTTCTTGATTTCAAAAGTTGGTGGCAAAGGCAGAAGTGCTTCCAGTTTACATTATGAACGACCTGACAAAGCCTTTGACTTAATCTTTTTTTTTTCTTTTTTTTTTAAAGACCTTTATTGTACTTCACCATTATACACAGCATCTGGCCTAGAACCTCTTGGGCTGGCCGCAACGTATTCACAGTTACTCTGAAATATTAATAATAACACAGCCTATGTGCCGACATCCCAAGGGTACGGCGGCGTTCCATAATCATGCGAGTACATAGTTAACAGTAGGATCATAAATCTACTTAGGTCCATTTTTTTTTTAATAAACTTGTTAGTATCGCATCAAACATGGAAGATGACATAAACAATCATGTATGTAGTATTTTGAAAATACGTAGTGCAAATACAGTTAAGTCCCCACCGGTAAACTTTCTGCAAATAATGGCTAAATTCCAAAATGAACTGAAAACCCACCGTACAGCACTTAATCGTGGGAATGGGACTCTTAGTCCAAAAAGGCCTCATCCGAGTCAATCTGGGGCGGCTCACAAATATCCCCCCTGAACTTGTTCCATGCCCCCCAGATCTGTCCCCATTTCCTGGGGCACCCCATATGAACAAACACTGCTTTCTCGGCAAACATCGTTACATCCATGTCCCTACACCAATCCCTCAGCGTAGGAGAAGCTTCAGCACCCCACAATCTAGCTATGTTTCGCTTTGCCACCATCATCCCCAGCATGGCCCAGTCCTGCTGTCGGAGGGTTAAATCCGTTGCATCCCATACGTTTACCAGGCAACGCCAGGGTTCAGGCAGCAGGGAAACAGTCACGGTTTGGGAGATGGTACGCATCACAGCGGCCCAGAACATAGCCACTCGACCACAATCCCAAATAGTGTGATAGAATGTTCCCCTCTCCCCGCATCCACAAAGACAATACTCGTGAGAGGTCTTCCCTATCTTATGCAGGACTGTTCTGGTGTAATACGTGCGGTGCAGTATTTTAAGCTGTACCAATTTAAGTCTGGAGGGGATCGCTGTTTCCCGCGGCGAGGAGATAGCCTCCTGCCATTCTGAATCATCAAAGTCGCCCACATCCCACGACCAGCTCATCCGTAACTTCGCTAACCTGTCCGGGAGATTGTTGACCAGCTTTCGATACGTGAATGATGTTGCTTTGCGGGGCATGTGTTCTGTCAGTAATCTATCCTCAAGAGGAGTGGATTCCTGTAAGACTGTCTCTGCCGGGACGGCTGTCTGCAGTGCATGGCGGATTTGTATGTACCTAAAATGTTCAGACTGTGCCATCTCATACTTGGTTTGTAGAAACGCGAAGTCCACTACCTTGCACTTCTTCCGGAGGTCTCCCACAACCGATATTCCTATGTTGTCCCACGTCTGGAACCCTTTACTGTTGCGAAGGAAACCTAGTCTGTATGAGTCCCACAACGGTGTCATTTACGTGATTGTGTTTGCGCATTGGAGGTGTCTGTGTGCCTTGTACCAGAGTTGAATCGTGTGTCGTGTCGGTCCCACCAGGTCAGTCGGCACACTACGGCTATAGAGGTTTCGCAACAAACTTCTGGGCTCCAAGCATTGTCTATCAGCTAAATAAGCGGGTTCCGTTTGCGGGGAGTGCAGCCAGTAGTTAATTTGTTTGAGGTGGGCCGCCCAGTAGTATAGTTCTATGTTAGGGAGTGCTATGCCTCCATCATACCAGTCCTTGACCAGCTTGCATTGTGCAATCCGTGCCGGCTTACCGTCCCACAGCAAAGCCGAGACCGCAGATGAGATCGCCGTGAAGTAGGAGGGGGGGATCGGGAACTTCGTATTTTCGAGAATATACAGGAAGCGGGGAAGCATCATCATTTTGAACAGTGCAGCTTTGCCAAGGAGAGTAAGAGGGAGGGAACGCCATACTTTTACATCCCGTTTCAAACGGTCCAGTGGGGGTTTCAGATTTAGGGCGTAGAATTCGTCCGGGTCCGACGAAGCATAAATATCCAGATATTTAAATGCCGCGTCGGTATAGCTCAAGGGGCAGCTCGCCGGGAGCAACGGTGGGTGGCCTGCAAGAACGAATAGGACCGATTTAGTCCAGTTAATCCAATATCTCGACACTCTCCCAAATTTTTTGCAGACATTAAGAAGCTCAAGAATTGACTTTTTGGGAGAGGTGAGATAGAGGAGGATATCGTCCGCATAGAGAGATATGCGATCTTCCCACGCCGGTGACCACCGGAGACCCTTAATGGATGGTTCCCATCTGATCCAAATTGCCAACGGTTCAAGGGCCAGAGTAAACAGTAGGGGGGAGAGCGGGCAACCCTGCCTGGTCCCTCGACCGAGCGGGAAGTCCCTAGAGATGTGGCCATTTGCTGCCACCTGGGCCAGGGGCCCGGTATAAAGTAAACGAATCCAGGCGCAGAACTTGGGGCCAAAGCCCATATGCTGAAGCACAGCAAATAAATAGGGCCACTCCATGGTGTCAAATGCCATAGTGGCGTCAAGGGAAAGGAGAACAGCTGGATCTTCTATACTGTCCCGGCGGGCCAAGACAGCCTGCAAACGTCGTAGGTTATGTGACGTATTGCGAGATGGCATAAAGCCAGATTGATCTGGGTGCACCAAGGTAGTAAGGTGTGGGGCCAGTCACTGCGCTAGTAATTTGGCGAGGATCTTTGGTTCCGCATTTATTATAGAGATAGGGCGGTAAGAGGCGCAAGCCTCAGCCGTCTTACCGGGTTTATGGATCGGAATAATTGTGGCGAGGCGTTGATCTCCGGGGAGTTCTCCTGCTTCCAGACTATCGGTAAACATTTTGATGAGAGGGGGGCCGTGATTTGAACTGAGTTCTTGTATAGCTCCACTGGGAGCCCGTTGGTGCCCAGTGTCTTACCAGACGCCAATGCGTAGGTTGCCTCTTGTATTTTTTCCACTGTGATATCCGCCTCAAGTTGGAGCGCCGCTTCTGGGGAGAGGCCGGGAATGGTCAAATCTTTGATATATTCATAGGCCTCCTCGATCGAGTACTGCGCCTGGGGGGTGTACAGTGTTTCGAAGTGGTCTGCAAGTAGGTCGACTATGGCCTCGGGGTCCGAGGTCGTGTGACCAGAAGGTGACGTCAGCTGTGCAATGACTCTACCCGCTCTCTCCTTCTTGTCCAGCCATGCCAGCATCTTTCCGGCCTTGTCCTCCAGCTCATAAACCCTATGACGGGTGGCCTGAATTGTATTCTGCACCATTTCTTTCTGGTATGTCATCCACTTGGTGCGCCGTAGCCGGACATCCTGGGCAGCCCCGAGGGTCGGTCGAGTCTCCTGTTCCTGAATAGCAGTGTTAAGTGCCTCCTCCAAAGCGCTAAGTTCCTGCCGCTGTGGTCGCTTGTGGTCTGCAACTGAGGCTATGGCCTGTCCACGTAGGACAGTTTTGTAAGCCTCCCAAAGGCTACTGTGTGAATCTACCGATCCAGAATTCTCCCAGAAATATTGTTCAGTAGCATTATTTAAACCCTTCATTAGAGAGGGGACCTGCAGGTAGCTCGCGTGGATTGGGAAAATTCGGCTTCTATGGGGGCGGTGGTTTGTGTATGTGAGTCGCAGTGGAGAATGATCAGATATTCCCCTGGGGCGGATGTCTATCTCCTCAATGCCCTGCAGCCCATCCCCGGACACCAAGATGTAATCTATCCGAGAGAGACAGTCATGGGTAGCTGAGTAGTAAGTGTATTGCCTATCGTAGGGGTGTTTGTGTCTCCAGCAGTCCATGAGACCCAAGGCGTCAAGTAGTCCGAGGAGTCGTCCGGCTCCCCGCATCGTTGTCGCATGTGGGTGTCTATCGAGTTCTTGATCTGCAATGTCATTGAAGTCGCCCCCTATCACCAACGTTGCGGTCGGCAGAGTCAAGAGAAAAGCCGCGAGGGCAGTGTGCGCTGTAGCATGTAGGCCTGGCGGAATGTATACAGACACAAAGTTAAATAGCTGGCCCTCCCACTGCACCGTTGCCGCTGCAAAGCGTCCCTGAGTATCTACACGTGTCTGCTGAACCACCAACTGAAAGTTTTTCCTTATTAGTATCCCTGTCCCCCTCGAACCCGATGAGAAGTCTGCATGTGCAATGAACTTATATCCCCATCTATCCATTGCCTTTGAGGCTGAGCCTACTAGATGAGTTTCTTGCAGTAAAACTATGGCCGGGCTACAACGCTTTAGGTATTGCAGCACTAGGCCACGCTTCACCCTGTCCCCCAATCCCCAAACATTCCAAGTAAGGACTGTTAAAGCTGACTGGCGGGTTATACAAGTTTCAAGAGCATCCCCCGCTTGTGCAGCCATCTATCGGTGTATGTAACATCGCGGGGGATAAATCCTGTAATGCATCTACTTTCGGGAAACGTGTCATCTTCATTATAATACAAGAAGAAAAAGATACAAAGAAAAACAACCCAACCAATCTTCCTCCCTGTGACCCACCCACCCTCCCTGCCTCCCTGCTAGATCACCATGAAGCTAGTGTCATTACGCAACATGTTGTGTGTATCGAGGTGCGTCCGCTGCAGTAGCGCGCATATAGCAACCCCCAGCCACCCCGCCAGTGTGCCGTCGTCGTCATGTCCAACCTTCACACATTGAGTCAACATTGCAACTAACATATCCCCTACATGCGGGATCAGTGAAACAAGAACTTTCCCTCCCTGAAACTCCCCCCTCCCTGCCTCCCTGCTATACGGACATGAAACCGCCCGCCGCCCCAACGTAGCAGAGCACTTTACCCCTCCCTCACACAAAATACTTGCTGTTGGGGTGAAAGATCCCCCGGAGTCGGCGGCTCCTCATACCCTCCTAGGAGACCCTTAGCCCAGTGTCCAATGGCAGTCCGCATGCAGTCACTTCTTACATCGATTCTCAATTGAGTACCGGGTGATTATCTTTGTGTTCCAGTTTCGTCCCCTTGATCGTCCCGCTCCGGTGAGCGCCCCGCGTCTTCAAGCCCCGAAGCCTGTGATCCTGGGTGGTCTCCCGCGCGTTGATTCCGGTGTATTCTATGCGAGCGGCGAGGCTGATCGACCTGTCTTCAGCCCTCCAGCCATTCTCGGGCCATGTCCGGTGTGTCGAAGAACCAAGTTTTATTGTCCGCTACCACCCTCAACCTGGCCGGAAACAACATTGAGTACGGTATCTCCCTTGCCCTCAGGTCCCTCTTCACATCAAAAAATGTTCTTCGGCGACAAGACAACCTCGGTCGTGTAGTCCGGGAAAAAGGCGAGCGTTGAGCTCTGTATCTTGATGGGTGGGGACACCCTCGCCGCCTGGAGGATCGCATCTCTGTCACGGAAGTTAAAGAGCCTCGCCAATATCGGTCTCAGAGGTGTGCCTGGTTTAGGCCTTCCTCCCGGGACTCTGTGTGCCCTCTCGACCGAAAAGAAGGCAGAAAGGCCTTTTGGCTGGAGCCTTGTTTTGATCAGTTCTTCCACATACAGGTCCGTAGCTCTGGTGCCTGCAGACTCCGGAACCCCAAGAATTCTGACGTTATTTCTCCTTGACCGCCCTTCCTGATCATCCAGTTTGTCTTTCAGGGCTTTGTTCTCAGCTGTCATCAGCTGTCATCCGTTCCATTGCAATCTGTAGCTCCGACACGTCCTCCACCAGCGATTTCGTGACCACCTCGATCGTTTGCACCCCCTCGGACATTTTGTGGATGTCTGCGCGGATCAGGGTAATGTCCGTGGAGATTGATCCTACAGTGGCCTGGACCTGCGTGAGTGCTTTCATAACGTCCTCCAGCGTTACTTTTTTCCCTCCGTCGCCGTTAGTTGGTGTCTCGGTGGACTTCCTCGCTTCCGCGCGTGGTGAAGTGTTTTTGCCGTAGGCGAAATTATCCAGTCGAGTCTGCGTCGCGTTGCCCTTGGCACCCTTCCCCGTCATTCTCGCACCTGTGATGTTTCACTGCCTCCTGAGCAGTTCGCAGTTCGCCAATATGGAGGAGCAGAGGGGGGGGGAGATCTCCCGGCTCCTGCGTGTGCTGCGGATAGGCTGTGTTGCGCTTTCTGGGGCTTCTGCAAAGCCAGCGGCCGCTGGGCACTGCCGTATGTATTGTAGAGCTTGCCGGTATGTTACTTACCAACCCACGGAGGGGCCCTGCAGATCAACGTAGGCTGGCAGTATCTCAAGGGTGATGCCTTTAGCTGTGGATTATCAGGCACGTGGAACGTCCACTTCTGCGGTCTGTGCTCTGCTCTTGTAGATCCCGGCCGTCCTCTCAATTGAATGTCCCCAAAGGCACGTCTCACAGGGACCTTGTACTTTAGTGTAGGCCAACAGTGTCTTATGGGTGGTGTTAGGCCACAGGGCACCTGTAATGGGCGGTTCTGCAGTCTGGGCTCGCTGTATGCAGATCTAAGCCCTACTTTTGATGGAGTGTCCCCCAGGAAACGTCTGTTTGGGGACTCACCCTACGTCACGGATCCGAGCTGCCACTTAGCAATTTTGCCCGGGGGAATCCGTTTCGCCGCTATTTGCACCCGCCACCTTGCCGCCTGCAGTGAGCCCGCAAAATTCTCCTGTGTGGTGGGGGCCGCCGTGTGTGAGCTAACGCTCCGGCTCAGGAGGCGATGGGTCCGCAGTTCAGCACGCCGCCGTGCACAATCCTCCAGCCCGCAGTCCGGCTCCGCCTACAAAGTCTATGTCCCCTAAATATCACGGGAGTTTGTAGCGCCGCTCCCGACTCCAATGCGGCTGTTACCGTCCCGGGTGATGTCCGCCACTCTCTAGCTCCTTCATAAGCACCGCTCCGGTCGGGCAGGGGAACTTCCGGTGGCAATCTGCCCGGCCACCTTCACTTCCGCTCGGCCTCTCTCAGCAATGCAGCTCACTGCCCTCAGCCAGGCTACAGTCGGACGTCCCCGGCGCGGCCAGAACCCGGTCTCGGATTGTCTCCGGAGTTCCCGCCTGCGGTACCACCCGGTCCCGGGCCTCGGGATCTTCCCTTTAGAGGATTAAGCAGGACGGATGTATGTTCGGATTTTAGGAGGACGCCGCCTCACTCACAGAGATCTTTCTTCAGGCAGCCGCCATGCTCGGCTGCAAGCCACGCTCCCCGACTTAATCTTTTTGAGTGTGAACAGCCTCATGTTTTCCAGTAGTCCATAGAGAAACGTTTTGGGGTTGTAGGATTAAGGCTGCTGGTGCACCAGTTGCCACATGGCGCCATAGATATAGGAGTGGACTACAAATTCCATTTTGGTCAATGTGCAAGGGCCCTGAAGGATTGGTTCAAGTTTGTAATTCCGTATTAAATCTTGTTATCTTAAATATAGAATATAGTTGTGTGTGCATTAAAACTTTTACTATTTAAATAATTAGTTCAACATTAATTTATTTTGATTTACTTTTGTGTGTTGCTCATTTCTGCATTTCTACCCCACAACACATCCCTGAGTCAGCCCTAGACTTCTCTATCTCAATACCATGGAAGTCAGGTTTTACATTGTGAGTTCTTTGCTAAATGCACTAATAAGGGAGTTTACATTTTGAGCTATATGACAAATGCAAGAAAGGGTATCTGAAAGAGACAGTTAGTTATAGATTCCTTACCTTAGAATTACACCCAGGGGTCAGAATGGATCCGGAGAATTTTTTCTTAGCAGTCCCCTTGCACGCCAGTAGGTGGCGTGGATCAACTCCGTGTCCGTCGTCGATGTCATGGCCCCCGGGGTGAAGTTGCAGTGCCTATTTAGACGCTACCCCTGCGTGTTGATGTCAGTTCTTTCTTTTTCTACGCCAGCCTAGCGCTGATCCAGAGAGAGCTACCCCTTTATTCACTTTTTGACTAAACTATTTTGACGTTTTGACGACTTCTTTTTCGAGTCTTCGACTCCTGGTGCGGGAGGGATGTCCCGCCGTTGGACCGGGTTCAACCCTTGTGAGGCCTGTCACAGGCTGATGTCTGTGACAGAACAAAATTTTGTGAGCCTTTGGTGTCTGGAGCATGACCACAATCCAAAGTCGTGCTCCGACTGCCGGGCCATGAATTCAAAGTCTGGGGGAGGGGTCCCGAGAGCGCCTGGTGGCCCGGTGGTCAGCTCCGCTTCACTCCCGGTCTCGTTCAAGAGGAAGTTTTTAAGGCTGCTCGCAGAGCCCCCACACCTAGTCCCATTCAAAGTCTTCGAAGTCTTCTGGTAAGTCGAAGCACAAGAAGCCTTCTTCTTGTGCTTCACCTTCGAATAAGCACCGGTGCCCTAAGCCTTCCCCCGTTGGTCAGCTGACACGACACGGAACCCAGAGCGTCGTCGCTCTAAAGCTCCATCTCCGGTGCCTCCTTTAGGGATGACTCCGTGCCTCCCCCTTTTCCGGGAGCCAGGACGTCTCCTACCCAAATTCGTATATTTTACGAAGCCCTCCACCGTATCTTTGGGCCAAACTCCGCTTTAGTGCCTTCAGGCTCCGCGCAGCCGGTTTGGGGTCTTGGGCCTTCGATGACAGCGGCTCTGGCGCTGGAGGGACCCTGCGGATCCAGACTGGATCCGGATTGATGCTGGTCGATCTTACCTGACCTTCCCCGGTGACGACATCCCCATCGCCGTCTATGAGAATTGGGAGCGGTCGCTGGACTCTTTAACAGTCCAGCTTGAAGAGCTGGACTAGAGAGAGGACCTGGGTGATGGCAGTGGTCTCAACACTTCTCCAGACCTTGGCATGCTTTCTCCCCCTACCGTGGCTACAGAGGAGGGAACGCCCTACGCTGTGATGGTGCGAAGAGCAGCCAAGGCCTTGGGCCTGGAGCTCCCTTCAGTGGCAGTCAGGACTAATCTCCCAACAGAGGCGCTTCAGCCTGCGGCAACCTCCTCTGAGCCCCTTCTGCCCTTCAACAAGGCCCTCACTGAAGTCCTTCTGGGCACCTGGTCCAAGCCCAGCAAAGGGTCTCCTGTGGTAAGGACGATTGCCCGCCACCACCGCCCGGATCCGGGTGACCCAGTTTTCCTCACCAAACACCCTTCCCACGAGAGCTTGGTGGTCCAAGCCTCTTCTTCCAAGGGCGCATTCCCTTCTGCTCCCCCAGACAGGGAATCCAAGAAGCTGGATCCTGGGAAGCGCATGTTCTCTTTCTCCATGTTAACACTGCCGTCCGTGAATACCCCGTACCTCTTGGGCTGATAGTACCATAGTATCTTGGATACGGTCGCGCAAGTGCTTCCTCAGTGCCTTTGAGGAGGCCCTGGCCATTCTCTTCCAAGCAGTGGTAGATGGGAGAGACACAGCTAAATTCACAATTCGATTTGGACTAGATACCACTGACTCACTAGGCAGAATGATTGCCACATCGGTAGCCCTTAGGCGCTACGCCTTGTAAAGGACGTCTGGATTTTTGGGGGATTCCAGTCAACTCTGTTGGATATGCCCTTCGATCGCCATCGCCATTTTAGCGACAAAGCCTACTCGGTGCTGGAGCGCTTTAAGGATTCTTGGGCTACGGCCAGATCCTTGGGCCTCACTGCATCTTCCTGTCCACCCCAGTCTGCTTTTGGCCCCCGCAATGTCCGGCCCAGTCTAGCCACTGGTTCATGCAAGCTGCCCAGCCTCTGCGTGGCTGCGGACATGGAACCCAGCAACCTCGCCGGTCTGAGAGCCAACGGGCAGGCCAGTCCAGCCTTTCCTCCCCTGCAGAAGCCTCCAAACACTCCTAGTCCAACCCTTAAGGGCCATCGATGGCCAGTGGGTGGCCGGATTTGCCATCACCTCCTCCCCCTAGCAATCCATCACGTCGGACAGGTGGGTTTTGGAAATAGTTCGAAGGTGCTACTCCCTTCCCTTGGAGACTGCCACTCCCTCCATGCCACTGTCTTTCGATCGCATGTTGGAGAATCATTTGGAACTTCTCCGCCAGGAAGTTTCCACTCTCTTGGCTAAAGGAGGTATCAAAAGGGTCCCTGCACCAGAAGTAGGTCATGGTTGCTATTCCCATTACTTGCTTTTTTCCAAGAAGGACAAAGGCCTGCATCCTATTCGAGACCCCAGAGCCCTCAAAGTTCAAAATGCTCACGGTGGCTCCGGTCCTGTCTGCCCTCGAACTTGTAAGACTGGATGGTGGCGTTCAACTTGCAGGACACCTATTTCCATATTCCCATCCTGCCAGCCCACAGATGCTATCTACGGTTCATGGTAGGAAACAAGCATTTTCCGTTCACTGATCTTTCCTGCGGCCTTACCAGTGCTCCACGGGTGTTCACGAAAGTGATGGCAGTGGTCGCAGCTCATCTGCGTAGATCAGGATTTTCAGTCTTCCCCTATCTTGACGACTGGCTGTTGAAGGCGGGCTCACCCCAGGCTGTCGTCTCCCACTTCCAGACTTCGGCGGACCTCCTGTACTCGCTGGGGTTGACTGTAAACTTGCCGAAGTCACACCTAACTCCCTCTCAGATGCTCTCTTTCATCTGAGCTGTTCTGGCCTATCCTTCCGAGTAGTGAGTCAGGGATATTCGGACTATGATACCGATGTTTTCAACCTCTATCCCAGGTTTCTGTGAGAATGACCCTGAGACTGCTGGGCCTCATGGTCTCCTGAATCCTGCTGGTGGATCATGCCAGGTGGCATATGTGGGCTCTGCAGTGGGACCTGACGTTCCAGTGGGTGCAGCATCAGGGGAATCTTTACGACTACATCCAGATCTTGGTAGAAACTTTACAACAACTGCAGTGGTAGCTAACGGACCAGGATTGGGTCAGAGGCAGATCCCTCTCCCTTCCCCAACCAGAACTAACAGTGGTGAATGATGCACTGCTCCTGCGATGCGGCGGCCATCTGGGAGAGGTGGAGATTACAGGAGTCTGGTCTCTGGTGGTGTCTGAGCTCCATATTAACCAGTTGGAGCTCCCGGGCGATCCGCCTGGCACTGAAGGCATGTTTTCTCACCCTCAAGGGGAAAGTAGTTCAAGTGTTCACAGACAACACCACCATCATGTGGTACTGCAACAAACAGAGCGGGGTGGGGTCATGGACCCTATGTCAAGAGGCTCTTTACCTTTGGACATGGCTGGAACATCAGGGCATGACTCTGGTTGTTCAACACCAGTCAGGTTCTCTGAATGCCAGGGCGGACAAACTCAGCCGTTGGTGCCTGGTATATCACGAATGCCGTCTTCACTCGGAGGTGGTGCAAGGTCTCTTTCAGAGGTGGGGAGAGCTTTGGTTAGATCTGTTCACCACAGAAGAGAACGCGCAGTGTCAGAAGTTTTGAGTGTTGGAGTTTCCAAGGCGGCACGTGCTCGCTGATACTTTTCATCACAAGTGGAACTGCGACCTCCTGTACGCCTTTCCGCCTGTACCACTTCTGCCCTGAGTGCTGAAGAAAATCAAGCGCAACCGGGCCGAACGCATTCTTGTTGCTCCGGACTAGGCACGAAAAGTCTGGTACCGTGAGCTCCTGAGCATGGCTATCGATCCTTAGATGTGACTGCTCCTTCAGGTGAATTTTCTGTCGCAGCAACAGAGGACAGTCCTCCACCCGAACCGATTCAGCCTCCCCCTCCATGCGTGGAGATTTAGCGGTGACAGTTAACAGCTTTTGACCTTCTGCCCGAAGTCTGTAACATGTCTTGGCAGCCAGGCATCCCTCCACTAAAACGGTATACTTGTCAATGGAATAAGTTTGTGGCATGGTGCACAGCAAAGACTGTGGATCCCCTCTATCTCTCTTTCTGAGGTTCTCTTGTACATCCTTTCTTTGGCTTAGCAGAGCTCTGCTCTGGGCACTCCAAAAGGCTATCTTGCAGCTATTTCTGCTTTCCTTTGGCTACCAGATCAGCCCTCCTTGTTCAAGTCCCCGATTGTAAACAGATTCTTTGAGGGCATTATTTATCTCTTTCCTCCATCTGCTTTCATAATGCTCCAGTAGGACATGAATCTCGTTTTAACTTATCTTATGTGTGCTCCCTTCTATCCTCTTCAAACTGTCCTCTCAGGCTTCTCACCCTGAAAACTGCTTTTCTTGTTGTCATCACCTCTGCTCACAGGGTGAGTGAGCTTCAAGCTCTATCCTCTAAGCATCTGGGCAAAGTGGTGCTTAGGACGAGAACCTTGTTCCTTCCTAAAGTGGTTACATCATTTCACATAGGACAAACTATCAATTTGCCCACCTTTTCCCACCTCCGCACCCTTCCAAGGAGGAGGAGAGGCTCCACCGACTGGACCCAAAGCGTACGCTGTCCTTTTAGCTTGACTGCACAAAAGATTTCCGGGTGGATGATCAACTCTTTGTTGGCTAGGTTGGCGCCAAGAAAGGTCGGGCTGTCCAAAAGCGGACCATCTCACGATGGGTTGTCCTTCGTATTAAAATCTGTTACACTGGGGGGCGTGGCTTGGCCGGCTGCAAGATGGCCGCACTCTGATTGGGCTCGGCCGGCCAAGTTTCTTTATCTGCCATAATCCTGCTGCATCCTCACTGCTCTCCGCACAAAAGTTGTAATTTCGGACAGCTTGTGACTCCGTGCTCCACCAACTCCCGCTCTCCTACCTGGTCTCACGGTGGAGTTGCGGATCTCGAGGCCGGTGCTGTGATCCTGACTAGGCCCCTGGTAGGCCGTCACTGCCGCCGCTTTTGCTGTGTGGGCCCTGGGCACCTTGCTGAGACTGCTGCCTCGCCCGTCGCTGAAGCTGCTGGTGTCCGGTGAGTGGCGCTCCCTCTGGGGGGGATGTTGGTGGGGGCCGTCTGCTGTGCGGCTGGGCTCTGAGGTGCTGCGGCCTAGCTTCGCTTCTGCTCCCCAGCTGTTCTCTACGCAAATGCCGCAGCATCTGGGCCTAGTCGGTTAAGCCGCGGACCCCCCGTGCCCCCTCGTTGGTGTTCTTCCCTCTTGGGGGTGCACTCCTCCTGAGTCCTGCCTTGCCATTGTCTGACGGGACCTCCGCTGTGTATCCACCTCTTGACCTGGGAGGGTGCTGATTGCTTTGCTGGCCCTGCGCTGGGTCCCGCCTGGGAGCCCCCCTTCTCTGGCTCGGCGGCCTGCTACTGGATGTGCAGCGGGGCGGGCCTTCCCTGCTGCTATCTCCGATGCCACACATTTTTTGCTGAGCCCTGCTGGGCCTGCTGCGGGATCCTGGAGCTGCGGGTTCCCCTCTTCCTGTGCCCGCTGCCTTCCCAATGTGTGGTGGCCGGACTCTGCCTCGAGGGATTCTGTGGCCTGTGTGTTGGGGCCTACTCCCCCGGCGTGTAGCTGCGTCTCTGCAGGTGACGCCCAGGCGGGGTTCTCCTTTTGCTGCTCCTTCCCGGGCCTCCTGCTGGGCTCTCTCTGCACTTGCCTGGTTCTACATATTTGTGCTGAACGGCTGCCTCTGGGTCACTGTGGTGGCCCCCCACTTCCTCCGCGGTTCCCTAGTTGGCGGGGGTGTCCAGGTGCCTCGCAGCACTCTGTGTTAAACTTTTGCTGCCTTCCTGCCATCATCGTTGCTCTGTTGGCACTTTGACATTAATATTTGGCCATGTCAGCCTTTCGCGGGCGGCGGCTGAGTTAAAGTCTCTGTGTCAGCTCCCATTCTACACTTCTGGCCCTTTTCTGCCCCAGTAGTTGCGGGGCCTGCCCTGTCGCGCCAGTCCAGCCACTGTCACCTGGCCTGGCTCCTCCAGGTTTTACTGCTTGTTCTACTGGCTCCTAGTGTTACTCCTACCCTGGTCTGCTCCTCTTCTCTTCCCCGCGGCCCGCGACCGTCTGGAGCGCCCATCGTCATGGGGAAATCCGACCCTAAGCAAACCAAGATCACCTTTGACGTCAGAAGATCCTCACGACAGGATGGTGCGGGTTCGGACTGCGCCGATTCTGCGGGCACGATGGACCCCCCCACGAGCCGTGACGAGAACCTCAAGGCGATCATACTGGAAGTTAAGTCGACTGTCACTGGCATAGCGTCTCAACTTGACCAACTCTCTGCGCGCCTCGATTTGGTGAAGGCGCGTGTGGACTCTCATGACAACAGACTGCTTCATGTCGAATCCTGGGTATCCGATGCTGAGGATGCTGCTACTCAAGATAGGCAGATGTTGCTTCAGATGGACAAGATCCTGGCCGTAATTAGGGATAAAAACGTCGGAGCAACCTTCTAATCACGGGCCTTTTCCGGAGTCAACCAACATTGCTAGAATGGAGGACTTCGTTGAGCAGCTCACCAGGGAGCTGTTCGGGGACGTCCTCTCCCAGTTCTTCATCGTAGAATGAACTCATTGCTCCTTGGGCCCGCGCCCTGGCCCTGGTCTAACACCCGGCCCATTGTGGCAAAGATCCTGAATTTCCGTGACAGAGATGCCATTCTTCGAGCTGCACGTGACAAGGGCACAATCAAACATCAGGGCAATGCTCTTTCCTTCTATCTGGACTACACCCTTACTGTACAGGCTGCCAGGAGGGAGTTCCTGTCGGCCAAACATATCTTCCAGAAATACGAAGTCAGTTACTCCCTTGCCTGCCCGGTGAAACTGAGAGTCCGGCAGGGCTCCAAGACACTTGTATTTCCCGACCCGAGGGAGGCACTGGCAATGCCAAGAGACTGGAGAGAGAAGCTTGTTCCTCCCATTCTGAGACTCCCCTGGAGAACACTGACAGGTTGAGCGACAAAGATTGACAGTGTGGACCATAGTGATTTGTTTATTGTGATGTCTGTTCTGGATGCTATTTGCCACCTAAGCTTGGCCACCCTGCTTCTTTGCAGGGGTGTTCGTTGAGCCCCACCATGCCCCCACCGGGATGATTCCCTTTGCTCATACTGTGTTACCCTCTCCAAGTTGTGGGTCCCCTGGGTGGGGTGGGTGGTTTCCTCAGCATAATTGGGGGTTGGAGTGGGAGTGGGGTTGAGTTGAGGGGGGTGTTACTGTGGGGGTGTCTTATTCCTTCACAGGGATTGTGGCCTTCTTTTGCCACTAGTTGGTTGTTTGTGCTTACTCCTATGGTTCTGGTTCCTGACACTGCATTGTGCTTCCTGCATAGCTCCGCTGCTGGTCGATTTCAGTCTATGATCCGCTCTGTTTCCATTTTTACACTGCATTGTGTTTTCCGTTCTGCTGTGCTTATATTCACTGGTCATGTTTTGCTGGTAAACTTGCTGCCTCACTGGTCCTTCTCTGTCCTGCAATGCTGCGCTCCCCTGCGGACGGATCTGTGGGGTACTGTCGCCCCTTGCCGTTGCGCTCCACCCACTGAGTCATGCCTGCCAGTCGAACGCCCGTGCACCACTCCTGCATTGCCCAGCTCCCTAATGTACATCATGATCTGACTCCACTTGCTAGCACTGCTCCCTACCTGCGCATTACCTTGCTGCCCTCTGACACCCTTGTTCCACGTGTTCGCTGTGCTGGTCTGCGTGGTTCGTTGTCCGTGTTGCGCGCTGTTGCATCCTGTCCCGCCCCCTTATGGCTGACATTGTCTGCTGGACTTGGAATGTCTAAGAATTGAATGATCACCGCAAGGCCAGATTGATACACTCCCATCTGCAGCGGCACAATGGTGGATACCGTTCTCCTACAGGAGACGCATCTGCTGTCTGAATCTGTCTCCAGACTCCGATCTCGCTATTGGTGGGAATCCCACTCTTCCACGTATTCGTCGTATTCCAGGGGTGTCTCTATTCCTCTGCACCGGGGCCTTCCCTGGCAGACCGTCCAGGTTCTTTTCGATCCTGGGGGCAGGTATGCGATTCTCCATGGTCTAATTCTGGCCCAGCCTGTCACGAATGCTGCGGTTTACGGTCCTAACACTGACGACCCGGAATTTTTTACTCATGTGTGGCACCTCATCTCCTCATGTGGCCCCGCGGCGATGGTCTGGCGAGGGGACTTCAATGTCACCCTCTCTGCTCCTCTTGATCGCTCGGGCTCCTACTCCTCCCATCCACGTGCAGCTTCAGTTCTCACATCCATTTTAACTGACAACGCCTTATATGATGCCTGGCGACATCTTCATCCTGTCGCTCGTGAAGGCACCTGAGTCACCGGAGCGAGGGGCTGTTGGTCACAAATAGATTTCTGGCTAACCTCGCCAAATGTTGTGACCTGGCTCACTGGGGCAGCACACATGGCCCGCATTTTTTCTGACCATGCTCCAGTACAGATCCTTCTTAGGCCTTCCCATTCCCCGCGTCGGGCCTTTACCTGGCGCCTTCCTCCTAACGCCCTCCGGGACTCTGTTTTCTGTTCGGACATCCAAACCTCGATCATCAGCTATTTCGATGTAAACATGGGCTCTCTCGACTCCTCATCTACCTTATGGGAAAGTTTCAAGGTTTTAATCCGGGGCAAATGTATTTCGAAAGAGGCGGGCGTCCTTCGCTCTATTCGCAACTCCCTGGCTAAGCTTGAGGATGACATTAAGGATCTGGATGCCGCTCAGGCATCGTGCCCCAACCAGCTGTGCCAAAGCATACTGAATTCTCGGATGAAGCTGACCGTGAGCTGTCCTTTTTGGGTAGGGAGGGCAGGACGCGCCGCTTCGGGGAGGGGGATTGCCAGGGGCGTACTCTTGCTAATCTCCTTCGCCCACTGCGATACAACGGCCCTGAGCGATGGTGGTCCGGATAGGACCACCTCCCAGGAAGATATCAAATCCTGTTTCCTCGACTTCTACTCACAGCTCTATTCTGCCGGCACCCCCTTGCCGCGGGAGGAGTTTGATCGTTACTTTGACTCTAAAGCGCTAGTCTGGCTTGAGGACTACCATCGAAATTTCCTTGATGAACCCTTTTCCAGGGATGAGATACTAGCAGCTATTAATAGCCTAGCAGGCGACATGGCCCCTGGCCTGGACGGCCTGCTAGCTTCGTTCTACAAAATGTTTGCTGCCGTTCTGGAACCACATCTGGCGTCCATGTACAATGAGTCCCTCAATACTGGTCAATACCGCCTTCTCTGCGGGAGGCGATGATCACCTTGCTTCTCAAGCCTGACAAACCTGCTGACCATCGCGATTCCTTCCGCCCTCTTTCCCTTATAAATATTGATAACAAAATCTTTGCTAAATTAATTGCCTCTCGTCTTCTCCTACTCATGCCCACCATTGCCCTCGCCGATCAATCTGGCTTCATTCCCGGCAGGGCAACATCCCACAACCTTCGCACAATCTTCTCTGTATTGCAACAAATCAATCCCAATCTGCCGGCGGTGGCTGCCATACTCGATGCCACCAAGGTGTTCGATGCGCTGGAGTGGCCTTTCTTATTTTACATTCTACTGCGTATGGGTTTCAGCGATCTCTTTGTGCGTAAGGTTAAACTCATCTATACTAATCCATCGGCACGTCTCCGCATTAATGGTCCGATTTCCGACCCCATTAGCATTGCCCGTGGCACTCACCAGGGGTGCCCGCTATCACCCAGACTTTTTGCCATTGCGATGGAGCCCCTGGCAGCCAGGCTTTGGCAGCACCATACCCACAGAGGTATTGGATTCTCTTCCCACTCCCTGTTGGTCTCAATGTACGTGAATGATGTTACCCCATATGTCCGCCATCCTCAGGATAACCTTAGCCCCTTGGTCCAGGAAATCATATGGTTCGGCGGGCTCTCGGGCTGCCAGGTGAACTGGACCAAGTCTGTACTGTTCCCTTTGACTGATGCCACGGTGCCGTTCTCACTTGATTTTCCATTCGTCTGGACCTCTGGCCCCACTCATTATTTGGGCACCTGGCTCTGTAAGGATTTGGATGAATTGTGGAGATTAAACTTCGGGCGGGCGGTAGACTGGCTTGAATCCAGGATTCCTCTGTGGAGCCGACTTCCCCTATCTCTGGCGGGTCGAATAGCAATAGCCAAAATGGTGGTCTTCCTCAAATTTCTTTATCTCGTCCTAAATATCCCCATCCCCTTCACCTCTCATTTATTTCGCAAACTGCGCTCCCTCGTCATCTCGCTGGTTTTGGCGGGTAAACAACCCAGAGTAGCTTATGATATCCTCACTCTCCCCATGTCTGCTGGTGGGATGGGCGCGCTTGTTTTCATGATCTATGCCTTATGCGCCCAGGCCAGTTTCCTGCACTTCTGGATTCACCCTACCCCTTATCAGCCCCACGTCACTGTTGAGACTGACGTGGCGTCGCCTTGGCCCCTATCCACTGCCCTGTTCATGCCTGCGGTGCGCCCTTGGTCGGAGATCAACAAGGTAGGGACGCTGCGTTGGGCATGGTCTTGCCTGCGTCAGCTTTCTGGCTTCCCTTTGCTTTCTGCTAACTCCATGCCAATTGTTAACCACCCAGACTACCTCTCACTTCACTCTTCTAGCATGTCTCGGCATGTGACGTGACTGGGTCTGAGAACAGTGACGGACCTGTACCCGGAGAACTCCTTTTACTCCCTCCTAGACACCTCAGGCCACGGATGTATGACGGTACAACGCGTACCGTCACAACGCATCCCTTTACCACGCATCCCTTACAACGCAAGTCGTTACCACGACTTGCGTTGGGGGTGCGGATTTCGAATAGTATAATTTACTATTCTAACACCAGTCCCCGTGGACCCTAGGGAAGGTGTTGGGATAGTAAATTTACTATTTTTAATCCTTTAGCGCCCTCCAGCGCAAGTCGTGGTAACGACTTGCGTTTGCAAGGGATGCGTGCTAAAGGTACCACGTTGTAAAAACTTTGTGGTAAACGATGTTTACCTCAGGCCACAGGACACGCTTTTGTTCTATCAGCTACGAGCCACTTGCCGGCAGCTGCATCCTCCATTCCCTCAGCCACCGCCCACCCTTCCGGCTTTAGACTCAATATACACTACCCCATCGCTGCATAAGCTCCTCGCCAAATTGTACGCCCTTTCCCTAGCGTCTGCCCCAATATCCAGGGATCGCGCGCAGGTGGCTTGGCGTGCGGACCTCGGTATTGAGATTTCGGAGACTGACTGGTTCTACTGTTGTAATCAAACGAAAAAGCTGTCACCGAATTACAGGCTCCAATTGATTCATTTTAAGTACTTGCACAGGTTATACCGCACCCCGGTGCAGCTTCACCGGATTGGGTTAATCCCTGGGGACAACTGTGTACGCTGCCCTGCTCCTGCTGCGAACTTCGCCCATCTAGCATGGCTTTGCCCTAAGGTCTCTGAGTTCTGGCGGGAGGTGTGTTCCATTATTTCAGATATCACCGGTGTTGCAGTGCCCACCGATCCACCCCTGTGTCTTCTCGGCTTTATAAAGTTTTGCCCTGATGCCTCCCGATGCCTCATCTCGATGCTATTGATCCTTGCTACAAGCAGGGTGGCCATTTATTGGGGTCAGCGGCCTGCTCCTAAAGCCGAGAGTTGGCTGGAGGATGCCTCTCGGTGTCAGTCTCTCCTATCCGAGTTCTGGGACTTAATGCCTGCAAGATCTCGACCGGCTGACATTTGGGGCCCCCACCACAGGAAGAGGTTATACATTGTTTAACACAAATGTCTAGTTCAGGAGGTGCAATAAAAAGGTTGTATTTCATTGTGGATATCTGTAATGTTATCTTGTTACTTAGATGTGCGTACTGTAAAATGCTTTTTTTTTAAATTTGTTTTTGTTCAATATCTTTATCAGTTTAAAAACAAGAATTTATACAGTTATAATGAAATGCTATACAACAAACCATTAACAATCTATGAATAAATAAAAAAATGAATAAATACAGACTCGAAAATATAGTTGATATTAGCAAAATAATGAAGTCACAAGAAGAACAGAATATATATATATATATATATATATATATATATATATATATATATATATATATATATATGTATATATATATATATATATATATATATATATATATATATATATATATATTACATAATATATGCTATAAGTTGAGTCTCATATGAACTAGGTAAGCAGCACTGAAAAAACAGAACAGCTCCAGCTAGAGTTATACTAAAATTAGTTGTATTGCTCAGATACAAAATGAAATAATGAAAGGAAGAAGAAGGGAAAAAGTATAGAAAGTAGTAAAGAGGGAAGAATGAAGAAAGAAAGGAAGAGAAAAAGGAGGAGCGAGTAATAGATAGATATGGACAACTGCAACTGTAAGGAAAAACAATTAAGTGGAAACATAAGGATATTGGGCTACCAACCCCTGAGAGAACAATTTCATATATTTATCCAGTGAACTCCAGACAGTATTAGAGATGGAAGGAGTACAGTGTTTCTCTTCAACAGAAATATGAGCCTCACGAAGATATGATACCCATGCCCACCAAGTATGATAAGACAGGAGATGAAAGGATTTCCACTCCGTTACAGCAATTGATAGCAGGAGATCTAATAGCTGCATATCAGTATCATCCACGGATAAAGGAGTTAATGCAGCCATGGTCCCAATAAGATCATAGGTAATGATAGCGCCAATGAAATATTAAAAATTAGTGAAAAATATTTCTGAACTAAATCCCAAAAGGAGTGTAGTAATGAGCATTCTAAAAACATATGTTTCTTTTTAAAAGAAATTGGGCATTGATTTATCTTGAAGTATTGTATACTTTGTGGTGTTCTTTAACATTTATGTACCCCCTTTCATTGCTTTAATTCTTTCTTTTGGCTTTGATGTTTTTTACTACATCATTGATCTATCATTTCTAATACAATAAGGTTGTAGTAACTTGGACTTTCCTCGTAAACTTTGGGAATGTCTTGCTTCAGTTGCATGTTAGATGCCCAATAACCTTCTAAAGTTCGTTGCAGATAAAACAGAGGTATTGCTTCTAGGGAATCACCCTTAGACCATGACCTCTGTATGGTAGACATTGGATCTAAGCCCAGCCCCATCCTCTGCTACTATGATGTTGATGTGACTTTGATGTTACTATCAATGCCGTTTTTACCCCCTGCAAGCATAGCAACAAGTTTAGTGGTACATGTTACTCCCTTTTGAAGAGCTTAAGGAAAATTCTTTTTTTGCTTCAGTGTTAAAGGGAGAAGGTTTGTGATCTAGGCATCTGTCACATCTTGTTTGGAGGCTTTCTTGGCTTACCTAATAATCTTATCTGCCACCTTCATATTGTGCAAAGCGGAGCTGCACATGTGTTACTTAATTTACATCAGTGCTCTTCTTTTACATTGAAGGTGGGCATCATCCACATGTTGCCAGTGAAAAAATGATCTTGTTTGAGACATGATGCACAAAGCACTTGTAAACACTTGTTCTAAGTATCTCACGCTAGCCTTCATCCATTGGTGCACTCTCAAGTGGAGAAGTGTGGCTCAATGGTTAGAAGAGGCAGACCATGAAGCAGAGGCCAGACCCGGGACCAGGGTTCAATTCCCGACGCGGCAGGGTCTTGAGCCCAAAAATGTCCACGGACTCGATAATTCTCTCTTCGGTGCCTGCTCGAATCACGGGTTCACACTCTGCAACTCCGGGCAATATCTTGCTTAATCTCCACTATGGCCCCCGCGGCGGGATGCCTGGCTTTCACCTTGGGGGTGCCCAGTACGGGGTATCTCACAGGGAAAAACCAGGATGGGTTCCCAAAGCAAGCGCTTAGAGACCGTTGGTGATAATGCGCTATATAAATATAAATTACAATTACAATTACATGTTTCATCCCTCTTCTCATGCATTCTTGGATGTCTCCATGTTCCATTGCAGCAGGGCACGTAGATTATCTTCATCAGTTTCTGCTCCTATTCCAGGTACCCCAGTGATAAAAGATTTTGCCAGTGTGGGTACAGGGTGAGTGGTGGCCATGTGAGAGTACCCAGCCCAGTCTTTTTTTTTTGCATGATTAATTTCTTACAGTTTATCCCACCTTCCTTCTAGCTCTTCACAGTGCACTGGAATATTTGCATAGAGTTCCATGCTGTACCCCATTATTTCCCTGGATCACTGAAACGTGAGTATACTCCTAGGTCTCCACACACCCCAACATTTTCTTGGTTCTTTCAACTGTACACTAGTATTTGTATATTTCTGTGTTGTGTACCAGCATTTTCATGGCTATCCCCATTACACAGATATCTGTATTGTATTTCAGCACCCTCTCCATTCACATTGGGTTCTACATCTCACCTAGAAATGTGTCTGTATCGGTCCACACATTTCAATAATCATGTAGGTCTGTCTACTGAAACCTAGCATTCCACTCACTCTGCAGCCTGGCCATCACCAAGTGGCTCTCGACGCCACCTTGCTCCACTATTTGTAAACTTTGAGGTCTCCCGAGGGTCGTCTGTCTACATACATGTCTTTCTAAACGGTAGCATTGGGGGGCGTGGCCAAGATGGCGGCAGAGTAGGACGTGCCTTTCAGTCCCTCCGGCGCCACAAGATTCATCTCGTTGATCAGCGCCCTCTTAGGTGCCCATCCGAGCACAGATTTGCAGTGCCCGTTGCCCCGGTTTTGCCCTGCAGGGTTCTGGGGCGCCATTCTGCGGGTCTGACCTGCGGAAAGGCCAAATTCAGGAGTGCGGCCTATGTCCACGAGGAGCCTGAGGATCGGCCTGGCCTCAGCTACTGGTGAGGGCGAGAGTGAGGCCGCGGAGCTGTGGGCTCGTCCGGCAGCGGGATCGGCTGTGCCCTGTGGCATTGAGCGGTCCAGCTGGGGGAGCGCCCTCGCACTGCCTGCTTTGTCCAGGACCCTCCGGGAGGAGTAGTGGTGCCAGGAGGCGAGGCCCGGAGGAGAACGAAGACCAGAGTGGGGCCTGTGTCGGAGCTGAATGCGGAGCGGATGGGGGCTGCGGTGCTCCGAATCAGCAGTGGCATGCCCTGTGCCTGTGGGCGCTCCGGTGGTCGATGGAGCTAGGAGGCCTGGAGGTACGCGAGCTGCGCTGAGCCACCCGGAAGCAGTCAGTAGAGCGGGGGAATCTGGTGAGCGGCCAAGTGGGAGGTGTGTGGTGGCTGGCGGCCCCGAGATTGGCATCGGAGAGGTGTGCGGGGAGAAGGGGAACAGAGCTCTGCAAGCTGTGCCCGGCCTTTCCCAGCAGGGAGTGTAGAGTGCGGCTGGAGGGTTCGGCGAGTCGGAAGGAGCTGAGGCTCCTAGGCGGACAGCACCACGCTACGAGTCGAGGCCTGGGGAGGCTTGGCACCCGCCGGAGGGGTGGTTCTCTTGTCTTTGAGTCAGCGGAGGTGAGGAGAAGGAAGTGGGCTCCAGGGGGTGCCCGGATTGCGGTCCGCACACCGGCGGGTGGTACTTAGCCAACGACGGAGAGTGGAGTGGGGCAGGAGAGCTGGGACTGTTGCGGGTCCCCCCCGCTCGGAGATTCGGTGGTGGCAGGCGGTGTGGGGGAGGCCTAGTGGGGGCAGCGGCGCCCCTCCCCCGCGCTCATGGCTCCACACTCGACAGTGCCTAGGCCCTGATAGCAGAAGCGCCCAGGGGTTTGAGGATACCTACCACTTCCGACCACGACGAGTGTCTTCAGCTGGCAGGGCACACTCCGATAGCAGGCTGCGCTGGGCCTGAGGGGCTGAAGACTACCTCGAGACTGCGGGCGGTTAGGTGCCGCCTGAAGGGAGAAGGTTTGGCTCTTGTTGGTTGCTGTGGAATTGGGCCTTCGTGGAAGTGGGACATGTGAGGGGGAGCTGGACTTAAGCGGGCGATCCCTTCCGTGTCCTTGCGGTTTGCTGACAGGCCTACGCGGAGAGCACTATGGCGATGACCAGGCTAAAGAAAGATAAGCCCGCAAAAGATGGGACGCCGAAGGTAGCAACGCAGCCTGCCTCTCCAGTGACGGACAGGTCCCTGCGGTGGGGCGATACCGAGGAGCCCGCGACCAAGGCCTTCATGATAGAGCTGTTCACTGCCATCAAAGAGAACATTGCGGAATTGCGTTCCCAGCTGGCGTCGGATCTCCGCGAGGTGCGGTGGGACGTGCATGGAGTGGGAGAGCGAGTTGCGACACTGGAGGAGCATGACCTGGGTACAGCAGAGGACATACATCGGCTCCAGCAAGACGTGATCCGCCTGACAGAGCAGAACCTAGACCTGCAGGCCCATACAGAGAACTTGGAGAATAGGTCCCGCCGCAACAACATTAGGATTCGGGCGGTACCGTGGAAAGGGGAGGGATCAGACCTGCGGGACTATGTGGAAGCTCTCTTCAAACATATCCTGAATGAGGAAGACCTGCAGGCCATACAAATGGATCGAGTGCATCGAGTTGGGCTGCCGCGGGGTCCTAAGGCCCCTCCGCCTGATATATTAGTTTGTTTACATGATTTTCAGCTTAAAGAAAGGATCTTGCGGAAGGCACGCAACTTCAATCCCCTTCAGTTCCGTGACCATCACCCTTTGCTCTTCCGGGACCTTGCAGCCTCTACCCTGGTGAAACGGAGGGAATTTAAACCTGTCACCAACTACATGCGGGAGAAAGGTGTACGCTATTCCTGGGAAGACCCATTCAGGCTTGTCTTCAGGTGGAAGAATAAACTGATTCAAGCCCGATCCTTGGAGGCGACCATGGACATCCTGGGGTTGGAGAGGCCCACCTCCTCGTCTGGCGATGGCGGTTCTCCTGGCAGGCGATGACAGAGTTCCGCGGAATGGCAGATAGTTGGCAAGCCTGCGTCAGTTGTGAGGCCCGACCTGTCCGCGAGCTTGCAGGAAAGAGGGGCAGCGGTCGCCTCTGTGGCCCTAGTAACGGATGCCGCGTTGGGCATTTGCAGCACGGATCCTACGTGAGGCCCTAGGGGGGCTGGTAGCTGACGCCAGAGGGGTCTGCCCGTAAGATATAACTGACTGGTGTTTCTCTGTCCCTGTCCGGAAGTGAGTCCTGTATCAGGAACTGGACGACTGGAGGAGGGTGCCATGTCCCCCTGCCTTTGAGGCCTGTTTCACGAACTGTTATGTGCTCTCTGTTCTTGCATTGTTATGCTTTGTGTTCTTGGGGTCGCCCAGGTTTGGGGGGGAGAGCTCACTCCCTTTGCTTACACTGTTGGGGCTTGTGTTGCTGTTTTGTTTTTAATTTTTTGGGGAGGGGGGGTTTGGGGGGTAGGGAGGTTTGAGGAGGTGGGGGGGCTCCGCATCAGCTAAGGGGGGCTATGAGTAGTTCGCTGAATGTCCCACATCCATGTGCAGGAAGTCTGATGGGGATTCTTTGGAGGCTTGTAATGTATGCGCCATGTAAGGTCGGTCTAGGTATGGTACTGGGTGTTAGCACTGTGCCTTTGATGTAACACAGATGACAAGGACTTTGAAAGCGGTGAGTCTCAATGTTCGGGGACTCAATAATTCAATGAAGTGAGCTGCGATCCTGACCCTTTTAGAGGGCGCGGATAGTGATGTGTGCCTCTTACAAGAAACGCATCTCCTTTCTAAGGATTTCCGGCGCATGCGAGATAAGCGTTTCCCCCTGCAGCTTTGGTCCTCTGGCCCGAATAAGAAAAATGGGGTTGCGTTGCTGTTTAGTGCCCGTATGTATTGTAAAGTACTGTCCCAAGTACTTGACATCAGAGGGAGGTTCCTGGCTGTGCGGGTGCAGTGGGGGGGGGGGGGGGGGGGGAACGACCTTTACGATAGGGTCCATTTATGCCCCTAATGTCCAACAAGAAGCCTTCTTGCTTTCAGCCCTTGCTCAGGTGCTTGCATCCCCAATTGTGCTTGTGTTGGTGGGCGGTGACCTCCACCTTGTAATGGAGGGAGGCATAAATAGATCAGAGCAGCGATCCCGTCAAACAGGCGCTTGGTCACAGGACGGGAAGCAGTGGCTCGTGGAGGGGGGACTACATGATGTGTCGCGCGTTCAGCACCCCCAAGAACGCGATTACACCTACTACGCTGCTGCTCACAAGACCTATGGGCGCCTCGATCACTTCTTAGCCTCATCCTCCTTTCTACCCCATCTGTCTACTGCAGAAACTACACTGCGCTCCCTCTCCGATCATGCGCTCATATCCGTGGAAATAGCGTTTCACGGTGTCCGACCGCCCTCGGCTGGCTGGCGCCTTCGAGACTCCATGCTCCATTCTGACTCAGGAGTGGCAAAGCTGCGTGACACTATTACTCACTAACTGGAGAAAAATAGGGTGGAGGACACTCCGCTTGCCTCGATCTGGGAAGTGCTCAAATTGTGGTGAGGGGCGATCTGAAAGCACTTTCGGCAACGTATGCTAAGTTGCGCAGGGAGAAGCGGGCGGAGCTAGAGGGGGATGTGCGCGGCCTGGAGGCAATCCACAAAAGAACGGGGGTGCCCCGAGTATGGAGAGAGCTTGAAACGAAAAGGCGTATGCTCAAACATTGGACCTTGACAGGGCGGCACATGTGTTACTGCGCTTGGGGCACAAGTTCTTCCTTTGCGGGGATAAAGGGGGTAGGATGCTTGCACATAGCCGAACGTGAACACAGGCACACACAATTCACGCAATCAAAGACCGCCGGGCACAGACTCGCACCGCGGACGCTGACATTCTTGACACTTTCCGTCACTTTTATCGGACACTCTATCAGAAGGAGGGAACTGCTCCGGAAAGCATACGGGAGTATCTTGCATCCTCGGGTATTACACCTTTGTATCGAGACTCGGCTGAGGTGCTGGATGCTGAGATACGAGTTGAGGAAGTTATTTCGGATATGGCACGGCTAAAGCTGGCTAAATCGCCCGGGCCAGACGGGTTCTCAGCTATTTTTTACAAAACATATTGTAAGGAGCTGGCTCCTATCCTAACTCGCCTCTTTAATTCTTTCTGAGGCACCGGGTGGTCACTCCCTCCATGACTGAAGCGGCCATAACGGTCATCCCCCAACCAGAGAAGACCCCTATGGAATACGGCTCTTATAGGCCGATCTCACCTCCACAACATTGACGTCAAATTATTTGCTGGGGTGTTGGCTGCGAGGCTCAGCCCTTTGATGGATGGAGTGATTGACACTGATCAGGCGGGGTTTATACCAACTAGACAGGGGGGTGATAATACTAACAGGCTGCTCCACCTGCTGGACTTAGTACACTGCTCCGGGTCACAAGCCTTCCTGCTTTCTATCGATGCGGAGACAGCCTTTGACCGCGTCACTGGGGCTACATGTTCGAGGTACTACGGGTATTTGGGGTGGGGGACAATTTCCGGTGGTGGATTCAGTGCCTCTATGCGGCTCCTACAGCAGTGGTGCGGGTAAATGGGTGTCGATCCAGTGCCTTCTCTATCACTAGGGGGACGCAGCAGGGGTGCCCCCTATCCCCGCTGCTCTTTGCGCTCTATATGGAGCCTTTTGCCCAGCGTGTCCGCTCCCATGCCGGCATTTCAGGGATCCGTTTCAGGGCGGATGTCCATAAGATCAGTATGTATGCAGACGACGTCATTTTGGCTCTAACTAACCCCCACCCTTCTCTGCGGTGTCTGTCTGCGGAGCTTTTGGCCTTCCAAAACGCAGCAGGATTTAAAGTCAATTTTTCTAAATCACAAATTCTCAATATCTTGGTCCTGGACGCTGATGTGGCGGACCTGCAGAGGGACTTCCCTTTTCAGTGGCTCCAATCGGATATCATGTATCTGGGTGTACGGCTGGCCCCGATCCTTCCTAGGACTCTCTACCTGAATTATTTGATTTTGACAGAACAGATCGCTAAGACCTTGGCGGACTGGTCCCGCCTTAAGTTGGCATGGTTCGGGAGACTGGCCGCTATCAAAATGACAGTGCTACCCCGCATTCTTTATATTTTCCAGATGCTGCCTCTGAGCCCACCGCCGGGCGTGTTACGGAGACTTCAGGGCCTCCTCAACAAGTTCTTATGGAATCATAAGAGGCCGCGCTTTGCCTTTGCTGTGACGACTACTCAGAAGGCCGTGGGTAGGCTGGGTTTTCCGCTACTTGCCGCTTACTTTCAGGCATCCTGTCTTCAATACATAGTCGAATGGAATAGGCTCCTGTCCGGTAAACACTGGAACTTTATGGACCAGTCGGTGGCTGGATGTAATATTTGGCGGGAGCTCTGGTTGCCGCGCAAACATAGAGCGTGGGGTTTGTACTCCCTCCCTCGTCCGTGGCACGGAAGCCACGGACGAGGGAGGATGCAAGGATTTCCTTAGGTCAAATGGACTTTACCCCTCTTTCCTGATCGGCTCATGGGGCATTGACTCCTAGAAATTCCAACCCACGTACCAGTAATACTGTTAGGGCTTTAATTGTAATTCAATCTCATACCACATAGGTATTGATACTTTAATTTTCACTTGTATATAACCAGAGCACATAGTGGTGACAATATTAGTGAGTGACAGAGGGATCTGACCCAGTCCTGATGAAGAGGCATGAGCCTTGAAACATGTTGACACCATCAGGAGAATTAGCTCATTGCTAAGCTTTACACCTATTTTAACAGTACCAGCCTATGGCTAATTACAATATCTAAGTGCTCCAGCGTAGTCTCTAGTCGTTGCACGCCCCGTCCCGCAGCGGGCGGGAAGACCCCGATGATGAAGCATGACACCAAGGGACCTTTTGGTGTGTGAGGGGTATTTTAACAAAGACTGTATGTGCCTGTTACACTCTGGCTCACAGTTAAATCTCCTAGAGGTGGATCTTTTTGTTTGTATAAACCATTGACTGGAGGAGGGTGCATCCACCTGAGTGCAGTCTGAGCACTATCTCTTCACTCCCTTTTTTGATTTCCTAATAACTAAGTTTGTACTCTTCTCCAGTAAATTCGCCGACACTCAAAGCTTGGGACCAGTTGGCGTTACGTAAGGGATGGACGTCCTTCCCTTCTCCAATGACACCCATAGTGGATAATCCTGACTTTCCGCCGGGTTGTGCATCACCGATCTTCCATCGCTGGCGAGAGGAGGGATGTAAGCGGGTGGGCTCGCTCTTTGACCTGGACGGGCTAATTCCGTTTCACACACTACGCTCGGAGTACTTTCAGTTGCGCAAGGAGGACGCGTTCAGTCATGCGCAAGTCGCACATTGGGTGACTCAACCAGCTAATGTAGCACTCATGTCGCGGCCCCTCGTGACCTTTGAACTTTGGCTGGTGTGCAAGAAGGATGACCGGAGCCTTATATAGGAGCTTTATGCGATGATTCTACGCTACCCGCGGAAGCAATGTACCAAAGCGATGGTCCGCTGGGAGGTAGAGTTGGGGCACCCATTGACGCCCAAAGAATGGGAGCATGTGTTCTATAGGGCGTACCACACGACATCTAACACTGCTGGGACTGAATCGGCCTACAAAACTGCAACCTATTGGTATTACACACCGGCGCGCATTCAGATGTGGGACAAAGCTAAATCAGGCCTCTGCTGGAGGGGTTGCGGGATGGCTAGGACTTTGACCCATTTGCTATGGCGGTGCTCGAAACTGGAGCGCTACTGGGCTGCGGTCCTTGATGAGCTAGATTCTGCTTTTCAGATTACACTTCCTCGACTCCCTTAACATACGCTGCTGGGTTTACCACATTCCAAATTTTTTCCTCTGCGCTCTCTTAGGGGAGACAGATTGCATTGGCTTTGCTAGCGGCGCAACCGGTCCTTTTGGCTCAGTGGGGATTCCCGGCAATACCGGACTTCAGAGATTGGATTCAACGATTGTGGCACACCCTTGCCAAGGAGCGTCTTTCCTTGGGTATGGATGGAAAGGGCTCGGAGTATGCTAGGCTCTGGGGTCCTTTTCTGCAACTCCTGTCCAAAGATTTACGGGAAGTGACATGCCCGAAGTACCTGCAAATCTTACAACTTATTCTGCTGTAACCCGTGGGTGCCACGCCGAGCTCTTGAAAGACATTGCATGCGGACGGACTGGTGGGTTGGATCACTAGGATATTTAGGACGTAGAATAGCTGATGCGGAGCGGATTGGGTCGGGGAGGCGGGGGGAGGGGTGTTTGGGTTGGTAAGGGATTAGGGAGGGGGGCTGTTCCCTTTTTACCTTTTGTTGTTGCTGGTTTTCTTATAAAATGGTGGCTTTGTTCCAGGTGGGGCGATGGAGCATTTCACTCACACGGGGTCGACCTCCGGGGTGTAGACCCAAACGCTGTGTCTTTGATTTGTGTATCCGCCCTGCCGGCAGGTTGATGTAGGCAGCTGGGCTGTGTTCTTCGATGTCCTGCCGCTTAATAAAAAAGATTGATTCTAAACTGTAGCATTGGCTCTCCACTACCACAGCGCAGGCTTCTCTTCCATTTCTCTGAATCTCATCCTCCCTTGTCCATCTAAGACAGAGTACAACTGTGCATGTCTCATTTTTGCAAAACAATACACTTGATGTGTAGCAGAAACATGGTCGGCTCAACCATCTGGACTCAGGATGCCAGGTCTGGTGCCTCAGTGGACTAATGCGTCCACTGCAGGGGCCTGTGTTTGACCTCATGGTCACAGTTTCAAATCCCAGTGAGTCCACTCAGCCTATCATCCACCTGAGGTCAATAAAATAAGTACCATTAAGTTTAGTAACAATAAACATCTGTTATTCAGCTCCAATATGCTTACGGCTGAACATGTGCTTTACAAATACATGTTATGTTACACACAACACCAAAACTCTTCCCACACATTCTACAGTATAAACCTAAACTCTGTCAACTGAGCTCAGCAGTGGAATAGCCCCTCATCTACGTGTATGCACTTCTGGGGCCTAATCAGAGGTGTGAGGCACTTCACAAATGCTATATTACAACACTAGGCTGATTCAAAAGATTAGTTTTATAGGCCAAAGTACATCTTTTGAATTTCACTAACTCCAACTCCTCTGTCCATAATCAGTTGTTGTTTCCCTTTGATAAAGTATTCTCATTGGATTTGATGTTGCACCACCCACTAGTGCACCTATCAATAGCAACAAAAAATATAACTTATTGAGGTGCAGGGGGAATCTTCCCCATCAAATCACTTCCACCAGCAACCCAAAATCTTCTGAATTTTGATAAAACACTGGGACTGTTGTAAAGTAAAAGTGCAGGGCAAACACAATGCGGCACAGTATTCTGTAAGTAAAGAGGGGAAGATGGCCCTAAGCCAACAAAATGAGGGACCTGCAAAAAAAGCAGTACTGGGCTGAGTTAGCAGAGTTCTGTGACCACAAAACTGCAGTGCTCTGTGGAGTTCCGCAAGTGGCAAAGGGAGTTATGTCACGCTGCTCATGCTGATTTTTTTCACCATGCATTTGTCAGAAGCGTGGCTCAATGGTTAGAGTGGCAGACCCTGATGCAGAGGTCTGGCCCGGGACCAGGGTTCAATTCCCGCCTCGGCGGCTCTTGGACTCAATCTCCCCGGACCTGGTAATTCTCCCCTTTGTGCCTAGTCTAATCATGGGTCCCACTCTGTGACTCTGGACAATAGCTTGCTTAATCTCCACAACGGCCCCAGCAGCGCTTGGATGCCTGGCTTCACCTTGGGGGTGCCCAGGAGTGGACATCTCACAGGAAAGCCAGGAAGGGTTCCACAGCGGTATGAATACAGCGCTACGAGACCTCTGGGTAAAAGGCGCTATATAAATACAAACACATTTACATTTACATGTGCTGTAAAATCAGCACGAATGGCACCACGTGCAGCACAAGGGGGCACAGCTTCTTCCTGCCGCTCAAGTAGATGTTCTACTTGAGCAGCAGGTTGCTCAACACGAGCGGCAGGTTTCTCAATGCGAGCGATAGAGACCTGCCGCAACCGCTCATGTTGAGAAATCTTGCTGGGAGGTGGTCTAGCATTGGATTTTCCTCACCGCACTTGCCAAAATAATGTCGGCGAGACTTGAGAGAGGAAAAACTCTGCATTGCGCCACTCCACTGAGTTTTTCGGCACTCCCCGCTCTACACAGACCACAGAGTGGGAAAAACTCTGCAAACTCAGCGAAAAGAGCAAAGTTTACTGCCCAGGCCTAAAAAAGACTTCAGATTGCATTTTCTCTTTCCAAACACTGTACATTTTAAGTATTTGAAGACAAGATAAGATCTAAATAAAGAGTAAATCCTTGTTGAATTTTTTCAATATTTTCATCCATAATAATCAATTATTTAGTGGGCTTCATGACTTTATAACGTCAAAAAGAAGAAAGCCAACACATTTCATGACACATATTAATAGGGTGCTTTTTCAAGGCTCCAACATTCTTTGTTTTATTTGATGCATCTGTTGTTCGCAATTGAAATTCCAATTTTACCCTCTGACTCAGTAATATTGTAGAGCAGTGGTTAAACTATATAGAATGCTACATGTATCCGGTTTCTCTGGTTGCTATTCAGTACCATTTCCGGTAAAATGTGGGCATACTTGCCCCCCCTAGAGCACAATGTAAGTGGTGTACTGCTTTACCAGTAGAAATGTCACACAATTGTTCCACACATTCCCAACATTAGTACCACTTGTTACCAAACCATGAGCAGGTTGCTCAACACGAGCAGCAGGTTTCTCAACCTGAGCAATAGCGACCTGCAACGACCGCCCATGTTGAGAAATCTTGCTGGGAGGTGGTCTAGCATTGGATTTTCCTCACCGCGCTTGCCAACTTAACGTTGGCAAGACTTAAGAGAGGAAAGTTGACCATCCTGTCCCGTGCAGAAGCGGTTGCTCCCCTCACTCCTCCTGGGTATCGTAGCGCTATTTCCACGCTGCCTGTGCTTTGTGCTTTTCATCTTGCTTAATTTCATAGCGCCGCATTGTGCTTTATCGTGCTCTAGCCATAGCGCTGCTCTGTGCTTTGTCTTTCTGCTCAAAATCGTAGCGCTGCATTCGGGCTTTATTCGTGATGGGATCATAGCGCTACTCTGTGATCCTTCATAGCGCTTAATATTCATCACTGTTGCTGGTAACTTGATTGTTAGTTATAGCGCTCCACTGCTCGCCCCAACATCGCCCTGCTCACATTTGTTTATTGTTGCTGCCATTTTGTTGTTTGTGCAGTCCCAGCCCGTCCCTCCAATCACGCTCCCGCCTCCCAGTTGACCCTCCCTCCCACTAATAGTAGAGGCCGACCCCACCCCCTTAGAGAGCTGTGACCGTCCTGTCCCGTGCAGAAGCGGTCGCTCCCCTCACTCCTCCTGGGTATCGTAGCGCTATTTCCACGCTGCCTGTGCTTTGTGCTTTTCATCTTGCTTAATTTCATAGCGCCGCATTGTGCTTTATCGTGCTCTAGCCATAACGCTGCTCTGTGCTTTGTCTTTGTGCTCAAAATCGTAGCGCTGCATTTGGGCTTTATTCGTGATCGGATCATAGCGCTACTCTGTGATCCTTCATAGCGCTTAATATTCATCACTGTTGCTGGTAACTTGATTGTTAGTTATAGCGCTCCACTTCTCGCCCCAACATCGCCCTGCTCACATTTGTTTATTGTTGCTGCCATTTTGTTGTTTGTGCAGTCCCAGCCCGTCCCTCTAATCACGCTCCCGCCTCCCAGCTGACCCTCCCTCGCCCCTCCCCCTCCACTATCTACATATGTCAGAACAGATGACGCGCAGCATTCACGCGCAGCGGATGCGCGCCGAAGGTGCGCCAAAGGTAAGCCCGTCTACGCCCGTCCGCGCCTGGACCGCGCCCAGCGCCAGACCCCCTGTCCCCCGCGTCACCCACTCCTCCCGCATTTCTTACGACGCCTCTACCCTCTCAGCCCTGAACACCGGCCGACGACCAAACTGCTACCAAGCCGCACCTGGCCTCACCCATGGACCTTTCACCTGCAATTCCTGCAAATTTACCTGCATTAGGACCCTCACCAAACCCACCAACATCAAACAAATTCCTGACACCAACCAACTGAAATGTATCCTTCTCAACACCCGCTCAGTCCACAGTCACGCCGTTCAACTTTGGGATCTACTCGACACTACAACACCGGACGTTGCCTTCCTCACAGAAACCTGGATGAACGCCTCATCAACGCCCGACATCGCAATAGCCATCCCTGTCGGCTACAAGATCATCCGTAAGGACCGCACCAATCAAATAAGAGGAGGCATTGCCATTGTTCATAAGACTACCATTCGCATCACGACCAGTTCCGACGACAACCTCGTAACCGCCGAACACCTCCACTTCCAGATCCACATCGACCCCAAGACCACACTCAGGGGCACCCTCATCTACAGACCACCAGGACCCCGCACGCAATTCTGTGAGGACATCACTGACTTCATCAGCCCACAAACCCTCCCGTCCGAGAACTACATTCTACTTGGTGACCTCAACTTCCACCTGGAAAAGAACAACGACAGCAGCACCACCCCCCTTTTGGACAACCTCGCAAATCTTGGACTCAAACAACTTGTGAACACCCTCACCCACCGCGCCGGACACATGCTCGACCCAATCTTCACATCCAGCAAATACATCTCCTTCAACCACACCACAGCCCTCCATTGGACAGACCACAGCTGCGTGCACTTCAACTTCAAAAAGACAGCGTCCCACACCCACCCTCAACAAATTCCCCTCAGAAATTGGAACAAAATCACCACTGACCAGCTTTTCACATCGCTTCACCAATACCCTCCTGCCTATTCATCAGACCCAAACCAAGCAGCCACCAACCTTGCACAATGGATCACCCGCAGCGCTGACGAATTAGCACCACTGAAAAACAACCCTACCAAGTTAAACCTCAAGAAAGCCCCCTGGTTCAATGATGAACTTAAAAAATCCAAGAAAACATGCCGCACCCTCGAGAAAGCCTGGAAAAGAAACCCATCCACCCAAAACCTAGCCACTTTCAAGAACGCCACCCGTAAACACCATCAACTAATACGCTCCACTAAGAAAACAGCATTCAAAGATCAACTCGACAACAACGCCCACAGCAGTAAGGAACTGTTCAACATAGTAAAAGAATTCACCAACCCCTCAGCAGGCACCAATGACATCACTCCCTCCCAAGACCTCTGCGACTCCCTAGCATCATTCTTCCACAACAAAATCGCCGACATACACAACAGCTTCACAAATCAGCCGGGTGAGCAGTCCATCCCACCCACCCCTGAACCTAATCCCCCTCCTAACAACCTTTGTACCTGGAAATCAGTCACCACTGAAGACACCATCCGCCTGATGAACTCCATCCACTCAGGATCGCCAACCGACCCATGTCCCCACCACATCTTCAACAAAGCAGACTCCATCATCGCTCCCCACCTTCGCGACATCATCAATAGTTCCTTCAACTCCGCTACCTTCCCGGAAAGCTGGAAACACGCCGAACTCAGCGCCCTCCTGAAGAAACCCACAGCAGACCCCGCTGAACTTAAAAACTACCGACCTATCTCGCTCCTCCCATTCCCTGCCAAAGTCATCGAGAAAGCTGTCAACAGCCAACTCGCCACCTTCCTCGAATCCAACAATTCCCTCGACATATCACAATCCGGATTCCGAGCCAAACACAGCACCGAGACCGCCCTCATCGCAGCAACAGACGACATCCGTAAACTATTAGACAATGGAGAAACAGTTGCCCTGATCCTACTTGACCTCTCCGCAGCTTTCGACACAGTCTGTCATAGCACCCTTATACACCGCCTCAGAAGCATCGGAATTCAAGGAAAAGCACTGGACTGGATCATCTCATTCCTCGCCGGAAGAACCCAGAGAGTCCGCCTTCCCCCTTTTAGATCAGAGGCCACCAAAGTCATCTGCGGCGTACCACAAGGATCTTCACTCAGTCCCACACTCTTCAACGTATACATGAGCCCCCTCGCATCCATAGTTCGCAAACACAACCTCAACATAATCTCCTACGCAGACGACACCCAGCTGATCCTCTCCCTCACCAAAGACTCAAACACCGCCAAAACCAATCTACACGAAGGGATGAAAGAAGTGGCCGAATGGATGAGGAACAGTCGCCTTAAACTGAACTCAGACAAAACGGAAGTCCTCATATTAGGATCATCCCCCTCCGCCTGGGATGACTCAGGGTGGCCACCGGCTCTGGGAAACGCCCCCAAACCTACGGACCACGCACGTAACCTGGGCTTCATCCTAGAATCCCCCCTATCGATGACCAGACACGTCAACGCAGTGTCCTCCTCATGCTTCAACATCCTACGTATGCTCAGAAAAATCTTCCGATGGATCCCCACCGAAACAAGAAAAACAGTCACCCACGCACTGGTCACTAGCAGACTAGACTACGGTAACACCCTTTATGTCGGTACCACCACCAAGTTACAGAAAAATCTCCAACGTATCCAAAATGCCTCAGCCAGACTCATTCTAGACATCCCACGCAGAGCTCACATCTCCAGTCATCTGAAAGACCTCCACTGGCTCCCCGTCAGCAAAAGAATAATGTTCCGTCTCCTCACCCACGCACACAAAGCACTATACGATCTAGGACCTGAATGCCTCAACACACGCCTTTCCTTTTACACCTCCACCCGCATACTCCGATCATCCAATCAAGCCGTTGCCGCAATACCACGCATCCACAGGTCCACCATGGGGGGAAGATCCTTCTCCTACCTAGCAGCCAAAACCTGGAACTCCCTCCCCACCCATCTCCGCCTTACTCAAAACCACCTCTCTTTCAGAAAACAACTCAAAACATGGATATTTGATAAGTAACTCCCCTCCGCCCACAAGCGCCTTGAGACCCTACGGGTGAGTAGTACGCTATATAAATGCTAAACTTGAACTTGAACTTGAAACACTCCGCAAAGCGCCACTCCGCTGAGTTTTTCTGAACTCCCCACTCTACGCAGACCACAGAGTGGGAAAAACTCTGCAAACTCAGCGAACAGAGCGGAGTTTACTGCCCAGGCCTAAAAAAGACTTCAAATTGCAGTTTCTATTTCCAAACACTGTACATTTTAAGGATTTGAAGACAATATAAGATCTAAATGAAGAGTAAATCCTTGTTGAATTTTTTCAATATTTTCATCTATAATAATCCATTATTTAGTGGGCTTCATTACTTTTTGACCCATATTAATAGGGTGCTTTTTCAAGGATCCAACATTCTTCGTTTTATCTGATGCATCTGTTATTCGCAATTGAAATTCCAATTTTACCCTCTGACTCAGTAATATTGTAGAGTAGTGGTTAAACTATTTAGGATGTTACATGTAGCCAGTTTCTCTGGTTGCTATTCAGTACCATTTCCGGTAAAATGTGTTCATACTTACCCCCCTAGTGCACAATGTAAGTGGTGTACTGCTTTGCCAGTAGAAATGTCGCACAACTATTCCACACATATCCAACATTAATACCACTTGTTACCAAACCATGAACCTGAGAAAAACACTCCTCAAGGAAGTCAAACATTGTATCGACGTGCTACAATCCTCAACCCACAGCATATTCGATCAACAAAACCAAGAAAATTGGACAGCATATTAGATCCAGCAACTAGACCACTGACATTTTGTAGTATCTTTAAAATGAATTGAAGAAGAATAGTAGTAAAACAAAGTAGATTTATTCCAAGGAAAAGAGCACATCCATTCAGATCCTCTGTAAACATCAACAGTGAGTAACTGTCCTCACAGCGATTATATCATGGAACTTAGAACACTAATGACGAAATGTATACAAGCAAGTTAAAGGGGAAATGCATAACATATAATGGAAACAAAACCAATTCACTGAAAAGCAGGATACTACACATATCACACTGTTGCTTACTTACTTACCTCTACAACTCTTCTCATCATCATTTGAAAGCCTTTGTGCTTATTTTGGCCTTGAGCAGTACATCACTAAAGTCAATGGTCTCTCCTACCTCAATAAACCCACCCTAGACCCAGAGGAATCGTTCAATTATTTATTTATTTGTAGCTTTTTTTTTATCTCAAACCAGTCTAGAGAGGGTGTCAAAGCACTTTACAGAGGACATTACATCCCAATTGCTCATATCCCGTCCCTCAGAAAGATCAACAAGAGGGCTGGAGAGGGGTTGTCACATCAGCGCCTACATCGTTTTGGAAGCCTCACTAGTCCACAGTCCGCTATAAAGGTAATCCATGTCCTATGGTGCTAGAAGAGCTCTCTGCGCCCTTTGATACCCTGACCCACAAAGCTCTATTCAACATTCAATCAATCTGTATGGATGTAACAAAGTTTTTACTCCTTCATGGTAGAAGAAGAGAAATTTCTTCAAAGGACCCGTCCACCCACCCTGCCAGACACCTGTGCCTAGAAACTCTCTTGAACAGGGACAACAGTGGTTTCTGTCACTTGCTGCTTGGGTGTGGTGGGTTTCTTTACTCTCTCCTAGGGATACCATGATGACATTTTTTAGTCTCTGCTAAGTGTGGGGGTGGTGGTAGGTTCTTTTTTGACTGCCGAGTAGGGTGGCTTGTACAGTTTTCTGCAGGCCAATCACTTAAACCCATGCACACCTTAGGTGCATGTTGGACAATGACCATCGTTTGCATGGTGTTGCCTCAGTTTTTTTTGTACTTTTGTTAACTTAACTCATTTTTGTTGGTGATAGTAATCTGCACACTTTACTCCTCCTAACCAGTGGTAAAATGCTTGAGCTCTCCCTTTTAACAAGCATTGAAAATGCAATAGGTCTCGCCTTTTATTAAGTTAATGCCATTTGCTTTGCTAATGGTATTGTATAGCAAAACAAATATTTTTAACTTAATTAAAGGCGAGACCTATTGCATTTTTAATGCTTGTTATTGTAAGCATTTGCCACAAAATAAAAAAATAAAAACATGCAGAAACCAAAAAGTGGACGCGTTTTGCTTGCACTAAAAATTGAATATTCACTGAATTTGCCGTTCTATTGATTCGTTTTTAGCAAGCTTGTCCTTTGCACCCTGCACTTTATCAGTACTATTAACAGTCATGCAGGGGACAAGAATCCCCACCTAACCAAGCATTAAAAACCCTAGGGAGCAAATAAATCACAATTTAAAGGTGACAGATTGCAAAGAAATAGATTGCCATTATTCAATGTTAATATAGAAAAAATGAACCGGATTTTGAAGCATATTGTTCACTGGTCCGGCTTCAGAGACAGCAGGCAAACACCAGGAAAAATATTGAAAGCTTGCAGAAATATGGCCACCTTTCTCTATATAAAGAAAGTAAACTATCTGGGTAAATAATGTTAACTTTTCGTGGACTTATGCCAAAAATAAACGAAAAATGTACATCAAAATACATTCACTGTACTTATGTTCGACATACTAGAGTATTTACAAATCAAGCTAACTGGAATATGTTGTATTTCTGAACCCTGAGGTCAAAGTTCACAGTCGGTAAAACTCAGCAGCCTTTATATGCCTGGATCTTTGACGTCACGCACCATCTCTCGGGCCTGCCTGAGCATTCCTGCTGCCTTTCTTCAGGTAACTACCATTGGAGCAGCAGGTGCAGTAGCACCGGGCGCCCGGAACCATTATAATTACTGTACATTACTACCCCAGCAGTAGTCAAATGAGCAATGTTACGTGTTTACATGCCCATGGCATTCTTGCTGCGCTTCTAGCCTTCTGAAGTTTCTACATTTCAGCCTCATTCTGAGGTCCACAGTCAATTGGATGTATGACGGTACAACGCGTACCGTTACAACGCGTCCCTTTACGACGCAGTTTTAACAACGCAAGTCGTTACAACGACTTGCGTTGGGGGGGCGCTGATAGTGAATATTTAATTTACTATTCCAACACCAGTCCCTGTGGATAGTAGGGAAGGTGTTGGACAGTAAATTAAACTATCCCCTATCCTAGAGCGCCCTCCAGCGAGTCGTTGTAACGACTTTCGTTGTTAAAGCTGCGTCGTAACAGTACCGCTTTGTATCAGTTACGTTGTAAAGGATGTTTCCTGTTTAGAACAAGGTCCTTCCTAACATCCTGGAAATTCGGGCAGCTGTTGAAAATGTGGGCGTAATTTACGATATTTCAATAACAATTTAAATATGTCCAAAATGTGTATAGATCTAGAATGGTGGGCTTACAGTGGATTAGTTGTGCCCCCCCCCCCCCACGACCATTCAAAAAAGAGCATTGTAAGAACTTGCTGATCATACAAGCACCTATAATTCATAATACAAATATAAGTCCAAATTCATTGAGAGTCAACTTGAAAAGGTGGACATTTGTTCCTGCAGGGTTATTTCTACAATTGTAGCAAATGCATAACTGTCAAGGTATTAGCAAATAATCCGAGCACGCGTTCAAATTTACACCAACCATAACATTTCAGGAGCCCTTACATGCATACAGTTCCCCGCCGATGGAAATCTGCACCAAAATGCATTTGCATACTTGATTTTTTTACTTTTCCATTGGGATGTTGTTTTATCTTTCCCAACTGTTGACCACTTTCTGTTACACTCATATTTAGTACTGGGAGTGTTTCAGCCACTTTCCCAACGGGGCAAACCGTGAATTGCACCTTCAACATTAGTAAATTAGCGTAACTGTCTAGGACTTGTGAGTCTGTGTGCATTCTCTTGCTTCTGAAGGTTCACCATCTGCTACTCTGTCACGATTTCTACATTCTCCGCGGGGCGTGCCAAACACCGAGTAAACCATTTCACAGAGAGAGCTAATCCTGTTTCCAACATAATGTGTCACACACATACACACCTACCGAGCACGACTTGCCCTACACCACACCCTAACTGACAAACATACTCAACACATCCGTTCCCGGTCCCTCTGTCGGATTTATGTGCCAAAGTATTTGCTCTGCAGATTGACCTGTAGGGCATCACCCAAGCGCAGCCCCCACTCCCCCCCCCCCCCGTGCTCCCAGGACGTGCACACACAACAGGAGATCATGCATCCTCTATCTACAGGTAGAGCAGTTCGCCCACCTGCTAGGGTGACCAACTGGCATAGGTGCAAATTCAGGACGGTGAGTGTAAAAATTCAGGACATAGGGTCAAAATTCACAACACAAATTCAGGACAGGAGGTCAAAATTCAGGACAAAACTTCGGGACAATAGGTAAGTTTTACAGATACGTCAGAGGTGGTCGCGCAATAGTATATATGTAAGTAAATAGACAACCATCTAAGTACAAGTCAAAATAGATTTATATTAGGTTGAGACAATCGTGCACTTCACGGTTTTTCAGTATGGCTGCAGCTTGCTGCCTTAGACAATTCAAAATTCGCATCTCACGCCAGCAGGTACATTAATCACCAGACAATGGTGAACCACACCTGAATATAAGTGAAGCCGCTTTTATTGTTGATTGAAAACTACTGGATATATAAGGAACTTTGCAGTGCCAGCCCCCAGTAACAAAACCACTCCCCCCCCTTTCCAGCCTCCCAGGGAAACACCCGATGCCCGGTCCGGCCAGTCCTGCCTTGCTATCACCCTTCAATGGTGCCCCTCATCTTCACTTAGACCGTCTCTCATGTGTATTTAATTTCTCTTATAGTGTTACTCATCCCAATTATGTAGGGCAGGGTGTCGGAGTGCGTGACATCACACACATTATAGAGAGACAATGACTCATATTAACGTGAAAGTCAATGTATAGGAAATGCTACTTAAGATAATGGGTGCTACAAGGTGTAATCATTCTTTTATCTATTATTCAGTCTTTCACCATTCATTCTGTCCTTTCATCAATGTGCCCATTTATATCCAAACATATTCAACCATTTGCAAACCTATCCACCATATATCCTTCCATCCATCCTTACACTCATCCATCCCTCCATCCACCCTTTCAATCATCCATCCATTATTCATCTATCCACCCTTTCACCCCATTTATCCGTACAGTCATCCATCCACTCTTTCACCCATCCATCTATTCACTCATCCATCCAGCCTTTTACCCTTTCACCCATCCAGCCATTCATTCATTCACTTACTCATCCATCCACCCAGTCACTTATCCTTCCACCCATTCGTCCTTTCAGTCATTCATCCTCCCTTTCTCTCTCCATCCCCCTTTCACTTATCCATTCATCCATCATCCAACCATCCGTCTACACATCCATTCATTTATTTCATCCATTGATCCTATTACTCATCCATCCTTTCACTCATCCATCCGTTCTCTCATCCATCTACCCTTTCACTCCTTCGCTCATCTATTCATCCTTTTGTCCATCTACCCCTTTCACTCATCCATCCATCCATTCACCATTTCACTTATCAATTCAATCCATCTATCCTTTCACTCATCTATCCACCCATTCACTCGCCCATCATCTAAGCTTTCACTCAGCCATCCATCCTTTCATACACCCATACACCCTTTTACCCCTCCATCTACCCTTCCACCCATACATCCATCTATTTACCTTTTCCCTCATCCATACTTCCACTCATCCGTCCATCCTTTCTTTTTTCTATCCATTCACCCTTTCATTCATCCATTCATCCTTTCAGTCACCCATTAAGCCATTCACACATTCCTTCACTTATTTACTCACCCACCTTTTCACATTATGAGCTGAGCCTTTGTCTACAGAGTTGTAGACAAAAGAGGCCCATGAAGAACTTAACCCTCGCTGTAGTTCCTAAAGCAAGGGGTGGGGTGGGGTGGGGGAAAGTTCACTATGCCCCTGCACATAGGCAGTCTGAAAACGTAGAAGTCATGAGTCACACATGATGCACAGTGCCAGGATGTGAGGTGACTGTGACATGGTGTTGGTTCCAGGGCTTGAAGTGGTGTAAAAAAACTGGGGGGTCTCTTCAAAGGGGGTGTTCGATGTAATTAAGGGTGTAGTTTAAAACACCTAGGCTAAAAATCAGCGCCAGCGTAGTGTTCCGCCCGACTGGTATTATGTTGTTTCTGTCATTGCATCCAGATATATAATACAGCAAGTATCATTACACCAACAAAAACCAGGACTATTGGCTTTGTCAATGGTTGTTAGTTGCTTAAAATAAAAAAAAGCAGCAACCATGGCTTTGTTGGATATAATATTAAAAATAATTCAGTTAAAAAATGATGAGACGGTGAAAGAACGATAACCCATTCTTTTTAACTTATTTTACAGGCTTCTTTATATAAACTGTTTTCTTACGTTGCTAAAGTTGCAGCATTAGCGTTTTGCCTTTTATTTTACAGAACGCCCTGCTGTACACAAAGGCATCAGGAGGCCGCCACATGATTTACCAGCCCAGACTGCCCCATTGACATTCTTTATGTGGCAATCATCAGCCCCATACAGAATGACAATGGGCGGGTGGTGATGCTCTTGTGCTCGGGGAGGAGCGCGAGGTGGCCCATCAGGAAGGTGAGGTCTCTAACAGGGGAGGAGTGCTGCTCCCTGTGATGGCCAAAATTACGGACAAAAGGCGTCCGTAAAAGGTTTCCTCACGGACAACGGACGTGAGGTCCAAATTACGGATTGTCTGTGAAATTTACGGACGGTTGGTCACCCTACTACCTGCACGCAGTGCACGACATGCCCCTATGCTCAGCTACTCACTGCCAGCACACACAGGACACACCAAAACATACCCAGTGAGCTAACGTACCCTAGTTTCTCAGGAATGCACAACTCTTCACCATGATATGATGCCTGCACACTGTCTGAGCCACCCCGCCCCTCTCTCCGATACATGCCATCTCTGGCACAGCATACCTCCCCAGTCAGCCTGTCCCCTCTGCAGAGTGTCCCCTCCCAGTGAATGACTCCCACCTCTCTGCAAGGCATGAAACCCCCACCCCAGTGCATGCACCCTCGGGCTCGGACACACCTGATCTTTTTGATGCTCTCCAGCTTGCACATGATCTCCTGCTCATCAGCCATAGTGCCGATATCGGCACACTCGACAGCCCTCCCACAGCAATAAATGTAATAAATGGACACAACACAATTTTGGTGTAGAAAATTGCTGCAGGTTTATTTGCATAACAATATGCCAACATGGTGGGTTAACTTACGGGCGATCCCAGGGCAGGCTGCCCCTCGCGCCTGCCCACCTGATGGACCATAAAACCCGGTGGCCCTAACCAACCGGTATTGTCATTGTGGGGGAGGAGATAGCCCCTCCCTCAGGTGGACCGTCAGCCCACCCCTTACTCACGCCCTCCCCGCTATGGGGGGCGCAGAGTTGCAGGCAACCCCCGGTTGCTCAGGTCCACAACCGCCTGTAGGACTAACGGGGCGCCGTCGCTCCTCCAGGCTCCCACGCGAGAACCTCTCTGGGGATAATTGGCTTTCGCACCCTTACTGTGCTCCTGTAGAGGGTACCCTTCTGTACCTTACCGCTTTTGGATCGCCCTGTAACTCCGCCACAGCACTGGATGTGGCCACCGTCACCCCAGGGCCCCCCACCACAATAGACCTAGTTACCTACACCCTGCTGATTCCAAGGCCTTCCCCAGATCAAGCAAGAAAGGGTCCATCCCCCCTTTGTACAGGTGTATCCCATTTGGATCTAAACACCCTGTGGACTCGGCGTGCAGTAACCCATACCGGCTAAACCAAACCCCTATTCTCTGTGACTATATTCATGGCTCTGTTCACCCTCCTGCGCGAGGTCCCCATGGCTGTGTCTAGCGCTCGTTGGAGGAACGTAGCACTCTTGTTGAATGACAACTTCCACCCTGCATGGCTGTCCTCTAAGGCTATAGGGCGGGAGAGTTCCTATATGTTTAGTGATACTCAACTCCATGGTACTTGATTTATTGCCCTCAGACGAATGAAATGCTTTGTGGACCTACCATGATCTGAACCTGTGACCAGGAAGTCGAACACTAGTCCTAACAGTTCTGCCGCTCAACAGGTTTGTGCACTTGAAACCCAGGGCCGCCTACTGGCCTCTAACCCTTACTTGGACATGCCTGACATCGCTTTATTAAGTTCCGTGGCCAACCTAGTCACCAAACCCAGGGCCGCCTACTGGCCTCTAACCCCTACTTGGACATGCCTAACATCGCTTTATTACGTTCCGTGGCCAACCTAGTCACAGATGGTAAAACGAGGGGCTGAAAATTAGAAGACAACTGAGATGATAGTTAGCTAGACCCAATACGGAGTGATCCAATGAAATGAGGTCGGGACCACCACACCCCGCATGTGATACAGCTCAGGTTTACTTTACCATGCCCCTTCCCAAGACCTTGATATCACCATAAACCCCTGCAGTGACCGCACAGCATGCACCCAGCAGTACCTGTCAGTCCTATTTTACACCAATTCCTTGCCGCCTTGCGGCACTCCCTGCTGCAGGAGTCTATTTGCGACCCCTACTCGCTCCACTTGACCCGCAATGCTTGCACCGCTTAAGATGTGTGGTTACCTCTCATTGGGGTCGGTGGAACGTATAACATGTGCCTTGAATGTACAATATATGTGGTGTTGTGCCGGAGTACGGGAATCAGAACCTAATAGTAACTGTGCCTAGGGCATGTGTTCATATCCAAAACTGTGAATCTTGATAAAGCACGACCTGTGCTAGAATTCACTGTGACATCTGGCTTATGCATGGTGCAGCACCAACTGGCCCATCACATCAACTTTACAAACCCAGGAGCAAGCCTGGGCTGGTTACCCCAGGTTCATGCCGCACACGCCTTAACCGAAGGAGCTCTACCCAACAGAGCATTCGTCCCAACAGAACTGACCCATCTGTATCCAACTCGAAGTGTGTCTGATGAAGCAAACCAGGCCCCCTTAAGGCTAAAAGGATGGCCTGGGCAGAAGGCAATTGTCAACCATGATCTTGACTTACTGAGTGAGACAACATAATTAAACCACCTAGTCAGATATAGCACAGGACAACTCACTGCTGAAAATTCAGTGGAGGGCCCTAGCCGCGCTTACGGAAGTCCAGCCTTGACTTTCTCACCTTGAGGATTTAAACAAGGTGCACAATTGACAATAGCGTTGCCCGTGACTACCTGGACAGGCCCTTTCCCCTGCTGTGTGAAAACCCATAGTATGTCACAAGTACTGATCTTCAGATAACTTCTGGAAAAGTCCCCTATGCACCCCACAATGAGTACCAAACAAGTCTTCTGCCCATCTACTCATGTGGTTACTCCTCCTGTCACCTATGAACTGAGGCCAGTAGTTGCATAAGGTAAATAAGCAACAACTGGGGCTGACATGAAGGATCTCATGGTAATCGCAAAACCGCTACATTTAACAATACTTCGACTCTCCCCTACAAGAGGTCTGAACTCTGAACCGGGTTGTCTACTTGTCCCCCAATATAAACCTTATGTGGGTGACATGGCCCCCAATCCCCTATAATAGGCAGTGCCCCTCCAAACTGCGCGGATATTTCCTCTCCAAACAATGCGAGGAAAATCCAATCAAACCAGCTTGGCTTGATTTGGCATTCTTGAACCTTATTCACTTAAATCAGTCCGGCCCTCATTAAAACCCTCACTACCTGTAAAAAGGCAAACAAAAGCCCCTTGTTATGCTTCTGCCAACTTTGTCCGTCTCTCTGTTCGACAAATTGGAAATAACAGTTTACTCTCATGAGAAGGTTATTTGCCATCCGGTTTTCCGCACACCCTGAAGTCTATCCCTAATCTAGAGCAGGCAAGAGTATGGCACGCCCGGCTGTCCTGCCCTTGCTCCTGCTGTGCTGACAGTCAATACATACAGAAACACCACTGTTGACGGACCGGAACAGCTCACCCTCCACAGGCAACCGTTAACCAGGGGCGTAACACAGCCCCCCCAGCCCACGCGTTGCGGGGTGGCCCGTGCTCCAGGGGCCCCGTCGGGGGCCCCCTCACTCAGTCTCAGTGGAGCATGGATTAGCAAGCCTCTTAGTTGTAGTTCCTTAATTAAATGGTGCGCATGGCCTCTGCCTCCTCATTAATTAAGTGGTGCGCGCAAGGCATGCCCCCAGGCAGCGTTAGAAGGGGGAGCGTGTTCCAGGTCGGGCCCCCTTCAGGTCAGCCAGCAAGCCTTTTATGAATAAATGGGGAGCATGGCGCATGCCCGCCCGCCCCGGCCTCTTCTTAACTAATGACATTTAAAATGGTGTGCAATTGCGCATGTCTGCTGGGCCCGGGCGGGCCTCTGAGGCTCTTAGTCTTTATTAATAAAATTATGGTGCGCTGCGCGCAGGAGAAGGGGTTGGAGCCTAAGTCTGGCATGTGACACGTGTCACTCTGTCATGTGGCATATGCCACATCTGATGTGACATATGCCATAGATTTTCTACTTGGTCTTTCATTATTATCAGTTGAGCATTTCCAAAGGACTATGTTTCACTCTGCTAAAATAAATAAATTGTTTAAAAAACAATTAAAATAATATTAAAAAGTAATTTCCCGAGGTGGGGTTTGAACCCTGGTCAAAACTCACTCAAAGCCTCTGTGAATTAACAGTGAGCCATCTACTCTGCTGAAATTTCCCCAGCCAAAGGCATGTATGTTATAGAATATTGATGTCGGTCCTTCCTCTATTTCTATTGTCTTTGGACTTTAGATACCAGAAATCTTCTCTCGATTTACATTCTTTAAATACAAATAGCCCTTCCTTTCATACAGTCTGCCACTAGCCCCATGCATTTATTATTGTTACACAATCATCCCCAAATTCTCATTCCACTAAATAAGTGATTTCTTTCATAGCAAACCTGTCCCCCCTATCCACATGCCACACAGCATGCCATTATCAATGCCTGACATGCACTATGACTAAGGAGGCCATAGTTCTCCCAGATACTGCTAGGGGGTGATTCACAAAGGCACAGCTTTCATTTGTGGAATTTAGAAATAAAATTTAAAAAAAAAAAAAAACGATTTTCCCCAGCTGGGGTTCGAACCCTGGTCAAAACTCACTCTAAGCCCCTGTGTATTAACAGTGAGCCACCTACTCTGCTGAAAGTTCCCCAGCCAAAGGCATGTATGTCATAGAAGAATGATGTCGGTCCTTCCTCTATTTCTATTGTCTTTGGACTTTAGGTACCAGAAATCTTATCTCGATTTACATTCTTTAAATACAAATAGCCCTTTCTTTCATACAGTCTGCCACTAGCCCCATGAATTTATTATTGTTACACAATCATCTCCAAATTCTCATTCCACTAAATAAGTGATTTCTTTCATAGCAAACCTGTCCCCCCTATCCACATGCCACACAGCATGCCATTATCAATGCCTGACATGCACTATGACTAAGGAGGCCATAGTTCTCCCAGATACTGCTAGGGGGTGATTTACAAAGGCACAGCTTTCATTTGTGGAATTTAGAAATAAAATTAAAAAAAAAAAACGATTTTCCCCAGCTGGGGTTTGAACCCTGGTCAAAACTCACTCAAAGCCCCTGTGAATTAACAGTGAGCCACCTACTCTGCTGAAAGTTCCCCAGCCAAAGGCATGTATGTCATAGAATAAAGATGTCGGTCCTTCCTCTATTTCTATTGTCTTTGGACTTTAGATACCAGAAATCTTCTCTCGATTTACATTCTTTAAATACAAATAGCCCTTCCTTTCATACAGTCTGCCACCAGCCCCATGCATTTATTATTGTTACACAATCATCCCCAAATTCTCATTCCACTAAATAAGTGATTTCTTTCATGGCAAACCTGTCCCCCCTATCCACATGCCACACAGCATGCCATTATCAATGCCTGATATGCACTATGACTAAGGAGGCCATAGTTCTCCCAGATACTGCTAGGGGGTGATTTACAAAGGCACAGCTTTCATTTGTGGAATTTAGAAATAAAATTTAAAAAAAAAAAAACGATTTTCCCCAGCTGGGGTTTGAACCCTGGTCAAAACTCACTCAAAGCCCCTGTGAATTAACAGTGAGCCACCTACTCTGCTGAACGTTCCCCAGCCCAAGGCATGTATGTCATAGAATAATGATGTCGGTCCTTCCTCTATTTCTATTGTCTTTGGACTTTAGATACCAGAAATCTTCTCTCGATGTACATTCTTTAAATACAAATAGCCCTTCCTTTCATACAGTCTGCCACTAGCCCCATGCATTTATTATTGTTACACAATCATCCCCAAATTCTCATTCCACTAAATAAGTGATTTCTTTCATAGCAAACCTGTCCCCCCTATCCACATGCCACACAGCATGCCATTATCAATGCCTGACATGCACTATGACTAAGGAGGCCATAGTTCTCCCAGGTACTGCTAGGGGGTGATTTACAAAGGCACAGCTTTCATTTGTGGAATTTATAAATAAAATAAAAAAAAAAAAACGATTTTCCTCAGCTGGGGTTTGAACCCTGGTCAAAACTCACTCAAAGCCCCTGTGAATTAACAGTGAGCCACCTACTCTGCTGAAAGTTACCCAGCCTCTATTTCTATTGTCTTTGGACTTTAGATACCAGAAATCTTCTCTCGATTTACATTCTTTAAATACAAATAGCCCTTCCTTTCATACAGTCTGCCACCAGCCCCATGCATTTATTATTGTTACACAATCATCCCCAAATTCTCATTCCACTAAATAGTTCTCCCAGATACTGCTAGGGGGTGATTTACAAAGGCACAGCTTTCATTTGTGGAATTTAGAAATAAAATAAAAAAAAATTAAAAAAAACGATATTCCCCAGCTGGGGTTTGAACCCTGGTCAAAACTCACTCAAAGCCCCTGTGAATTAACAGTGATCCACCTACTCTGCTGAAAGCTCCCCAGCCAAAGGCATGTATGTCATAGAATAAGGATGTCGGTCCATCCTCTATTTCTATTGTCTTTGGACTTTAGATACCAGAAATCTTCTCTCGATTTACATTCTTTAAATACAAATAGCCCTTCCTTTCATACAGTCTGCCACTAGCCCCATGCATTTAGTATTGTTACACAATCATCCCCAAATTCTCATTCCACTAAATAAGTGATTTCTTTCATAGCAAACCTGTCCCCCCTATCCACATGCCACACAGCATGCCATTATCAATGCCTGACATGCACTATGACTAAGGAGGCCATAGTTCTCCCAGATACTGCTAGGGGGTGATTTACAATGGCACAGCTTTCATTTGTGGAATTTAGAAATATATGCCTTTGGCTGGGGACCTATCAGCAGAGTAGATGGCTCACTGTTAATTCACAGGGGCTTTGACTGAGTTTTGACCAGGGTTCAAACCCCAGCTGGGGAAAATCGTTTTTTTTTTTTAAAAAATTTTATTTCTAAATTCCACAAATGAAAGCTGTGCCTTTGTAAATCACCCCCTAGCAGTATCTGGGAGAACTATTTAGTGGAATGAGAATTTGGGGATGATTGTGTAACAATAATAAATGCATGGGGCTGGTGGCAGACTGTATGAAAGGAAGGGCTATTTGTATTTAAAGAATGTAAATCGAGAGAAGATTTCTGGTATCTAAAGTCCAAAGACAATAGAAATAGAGGAAGGACCGACATCCTTATTCTATGACATACATGCCTTTGGCTGGGGAACTTTCAGCAAAGTAGGTGGCTCACTGTTAATTCACAGGGGCTTTGAGTGAGTTTTGACCAGGCTTCAAACCCCAGCTGGGGAAAATCGTTTTTTTTTTTTTTAATTTCATTTCTAAATTCCACAAATGAAAGCTGTGCCTTTGTAAATCACCCCCTAGCAGTATCTGGGAGAACTATGGCCTCCTTAGTCATAGTGCATGCCAGGCATTGATAATGGCATGCTGTGTGGCATGTGGATAGGGGGGACAGGTTTGCTATGAAAGAAATCTCTTATTTAGTGGAATGAGAATTTGGGGATGATTGTGTAACAATAATAAATGCATGGGGCTAGTGGCAGACTGTATGAAAGGAAGGGCTATTTGTATTTAAAGAATGTAAATCGAGAGAAGATTTCTGGTATCTGAAGTCCAAAGACAATAGAAATAGAGGAAGGACCGACATCATTATTCCATAACATACATGCCTTTGGCTGGGGAAATTTCAGCAGAGTAGATGGCTCACTGTTAATTCACAGAGGCTTTGAGTGAGTTTTGACCAGGGTTCAAACCCCACCTCGGGAAATTATTTTTTAATATTATTTTTATTTTTTTTAAACAATTTATTTATTTTAGCAGAGTGAAACATAGTCCTTTGGAAATGCTCAACTGATAATAATGAAAGACCAAGTAGAAAATCTATGGCATATGTCACATCAGATGTGGCATATGCCACATGACAGAGTGACACGTGTCACATGCCAGACTTGGGCTCCAACTCCTACTGGTGCGCAGTCTCCACGTCTTCTCGGGTGGGGCAGGTGAATACCATTGTCACTTGTGACTTGAGGCATCCCGCCCGACCCAGGAAAGGACCCGACAGTGCAGCGCACCTCCCCCCCCTCCGTCCACCATAATTTACAACTAGGCCCTGCATTGCCCTTGCCCCCTTCTGGTGCCACTCGCGCCTGCCACTGAAGGAGCTGCAGGCCTCTCAGGTGAGTCTGTGAGAGCCAGGCGTGGTGAGGCGAGGAGTCTCAGTGGGTGGGTGAGTTAAGATCATAATTTGGATCAGGGAGGGAGGGCATCATCATGGTGGGCTCGGCCGGGAAATCAAGAATAAAAGAAAAACGTTAGGTAGGTAATATGTGGCGGGCGCTGTGCACGAGAGTTTCAATACCATGCAGCTGTCATGCAGGGGCTGGACGGCGTGGGATGTGCAAAACCATACCAGGACTCTGTATGGAGTTACCTAAAAGCTCTGCTGTGCAAGAGTTAGCTGCAGAGAAGAGAGGGGATCGGGGGAGGGGCGTTCACTGTGCACTGTAGCACTTAAGATAAAATCATTCCTGCAGGGGCCCCCAGCTCTAGAGATCCCACCTGGTACACCTCAAAGGGCTGTAGTAGCCAGCTTGGATACGTTTACTCATCAGTCACGTCAGTGTTTACTGCCAGAGCCCGGCATGCTTCTAGTGTCTGCTAGTGGTGACAGCCTACTGTGTATTTCATTCCTCACAGCAGGGCATCTTCTGAAAACTTGTTGCTTAAAATACGAACATATGTATCTTGGTTACTACGCCTTGTTGGTATTGTTAGTTCATCAATTTAAGAAAGTTCTGAAAACTTTTTCTGTTTTGAAATTGAACCTTCTGCTGTTGTTTGTTTATAGCGCTTGGTTACCTCTGATTATTAAGTGCTATAGAAGTGATGATGATATATTTTCTGACGTAGAGGCAGTAGCATCCTTAGAATTTTTTTTTTTTTTTGAGGGGTGGCAACGCACAGATAAAGCTGGTGGGGCTTCTTCCAAATAGCAACCATCAATAGTGTGAACGTATATATAAGTGTATACACACTCTCTCTCTCACATGTTTAAATCTGTATGGATGTGCGGAGAGCGTACACCTGTATTTTCTGCAAAGGAAAGCCAGGCCTCGCTCTCCCAGCCTCATTTCTAACACTGGCTGTGAGCTACAGGTCACCATCTCGACTCCCAGCTTGGCCGTCTCAGCCCCCACTTTTTCAGAGGATGGACCATTAAACTGGACATTAATACCACCTACTATTTAAACCGCTTAGAAAATGTAGCAGTTGGGCATGAATTTACTGATTTTAAAGTGAAATATCACCTATACGTTTTTAATGAGGAGGGCTAGGGCGAAACTCAAAATGGTTCATTTATTTGTTTTAGTTTATATGCAGCTGATCTTCCCTCCGTGTTATCATGGCGATTTACATAGTATAGTCAGTTTAGGAGCTGTTAACAGACCTGTAACTAAACAGTACCAGGAGCATCCATGAATCGGAGATCACACTTTGTTCACACCCTCTTGTATAATCACAAGCAGGCAGGGGGTTTCAGCCATGAGGAAGGTACTCTGAGGGAAGAGTGGCCGTGCTTGTGTTCAGGCCTAAATTAAAGTAGTAAATATATGCATATTGTTGTTTCTGAAAAATGTATATGATTTTATTTTTACTTGTGATAAAGTGTCTATACTAAGTATATGGAAGTAACTTTTTTTAATAAAAATTATTTAGATACATTAAACGTTTTGTGTTGATCTAAATGCAATGTATGGTGAGTCGGGGATATAATTGATCCAAATGAATGTCATTGTTTGCAAGCTATATTAATGCCTCAAAATTGTACTACGCAGAAAGGAATTCTTTTTTGGTTGTGATATTTCCCGGTCCTTTCTGGGTTGAATAGGGAAAACTCTCTCTTTTTTAGCCTAAATTAAAGTAGTACCCGTTGTGAGCTGCTTGTTGTGATACACTTAATCTACAACAGACAACTTTTCGACAATAGCAACAACTTTTTTTTCTTACCACTGTTTCAAGGCGCAGTAATTAGGAGGTGGCGCCAATTTTTAATTTGATGCTACCCAATTGCCCAATTTATGAAGGATGAAGAGCTGAGGTGGCCTTGGCGGGACTCCTACTCATACGGTGCGGGCAATACAGATGTCATAGACCAGAGTTCAAAGCGCTCCTTGAGCCAACCTGCTTACACTTACACAGTGCGTTAACCAACAGCCACAACCCCTTCACAAGGGCTAGCGAGCACCCGTCCCACTGCACGCGTCTGAACACATCTCAATACACTGTGGATTGAGCTGCTGCGCGGTATAAAATGTTTTCTCCACAGTGTGCATTGCTCCCGTCAGCAGTATATACACTTCTTTATAATGTACCTTACAGGGTCCATTTTCGACATAAAGAAACAGTCAGTCCTGAATAAATCAATTAAATGGAAAGCCATAAAACCTTCTGATGCCAGTAAAGCACTTTGCACCACATTTATACATACTTAAGAATAAGGTATAACTTTCATTGTGCTCCAAAGCTCACAAATAATGTAATAAAAAAAAAACGTTATTAAAACTCACAAGCGCGACGTCCAAAGAAACAAATCTTACAATTTATTTAGGGATGGAGTGTTTATTTATTTACGAAATGGAGCATATTGCTAAATTGTTTTATACATTTGTTTTAAGTTCACTGCATTGTAACTGTTGTGTTCCACCAGGTCGCGTTTTAGAACTGTGTGTTAGATTTCCAATTTGTTTAAATACTGTGTGTCCTACTTTTGGAAACCTTTGCACACAAATGTCTACGTGCCGATAAAAACAAGCATAATAGCCAATAGGTCTCGCCTTTGGGACCTTATACGTGTTTAACCGTGCAACAGTTAATGTTGTTGCACCAAGGATATTATGCTGCATAACTATAGCTTGTTGTATTACTCTCCTGGATTCATTTGTCTGGGAATCATGCCATTAATCCCTTTGTGTATTCCTACTTGATGTCGATATTGGATCTATGCTCTTCTTTTCCTCATTAGGTCCCTCCCCTTGTAGCCTGCGTTATACCTGTTTTTTGTATTACTCACCTTGATTCATATGTCTGGGAATTATGCTATTATTCTTGTGGTGTATGCTTACTTGATGTCGTTTTTAAGTTTCGCCTGTCGAAAGCTGCGAAAGCAGCGTTTCGCGCAGGCGAAATCTTTTGTTTTGCAGTATGTGGGCTTTGTTCCACCTCAGTCTTCCATTGGCTAGCTCCATAAATGGAGGCTAGTCATTGGAAGACCGAGGCGTCCGTCATTCTGTGAGGCGACTCGTGGGCGTTCCTGAGATTTTTTGTGACGTCATTCCGGCGGTGGGCGGATGTTATTTTTTTTTTTTCTCGTCCTGTTTTGGTCAGTTTCAAAGTGTCCTTTGCAGGAGTGGGCTGCGAGATTGAAGTTGCCAGGATGCGGTGGGCTGCACGATTTCTTTCCTTGCAGGTAAGCGGCATTTTAAAATATTTTTTTTATTCAGTTTTCGCCCCCCTCCCGCTGTCCGTGTGCCCGTTCCCGCCCCCCTCCCCCTCCCGCTGTCCGTGTGCCTGTTCCCGCACCCCTCTCCCACTGTCTGTGCCTTTCCTGCCCCCCTCCCGCTGTCTGTGCCTTTCCCGCCCCCCCTCCCGCTGTCCGTGCCTTTCCCGACCCCCTCCGCGTGGCTGGTGAAATCATGACACCAAAGCATACTGATTGGGCGGGGGGTAGGGGGTGATGAGATCTGAGCGGAGCGGTGGGGGGGGGGGGTGCTGGGCGGGGGTTTTGTCTCTAACTGGGCCGTAATTTTCTGGGCTAGAAGCTGGAGTGAGTTGCCCGGTGGCTCAATTAAGGGGATTATTGATAAAGAGAGAGAGCAGACACCCCTCCCCCCCTCTGCCAAAGACAGTTGCTCCCACCTTTACCACACCACAGTTTGCCTGGACTTAGCTGAATCCGCCATAACCCACTATAAAACCGCTTCAGAGTCCAGGGTCTGGGGCCAGCTACCACTTTATAGTCAGGAAAGTAGTTTGCACAGAGTGTGTGATACAACTCTACACACACAGACAGGCACACACCCACATTGTCCGACACCAACACCATAAATAGACGCGCACACACCGACTATATATATATATATATATATATATATATATATACACACACCGACACAAAGTGACCCCTTTATATTCAGGAGTGTGGTGTACAAAGAGTGCGTGAGACAACTGTGCACAACGCACTAAGACAGACATACAACCGCACCTCACACATTGTTATACACACCAACACATATACATAGACGTGCACACAGACACGCATACACTGAAACAGAGTAACCTCTTTCTATCAGGAAAGTGGTGTACAAAGAGTGAGAGATACAACAGAGCACACAAAGAGACAAGCACACACCGACACTACACAGAAACACGCGCACTGACACTCGGACACATTCACACCCACAAAAACAAACCGCTTTATATTCAGGAGTGTGCATTAAAAAGGCGTGTGACACAACTATGCATGCAGAGGCAAACACACACCAACACGTATACACGCGCACACGGGCGCACACAGACACGCATTCATATAGCACACAGAGTAACAGGGGCATGAGCATACACACATATACACACAGGCAGTCTCGTGCACACACATACATAGACACAGACAAACAGCACACGTGCACACACACACACACAGGCGAGCACACACATAGAAGACACAGACGCGAACACACGTAGACACACACAGACGCGCATATGCACGGACAAACATACAGACACACGAATAAAGACCAGAGAGACGCATGCAGACATGCACACATATACGGACAGAGACACATGCGCACACACAACACAGAGATGCACACATACCAATATTCGACTACAAGCACACACAGATACACAAACACACACAAACGCACGCAAACAGACACTCACATACGGACAAACACAGACACACAATATCAACACAGAGACACAGACCTACGCATACAAAAAGAGGCACTCACCTACACACAGGCATATACAAACATACTCACATACCGATACACACAGCCTAAACTAGAGAGGTGTGATTCCGCCCCATAAACACACACCTATCCACATCCTTCTCCAGCTTGATACACACTTCTTGTTACCCCATGGTACACATTAGTGTCACCTTGGGTTTCTGGTGCCACTAGAGTGACCCAGGAGCAGAGGCCTGGCTCTTCCAGGTCACCACAGCCCGAGGGGGCACAGCCGCAGTCGGGGTTTGTGGAACTCTGCCTTTATTAAAGATCACTAGCTGTAATTCCCAGGCTGACAGTATTCTTTTGAAATCAATTGTCTGTGCCGTAACACTCTCCACGCGTGTTTAGGTAGTGACTCACATGTCTCTGTGCGTGACACACATGTACTGAAACCAAGGCAGGAATAGAGGTGTGCACCTTCTGAAGATCCTGGGGCGCAGGGAGGTTATTTGGGGATTCAGCTGTCACATAAAAGGTGTCATCCGTGTACATGGGTGGCGGGACGTGGATACCAGACGGGTCACACAAGGACTGTTGCGCTGCAACACTCGTCGCATCGCATAACGCAGCTAGGTTGACCAAGGAGGCATGTACTTTAGACAACGTGGCAGCGTGTGATGGACAGACAGCCTGACAAGAAGACGTGAGAGCCTAATTTACGAACCCTCGCGTCTGGTGGCACAAGAAGTACTTCCAGTAGTTTTACACTCAGTGAGTTAGGGACAGACCCGCCTCTCGGATTCAGTGAGTTCTCTGCTCCTTGCAATGACCCCCGAGAGTCACCGAAAGGGACAGGGGAAATCAGTGCCACACATGGGTGAGGGGAATGGAAAATCAGTGCAACACAGAGGGGTGATCAGTAACATACAGAGGCTCAAGGGGGAAGGTAAAACCAGTGACATGCAGAGAGGGAGAGGGGGCAGGAACAACCAGTGACATGAAGAGGTACACAGAAAATCAGTGACATACAGACAGTCGAGTGGGCAGAAAAATCAGTGAGACCCAGACGGCGACGGGAACTCACCGAATGCCAAATCAGTAACATGCAGAAACCGCGAGTAGGGCTGGTATAATAAGTGACATATCGTATTGCTAGTGGAAAAAAAAGATCGTTGACACTACGTTGGCACACCTGGAGACCCAGAGTGACTGCCCCTCCTTGTGATCTGGAGCCAGGCACGGCTCTCGGGGCTCACTAGAACCGGTTCTGCACTCGCAAGCGCTGTGTTTAGAGTGCGTCATATTTCCAGCCTGCAGAAAATACATGCATTATGTGTTGTTACGTCTGAAACGACCCTCACATTCTGTGTCAGCAACAACTTCAGTGACAGTAAGTTTCTGCCCTTCTCGAGACAGGTCCGCCCACCCTTCCCGCCCCCTCCTTGACACAGGGGTTGGGCCCTGTGCTCTGTGCACACTTACTGACACCAGGCCCAGCATGCCGCCGGCAGTGACACTGTGTGTGTGTGTGTATGGGGGGGGGGGGGTGTATATATATATATATATATATATATATATATATATATATATATATATATATATATATATATATATATGCAATAGGTCTCGCATTTGCGAGAGATTAAGCTATTGGCATTGTAGATGACAATGCCATTTATTTATCTGTTTTCAAAACCAACACATAAATAAAAAAAAGTGTCATTTACAATGCCAATAGCTTTAACTTTTGAAAAGGCGAGACAGTTGCATTGTAAATGCTTGTTACATTTTTTTCCTGCCTTCCATCCTTTGAAAAGCGCTCTGATATCCTTCAGGATCTTGTTCGCGCTGTATAAAACTTTATAAATAAATAACTAAATGTAGGCAGGTCCTGGGTGTAACTAACCCCCCAACTGCTGTGTTTATTAGTTAAAAAACTGGTGCGCACGGCCTCTTAATTAATTACATGGTCTCCTCGGTCTTCAGGGCATAGGGTGGGGCTGGTGACCTGACCAATGCCATAGTCATGCGCATTACGCAGTTTAATTTAAAGTGTGCGTGATTTGAGGCAAACAGGACCAGACTACTGAGAAGACAACCGTCACCGTGCGGCGCAGGACCCCGGCCATAATTTAAATATTAATTCTAGCCCCTGCTGCCTGGCTAGCCAGCCTTGAGCCTTGCCCTGTCTTCGGCTGCGGGCTGCCCGCTTGCGCCTGCCTGCATGCTTCTGCTCTGAAGCTGCAGGCCAGGACTCTCAGGTGAGTCTGTCTGATTGAGGCAACATTATTGTCCGCCTGGAGTTAAACTTGCATTATATTATACGTCTTGATTCTGGCTTGGATGCATATTTATTACGAAATGGGATAAGAATGAGTTGGAAGTTGAATTTCTCCATTGGATGAATTTTTCATAAATTAGCATTTGTACTCAACATTTGCGTTTTGGCTTGTGTTTTACATTTTGCCTACATGGTGCAGCAGTGGTTTCTTTGTAGGGGCGTTGGCCCCCCCGTTTGTCTTGCCATATTAAACTGTTGCTTAATTGATTCATTTTTTTCTAAGCCGCAGAGCGCGGCATTTGCCCGGAAAAAGTTACGAGAGTGACTGGGGGGAGTGGGCGAGGGGTTGGGAACCTCCGAGCCTGCTTGATGATTGACAGGCCTCGGCAGGTTAGGAGTGGATTGAGGCGAGCACTTGTCGGTCCAGGGGTCGGGAAGTGGATATTCTTATCATAGTTTGATATTTCTTCACCCAGAGTTGAGCACAACGGAAATAACCGGTTTAAGTTCATCCGTTACTTCATTTTCTTAAGATGGCGTTGAGAAAATGTCAATTGGCTGGACAGAGAAGTTAAAGCCGCATAGGCGCGCTCTTTGGGTCTGAACACGTGTCCTACCTCAGCAAGGGCCATGCACAGCTCATGACTTATTTCCTACAAGCACGGTTGGCCCTTCAGGTTTGATCTGCACGAACTGTAAGTTCACCATGTGGAGCGCATCCAGAGAGTGGACACAGTGGACGTACACTTTGATAAGTGGGTATCTGCGTTCCCGAAGGGACGTCTGCTCGGTGCCAAAACACACCGCTCTTGGTGCAGCGATGCAAGTGACCTCTGGAGTATGCTCTCATTAGCACGCGCACAAGCAAATATATGAAACCTGTGCAATTCCCAAGTGAAATGTATGAATCACTGTGGCAAAATGTTTCTGGTGTTAGGAGTCCGGTCTAGGCTAGCAAATCTCTTTTTCACTCTATGCAACACATGAACATGTAAATACATTCCGGAGTTAGACTCCATTACTTACTAGTTCTAGAGGAGAAAATCGCAAATTCAATAGATTGAGTTTCTATATGCCGCAGGTCAGTTTTGTATGTGCATGGATGAATGAGTAGGTGAATGCAAGACCACATTGAAAAATGGACGAATAAGTCAGTACTTAGATCGATGAATAGTTGAGTGACTGAGTGCAAGGATGAATGAGTTACTGGGTTCATGTATGGATGGTTAAATGTGAGCAAATGAATGCATAGCTACAGTACAACACAGAGAACAAGTACTACGTGGACTGGAGCAGTGCAAACTCCCCTACCTCACAGAAAAGAAATCAACTAAACAGGCAGTAGGAGTGCAAGCTTCCCACTCCTACAGAGCACCACAGCTTGAGGAGGGGATCGAGCATTTCCTCTCTAGTCACCTGCCTACATGGATGTTGTAGTGTGCAGTCCCTAAAATGGCCACCACTCCACAAAGCATGCTTTGGCCTCATATATAATCAAACTAAATAAATGTAGCCAAACCCCCATCCAAGGAAATCTGCCCAAGGTGGGGTAAGCAATGTCATGGAAGACTCAGTAGCGTAATGATAGAACTCGCAGCACCCCTCAGGCACTGTGCACAGGTGGCGGGCCCCTGGACTGAGAGCTCTTGTCTGGATCCGGAGTACTTTGCAGGGGGGCCCCCTCAAGTTTCGTTACGCCTCAGCCGTTAACGTCAAAACAATGGAACAGCAGCTCCTTAGCACCTGGACTGCGCATGCAGACGTCCGTGATGCAAGCCAATGATTCGCATGACTTAACCAATCTAGCGCTGAAAATGCCCCCAGGCTTCCTATCCTTGACTCGTATCACCGGTCGATAATGACATAGTGATGGACTTGAAATTGACTCCAAGGACATGTTGAACAACTTTGATCTATCTGCTGGAAACCATGGAGCCAGACCCCCGATCGGTGTTAGCGAGTAAAGACAACATGCATTCATGTACACAAGCATGTCTCACGTCACTGTTGGTATAATGCAAGCTACCACAAGACGTAGCAGGAACAACATCTAATTACCAACCGTATGCATAATAAGCGTTCCATGGCACTGAAAAGGCCAGGTATGGACAACATTTCTAAGCATATCCACAGGCGAACCGCCTTTTGAGCTGAAGCCTGGCACCCCTCTTTCCTCCTCGGCCCATGTCTCCCAGACCCTCAGATGTGGTGGAACCATGACAGTGGAAATCTGGACACCTCTCCCATGCTCAGGGGGCCCAAACCTCCTAGCTGTTGGAGATTAGAATGGGTGCCCAGTGCACCCTTGTCCTGTCTGACAACACGCCCCGCCACCCCATGGCAGCCTCAAAAGCCAAAATCGATCAGCGGAACACATGGTAGTGGTATGAAAATTGGGACTGCATGTCACGTACAATTATTGACAAGAAAAAAGGGGACCAACGCAGAGCCATTACTCGAAACCATCACGCAGCGGTGCCCACATTACTGTTTCCCATGTGTCCGTGTTGCCCCAATGACTCCAACATCTCGAGCTACTCTGCCACCACCCCGATCACAGTACTTACTTACACAGGCACAGTGTTGGACCTTTGAGCCTTGGTGCGTTCGAATGACAATACGTAATTCTGCGTGTGAGAAAGGTAGAATGTTAACAAAAGCCCCAGGCGCGTCCTGCGGCCCCTCCCCGGGGTGTTGAGCACCCGGCACCCCCAAGAGCACTTAACAAGGAACAGCATTCAGGCTCTGAGCCCAGATCACGCCCTGGCCATTCCTGCTTCTGTTCCCACCTGTCCTCCTCTGGGTGGTGCCTGCGTATTTGATCCGATTGTCCTGAAATTAGAAAAAAGGTTACACTCCACTCTTGGACGTGCTGACCCAGATCCCCACACACTGGCCCCAGTGTGCGCTTCCCCTGTACCTGTTCCGAGCCCTGGCAGGCCAGCCTGCTAGGCGTGGTTTGACCATCGGAGAACGAAACCCATGCGTTTCTGGAAGAGAGACCAAATCCATGAAAACAGCCCATAACCAGCATTGACAGGTAAGAATATTACTAACTCGATCGCCAGGATCAGAACCCCTTACTTGAGCACCAGTTGCTTTACAAAAGAACACATTCCATTATTGCACAGGAGATGCATGATTTGCCCGGACTCACCAGTTGTTTAAAAGAAAACACATTCAATTATGGCACAGGGGATGCATGATTTGCCCACACTCAGCTGGTGCTTTCCAACAGAACCCGCTAATTATTGCCTAGGAAATAAGTAATTTGTCCAGACTCATCAGTTGTTTTACCAGAGAAAACATCCAATTATTGCACAGGAGATACCTGCTATGCTCAGACTTCCCAGTTGACTACAATTTGATTGCGCCCATGGGGTGGAACCTGCGCATCCCCCCCAGGTGAGGCGCAAGGAGAACGGAACATTTTCGCCCCCTCCAGTTGCATTACAATTACATTTTGCTCATGGGTGGAACCTGAGCTCTCCTGCACGAGGCGAGGCGCAAGAACGACGAAACATTTCCGCGCCCCCCCCCCCCATGCAACGGCCGGCAGGAAAGAGAGCTCCAAGATGCTACATAGCGCAGTCTCCATCAGAGCTCCCCACAACAGGAACAGTAATGACACCTGGGGAGACAACCATAAGTGAACAAATCACAAAAGCAAAAGGCTAGTCACATGAGGCCAAAGCGACAAATGCGAGCAAACAAAATACAAAAGGTAGCAACCTGTAACTTACAGGAGGAAAAAGAGAAATGCGCGCAAGCCACAAAAGCGCACCAAGTACCAGCAGAGGTAAAATACTGCATCAAATGGCAGACACGAAAGGTTAGCCTCCATCCTGAACCTGGTTGTCCCAGACCCTAGCATACTGACCCCAGTGTGCTTTGACCCGTATACCTGTTGATACCTCAGGTGGCCCCCATGTGAGTAGGGCGTTTTTTCAGCACGGTTCCTGCATTTGAGACATAAAACATCCATTAGAAGCCCTGCCCCCCCCCCCCCCCCCCCCTCATATACAAATATGGATTCTCTGCAATGGAACAGGGTCCAACAATGCCCCCACGCTGCTAATCACATGCCATGAGACGGTGTTGCCCGATGCCCCGTGTGCGGAGCCTCCACATGCAGGGCAGAGATCGCCATAGACGAGGCTACATTCAGCACACTGGTTGTAGAGAATCCTTCTTTTTAAATAATTACGAAGAACAGGCACAAATAGCAGCTGCCAGTACCTCAGCAAGTTGGAATGACCTCCCAGAAATGTATGTTTAGATTTTTAAGTCTGGTTGGGCATATACTTCCTCCACCACTTACAATGAACTCCATGGGCGACTATTTTGGAACTAAAGCCTTCTTTGTATCACTCTAATAATTGAAGACTGCAATAGCACATTAAACTCACTCCTGTTGGCTTTGCGAATGCTTGTTTGAAGTGATACTGTAAATATCCTTCAAAAGAAGTTGCTACACAGGAGATTCCCCAAGACTACACTTCACCAACCCAAGACTTCACTTCATCAAGTCTGCTGGCTTCATTTGCAGCTGTGACGTATTCTTCAGAAGGCTAGTGTGCTGAAAGATATAATTAATATGCACCTTCCTGCTATAAGTGTGTAAGTAGACAGAGCTCAGTGCAGAATCAATTAAAGCTACACTTTTCAGAAGGCTACAGTGGTGCTTAGGGTCATTAAATATATATCCAGGCCGCACGCTAGAGTGCTTAAAAGGCAAGGTGGACTACGCATGGCAGCGTTTTAGGCACATGTAATATAATCGGTATCAATGTTATGTGCGAACGACTATAGTGACACTAAGCCCCAGATGTAAAGTAAGCTGGTAATTCACGTGTGCCCATACTACGGAATCGTTTGTGGCCTTCTGAGCCCAGAGTCGCGAGAGACCCGGGTGCCCAGAAAAAGCCTCGGCCCACCCCCCACCACATGCGGGGGGCGGGCACCACCACCGGCAGAGCTAAACGGGCCTCCAGGGGAGGCCTGGGCGGGCACACCGAGCAGGGGACCAACCGCGCAGCAGCGCTAGGCCGCCACCGAACACCGCGCATGGGCGCAAAGCCAATGGAAAACCCACCTGCCGGGATGAATATCACACCAAGCCACCACACGCCGCCCCGATAACCCCCACAGCAACGTGGAGCTCCACCGGACCCTCTTCCCTCCTGGTCTTCCGCCCACACACGGGAGCACCCCTGGGAAAGAAAAGGTGACTGCACCGAACACCGCGCATGGGCGCAAAGCCAATGGAAAACCCACCTGCGGGGATGAATATCACATCAAGCCACCACACGCCGCCCTGATAACCCCCACAGCAACGTGGAGCTCCACCGGACCCTCTTCCCTCCTGACCTTCCGCCCACACACGGGAGCACCCCTGGGAAAGAAAAGGTGACTGCACCGAACACCGCGCATGGGCGCAAAGCCAACGGAAAACCCACCTGCCGGGATGAATATCACACCAAGCCACCACACGCCGCCCCGATAACCCCCACAGCAATGTGGAGCTCCACCGGACCCTCTTCCCTCCTGGCCTTCCGCCCACACACGGGAGCACCCCTGGGAAAGAAAAGGTGACTGCACCGAACACCGCGCATGGGCGCAAAGCCAATGGAAAACCCACCTGCCGGGATGAATATCACACCAAGCCACCACACGCCGCCCCGATAACCCCCACAGCAACGTGGAACTCCACCGGACCCTCTTCCCTCCTGGCCTTCCGCCCACACACAGGAGCACCCCTGGGAAAGAAAAGGTGACTGCACCGAACACCGCGCATGGGCGCAAAGCCAATGGAAAACCCACCTGCCGGGATGAATATCACACCAAGCCACCACACGCCGCCCCGATAACCCCCACAGCAACGTGGAACTCCACCGGACCCTCTTCCCTCCTGGCCTTCCGCCCACACACGGGAGCACCCCTGGGAAAGAAAAGGTGACTGCACCGAACACCGCGCATGGGCGCAAAGCCAATGGAAAACCCACCTGCCGGGATGAATATCACACCAAGCCACCACACGCCGCCCCGATAACCCCCACAGCAACGTGGAGCTCCACCGGACCCTCTTCCCTCCTGGCCTTCCGCCCACACACGGGAGCACCCCTGGGAAAGAAAAGGTGACTGCACCGAACACCGCGCATGGGCGCAAAGCCAATGGAAAACCCACCTGCCGGGATGAATATCACACCAAGCCACCACACGCCGCCCCGATAACCCCCACAGCAACGTGGAACTCCACCGGACCCTCTTCCCTCCTGGCCTTCCGCCCACACACGGGAGCACCCCTGGGAAAGAAAAGGTGACTGCACCGAACACCGCGCATGGGCGCAAAGCCAATGGAAAACCCACCTGCCGGGATGAATATCACACCAAGCCACCACACGCCGCCCCGATAACCCCCACAGCAACGTGGAGCTCCACCGGACCCTCTTCCCTCCTGGCCTTCCGCCCACACACGGGAGCACCCCTGGGAAAGAAAAGGTGACTGCAGCAAATGACCCCCACCCTCACCCGGACCCACCTCTCCTACTAGCTCCCCCGCCTACACAATGTTAATCAGCCGGGGAAAGGGGGCAACCCCAAAACAAATCATGACCGCGAAGCGGCAAGATGTTGGGGGGGGGGGGCGGAAGGGGTCGCAGGGTAACTCACTGTGATTCACAAAAAGAGCGCCAGGGCAGCCAGGCAGGAGGGCACTGCGCCGTTCGCTCACTACAACACTTCTAGTGCACAATTGGTTGTTATGGTTACTGCAATCTAGTTCAATTATAGTGCTTCTATATGCTTCTATATAGTGCTTCTATTGGTCTCCCTCATCCTTTTTGTCCCTGTGATATGTGATTGATGCACTCTCTATAAACAGTCCCCCTGATTGATATTCCAGTTGAGACGTTGTTCTATTGTTACAACCCCTTTCTGAGCTTCAAATGGTGCTCACCCTCTCACAGGCAGATGTAGCTCACACCTAGGTCTGCCTCCTTCTGTCTTCTTAGCCAGCTTGGCTCCAAACCCAGTGGACGGGGAGCTGCCCTAGAACTGGTTTGGACTTACCACATTGGAGGGTTTGCCCATTTCTTTAGCCACACCTTTGGATGGGCTTTCGGAGATCCAAACAGGGGAAGAAGGGCTCTGCCATGTTGGATTTAGATAGAGAGGGGCACTGTAAGATCGTTTACAGTAAAACACACATGAGGTGCTGCAAAAGTGGGTTGAGGCACCCCTGGGAGCTTTTACCCCATTTGTTAGAGAGTGGCAAGTAGCTTCCCCTTCATATTGACTGGCACAGGGCATAAATGTGGCAAAACCAGTACCCTCCTCAGAACTCACCTGAACCTATGAAAAATCAGAAGAAGGACTGTTCTGCTGTCTGAAAAATATGAAGGAAGACTGGACCTGCTTGCCTTGAACCCTGGACCCCAAGAGAAACTCCAAGGGTCAGTTGACTGACCTCCTGTTTGAGCTACTAGGATAAACAAGCTTCCATAGGCCTTTCCTACAACTACCCACCTGACCAGTTCCATCTGGACTTGCCCTGGAACTTTTACTGGCTTCTGCTGGAGGGAGTCTTAACCCCTAAGTATTGTATCTAAGGTACTGGACACTTGGTTGGTATCAAAGGTTACTCCTCCTAACGTTTCATGAAACCTGGGACTTAGAAACTTTTGGCCAAACGTTTGCTCTGAAAACTAACAGGGGACTGCAATCAACCTGCAAAGCCATTCCGATGAATCTCCATCACCGCTGGGCCAAAGATTCAGGTTGCTCCCGCAACATTCTACTTCTCAGCAACAAATCCGATCCAGCAGGCACTTTGTGGAGAAGGTGTGATGCCTCGTAGAGACTCTCTTCAGCTGCAGACTGCAATGATGTCCTGCTGGAAGAATCAGAGGCTCTAAAAAAGTGGAACCTGCTACTGGCTTCTGCTGGAGTGAGTCTTAACTAACCATGGGCGTAGTTTGTGAAGTAGTGCTATGCGTAGCTACGCGAAGTGCACTTTGCACTACGCGAGTTACGCGTAGCTTCGCAAACTGCGTTGTGCACTGTGCAAGATGCTGTTCGCACTGATTGCACAGTGCCGGATGCTTGTCCGCATTGTGCAATCAGTGCAAACTGCATCTTGAACAGTGCAAGCAGTCGTTTTCTGCCACTTGAGTAGATTTCTACTCGAGTGGCAGCTTTCTCAAAGCATACTGGTAGTTTCTCATCTTGAGCGGTCGCGAACATACACGACCACTTGCGTTGAGAAACTCGCGGGGAGGTTTATTTTCTACCCTCGTGATCGGCAACTTGATGTTGCTGATCGCGAACGAGGAAAAAGTCTCGCCGGGATGTCATTTTGCTTGCTCGCGGTCGCCAACTTGACGTTGAGGACCGCGAGCAAGCAAAAAATGACTGCTGCACTACGCTACGCGTGTTTGCACTGTGCTACGTGCAATTTGCATAGTGCGAAGTAGCGCAAACTTCGCAAACTACGCTAGCGTAGCGTAGTGCTTTGCCCAGGCTTAGTCTTAGATCCCAAGTCTAGCACCTAAGGTCCTGGACCTTTGGTTGGTGTCAAAGCGTACTCCTCCTAACGTTTCCTGAAACCTGGGACTTAGAAACGTTTTGCCAACCTGTTGCTCTGAAAACTGACGTGAGACTGGAACCAACCTGCAAAGCCATTCCGATGAATCTCCATCACCGCTGGGCCAAATATTCGGGTTGCTCCCACAACATTCTTCTTCGCAGCAACAAATTCGATCTAGACGGGACTTTTCGGAGAAGGTGTGATGTCTCGTTGAACTCTCTTCAGCTACAGACTGCAGATTTGCCCCGCTGGCAGAATCAGAGGCTCTAAAAAAGTGACAAAGTCTGAAGTTAAAAATCTTCACTGGGGAAAGGCATGGGATTCAAATTGCTCCCATTCTGAGCTTTTTTGCGAAGAGTCAACAGCTTCACAGGTACCTCATGCAGCAGTTATCCGATGACATGGGGCCCTCTGTGGCCACACCCTGCTGGCTTGTCCCTCTGATGATTTTACTTACATGCGGGCATACTTTAAGGTTAATTATGGCGGAGACTACTCTGTCTCTGCTGTGATAAACCCCCTCCAAAGGCCCCAGGCAATAAGGGCCATCACAGAAATGGCTACATGTTCATCCACACAATTCAGATTGGGGGGCATGTAGACATTTTTTTACTGTTCCTTACTGCCAGGTAAAACCTTGGGCCAAGGGGAGCATTACTTTTTTCTTTAAAAGTTTCAGGATTTTTCTCTTTGAAAAGAAAAAAAGAATACCGTTTGCTGCAGGACTGCATCCCTCCCATGCAGTTCTATGGCCAACAGTAAAATACATTGGCGGGAACTGCCATGATGGCAGTTCCTGCCAGTGCCTTTATAAATCACAGTTAGACGATCATTTATAAATCTGGTGGCAGAGTAGTCTTGACCTGGCGGACGTAAAGGCTGACGTAAAGTGGTATACAACCGTTTCAACGCAACTTTTACAACGGACTACTTTTACAACACAACTACTACAACACAGGATCCTTTACAACGAATGCCTTTACAATGCATGACATTACATAGCAGATGCTATTACAACGCATGCCTTTACATCGTAAGTATAGGTAAGTATATTATTTTATTTAAACATTCATTTAATTCCAAATTTGTTTTAAATTAATTTAATAAATATTAAAAATAAATTAAATAAATTAATTTAAGTAATTTTATATATATAGTTTTGGGTTATGGGTACAGGGGTATTTTTAGGGTTCAGAGCTAGGTTTGGGTTTTGGGGTACAGGGGTATTTTTAGGGTTCAGGGCTGGGTTTGGGTTTTGGGGTACAGGGGTATTTTTAGGGTTCAGGGCTAGGTTTGGGTTTTGGGGTACAGGGGTATTTTTAGGGTTCAGGGCTAGGTTTGGGGTTTGGGGTACAGGGGTATTTTTAGGGTTCAGGGCTAGGTTTGGCTTTTGGGGTACAGGGGTATATTTAGGGTTCAGGGCTGGGTTTGGGTTTTGGGGTACAGGGGTATTTTTAGGGTTCAGGGCTAGGTTTGGGTTTTGGGTTACAGGGGTATTTTTAGGGTTCTGGGCTGGGTTTGGGTTTTAGGGTACAGGGGTATTTTTAGAGTTCAGGGCTGGGTTTGGGTTTTGGGGTACTGGGGTATTTTTAGGGTTCAGGAATATGTTTGGGTTTTGGGGTACTTGGGTATTTTTAGGGTTCAGTTTAAAAAAAATACTTTATATAAATAAAAATAAAAAATTAATGAATTATTTTATTTATTAAAAATATTTCTTTTAAAATTAAAAAGTAATTTTTACCCCTACACTATCCAGCACTTACCCTACTATTACACTCCCCTGGAGTTAGAATAATATTTAAAAACACCTATACTTTAAAAAAAAAAAAAATATATATATATATATATTTACAAATAAATTAATTAAAAATTAATTTAATAAATAAAATAAATTAAATATTTATTAATTACATTTTTTTATAAAATAATATACTTACCTATACTTACGTTGTAATGGCATGCTTTGTAATATCATCTGCTATGTAATGTCATGCTTTGTAAAGGCATTCGTTGTAAAGGATCCTGCATTGTAAAAATTGTGATGCAATGGTGTGCATTGTAAATGTATGCGTTGTTACGTCATACATTCACGTAAAGTACTCTGCCAGACCAATGGAGAATACTCTGTTGGACAAAATATAAATCAGGCCCTAAGTCCGAACCGGGGCCCTGTATCCGACCCATGCTCCATTTTGATTGGCATTAACTTTTGATTTTGTTCCGGTCAAGCTCAACCATTTGACTGCGGTTGATGCATAATGCCTTTTGGCGCTATTTGAACCTTACACTTTAAAAATTCATAACTCCTGTTCTACTCAGTGAATTCTTGTTTCTTTGGTGTCATTTTATTTATTGAAATATTCTTTCGTTTTTTAAACTGGTTTGGGATTTTTCTTATGTGGTGTTTTCACATCATTACTGTTTGAATACTCCAATAATTCTTAACATTTTGCCTCTAAGATAAGCCTGACTGCTTTTGTGCCAAGCTACCAAAGGCTTAAGCACATGTTTATTTAGTGACTTTTGTGGTTCATCCTGACAAAGTGATTATTATTTGAGGTAGTTTCTCACCCATTTCAAGTGATATTCCCAATTTCTGTCATGCTTTATATGAAAACTACACTTTCAGACTTGTTTTACAATGGCATAAACCAATGAAGTGATAAAAATGCATATATTGTTCATGTTGTATAAATGCCTCACATATACACATATAAGTATACATGCTTTTCAGAAACCCTCGCTAAACCTAATTTATTGAAAAACTGGATGTATCTGTTTAATTTCTAATTTTGTTTTATAAATTGAATTTAAAAATGTTTTCCTTTGGTGTTCTAATTAAGTATGGATTATTATATCTCTTTAAAAAAATAGCAAGGAGTTTCAGTATTCAGGGCCTAGTTTGTGTGGAGAAGCCTAAATAAAAAGTCATAGTTATTGACTTGTTTTTTTAAAAAGACATATTTGTGAATGCAGCCTTTTTAGGTCAAGCCTAGCGCAGCTCGCATGCGCTGCTCTATGGGAAGCTTCTTGTAAGTACTCAAAACTTCTCTGTGTGGGTCTGACTCCTCCCATACATCGGATTGGCTTTTGTGTGTGTCTTTCACTAATGCAAGCATACAAATGGCTAAAGGTGGGTGCATGACCCACCTCTTTTTGTAATGTTAACTCCCACAGCGTTTTGCTCTCAGGAGAGAGCGGCAGCTGCATTCCTCTGCATGCCCTACCACTCCTCTTGAGCTGCTTGTTTTCATTAGCAGTCTGCGCTCCATGTTTGCACCCCCTCCCACTCTTCTTTGTTTGTTATTTGTAGCACGGTCTGAGTCTCAGCTTTAGCTTAACATCCTTGGATCTTGGGCAGATCACTTAATTCCCCATGCCGGTCTTCCTCTGAAAAAATTAACGTGACTGTGTGTAATGGAACTGGAACTTACGTAAACCACTCAGATACCGTCGGGTAGAGTTAGCGCTGTATAAAAACTGCAAAAACAAATAAATACATGCAAGCGCATTCTGATTCAGGATAAAGACTTTTGAAAGCCAAAACACACCTTTATTGTAGATTTTCATAGTGCTTACTGCCCCTGACGAAGCGCTGAAATGCCAGTGATCGAAAAGCACCCCCCCTTTTTTTAAACAACTTTATTCAGAAGTTGACAAGATATTACAGGACACCAGCAAAATGCTTACAATAAAGTGAATCTCCTCAAAACGAGCAAGTGACAGTCCGGTGCATCTTATAGGTCCATTATTGGCTAGTACATACAGCTGTGTTCGTATGTAATGTATGCCAGCAATTTGAGCCCTGTAGCTCCGTGGTGAAGATCTGAGAGAAACAAGCAAAAGCGAAAGCACGGCGCTTTGTGTAGAGCTTGTGGACATAGTGTAATGCATGTTTAAAGTGCCCTCAGGGGCACTCTCTGGAGTGTACCCATACTCATTGAATAGAGGTTGCTGTGTAACGGCCTGAGCTGCGGACTTCAAAAATGAGGAACAAGGTCTGAGCCTCAGCTTCAGCTCAACATCCTGTGATCCTGGGCAAATCACTTAATTTCCCTGTGCCGGTCTTCCTCCGAAAAAATTAACGTTGCCGTGTGTAATGGAACTGTAACTTATGTAAACCACTAAGAGACCGTCGGGTAGAGTTAGCGCTATATAAAAACTGCAAAAATAAATACATACATTTCGAGCACATTCTGATTCAGGATAAAGACATTTGAAAGTCAAAATGTGAGAAGTTGGCCTGATATGTGATGTCCACTATTCTAGTGGGCACCCTGTATCAGTCCAAACAACCCTTATGGGGATGGTTGTAAAGTCAACCTTATAGACCAGCTATCCTAGTGGTAGCATGGACAAAGCAGTCTTAGGCTAAACTCAAGAGGGCATGTGAAGCCAGCTGTTTTACCATTTGTAACCCCTTTAATACCAAATGAAAGGACACCACACAGGTTATATATATAATATATATGTATTTATTACTAAAACAACCCCTCTGAACTCTTTATGAGGTCAGAGGCACAAGCACATAACAAGATACTTAATTATCATACAATAAGTTGCACAATATACAGTAGAGCCCTAGGGGCACGTAAAACCATATACTAAAATAGTGGTATAAGAACCTCGTCACGAACAAGGAATAGGCCTAGGGCTTAGGGAATCGCTCTGGCTACGCTGTACTACCAAAAGTTAGGAAGCAGGAGGCCCACGGGAGGCGTGTGCAGTGTCTTAACACACACGCGAGTTACCATAGGGATACAATGGGAACGAAAGAATTGGAAACTAGTTCTTTTAGGACACTTCCAGATGGACTAGGAGAAAGCCACTGAAAACTAGGACACTAGGATAGTCAATACCCACAGGAGCACCGGAGTTCTCGCGTTACCTTGCCCACAGGAGCCGGGTGCATAGGTGTCAAAGTGTGTCGGGTTTCGGCGCTGAATCCTATGGAGACCTGTGAAAAGATGCTGCAGGCGACCAGGAGAGAAGTGTCCGGTTGGATCAAAGGGAGGATCGAGGATGAAGAGTACCTGAAAGCAGAGGGGACAGAGTCTGGGTCACTAGCCAGTGACCAGGAAGGAACCAGGAAGGAACCAGACGATGTCGTGAAGCAATCAGGTGATGTCGTGAAGCTTGTCTCTGCTGCTACGTGGACCAGGAGATGTCAACGACAACCAGGAGCTGGGCACGGACTGTCCCACAAAGGATCTCGCTGTCGGCGAGGTCAGCTTCCGGATTGGAGTCAACAAGCCTTGGCAAAGGCAACCCATGCAGGAATCAAAGATGGCTTCTGATGCAGACCAGCAAGGTCTGAGGGGCTTCTCTTTTTCTGGGAAGCAAGGGCCAGCCTGGAGCAACCAGGCCAGTGGTGTAGATTTGAAGGTTCATCGTCACAGAGGCCACTAGCCAACGGGCAAGTGACTGGACAGACGTGTCGAGCACAAAAACACTAGCAGTCCCCATGCTGCACTCGTGGAGTGTGGAGGGATGTGTGTCAGTCCCCAATGCACAACCTCGAGGGTACCTCGGAAGCTGCACAAGTAGCAAAGTGCAGGTTTTTCAAGATGGCCGTTCCCACGTTTCTCGTCGCCTCCATGGGTCTCAGCTTTGCTGTGGATCGGGCTCAAGGAAGTCTGTAAGTCTGGCTCTTGTCAGACTCTGTGCTCGGGGTCCGGCAGGTGCGTCAACAAAGAAAACCGCAGATCACGGGATGGTGTCTGTTTGCACAGGGTGGTCAATCCTTGACCACAAGGGAGATTCTTCAGTCTTGTAGTTGCAATAGAATGTCCAAGGTCCAGAGTTTTGTTTCAAGTTTCAGTTCAGGATAAATCTAAAGTCTCTTGACTCAGCTCCTACCAATATACCAATCTGAGGGGCTGGATTACCTGCTAGGTCCCTCCTATGGGTGGTACCAGGAAAGGGGTGGTTACACCCCTTTCCCTTTGTCTAGTTTCGCGCCAGAGCTGGGGCTGGAGTGCCCCAGCAACTGGTTTCAACTGGACTATGCATGGAGCACCTTGTGTGCCCCAGGTAGTGTCTCATTTCTTTCAGCCCTCCCTGCTCCAATACATATGGCCTGTCTGGGGTGGTGCTAGCACCTCCCAAGACAGGAAACCTATTGTCCAAGCCTCCCTCGCTGGAAGGACTCCCAGCAGCAGGAGGTCAGACTTGTGTCTGTGGCAGCAGCATCCATTTTGTGATGCTGAGGCTCTGGTTAACTTTAACTGGGATTACTAGGAACAACATGTCTTCTCCCTCTAAAAGGCTGGAATGCTACCCCTGTCACCAGAACTGGAGAGGGGGTAGTATTCCAAAGCGTATGACACCTTACACGACATGTTTTGATAAAGCCAAACCAAAGTTAGCATTCAAGTGCGAGGATGATAATGCACTTAAGAGTATGTGGTAGTGGCTATATCATAGAACAGCTATAAGGACATGGTTCCGAAAGCTGCAGACAGGCTCAGCTCATGCTAGAGCACCATCTCACATAAAACCAAGAACTCTGCCTCCAGGATTGTTAAGGCCTAACATAGGAGTGACTTATAGGTGCATATGTGTCTATATATAATGTTAGATATAGGAATACTATATCTAAGCAAGGGGTGATTACACGACCTTGCCCCAGCTGAGTGGTCAGCCAGTTTTGTCAATGTGGATGGCCAGCCAGGGGGGCATAATACATGCTGCAGCCCCTGGTAGGCCTTGGATGCACCTATGCCCTGGGTACCTAAGGTGCACTGTACATGGGCTCACGAAGGTGACCCAATTCCCAATTGGTAAATGTAAAGAGAGGGTCCCCGTAAGGAGAACGTGTTAACACACAGTGAACACAGTTGCCAAAATAATCAAAGGAAATTAAAATAAAGGTCAAAATAATTCTTGTATGAATGTTGTCATTTTTTTAACAACACTGCGTATGACTTAGTGAAGCATTTTACAATCACTTTAGAAAAATTGAAAAATTGAAAAGCCCCAAGTAGGGAAAGGAAAACAGGGAAGGGGAAAGAAAGAGTGGTGCTCAAAGGCTTTGAAAAAGTTCAGGAAAGTACACAGACTTGAACAAGAGGTAAGTATTTACAAACTTCAAATCAGGAATTGGAATTATTCCAAAAACCAACAGCCTATATAGATTATGGCAATATTGAAAATACAATTTGACTGGGGACATTCTACGGTCACGTATATAGTTTAGTGTAATCCAGGGGATGTGCCGGAAGTCCAATTCTGAGAGTCGTCGACGTTTCGACCCCTATATGTAGGCTAAATTAAGTCCTTTTCCGGGGTCTTCATCAGGACAATAGCAGTGGGGGAGGGACGAAGTGGGGCCGTCCTGTTTTGAGGTAGAGGAGAATCAGTGCAGTAGGCAATCCAATTGATGTACTGCTCCGGGTGGAACTAACTTCTCCGAGATGGCTGCCAACTTTAGTTATGTCGACCTGACACCATAAAGATATATCAGAGAAGTCAAGTACTGCCACGAATTGTGGGCGACGTGCTAGTCTGCTCCTGATCTGTCTGGCTACTACAAGAGACTACCAAATCTTTAGTTATGGCGTCTTGGTGCACAATTGATATATCCACGAGGATGGTTGCAGTTAATATTGGTATAGTCACGTGTGAGCGCTCTTACTACTGACTTGTGTGGGTCCACGCAGGTATTAGGTGGAAGGAAAACGGCAGGTCCCGGCGGCAAACGCCATTTTAAAAGTTGCCGGCTGGGTGCTGTCACGAGCGGATCATGCAGCAAGACGACCGAGGCGTGATACCTTCAATTCAACTCGTGTCCACAGAACTCCGTCAACAACTACCCTGGGTACCTAAGGTGCACTGTACATGGGCTCACGAAGGTGACCCAATTCCCAATTGGATATGTACCTAAAGTACATGGTATGAATTTAGAGAGAGAACAGCTGGGCTGTGGGTCTGATTAGCAGGCCCACAGCCACATTAAAGTCGAAAACCAGTAAAGCAAAAGCAAAAAGTGGGGGTGAACATAGAAAGCAGACCCTACTCTCCTACACAAAACACAGCTTTATTGTAGATTTTCATAGTGCTTACTGCCCCTGACAAGGTGCTGAAATGTCAGTGATACGAAAAGTGCCCCCCTTTTTAAAAAAAACAACTTTATAGAGAAGTTGACAAGAGATTACAGGACACCAGCAAAATGTTTACAATAAAGTGAATCTCCTCAAAATGAGCCTGTGGCAGTCCAGTGCATCTTATAGGTCCATTGTTGGCTTGCAAGTAGAACATGATGTCAGTGGGAGTCAGCTGCCCCAGCCCACCTGGACATATCCCACTAACATACACACCAGCAAAACACACTACACACAGACATCCCACCAACACAGATCATATCACAACTCATCACTACATTCCACACCATGCCACTGCCCTTAAGTCACTACACTAAGCTCAACTTACCACACAGACTTTACAGTACTGAACTCAGCAGCTACATTGCGCTACAACATACCTTAAAAACATTGCCAATATCTCTGGTTAAACACTTATAAGGTCCCTAAGGCGACTCCTTTTGGCTATGCCAATGCTTGTTTATGTTAGCAGTAATTCAGTATGTTGTATGTACCGCATGGTTGTTCAATTAATTAATTTCCTTAATTTATTCAAATAAATATTAAGTGTGAGAAAATGGAATATTAGTTGGGGTGGTTGTGAGACCTCAACAAGTATTGTCACTATTCTGCACAGGTCTAGTTAGGTTTCTTTAAACCAAACTATAGCTCAGTCCTGTGCAGCTGTGGCACCCAGCAGTCAGGCTTAAGTCAAAGGAGACAAGTGTAAAGCATTAATCAGTACCAAAACATCCAATAAGCAAGAAACACATCATAATAAAAATCACACTCCAATTTACAAAAAGGTTATATATTTTTTTAACTTTAAAGGGACCCCCAAAGCGAAAATATTCTGATGAAGTGAACCAACGTATGAGCATCGCTCTGCAACTTCTGCTCTTAGTTGCAGTCGCTGGATGTCGGCCCTCATCGGTTGCATCTGTGACTGCACCTCCTTGAGAGTGGGGCACATTGTTGTGATAGCAGATTCTGAGTCATCGACCCTCTCAGCAAATTTCCTGTGATCAGCTCTCAGTAGGGACACTTTCAGTAAAACTGTGTCAATCTTGGTCTCCAAGGTCATTTTAGTGTCCGGTTTTGCCTGCAGTAGTCTATCAAACCGCTTCATATGCTTTCCCAGGGTGGTTTCCAGGTGATTCAGGGTTCCCCTCCCCTGCAACGACATGTCCATAGAGACCAGTATGTCCTTTGTGGTCAGCTGGGGCGGCATGCTCCCTTTGTGGTTTCACCATCAGGGCAGTGTAATGCCTCAGTGCCACAGGGTTCGGCAGAATACTTACACCCCTGCTTTCCAGCACCCCCCAGGAGTCATCACCATCCTTCCCTCCTGTCACTCTGCCTTCCTCAGAGGGTAAGTCTAGGGTAGGGGAACCCGGTGAGCTCCAGTTCAGTGGCGTAACAAAAGGTCCTGCAGCCCCGCAGTGCAGGGGGCCTGAGCTCCTGGGTCCCCCCCGGCACTGGCAGACCCCTGGCCAGAGAGTTTTAGATGGGGTCTGGAGCGTGGGGGCCTCAAGTTTTGTTACGCCACTGCTTCCGTTGTGTTTCCTTATCTGTATCACCACAATGTGCACCTTCTGCGAAGGGTCGCACCGCTCCCCCCTCGCCGCTAGACCGGAGGCAGAAGCTGAATAAGCACTTTGCATGGAGGGTGGTGCATGCACAAAAAAGAGGGGTAACAGGAATCTGCTTTGGGAGCAACAGTGAGATGGGCTCCGGTCTGCACCGCTCCTCCAGGCTTGATGCAGGGTGGAGCCCCTGTCCTTCTGCGTCCGTTACCAGCTGGCCTCAGGGACCCCCCTCCTATGCCATCTGCCGTGCTCACCAGCATAGCCCAGTCAGGGGTCAGGTAGGTGCTCCTCTCTGCTGCTACATGGCCACAGTGAGCCTCTCCCAGCCAGCTCTTTGGTTCCCATGAGGCCTCTGGTTTGGCCACGATCCACCGCTGGACAGCTGCCTTAAACAAGGCCTGCCTTGCTGCCTAGGCACGTGCTCAACCTCGCCTCAACCAGCACCGGTTGTCAAAAACGTCACCGTAGTTGGCGGCTGTGCCCTCCAGGCCCACCAGTTCAACGGAAGCCATGAGGCACCACAGTTCTCATTGGGTAGCGCCCTTTCACCCCGCCAACCAGCTGGGCTAAGCGACTCTCCAAGATCATCTGTTGTGCCCACCAGCTAATCCCCAGTCAGGGTATGGGTGGGTGCTCCCCTCTGCTGGGACGCACCCACAGTGGACCTCCCCCAGTCAGCACTTTGTTCTTCATGGGGCCTCCTTGCCTCGGTTCGACCTGGGTCTTCCATCTGACAGCTACCTCCAACAGGGCAGCTTCTCTGTATGCGGCGGTACAAAAGGGGGTGGTGATGGACAGAGCATCTGAATCAATCAAACACTCACACCCAGTCAAAAGATCTGGGTTTAATCCATCATCGTTCTTTAGCCCACTCTGCCACCCCAGTTCAGACATGGCTATATGCAAATCAGTCTCACCCTGTGCCTCATGGGAACAGTCCAGCCACAACTGCCAAGCCATGTCTTCCCTGGACCGGAAACAAGCTTCCGAGGACCGGTTTCTGGCATTCCAGCCGTCTTCAGCCCGGCTTGCTTGAATCCAGTGGCAAAGTGAGCAAGGGACTCACGTCTGAGCATACCCTGCCATACTATGGCGGACAAAAGCGGTACAAAAGGGGGTGGTGATGGACGGAGCATCTGAATCAATCAAGACGGCTGGAATGCCAGAAACCGGTCCTCGGAAGCTTGTTTCCGGTCCAGGGAAGGCATGGCTTGGCAGTTCGGGCTGGACTGTTCCCATGAAGCACAGGGTCAGACTGGTTTGCATATAGCCATGTGTGAACTGGGGTGGCAGAGTGGGCTGAAGAACGGTGATGGATTAAACCCAGATCTTTTGACTGGGTGTGAGCGTTTGATTGGTTCAGATGCTCCGTCCATTACCACCCCCTTTTGTGTCTCTCTCAGTATGCGGCGGCCGTGCATTCCAGGCTCAGCAGCCTCTGATTCTTTACCCAAATGTTTTTACCTTTTGCTTAAGGCTTACACATTTTTGTTCATTGTGCAAAAAGAGTACACTCCAGCACCATCCTAGGGGGCTACTACTTTATTTCACAGGCTACAACAGTGGTGTCCCTGGCATGTCTATTGGTAGCTGGTCAGCTGGGCACTGTGCAGGACTTTTTTTTGATCTTTTGTGACCCCAAAGCTTAACCAGAGAAGTCGTAGGACTCCCCTCACTAGTCCAAGGCACAAGTTGGAGCATGTCTAGTCCTTAGGGTCTCTCTTCACAAAGTCAACAGGAAGAGCAGCCCGTTCCTTACTAAAGTCCTATCTTGGATCAGCAAGTGCAGTCTTTCTTGGTGCGGGCTTCCTTTCTGAGGTCCACAGGTTCAGCAAGTGCACTCCTTCCTCTTTTCTTTCAGAGTCCAACTGTGTTCTGAGGCTGAAAGCCAGGCTTACCACTGTTACGCCAATTTCGAGTTTGTGGGTGGAGCGGACACCCTGCCCAATGGGAGCAAAATTCTTACAAGGCAACCCTACCAATTCTTACTCCACCTCTTGGGAGGTTGGCACGTTACAATCCCACAGTGCTTTTTTCTGCACAAATCTAAGCTCATCATCAGACAGTCCTTCCCAACATGTTAAAATGATACCACCATGGTGGCCTCGACCTCATTGGGAGGGAGATCAGAATAAACATTTTTCTGGTCATAGAAGGGGGGCAGATTCTAATATAAAAGAACCTCTGTTATTTTTGGGTACACTCGGCTGGATTTAGAACACAGGAGGGAGGATTTTATGAATCTGTGTTTTAATTATTTATGTCATTTTTAAAGCGCACTGCAACCCTACGGGCATCCTGGCGCTGTGAAAGTGCGACTGAGAACTGGGCATCATGGGGCAGAATGGGGGAAGTGGGCAGATTACTCTTGGGGCAGTTAGACTTTGGGGAAGAGCCATGTCTGTACCTTTTTGCGGAAAGGCATCAGTTTGTTTGTTTTCCTAATTGCAATAGGGAGGCTATTCCAGAGGTGGGCTGCTGCTATGCTAAAGGCTCTGCCACCGTGAGTAGCTTTCCTGATCCTAGGTATACTAATGAGATTAGTGGATGAGGAGCGGAGGATCCGTGTGGGCTCATACCATTTGAATTTGCTTTGTAGAGGTTTGGGACCGAGACCATGGGCTGCCTTAAAGACAGTGCATAGAGATTTGAAAAGGATCCTCTGATGCACGGGCAGCCAGTGTAGCTCGGCCAGTGCTAGAGTGGTGGAGGATAGTCGTCCTCGAGAGAGTGCCATTTTCTCTGCTGCCGCCTGGATGCTCTGGAGTCTGGAAATCAAATATGCAGGAGATTCCAGTAGCAGAGCGTTACATTAATCCAGGCGACTAAGAATAGTGCTCCTGACTATGGTTGCTCTAGTCTGTGCTGGCAGGAGGGGCAGCAGCTTTCAAAGTCCCCTCATTAGGGCAAAGCAGCTGCTCACCTGTTTGTTGACATTGGTCTCCAGATTCAGGTTGTCGTTAAAGCTGACCCCCAGATTCCGCACCGTTTTTACTGGTGTCAATGGCTCACCTGAATCCAAGGGCCAAAAGTCAACAGACAGGTTTCTGGCAATTCTTCCCACTTTGCATTGCATTATCTCAGTTTTGCCGCTGTTAAACTGTAGTGAGTTACTTTTTAGCCAAGTTGCCATTTCCAGCATGCAGGTGTGGAATGTCTCAAGTGATTCTGCATGGGCACCATCAAGAGAGATCATTAGCTGCGTGTCATCCGCATAGTTGATCACGCTAATGCCGTGAGCCTTGATGATGCCCATCAGAGGTTGCATATATACATTAAAGAGGATCGGACTGATCGCAGACCCCTGTGGAACCCCATGTGGAAGTATGGCAAACTCAGACTGGTATGGAGGGAGTGCCACTGCCTGCCATCTATCTGTCAGGTAAGAACGAAGCCAGTCAATCGCCGCTCCCTCTACTCCAAAGGTTTTCAGCCTTGTCAGCAGGATGTCATGACTCACCGTGTCGAACGCGGCGGACAGGTCCAGCAGGATTAGAATTGCTGATTCTCCCCTGTCCGCCCTCATTCGTAGGTTGTTCAGGACCATCAGCACAGCTGACTCGGTCCCGTGGGCTGGTCTAAACCCAAATTGCTCCTCTTCAAGGATGTTATTTGTTTCCAGGAAGAGGGACAGTGACCTACTGACCAGCCGTTCCAAGATCTTAATTGGATACGGCAGGAGCGAGATGGGTCGGTAGTTTTTGTGGCAACTGGGGTCCAAATTCGATTTCTTTAGCAGGGGTGTGACCACTGCCTGTTTCCATTCTCTCTGTACAATACCTGTGCCGAGGGATTGATCGCATAGCTGACGGAGTACAGGGAAGAATTCAGCCCCAAATTCCTTTACTGCTTTGTGGGGTAGGGGATCCAATGGGGATCCAGATGTTATGTTAAGGGCTATTTGTGCGAACTCTTGTTCTGTAGGAGTATCGAATTTGTCCAGGATAGCCTTTGGCATTAGGTGTCCCTCCATTCCTACTCTCTTCTTCCCATTCTCCACGCTGCTCTTGTGCTGCGCTAGGGAAGTGGGGGCATCCTCCATGTTTTGAACATCCTCTCTACTTCTTCTTTACCTACATGTTTCGGCCTCATTAGGATTCCTCATAGGAGGGTCTAGGGCCTTCACCTGGGCAGTCAAAGGTAAGAATATGTCTTTCCCTGGTGTACTCCTTTGCCTTGCAAAGGAATGCTCCAGTGGCACTCTTAGGTCAATGGAGGGTACCTGAGCCTTGCCAAATTTGTGACTACAGGAGGGGCTCCTCCCCGGTGTTACTACTAGTTTTGAACCAATAGAATTAGGGTGAATTACAGTTGGCCAGGCAGGTATGCCTTATTCTTTGCTATTTTGCTACCCCAAGAAGAATGCAGGAATATATACTTTGCCGTACTTTAGTGTGGCCTTGCCCATGTCTGCGGCCCGTGTCAAGCACCTAGCATGAATTCCCATGCATTCAAGCGCTTGTCAGAAACATAACATTCAGTTATGGCAGCTAAATGATGGGTAGGCAACATTTTACAGCAGTGGGAATTTGGATTCTGTCAGGAAGTTTTTAAAAGATTGGGCTTAAAAACAACATTCATTAAAAAGTAACATCTCTAACTTGGAAATGTTGGCAATCCAAAAGTAATCAAATGAGTATTTACATTCTTTTTTTAAAGACGTGTTCTTCACTTATCATCTCTGTTATAATAGGAACAATATCCAGTCAGAGGCTATTACCTGATATGAGATTACCTAGCACAATAAGATAGCTAACTGGGCCAATCCACCAGCTTCTGAGATCTATGTGAAGGACTCAAGTTCAGTCCTGGCATGGCGACTCAGAGTTTCATCCTTACCAAGTGGATGGAATTAGGACCTACAATATACAGGACTACAATGCCTCCAAGATTGTGCTGTGTAAGAAAAAAATGTGTGACTAGCTTCAAATGTGGAGCCAGCATACTTTTTTGTGCAGATCTGCCTTCCCTAATTCCATAATTAATACATTTTTCAAATAACTACTTCTTATTTTTTTTTAAAACGTTACAAGTAATGAAATGTGAAAATGTATTATTTTGCATTTTCTGTTTTGTAGACGTGGTTTAGAGAACGCGTTGGTGTAATTACAGGCTTAGAATCTTAACAAGCATATTCAGTGCTCATAGGTGCGTGTGGTTTTAAAGGAATGTTGTTATGGCAGTGAGAGCTTTACAAGTAGATTCCCTGGGGATGGGCAAGTATTTGCGTGGAAGCAAAGGACTGAAGTATGATATTGGTGTAGGTTAAAAGGTCAGATGACAGTTGCACTGCCAAACTATATATGTAGGTTAATGACTGCCCTCATACCATCTGTGCTGCTGCTAGAGAAAAACACCATAAATGATCTAGTTATGTAAGGCACATTAAAAGCATTCCAATGTCATGTGTGTGCCCTTGAAAGGTCAAGCTCAGGCAACTGGATAAATAAACAAAAGGATCACAGCTGTATGGGGGGTAAGCCATTTTTTGCAGAAGCACACCACTTCTGCCCAATCAATGCATGTGCTCCTGGCTCCCAACATGTGGGCAGAGCCAAATCCCCTCTCAAGTGATGCTCACGTACTTGTCTGGTGACAGTTGCGCTGTCGAGCCAGACCATAAAAAGGGCTGACCCAGCCTCTCACCCATCTTAGGTCAATGAAATGAGGACAATTGAATAGGATGACAATAATGGCGAAGGAGGAAGACATTCATCATCATTGACCAAAATGTAATGGCATTACTAGTAAGGTCAGTCCAAAATTCTGCAGCGTGAGTAGTCACAGCTGCATCTATTCTCATACTGTCAGAAACATCTCATAGTTATGCACAGTGATGTACGCCACACCATGTTTGAAGCATGTGTTTAAACCTCTAGCACATCAAGTAGCGCCTCTCGTACAAGCCAACCTACATCCAATACCCAGGGCTGGACTGGCCGTAGTGGGCACCGGGCGTTTTCCCTGTGCGCCGGAAGGGTGGGGACCGGTTTTTGACCCGTGGGGGCCGTTTTTGTTACTGAGGGCCGGTTTCGCAGTAGTGTTGCAATATCGGCTCCCTGTTGGTAAAGTGGCAGCAGCGGTTTAGCCTGTTCGATGCTGATGACGGAACCGCTCCGTCATCAGCTGCGGTTGGGCTGTGCTGATGACGGAGCGGTTCCGTCATGGCCCTGCCGCCGCGCCTGCGCGGCGCTGATTTCGCGCCTGCGCGGCGTGTTCTATTGAGCGGGCGGGGTCATGACGGAACCGCTCCGTCACAAGCACAGCCCAACCGCGGCTGGTGACGGAGCGGTTCTGTCACCAGCATGCGGCCGCCGCGCGGCCGCTCCGCCCACTTAGCACTGCGGCGGAATAGCCGCCGCAGCGATGTGGATAAAGGAGGGCCGAAGGTTCTCCGTTGGTCCCCAAAAGGGGCCGGTCGAGCGAAGCTGCCAGGGGTGGCTCCCGTTCCCAGGCCGGCCTTGCCAAAACTGCATCAATCATGCACCCCAACAGGGTGACAGGAACCCAATGCAAATCAGAGCACTTTCATGCCTCATATAAGATATTTATTTATGCTCATTTATGTAGCGCGGCCATAACCTGAAGGTGTTAGAGCGCTTCACAATGGAAGTAGCTCATTACATATGAAAAATAAATTACACCTGCAAATCAAGTAGAGTGACAAGTACGTAGGTGTTAACAAGTAAAAATTTAAATAAAGTATTTTACAAAGTCATGGTTAAACAGCAATATGTGGCTAATATAACGTCTCAGTCCTCTGCAACTTGACAGATAGTTCTCAGAAGAGGGGTGTTGAGTTAAGAAGCAAAGAGTAGGGAGAGAACAAGAAGAGAGGAGGGACTCTAGTTCGAGAGCAATTCAATAATTGCTATATAAATTCTATGTTACAATACTGAAAGTGAGCAAACCTCTCCAGGCAGCGAGTCAGTGCCCAGCAGACTCAAAATCTATATCATGCTGATGTTCTAGCTGGAAGCAACCCAAGTCTCACTTTCACAACTCTGTTTCTTGTATGTACACTGAAATTTCATTTCCTACTAAAAACGAGAGTTGAAGTGGAAAAAACCTTTAGAGTGTGGGGTGTACCACATCACATAGACTAGAATGAGCAACTGTCTTTGGGTTGTAAAAGAAAGTATTCGGCTTGCATGGAAACATAAGGAGAGGAGGGTAACTGAAGGTGAGCCAGTCCAGTCTCGCTCTGCCATTGCAACAACCTACCAAGCACCTTGTGTCTCACCCGCGCATGTGCAGAGGGTCAATCTGACTAGGGCTTGAGCCATAACCCGACTAGGCCTCGCGGGACCATGAGAGGGGCTTGGGCCATGAAGCCCACTAAGGACCATGAGATGGACTTGGGTTGTTAAGGCCTGCGTAGCTGCAGGCATCATGCCTGCCTTTAAAAGGCTGCATGCCTCCTGTTCCTGTCACCTACGTTATCCCTGCTTCATCTGTTGTTTGACCGTGTGGCATAATTTTACTCTTTTGAATTTAACCCTGCATTGCTCAGGTTGCCATATGGAGTACTGGGCCCTCAGTGATTACAGCCTTTTGGTGTGAAAGTGCCAAGAGCTTCACTGTCCCTTTGGCTAGGTTGTGGTTATTTTAAAATCCATTTGTATTACAGTTTTAAAGTAGTGCATATAGAGTAGACAGACACAGGTTGCAGTCGGGCATGCCTATATGTTTAACCTCCCTAGAAACACCCAATCCAGAATTCATGCAGCTTGGCTTTTCAACAGTGTCTCCAGTGGTTGTGCCTCTGTTACCCTCTAGGTGGACTCCACACAAGGTACATACTCTGGTTCTTTATCAGCTCCTCAGGGTTTGGGTCTATTTCTTTTCTTGGTTTACTCCCGAAAAAAAAAAAAACCTAGGTAGACCCTGCACACAGTAGGCATGTGTGGCTGCGTGTATCTCTATTCTCTGTTACACCTCATGCTTGTGTGCAGTAGTGCTTGCATCACCATGTTGAGTAGAACATTTTCTAGCATTTGCTACAAGAATTTGGTGGGCGTTGAAGCCTCAGGGGGGTTCAGGCTTTACAGAGGCGCCTCTGAGCAGAGGCGGGGGTTGCTGACAAGCAGCACCTGTGTCTGCCTGTTGGGTTGAGTCGCCCACTCGCCCCTCATGGCAGCGGAAACTCTTCTTGCTTCTGCGGAGGGACACTGGACTTGCCCCTTATAGAAAATAAACTTTACAAGCTTAAACTTGGTGAAGCTCGTGACGTTTAAAAACAGCTGCTAGATTGCAAATTAGAGGCATGCAAACCTATAAGTAATAACCCCTACCATATAGTAAAACCTCCCGTAGGCATCACGGTTTTTCGATGTTATTTGAGGGCATTAGTAGCAAAGGATGACATTGGTCTGCTGTTGTGCCATTCACACTTCTCTTCTGCTCGCTGCTTTGAACCCCCTGGCCAAGCCCACTTCAGCCATTGGCTTACTGCATCCTGAAGAGGGCAAAAGCAAACCCTGTCAAAATGAACACATCCACACACAAAGTAGCACCCCCTCAGGGGCCACTTTGACACTGTGTTTGTTTCGAGAAAAAATGCGTGTTTATATTTTTTTAAAATATTAGTGAAGGCCTGGCAACTTCCACGGCGGCGTTTTATGCAATCGATGGCAATACAGAACAACTATTAACCAAACCCAAAGCCTGGAACCCAACGCTAGATGGATTGGCTTTGCTAATGTTTGCTTTCCTATGTTGCCCATTTTTTGCGAAGCTCCAGTTACACAGAAGTCCGAGAGAGATACTCTGTGCAGTTTCTAACCATTTCTAAACCTCCAGGCTTGTCCTCAGTCTCCCTCTGTGTGCAGTGAGTCCCTCCTGGCTTGTCCTCAGTCTCCCTCTGTGTGCAGTGAGTCCCTCCAGGCCTGTCCGCAGTCTCCCTCTGTGTGCAGTGAGTCCCTTCAGGCTTGTCCTCAGTCTCCCTCTGTGTGCAGTGAGTCCCTCCAGGCTTGTCCTCAGTCTCCCTTTGTGTGCAGTGAGTCCCTCCAGGCTTGTCTTCAGTCTCCCTCTCTGTGCAGTGAGTCCCTCAAGACTTGTCCTCAGTCTCACTCTGTGTGCAGTGAGTCACCCCCATGCTTGTCCTCAGTCTCCCTCTCTGTGCAGTGAGTCCCTCAAGACTTGTCCTCAGTCTCCCTCTGTGTGCAGTGAGTCCCTCCCATGCTTGTCCTCAGTCTCCCTCTGTGTGCAGTGAGTCCCTCCAGGCCTGTCCTCAGTCTCCCTCTGTGTGCAGTGAGTCCCTTCAGGCCTGTCCCCAGTCTCCCTCCCTGTGCAGGGAGTCCCTCCAGGCCTGAAATGAGACTCCACCTTTGTGCAGCTAGCTCATGCAAGTAGGTTCTAGCCTGCACCAAAATAACAGATACAACTTTGTTTTGTTTTTTCTTGCCTTCTGCCTTTTGATTGTGCCTGTGCCTGTTCCCGCCCCCGCTGTCCGTGTGCCCGTTCCTGCCCCCCCTCCCGCTGTCCGTGTCTCCGGCCCCACTTGTAAATGCTTGTTTTATTTTTGCAATATATTTCCTTGGGAAAGCACATGTCTGTAGTTGCATTTGGGGAATGAATCTCTGAAACTGAGATCTGTTTTGAATTTGGGAAGTGCTTTTCTTAGAGACAGCAGCATAGTGTGGGCTATGAGAGCTGTGAGAGCTGTGTGGGCTGTGAGAGCTGTGTGGGCTGTGAGGGCTGTGAGAGCTGTGAGGGCTGTGTGGGCTGTGAGAGCTATGTGGGCTGTGAGCTGTGTGGGCTGTGAGAGCTGTGTGGGCTGTGAGAGCTGTGTGGGCTGTGAGCTGTGAGCTGTGTGGGCTGTGAGCTGTGAGCTGTGTGGGCTGTGAGAGCTGTGAGGGCTGTGTGGGCTGTGAGAGCTATGTGGGCTGTGACCTGTGTGAGCTGTGTGGGCTGTGTGGGCTGTGAGAGCTGTGTGGGCTGTGAGAGCTGTGTGGGCTGTGAGGGCTGTGAGAGCTGTGTGGGCTGTGAGAGCTGTGTGGGCTGTGAGAGCTGTGTGGGTGTGAGAGCTGTGTGGGCTGTGAGAGCGGTGTGGGCTGTGAAAGCTGTGTGGCCTGTGAGATTTGTGTGAGCTGTGTGGGCTGTGTGGACTGTGTGGACTGTGTGGGCTGTGAGAGCTGTGTGGGCTGTGAGAGCTGTGTGGGCTGTGAGAGCTGTGTGGACTGTGAGAGCTGTTGGCAATGTAAATAACAATGCCATTTATTTATAAGTAAAAAAAAAAAAAGAAATGTCATGAGCAATGCCAATAGCTCTAACTTTTCCAAAGGCGAAACCATTGCATTGTAAATGCTTGTTGTTACTGAGGGCCGGTTTCGCAGTAGTGTTGCAATATCGGCTCCCTGTTAATAAAGCGGCAGCGGTATGAAGGAGGGCCGAAGGTTCTCCCTTGGTCCCCCCAAGGGGCCGGTCAAGCGAAGCTGCCAGGGGTGGCTTCCGTTCCCAGGCCGGCCTTGCCAAAACTGCATCAATCATGCACCCCAACAGGGTGACAGGAACCCAATGCAAATCAGAGCACTTTCATGCCTCGTATAAGATATTTATTTATGCTCATTTATGTAGCGCGGCCATAACCTGAAGGTGTTAGAGCGCTTCACAATGGAAGTAGCACATTACATATGAAAAATAAATTACACCTGCAAATCAAGTAGAGTGACAAGTACGTAGGTGTTAACAAGTAAAAATTTAAATAAAGCATTATGCAAAGTCATGGTTAAACAGCAATATGTGGCTAATATAACGTCTCAGTCCTCTGCAACTTGACAGATAGTTCTCAGAAGAGGGGTGTTGAGTTAAGAAGCAAAGAGTAGGGAGAGAACAAGAAGAGAGGAGGGACTCTAGTTCGAGAGCAATTCAATAATTGCTATATAAATTCTATGTTACAATACTGAAAGTGAGCAAACCTCTCAAGGCAGCGAGTCAGTGCCCAGCAGACTCAAAATCTATATCATGCTGATGTTCTAGCTGGAAGCAACCCAAGTCTCACTTTCACAACTCTGTTTCTTGTATGTACACTGAAATTTCATTTCCTACTAAAAACGAAATTTGTAGTGGAAAAAGCCTTTAGAGTGTGGGGTGCACCACATCACATAAACTAGAATGAGCAACTGTCCTTGGGTTGTAAAAGAAAGTATTCGGCTTGCATGGAAACATAAGGAGAGGAGGGTAACTGAAGGTGAGCCAGTCCAGTCTCGCTCTGCCATTGCAACAACCTACCAAGCACCTTGTGTCTCACCCGCGCATGTGCAGAGGGTCAATCTGACTAGGGCTTGAGCCATAACCCGACTAGGCCTCGCGGGACCATGAGAGGGGCTTGGGCCATGAAGCCCACTAAGGACCATGAGATGGACTTGGGTCGTTAAGGCCTGCGTAGCTGCAGGCATCATGCCTGCCTTTAAAAGGCTGCATGCCTCCTGTTCCTGCCACCTACGTCATCCCTGCTTCATCTGTTGTTTGACCATGTGGCATAATTTTACTCTTTTGAATTTAACCCTGCATTGCTCATGCTGCCATATGGAGTACTGGGTCCTCAGTGATTACAGCCTTTTGGTGTGAAAGTGCCAAGAGCTTCACTGTCCCTTTGGCTAGGTTGTTTTTATTTTAAATTCAATTTGTGTTACAGTTTTAAAGTAGTGCATATAGAGTAGACAGACACAGGTTGCAGTCGGGCATGCCTATATGTTTAACCTCCCTAGAAACACCCAATCCAGAATTCATGCACCTTGGCTTTTCAACAGTGTCTCCAGTGGTTGTGACTCTGTTACCCTCTAGGTGGACTCCACACAAGGTACATACTCTGGTTATTTATCAGCTTCTCAGGGTTTGGGTCTGTTTCTTTTCTTGGTCTACTCCCTAAAACATACACCTAGGTAGACCCTGCACACAGTAGGCATGTGTGGCTGCGTGTATCTCTATTCTCGGTTACACCTCACGCTTGTGTGCAGTAGTGCTTGCATCACCATGTTGAGTAGAACATTTTCTAGCATTTGCTACAAGAATTTTAGAAAACGGACACTAGTTACACCTTATGACCATTGGTATAAGGGATAAAGATCAGAGTAGCCTCAAAAAACTCTATGTTATGGTTGGAAGGAGGTGCGGTATATCTGGTTCGTCCGCCCCACATTAGAGTTGTGGCAGTTATCATTGGCTACTCCGAAGTAGTGAATATGCCAGCCTCACCCGAGGCGCCTCTGGTCTAGGGTGCAGTGTCCAGAGAATTTGAGTGAAAAAAGGGTGTAAAGTAAAATGTGCAAAAAAGGAAAAAATTGTTAAAAAGGTAAACAGCCCGGAAGTTCTTTAATAGGGGTTGTTTTTACCACATTAAAACTTGGGTGGTACGATTTTAGACCGAGTTACTGGGTCTGATAGTATAATTAATAGGGTACGTCGACATGTTTCAGCTCCTTGGGCCTGAAAGGGTCTGCGGAGCTTTCGTCAGGACTCACAAACATAAAGGTATTGTACTTACACAATTAGTGTAGTCACATTTGGCGTACAAGCTCTCTTGTTTTGATTATATAGTTAGGAAATTTTCCTTCATAATCTGTAGCCAAGAGTGTTCCGCTTTACCGGGGTATCGCTTTTGTAGCAGTATGGAGCTCAGAGCCGCGTGTGTGGAGGATTTCGCCTTGTGCTGACTCTGCCCCGGGGTAATCAAAACAAGAGTGCTTGTACGCCAAATGTGACTACACTAATTGTGTAAGTACAATACCTTTATGTTTGTGAGTCCTGACGAAAGCTCCGCAGACCCTTTCAGGCCCAAGGAGCTGAAACATGTCGACGTACCCTATTAATTATACTATCAGACCCAGTAACTCGGTCTAAAATCGTACCACCCAAGTTTTAATGTGGTAAAAACAACCCCTATTAAAGAACTTCCGGGCTGTTTACCTTTTTAACAATTTTTTCCTTTTTTGCACATTTTACTTTACACCCTTTTTTCACTCAAATTCTCTGGACACTGCACCCTAGACCAGAGGCGCCTCGGGTGAGGCTGGCATATTCACTACTTCGGAGTAGCCAATGATAACTGCCACAACTCTAATGTGGGGCGGACGAACCAGATATACCGCACCTCCTTCCAACCATAACATAGAGTTTTTTGAGGCTACTCTGATCTTTATCCCTTATACCAATGGTCATAAGGTGTAACTAGTGTCCGTTTTCTATTTTTGATAACTAGTAACTAACCTTGGGGAATGAAACGGAGACTCTGATCCCTTATCCCTCCTCTGATTAATCACAAGAATTTTAGATTCTATTAAGGACACGAAGGTGAGGATTATGATTTCTCCATCTTTACTATTTCAAATAGCAGCCAATGAAAACATAGTAAAAATATATAATTAAGCTACATTTCCCAAGAGGCTTTTAACCACGCCTCCTTCACAGTCCACCAATAGTGTATAGACATGACCTACAAAACAGTGAGCCACCATCTTGACTGCCTCTTTATTGCGTTAATATTAGTCCAACTTATATCCAAAACCAAAGGCCATAACAGGAACAAAGCACCTGACCAGAAATCCTTTCAACGTAGATTCACATAAGTCCAGAAGAGAACTGACACCTAAAAGGAACTGAAGCTCCAAGACGCCTCATCCTTGCTTCTGATCAGAGTCTGAAAACAAAAGGGTGTTATGAAACATGATCCACAACCCTGAAATAATTAGCATTAAAAACATGTTTTTTCGCAGAGGCCTATCTGTAATCTGGTATTCGGCTCATATTACATTTTACATCATTTGTTAGGCACCTTGATGCCTTTTGGGCGAAGTTGCGCAATATAAGATTGCCTTCATTCAATAATCACAAGGGCGGGCAAAACAGAACAGTCACATTCATAATATACAAAGTAGTAGCAACCAAGCGCTATCACAACAGCTTACCTGTCCAAATGAATGGGATAATTCTCACCTCTGTGTCCCTAATAGAATCTAATAATCTTGTTGCATATGCTAGAAAAGTTTCTGTGATGATTTGTCTAGTTCAAAGCTGATAAACCCCAACAGAAGAGGCATGCACAACAAGCTTGTAATAAAAAGTCTCAAACACAGAGTCAGATGATTGATCAGTGGCACATAGAATATCTTCCAACCTGGAGCCGAGCACAAATGCATTGGAGGCCATAGCCCCCAAGCACAATGAGCCCCATAAACAGACACATCAATGCCAGCCTCTGCCATGATCCAATGGACCTAACGTGCCAAAGTCACGGCAGATACTGGTTTAATGGATTTCTGAAGTGCCAACAACAGAGGGCCAAGGGAATCAGTGCTACAAGTCAATGTTCATTCCTCATATACTTTCAAACATTTGATTACATATAGTTTTGCTTTATGAGGAAAAAACGGATAATAAATAGCCAGGGACAGAGTCTTCGTCCTTTTTGAAATAATAAAAGAAACACCATCAGGTGAAAACAACCTACCTGTTAAGTCAAGGGACTTGACATCCGACTCCCTTTGACACAAAACCAAACATAGAAGCATGGTCAACCTCAGAGAGAATATTGAGAACATCTTTCAGCACATCCAGTTGAAGACACCAACTCACCCATCTCTTCCATGCAGATGACTACCGCTTATTGTATAAGCTGCTGTTGAAATGCCATTGACTTGTCCATGTCCCCAATATTTTCCAGGCTATAAGATCTAACTGGCCTTGGAGGAGAAGATGAGGGTATGCAGGAAGAAGCATAGGAAGAGGCACCAATATCCCCAGAAGTGCCAGAAACCAAGGTTCCGTATTCTAGACAGGAGTTATCAAGACTAATGATGCCAACTATTGCTGGGCCTGAGCTGCGACCCTCGGAACCATGGTAAAAGGCAGGAATGTGTAATTCACCTGGACCAATTCTGAAGAAAAGCATCCGTAGCAAGGGCTATCGGGTCCGGCCTCCAAGTGTAAAAGTCTTTCAGTTGAGCATTCAGTCGAGATGCAAAAAGATCCACCTGACATATACCAAGGGAGTGCAAAACCTTCTGGAAAATGATTGGGATGGAGCTTCCAGTCGCTGTAGTCCACCGGAAACCTAGAGTTCCAATCCGCTATGAGGTATTTCTTGCCGGGAACATATTCCGCTAGCACTGTAATCTTCTGACTGAGACAGAAATACCAAAATTCCCTGACAATGTTCGCTAGAAGGCTCAACCTGGTGCCCCCCACCAATCGATTGATGTAGCAGTTGCTCTTCCTGGGGGAGAGGGACTTTATGGCAAACGAACGTGCCAAAAGCTCTAAGCAATTTATATGAAGTCCCAGCACTTCTGATGATCAGTGATCGCCAGTGGAGAAGTCCCCATACCCTGCTCCCCAGCCTCAACGGCTAGCGTCCGATTCAATCATCCGGAACTGGCCAAAAATGGCTCTGCCGTTTCAAGCCTCCACATGAAGAAGCCACCACTGAAGTTCTTCTTGAGCTTCGGGAGATAAGGGAACCTGAGAATCGTAGGTCAGACCTTTTTGGAGATAATGGATCTTCAAGCATTGAAGGGCCTTGTAGTTCAATGGACCGGTGAAGATCGCTTGAATAGAACACAATCTGAGCTAGGGATCTCAAAGATGCCATCCTTTAGGACAGAGTCGTCTTTAGTTCCCGTTTGATGGATTTCACTTTTGGAGGTGAAGGAAGTAATTGGGCTATGACTGAGTCCATCAGAAACCCCAAGAACTCTGTCTGTTGTGAAGGAATCATCATGGATTTTTGGAATTGATTACAATCCCCAGGTCTTGCAGCAGGGACACTACCCCAAGACAGGTGCGTCAGGAACTGAGCCTTGTCTTGTGCCATCAGAATCATGTCATCTAGATAGACAATCCTGCGGACCCCCATCTCCCTAAAAAATCCACCACCAAGGGGCTGATGAAAGCCCGAAGAGAAGGGAGAGGTACTCGTACCTCTGACTTTCAACTGGAATTGAAGATATTGCCTATGTGGAGGGTAACTAGGAATAAAGAGGTAGGCATCTTTGAGGTTTAGAGGCACCATCCAGTCCTTTTCCTGAATCATATCCCACAGAAGGTGAATACCTTCCATTTTGAAATGGTGGTACACCACCCAGGTGTTGAATTCTCTGAGGTTGAGAACCAGCCTCTGACCTCCACCTTTCTTTTGAGCCAGAAACACATTGCTGTCGAAACCCTTTGGGTAGGGAAAAGCCGGCGCAATTTTAGATGTAGGTGTGTGGTTGTGTATGTGTTAAAATGGAAAAATGTATGTAATAGTTACATTGAAATACATACATACAAAATACATTAAAAAATTTACAAAATACATACTCTAGATAACCTCGGGACAATCGCACGTCCCCCTGAAGACGACGATACGTTCAGGTGTATCCACTATCAACTTTCAATGCTACTTTCTGTGCCTATCATGGTGACCACGAGTAACAGGGATTCAGGGTTCGATTCTGGAGTGGGAGCCTGAGAAACGGCTACCATGCTAAGGAAGGCAGCAAGCGTGCAAATTACCCACTCCGACTCCGGGTGGTAGGTATGAAAAATAACAATACCGGGCTCTTTCCAAGCCCTATAATTGGAATGAGCAAGTTGACTTTTACTGTCGCTTAACTTGGAAGAAGAATTAAAGTGGCTTTGTACACTGGCTCTTTTTTAATATTCTTAGACTTTTGTTAAGCTTTTCATTCTACATGAATGCTAAATAAGGTCAAAAGGAATTGTAAACTATGCTGCCATTTTAATTTAAGTTAGATCTTTTTAAATGTAGGTGTGTGTGTGTTAGAATGGAAATAGGAAAGAAGATTTCAGCAAGTTGACAACTTGGAAGAAATAATAAAGTATCCTCTAACGTTTGAAAAAGATGGTAGACACCTTGGCCATCACTAAGACATCGCCCGATAACTGTGCTGCCTTTTTAAATAAAATTACAACTTTTTGAATGTAGGTGTGTGGGTGTGTGTGTTTGTTAAAATGGAAAAATGTTTGTAATCGTTTCATTAAAATAAATACATACAAAATACATAAATAATATGTACAAAATACGTACTCTAGATAACTTCGGGATGATGGCCCGTCCTCCTGAAGACGACGATACGTTCAGGTGTATCCACTATCAACTTTCGATGCTACTTTCTGTGCCTACCATGGTGAAATATGAAGGAAGATTTGAGCAAGTTGACAACTTGCAACAAGAAATAAAGTATCCTCTACTGTTTAATAAAGATGGAAGATGCCTTGGCCATCACTAAGACAACGCCCGATAACTACTCTGCTTTTTTAAATAAAATTAGAACTTTTGAAATGTAGGTGTGTTTGATTGTGTGGATGCTGAATAAAGTGAAAAATTAAATATGTTTCTTGTGAAGTCTTCAACAGAATCTAAATATAAAATAGATGTACATTAGCACATCTTAACTGCTATCGTAAAAAGTGTAAACTTAATTTGGGGTATTTGGAACATGTTTCTGAGTGTATTCCAATCCAGTACATAGGATTATTTGTGGTTAGGTCAGTGTGTACAAGTCTACTTTCTCTAGAAGGGTGGAATTCTATCCCCGCCACCAGGCTTAGCATTCAAAAGTGTTTAACAACAAACATGACCATGTGGCCATTCTAAAGTTCCCATTAACCACAGTTATGGTCTGGCTGCATCACAGAACAGCCTTAGAGTAGGGATTCTGAAAAAATGCTTTTGTTTTTTCTTATTTTTGTTTTATCAAGACATCGGACCTTGTTCTACCATGGTAAAAAACAACACAAAAGTTGTCATTAGTGCCAAATAGTTGCTGGATTTCAAAGAGCAGATTAAGTATTAAGGTTAAACGAAGTATGGCCAACCTCTAAATGGCTTGTACAAGCGTAACAACTGAAGGCAGTGTGTCCCAACATTCTTTCATTAGCAGTGTTTGTAGAACGGAGTGAATAAAGGGATGTAATTTTGAATGTAAAATCCTACCAAAATGTACAACTTCATAAATTGTCTGGTTCTGGCTGTTGACTTATGTAAGAATCTGCAAACAGGGTCAATATCTGGGACATTATCAGTGTCAGCATCTATTCTTGGAATGTTCAGCTATTGATTCACATGTGCCCTCCTGCCTACCCCACCAACAACTGTGGTTGCTTCATATTATTATTTATTATACATACACATTGAAAACTCTATACTACACTTACTTACTCAAATAACAAGCTAATGTGTGAATAGAATCTAACAATAGAGTTGATGCCCAAGCAGACTACTTAAAAAAGGAGGAATGACCTTCCTCCAGACTTAAAAGACTTCCTCCAAGAAATACTACTTATGATAACCCGGATACAAAACTAGGCAGGAGTATGCAGAACATGTGAATGTACAGCTGTCATGCGAACCCATCTTTACCAAGTAAAGAAACTTTCTTAATAAATACATTGGGTACATTTGTAACCTGAATAAGGTAACCAGGATGTTGCATTTGTTTCAATACATTCAATGTGGACCCATCGGCAGCACTCTTGAAATAGTGCCTGTTGGGAAGAAAGTGAAAATTGATTTGTTATTCTATTCAGATTGCATACAGGTCAATAGCTTTTTGTTGTGCTAAGTTACATTTATGTACATAGTAAACATAGTGCACTGTCCCCAGTCAGTGGCAAAGTGGTAATGAGTCCATTAATAGGAAGGGTGCATAGCCAGTGAACCAACATGGCAAACTTAACTCAGAAAAGACCCTTGCGAATCCATTAGTTATAATGAGATCCACCCTGCATCAGACCCATCTGCAAAAGTCCAAGCTGGATTTTAATGTACATGAAACAATTGTTCTCAATAGGATTGGGATTGAAAAGCAATCAGATATTTCAGAACAACCGCGAATACCAATATGCTTTCGGCGGGCACTATGGACGCGTTCGGTAGGCGTTCACAAGTGTCATCCCGAAAAACCCTCTTTCCTATTTACAACTATTCTAAAGAAGTAAGCTATTAACATAAAGTAATGTATCTTCAAGAAATTAAGGTTTAAAAAACCATAATGGAAGTATCATTACCAGCATGCAAAAAAACACCACAATTGTTGCTGTCCTGTGGCTTTTGGTTAGATTCTACTACTAACTGCCATTGGTCATATTCGGGACGCTTCAATACCTGTAGGAAAACCCTTTAGAGACATACGAATGGTTATGTTAAATATTTCGCTTTGATTAATTTCATAAAGAGAAATCATACTGACATTTTTACATTATTGAAATATAAGAAATAATAAAGCGAGAATGGAAAGTTTCTTAGGCAAAGGTTAGCTCCAACTACGTAAAAAGGCTTGGTAGGGCCGAATTTTGCTAGTCAGTGAATCATAAACTATTATTATCTTTGTTAAAGGTTTCAAAATCTGGAAAAAACATATTAAAGAAATAAGATTTTTAATATGGAGAGTTTACATTTTATGGTAGAGATGTCTGTTCTTGATACATTTCAAAAGAAAATCATTTGAAAAAAATGACAATTAAAAATCTTTTAAACTATTACAACCACTCATATTTCTCAACAATATCTTTCACTTATCAAAAGTATCCAATTACAGCCAGTATTTGTCGGACAAAGAACACTATCCATTTTCTCAAAAGGTACCTGTAGAGTTAAAAATGAAATCATGAATAACTTTACATTACATCCAAAATCCATACATTTATACTTACAACAACTCCGAACTGTGAATGTCAATTCAATCTATATTCCAAATAAACAAACTTCCTTGGAAAAACATCTCACATTTGTCACTCTTCAAAACGTTACTCTAAGTCTATTTTACTCTCAAACATTAATTAAAAGAATCAGTAACATTGAATATTCCTTTGCACCAGTAACAGCGAAAAGTCGCATAAGAGATATGAATATTTACCCGAAAAGCAGAAGAGCAATATTTGCCCAGGAATATACAGGTCGACACTGTTGCTGAGATTGCTAAACACTAAGGTTAAAATAAAAGGTTTTCAGTACACACATTTATGAAGAATTATTATTTATGGCTAGGTAACTGTGTTATTGATGAAAATATACGTACATTTGGTCTTGACATATATATTTTTATAGGTAGGCATCGATTACCTGTAAACATATATTAAAAAACACATGAGCTTCAACGGCGGAACCACCATGTACATCCTACACCATCAGCCATACTAAACACAATTTAGATGTTGTAGAAACTAACCTCATCAACTATCCATTGGTCCGTTTTTAGTGAACAAAAATAACTATCATATAACTTGAAGCTCAACACTATTGCTTCCAAGCGTCCTTTCACTGGTTTCCTCCATACATCCAAATCTTTTTTCATGGATTTAGATGCAAGAGATGCTAGAGATGGGGGACATGCTGTAGATGGTAGAGGTGCTGGAGATGGAAGAGGTGCTGAAGAGGGAAGAGGTGCTGAAGAGGGAAGAGGTGCTGAAGATGGAAGAGGTGCTGGAGATGGAAAAAATGCTGGAGATTGAACAAATGCTGGAAAATTATCACTGGTCATGCTCCCTGCAAAATAATTTTGGAAACAATATAAAATGTAACATTTCGTAAACAAAAACAAAGTACTGAAACAACCTACCAGAAACCTTAATCAAACAAAAAAAGCTATTCAGAAATCCCTTTCTTAAATTAATGTATTTTGCAAAACATATCATGTGCAGAAGGTCAAAATCAAATACTCTTGCTCAACCTACTAACTTCTCACCTGTTAAGGAGACATTTACACCAGGCGATGGAACATCATTACACCACACATCCAAATCATGTCCCATTACTTAAAAATATACCCTTTAATAGATTACCTTTGACGCTCTGTTTATAAGGCCTCAACATGTCGAGATTATAAGGTCTACGTAAAGGCATGTTGCTACCATTGACTTACTTTACAAGCTTTCCTTGAATTTCGGTAATACAGTAGGGTCCAGTAAAGTTGTGCTCCAAAATCCCTCCTTTCCTCGTTGTTCGCCTGCAATTTTTCAAACGCCCTAACTCTCCTTCTCTGAAGGTGCATGGCTTATATTTCTTGGAAACTCTCTTTTTATATTTTTCTTTCTGCTTTTCCTGGGCAACCTCAATATTCTGCTTTGTCTGCTTCTGCAACTCTGCTTTTCTAATATTCTTTTCAGCGATAATGCCTGCATATTCGATTTCTGTTGGTAGTACAAACTCAAGCTGATAAAGGAAACATAAAACTCAATCACTGCTATTTACCATTTAAAAATATATACTCTATAAAAATTAAAATAACTAACATTTTTATAAATACATTTTATGCCAAAAACAGGAAACTTAGCACAGCAAAAAATAGATGTAATGTGTTTAACAAGTTAAAACGTATTCAACAAGTAAATGTATGTATAAATACATAACATAAATTTGCAGATAAAAATACACATTGGAGTACTGTAAAATTCATACCAGGTCATCCGCCACCTCACTAGGAAATCTTGCTTCTTGACCATACATAAGTTGGATGGGAGAAACTTTTGTTGTGGTATGTGGCTTCGATCGTAAAGCGAACAGTGCATGGTCCAAATATAGATCCCAGTGGTTTTGATGCACATTCACATACTTAGACAACGTGCTGTAAAATGACAAAACATTTACATATGGCATGACTGTTGATGGCAGTTCATCAAGTTTTTTTCCCCTTACAATTGGACAGCAGCAACCGATGAGCGTCAAACCACATCAAACAAGCTGTCAGATGAAATAACACAATTATCCTGAACGAGGGTAACGTCCCCAAACGCACTTAATAAAGGAAATTGTAAGTCTGATGTAATTTGTGTAGTACAAAATAAAGTTTTATTCAAAGTTCTTTTAAATTATATTTTCATTTTCTTTTCTTTGTAATCACATCCAAACGTTTTATATCATTGTTCTGGATACATGCCCAATGCATTTCGGGCTCTAGGCCCTTCTTCAGGGGCTCAAAATTCTGCGCAAACACAGGAAATATCAATCAATATAAGCCATTGCGAATCAATCTATATACATTTTATAACAACTGTAAAGCATTGTAACTCACTAATGCCACGTAAACAATAATTAGTAAATAATACATTCAACATGCACCATTTCATATGCATAAACCCTTAATAATGTCACAATCATTTTCAACCGTATACAAACATGGTACAAGTGCGTTGTTAACCGATAAAATATCTAAAGGATGTGAAATGAGTACCTTCAAATTAGTCTTCTGTGTATTTCATGAGAACGTATGTGATATTCAGTCACGAGTCTGTATCTAAAAATAACAAGAATACCCGTAAACTAACAACGATAGACGCAGTCTGTCGTTATGAGATGTACTGAAATGTATAAGGGTCATACCTTCAATCGTGTCTAACAGCAGACAAAGGGTCTAAGCAATCCATCATAAAACAACTGCTGTACATCTCAAAGAAAACGGCAAACCAACGATTACACGCAAGTACACTCATAAAATACCACAAGGTACAAAGGATCCCAAGGGGACTTCGTATCGCTCTCAAATCAACACTATGTAAAAACAATTCGAAATTTACCGAAAAATGGCAAGCCATCCTGAACAAATGTTCTTTGGATTTAATATTACTAATCATAGAGGAATTAGCTAAGCTCATTCAGGAACTGACACAAGAAACAATACAACCTAAAACTGAATTAAGTCAAATGCTTACAAAAGAAGAAATGGATGAAACACTAAAAGATATCAATATACAACTAGACAACTACACAAAGGATATCAATGAACGTAAAATCAGAAAATTCAAACGAGATTCATTGGATTACAAATTAGGCGAAGTTTATAGTTGGGCGGACATATATGCCAAACGCAGACAACAGAAATCCTCTTTCACCAGATCAACGGATGAAACATCATCGTCTGATGACTCACAACATAAAAGATACCCTCCTTCTAAATTCAATGCAAACAGACCCACAGATAAACCAAGTACATCTGGGAGTAAACAACCTAACGCTCAAACAGAAAGCCAAAGTAAACAGACAAGCACATCAACAGAGGCTTTATTAGAAACTGGCCAACAGAGACCAGAAGAACCAGGAGGGGAAAAAGAAAGGAGAACACAAGATACAATAGCAAAGAATACGAGGAGTCAAAGACCTTAGTAATTAATTTATCGAAATATCAAATGTCAAGACAAGAAAAACAGGTGCTACAAAAAGGTACATCATTTGTTTCTACATTCCAATCCAAACTTTTGGACACACAAGTAAGCGTATTCAAATTTATGAGATTACTAGGCCTCAGACATTTTTTCACTAACACCATGCCACCATCACAGGAACTAACTAAAGATACCTTAATGGGTTTAAGATGACGTAAATAATTAATTTACTCTCTTAATTTCTATGCAGGTAAGTACTTAATCAATAATAACTCAATCAGAATGAAAAAAAACAGAGTCCGTGGTGTTAGAGTTTCTAAGGGTTTTATTCCTCATAAAGGAATCAGGATATCATGTTCTGACCACCACAGGGGTGTCAGAAGGGATAGATGAGCGCGCTCTCGTTTATTGACATTACATAGCTTATATACTTGATTTACATCATAGGTTTCAATGTGAGAGGCGTAAACTAGGCGTGAACTAGAGGTGTGTGCTAGAAACGTCACTGATAGGTGACGCAAGTGGGTGGCACCAAGGGGTGGCGCTAACAGAATGTTGCAATGTCAGCAGAAATCGGAGGCTTGGATGCGCGCGCAGCTGCATGACGTGTGACTGACGGGGTGCAGGGGTCTTGACATTTACACTGACGGAAAGAGACAGAAGTCTGGCATGTCAGATCAACTTGTACTTCTATCATATCTGGTATCTGATGTTTAGGAATTATACTATCTGGGCGGAAAGGTCTCTAGGGTAGAGGCTATTCTATGCTAACTGTGGATGCGTGTATAAGCGCCTGAGTGTCTACATGTGAAGCGTGGGGGCACGGGGCCTTCCATGGAAGCATGGCAACGGAGGCTATGAATTACTTGCATTAAGACAGATCGGCCTTTTGGCTCTGCAGCTGGAGAGGATGTTTACAAGATCTAGTAGGCAGGAATGTATTCTCGGGGAGCGGAATAGATAACTCGAAGGTTATAGTCAGTCTTGGCAGAAAGCAGGCTTGAGCTGAGCGCGAGGGGCCGCGCTGAATATAGGGCATAGTTCATGAGTACAGAGGTAGCCTGGGCAGAGCCAGGAGCCACAAAAGAGGTTCAGATGGCAGGAATTCAGGGCCTACTCTGGCTAGAGCAGGAAAAAGTGAAAAGTGTACTACAAAAAGACGTTGGCATAGCATACTTAGGAACGGACTATATAATCCATTCATGGTGCATCTGAAAGAGGACAAGTTGACGGTGGACGCAAATGTATTTGCGTCTTCATAACTGGCACAGGAGGGAAGTTACATGCACTTTAAACTGGTACATGGAGTCGGTGGGGTACGCGCTAGGGAACACAACATGGCCAAAATTTAATTTTCCTCATTCCCTCCTTGTTCCCTACGGACCCTTCATGAAATATCGATCCTCATGAATCGATCAGTCTGTTCTTGTAACATCATTTGTTCTTCTTTCTTTCGGTTACGTTTTGAGTGAAAACTGGAATGCTCAATACAAGAAGTGGCACATAGTCCACAAATCGCCGGCCCACACTGTAGGCACAAGCAGCAACTGAATACTAGGACTAGGCCAATGCCTAGGAAGGATAGGATCTTCCATCCCCAAGCTGTTAACGTTGTCCAGAACCAACCGGACCAAGTCCAGGTGCCTGGATTCTGATGTATCTGATTTGCAATTTTATGAAGACGGGTGATAGCTTGATATACAGATGGTGCATTCTGTGGAATGAAAACACAGCAGCTTGACCCGATGACCTTACAAGCTCCACCTCTATCTGCCAAGATGACGTCAATTACAAGACGATTCTGAAGGACAACAACCCGCATAGCGGACTGCTCCTCTGTTAAGTTTCCTAAGGCGGAGGTAGTTTCATTTACTACAGCTTCAAGTGTTCTAGTTAATCTGCGTATTAATTTACTATTCTGGACAGGGCCTAAGAAGAAAAAGAATCCTTTATTAAAGTCGGTGTACTGTTCCCATGCTGTTTCTGTGTAGTCGACAAGGGGGGCATCTCTTCTGGGTCTATTCTTTACTAGATTGCTATTTCTATGGTAATCGGAAGGAGCTAGAAAAACGGGTGGCAGAAGGAATGCAATGTAACAGGTACCATCCCAATCTGGAGGTAGACGAATGTATGCGGCATGACCACACACAAAGTAAGAATGACTGATAGCTTTGAAGGATGACTTTCCATCATCACTGAATTCGACCACAGTAGTGCATTTACTATGACCTAAGTGTACTGAACCTTTCTTCTTGATACATAATTCACCAGTGACTGGCAGTACTGACATAATAGGTAGGACTGGTGCGGCTTCGGATTCGACAGTAAGAATCATAAGGCTAATTGTGTAATTACCTAATCCATATACTTCATTTTCTAGATCAGTTCCTATTCTAATGGGGAGTCCCTCCTTATCCGGGTAACAGACGTCTAGTAGGACCAAGTTCAGGTTTCCCCAAACCCAACCCCCATCGAAAACAGCAATGTCGGGATCTAGAGAATTAATTATCTTAAACCATGCTCCGCAGGAGCCATTGTGAGTGAACGGATACGGAAAGAGAGGCAGTGCTCCTTTGTAATTCTGGTAGGGAGGGAGTCGGCCACATATCCAGCAATCTGTAGCATTGTTAGTTTGATGAGAATGATGTAGCATACTAATGAATGTATTGTTGCGCAGCGCCAGTCTGTAAGAAAGCTCATGAGGAGGTAACTCACTAAAAGTGTGTTCAGCAGAGACATTGTAAGCAGATTGTTCACGCTTGAAGATAGGAAAGTATATAGATAACAAGATACTAGCAATGATTATTAATATACTGATAATAAACATAATTATTAGTGTCACTATGCAGTGACTACGAAGTGATTTGCAATATGTTCTTTTCTTTTCCTCTCTCTCTCTAACTCGATCTAGGGGATACATGTCAGAAACTATTTAACCGATTCACCTAGGGGAGGACTTAAACAATTAAACTGTCTGACTTGCTAGATCGTAACTTCATACGATATTGTTCTTGAGGAGTTTTTTCTCGTTTGCATTCGGAAAAGTCTTTGATATCAGAGTCTTTGGTGGGGGTGGGTGTGTCTTGTTCCGGTTTCAGTCCTGGGAATGTTTTGATATGGCTTAGGTGGACCCACCCCTTTCTTCCTTCCAATTTGACTGCAGTCTTTGTTGTTAGAAGAACGGTCTTCGGAGACTTCCAGCGAGGCTCCAACGGACTTTTCCTGTCGAAGTTTCGGACTAAAACAACGTCACCGGGGCGGACATCATGCTCCTTCACATCGGTGTTGTCAGGGAAGGCAGCGGCAACCTGTGAACGACATGATTGGAGTGCAGACATCAAGGAGGCAAGGTAATCTGTCAACATATTAGAATCAACATCGGTTATCTTTTTAGGAATGGGCGTCCCCCACATATTCGGTGGTCTGCCAAAGACCACTTCGTACGGAGATAGCCCTGATCTCGAATGGGCGACCATTCTCATATAGAATAGTGCCACCGGCAGGGCGACTATCCAGTCGACCCCTTTGTCCTGACATATTTTGGCAAGGCGAATCTTTAATGTCTGATTATGCCTTTCTACAAGGCCTGCTGCTTCTGGATGTCGGACACAATGGAACTTCCACTGGTATCCCAATAATAAGGAAACTTCTTTCATTAGGGCAGACGAGAACGGCTGACCGTTATCTGAGTACACGACACGAGGCAAGCCGTACCGTGGGAAAAATTCACGAACCAACTGTTTGGCAGTGGTCGGAGCAGTATAGTCTGGGACTGGATATGCTTCGGTCCAGCGGGACAGAGCACAGACAACTACGAGAACATATTTAAATCCTCGACAACGGTCCATCTGGATATAATCCATCTGGAGGACTTCAAAAGGGTGATCGGGAGGATGAAATCCACCTTGCTCTACAGGGACGCTTTTACCTGGATTGAACTGACAACAGATCATGCAAGTACGCACTTTCTGTTTTGCGGCTGCTCGTAAGTGTTTATTGTTCCAGATATTTTGCAAACTGTCTAGCATTGCTTTCTCTCCTAAATGGGCAGGGCTATGTGCTGTATTTATCATGACTTGAACCATAGAGTCAGGGAGAAACCATGTAGATTTTCCCTTCGTCATCCAACCCTGATCTGTCTGGACCCCTCCTAGTTCGATCCATTTCTTTATTTCGTCTGCAGTAGCATGTGTCTGAATGTCAATAACATCTAGTGTGGGATCTCTAACTGTCATGCAGTTTGTCGGATCTGTTGTCTTTATCGTATCAGTTGTCTGAGTGTGGGTCAGTGCTGTATGTTTTGCTGTCTTATCTGCCAGGTCGTTACCCTGGGAAACAGAATCTGTGGCTTTAGTATGGGCTTTACACTTCATGACTGATATGGCTGAAGGCAGATGTATTGCTTCTAACAGTGCTTGAATGAGAGGTCCGTGCTGGATCTTGGTACCATGAGAGGTCAGGAAACCTCGTTCCTGCCAGAGCATACCGAAGTCGTGTACGACTCCAAACGCATAACGGGAATCTGTGTATATGTTAACATTTCTGTTCTTTGCTAGAATACAGGCTTGGGTCAGAGCGATGAGCTCTGCCGCTTGAGCAGTCAGTGTATCAATACGATGTGTTTCTTTAACTTCAGTTTCAGTGGTCACGGCATATGCGGCCACTAATTCTCCTGTACTTGTTCTCATGCATGAACCATCTACATAAAGTGTCAGGTCTGGATTTGTCAGTGGAACATCTGTTAAATCTCGTCTGGGTTTCGTTACTGCATTAATAATCTCGATACAATCATGTGGGGCTGGATCTGTCATAACTGTAGGTAACAATGTTGCTGGGTTCAAGATACTGCAACGTCTGATTTCTATGTGTGGCTGGAATAATGTCAATTCGTAACCTGTCAATCGTGCTATAGTCAAGTGTTGAGTCTGGGTTCTGTTTAACAGAACCTCTACAGAATGTGGAACTTGTACTGTTAACTGATGACCTAAAACAATTGAATCGCTTTGTCTGATTGCTAACGCTGTTGCTGCTACTGACTTTAAGCATGCAGGGAGTGCCTGTGCTACTGAATCCAATGTACTTGAAAAATAAGCGCAAGGCTTATGTGAACCTGCTTGCTCTTGAGTGAGGACAGACAATGCTGTACCATCACGTTCTGTAACAAAAAGTGTAAACGGTTTACTGTAACATGGTGTCGCTAAAACTGGTGCTTGGCATAAAGCTTTCTTTAATTCCTCAAAGGCTCGTGTGTGTTCCTGAGTCCAAGGAAGGACAGTCGAAGTCGCTGCCTCCTGTGTCGTTAACTGGATGAGTGGTTTAGCTAGAAATGCATATTGAGGAATCCATTGTCTGCAGTACGAGGTGAGGCCTATGAAGGCCCGCACTTCTTTTTGTGACTGGGGTCGGGACATGTTTACTATTAACTGAATGCGATCGGGAGTGAGCTGTCTCCCCACTTTGGACAGCAAGTGACCCAAGTACACAACTTGCTGAACACAGAATTGTAGCTTCGAAGGAGACACCTTGTGTCCCTTGTCGGCCAGAAAATGCAAAACTATCAGAGATGCTTGTTCACATTCGGGCTCACTTCGTGCGGTGATCAGCAGATCATCGACGTACTGTAGTAAAGCTGTATTAACTGGCATTTGAATACAATCTAGCTGTCTTTTCAGTGCTTGACTATAGATGCTGGGGCTTTCTGTAAATCCTTGAGGTGCGCGGGAAAATTTGAAACTTCGTCCATTTAAACTGAATCCGAAGAGATATTGGCTCTCCGGGTCAATGGGTACACTGAAGAAGGCGTTCTTGAGATCGATTACAGTAAAGAACGTTGCTTCTGAATCAATAGTAGTTAACAGGGTGGAGATATCGGGGACCACAGGATACTGTGGTACAATGCATTTGTTCAGTTCTCGAAGATCAATCACCAGCCGGTATACTGGCGGTGCATTGCGGTCTGTACGTTTAAGAATTGGAATGATAGGCGAATTACAGATATTGGAGTCGGTCTCTACGACCACTCCTTGGGCGATAAGCTCTTCAATTATTTTCAGTAAAGCCACTACAGCATCGGGTGGTAACTTGTATTGTCTGATTCTGGGTAGAACAACTCCTGTCTTGAGTGTAACACGGTATGGTGTGATATGCATACAACCTACATCAGCTGGGCCTTTTGCCCATAAGTGATCTGGTACATTTTTCAATCTGACATCAAAGTCACGTAGAACATAATGACCCTTGAAATCTCGTAGAAAGAGTCTGACTCCCTCCGGGGAACAACAAATTATAGCTCCTAAAGCCTTTAGTGTTTTAATTCCTAACAGATTTTCGGGACATGATTTCGTAAGTAACAAATCTGTAACTCGAGATAATGGACCCACAGCTAGTGGTACTGGTTCTGATACCTCATTTACAATAGGCTGTCCTGAAAAACCAAGGGAAACATTCTGTGAGCCTGAGAGGGGTGCCCCTGGAACTTCATTGTGACTGATGGTAGTGCGACTTGCCCCTGTGTCAATTAAAAACTTTCTGTCTTTTCCTAATACGTGACTATGTACATATGGACCTTCTTGATCTACAGGAATTTCAATAAGAGGCAAATCACTTTCCCTCCCTAGGCTGTTTCATGTATAACGCTGATAGTCCGGATATGCCGACTGGGCATACTGGTACATTTGTTGTGATACTTCTCTAGTTGCAGCAGTGGGCTGTGTCTGAGCATGCTGTGGCTGCGGTACTGCTACTGTCTGTACTGTATGGGACTGATCATGCATAGGCTGTGTATTCTGCATTGGCTGTTCGTTCTGTGAGGTCTGTTGATGACCCTGTTCATGTCTAGGCGGACGCGGTCTTTCTTTAGTTTTACCTGTCTCGATGTTATGTTTCAGGACTGGACATTCATGTACGTAGTGACCTGGCTGCTTGCAATAATTACATGTCCCTTTAACGGGAGCGGCAGAATGATTGGTCTGAGCCCCACCTTTTCTATGACCCTCGGCTGGAATTGTCTGAGCTACTAACATTTTCATTTTCGTGTCTTTCATACGTTTCTGTTCCTGCTCTTGTTCTTCCCTAATTCTATTCTGGTGATATTGTAACATTTGTAACATCTGTGATGGCGTATTTGCCTGCCAAGTACTTTCAACCTTGTACACTCTATTTTTAACTAGGGGTAGGGCGTTCTCTACTAATTTTGTTACAAAAAGGTGTGGATATGACTCGCTACTAGTTTTTAGGCCGCTATTGATAATGAAACATTTCTCAAATCTTGAATAAAAGTCACTAGTATCTTCATCTTGTTTCTGTTTACAGGACGAGATTGCGTCCCAATCTTCCTTTCTAGTTGTCAATAATCTTGGCAGAACCTGTACTATTAAACCTGGTAATGCTTTAGTCAGATCCCCAAGGCCTAACCCTGGGACTCGTTTCTTTTCTTCGTCTTCTATCTCCGCCCATGCTATCTTTGACTCTCCCACTTCCCAATCCTTCTCCTTTAATTTCTCGTAAATGCCCGTGGGCAACAGTACTTTTAACATTTTCATAATATCGTCATACGTGTAATCTCCCATCAATAACATGTCTTTAAGCTCTCTGTGAAAACCTGCAGGGTCTTTATCATGGCACGGAACTAATTTCTTCATTTCTAATAGTTCTAACTTAGTCAGTGGTGTGTGAACATACACACGTTTCAGGATATGATCCTCACCCATAACTGGATGTACTTCTCGTAAGGGATTCTGACTTTCAATGCCACCACCGCATTGCATGTGGTACGTTTTTCTTTCTGGAGGCGGGGCGGGAACATATTCAGAGCTCAGGAAGGTGTTATACTTACGTCGTTGTTCTAGAATTATTTGTATTAATTTGGTACTAAAACCTCTCCATCTATCCATGATTAGTGCTTCTAATGTTTCGTGTAAGGGGCCTGGATCAGAATGATGGTTTCTGAACTTGATAAGGAGGTGCTGAATCATGTATACACCTGCTATTTTCTGCTCTTCCGGGGAAAGGTTCAAGAATGTCTGCACTAACGTGTCATCATTATATACATCTGGGTTTTCGGCCCACAACACGGCGGACCGGGCTAGTTCCTGTTCATCCATAGAATTGAGTATATGATACCCTACTCGATCTCGAAGCCTTTTATCAGTTTCTTGGAACTGATGTTCTGTAGAATTCGGATTTGTTAAAGCGGAGAAAAGAACTCTCTTGCTCTCCGGACGGACACCTTTCCTAAGGTAGTTTCCCCTACCTACATACGCTATGATATCTGTAGACTTTTCTGATGTTTCATCTTCATCTTCCTCCCCGGAGGAAGTTTTATCTGTTTCTTCCTGATGTGCAGCTAATACTGCCTTTCTAATTTTCTGGGACATAGTGGCTATGCTGGTCGCCTTGTCATGTTTTGCTTCTGCTATATTTTGGCCCCACTTGTTCAATGCGTCTAATTCACTCTGATCTGTCCCGGGCCTGTCTCGTTCTCTTATCACACAATTAATGAAGAATCGTAATATCTGTTTCTGAACGTCAACTTTCTGTTTATACATGGCAGCTTTAACACTGTCGGGGTCTTTCCCTGTCTGTATGAATTTGTATATTCTGTCAAGAGCTTCCTGCATTCCTACACAGCATAGCAAGCTATCGGTAGCAGATCTTAAGCGTAATGATGCTAATACCATTAGATCGTCTGTTCCGGGTACCGGATCATATCTGCAGAATGACATCCTATCTTTCAATGCGTCAAGCCGGGCTGAATAAGGAGACTGGAAAGGATTCTGAGTGTCCTTTAAATGCAATCTGTGTGTCGGTGGCGGGGTCTGTAGACCCGCTGTCGCACCTCCTGATGCGGATGCTTGGGCATTATCTCTCCGTGGAGTCTGTATCTGGACTTGAATTTGTCTTTTAGTAAGATCAGGTAGTACTGGTTTCGGTAGGTCTGTCTTAAGTACGAGGGGTGGCGGAGCTGGCGGAACGGGAGAGGTCGGTTGCGGTACCGGCGGAGCTGGATCTGGGGGCGTAGTGCCACCTCCATCCCTGTCAGTAGGCAGGGCACGAACAGGCAGATTGGTGTAAGCTGGTGCTACATCCTCTAGATATGAATTCAGGAATATGTCTTTAGTAGTTTTATGCATTACTTTAGTTGGAACTAATGGTGTCGGTAAGTTTTTCGGTATCTCTGATTCAGTTTCGGATGGGCCATCTGCTGCGAGGTACATACCGTTTACAAGATTATTTCGGGCACGGTCTATTTGTTCTGTTTTTACTCGGATCCCTTCAGTAACTAATTCGTTTTCTCGCTCTTTATCTGATTCTTTAAGTCTGTCTTCTCTACGGAGTGCTTTGTCCGCACGCTTACGTGATTCCTTACGCCAGAATTCTATGGCGTCTTTCTGAGATTGCCTAGCTTTCTTTTTCCATAATGCTTCTTCTACCCTCATGATGCACTCAGCATCCCACGTTCCGGTAACAGGCCATCTGTGTCTCTCGTCTAGGTGTTTGGTGTAATCGGCCCATAAATCTAGATATAATATGGCATCTATGCCGTGCTTTTGGTACATAAAATTGCCTGGAGTGTCCCTAGGGGGGATAGGAATTTCTTCCTCTAGTAACCCTTTCCTAGTTCCGATCTGTTTTAACTTACTAAGAAACGGCATCCTGCTTACTTATTTTACTGAACGCTAGATCTTTATTCCTTAATACTTGTTGACAGCTATATTATATGGGAAAAAGAAACACAATAATACACGTTTAAACAGTCACATTCATACCACGACATTAATTACATGAAAACATTGAAGACATAGCTAACTACCCCCTACACTGAATGTACCGCTCAACGGTACGGATACACTGCTGTAACAGTGCAGAAATTCGGAATCCTAGATATACTGCTAAACAGTACAGATACACTGCCTAAAAACAGTGCAGACCGGACTTGCGTACCCAAACCCGTCTAGATACGACCCAGCAATGGTACTCACCGGGAAGCACGGAAACAGAAGGCCTCGGAAAACTCGACTGGACTCGACTCGGGACTTCGGAAAACTTCGGAAAACTTCGGTAAACTTCGGAAAACTGGTGGGCCTCTTCACACCTCGGACCTTGCTTCTTTCGGCTGGGCTCTGGTCGGGATCCTCCGCACTCCTCACCGCCTCGTCTGGGCACTGATCGCAGTCTTCGTCACCTCCGTGTGTCAGAGGGGGATGCAGGAAATCCTGCCAGTACACGTGTTGTCCGTCTAACTGATGGCAGGGGACACGGATTGCAACGCACCTTCCGGCGCGTGAGGTGGGGGAGGGGTCCCTATTCGGGCGCCAAAATGACGTAAATAATTAATTTACTCTCTTAATTTCTATGCAGGTAAGTACTTAATCAATAATAACTCAATCAGAATGAAAAAAAACAGAGTCCGTGGTGTTAGAGTTTCTAAGGGTTTTATTCCTCATAAAGGAATCAGGATATCATGTTCTGACCACCACAGGGGTGTCAGAAGGGATAGATGAGCGCGCTCTCGTTTATTGACATTACATAGCTTATATACTTGATTTACATCATAGGTTTCAATGTGAGAGGCGTAAACTAGGCGTGAACTAGAGGTGTGTGCTAGAAACGTCACTGATAGGTGACGCAAGTGGGTGGCACCAAGGGGTGGCGCTAACAGAATGTTGCAATGTCAGCAGAAATCGGAGGCTTGGATGCGCGCGCAGCTGCATGACGTGTGACTGACGGGGTGCAGGGGTCTTGACATTTACACTGACGGAAAGAGACAGAAGTCTGGCATGTCAGATCAACTTGTACTTCTATCATATCTGGTATCTGATGTTTAGGAATTATACTATCTGGGCGGAAAGGTCTCTAGGGTAGAGGCTATTCTATGCTAACTGTGGATGCGTGTATAAGCGCCTGAGTGTCTACATGTGAAGCGTGGGGGCACGGGGCCTTCCATGGAAGCATGGCAACGGAGGCTATGAATTACTTGCATTAAGACAGATCGGCCTTTTGGCTCTGCAGCTGGAGAGGATGTTTACAAGATCTAGTAGGCAGGAATGTATTCTCGGGGAGCGGAATAGATAACTCGAAGGTTATAGTCAGTCTTGGCAGAAAGCAGGCTTGAGCTGAGCGCGAGGGGCCGCGCTGAATATAGGGCATAGTTCATGAGTACAGAGGTAGCCTGGGCAGAGCCAGGAGCCACAAAAGAGGTTCAGATGGCAGGAATTCAGGGCCTACTCTGGCTAGAGCAGGAAAAAGTGAAAAGTGTACTACAAAAAGACGTTGGCATAGCATACTTAGGAACGGACTATATAATCCATTCATGGTGCATCTGAAAGAGGACAAGTTGACGGTGGACGCAAATGTATTTGCGTCTTCATAACTGGCACAGGAGGGAAGTTACATGCACTTTAAACTGGTACATGGAGTCGGTGGGGTACGCGCTAGGGAACACAACATGGCCAAAATTTAATTTTCCTCAAAGAAACAAAAGCAAATTCATTCCTCCCACAAGCCATAAGGTACTCGACGCTTATGAGAAAGTCATTCTGAAAGATATTGAATCCACATACAAAAAACCGAGATCTAAATCTACAAACTTATCCAAAAAAGAATTCAACATCTTGAAAGGCTGGTTTTTTTCAAGTGGAACATTAAAGAATTTGAACATTTTTTGCAATTGCGGACTCAGCGTCATCTCATTTGGAATATTCCTTTTGAAAACAGACTCTACCACCGATATATGGTGTAAATTTGACTGGTGGAGCGGTGCATTTCAAAACTTTGCTCAATATTGATTTTTCCCAAAAGCTGTTGGGATATACTCTTTGGACAGGGAGTATTTTGAAAATTGCACGCTATTTGAAAGATAACTGTAATATATACATTGGTGACAGCTGGATTGGTGCTTATAGGTTGTCAAAAGTGGTCCACTGTCCACACTTTGCTTTAGAAAATCTTGAAAACCTATCAAACAACGCCTCTATAACCATTAAACAGGCTGACAAGGGCGGTGCCCTTGTCATAATGGATACGGAGTATTACAATTCAAAAATACAGGAGCACATCATGGACACAAACATATATTTGAAAATTCATCAGGACCCAACAATGGAATTTTTGAAAATTCTCACAATGATCATTGACAAAGCAATCAGTCTTGGTACCATTGGATCGAAAGAAAAAGAATACCTTATCAAACAAAATCTGGCACAACCTTATAATATATATATATATGATTCCAAAGGTACACAAACACCCGACATACCCTCCTTGTAGACCCATTGTCTCCACAGTAAATTCGATTCATGAACCGGTGGGCAAATACTTGGACAGACACTTGCAGCCCATAGTACAATCCATGTCGACGTATATCAAAGATACTACCAACTTTCTGAACATCTTGGATGAATACAAGACGAAATACACCGCGGACATGTTGTTGTGTACTATCGACGTCCAATCTCTATACACATCCATACCTCATGATTTAGGAATAGAAGCCGTGGAATCTTTCCTCATGCACACAGACATGGATCAAAATCTAATGATATTCCTCATGGAATTATTAAATTTCAATAAATAACAATTTATACATTAGATCTAAAATATCCTGTTAAAAGCAGGTGTAGAAAAATAAATAATTTATATATATACATATATACAAAACCATGAATGTACAAGTACATTCATACTAAATGTATATACACCAACAGTACACTATTTACACAAGATGAGATCTCAGGTGACCAGAATACATAGCTGCCTAAATGCATTTTAAGCCTGTATATATATATATATATTCCTTGTACGATCCACCCTGGCAGCAGAACACTCGGCGGGTGCCTCCAAAGTGGGGGGGGGGTCCCACAATGTTTCTCAACAACTCCGGTACAGGAGCACACACGGGGTAATAATCAATTTTATTTGTGCGGAATGCATTTTCGGCATCGGCCTTCTTCAGCACACCAAATTAAAACAGCTTGCACAGGTTTCCGTTTTTTATTTTATTTGATTTTCATTGGCGGGACTGTGAACCAATCCCTACGCAGCATCTCCATCTTCCGGGCAATCCATAGGCAGACATGAAGGCCTCAAAGTCCCACAATACCTTGTGGTGTCTTATTCAAGGTACATTTAATTTTCTTATTTCGCGTCATGTTCTTACATTCTATATTATGCCGCCTGTTCACAGTTCCCGTATTTTGTCCATTCCTGTGCAAGCCTCCCTCGCCTGCTGCCCTTCACAGGTAACCCGTAGATGACCCTCATATGTTCGGGCATCTCAGACTTGTATAGTCTGCATTCATCTGGCTGCCGGGATATATATGTATGTACACATACATTCAACAACTGACTTGTCTCGTAGTTCACTACTTGTATTATTATCAATACAGGTCAGGGGCAGAACTATTTTAAAGTACTTTTTTTTAAACTTTCATGTTTATTAAATGCCTCTGAATTCAGTGATATAATCTGATTTACCAAGGTAAGGCACCACTGCGTAGTAAACAAATACACTTTTTAAAATTTTGAAGAGAAGAGATTTGATTCTATTTTTACACGTTTGTTGCATGATTTACATGCCAAATATTTTCAAGGCTCAACTTGTGCATTGGCTCTTAGAGCAAAGAATGAGCCTTGGCTTGGATCTCCCATTAAATTTGTTGGCTCGCCCCACTCTTCTTGTAACTAGAAAACAAATATTTGACAAGAAAATGTTTTGGTGCCAGCTAGTGGTTTGGCCAAGTTACCTGCATCGTGAAGGAAACCGTTAGTTCTGGCTTGATAGCAGACCGTATAAGATCAACCTAAAACAGAGCTTTCAGGAGTACACCTTACTACCCACCTTAATGGTGCCCTTTCCGGTACCCTGCAAACTCCTTATTACCCCTTACTAATCATCCAGGCACTTTGCCAGCTGAATGCAAGGGGAGCAAAAGGGCGATATACTGGGAGGAATTAAATTACTGATTATTCCACTAAGACCTAATTTCTAAAATGACTCTCTTTGTCCCACTTGATCCAAGTTATGCCCCAGGAAGTCTTGAGAGAAGTTGCTGAATGACATCAGGGATGTTGTTATAAAGCCCTGAGTGGCGTCAAGCAACATGGAAAGCTTATCTCTTCAAAGAGTTAGAACATTTTAGGACATTAGTAGAAGCACTTTCAGCATTATATTGTGCTGTTTATGTACAGTGGAGCTGTGCTGCACTGCCATTTGAGAGAAATGAGCACCACCCATTATGGAATCATTGACAGAACATTTGATGTTTTGCTGTTATCCCACAATTTAATAATACTTGGATATTTTGCTGTTATAACACAATTTAATAATACCTTTACTACAACCAGTTATCATGACAATACTAAACATTTAGAGATAAATGTGCAAGTATTGTTTCAGTCTCTTTTTCTGTAAAATAAGGACCTGCTGTTTGTGTTCTGGTACTAATAGCACGGAATGTGTGAAAAGTTGGCCTGGCATATGCTGTCCACTATTCTAGTGGGCACCTTGCACTGGTCCAAACGACCCTTATTGATGGTAAAGACAACCTATATAGAAATCTATCCTAGTGGTAGCTGTGGAGAGCAGCCTTCAGGCTAAGTCTTGAAGGAATGTAGTGAAGTGAAGTGAAGTGAAGTGAAAAAATACTTATATAGCGCGCTACCACTCCAGGGAGTATCTTGGCGCTTAGATTTCTGAAAAGACAGAAGAGGTGTTATAAGGTGGATGAGAGATACACCTGGCTACGTAGCATATCCTAAAAGCCTCATACATTCAGGGTTGGCCAATGAGTAAATCCAAGTCTTTAGCAGCTTTCTGAACTTGGGTTCAGTAGTGGCTTGACGTAGACAGGGAGGTGCCTTATTCCAGGCTTTCGCTCCAATGACCGCCATGGATTTGCCTCCTCTTGTTGCCATTTTGAACCTGGGAACATGCAGCAGATTTGCGTTGGAGGACCTAAGTGCTCGGAGAGGTTGATAATGTCTAAAGTATTTACGCATATAAAGTGGGCCCTGATGGTAAAAGGCTCTGTGAGTAATGACGAGCACTTTAAACAGTATGCGCTTGTGTATCGGAAGCCAGTGTGGTGTGTTCAAAGCTGCGGAGGCTGAGGATTTCCTAGGTAGTCTGAGGACCAGTCTGGCAGCTGCGTGTTGGACCATTTGAAGCTTATGCAGGGCAGATTTATTGAGTCCTGCATAGAGGCTGTTGCAATAGTCCAACCTGGAATTTATGAGGGCTACAGCTACCGTGCGTCTGGCACTCAGGGGAAGGAAATCAAAGAACTTTCTCAGGCTTCTGATGATACCGAAACAAGTACCTGCTACTTCCTTAGCCTGCTGATTAAAAGTAAGGGCACTGTTAAATTTTATTCCAAGATTTCGTGCAGCAATGATAGTATTGGGGGGGGGTTCTGCTTTTTCGGGCCACCAATCTTGGGGTGTAAAGAAGTTGTTCGGGCCGAAAGGGATGATCTCCGTCTTGGAAGAATTGCATTTTAAGTGGTTAAGAGACATCCACTTGAAGGTTGCTGACAGGCAGTCTTTAAGTACTTGCTCTGCGTTAATGTGATTTTTATCGAGAGTCAGAACAAGTTGAGTGTCGTCAGCATAAGCGACAGTACTGATGTTAAAGGATGTTATTAGTTTAAGTAAGGGGACCATATACAGGTTAAACAGGGTAGGGCTTAGACAAGAGCCCTGAGGAACTCCTGTTTTATCAGTTTTTCTTCTGAGGAGTGGTCGCCCAGCCTAACAATCTGACGCCTATTTGCAAGGTAGTTTTTAAACCATTCGAACACGGTTCCTGCTATGCCAGCATTGGTAAGGCGATGTAAAAGGATAGCATGGGATACCGTGTCGAAAAGCCGCTGAGAGATCTAAAAGGATCAGAACAGCCAATTTTCCCTGATCCAGAGCGGCACGTATGGTTTCAGTAGATGATAAAAGCGCCGATTCAGTAGAATGTAAAGCAGCTCGTTTTACCAGTCTATAATCTCATGAATGACCAAATGAAAAGAGAACCACACCAGGTATATATATAAAATATATGTATTTATTCTAAAAGCACCCCTCTAGTCTCTTTATGAGGCTAGAGGCAAAGGTACATCCAGGAAACTTATTTAGCACACAGTAAATTAACACAATATACGTTGAGCCCTAGGGGCGTACCAAACCATATATTAAGAAAGTGGTATAAGAACCACGACTGACATAGATACAAGGCCTACAGCCTTTAGAACCGCTGGGGCCACCAGGAACCAACCAAGGTAGTGACACAGGGGACCCACGGGGGACGCGTGCAGTGTTTAAACACAGCTGCGAATAACCATTAACTTCTATAGGGAAAGTCGCGGTTGGAAAGTTTAAGATTAAGGACACTTAGAAGAGGACTTGGAGCAAACACCTTTAGAACTAGGAGGTTCTAGAGTCAACACCCACAGGAGCACTGGAGTACTCTAGTTACCTCACCCAGGGAAGCCGGGTGCATAAGTGTCTTTTCCTGTCGGGTTTCGTCATTGATTTCATTGGCGAGCTCCTGCAAAGTGCTGCTGGCGACCAAGTGGAATGTGTCCGGGTGGATCCAAGGGTGGATCAGAGATGTGAAGAACCTGAAAGCAGAGGGGACAGAGTCAGAGTCAGGGTCACTTGCCAGTCACCATGAAGGCGATGAGAAGATGCCCACCGATGTTGGGTGATTTCAGGTGAAGAATGTGAAACTTGACTCTTCAGCCACGAGGACCAGGAGGCGTTGAGGATGACCAGGAGCTGGATTCAAGCTGTCCCACATAGGATGTTGAGTACTGCAATATCGGTTTCCAGATTGGACCCAACAAGCCTTGGCAAAAGAAACCCACGCAGAAAGCAGAGTTTGGCTTTGGTGCAGAACAGCAAGGTCAGAGGAACTCACTCTTTGGAGGGGAGTCAGGGCATGTCTGGAACAACCAGGGAAAACCAAGGAAAAGAAGAGTTACTTTTGTGGGGACCCACCAGTTGATGGACCAGTGATCGCAAAGGGACCTCAAGCAGAAATGCTAGAAACGGGCTCACGGAACACTTGTGGAGTGTATGCCCACAATCTTTGGTGCAGATGGTGCTTGGGTCTTGGACTACAAGTAGCCCAATGCACACCTTCGAGAAAGCTCAGGAAGTGGATGCACTAGCAAATGTGCACGGTATCCAGGAGTTCTGGTCCCATGTCACTCGTGAAGGCTGCGGGTCTCAGCTTTGCTGGGATCTCGTGTCAGCCTCTGAGAAGTCTGGAAGTCCATGTCCTGAGGTGCAAATATTTCAGGGTCCGGCAGGAGCCTCGGAAATGCAGACCGGCAAGATGCTTCTTTGGTACCTGCTAGAGTTGGGGAGTCACTCCTTGACCCCAAGGGAGATTCTTCCGTCTTCTAGTTGTGTAGAATGTCGAAGTTCCAGGATATATGTTGCAGAGGTTCATTCAGGTGTAATCTGAAGTCCTAAGGACTGGGGACCCATACTTATACTAAGCTAGGGGGTTGGACATACTCTGGGGATCCACCTATGGGAGGATCCAGGGAGGGGGTGGCTACACCCCTTTCTCTTTGTCCAGTTTCACGTCAGAGCAGGGGCTGAGTGCCCCTGCAACCGATTTGAACTGGGATATGCACAGGGACACCAAGTGTGGCCCCAGCACTGGCTGAAAATCATTCTCTGAATGCACCCACCGAGCCCCAATACACTAAAGCCTGTCTGGGAGGTGGTCACACCTCTCTATGACAGGAACCATATTTTCAGGCCTCCCCTGCTGGAGTTTCGTCCAGCAGCAGGAGGTCAGACCTGTGTGTGCAGCATCCATTTTGTGATGCTGGGGCTCTTTTAAACTATTACCGGTTAGGTCAGTGTGTACATGTCTCTCCCTCTAGAAGGGTGGAATTCTACCCCCGCCACCAGGACTGGTGGGGGGGTAGGATTCCAAAGTGTTTGACACGAAACACAACATGTTTCCATGCAGCCATTCCAAAGTTAGCATTTATTGCGAGGTTATAATGCACTTAAGAGTATATGGTCTGGCTGCATCACAGAACAGATTCAGAGAATCGACATGGTGGTCTGCTGAGCCCAGCAGGCCACGATCACTGGGAGGGCTGGCATTCCCAATTGGCTCGCAAATTGCGAGAGGCTCATTAATATTAATGAGCCTCGCAATTTGCGAGCCCATTGGGAATCCCAAACAGTGTTAAACACACTGTTGTACATTTCATTTAGAGACTCGCAATTTGCCACTCGCAATGTGTTGCCGATTGCGAGGCGCTAAATTAAATGGTCGTACATTTGGCCTCAAAATCCTTAGTAATTTGAGTGTTTGTTTTGTGTGCACACATGTGTTTTTTTTAATTATTGTTGTAATATTTGAAATTTAAATCATACAAAAAGCTTGGGGGTTCCCGGATTCCAGTGGTGACTCAATGGGGGTCCTCAGGAGTCAAAAGTTTGGGAACCACTGTAATTTAGAGCATTCTCTTCAATCCTGAATTTTGGTGATTTCTTCAATTTCGACAATCTCAACTCCATGTTCATGCTAGAAAAAAACACATTTAAACTGAACAAAAACAAGGCGTTTTGTAGTGTCCCTTCTGTGACCATTTACTAGTCATATGGCACTTGTCACCGCTGTATTGTCATATATTAACAAAACATAATGGCACTTGCCCGTTTCTGACCGCATGAGATCTTAGCTGCGTCATTCATGATGGAGGACCCGAGGCACACGTTAGACTAGCTGTTACAGATTTTTAGGGGATCATGTGATGTGTCCACCCCTCCTCAATCCAAACTTGCAAGATGACTTAAAATCAATCATATTGCATTTGATCATGTTTCCGTCAATTCAAGCCTAAGGAGTCAGTCTTGTGTGATTTTTAATAGTCAGCGCCGTATCCTCATCCTGCTTCAACATTCTCTGCATGCTCAAAAAAACATTTCGCTGGATCCCCACCGAAACCAGAAAAACAGTCACCCATGCTCTGGTCACGAGCCGACTGGACTACGGAAACACCCTCTACGCAGGTACTACCGCTAAACTCCAGAAGAAACTCCAACGAATCCAAAACGCCTCAGCCAGGATCATATTAGACATCCCGCGCAACGAACACATCTCTGGCCACCTGAAAGACCTCCACTGGCTACCCGTCAATAAGAGGATCACTTTCCGACTGCTAACCCACGCACACAAATCACTCTACGACATCGGACCAGAATCCCTCAACTCACGACTGTCCTTCTACACCCCCTCCCGCCAACTACGCTCTTCCAGCCAAGCCCTCGCCACTGTACCTTGCATCAACAAGACCACCATGGGAGGCAGATCCTTCTCATACCTGGCTGCTAAAACATGGAACTCACTCCCCACTTACCTTCGCCTTACCCAGAACCACCTAGCATTCAGAAAGCAACTTAAAACGTGGATATTTGACAAGTAATCCTCCTCCCCTCCCTAAGCGCCTTGAGACCCTCTGGGTATGTAGTGCGCTATATAAATTCTTTGACTTGACTTGACTTGACTATGTTGAGACACTCTGTACCTAAGGATGCCACATTTCATAGGAACCCCCCCCCCCCCCCCCCATTAATGTATTTACGTCAGCCGAGAGCTGGTAGGCGCACAAGGAATTTGAGTAAAATTGTCAGGACTATTGTAAAATGACAATTACCCCCCTGTGAGCTGTAACAATCAAGTCAAGTAATTCTTTATTCGATCAAAATTTATCATAAAAGCATGCATAAAAAGACAGCACCATAAAACAAAGAACTCTGCTCTAATAGTCATTCTGAAACAGTTACGACAGCTTTAAAATACTTTTCAACTGGGTGATCTCCTTTTGTGTTTGCTTTTTTATCAGATTTATGTTTTTAAGAATGAAAATAATACCAGATTTTGACACTTTTCCCTAATATTTGATAGCCTTGGACTTCACAAAATCAGGTTGTAAAAAACACAGGGCAGGTGGCAGCCCTGTCTGTGGCAACATTTACTGTAAGAGCCAACAAATCCATGGAAAGAATGCTTGAATTCATCTCGTCCCCTGGAATTGCTTGGGGTGCATTCCAGGCCTTCTGTTTTTTTGCCCAATGTGCTATGCTAGGCAGAGGCCAGCGAAATGCGAATCAGCCTTGATCCTACTCCAGCAGAGCAAGCAGAGCAGCTCAAACTGCAGAACAGGCAGTCCATACCCCAAGAATTCTTGGGTAATGCAACTGGTGCTCATGTAAAGCGGTCCAATACCTTCTGGCCGAGTTTGCGCTATATAAAAATGCAAAAAAAAGGGTGCTGTGTATGTAAAGGTGTGGGTCCTGTGCTCGCTGTTATAGAATTCAGGGAATACCTCTTTGAAGAGGCCAAAGCATGTCAAAACTAGGGGTGGGCGTCAAATTCCCTTCCGCTCGCGGAAATTGCAATAATTTGCCTTTTTTGGTTTGGTGGAGAGCGCAAAAATGCCAAACTTTCCGCGTTCCACAGCGTACCAGAAATATTTTTCATGCTTGCGGTGTAAAAATACGTTCTCGCGCGCGATCGCCTTCTCTGGATCCCCACGTTCGCCGACAAGTTTCCCCGATCCGGTTGCGTGCTCCACAAGATGTTGGTAGCCGTTTGCGCTATCTCGCGAGAGTTTCCACCCGCGATCACATCATTCGTCTCGCGATCGTGCACCAAGAGAGTATGAGATCTCGAACACGTCATTCTCCACCGCGAGCGAGAGCGTGAGGACGCAAACACGTCATATAATCGAACGCGACAAAGAGAGAGAGAACCCGAACATGCAAATTCTCCACCGCGAGCGAGAGCGTGAGGACACGAGCACGTCATATCCAACGCGACAGGGAGCGAGAGAACGCGAACACGTCATTTTGGACACACCATCGACATCCGGCGGAAGTAATGTGAAGCTCAAGAACTCAAACATGTAAAATTTTCAATTTGGAGAAGAATATCAGTTCTAGCAGCATAAAATCGTCTGCAAATGATTTGGATGAAAAAAACTCATCAGATTGACATTTTGCTGTCCTTATTTGTGCAAGGAGTCCTTTGTTAAAATGGGGGGAGAGGGAGGAAGTGCCACAGAATCTCTAACTTCCTGTTCCTGTCCAGCAGGCTCCTCCCAGTGCTTTGTCCATCTCCTGCACATTCTGCCTTTGGATTTTGAGCTGGAAAGATCACTCTTTTTGTCTGCTGCATCATTGCCATTGGATTTGAGGATTTTTGAATTGGATATTTTATAAGTAAGTGGTTGTTGTGTCTGCTTGATTGGGGGCATTGCAGTCGTTGCAACTACAATTTAATTTTGGTAACTATCATTCCTTTTTAGGTCTCGCCTCTCAATGCGCATGCGCATTGAGCGGAGCGAGACTATAGGGGCTTAAACAGACCTTACCTAGACTGGCGATTTGATGCTGTGCCCGCGCGCTTTTAGGTCAATGCGCAAGCGCAATGACCTAAAATGCGCGTGCACAGCATCAAATCGCCAGCCATCTGTTGCCCAGCTTGGTGCCGCTCCACCCCCTGCAGCATCAAAGGCTTTCACGGCCGGCAGTGCTTTCCGTTTCACGGCCGGCCGGCCGTTTCGCCTTAATTAACTTGTGCCGCCAGCTAGTCAGCCTCTCTGCCCCTGTTGTGCCGCCCGATTTTTATTTGTTTGCCTTCCAAACTGTTTGTGTTGCCGTAGATTTCCTGTGTGCTTTATGTTTTTCTCACTTTGTCTAGCACTCTTAGTGCCCAGTCCCACTCTTTGGTTATGGCAAAGAGAGCACTCCATGTACAAAGTGGAGATCCCTGCTAGACAGGCGCTCTGAAGGACCCAAGAGTGAGGCTCGTACTGAACTTGATTCGGCCCCTGGTTGCACGGCTGGAGCGGATCTCTGCATTAATCTATGGTATATAGGTGCTTCAGGCTCACAGCGCCACAGTGGTTTTGCGAGCCCAGAGAAGGCTCGAGGGGGCACCTTGATTTCTACGAGCCCTGCGAGGCTCGGGTGCCAGTTATTTGTTCTTCGAGCCCTGAGAGGCTCTTGGGACCCAGTTGTTCTTTGAGCCCCGAGAGGCTCCAGCCCACATTTGTTCTAGAGCCCTGAGAGAGGCTCTTGAGTGCCATTACTTGTTTAGAGCCCAGCGAGGCTCTTGAGGGGCAGTTAGTTGGTCAGAGCCCGAGGCTCCCACGCTGTGTTTCGCCCCACCATTGTTCTTGAGCCCACGAGGTTCCAACGTTGGCATCATGATTGCTTTACAACTGCCCAGCACTTTGTGGGCAGTTGCCACGTTTAGGTTTGTTCTTTGCTGCCTGCGCAGCCCGCCCTGATATTTTGGACTAAGGGCATTTCAGCCCTTGAGAGGCCAGTTGGCCTGAGGGACAGTTCTAGTGTTGTGCCATGTGCACCTTGCGCAATTTATGATCTATCTGCTAATGTGATTCCTGCGCAATTGTTATTACCTTTACTAAATGTGACCTGCTTAGGTGATTGTTTTATGTTTTATTACCTTTGCTAAATGTGACCTGCTTGGGTGATTGTTTTATGTTTCCTATAGGTCCTGATAATACGGTCCTAGTTCCCTGCGTGATTTCCCTAAGGTGGTTAGGGTTGCGTAGGAGGTATTTACCCTTTATCAGTACTTACTGGTTGTGTGCTACATTTACTATTTTGGTGCTACAGTCATTATATGTCTATGTGCTAAGTGTTATACCTACAAGTATTATATTTACAACAAGTGCTAATTCTAAAAGTGCATACCCCTGACAGTGGTCCATGTGGCCCTGTCCTGTACATAATCCCCTGTAAATTCTGCCCGTGCCTGTTGGCACATTGTAAAGTGTGTGTTTATCTAATGTGTTTTTGCTATAATACAAAGGCTATTTTTTATATAACCTTGTGTGGAGTTTCCTTTGTGGTGGGCCTTGGGTGTTGTTGCTGGGTGCGTGCGCAAACGCTTTACACATCGCCTCCGAGATTAGCCTTGCTGCTCGTGTCACGTTACCTAGAGGGTGAGCAGGGGTTATCTTGGTGTAACTCCCTTGCCCTGACTTAGAAATGGTGATCTCTGACTGACTTTGGCGCGAGCCTTGGCCAGCCAGGGGTCCCGTTTCTAACAAGATTCAACAACAACAGCAGCAGCCGCAAAAACAGCAGCAGCCGCAAGAACAGCAGAAGCCGCAAGAACAGCAGCAGCCACAAGAACAGCCCACAATAGTAGTTGTTGCTCCTGAAGTAGGGGCATTTCAGGAAATTGAGCTTCCTGCAGACAAAGTGGAGCAAACCACTGTTCCGGAAGATCTATTGTCTTCCAGACCACCAGCAAGGACAAGGAGGCTTAGTCCATCATCTTCTTCTTCAAGCCCCACTTCTGATGATTGTGATGCCACATGGCAGCCACCAGCTCAGTCTGAGAGTGATGCACGCCACAAGACAATGCTTCTGAAAAGGAAGGTTCCAGAAAAACTTAGAGTTATGGAGGTAGATGTAGAAGAGGGGGATGATGTTGATGAAGACGAGCCAGTCATCACGCACATCACTCCCGCCCCAAAGGGGATGAAGACCAACATTCTCACCCTATCCAGAAAGGCTGCTACTGAGCAGGATGTAGCACGGATAACAACAACACAGGTTACACCACCACGACCTCCAGCTGCCATATTTTCAAAGGCCCGGCAGGGACATACATCCAGCTCAACCATCTCAGTAGGTAGTGGTAGTAAAAGTCACAGTGTAGCTGCACAGATTCACATTCCAAGCACACCCTCCAGTTCATCTGGTATTGAAAGTCGCACATCCAGCAGTGCCAGAAAGTTCTCCTCCCCAGTTTGGGACTTCTTTTCTGTTAGCACCAAGGAGGAGAACATTGCTATATGCTCAATTTGTTGGCAAGGTGTTCGGTGGGATAACTTGGTACAAACTATGGTACAGGAGGCCAAGCAAGTCATCTCAGAATACTCCACAGTATTGTGTGGAAGAATCACCTACTTCACTTAAAACAAAGTTTTTAAAAACTCAACCATTGAAGTTGGGCATGAAAAATCAGGGGACGATAAAATTGCCGTGGAAGGTGAAGAAGAGGGAGGCATTTCTAGCCCTGTCCCCAGTAGTATAGTGGTACCGCCCACATCCTCCTCAGTAACATCTGAGTGGCACCGCAGTAAGAGCCATACTCAGAGACAGGCTGAGACACCAAGGCGACATAGTACTATATTTGAGACAAACTGCATTGTTGAGCCTTAATGGGTTAATGAAAACAACAGCACCACAAAGGAAAGTAATCCAGCCTACCATTGAGAGCATGCTTAGGTTGGAGGGGCAGTTCCAACGCAACCACCCATCGGCACGGTTGTACAATGCAAAGCTGGCTAAAATGTTAGCACTGGACCTTCTCCCTTTTTCATTTGTCGAATGGGTGGGTTTCCTTGAATTTGTGTCAGCCATCTGCCCTAAATGGAAGGTTCACAGCCGGTCCTATTTCGCAAGAATTGCGGTTCCGGCACTACATCATGATGTGCTGGAATTGGTTGGACAAGCTTTGCAGCAGAGTGTTGTTCACAATATTCACCTGACAACAGACATGTGGACCAGTTGCCAAGCCACAGATTACATGTGCATCACTGCACACTGGGTCTCTTTTGTGTGGGTCAGAGATAAGCTATCTGAACGAGGTGCTGTTGACACAGCTGAGATTTTGAAAGCTACTCGGAAACATGCAACTGTAACCATGTTCGCCGTGAAGAAATCTCATACTGCTGTAAACATTTTGGAAGAGTTTCCAGCAAGGTTTTTAAATGGCTGCGCCCAAGAGGGCTTAGTATTGGTTTTGTTGCCACAGATAATGGCAGTAATGTACTTAAGGCCATGCACCTTGGTTCCTATTTCAGGGTTCCGTGTTTGGCGCACTGCATAAACATTATAGTTCAAGACTTTCTGAAAAAAGAACCCATAGTCAGCAACTTACTGACCATCTGCCGAAGAATATGGACTCATTTCAGCCATTCTTTTAAAGCTCGGAAGCAGCTGAGGATCATTCAATGTGAATATAACATGCCAGTCAAAGCACTCATCCAGGAGCTGGCAATACGTTGGAACTCAACGTAAATGTAAATGTAAATGTAAATGTCATGGTACTTATAGAGCGCACTGTCACCAGACGTCACCTTGCGGTGTCGCCTATTCGGCTCACTGGCGCTGATACTCATACCGCTGTGGAACCCCTCCTGGCTTTCCCTGTGAAGTGTCCACTCCTGGGCACCCCCAGGGTGAAGCCAGGCATCCCTAGCGCTGTTGGGGCCGGTGTGGAGGCTAAGCAAGCTATTGCCCAGAGTTGCAGCCCGAGGAAATTGAGCCCGAGACCCCACCGAGGCGGGAATCGAACCCTGGTCCCTGGCCAAAACTCTGCATCAGGGTCTGCCGCTCTAACCATGGAGCCACACTCCTCCACTCCTCCACGTATTACATGCTTGATCGTCTGTTTGAGCAGTACAGGCCACTCAATGAATATGTCATGCAAAGACTGGATGCTACTGTGAAAGGCATGACCCTTCAGATGGACCAATGGTGCCTTTGTTAAATGCCTGACTGACATGCTTCGTCCTTTTGAGGTCTTCACACGTGAAGTCAGCAAGGAGGACTGTACAATGGGCCAAGCTATCCCATTATTGCAAATGCTAGAGCATCAGCTGAAGAAGGTGTCTGAATCATACAAAGGTGTAGAGGAAAAAAAGAAGCCTATGACTAACCCTGGGCATAATACTACGTACCAGAGTTGGCACTTCACAAATTGCACGTATGTGCTTAATCACGTAGCATAGCAAATAAATCAACAACATCCTCAGATGCTTTGAAAAGGCAATTTTACATGCTTAAAAGCTTATAACCAATTTACAAGAGTGAACTTTTACAATGAAAACATTAGGCAATGAGAGAGCTGATGATTTTGGGGTCCCCCCAACCTAGGGGGAGGACCAAGCAGAGGCCTTGAACAGAAAGAGCATAAACAAAAAGCAAATTTTGTTGAACTTCAGTGGTGGTCCCATCCTCTTAGGACCACCCCAAGCACAGTTATTGGCAAAAAAACAATCCCAACCAAAGGCCCTGCAAAGCATTATGGGACAAGATTAGCAGTGGGCAGTGAATAGTATCTAATATCAAAATAATTCTACAAAGAGCTGCAGTTCACCTAGTCGTTACAAGATGTCCCTCGCGAGTCAAATGCAAAGCATTGAAATTATTCTTACATAAAGCTGCAGTTCCACTAGTCGGTACTAGATGTTCCTCACGAGTCAAATGCAAAACCATTGAAACCCTTTCATCAAGCATTTGCATTTGACTCATGAGGGACATCTAGTAACCACCAATTGAACTGCAGCTCTTTGTAGAATTATTTTGATATTGGATACTATATAATATTCGCTGCCCACTGCTAATCTCATCCCATAATGCTTTGCGGGGCCTTTGGTTGGGAATGTTATTTTGCCAATAACTGTGCTTGGGGTGGTCCTAAGAGGATGGGACCACCACCAAATTGTTCAATGTGCTTTTTTGTTTTCAAGCCATCTGTTTGATACTCCCCCTAGGTTAGGGTGGATCACAAAATCATCACCTCTCTCCCTGCTTGCTAATTTTTCAGTTTCACTTATGTGAAAGTACTATATGCACTTTAGCATATAAAGATAGAGATGCTTATTTTATTATAACTGGCACTGTGCAGAATGCCATTTGCAATTATTTTTCAATTTTTTCACAGTGCAGACAAGTACACAGTGTCATCAGCTACTACGCAGACTACGTGAAGTTGAAAGTATACTACGTGAAGCTACGCATTATGCCCAGACTTACCTATGGCTTGGTGGAGAGTTTAGCCCGTTGCTTAGCTGAAAATACAAGGGTGCAAAATAAGATTTTGTCACAAGAACATTACATTTCTGCCACAATTCTGGATCCCCAGGCAAAATTGGCACTGAAGACATTCATTCCTTTTTCAGAGATGGATGTTGCCCGCTACAGCATTTAGGTGCCGCCATCTTAGGTGAGGGAAGGAGTAGGCGAGCGGTCTAGTGCTCGGCCCCTCCCGCCCTCATAGATATAAAATGGATCCCTCTACCAGGGAGCGCAGCGGGCGTGCCGACGGCGCGCCAAAGGTGTGCCAAAGGTAAGCCCGTCTGCGCCCGTCCGCGCTCGAGCCGGGCGTAGGGCAGGAAATGCTGCCATTTCCATGCCACCCACTACTTACAATAGACAGGAGCTCCTGGCTATTCAGGCTACTTTTTATACCTGTAGTTACAAACAGGACGTCTCAAGATGGAAGGGCCCGGTGAGTTGCAGAGGATGTCACAGAGTCTTCCACTGGACTCAAACCGCCACATACACAACAAACGATAAAGAACTAAAAGGAGCTCTGATTAATGCCAGATCACTACTGAAACACGCACTAGACATCTATGATGTAATATTAGAAGGGAATTTAGACTGCCAGTTTGTTACAGAAACGTGGCTCAAATCATGGTCCACCCCAGACATAGGGCATGCCCTCCCTCTGGGATATCGTATTCAGAGGATGGATAGGGAGGACAACCGGGGTGGGGGAATAGCAATTATATACAGAGAGTCACTTAACTGTACTATAATGAAACTACAGGAGCTTAAGGAAGCGGAAGGGAAGGGCTTTCTTATTAAGCTTAATGATTCCTTTACGTTTGCAGGGGCTCTGATTTATCGCCCTCCAGGCCCATGCAAAGGCTTGCTGGAAAGTATCGGGGAGGCGCTGAGCTCCCTGGCACTTTGTTTCTCCAATTTTACATTACTTGGTGACATCAATATACACCTTGAGTCCCAAACTGATGCTTCAGCAATTTCCTTCAGGGACACAATGGACGTGTTAGGTCTAAATATGTGTACCACACAGCCCACTCATGAGGCAGGGCATACGATTGACTGCATATCGACCAACCTACAAGAACTCCAAATCAAATGCCCCATAGTCCAAATATGGACAGACCATGCTTTCATACCTTTTGTCTTACCATTAAAGACGATTAGAAAAAATAAACAGGCAGGGAAAATAACCCATTGCAGTCAGGGAGACTGGAAAGCCGTAATAAAACACCCTGAATTAATTAATATGGCGAAGGAACATAAGCCATTGTTGTCAGGACAACCGGATGTGGACAATGACATCTTTAGGAAATGGATGTCAGAACTGAAAGAGAAAGCAGCCCCGGGAAGTCGTAAACTTAGGTCAGCTGAAAAGAAACAATCAGCACCATGGTTCAACCTCATGTTAAAAAACAAACAAGGAGAGGTACGAAGAGCTGAGCCTAGATGGAGGAAAAACTACTGCAATGACGAGCGCAATAAAGATAAAACAGCTAGAAGTGCATATCATGCACTGATCAAACAAGCAAAAACGAATTTTTACACGGCAGAAATAGAAAACACCAGCAATAAACAAAAAACAATCTTCAAATTTGTAAACTGCTTTAATAAGCCCAAAATATTAGAACAGGAAATCCCGCCCTTGGAGAGTCTGTGTAACATTATTGCAGACTACTTTGAGGATAAAGTGCTGGGCCTTACGAAGGACATCACTACTCCCGAATCAATGACAGAAGACAAAAACAGGGCAAGGAACCAGCTGGAGACCTTTCACCCAATTAGTATGGAGGAGACATCTAAGGCAATTTTAGCTGCCAATGCAGGTTCTCCTTTCGACCCATGTCCCCCGGCACTGCTACACATGATTGTTGAGATAGCTAACCCGGTGATTAATGGAATTGTAAATGCTTCCCTGGCCACAGCAAATATTCCATCAGAATGGAAACTAGCCTCAGTCAAACCACTACAAAAAAAACAACTGCCCGACCCCACCACGTTATCGAATCTTCGACCAATATCACTACTTCCAGTGCTATGTAAGATCACAGAGGCCTGTGTAAATAAACAGATCACCAAGTTTTTGGAAGATAACGAAGCATGGCATCCCAATCAATCAGGCTTCAGGGCGCAACATTCTACCGAATCTGCCCTCCTGTTCACTACTGACATCATTCGTATGGCACTGGACCAGAGTAAGAAGGCCGTCCTGATTTTGTTAGACCTGTCGGCAGCCTTCGACACGGTCTCGCATGCCATTCTGATTGATAGGCTGAAAACATCTGGCATCTCCGGCACAGTCTTAGACTGGATTAAGAACTTCCTGAGTGGCAGGAGACAAGTAGTCACCCTGAGCGAATTTCGATCTAAGGAGAAGCAAATCAAGACGGGAGAGCCGCAAGGGTCGAGCCTCAGCCCGACATTGTTTAATGTCTACACAGCTCCTTTGGTCAAGCTAATATCGTCATTTGGAATAGATGTGGTGGCATATGCCGACGACACCCAATTGATACTGGTCCTGGACAAAGATACACAGGAATGGGAAGAAAATCTCAAATGTTGCCTTACTGCTACATTCAACTGGATGAAGACTAACCATCTAAAATGTAACACGGGAAAGACGGAGATCGTGCCAATGGGCCCATATAACAACTTTGCCCCCAAAACATGGTGGCCGGAAAGGGCAGAAATCTGGCCCCACACAACCGAGTCGGCACAGAACCTAGGGATCACGTTTGACAGCAATCTGTCTTTTAAGCAGCAGGCTCTGAAGGTCGCAGGAACTTGCTTTGCCATCATCAAAGGACTCAGGAAGTTTTTTGATCTACTTCCGCTGGAGGCCAGAAAAACGGTAACAGTTGCCTTGGTGACATCAAGGATAGACTATTGTAATAGTCTATATGCAGGGACCAACAAAACTATTACCCATAAGCTTCAAATGGTGCAAAATGCAGCAGCTAGGCTAGTCCTTAAATGGCCGAAGAAATCATCAGCAACATCGGCACATAACACACTGCATTGGTTACCAATAACCAAGAGGGTCCTTTTCAAAATATTGATCATTACCTTCAGAGCCGTCCACGCTCTAGGCCCAAAATACTTACAGCGGAGATTTGCCAGATACCACCCAACACGCACCCTCCGATCGTCTAATGCGAACTTACTGTCGGTTCCTACCTTCAGGCTTAGCACAAGAGGCGGCAAATCACTCCCAGTCCTTGTAGCAAAAGCCTGGAATACTCTCCCCCCTTTTCTACGTGCATTAGACAAGGAAAAAGATTTCAGAAAGGGATTTAAAACCTGGGTCTTTAAGTTACAGGACACCTGCGCTAGAGCACTAGTGTAATAGTTGGATGAGCTATCACCTGCTACCAACCTATTTCCTATATCTCTGGATAAGTAATTGCCGCCTAGATGCTCCTTGGAGCGATAGCTGCGCGATATAAAAGACCATTTACATTACATTACATTACAAAACTTGGATAGCTGAGGCAGCGAGTAAGTTGGAAAATGAATGGCTACTAATTAAAAGCCTGCTAGATCAACCCACAAGAAGTACTGCAGCAGGGCATGCGGCATCAAGTGCAACTTCGGAGGCTGAGGGCAGTGTGTTTGGCTCACAACACTCACCATCACTATCGACAACAGCAACAACAACTGGATCATTAGGCCCAGTAGAATTGTTACATGATTGGTATTTACAGTTAGGCATTGGTATTAAGCACAGTGCTGATGCACAGAGAAAAGAGCCCGAATAAAGGTTAGCAGCAGCATCCCTGAACATTGAGCGGATGGTTCAGGCCTATCTGGACCACCCAACAGAGGTGTACATTGATCAAAACCCATTGCTGTATTGGTATAGGAAAAGGGCTGAATGGCCACTTCTAAGCAGGCTGGCGATAAGCTATCTGGCTTGCCCTGTCGCAAGTGTCTCTTCCAAACGTGTTTTCAGAGCTGCTGGTTCCATTGTAACTATGAGAAGGCCCAGTCTCTCGTCCAAAAACGTGGAGAGGTTAACAATGATCAAAATGAATCAGCACTTCATACCACAGAATTACACAATAAATGACGCAAGGGAGGAAGATGAGGACAGCTGCTCAGGTGATGGAAGTAGTGTGTTACATGATTACCTACTACTGGCTGAACCCCCAGAGTTTGAGGACGAGCTATACTTCCCTGATAATTAGGCTTGCACTTACTGTCTTCCTCCCTTATTTTCCTTTATTTGTGTGTCTGTCTTTCAGGTTACAAACTTTGAATCACAACAAATCCATCACCACCGTCTTCTACTCTTCTTATTTCAATATACAAGTTTCAGGTGTCTGCATTTCACAGTACAATCCTTCGAAATCCAGCTCCTCTGCTCCAACCTCCTGAATCTCCCTAAATCCATTGCCCTCAAGACAGATGATGATTGGATGATGCAAAATAGAAGAAAAAATAAAATCTTTCCTAGTCCCGCCAAAAGAAGTGGAACATGATGACTACTATAGCTATCCTCTTTTCAGAGCCGAGAGAGACTGCCCATTAACTGAAAATGAAATGGAACAGGTAATGAATGATTGATGCCATGCATTGGACGCAGACTGAGTGATTTTGTTGTTGTTTGTTGTGCATGAAGTTATTTCATTGTGCACTAATCATCTTTCTACAGTACACACTAAACGTAACTCAAGGAAATTTTCCTCTTCTTGCAACTATTTTGAATAAGAAATTTGTACTTCCACTGCAGCTTGATACATTGCTTTTGATTGAATTCAGGAAGGGGACTCAATCTGCACACTGAGTATGACAACAGCACCGTCCATGATGATAATGGCGAAAAAGACGGCTCGTTAACTTAAGATGAGAAGGAACAGGTAATGAAAAAGAATGTCATGCATTGGACACCTGACTCTGAGCGATTGGTGTTTGTGTTTTTGTTGATTGTTGTGCATGAAGTGAAGTCAAAGTGTACTAGTAGTCTTACTGTACATAATAAAGAGTGACTCAAGTCAATAATATTTCTACTCTTGTTGTGTAATAACTAAATTGTACTTCTACTGCAGGCCAATCTTCACAGTCAGTCAGTACAAGTATCGGAGATGATTGATGGAATAATAACAGGTCAAGGGGATGTTTCATGAGTGCATAAAAGGTAAACACGTCAACAACAACCACAGCAGACCTAAATGTCTGTGTAGAAGTGGAGTTGAGTGTAGCGGTGGGATGACTGTGGTGCATTGATTTACTCACTTAAATTGTAAAATGCTATGTTGCTGGATATGTGCTTTGTCCAACTTTTTTTAAAAAGTACTCTAAACTAAGGATGTGCTAAGCGACGTGCCGTCACTGTGGGCCTGCTCTGTCCTGTTATTGAAGGTCAAGGCTGGAAACAGAATAGAGTAGAGATGATGCATACATCCCGCCTCGGAAAGTGTTCTTGTTGCACTACACCATAACTTGTGCATTTCTTTCAACTTTGTTTCTCAATATCCCTTTTGTTTTTCCATCTACAATTACAGGCCAGGCCTTGCCCTATACTTGGGAAAACATTACAATGAACACTTACCTTACCAATAAATCGACATTTTCCAGGCGGGCAGGGGCGACTGGCGACAACCAAGATTGATGGACGAGAGGACCAAGAGGAATGCCAAGATGCAAATCCCGTCCACATTTCTGACCAGGATAACACAGTAACAGTGTCAAATGTCATCATCTTTTAAATAATTTGATTCATTTTTTGTCTACAATCTTTATAACAGAGTGTTCTTCTTGTTATTATTATCATTAGGTTTGCTCTCTGTTTATGATTCATCCCTACCAATATTTAAAAATGTTATTTGCTATCTGTAAAAGTATTAAGCCCGGAACAACTGAACAAGAAGTGTATGTAATCCGGGTCTCCTTATCCATCATCATCATGTATGCATTTCCTTTTTCTCCCTTAACATATTGTTATGGATTTGGTAGTCTACAGAGTTTGTTGTTTGGTGTTTGTCCATGCGTACTGTCCGTTTTTCATTTTCAAACCTTTTTTTGCAAATGCTGCTGCCCTGCTAGTGTCTACTACTACCACCACCACCACAATCATGACATGCTAGGAAAAGGAAACCATCATCACCATGCAGCCATTGCTGTGCCTAAGTTAAACATCAAGCAAAGGTAAAAGAAGTTTGAGGGAGGCATAATTAATAATGGACATGTTTTCAATCAATTCACACTCCCCTTTGAGCCCAGTTAAAGAATGCATAGACTAGAAGAGAGAGACTGACAGTACTAGTAGGACAACTCAATCAGTGAGGGGTGTTGCATCTATCTGTTTGTGTCTTACACAGTCAGCCAATTATTTAAATCAAACACTGGCTATGGGTAGACCTGCACCAGCAAGGAAACAGTGTGATGTAAAACAGTAACCCCACCTACAAAACATTAACAACATTGTATGTAAAGTAGAAATATAGATTTAATATAACCCTAACAAAAATAAACTATGTATTAAAAAACACAAAACCTCACCCACCCCTCTCCCTAACCCCAACCAATGTCCGTAACGAGAAAATCCAAACAAATGTCCAAAACCCCAATGCCCAATTCCCACCCACCAAAACAAGAATTAAAAAAGGGGCAATAGACAGGGTCTCCTATGTCCGGCGGGATTGTCTTTGGAAGACACGCACTGCCTCCTCTAGTAGGACGATGCGGCATTTAAGAGCGGCAGTTGCAGCCACAGTGGGGGGGCCCAGAGATAGAAAAGCGGTGGCAGGCGGCCGCCAGACGGTGGTGCCGTACCGCTGGAGGGCGGTGGCTGGGGCCCGGGGCACTGGAGGAGGCTTCAGCTGCTGCCGCCTCCTCTTCCAGGACCACCAGCCGCTGACATACTAGTTGGATTGCCTCCAGCTTGCGGCGCCGTGTCTTGACAGGCCAACTCCTTCCGATCTGGTTTGGAAGGAGTAGCTGTATATCAAAAAGAAAAAACAAGAGAGTTGTAAAATATGCTCTTAGAAAAACAGTAAGACAAGTTAATTATACACATAGTGGCATGGTAGTACTATAAAGCACAGTACATAACATTTGTGGTATGTATCTATCCTCCCACTTGCTTGGGCTTTAACATTTGCAGGAATATTTCAGGCATTCAACAACCCATGCATCAGATTCTTTCCTATCAGCCACCTTTGCAAGGTGCATGCTTGCATCACACGTATCCTCTCTGTCAGTCATAAATATTAAATCTCGCCCGTCCTTCTTCCTTCCACCCGTCTTTCACTTTTTAGTTCAACACCAGGTGATCTGACTTTTAGTCTTCGCCATAAAACTTTCATAGCGGAGTTGAAATCACAGATAGATGAGGCCATTGGTTACTCAATACTCCCGCCCCTAATGCCTTAACTAATGCAATTAAAGGGTGTCTTCACTCTTCAAACGTTCACAACAACTCTTACTTACTTAGGGCATCATTAGGATGGCCGGCGGACTTTGTACGCCCGCCATCCTCATGCTAAAAGGGACCGCCCGCCATAAAGGCGGGGGTCCCTTGTGGGCAATAAGGATGCGCCAGCCACAGTGGCGGGCACATCCCGTATTTTTTAAATTTCAGCGGGCGGTGCTGAAAGCATCCTTGCTTTGAAAGGCAGGGGGGTACCATAGGTACCCTCCATGTGGGCCCGCAATGGGCCCCCCCACAAGCATACTCTGCATGCCTTTCCGTGGCAATGCCGCCATGAAAAGGCATTCCAAAATGCACATTATATGGCTGGTGGTGTGTTTCAGACACCAACACCATATTGAAATCGGCGGACGGTCTTTCTATCTGCCGCAGACCCCCCAGCCATAGTAATATGGCCGGGGGTCTTTTCTACAGGGATGGCTGGCGGTTTGCCCCTGCTGGGCCGGAGGTGACTACTGCCGGCCCGGCGAGGGCAATTCGCCCGCCATCCTAATGGGGCCCTAAGTCTCAACAGTACAGTATAGATACAGTACACCCTTGCAGTCAGTGTAATGTCAATTGTTAAGGATTATGAATCTAACTTACCACCGCCCGCCACTGGTGCTGGCTCACCCCCTACCGCTCCATCTGCAACTGCCGCATCCTCGCCAGCCACGTCGCCTTCGCCGCTGGCCCCGGCACTGGTGGTCGGTAGTGCGCCTAGAAAACATTACACATTTTTTAGGTGTCATGTACACCTCCCCCTATTGGTAAGTAGTAAGATTGAAAAATGAGTTAATAGTATACAACATACATCACTAGTACAAATCAGGTAGTAGTAGAGTAGACACTAGTAGTTATATATGGTCCCTAGGGTCATTCTAGCCTTTGCTTAGTTAGCCTGAGCCATGCAACCATTTTACCTTTGTGTCTTTTATTTTTGCACATATGACGTTACCTTGCAGCCCTAAAATTGCTCCCTGCCCTACAAACAACCCCATACCTCCTGAGTCCTAAAACCTACACCTTCCCTGAAAAACTACACCCCCCCAGACCTGGCCCCAGCCCCAGCCCCACTTACCTCATCACATCCTCTCCCGATTCCCAATCGTCCTTCCTCTTCCTTTCTTACTCTCCCGTCTATCGACTCTGCAACTAGACCGTGCATTGCCTTAACCACTACTTAACCACGCATATGCGTTATTAAGCCATATGCGTGGTTGAGGCAAGCGCAGTTACGCTTGCATTGGTCGGACACGCATGGCTGAGCCTGCATTATTCCGACAGTTCCCATTCAGCTGGCCAACCGAAGATGCACACTGAAAGGGGCAGCAGTAATCCTGTAATAGCAGGATTCAGCCCCGCCCCTTCCTCACACTCACACTGTACACAGCGCGAGCTAGTGGCCAAATAGAACAGCAATATAATGCTATTTTATCTATGTGTGTTTGCCTGCGGGCGATGCTCCTTGGCTCTTGTGGAGGAGCCGCTGCTGTGGGTCCCTTTCGGGCCCTGTATTCATGTCCTTAACTTTTCATGCTTAAACAATGATCTATAGCTGAAAAATGGGTGTGAAAATCCTTAAGGTTACCCATGTCCTTGCTGCTTATACTTCACAAGCTTTACTTAATCTTGCGTTCCCTATGAGTGTTTGCTTTTTCCAGGATGTTGGATTAATTTTGTGTTTCATGCAGCAAATTGCTCTTGTCTAGTTCATAATTTTAAATCCGTCATATCCAGGTGTTTATAACGGGGCACAATTGAGTTGTGGAGGGGGAGGAGCTTCGCGGGCGACCAAGATGGCCGCGTAAGCTCGGAGCTCCGTAGACCGTCCGATCCACCGCAATCATCCTGCTTGAAATCCTGACCCACGTTGGTGGAACTGTAATGCTGGTGGCCTACTGAGGCGGGGACTGCAATCGGCTTCCAAATCGGGGGCTCCTGAGCAAAGTTACGTCGAGCTGAACTCCGCTCCGTGACGGTGCCATTGTCCCTCCGGACTTCGTCACTTCACCACTTCGCATGATCGGACTGCGTGGTGCCCGCCTGCCGCCTCCTTGGTGAAGACACTGCGTTCCTGTCTTGCCCTTGTTGGCCTGGTCGAGACTTCTTGATCCGTCTGCCTCTCGGCTGTGGACCCAGACCTGCTGCCGCTCTGCCTTTGTTCTCCCGTACCCATCATGGCGGGCAGAGGTGATCCGGACAGAGCATCGAATAAAGGTGGTCGGGGCAAATCGCAAACACAGAACAATCGCATGGAGCGATATGTCAACCTCAAGTCACCACCTACATCTGGGGCCGTCTCTAAAGGGACCCCATCGACTAGCCCGCCGGATGGCTCGGATCCTACCCTCATGGACATCATGGGTGCCATTACTAGCCTCCGTGCCGACGTGCAGCAGCAGCACGAGACTCTATCCCATAAAGTGGACTCCATGGCTATTGACGTTACCCTTATCAGGGCCGACTTGGGCAAGACCAATGAGCGTGTGAAAACTCTTGATATTAAGACCGCCAGTCTGACCTCGGATGTCTCCGAACTGCAGATTGAGGTTCGCAATCTGCGGTCGACTGCTGATCTGTTCTCAAAGCGGCTGGAGGACTTTGAGGGGCGAGCCAGGCGGCAGAACGTCCGCATAGTAGGGGTACCGGAAGGGTCCGAGAATGGCGCAGCGGACTTGTTTGTGGAGGACTTGGTCAAGACTCATTTGGCGCCCTCTGGACTGAGTAATTTCTTCTCAGTGGAACGTGCCCACCGTGTACCAGGAGGCCCACCTAAAACGGGAGCGACACCGCGACCGATCGTGGCGCGCCTCCTCAACTTCAGAGACCGAGATGCGATCCTCCAAGCATCCAGATCGCATGGGCCGCTCCACTACCAAAATGCGGAGGTGCACTTCTACCCGGACTTTACCAGGCTGGTACAGCGTCAGCGGTTGAGCTATGCGGGGGTGAAAAGACACCTCAGAGACATGGGTCTCAAGTACTCCATGCAGTTTCCTGCGAAGCTCCGCGTTGAATACAAGGGACGTGCCTTCTTTTTCGACTATCCTGAGAACGTCAGCGAGTGGCTGGACACTGTTTCGCCTGCGCGTGATGAGCAAGAGGATGATGTTGGGGGCGCCTCGGGCGGAGCGGAGCGGCAAGAATGAACTGGGAGCTGATGCTACCCCTGCCTCGAATGACCGCCGGACTGGTGCTATTGTTGTTTCTTATTCTCTCCTTTATTTCCATGGTGGGTGGCGGGACGATTTCACGGGGATTCCTCACTCCTCTGGGTCTTTTGTAGAGTAGTTAATGGGGCGACAGGCACACTGCTGGTTGGGGGGGCTGTTTAGTCTAATGCAGGGGTGCAGGGTGGGGGGTTTGTTGGGCACGTTTATGGTTTGTGTTGTTTTCCTTTCTCTTTCTCTAGTGTGGCAATGGGTCAATGTTGCTTCTGAAGTGTTTCTGATGCGGGTGTCTCTGGGCTCTGGGTGGGGCGGGCAGTGGAGGGATGAGGGGTAGGATGTTAAGAATTCTCAGTTGGAATGTTAACGGGTTGGGTGATCGGATCAAGAGAGGGGTGGTGATACAATTGATTAAACGACACATGCCAGATATTGTCCTTCTTCAGGAGACACACTTGGTGGGCAACGCTTGCAAAGCTCTGAATCGTAAGGGTTATAAAATGGTGGCACATTCGGGGTTCTCTTCCGGCTCCCGGGGGGCGGGCATACTTGTGCGCGCGTCCCTTCCCCTAGAGATAGATACCACCTTGATTGACGATAGGGGGCGGTACGCCGCCGTAGCTGGTAGATGGGAAGGGCGTTCCCTCACGTTGTTTTCTGTGTACGTCCCCCCAGGGCTCCAGTCTAGTACTTTTCATGACCTTGGTGGTGCCATCTTGTCTATGCCGGCTGGTCGTTTGATAGTGGGGGGTGACTTTAATTCCGTGTGCTCCGGTCTGCTTGATCGCCAACCGCCTCGCGACCTACGTGGCCCGCAGCTGTGGCTGCCGTCCTTCCTTGAGTCTATTGGGCTGGTGGACGGGTGGCGACTTTTACATCCCACGCTCCGTCAATTTTCCTTCCTATCGGGTGCGCACGGGAGCCTTTCGCGCATCGACTATGTTCTCACACTGGCTTCGGACGCACTTGCCGTTTCCGAAGCCCGCTTTCTGGCGCGGGGCATATCCGATCACTCCCCTTTGTGGGTCTCCTTTGATTTTGGAGTGTCTCTGTCGGAACGTCCGGCAGTGATCAACCCATGGTATTTCCGGGATTTCAAGACCCGCTCCCTCCTGGCCAAAGCCATTGATCTCTACTTCTCCGAGAACGTGGGCTCGGTGAGGTCGGCCGTTACACTCTGGGAGGCTTTTAAGACGGTGCTCCGTGGCGAGGCCCAGGCGCTCATCGCTGAGACCCGTCGAACTAGAGACTCTGACATGCTGGCTATCGAGCAGGAAGTACTGCGCCTCGAGGCCCAATTGGGGCCCGAGCCTGACCCCTCTATCCTCCATACTCTCTCGCTGAAACAGGCGGAGTACCATGCCCTGGCTACTAATGCCGCTCTCATCCTGGCCAAGGAACAGCAAGGCCGTATTTACGATGTGGGCGATAAGGCTGGGAAGTTGTTGGCTTGGCTCGACAGGAGGGAGATGGCCAGTCGTGTGGTGCCCGAGCTCGTTGGAGACGACGGTGTGGTCCTTACGGACCCCAGCGCCATTGTTGACTCGTTCGCTGGCTACTTTCAGGGGGTCTATGAGTCTGCCTCTGACTTTTCGGAGGCGGACTCGTCGGCCTTCCTCTCCGACATTGACCTGCCCAGTCTTTCCGAGGAGGAGAGAGAGGACTTGGATAGAGACATCTCTGCTGAAGAGATTGACCTTGCAATCCGCTCCCTAAGGACCGGGAAGGCCTCCGGGCCTAACGGTATACCGGTGGAACTGTACAAAATCCGTTCGGACGCGGTCTCCCCGCACCTCCGTAAAATGTTCTTGGAGTCCTTTGAGAGAGGCTCTCTCCCCCTGGATCAACGACTAGCTACCATTGTGGTCATCCACAAGGAGGGTAAGCCGCGGGACGTTTGTCGCTCGTACCGTCCTATTTCTCTCCTTAACGTGGAACCCAAGGTCCTCGCCAAGTTGCTGGCTAATCGCTTGGTTGGAGTTATCAGCGATCTCGTGCACCCCGACCAGTCTGGATTCATCCCCCACCGAAACACTGCCCTTAACTTGCGCCGCCTCCATGGTGTCATGGCCAGGGCCCACACTCTCGAGGAGCCGGCTGTCCTAGCATCCCTGGATGCCACTATGGCCTTCGACTCGCTCGAATGGCCGTACCTGTGGGCAGTGCTGACCAAACTCGGGTTTGGACCTGTCTTTGTGAGCTGGGTGAAGCTCTTGTATGCGGACCCGATGGCCAATGTCACGGTCAACGGTCGCCTTTCGGCGCCATTCCCCCTGCGTCGAGGTACCAGACAGGGTTGCCCCCTGTCCCCCCTCTTGTTTGCCTTGGCCCTCGAACCACTTGCGGCACTATTGCGTGCGCATCCTGACTTGCGAGGCATTACATGGGCCCCTGGCTTTGAAGACAGGGTCTCCCTTTACGCCGACGATATACTGCTTTACCTGACTTCCCCCTGCCAATCCCTCATCGTGGCCTGTGATGTCATCAGACTTTTTGGGCGATACTCTGGCCTGATTATCAATTGGGCCAAGTCCTCCCTTTATGTCCTCAAGGGGGATACTCCGCGTTTCCCCAGAGGCTGCGGTATTCAGATTGCCACGCGCGGTTTCAAATACCTGGGCATTTACATCTCTGGTAATCCCAAGTTGAGACATGACAACAACCTGCTTCCTCCTCTACAGCGGTTGCGGCGTGACGTGGACAGTTGGCGTAAACTGCCACTCTCCCTCCTTGGCCGCGCCGCTCTTTTCAAGATGATGGCCCTGCCCAGATTCCTGTACGCACTCCAAAACGCCCAAGACCCTGTCCCGGCCCGCTATTTTCGTGACCTCGAAGGCCTTCTCCGTACCCTCCTCTGGGAGGGTCGCCCCCGCGTTGCCTTTCACAAACTCACGCTCTCCTGGTATGATGGGGGCATCGCCCTCCCAGACGTACGCCGTTACTATTGGTCCTCGCAGTTAGCTGCCCTAAACCATGGTTTCTATGGCCCAGTGGCGAGCCCCGGTTATGCCATGGATAGGTGGCTGATGGGCGATGGTAATTACTATCGGGCCCTATACTCGAAGTCCTTCGACCGACGGTTGACGGGCCCCACCCGCACGGCGGTCCGCACCTGGCGAGCGATTACTAAGGCACAAGGGTGGCAGGGCAGACTCACGAAGTTCACCCCCCTCTTTGATTCCGACATCCTGGGTAGACTGTGGCACACCAAGGGATTTGATAGGTGGGACCTTATTGGCATCAGCAGGGTTGATGATATGCTCTCTAAGGGCTTGATCAAGACCTTCCCCCAGTTGCAGGCTGAATACCAGCTGGGCGCGACGGAGTTTTTCCGCTACGCTCAGCTGCGACATGCGCTGCTTTCGGCCTCTCCGCCGGACGGCGTCATTCCCGAAAGTTCCCCACTGGAAGACAGGATCCTAGATGGGCACATGCCGGACAGCGCGATCTCACTCTCCTATAAAAAATTGATCAATGCACGCACGGACCTCCTCCTTAGTTTGAGGGACCAGTGGGTAGCAGATGGCCTTGAGTTGGACGATGAGGATTGGCAGAGCGCGGTTTCCTCTCCTAAGGAGGTTGCCATTTCTTCCCGTCTTCGTCTCGTACAATTTAAGGTCTTGCACCGGGTGTACATGACAGGGCCCCGACTGATGCGCATGGGTTTCTCGCCTGACGGTCTCTGTCGCAGGGGCTGTGGGGCTCCTGCCACTTTTCTACACATCCTCTGGGACTGCCCGGTGATCGCCTCCTACTGGAGAAGGGTACACCGCGTTATGGAGGAGGTGACTGGCGTTGCTGCCCAGGCGGAGGCCCGTCGATGCCTCTTGAACATATGGGAGCCTTCTGACCACAACGTTGCACAAACTAGGTGGGTTACCCTTGGGAACATGGTAGCTAAGAGGGACATAGCCCAGAGATGGGGTGCGGCCGAGGCCCCCCTGCTGGTTCAGTGGAAGGCCAACATGGACTGGTGCATGTTCAGGGAAAAGACAGTCTATGTGGCTAGAGGGAGACCTCGAACTTGGACTAAAATTTGGGGAGCGTGGAATGAATACAGGGGGGATGTGTGCTTACCGCCTGAACCAATCAGCCAAAATGACAATGTTTCTCCCTAACCTGTGACGCCAACTGAGCTCTACTGTATTATATTCTCCTGATACCTTCCCCCTCCCTCCTCTTTCCCCATCCTGCTATCTATCCTCGATACGTGTTTCCCTGCCTCATACCCTACCCATCCCTGACACCCAGCGTCGCATTACTCACACTGCCACTTTCGCGCCCGTGGGCGCTTGTTGTTGTGTTTATATTATGTAAAATTAACCTTCGACGATTATGTCTCAATTGTTTGACACTATTTTTCTCCTTTCTTATTGCTGCCTTGCCTCCGGGATGTCAGGCTAAATAGCTGTGTGTTCTGATTTCAATAAAGGTTTTCAAAAAAATTTAAAAAAAAAAAACAATTGAGTTGTGGAAGGCAGTGCCTCTCATAGGCAAAAAGGTGTTCTGAATACGTGGTCATCCAATCCTTAGCCTCTCTGCAAACAGCGCAGCGAAGGTGTAGGTTTTAGGACTCAGGAGGCGGTCGGGTTGTTTGTAGGGCAGGGAGCAATTTTAGGGCTCAGGGCAGAGGAGCTGGGATCAGGGTAGTTAGCAGCGGTAGGGGACAGTTTTAAGGGCTCAGGGTGGGGGGCTAGGGTCAGGGTAGTTTTAGGGTGGGAGTCAGTTTTTAGGGTTAAGAAGGGGAGAAAAGGGACAGTTTACAAGGCGGGTAGTTTTAGTCCTCAGGGCGGGAGGGGCTGGATTGGGTTACTTCAGGGTTGTAGAGGCCAATTTTTAGGGCTCGGGCAGGGGGGGGAGCTTGGGGTCGTTTTTGGGGTGGGGGTACATTTTTAGGGCTCAGGGAATGGAACTGCCCGTTTCAACCTGGAGGAACCCAGCCCACTTACAGCCCTGCGTCGGACATTGACAAGAGCTTTCCCACAGCTATCACAGTAGCAGTCACACACTACTCTAAGTACTGCCACACATCTCACAAACTAGCAGTCACAAACTGTCGACAGCACTCACACCTCGCACCCCAAACACAGTAGCAGTGTGTTACTCCTGACACCTCCATGGTCCTAGTAAAATATTTGGTTGAGTACTACTAAACCATTTGCAGTGCTAGACCAATTCGAGAACAGTCCATTCAGATGTACAAACAGGCTTCAGGAAAATAACTGGAACAGTCGACCAGGATATGCCTTTAACAAAAAACGCTATCATATCTAATGCTTGTGGATCTTAAGCTAGGCTTTGGCCTGGTCAGCAAGGGCTTAGCTTCAGGGGGTGTTTGGGGTGCTATACCCCCTTAATAAATGTATTTTGTGATAAATAGTTGGGTACAGGTGCTTTCAGTTGGGTATGGTGAGGTGTCTGTTGAATTTCACCAGAATTTTTTACACACACAGTCAAAGAAACACACACACTCTGGAAAGACTTATTTTTTTTATTTCACAACATAATGTGCTTTCTCTCACTTAGTACCCCTACCAATCACATTCCTCTCCCTCTCCTTTACCCCTTAAGCCCCTATTGTGCACCTTGCTTGTTTTATAATGTATGTTATCATTATGTGCCAACGTGATTGTTGGGAAATATGAAGCTCACCATCCCCCTCCCCCCCCAAGTATTAGTGACCAAGCTACATCCCTACTGGTCAGCAGACGTAAATTATGGCTCACACGTCAGCAGTCCCTGGCAGTCCCATGCTAGCCTTGCAAGGTAGTCATTCTGCAATCTCTGTGCCAGTATGGCACGTCAGATCGGATGAGTACACTGAGAGTATTCCAGCCCTGCCTGCACACCTGCAGGGATGAGCTCAGCCTTGGTCTCCGATTGTTCGATTTATTTATAAATAATGCCTGTGATGTCCAATTATTGGTAATCCCTGAGAGTTAGGGACTCTCCCAGATATTAGTATTGTTGTCTCCAGTGCTTTAAATGGGCCGGTACCGTCCGGCACATAGTAACGGCACTTTTTATTTATTTTGAGAAGGACCTGCACTTCTCAAGGGAAACGTAATACCTTTCATTGTAAATAACCAGCACTTCTCAGAAACAAGCAAGTACTCTAATGCAGAGTACCTGCACCTCTATCTTTCCATTTCAGGCACTGGTTGTCTCTATCTTATCAGTACCTCTACCCTAGGAGCAGATGGAAGACATTGCTCCAGCCCCTGTGGCTGGGAGGGAAATTGGGGGCCTGTGGCAAGCAAGCAAGACACCCCTCTCACTAATTCGTTGGTACTGAAAACACAACCATAATTGGTGTGCTGAGGGCCCCTCAGACCCTGGACCTCGAGGCAGCTGCACCTGCTTCACGGTTGATAGCCACGCCCCTACCCACCCTGCCCCGGCGGTGTGCCACAAAAATCCGCCCCCCTTCTTTATCCGATTGACCGCAGGGCACCACCCGAGATCATGTTGCGCACCCGGTGATGCTGTTGCAATTGCGAAAGTCTTCATGCTTCGTTGCGCCATACCTCAAACCGCAAAATAAAGAAGTAGGCGCAGTCCACCATGTATCCTCCTCCGCCTGGCTCAGCATCACACGCCTAACAACCTGCTAACTAATCACAGGGAAAAAATAGACGCAACCGCAGAAGGGCGTTGTTGGCGGCGGTTGTCTTAGGTGCACACAATAACTCACACATGCTCTCTCTGTGCTCTCAGGCCGTCTGAGATTTGAAGGTGTCGAAAAATGGAGGCCCACCACTCCATCGAGCTCAAAAGCATCGTCCATGGGTGTATATCGTAATTTGCCTTAGAGCAGGAGTCTGTTCTGCCACCTCAGAGACTTAAACACACGCTTTCAGCTACAAGAGTTTATATTCACTAACCAGATAGAAGGCAAGGTTACCCACTCGCCTTCGACTATTTCAGAGTGCGCCAGAGACGGTTCCCTGAAAAACATGCAAACCGCCAGACAGATGTGTAAGCACTGGTGGTCACTGGAGGATAAAGGGCGCGCGTATGGACACGCGCGCACAGCCCCACCTTATATTCAACAAGCATCGGCAAAGCCAAAAGACCTTATCTTGGCAGTCATGCAGTTTATATAGTTATTTATTTTCTTACAAGAATATACCCTAAACACATAGGCATAGATGCATCAAGCTAAAAACCGCTCGCAAAGGGGCAGATTCTCAGAATCTGCCCCTTTGCGACCGGTATTTTTGCATTTGGGATGCAAAAATCGCAATTTAAGAAATCGCAAAATTGCGATTCCTCAAATTGCTATTGCATTTAAGGAATCTCAAATTGAGATTCCTCAAATGCAATGCATTAAAGTTAAAAAAATAGCGATTTCGCTAATAGGGATCGCAAATTACCATGAAGTTGAAATTCATAGTAATTTGCAAAAACTTTGAAAAATGCACTAAAGTGCATTTTTCAAAGTTCCATTTTACACACAAACATGCCCTTAGGGTATGTGTGTGTGCAAGATGTACCCATATGCAGATTTCAGGGGTGCAACAGGGTGTTCTTCTGACACCCATGCACCCTAGAAATTGCAATCTCAATTTGCGATTCTCTAATTGAGAATCGCAAATTGAGACTGTCTTCCCATTCATTCCTATGGGCCTTTAGGCCCATAGGAATGAATGGGGAGGTATTCCTTAATTGCGACCCGCAATTTGCGAGTCGCAATTAAGGAATTTGAAGAAATCGGTATTTTTTAGTGATTTCTTCATGCATAGCATTTTTCTATTCCTTATTAGTGAATCCTTATTTTTCGCTAATAAGGAATCGCAAAACGGATGCTTGATGCATCTGGGGGTAAAAGTGATAAAAAGCAAAAATGCTGCTATCCAAATGTGGGATGAGTATGTTGGCAAAAAAAAATAATGAAGTGGGACATGGTAAAAATAAATAAAAACATTTAATGAAAGTAGAGGTTGGCCTGGGGTCCCTGGCACTGAACTAGACTACCTTTTCCTTGGATGTGTACCTGTGTAAGAGCAAAAACGAAGCCAGTTACATTGAAAAGGTAAGAGCTGAAAAGACTGGCCGATTGTTACATGTTGTGTACTGTGGTGTGAGGAAGCAAACTGTTAATGACACTTGATCAGGCCTGTCAAATAATTGAATCCACCACAAAGAAACTGGAGTGAATGCATTGCATTGTTATCCTAAATACACAAAACTAATCTCATTAGCCAATAATAACAAATAATATTGAACTAAGCACTAACCGTAGGGTTCCGGAGCAGAGTGCTGCCCGGCGTAAAGCACTCCAACGCCTTGTCAGTGGTAGTAAGCGCTACATAAATGCAATTTACAATTTCAAAACACTGGGGATGTGGGTGAAACCCTTACGGTGGAAAAGCAAAACAACCAAAATCCTGACAATATCTCACACCCCTCCCAGACTAGCAGACACACACTACCAAAAGCTCTTTCACAGCCATACTCACTTGCAGAAGCATCCTTTCGCTCCTACATACCAGATGTCTTGCATTGTCAAGAGCATTCCCAGAAGCATCACTAGTAGAAGAACTCTCACACCCTCTCACAATCTGTCACCAGACTCACACCCCACACCCAGTTGCAGTGTGACACTCCTGACACTGGTAAAATATTTGACCGAGTGCTTCTAAAACAACTGCAATGCTGGACCGATTTGAAAGCAGTACACATAGATATACAAGCAGGCTTCAGGAAAAAAACTGAAACAGTTGACTAGGATATGACTTCAACAAAATATATATGTATACTATATGTAGTTTGTGGGTGTTAAGCCAGGGTTTGGTCTGGCCAACAGACCTAAATTATGGCTCACACTTCAGCAGCACGGAATTGGCAGTATCTTGCAAGCCATGCAAGGTAGTCAAGTCAAACAAGCTTTATTCGACGATTGTCATAAAAGCAACATACAAATAAATATAAAACATATAACAGAGTTAAAATGTCTAGGTACTTTACATTTAAAATATATATCCATTTCATCATTGTACATTGATTTAAAATTTAAATTTGGCACCATGGGTACATGTTAATCGTTTATCAATCTATTTCTAATGGTCCATTCTGCAATCTCTGTGCAAATGTGGCACAGCACATTGGGGATCAGCACTGTTAGCATTGCAGTCCCATCTGGACTCCGGCAGGGATGTGCGTTGCCCCCAGATTGTTCATACACCACTCTGCTCTCCATAACGGATCTATCCATATACATGGTTCCCTGACTTTATTAGGGGAAAAATGACAATATTACAAAAAAGAAAAGTCATGACCATAAATCACACCCCCTATGGAGAGATCATATAGGATTAATAGTGAACCTTTGGAACATGTGTAACATTTGAATATCTCGGTATTTGCTTTAATTCTAGATTTGATTGTTATGTTATGTTATAAAAAATGTATACAGCACACGTATACCTGTGGGTGTCTTGGCGTTGCTGAACCTGATCATGCTGAGATTGGTGCCATTAGTTGATGAATAGCCATGTTTTAAGTTCCTTCCTGAATGAGAGCAGGGGTGAAATAGCTCTAAGATATGGAGGGAGAGTGTTCTGGCTTTGCTGGTGACAAAGCTCCTTCCTCCCCAGTTCACCTTCTTGAACCTGGCAGTGGCGATAGTTCTAGCTGTAGCCGAACGCGGGTGTCAGTTAGGGGTGTGCCACCTAAGGTGGTCCCATAAGAATTCAGGTCCAGCATGATGCAGGGCCTTGTGAGCCACGCGAAGGACCTTGAATTTAATCCGCTTGTGAACTGGGAGCCAACGCAGCTCTCGAATTCCTGAGGCAATCAAATGAAATTTTGGGAGATTCAAAATCATTCTGGCTGCTGCATTTTTGACGAATTGGAGCCTTCTAATCAACTTCCCTTGTAGGTTCATATACAGTCCATTGCAGTAGTCCAAATTTGAGAGGACTAACGCTGTAATTACGTTTTTCCTGGCCTTGCAGAGAATGAAAAAAAATCCTAATCCTCCTAAGAGTATGAAAGGACGACAAAACTACGTTAAATACTTGTGCTCCTAACTTGAGCTTATCATCAATAATTTAGCCCAAGTTTTTGGCTTTTGTCACAGGCAAAGGCAACAACCCTAGAGACCTGGAGACCATGCAGGGAGGAGGTTTCCGAACAAGAATGCTTCAGTTTTACCAGAGTTAAGTTTTAACCTCATCGCTGCGGATGATATTTTCCTCCTGTGCTGGGCCCCTATGATAATGGGTGTGGTTGTGACGGAACCATTCCGTCATCAGCACAGCCCAACCGTGACTGATGACGGAATGGTTCCGTCACCAGCATCGAAGGGGTTAAACAGTGCTTACTAATCCATTAACCAAGGGTACCCATGCAGTCATGCAGTCTTGATGGACCTGAAGAAACTTTATCAAATGCTGTTACTACTAACTGGGTGTCATCAGCATAGGAGGTGGGGTTCAGGTTGAAGATTTTAATTCGGGATGCTAGTTCTGAGACATATATGTTAATCAGGGTTGGGCTCAATGAAGAGCCCTGTGGAACCCCTCAAGGCACTGTAAAGGGTCGGGAATCACATTAGCCCAGGCCCACTGTATCGAACGCAGCAGATAGGTCCAGCAGAATAAGTATGGCTGAACCGCCGTTATCTAACAAGGTTCTTATTTCTTCTGTAGTTTTGATGAGTGCTGTTTCTGTGCTGTGATCTGCTCTAAAACCATCCCGACTGGGGTCCAATGGATGGTTGTCAAGGATACATTTTGACAGTTCTGAATTAATAATCTTTTTTTCAATTTTCGCTGGAAGAGGAAGCCTAGAGATGGGACGATAGTTGCTGGGATCATTAATAACAAGTTTGGGCTGTTTTATTAGTGGGAGAATGGAGGCTTGTTTCCATCTGGTAGGAAACACCTCTTACGAAAACATTAGATTAAAAATAGCCGATAAGTAGGTGGAAATAGGTTCTGGAGCAAGAATCAGAAACTTAACAGGGCAAAGGGTCATAAGGGGATCCTGATTTAGCTCCTAGGAGAAGAGATGCTACTTGATTAGGAGAGGTGGATGTGAATTTCGAGAGCAGGGGGTAGCCAAGCTCTTTCTGCTGTCTCAGCTCGATTGTATCCTTGGATTTTGAGTTGTCAATTTTTTTTTAATTCTGATCAACCTTGTATTTAAGAGTAAAGGCCAAAGTATCACAGAATAGTTGACCATGTATGGTTGAGTTGTTTTTTGGGACAGAGGTAAGCTTTGTGACCACCTAAAACAGTTCCTTGTTGGACTTGGATGCATTCTCGATCATTTGAGTATAGTAGTGACTTTTTTAGTTGATGAGAAAGGTTTTGTATTTAGCTAGCTCAATTGTAAATTGCATAGAGGGAAAGCCATCAGTATCCTTAGGCAGAGTGCTGCAGCAGTCTTAAGATGCTAACAAGAAGTAGGCAGCAATTAAGGTAGCAGAGTCCTCCAAGTATACAGGGCAAAAGCAGTATCAGCAGCTAATTGTGGGGTCTAATTATTGGGCTGCACCAAGGTAAAATAACTGCGAGTGGTAGAAGACAGCTTCCTAAGATGACTCCACTGTCTGGGCCGGGCACCCCATTGATACGCCTAGACTTGGAACGTGTCGTCATACACACAAATACCCTTCACCCTATTATATACTGGAGTATCATACACAGGAATCCTCTTGTCAGGATTTACCTCTGCTTCATGACTGAGGCGGCATCCTACGATGTGTGAGCATATAAAAAACACGCTCTTGGAGCTGTAATTTAGTCAGATTTGAAAAAATCCCGCCTCAAGCACAAGTGATGTGTTAAACCAAATGACCTTAATGAGGCCAATGCCGCTGAGTCGGCTTGCCAGTGCTTGTTTACATTGTCACCACCAGCTAGACGCAAGCGCATGCAGTGGCCATCTTGGGATGGCTACTATTCCAATATGGAAACCAAATGCCCACCTGCATATGTATGAGTTGTCATGCATATGTGTGCATGTGTCACAACATGAGTATGCATGGCCACACATGGTAGCCATCTTGGAATACTAACTATTCAGAGATAGCTGCCACTTATACACGTGTGTGTATACATCTTGAGGCATGACCATCATTTTAGTTTATAGTTTTACTTTACTGTTCCAACAAGGCTGACAGCCGTGTTTGTACAAAAAACTAAAAATAAAATATTAAAGAACGCAGAGCTCTTACAAATAAAGCAGGTGGCCCTGATGCGCTTCAGAGCTGCAGACCTTTGAGAAAAAAAAGAAAGTGGACTAAGGATGGGGATGAGATTCTGGTCATAAAAACAGATATAACACAGAAGCACAGAGAGAGGTCAAAGCACCAGCCAATCTTGTATGGTGGTTATAAAGATGAACTCAGACGTGGTGCAGTAAGCCAGAGAAGGGTCCTTCCTATGTCCCCAATGATGGGGAAAGAAATCCCCAAATCAAAATTATACACAAATGGCTCTGCACTCAACTACATAAATACATTACTATTCAATTGATGTTAGTGTCCATGGTTCATCACAAATAGAGGTGAAGTAGTATCTCCCAAATAAATCACGCTGCCAGACGTTTTTTCTCGGAAAAATATTTTCTTTTTATTCTTTATTCTTTTATTCAATTGATGTTTCTTAAAATCACAGCACACAATTGACAGCTGACGCATTTCCATCTGGGACTTATTTGGGGCTAAAATACACACAAAGCACTACGTAACCCCTTCGCCGTGGGCTAATTCCCCCGCAGGGCTAGGGGGGAGAGGGGCGCGCACAGCACCACGGTGCTTGTGACGAGCTCAGCTCGTCACGCTGCGCGGTGGCGCTGTGCTCATGACGAGCTGAACTCATCATGACTACGCCCGTTTCTTTAGAACGCTCAGCACAGCGGGGGAATTAGCCCCGCGTGTGAGCGCCGCGCGTGTCATGACAAGCTCAGCTCGTCATCAGCACAGCGCAACCGTGCCTCATGACGAGCTCAGCTCGTCATGAGCACGGGAGGGGTTAAAGAACCAGACATTTTATATAGTGCTTTCCATGAGTTTGTATACAAGGTTTTTTGTGTTCTGACTAACCCATTTATTTTACTAACCCATTTTAACTCTAGGGATATAACCTTAATTAAAAAATGTACAATATCATATTGCTCTTATTGAAATCTCATAAAACTTATTAAACACATAATTGCAGCCTTTCGGGGAGGTATTCACAAGAGTACATGTTCATAAAACCTATTCAGTGGTCCAGTTTACTAACGGTATCTAGACAGTTTATTAGGCAAACATTCATTCAGAAAGAGAGACAATAATTTCAACAACTAGGTAAATTAAAGGACTAAATGTTGGTAAAGAGATGATTAAGTAATGCTGTAACACCCAATTTATCCCGCGTACCTTAACATGTCAACGACCTGGTCCACAAGTTCTTCAAGTCAGGTTTTAGTGTGGCGAAATAATGGTACAAAGAATAAATCTGTAGAGATGTAAATAAAAAAAGACTCACTTAAGTGTGACTTCAAATAGTTATTTGGCTATTAAAGACAAGGCATGTATGGGTAGGTGAAGTGTACCGTTGTTGTTGTAAGACCAGGACATTGAGTTTTACAAGACAAATTGTTATTGCTAAAATCATGGACTACTAAGGCCCCATATCAATTCAACAAAGTGGTCATTACTTATTGGATATGTGTCTGCCAAACATGCAGTCATGGCATCCGGATAAAACAAAGAGAACCAAATGTCACTGCTACATCTATATGCATACTAGCTCAAATTCGAACACACCCATGCCTAATTGTATTGGGCAAATAAAACCCCAGATATATAAGTCTTGAGCAAGTCAAAAACGCCCCAGCAACTATTGATCCGACAAAATGCAATAATATGGCATTGAGCGCCATCTTGGAGCAGGAGAAGTCCAAACATCCTAACAGCAGGGACTAATTGTGTTGGAAATGTCAATTAAAAAAGGAGCTAGTGTCACGAACAGCGCTGTTTGGAGTATCAGGAAATGCATTATACTAACAGACAAAAACACCAAAAACGTCAGTCTTCAGAAACTGCAACTATAAGTAAGAGCCAAAAACAAATTGAAAAACGACTCTGAAGAGGAGGACACCCAGTATATGCCTAATAAGTACAGTGTGCACACAAAAAGAACACCCTTGCCAGGGCGTCTGGGGCAATATTAGGGTTTGCAAGAAGGATAAGCTCTAAACCACTCCCGGCCCTCATGAAGATTTATGACGCTAAGTGCCTCCCAATGGTGACGTACGGTAGTGATGCATGGGGTTATACAGAGACTAGCGACATACAGACAGTAGAAAATTATTTCTTTCGCAGGTTGCTGTCGCTCCCAGCCTCCACTCCAATTTTTAATCTTCATGAGGATTTAGGTGCCGGCTTTATCTCAGATCACATTGCGGTCGCCCCACTATTATGTTGGTTGAGAATCTGGGCTCAGCCGTCACCTAACCTGAACCGGTTGATCATTCAGGACAGTGTGTCTCTAGACAAAGGACTTGATATCCCGTGGATCCACTATATAAAGACACAAATGGATTGATTGGGCAGCTCTGACTTATTTTTAAACCCTAGAGCTCTCAGCAAGGTGGCCATTAGAGACTTGAGGTACCAGTTTCTGAATAGATCGATGTTAATAAGGGAGGAAGTGGAACTAGACAAACCCTAAGTGAGGAGTTTTGTTATGTTGAACTCAGGCAGAGAGATACAGCCATACCTGACTTACATAAATAAACCCTATCATTTATTTGTGTTAATTAGGTTTAAGTATAATATGCTCCCCTGGCTATTGTCGTTCCCAAAAGGCTTTTCTAAAGAGGGGTCTTTGGGCCCTTGCCCTTGCGATAACTTCTCGGAGCAGAACACTCTCCATATGGTATTTTTCTGCAATTTCTATGTTACACTATGCAGAAAATTTATTTTACCACTGTTAAGAGGGGGCAACTTTGAGCAAGTCAGGCCAGCGCTAACCTATTTGCAAATGCTTGGATCCACGGTTTTGTGTTTTGGGGTAGCCAGCTATATTTCAGGGGCAATTAGGCAAAGGAACAAACCTCAATTATAGTGCTGGCTCTCCTCTCTTTTTTAAGCATTTTATGTAAAAATGACCTTTTAAGTGATGGATTTTGGTGTGTGACAAACTTTTTAATATATTTATTTGAACACCAGGGGCGGCTTTTTGGTGGGAATGCGTATTATTGGACGGCCAACGTATTTCTTGTAATTGGCATATGAATTGTATTGAACGTTTGTCTTATTTATAATGTGTCATAGGTAGTATGTAATGTGATCTGTACTTTGATGGTTTTAAATTTTAACCAAATAAAGTAACTTTTGATTTGATTTGCCTAATAAGTGAAATCACACCATCAGCTATGAATTCAACAATGCGTGATGATCTGTCATCATGCGCCATATTGGAACACCTCTACAGATTTACTCTTCGTACCATTATTTCACCAACTAAAGCCTGACTTGAAGAACTTGTGGATAAATTGGGTGTTAGAGCATTACTTAGATCGATAAATTGGGTGTTAGAGCATTACTTAGATCATCTCTTTACCAACATTTAGTCCTTTTCTTTACCCATTTGTTTAAATAATTGTCTTTCTTTCTGAATGAATGGTTGCCTAATAAAATGTCTATCCACCGTTAGTACACTGGACCACTGAATAGGTTTTATGAACCTGTACTCTTGTGAGTACCTCCCTGAAAGGCTGCAATTATGTGTATAATAAGTTTTATGAGATTTCAATAAGAGCAATATGATATTGTACACTTTTGAATTAAGGGTATCTCCCTAGATTTAAAACGTATAAATGTGGGTCAGTCAGAACACAAAAACCTTGTATACAAACTCATGGAAAACACTGTATAAAATGTCTGGTTCTTTATGTATTGTAATAGATGGTTTTAAATATGTACAGTGTGTAAATTAGTTTTGCTGTGTGTGTATTTTAGCCCTGAAGAAGTCCAAGGTAGGACGAAATGCGCCATCTATCGATTGTGTGCTGTGATTTTAAGAAACATCAATTAAATAAAAGAATAACGAATAAAAAGAAAATATTTTCCTGAAAAAACGTCTGGCAACGTGATTTATTTGGGAGATACCACTTCATATTTATTTGTGATGAACCATGAACACTAACATCCATTGCAGAACCATTGTGTATAATAAAAAACAGATATAAATGCCAAGGTGTGTGTGAACTATTTTTTAAACAAATCCACACTTGTGAAATGGTGTGGGCTGAAACTAGGCCTGCAGGACAACCCTGTCAGCCACTGATTATAGCAAGTTCAGCCAAAGTAGCCAATAATATATGGGGCTGTCCAAATGCCCAATTCTGAATCTATATGGATGTATGTGTTTTGTGATAACATAAGCTCTCACCAGATATTCCAAAATGTCAATAGGGGAGGCATAAAAAAAGTACCCAGATTTCGATCGAAATAGATTAGTGGTCATTTGAGATGTCGCAAAGCATCGATCTGATCCTATGGTGATTGCTCCCAGGTCAAAGATCATTGAGACGTCATGAAGCATCAAGCCATACTTCTGTACAGCTATTTACTTCTACAGATCATTGAAAAATCCAGATATCTGTTAAGCTTTTGTTTGTTACAAGTCAAGGTTGTCGTAGATATCGAGAAGCATTGAATAATTTTCCAGGACTTGGGTATCAATCAAAGTAAAGCCATGAAACCACCCCGGTGTACGTGCGCTTTACAAATTAATTTTAACATAACATAACAAGCATTGATCCTGATACGTTTTCAAGTATTGATTGCTATAGGTCAGAAGTTTCTATAGTGCTAGGACATTAATTGGTCTACAAGAATGACATTCATTCAAAATAAGCGCCCAGGTTTCCCAGTTCCATGTGTGGCTAACTCATCCAGTTCAGTTTTTAGAGATGGCAGCAGTGCCGGCTTTAGCGCTGCTGGCGCCCAGTGCGACAATGTTAGTTGGCGCCTCCCAATGACCACCTTGACCACTGATTCTCTCACTAGCACCCTTTAACAGTGACCAAGTCTCCATAACCACTCTCTCTCAGATGCATTGAATTAGTTGTATAGCGCCACTCATACCAGTAAAGTATGTCAGAGCACTTTGCATCATACACACATTACAAAGAGACTTTAAGTTATAAATGGCAAGCAACAAAAGAGTTTCTCTTTTAAAAGCAGTAACCTGCTGATCTATTTATATTAAATGCACTCTGTATTCTACATGGTACACGTTCTTTGCAGCAGGCATATTAACCCTCTACACTACCTTCACATAAATCAAAACATCAACTACACAAAACTCCAATCTCTCTCTAGGAAAAACATTAATCACAGGAGTTAACAACATTTTTGTGAGGCCTGGTAACTGCCGTAGGAAAGGAACCCGGCAGCAGGAGCTTTAAAAACAGAATACACTTGCAAACACGACGACCCCCGGAAGCCAGCACCCGGTGCGGTGGCACCGGTCGCACCGCCCTAGATCCAGCCCTGGATGGCAGTGTTGGAATAGAAAGGTCCATAGCCAGATTCTTGAGTCAGCAGATGTTATTGAGCTGGATCTTGGGATCCAGGCCTGCCCCACTGTGTGCCAGTGCAATGTGGTGCCCGTGCAATGTGCCAACACTGGGACACATGTTGCGTGCTTCATGTTCAGAGCAACAAAATGCAGAGGCTGAGAGGCTTCTTATTTTCAATTCCAGCTGGGCCCACCATTAGTGCTTCACTTAAAGGACCATCATCACTCCTTTTCAGTTCAGTTCATTTAGTCTTTATTCGATTATAAACAATCATAAAAGACGCATATACAAAAAACAATAAAAACAGATTTGACTTAATAAAACATATAACATATCAGAAGATAAAAACTCAATAAAATCCTTTTACATATCTAATTTTGAATACATATAGTAGGACTATTATCATAAAAAATAAATAAAATCATAACGAAAGGGTAGAGCCATAATTAGATGTAACAAGAGGTTTGCAAACATGTAAGCATATATAAGCGTATTTAAGTTAGAGAATGCTAAAACACGAGAGCTCAAAAACATCTGTTACAAGATAACAAGTCAGGTATTAAAACAATTACATAATTACATAATGTCCTGCATCCTGATCCTTCTTATGGCCCACGTCCAGCTCCAATATGTGGCCATAGCAACCACTATGACTTCGCTGGTTTCAGATTTTAAGATATGCAAAGCCATTTGGCAGGATCTTGTTCCCATTGTGGCACAAACTGGCTTAAGCCATTTTTGACGAGGTACCTTATATGCAGAGCAAACAAAAAGGATATGCACCAAGGTCTCTACCACACATAGACAAGAGTGGCAGTATGAATCTAGATCAGTCCCCCAGTTTTTAGTAAACGATTTTATGTGGAGGCTTCCCACTCTAAATTGGTGGTAGAGCTTCCTATCTCCAAAACTGGTAATGGTATCCCAATAGGCCTCCATTCTGTACTCGATTTTATGACCCAGAAAGAGGCCTGTTAGGGAGTCACCATTCACCTGAGAAAAGGACTTCTGCCAGACCATCTCCCTATATAGGGTTTTAAATTCAATTTTTGCGGGGAAAGAATTCCCTTCTGGGTCCAGCCATAAATGGTTGAGGCCCATATCCAATAAGGTAACCTTAATCCTGTGTAACCATGACATTTTATTGGATTAATCAGCTTCTCTAATGTGCTTAAGTGCTTGCGCATAGGGAGCCAGCTCCGGGGTGGTCCAAAGCCCTCGCCAATAGGCAAGAGGCCTAAAACCCGCTGCCTCCTCCAAGGAAATGCACCCAAGATCCATCAATAACAGTCTAAGTGTTGTAGACAGCGGCAGACGAGTCAATGCCCTCAAAAACTTCTTCTGTGCTTGGACTAAAGGAGATAACTTTTCGTATCCCCAGAGTTCAGCTCCATAAATTATTGAGGCTTTTACTTTTCCTTGATAAATAGCCATAACCGGTGCCACTGGTTTGGTTAAGGATAGACGATGTTCTTTTAGGAGAGCTCCCGCTAGTTGATTATGCTTTACGACCAATAAATCCATCTGTGGCTTCCAATTCAGACTTTTGCTCATTGTGACCCCCAAGTAAGTAAACTCCTTATATTTGAATCTCTTCGTGGCTGGCTTTAAACCATGTTGTCAATGCATTCAAGAAACAAGCATTTGCTATGCAATAGGTCTCACATTTAGGAGAGTTTGAGCTATTGGCATTGTAAATGACAGTGCCTTTGATTTATGTGTTGTTTTTAAAACAGATAAATAAAAGGCATTGTCATTTACATTGCCAATAGGTTAAATTCTCGCAAACGCAAGACCTATTGCATTGCAAATGCCAGGACCCGGGCTATAAAAAAAAGAATTTTAAACGTTAGGAGAGAGCAGGTCCTGCCTGCAACAGCAGGCAGAACAAATCTATTTGAGAAAATAGTGCTCAGAGGCTGTAATTAAAGCCTACCGAGTAACAACACACGTAACAGGGGGTGTCACCATGGGAGGTTACAAAATGAGACAAGGCGGTACTAAGTAGGGACTGCTGAGCCTATTGACCAATGAACAGCTACAGTTTACGGTGAACAATGACCCAAGCCAATGAAAAATATTTTTGGAGAGTGGGTGGAGCTTCAAGTCCCTACCTGAATACAGCATGCCTCGCAGAGCAGCGCATGCGCTGCCAAGCCTCGACCTAAAAAAACACCCTCAGCTTGTCACCTCACAAGTGCTTAAGAGATATATTAGGATTTGGAGACACACTTTTTGACTTTTCAAGTTCTCTAAGTAAGAGATATGCATGCACTGTAAGAAGGTCAGATGTACGTGGTCATTAGTACAACTCTACTACTAATACTAATAACCATTTATATAGCACAATCTAGAAATGATTTGTCATTACCCAAAGGAAGTCTTTTTTCTTTGCAGCCTTAGAATAATGAAAGATTGAGTCAAAAAAGAGGAAGGTTCTACATTTATGCCTTGCGGTTTGCATGCATCTCTTGATGCCAGCTCATAACTTGCTAAACTATACTACAAAGAGTTGTTTTTTATGACCTTCAGGTAACACAAAGATCTTGGCAACAAAAACAGTAACCAACATGGCAATCTACAAAAATTACAAGTCTGAACCTGCATGTAACATGCTGTGCCTTGCAGCGGGCACATTGACTTCTACGCTCCTTTATGACTATTATGAGCCAAACCTCAGATTAGACTGCACACACCTCTCCAGGAATTCCTGTTACCAGCACAGTAAAATCATACCCGGATATTCCTGGGTACATAAAGATCTCAGAAGCAAGTACCCTAACCCTGCAAACTAACTGTGGTCAATTAAGTTAGCTAGAACAGATTTGTATCACATTACTCATTGTTGCCAGTGTCTCTGGGGCTGAGTTCTTAAATAAGCTTTGGCAATGCTAGTGCCAAAAGGCCCAGCTTTAATGTGCTGCACTATACAGTGACATGCATACTGCTCACCTTACACTCATATAGGAAGAGTATTTTACCTCTGGTGAGCTAGGAATAGGAGCGATAACCAAGAAAGAGCCTCTGCTTGCTCTTGTGCGAGGGAATATGTTCACAATCGGGAGTGCATGATAAGAGGAATGAAGCATATAACAGGGCAAGTAGGGCTGAAGCCTAGAACTGAGCTACTCAGGACAAGTGTCAGCAAGTACCTTGTGCAGCATGCAAAGTGCCTTAAACAAGATTTGTTTATTTACTGGTAACTGTGGAGGAGTCCAACTGGGATTTAACAGAGGCACACTGAATTAAATTGAGTAACAGACATGACAGCTGCATGTTGCACAATCTAAAGGCAAAAGATAACATATGTTGATGAGCCAAGCAATACTGCGTTCCTAAAATTCAAATTGGGTGAGATAGCTGTATGGGTGACCAGCCTTCTTGCTATAACTAACAGGCAGGGAAGAATTTTCCTTAAGCTCTTCTAAATTCCACCCTCTGCTTACCATTGTCGTGGTGGTTTGTAAAACAGCTGCTTGCTTTCTATTTGCTGACCTTATTTGCTCTAGGCTATTGAGTTCATCCCTCCCGTAGAGCATCCCTTGTTTACTGTATCCTTTGGGGTATTCGTGTTCTGTAAACAGGCCTTTAAGTCTTACTCCTATCTTGTCACACTTGCTGTGCATTCAAAGGCAGAGGTCAAATGTCAAGCTCTGTCTTCTGAGGGAGCTTGGTGTTTACTTTTCTTTCTCTGGCTTCAAAGTGAGAGAATTTATGTGACAATCCTGCAGGGTAGCCATGTGAAAGGAGAGGCTGTTGGATGTTAGTTTTTGTAGCACACAACAAAAATGAACTGTGTTGATATTTCAGAGGAATAGAACACGTTAAAAAGCAAACATTTACAACACATGCCTTTACAACGCGGTTTTTACATCACAACATCCATTATAATGCATAATTTTATAAAGCATGCCATCCCAACGCATTTTTAGAAACTACATTTACAACGCATACCATTACAACGCATACCATTGTAACGCATAATACTTTTAGGGCAACAGTAGGGTAAGTGTTGGATAGTGTAAGGGTAAAAATTACTGTTCCCAATCCAGTGAGTGCAACAATAGGGTAAGTATTGGATAGTGTAGGGGTAAAAAATACTATTCCCACTCCAGTGAGTGCAACAGTAGGGTAAGTGTTGGATAGTGCAGGGACAGAAATTACTATTCCCCATTACTTACCTTATAATGCGTTGTAGTGACATGCATTGTAGTGATATGCGTTGTAATGGTTGCGTTGTAATGGCGTGCGATGTAAAGGCAGTAGCGTTGTAATGACTGTGTTGTAAATATAGTGCGTTGTAATGACTGTGTTGTAATGGTTTTTTCCCATTTCAGTGTTTATCCGAATTTGGAAAGTACAGATGAACCACATTTTTTTTTCTGTAATTCTGAAGTATGATGGAAACAAATATTTGAATACTATCAAAATACAGCATTACATTAGATGATGACATTTCCACATATTATCGATTGTGCACAGTAAAACTGTATGTCTTTGCAAATGTAACAGTCATTTCAATTGAAAATATGTTGCCTGTAATGGCAGTGTTCTACCACATCATGCATGCTCCAAACTACACTCCACTTTACACCACTCAACTCTACTCCACTCTATGTCATTTCACTCTACGCTATGCCACTCCATTCTACGACACTCCACTCCAGTTTATGACATGCCCTCCGCTCTACACCCCTTCACTCTAAGACACTTTACAACATGCCATTTCATTCCACTTCACTCCACAGTATGCCACTTCACTTCACTCCATGACACTCTACTCTGTGCCTCTCAAACCTATGCCCCTCCCCTCCACTCCACACCACTTACCTTACTCTACGCCCCTACAATCTACTTCCCTCCACTGCACTTACCCTACTCCTCTCCAATCCACCCCACTCCAATTGACCCCAATTCACTTCTCTCCACTCCAATCTACCCCAATCTATCTACCCCATTCCACTCCAGTCTACGCACTCCACTCCAATTTACCCCAGTATACCCTACTCCATTCCACTCCAATCCAGTCTACCCACTCCACTCTAATCTACCCCATTCCATTCCAAGCTACCCCATTCCTCTCCAATCTACACCACTCCAATCCAATCTACCCCACTTCACTCCAGTCTCCTCACGCCACACCAATCTATCCCACTCCAATCTATCCCACTCCAGTCCACTCCAATCCATTTCACTCCACTATAATCTAATCCATCTACCACAATTTACCCCACTCCAATCTACCTCAATCTACCCTACTTTACTTCAATTTACCCCGCTCCACTCCAATCTATCCATATCTACTGCAATTTAATCAATCCAAACTACTCCAATCCACCCCACTCCACTCCAATCTCACTCCAATCTCACCCACTCCACTCAAGTCTACCCTACTCCACCCCAATCTACCCACTCCATACCAATCTACACCACTTCACCCACTTCAATCCACCCCACTCCACTCCAATCTACCCCTATCCAATCTATTCCACGCCGCTCCTCCCCAAACTACCCCATTCCAATCAACCCCACTCCACTCAATCTAACCCAATCAACCCCAGTCAACTCCACTCAACCCCTCTCCTCTCTACCATATTCTACAGGACTCCATTTAAATCTACCCCACCCGTTCCAATCTACCCCACTCCAATCCACTCAAATCTACCCCAGTCTACCCCACTACAATCTACCCCAATCAAACCCACTGCCATCTACCCCAACCCACTCCACCCAAGCTAACCCATTACACCTCACTTCACTCCATTCCACTCCACTCCAGTCTACCCCACTCAATTCAAATCTACCTCACTCCACTTCAATCTACCCCACTCAATCCAATCTCCACTCCACTGCAGTCTATCCCACTCCACCCCACTCTACCTCACCCAATCTATCCCACCTCAATCTACCCTACTTCACTCTACCCCACTCCAGTCTAACCCAATCTACTCCACTCCAGTCTACTCCGCTCTACTCCAATCCACCCCACTCCCTTTCAATCTACCCCACCACACCCCATCCTAATCCATGCCACCCCACTCTAATTTACCCCACTCCAATCCAATCTACCCCACCCCACTCCACTCCACTCTATCCTACTTCTACCACAATCTACTCCACCCCAGTCTACCCCACACCTATCTATCCCACTCCCACTCCACCTCAATCTACCCCACTCTACCCCAGTCTACTCTACTTCACCCCACTTTAACCCACTCCAAACTACCCAACTCAAATCTACCCCACTCCAAACTACCCCAGTCCAGTCTATCCCACCCCAATCTACCTTAACTACCCCACTTCAATCAATCTACTCCAGTCTACACCACTCTAATCTATCCAAATCTAACCACTCCATTCAAATCAACCCTACTCCAATCAAGCCAATTTACACCACTCCATTCCAATCTACCCCACTCCACCCCGCCCCACTCCACTCCAATTCACCCCACTCCACTCCAATCCAACCAACTCTACTCCAGTCTACCGCAATCTACCCCACTCCATTACCAAACGCAGGTCAAGGTCTGAGGATAAATCCCCAGAATCAACACATCTGTTTTATCTACTTCAAATGGTTATTGGTCCTCAAACATAGTTAAACAAAGTTTTTATCTTTTGCATTTTTTATATAAACACACAATGGTAAATGCCCCTAGTGTGACATCTGTGTGGTGTATGCCAGAGAAGGGACATTGCACCTAATTTTCCGGTTCAATTGATTTTCCCTTTTCACAGCACCCCCCTTCACTTCTCACAGTGTGGAGCCTGCGTCACAAGAGTCACGCTGCACGATTTGAACATTGAGTCACTATGTTCCATCTGACTTGAGCTGTTCTTTTTGTTTTGTTTATATTTTTTGTTCCCCTACCTCTAGGTCGCCTAAATAGAGCAGGACCCCCTAGCCCTCTTGTCCTCCGACCCAGTGAGGTTGTATTTGCTTTCTTTATATAGATAGAGCATTGAGTTCACTTTGTGTAGTACTTTATTTTTAGGTCCTGACGAATCGCCTCGTGGCGAGAAACATGTTGACCACATTAGGGGGTAGAGTTATTGTTCTGTACACCTTTACAGTCTCTAAACTCCCCTCCCACCCCTTTTAACTAAGGAGTCAGCCACGTTATTAAAGTTACTAGTGGACTGACTACCTTTTTTATCACCTTCACTCACCTTCGCACTGACTACACCTTCTTTCATCCTCACCCACACCCACCCTCGGCTAGGAACTAAAAGAACCCCGTCAAAAGAGTACCTTCGGGCACTCCGTCGGACATTGCAGCGCCGGTCTGACGAGGGGCAGTGAGCCGATGATGACACCGGACACCCTCTAGTAAGGGTGTGTTTCACGCTTATTACTTTGGGTGTGTGAGGCTCTCTAAGTTCCGACTAGGGAACCCTCTCTTTGCAGCCACGGTATTTTCAATACCAACTCCCAATACCAGCTCCACATTGTCAAACGCCTCCTGGGGAACTTTGTACTCCGCTGCCAGCCCTATCTTTTGCATACAACATAAAACAATAGCTGTTAAGACCCGATACATCAAAAGTATTCAGTGCTCCCTGCACCGTATTAAATCAAAGCAGACAAAAGGATGGCGACAGGCCACTATTTAAAATCTGAGTGCATAACATAATATAGCATATTGCAAGTCCTTTCCAGCTAATGATAAACAAACCCCATCTCCCGCCACCCCTATCCCCGGTTACGCCTTGCAATGCTGTTCTGTACTGGACATCCATGTTCTGAGATCTCCTCTGCATGGTCAGTGCCTTCCCAAGGCACACCATATAGGGTTGGGGTGCTCAGTTACTAGCATTAATTAAATCATCCACTGATAGTAGAGAAATTCAGTTTATTGGTGTCATCGCCCCGGACCATTAGACTATCGACCAGGTGTTCCCATGTTGTGTTATGCTATGTTATGTTAATAACCATTTGTAGAGCGCACGTACACCCGTAGGTTTCATGGCGCTAGTGCAGAAAGACATAACCGGTCCCTAAATGTATGCTTGCTCAAATAACCACGTCTTCAGAGACTTCCTGAAGACCAGAAGATTGTCACAGTTCCTAATTGTTTAGAGGATAGAGTTCCAGAAGGTAGCGACTAGGTAGGAGAAGCAGCTTCCACCTTGCCCTTTTCTTTTAAACGATGGGATAGTCACCAGATGAAGATGGGCAGAGCGTAGGTTACGCTGGGGTTTGTAGTTGTTGATCATATTTCTTACATATTTAGGGCCATTTCCGTGCAATGCCTTAAAAGCAATGTATCCTGTCTTAAAGGCAATCCTTTGGCCCATAGGTAACCACCGTAGATTTGACATACCTGATCTGGCTGACTGACATTTGGGTTGTTTCCAGATGAGTCTTGAAGCCTGATTTTGGACCATCTGGAGTCATTTTAGCAAATCCAGAGACAGGCCAAGATATAGGGCGTTTGAGAAATCCAGACGCGACAGTACAAGGGCTATCAATACCTGTATTAGGGCAGATTGAGTCAGCAGGTGTGCAATTTTTCTAATTTTCCAAAGTTGGAAAAAGCTAGAGGAGACGACAGCCCCCACCTGTCCTTTAGGTGACAGGCCAGCATTGAGGATGACCCCTAAGCTTTTTACCGAAGGGGAAGCAGTGGGAGGAAAGCCCATATCGGTCTGCCAGAAATGCGGGCCCCAGCTGATCTCACTCTTCCCAGGCAGTACTAGTTCCGTCTTGCCTGGGTTGATTTTTAGATAGCTCAAGTCCATCCACCTCTGCATATGGGACATAGTTGCCCGGAATTCTGTCGCTGCAGGTCATCAGCATAGTTAAATATGCTGATATTGCGATTTTTTTGAGAATGTATCAGGGGTCTGAGGTATAAATTAAACAAGAGTGGCGACAGTGAAGATCCCAGAGGGACCCCACAGAGGTAAGAAAGTCTCGGGCAGTAAAGGTACAAAGTCTTACTGATTGCGTTCGCTCGGTGATGAAGGAGGCTATCCATCTAAGAGCGCATCCCCTGAGGCCGGCCTGTTCGACACGTTTAAGCAGAATGTTATAGTCGACCGCGTCGAACGCATCCGGCCTCAGGGGATCCGCAGCTCTAGCTATTGTTCTCCATCCCATCTTCAATACAGCACTCTTGAGTCCCACCCACCTCACCAGTTCTTCCCGCCATTACGCCAGTCTCAGTCCTTCAGCAGCTTTTCAATGCATTGTTAGTTCCCGTTTTGCTACTATCAATGCTATGTCAGTAAATCTAGTAGTGATTTTGTGCTTGTTTCGGTATGGGTACCCCCCACCCCCAGGAAGCAGTGCAGGGAGTGCAAGGAACGGGTCACTGGGGGACATTCTTAACACTATCCATTACAGCTTCTCAGAACCCCAGAAAGGAGAGGCAGGCACCTACCATATGGAAACAGTTCTGCACCTAGTTCCCCCACATCTAGGGCATGTTGCAGCACCTGTTGCATAGAACCTATTTATTTTAGCAGGGTTGAGGTAGGCTCTGAGCAGAAAATAAAATATAATCAACTTGAACCTGGCGTTGTGAGAGACAGAGGGTATGTTAGGATCTTCCCCCATTCCGCATCAGTAAATTGAAGGTCTAGCTCTGTCTCCCATTTCATCTTCAAGTCTGGTAGGCTAGTAAGAATCTTTTTACGAATGCACTGATATAGGCCTGTGACTTCTTTAATGCAACCAGTACCTGTATAGAGCAGCTGACAGCTTTGATGTTTCGCTGGTTCTGAATTTCCATTTCTTAAATGGTTCCTAATAATGGTTAGAAATACACAAGGGGTGCTATGGGTCTGTAGTGGCTAGAAAATTTCTGTTTTCTATTGGATAAGTATATGTGTGAACTAAACTAAAAGTGTTAGGAAAGGAGGAATAACAAAGAATGCTCGGTGTGATAAGAATTGTCCGTCTGGAATTTCGAATTCTACTGCTAGATCTCCCATTATTAGCAGTTTAGTGTCCGGATGAAGGTCTCCCATACGGGTTATCCCAAAGGCGGTCCACCCTGCTATCCCCCCAAAACCCCCATGGGCCACCACCTCCAACCTTCTCAATGGCAGGTCCAGCAAATAAGGCACTCAAGTACAGGTTTGTTGTAAGCAGTGTCGTCAACATTTCTGCATTACTAGGAGCTCCTGGGAGGCGGAAGGCAGGTGTCTTCAGGGGGCTAAGAGGACCTGTGACAAGTCTTGTAAGTCAGGAACTGAGTGGACAGCACCCCTCTCGGGGTTCATACTGCGATAAATCCACTGATTGTACCATTGCAGCTGTGCCACCAGATAATACGCCTCAAAGTCTGGTGCAGACAGTCCATCCTCTGTTACAGGGTGCGGCAATTTAGACAGTGCAACACCTGCATCTACCTGAACTACAGATTAAGTCCAGCAATAGGGACTCTAGGTCCAGGAACAGCTACCTTAATCTTTTAATAGATCGTTATGGTCATGATATATATTGACACCTAAGTATTCCAGGCAGGTTGGGTTCCAGGTGAGTCCACGCAGGTCCAGGAGAGTGGTGATGTCCCCACCGAGGGAAAGCAGGTGGGATTTCTGTCAATTAATGCGTACACCCAATACTTCACCAAAGAGGTCCAACACGACTATTGACCCTGGTGAGTCCAGTGCAGCGACTCAAAGAAACAAAAGCATATAATCGGCATATAATGCCGTATAGTGGGATTGCTCTTAACCCACCAACCCTCAGTAAAACCGACCAGTCAAGCGCTACAAGCCAGCAGTTTCAATGCAATGGCGAATAGTGAGAGAGAAAGTGGACACCCCTGTCTGATCCCATGCCCTGCCTGATAAAAGTCAGATATAGTTCTACCTGGGCAAACACATGCCATGGGGCCCATGTAAAGTTTAGTCCATTGCATACACCCAGGGCCCAAGCCAATTTGTGCTGTAACTCGACATAGGAAGTTCCATCTCAGGCTATCAAAGGCCTTCTCTATTTACCTATTGAGTTGTCATGCATGAGGGAGAGGAGCTTAGGATATTTGTTGTCCAATGCCTCTACTCGTAGCTGCCAGGCAGGTATGCGGGCCACTTGGGTTCAAGTTCAAGTTCAGAGATTTATATAGCGCACTACTCACCCAGAAGGTCTCAAGGCGCTTGGGGAAGGGGGGTTCAATTTTTGTCGAATAGCCAGGTTTTAAGTTTTTTTCTGAAGGAGATGTGGTTTTGAGTAAGGCGGAGGTGAGTGAGGAGTGAGTTCCAGGTCTTGGCCGCCAGGAAGGAGAAGGATCTGCCACCCATGGTGGACTTTCGTATGCGCGGGACTGCGGCGAGGGCTTGATTGGACGATCTAAGTTGGCGGGTGGGTGTGTAGAAGGACAGTTGAGTGTTGAGGCATTCGGGTCCTAGATTGTAGAGGGCCTTGTGTGCGTGGGTGAGAAGACGGAACGTAATTCTTTTGTTGACGGGAAAGCCAGTGGAGGTCTTTTAAGTGTCCGGTGATGTGATCTTGGCGAGGGATGTCCAATATGAGTCTCGCTGATGCGTTTTGGATGCGTTGGAGTTTTTTCTGTAATTTTGCTGTGATTCCGGCGTATAGTGTGTTACCATAATCCAGCCGACTTGTGACCAGTGCGTGGGTGACAGTCTTTCTTGTCTTGAGGATGCAAAGTATGTTGAAGCAGGAGGATGAGACTGCGTTGACTTGTCTGGACATCGAGAGAGAGGAGTCAATGATAAAGCCAAGGTTACGTGCATGGTCTGTGGGTGTGGGTGCTGTGCCCAGAGCGGAAGGCCACCAAGAGTCGTCCCAGGCAGAGGGGGAGGATCCTAGGATGAGCACCTCCATTTTGTCTGAGTTGAGTTTTAGGCGGCTATGTTTCATCCATTCGGCTACTTCTTTCATGCCTTCGTGAAGATTGGTTTTGGCGGTGTTAGGGTCTTTGGTCTTTGGTGAGGGAGAGGATTAATTGGGTGTCGTCGGCGTAAGAGATGATGTTGAGGTTGTGTTGGCGCACGATGGATGCGAGTGGGCTCATGTAAACGTTGAAGAGAGTGGGACTGAGTGATGATCCTTGTGGTACTCCACAGATGACTTCAGTGGCGTCTGAGTTGAATGGGGGGAGTCGAACTCTTTGAGTTCTCCCGGAGAGGAATGAGATGATCCAGCCCAAGGCTTTTCCTTGTATGCCGATGTTGCTGAGGCGTTGTATAAGGGTGCTGTGGCAGACTGTGTCGAAGGCGGTGGAGAGGTCGAGTAGGATGAGGGCCACCGTTTCTCCGTTGTCCAGTAGCTTTCGGATGTCGTCTGTAGCTGCGATGAGGGCGGTTTCGGTGCTGTGTTTGGCTCGGAAGCCGGACTGTGGGGGGTCGAGGGAGTTGTTGGATTCAAGGAAGGCGGCGAGCTGGCTGCTGACGGCTTTCTCAATGACTTTGGCGGGGAAGGGGAGGAGGGATATGGGTCGATAGTTTTTAACTTCAGTGGGGTCTGCTGTGGGTTTCTTCAGGAGGGTGCTGAGTTCGGTGTGTTTCCAGCTTTCTGGGAAGGTGGCAGAGTTGAATGAGCAGTTGATGACATCAGGGAGATGGGGTGCGATGATGGAGTCAGCTTTGTTGAAGATGTGGTGGGGGCAGGGGTCGGTTGGCGAGCCAGAGTGGATTGAGTTAATTAGGCAGATGGTGTCTTCGGTGGTGATTGGGTTCCAGGCGCTGAGGTTGTTAGTTGGCGGTGTAGGATCTGAGGGGGTGGGGAGGGTTGTTCGCAGGGAGTGTTCTCGAAGCTGTTGTGAATGTCAGCAATTTTGTTGTAGAAGAAGGAGGATAACGCATCGCAGAGGTCTTGGGAGGGGGTGATGTCGTTAGATGCAGCGGTGGGGTTGGTGAATTCTTTGACGATGTTGAAAAGTTCCTTGCTGTTGTGGGCGTTGTTGTCGAGACGATCCTTGAAAGCTGATTTCTTGGTGGATCGAATCAGTTGGTGGTGTTTGCGGGTGGCCGCCTTGAGGGTGGCCATGTTGTCGGTGGTTGGGTTTTTTCTCCATGTTTTCTCTAGGGTGCGGCATAGCTTCTTGGATTTTTTAAGGTCATCATTGAACCAGGGGGCCTTTTTGCTGCCTGAATTGATCTGGTGCTTTTTCAGGGGTGCTAATTCGTCAGCGCTGTGGGTGATCCATTGCTTGAGGTTGGTGGCCGCTTGGTTTGGGTCCAATGAGAGGGTGGGAGGGTTTTGGTTGAGTGATGTGAGGAGTTGGTCGGAGGTGATTTTGTTCCAGTTTCTTTGAGGAATAGGATGTGGGCGGTTGTGGGTCAAGGTGGTTTTGTAGCTGAAGTGAACACAGCTGTGGTCCGTCCAATGGAGGGCTGTGGTGCGGTCAAAGGAAATGTGCTTGCCGGAGGTGAAGATAGGGTCGAGCGTGTGCCCGGCTACATGGGTGGGGGTGTCCACAAGTTGTTTGAGTCCGAGATTGGCCAGGTTGTCCAGAAGGGAGTTGGTGTTGCTGTCGTGTTTGTTTTCAAGGTGGAAGTTGAGGTCTCCTAATAGAATGTAGTTCTCTGAGGCGAGGGCATGTGGGCTGACGAAGTCAGTGATGTCATCGCTGAATTGAGTGCGGGTTCCTGGAGGCCTGTAGATGATAGTGCCTCTAAGTGTGGTCCTAGGGTCGGTGTGGATCTGGAAGTGGAGATGTTCGGCGGTTGCAAGTTCCCAATTCAGAGAGAGTACGACTGGGTTAGGATCTGTGCATGCCTGAATAGAAAGAGTAGTTTTGTGCCCCAGGGTGGTGTCATCTCCCGAAGTCCACTAGTCTCCACTGTTGCTGCCAGGGGAAAAAATAGTGCCAACCAGGTCTCTGGTGAGTCTTCCAGGGATGGATGGGACCGATCATGAGCAGGATCGGAAATGCTGTTGAAGTCTCCTCCCAGCAACACGGTGTGCATCAGGTATGGTGGCAAGGCCCTGGACAACTCTGAAAAGAACTCTCCTTGATTAGTTCTGGGGGCATAAATTCCAGCTATGGTTAGGTTGCACCATGCCAACCTCCCTTATCTCCTCTCCGGGTCTATTAGCGCAGTTGTTTTCTGTAAGGGTATCCCTGGTATCGCCCACAACAAAACACCTCTAGCAAATGCTGAGTAGAACGTGCTGTACACCTGGCCCTGTCATTTCCTATGGAGAGCCAGCCCCTCAGATTTAGTGAGGTGGGTTTCATGCAGTAGGGTATGTGTGTTCTCCATAATTTACGATAAGAATATACTTTATACCTCTTGGACATGTTGTTGATACCCCGGACATTCCAGGAGATAAAGTTGTATGTCATGGGGGGTGCAATTGGGAAGAGCTAGACTTGTATGGCAATGGTCCATGAGGCGGGTGGTCCATTAAACCCAACTTCCCAACCCCAAGATCAGGATCAGAAGCAAACAACTCCCCGTTCAAACCAATCGAAAACCATTCAACACACATGCATGCATCAGAAGAACAACAATGATGCAGGAGGGACCTGCTGAGGCGCTTCCCAGCATCACAGCACACCATCCGAAGGGAGTAAACAGGATATTCTCCTCTAGCCAGAATCCTGTATGAAAAATTATATGCATTATAAGAAGAAGAATAGCAAATAAGCAGTTCAGATACCACTGTCGTCATCTCCACAAAAGTTCTCTTGGTAAACCAAACTAGGGCTGCCTGTCATCTCAAATGATCTCATCTGATGTGCCAGGGGTAATCTTGGGCAAAGAGTCAACAGATCCCCATGAGGAAACAGATGGTCGTTCAGAGTCAGTGTCATTTAGTTCACTTTCATCGTGGACAGATGGTGGAGAAGAGTCCCCCCCTCCACTCAGGGCAGCTACTGCTTCCATCACACACTGGCGTTAATGGTATGCCTGTGATTGCAATGGGGCAACCCACTGGCTATGCTCTCTTCCAAGGTGGTCGCCGGCAATGTCGCCTCGTCTCCAGAATGTGATCTCCTCCCTGTTGAGGGAGGCGATCTATCCATTCCCATAGTGATTGAGGCGATGTGAAGAATTGCACCTTTTCACCAACGGTCACCCTTAGTTTAGCCTGGAGCAGATAGCGTATGTGAGACCTAGTTGGTGCAAACTTTTTTGGGCATCAGTGAAAGAAGCTCTTTGCTTTTGGACTTCCCTCGTGAAGTCGTGAAAAAACATGACTTTGTGATTCTCAAATTTGATGTCTCCATGGAGTCTTGCTTGGGACGGGATACTGTTTTGGTCCCTGAGGTGTAAACGTTTCGCAAATATTGGTCGGAGAACCACTCCAGGCAGCGGTGGTCATGAAAGGACACGATGAGCATGTTTCAACACATAGTAGGGAGAGAAACCCTCCGCGGCTACCTTCTACTTAATCAATTTCTCCAGGATGTAAATCATGTTTGCAGCAGAGCCTTCAATCTGCTCCGGGAGACCAATAATTCTGATGTTGTTCCTACTCGCTCTATTTTCTGCATCTCCAGCTCTGGTTTCTAAGGTCTTAATCCTGTTATTCATGGTGGGCAGTATGGTTTGTACTGAAGTAATTTCTGGCGTGAGGTCATGTATAGCACATTCCGTGGTGGTGACACGTTCAGCCAGCCACTGCTGGTCATCTTGCAATACACCCATGTCTTCCACCATGGTGTCAATCTTTAATTCAAGTGCCTCTCTGGAAGCAGCAATGGCCTACAAAATTGTATCCAGTGTAGGAACCGCTGCTCCCCACCTGCAGTCCCCTCATCTTGAGGCAACCTGTCAGAGGCCTGTGAGCCTGGCATCTGGGCTGAGCAGAACTCAATGTTTCCTTTTTCTTGGTGACCCTTCCCATGATGATGGTCACTCAGTCTGGGTGGAATGTCCTCTTCCAGGGTTGGGGATATTAATGTTGTGGTATGTGCCCGGTCTGAAGCAGCAATGGTTGGAGCGGTGGCAGTCACTGAAGTTTTACATTCTCAAAATTTATGGGGAGATTCTGTGTTATTACCACTTTGTTGCATCAGGAATTGAATATCAACATCATAGTTAAAACAAATAAAACCAAGAGGGCCGCCCTTGCTGTTGTCCAGGATGGTTGCTGTTTTTTGAAGTGCTGCCCCAGCTCTAATCTCGAGGGCTCTTTCTGCAACTTAGAGCCTGTGACGGGGCCCTAGTGTGGCTGGTGAGGTGTATGGAGGAAGTTGTGTGTCCCACTGAATGCCTTCCCGGCCTGCGGAGTGTCTGGCCCCCATCATAGCATGACTTATCTCGCCTACAGGATTGACAAGATGGCAGCACCTGCATATGTTGGGTCAAACACAGCGCTTTATTAGGCCACAAGGATATTGAATTTTATGGTGTGCTTTCGGAAGCCCTTGTGACCCTCAAGATGAAGCAGCCATCAGGAGACCCTCTCGGGATGACAGGTGGTGTGGCAGTGAGAGGAGGAAGTGCGACTGTCCTGAGGTAAGAAGGGGGGAATACTATTGGGCCTAACCATAGAGGATTGCTCCTACTGGATCATGATAGCTGGTTACATCGCAGCTCCCAGAAAGCCCATAGCGATGCAAGCGAACTGACAACATTATGGGCCATTTGTATCAACATCCTGATTTGCGATTCTCAAGTAGCGATTTTTTAGAAATCCCTATTTGAGATTTGCAAATAGGGATGTATGTAAAAAATCGCTATTTTTTAGCGATTTCTTAATATTCCTTAATTGCAAATAACAAATTGCGAATCGCAATTAAGGAATACTTTCTCATTCATTTCTATGGGCCAGGAGGCCCATAGGAATGAATGGGAAGTTATTCTCAATTTGCGATTCGCAATTTGAGAATCACAAATTGAGAATAATTTCAAGGGTGCAGGGGTGTCATAAGGACACCCTGATGCACCCCTGAAATAAGCATGGGTGCACATGTGGCGCACATACATGCCCTAAGGGCATGTATGTGCTTCACATTGCACTTTGAAAATTGCAAAAAAGTGAATTTTTCAAAGAAATCGCAAATTACCACCAACTTGAAGTTGGTGGTAATTTGCGGTTCCTTAAAGCCAAATTGCACTTTTTTGGTGCTTCTTACATTGCATTTAAGGAATCTCAAAATTTGCGATTCCTTAAATGCAATCGCAAAATAAGAAATGGCAAATTTTGCGATTCCTTATTTTGTCTTAATACATACCATTTGGCAAAATTCCATTCGCAAATGCCGAATTTCGGCGTATGCGAATGCAATTTTGCTTGATACATATGGCCCTATGTCACTTAAGGAAAAATATATCCCTACTGAATCAAAAGAGAACTTTTTTTAACCTCAAAGGCCAGGCTCACAGGGAAGGAGACAAGGGCGACATCGGTCTCCCAGAACGTTGGGGGCCGCAAGTCAAAGAGGAAAAAGCCCTGCAAATCAACACTCTTAGAACCTTACGGAGAACACACCAAAAGATTGAGGAGAAGGTTTCCTCAATGGAAAAGGAAGTGGAGGACCAGTTGTGCATCTTGACTACAGAGGGGGAGGTTAACGCTCTGGACTAGAGAATGGCTGTGGTTGAGGGGGCCACCAAAGTTCATAGGGATTCTGTCAGGAGTTGGCAGGGATTTGATAGTTGTGCTCTAGCCTCTGTATCCAGTCTGGTAAGTAAAGTAGAATGCCTGAAAAATGATGCTAAGGCTAACAAGATTTGAAATTTGGATGTCCTCCATAGCAGGACAAGGGAGACAAGAACTCTGAGTTACAGCTCTTTCTACATGCTGTTCTTTTTGATTGCAAAGTTGTGAATCCAGTGCAGTGAGTAGGGTGTTTGCCCTCGAGAGGTGTTTCTGGAGGGGTGGCGAGAGCGGGCGCAATACTAGCAGATATGGCATACATTATATTACATCATGGACGAGTGATGACTGCAGCTGCTCAGAAGAAAGATCTAAAAATCAATGGATCTTGGGTTCTTATATTCCCTGATTTCAGCCTAATGGTTACGATGCCACTGGGTTGCAGGGACTGCGTACACAGTGGACTAGGACTTGGGCGAAGATTGTGGAACGTAGCATGGCTCCACAACTATAACCTGAATTGAGAAAAATTGATATCACAATTGGAAGAATCAATAGTATCCTGCATCAGTATTCATGATTGCTCTTAAGATTGGTTGGATTGGTTGGACAAATATAAATGAATTGCATCCTCAAAACGTATAATCACATATCGGAATTGAAAGTCTTTTCTACAAATTGCAAAGTCGTGAAAAAGCCCAAAGGGGGCGAAACGTCGGCTGTGGACCATAAAGTTTGAAAAATAAAGACTTGAATTCTTTACAACGTCTGGTGTGATGAAATTGACTGTTTGACCAAGGATATGGATTACAGATGAAACGCTAAATAAGCTAAGGGATCAAAGAGACTATTTTGGAGGTGCACTGGTGTGTCTTCTCACCATGGAGATGAGACTTAAAGGCCATAGGACATGAACTCTAATGGAATGCAAGCCTTGCTGTTGGACTCGACTAGACTGATAGTCGTTGTGAGAGTATAAGTTTACTAAATATGGACCTATGGAGTGTTCCAAGATGACAGGGTGATGCATATACTCTATATATTAAGACAGTTCATAACTATGGGCCTATTTACATCTGATTTTCCTTCACACTCTATGTCTAGGGGGATGTTTAGAATCACTGACAAAATTTCGACCTCCAAAATATCGACCTACAGAAATATCGAGTCTAAAATATCGAGGGCAAGAATATCGACATCCTATCTACAACATGGTAAGTACAAAAATATCGAAAAAATAATATAGATGTTAAAAATATCCTTTTTTTTTCTTTTAAAATATAAGTGTAAAATAAATTAAATAACACTAATAAATATAATATACATAGTTATAAGTATCTAATAATGTTCAAAATTAATAAATAATACATATATAATAATAATATATTAATTAAATATATACTGTAAATATATAATATATATGTTCTGAACAATATGTTGTAATAATTATTTTACTAACTTATACATTATTAAAATATATTCTAATGTACTAATACATTTACAAGCATAAAACAATAACATAAATAAAATGTACAAAACATAAAAAATTAAATATACTTTTAATATTTTTACAATTAATTATATAAAATGTTGGATAGCGTAGGGGTAAAAATTACTATTCCCACTCCAGAGAGTGCAACAGTAGGCAAAGCTTTGGATAGCGTAGAGGTAAAAATTGCTATTCCCACTACAGAGAATGCAACAGTAGGGAAAGCGTTGGATAGCGTAGGAATATAAATTACTATTCCCACTCCACAGGGTGCAACAGTAGGGAAAGCGTTGGATAGCGTAGGAGTAAAAATTACTATTCCCACTCCAGAGAGTGCTAAAGTAGGGAAAGCATTGGATAGCGTAGGAGTAATAATTACTATTCCCACTCCAGAGAGTGCAACAGTAGGGAAAGCGTTGGATAGCGTAGGAGTAAAACTTACTATTCCCACTCCAGAGAGTGCATCAGTAGGGAAAGAGTTGGATAGCGTAGGAGTAAAAAATACTATTCCCACTCCAGAGAGTGCAACAGTAGGGAAAGCGTTGGATAGCGTAGGGGTAAAAATTACTATTCCCACTCCAGAGAGTGCAACAGTAGGGAAAGCATTGGATAGCGTAGGGGTAAAAATTACTATTCCAACTCCAGAGAGTGCAACAGTAGGGAAAGCATTGGATAGCGTAGGAGTAAAAATTACTATTCCCTCTCCAGAGAGTGCAAAAGTAGGGAAAACATTGGATAGCGTAGGGGTAAAAATTACTATTCCCACTCCAGAGAGTGCAAGAGTAGGGAAAGCGTTGGATAGCGTAGAGGTAAAAATTACTATTCCCACTCCAGAGAGTGCAACAGTAGGGAAAGCGTTGGATAGCGTAGGAGTAAAAACTACTATTCCCACTCCAGAGAGTGCATCAGTAGGGAAAGCGTTGGATAGCGTAGGAGTAAAAATTACTATCCCACTCCAGAGAGTGCAACAGTAGGGAAAGCGTTGGATAGCGTAGGGGTAAAAATTACTATTCCCACTCCAGAGAGTACAACAGTAGGGAAAGTGTTGGATAGCGTAGGGGTAACAATTACTATTCCAACTCCAGAGAATGCAACAGTAGGGAAAATGTTGGATAGGGTAGGGGTTAAAATAACATACTTTTAAATAAAAGCTTTTTATTTAAATAATGATATAAAGTATTTAAAAAATTTAAACCATATACAACACCTATACATAATTCTAAAAAACATGATTACCTAAATATATTTAAGCAAAAATAAATATTAAAAAATACCATTTTATAATATTTAATTACCAATTAATAATTATTTAACAATTATATTATTTACAAAACAATCATTTAAAAAAATTATTACTTAATTACATTTACATTACTTCCCACTATATTCCCCTATAAACCCACTACCCACAACAGAACACATTTATCTATTTATGAATTAATTAAAATTATTTACCAATTAATTAAAATGAATTACCAATTAATTAAATATATTTACCAATTATTTAAAATTAATTTATAATTCCTACTAATTAATAATTAATTATACATAAATAAATAACTTCCCACCCTATTCCTCTATAAACCCACAACCCGCTACAGGACATATATATCGATTAATCAATTATTTATAATGAGATAACCATTAATTACATTTATTTACCAATTATTTAAAAATATTTACTAATAACTACTAATTATTTTTTAATTTAACATAATTAAATTACTACCCACCCTATTCCCCTATAAACCCACAACCCGCTATAAAACATATTTATCAATTATTCAATTAATTAAAATGATTAACCAATTAATTAAATTTATTTACCAATTATTTATAATTAATTAATAATAACTACTAATTATTAATTAATTTAACATATTTATATTACTTCCCACCCTATTCTCCTATAAACCCATAACCCGCTACAGAACATATTTATCAATTAATCAATTAATTAAAATTATATTCCAATTATTTAAAAATAATTACCAATTAATTACAATTTATTAATAAATCCTACTAATTATTAATCAATTTAACATAATTAAATTACTTCCCACCCTATTCCCCTATAAACCCACAACCCGCTCCGGTAGTAAAACATATAATTTACTTATAAATAAATGTATTAATATATATATGTAATACACATATAATATTACTTATTTTAATTACTTAAGTAAAACATATAACACATACATAATAAAAAACAACAGAAATAATACAAATATCGATATTAGTGTAATCGAAATTAGTAACATCGATATATATGCTATTGATATTACTAACTTCGATATTACTTACATCGATATTAAGTATTTCGATATTACTTACCTTAGGGTCGATATTCTGTCCAACGATATTCTTGTCTTCGATATTCTGCACCTTCGAAATTATTGACACAATATTTTGGTACATCGATATTTCAAACTCGATATTTTGACTGTGTACCGTTTTTTTCCTGTAAGAATACATTGTTCTCAGTAAGGGTTGTTGTTTTGGTAGAACTCTGAAACAAAGGACTGGTTTCCAATATGTACTGTTTGTGATGCCGCCCTCTCTCTTCCTACCTCTCTTCTCCATCGGGTCTTTGCTCTGGGGTGACAAAATGGTGAGTTGCTGTTTTAGTCTTAGGAGGGATCACAATGAAAAAATAGTCAGTGTTACTATCTGAGTGCTTGTAGGTGGGTTATGGGAGGGTTTAAACCCAATGCTTTGTACCAATAAAAATTGAGACCCAATTGCTGTTTGTTATGTCTTATTAAAACATTAATTCAAATGTCTAAAAAAAGAAAGCCAAAAGAACAAATTAAATTACCCGAAGGGGTCAAATAACAAGGACAGGACTCCACAACGTGCACAATAAATACCCTAAATATTTACTTTTCAAATGAAAACGTACGTAAATCCACACACAAAAAAGTCTGAGTATAAAATTACGTATACAATGATATTGAGGCCTTTCTAGCACCACTCGAACTAGAGATCTATTTAAGAAGGCCTTTTACTGATAAAGATGCATAGTCCCTTTCCATGGTGTAAACATGTGTAGTCCCTTTCCATGGTGTTCGTCAGGGAGTTCACAAAGGGAAATGCTTCCTTTTGTAGCTGTACAAAAGGGGTTGGTGATGGACGGAGCATCTGAACCAATCAAACACTCACACTCAAAAGATCTGGGTTTGATCCATCACCGTTCTTTAGCCCACTCTGCCACCCCAGTTCAGACATGGCTATATGCAAATCAGTCTGACCCTGTGCCTCATGGGAACAGTCCAGCCCAAACTGCCAAGCCAAGCCATGCCTCCATGGACCGGAAACAAGCTTCCGAGGACCGGGTTCTGGCATTCCAGCCGTCTTCAGCCCGGCTTGCTTGAATCCAGTGGCAAAGTGAACAAGGGACTCACGTCTGAGCATACCCTGCCACACTTATGGCGGCCAAAAGCAGTACAAAAGGGGGTGGTGATGAACCACACCCTTTTGTACCCCTTTTGTACCTCCTTTTGTAGCTGACGCAGTGTTCTCAATCTAAAACCCTTTCACCGTGCATTCGCTAAGAGTTAATAATGTAAACCCCCTCCATAGTTCATTTGGCAAGTGTTCCATTTGTAAAACCTGACTCTCAGGGATTTGAGGCACAGTGTTTCAAGGCTGACTCGGGGAGGAGTTGTGTGCTAGAAATTCAGAACTGTGCAAAAACAAACAATACACAATAAATCAATTCCCAACCAATGTCTTATGTTTCTGTGGGAAATGTAAATGAATGCATGCGCAAGTAAATTCTGTATTCAAAAAGACAAATATTTACAAGATTTCAGGTGGAATTACCAATTGGAATCCCTCCTTTTGGGGTCTTGCAGACTTACCAAGGGGCAAAGCACGTACCCTAAGGAACTATCACTGGGGGAAACTAACTCTGAAGATGTAGTCTTCTCCTGTTATCAATGCAGTACCATAGAGAAATGTTTGCATGAGCAGGCTACAATCCTGTAATCACACAATGCTACTATATGGGCCTATTGAAAAACATGAGGCTTTTTTTTCAACACATTTGATTGATTTTGACTATAAGAAAATACATTCATGCAGCTTCCACAGTGGTACTGAGGTGCAAGAATACAGAAAGCAGACATTACATAACGTATTTTCCTGTAGAACTCACATGCCAGAGTGCATGGTCTAATTTTTGCATTAACAACCACAGTTGGTTCAGGTACATTATGATATTAGAACAACACACGCCCATTTCCCTCCCCGTGTACTTGGCTCGCCCTTTAAATATTACACCATGGTCATATCTAGAATGGTGAGTGCTCCAATAATTCACACAGTTTAGAGATCCTTGTCTATATACAAGGGTATGCTGGGTGATCGGTCAGGCTCCTTCCCCAGTGGGGCCTACATTGGTTGCCTTCAGCCTTATTTTTAATAATAGATTCCTACAGCAGGCATAGGCATGCCAGGTCCACGTATCTGGGCACCCATCCAAATCTACAGGCAGCAAGGGTGTGAAACTGTCTTTATTGTAATGTAGATCAAGGGCTTCTGACAGCACGTTCCACTCAAGGGAGATCGGTATTTTCTGCAGTCCCCTGTATTCCTCTCTGCATAGCGATTCACTCTCCGCCCTTCCCCATGGAGCGATTTCATCCCATCAGGTTTGTATGTTGGATGAGGTGGGTGATTTCCATCGTCTTGTTATGAGCCGCTTCGCTATCAGCAGTGCTAGGTCCGCGAATTTGGCTTGCACCTTTTGGGTTTTAGGTCTACGATACACTCCAAATATACAACGTTCAACTGTGCTCAGATGCGTTCCCCCTAACACTTGTGCCCAATATCTCGAAAGGGTTGGGCATGACCACAACACATGCAGTAAGGTTGCATCTGGCTCTAGGCACCTACGGCATTGCGCTGATACCCCCCGGGTATATTTCATGTAGTCTGTGCGGTGTGAGGTATGCCATGTGTAATATGATATATCAGGAGAAGTGTGGCTCAATGGTTGGAGCGGCACACCCTGATGCAGAAGTCTAGCCCGGGACCAGGGTTCAATTCCCCGCCTCGGCGGGTCTTGGGCTGGGAAAGACATGGCTTGGTAGTTCGGACTGGACTGTTCCCATGAGGCACAGGGTCAGAGCTGATTTGCATATAGCCAGTGTCTAACCCAGGGTGGTGTGGAGTGCAAAAAACGATGGATTTAGGCCCAGATCCTTGTACTGGGGTGAATGTATGACATTGTTCTACATTCTGTCCATCAACTGTGTTTTTTGTAATTTTCACCCGAGTGTGCTGGGTATACTCAGACGTGAGTCCCAGGCTCTCCACACCACTGGAGTCAAGCTATCCAGGCTGATGAAGGCTGATAGCCAGAAACCGGTCCTTGGATGCTTGATTCCGGTCTGGGAAAGACATGGCTTGGTAGTTCGGACTGGACTGTTCCCATGAGGCACAGGGTCAGAGCTGATTTGCATATAGCCAGTGTCTAACCCAGGGTGGTGTGGAGTGCAAAAAAACGATGGATTTAGGCCCAGATCCTTGTACTTGGGTGAATGTATGACATTGTTCTACATTCTGTCCATCAACTGTGTTTTTTGTAATCAATGGTTAGAGCGGCAGACCCTGATGCAGAAGTCTAGCCCAGGACCAGGGTTCAATTCCCCGCCTCGGCGGGTCTTGGGCTCAAAATTCCACTGACCTGATAATTCTCGCCTCGGTGCCTATTCCAATCATGGAGTCCCACTCTGCAGCTCTGGGCAATAGCTTGCTTAATCTCCACAACGGCCCCCACAACGCTAAGGAGGCCTGGCCTCCACCTTGGGGGTGCCCAGGAGTGGACGCCTCACAGGGAAAGCCAGGATGGGTTCCACAGTGGTATTCGTACAAGCGCCTTGAGACCCTTGCGGGTGAGTAGTGCACTATACAAATATCAATTTACATATATATTGGATAAACATTCATCTCGTGTTGCGGGACACTTTTCTAGGGAAAGCTAGTATGTCTTCCCATTCCTTATCTTGGAGGTCTCTGCCTAGCTCCTGTTCCCATTTAGTCTCAGTGGTATGAGGGGTGCAGCTGCATGCTTGCGTATCCTCTGTATAGCCACCGTATCCAGTGTCTGGCATTTCCCATCAAGTGTAGAGCATGCACCAGCTCATGTGTTGGTGGTTCTGCACCATTCGAGGACCAGTGTGTTCCAACAAACCATGTGACATGTGCATGTATTAGGAACAGCGATTCTGAGAGTCCCTGCTGATGTACGAAGTCTGTATGATTAAGGAGCACTTTGTCTCCAGTGACCCCACTGTTGACACTTCCACCCCCTCCCATAATCATATGCTGCGGGTCGATAATATTCCGGTGGGAGTAGGTGTACCCAGGAGCGGTATGTTTTGAGTATATGGTAATGTATGTTTTGTGTATTGCAAAGCTCATCTCCAATATGTGATTGCAATTTGAAGCAACAGGGGTGCATCATGTGGAATCTGCACAGGCTGGAACAGTGCTGTATTTAATGTGCCGCTTTCAAGTGTGTTGGATTTATATCCTATTTCATGAAGGTTGTGGCCTGCCAGCCAATATGCCATCCATTACAACTGGCTTGCAAAGCAATATGCTCAGAAATCCGGCGCCCCTAGTCTGCCCTTCATTGTTGGAAGATGTAATTTCACCAGTCCGACCCTCCTTTGACCCATCCCCCATATTAGATCCAGCAAGAGTGAATTAAGGGCTGTGAAGTAGTGGGAAGGAATCACAATGGGTAGGTTGACAAAAAAACAATATAATACACGCGGTAGCCTACGCAGCACGCATGTGCTGCATAGGAGGACCTTTAGCCGTCGTTCTGCTCTTTTTGGAAGCATATACTCGTGCTTGTGGTGGCATCCACCTTGTGGGAGCGAGCAGGGGTGCTCCACAAGCACAAGTATGTGCTTCCAAAAAGAGCAGACTACTCTCCCAAGTGCACGCGTGCCTCTCTCCTCGCCCACACGTCCATCCCGGCCACTCACTGGCTCTGCACTCTCCGTCTCGCATCTCGGCATCTGCTCAACTTTCTGTGATTCTGGGCAGATCACTTAATCCACCTGTGTCTTCCAGGCACTACGCCAGCAATATTGTTTGGATGTCAGGGGAGCATCTCTCTTGTCTCCCTTCTTCGCGCTTTACGGGCGCCATATTTTTGAATTATAGTGGCCAGACACGGCGCGATAATTCAAAACATATGGCCTGGTGCTCGCTCTCGCATGCACAAGCTTATTTGTTTTGCTTAAGCTCCCTCACCAACTTTAAACCACTTAGCGCCCGTTGCTGCCTTTCATGCTTTTGTCCACCTCCCCCCACCCCCCCCCCCCCACAGCCAGTGTGCTGGCTCGGGGCTTCAACACTCCTGCTTCTCACCCAAGCAATTTCAGGGACTTTAATTGCAGTCCAGTACCACCATGGCTGCCCTGTCTTGATTCGCTTTCCCGATACTGTTTACACACCCATGCCGTCGCTCGCTTCTACTTCATCCATCCTTCCCCGTGTCCATCACTCCTCCCCTTCCTAGTCATTGCTTGTTGCTTTTCTGGTTGAGGTGAGTGAACGCATCTGCCATGTGATGTGTTATGCACTCTTGAGGGGGTCCATTTCCAATGAGGTGTTTTCATCCCAGGGAGGCTGCCAAGCGCTGGCAGGTGTCCCCACAATGTGGCCATTGATTTGCTTGGCACAGGGATGGGCACCGTTTTTTATTTGTGGTATATATTACACTGCTGTGCTCGACTGGTTGCAGCAACAGGTGTGCTTGTGTGTATCAAACTTCCAGGTCCGCAGGAGTGCACCCATACTGTGCGGCCCCCATGCCAGTCGCAACCCAGCACTGTGTTTACACTTCTTGTTTTGGAACAAACACTGCTGTCTGTATAGAGCTGTTTTGAGAAGGAATTTAGGCTTGTTGGGTGACTCTGAATGGTGAGTAGCTTTTGTCCGGTGGCTGCTTCTTTTTAGAAGAAGTTTTTGTTCCATTGGTAATGTTGGCATGGGCCCCGGCTCAGCTACCTTCCTTGGAATTGGCAAATCCTTGCTTTCATTCCAAGGGACCACCAGAGTGTTGAAAAGCACCATCCCCTCTTGCAGTCATACAGTGAGCCTAGAGAGATCTGCCCTGCCTTCCCTTGATCCCCAGGAGACAAAGAGCCACCCCCTGTAGCGGGGTGTCCTTCACTGGACCACCAGCCAGCACTAGTATCTGGGTGCCGCATCCTTGCGCAGCAGTTCACTTCTGGACAATACCACCTGATGCTATATTATCAAACTGGTAATTTCTATACTAGCAATCAGGAGTGGTGGATGTTGTGCTGCGGTGGGGTGAGGGTTATCAGAACTGGGGCACTTTTTTACTCTAATACATTTTGCACTGTCTGCATGCTAATAAAAAAATGCAAAGACAACAACTGATGGACGGAATGCAGAACAATGTCAAACATTCACCCCGTACAGAGATCTGGGCCTAAATCCATCGTTTTTTTGCACTCCACACCACCCCAGGTCAGACATGGCCATATGTAAATCAGCCTTCACCCTGCGCCTCATGGGAACAGTCCAGACCGAACTGCCAAGCCATGTCTTCCCTGGACCAGAATCAAGTATCCTAGGACCGGTTTCTGGCTATCAGCCGTCTTCAGCCAGGATAACTTGACTCCAGTGGTGTGGAGAGCATGGGACTCACGTCTGACCATACCCGTCCCACTCGGGGTGACAAATGCAAAAACAACAACTGATGGACAGAATGCAGAACAATGACCACCAATTGTACAGAAAGGCTCAGGCAAACAAATTACGTTTTGCACTAAACCTACTGAAAACAAAATGGAATTGCCCCTCCTACTCGCACATGCTGAAGGTAATAGTTGCCAAGTTTCTACCATCTCTAACTTACGGGTCGGAATTGTACAGGTGTAAGGATTCAAACTTCCTGAACACGCAACAGTCAGAGCTGTTCAAACATATTTTCCACATCCCGAGGTTCGTATCCCAATCGCAGATCCGCCTGGAATTCGGCCTAACAAATCAGCACCAAGTCAGACAAGCGGCAATTTTAAAAACATGTTGGAAACTAAGAGCAGCTCAAGAAGACACGCTCATGGGTCTGTGTTGGATGGAGATGAAGCACCAGAGAAAATCAAAAAATGACTGGAACACAGTTTGCGTGAATGCCCTGTCAGAACTCAATCTGGAAAAATCATGGAATAAAAATCAAACCTTCGCGGCTTTTAGAAAAGTGACCAACGGAGCCGCAAAGCAAAGATTATGGCTATTAGATAAAGCAGCAACAGCAAACAAAAAATACGGGTGGACGGTGTTGGCCACGTATGAGAAAATGGAGCCTCAACCTTATTTATGTTATGGTAATTGAACCTTCAAGGGTTTTAATTGTCTTAATGTTTCGAATATTATTTTAAATATCTACAATTGTAGATATTTAAAATAATATTCGAAACATTAAGACAATTAAAACCCTTGAATGTTCAATTACCATAACATATCTATTGCCCAAACCCTCAAGGTCACTTTTGTGTACCTCAACCTTATTTAGTCAACCATATATCCACGGCCGCCCAAAAGACTCTTCGAAATCTACGGCTGGGCACCTCCACCTTAAAAGAACATACACCGGCATGGAAGCTAACATGGTTGACCACAGACTGCAGACTATGTGGACAAAAGGAAGAATCATTGCTGCACATATTATGCATCTGCCCCTCTCTAAAAAATCTGAGACGCTACTTTCTCCTTCACGCATTCCGTTTTTTAAACATTAGATCATGCCGCTCGGCTGTCATGCTAGCACTGAACAGCCAACAATTGCAGACAGCTTGTAGAGCCGCAAGATTCTGTCAAAAGTCACTGCAGCTAATACAAATTACTGAGAAACACGATACTATAGTGCTGAAGTCGGAGGCGTGAAGTATAATGAACTGATCCACAGAACCCTCTCTCCCCTCTCACAAACACTCCAATTACATGGATTCTTAGAAAGTTTTCCTTTTAACCATTTGAGACTTTGTACTCTTTTTTAATCATGTATTTTATGTTACAATATTGTAAAGGTTTTAATGAACTAAATACAATAACATTTTCAACCAGGGTGAATGTATGACATTGTTCTGCATTCTGTCCATCAACTGTTATTTTTGCATGCTAATAAAAGTCAGTCCGAGTACTGCAGATCAGCTTCACTGTGGAAGTCTCAGGTGCAGCGCAGTGGCCAGAGTCTTCTGTACATACTGTAATGTAATATGCAGCCTGTGCCCTGAATGCAGTCCTTTTCAAGGGAGAGGTGCGTTATACCAATAATATCCCTTGTTATTCAGTCGCTTTTTCCCTTCTAGTAATGAATGACGGGGAAACACCTTTGTGGTGCCTATCCTGTATTTCCACCAGTGGCTTCTTAAAATGTTGCTTCTCACCCCATTTAAATATCTTCTGAAACCTCCTTTTAAGACCACCGTCTATGAGCACCCCAGTGCTATATGGGTACAGTTCTAACACTGAAATACAGAAGTCCTCGATAATATTGTGCTATAGGAGATAATAAGCTTGGTTTCACCTCCATCATTTTGCAATCTTCCTGCAGAATTGCATGCTTTCGTGCATTCCCGCCGTGGTTCACAACACTTGCTACATTCATGTTGTAGACTGTAGTTTTCTGCAGTGACTTGTTTTGAATCCTTATCTGTCTTCTGCTCTTTGAGGTTTGTTGGATTTGCTTGGGTTCCATATCCTGTTTGAAAGGCTAACCTACATGATTAGATGTCAGTTGTGTCTTTTTTTTATTTGATCCCTTTTTACGAAAAGGTAAACACTGTGTTCATGAATGTGGGGAGCTCAAATTACTGGCGTCAAATGTCACCAGGTAATATCAGCATTAACATCTCTGAACTGGAGGTCTCCAAACCATGAGGCACAAACCCTGGAGAGTGTGGTGATTCCCTTTGTAGTGAGAGTTCCCACAGCCTTTTTGATAGGCTTCTGCAGTCCTGTAGAAGTAGGCTTAGACTTGGAAGTCTAGTTAAGCATCTCCCTTGTATGCAGTCTGGGTGCTAGCCTGCTGCATCAAGGACCAAGCTTTGGTAAAGCCAATAGGTCTCGCCTTTTGATTTGGCTAACGCTTGTGTGCATATGCTGAACACCGTTAGCAAACAAAATGAAAGTAAATCAAGCCTGGTGTGTAACCACGGATGCACCATCATACATCCATGCGTGTGCGTCAAGAGGCTTTTGCTCTTGTTCCTCATCTTAAGTGAGGAATGCTGCTGGACTGCTACTAGTATACAGTGAAGCGCATTAAACAGATGACTCTCTGACTGGTGCTACTCACATGCTGTCACTGGGGTGAGAGAAAGTTAAATAACAACAGCACTTCCTGCTATCACTCGTGAAGGAAGCTTCCTTCTGTTGGCCTACCTATCTGCTGAGGTAATTGTCCACCAACTTCTCACCTTGAGAAACATGATGCTGTCTACATCTTAAACTCTACGTTTTCCGAATGTTCACACTCTGTTAGAGGCAGTTTCCTGTTTCTATGTGTTGTCTCTGGAATGCCTTGGTTTCACTCCCTGAAATGTGCTTACAGGGCCAGACTGGGATTCAAAAGCAGCCCTGACATTTTTTGTCTGATCAGCCCCCATATGGTGCATAGCGAGTGCAGCGAGCGAGCCTGACCACTACAAGGGGGTTTGGGGGCTTTTCTACCCAAGGAAATTTGGGGGAAATTGTGTATTCCTCAACACATTTGTCATTGTATAGGCTTTTAAAGCATAGTAAATGATGACCTCACTGTGCACTAGGATGCAACCATCTTTGTTTGGGATCTTCAAAGATTCCCTTACTGTCCACCTCCAGAAGTGCCTCTCACCTCTCTATAGCCCCTTTCTCACATGTATTTCATTTGTTTTATAACACCTCTTATACCAGTGTAGGGTGTCGGAGCACTTTACAACACACACACTAACACACACACACACACACACACACACACATGTAAATCAGTGTCTAGAAAATGTTACATAAGGCAAAGGGGACTACATGGTGTAGGATTCACATGTCATCCATACTGGTAGGCATTTTTTGAGAGTGCTTGGTCTGCAGATGCAGAAACTCAGGATTCAGAGTGTACACAGTGGTTAGCGTTGACTGTATTAATAAGAACTGATTTCTACCCAACCAAACCTTTTTTTTAGCAACACAAGGGTAATGAAAGACTGGGGAAAAAACAAAACTTTCTTACCTGTACCATGCAGTCTGCATGCAGCTCTTTGATGGCAGTTAATAGTTAACTTGGCTAGATTGCGATTGTAATTTATGAACTTCACAATAGCGAAAAATCTCTATGACAAAAGCACTATCCCACCGTGCTATGCATCCTAAAATATCTTCTTTGACATGTATGCTAGACGTTCTTTGCAGCAGGCATATTAACCCTATGTGCTACCTTAGATGAATAAAAACTGCCGCTATCTCGCAGGTTGTGCTTTTGCACCCATGTCCCTGTTTCACAAGAAAACCATCACGGTGTCCTGGGTAGTACAGATCTCGGAATAATGCCAGTTTCTTGGCTGCTTCCACAATCGACAGACGGACACACTGTGACAATCATCCATTAATCACGCTGCCTGAATTTATCTCCCATCTCCCTCCCCCCGCCCCCCAGCATACTTTCATCGTGAAAAAGGTAGCACTGTTTTTGTATTTTATTAACAAATACAACCCAAACTTTATTTGACAGAGAAGGGGCGTGCGGATCAAACCATGTTAAAATGTAATGAATGTGTTTTATGGCATTATTTTCAAACTGTTTAAAGTTTAAATGTATGCTCCTGTTTCATCCATTTCATCACTTAATCGTATGAATACTTCCTAGTTATCCATCTCGTTTTAGTATTGTCTTTATGCATTGTGGTGTGGTTGTAGCCTACAAGGTACTGCAAGTAACAGGTTTTATTTTTTTTAATACTCAATTTTATTAATTTTTTTTAGCAATGAAACACCAGTGGAAAAATTCAAACTGAGCACATCACAGCAGTGATAGATCGTCGCCATAGTATGTCTCTGCAGTTTATTACGCAACAGGTTTTAGTATTATCTCTGCACACAGTGCTTGTTTTGTCGACTTGATCGGCTGAATGCTGCATTCACTGGACTCGGGGATTTAAACCGTAAATACCAACAATGTAAACACCCCTAACCCCCACACCTCCAAACTGTCACTTAACGTTGGACTCAATTGCCAGACACATAGATGATTCTAACGTTGTTGCACCCTCTTATTTGTAAGAAATAGCTACTATTCCCCACTAAAAAAAGAATCATAGATGGAATAGCCCGTCCCACACGGAAACATCACATGTGGACTACTGTTCTTTATGAAGTATCAGCTTCATGTTGAGATCATTCCTTTCTATTTAACTTAAACCTCCAGTGTTCTCCAGCTAGTGCAGTGTCTCTCTGTCCAACGCTCTCGGTGCACACCATCCGTAGTGCAGTGTGTCTCCTTGCCCGGCGCTCTGGGTGCACCTGGAAGCACACCACCCAAGCAGTATCTCTAGTAAACAAATATAGTTACTACCACCCATAACAAAAAAAATCCCACAAAAAGCAGCCATTGGGACAGGCAGACAGAAGTTGCCAGCATTGAAAAGACAAAAAAAAATCTCAAAACATTATTTATTGTTATTACTTTTTAATATGGTCGTTCAGTTGTACATAACGCTTTCTTGGTCATATATAAGGTAACAAAAATGCTTCTGACACTTCTTTATTTTAATTTTTCAGCATGCTGCAGACTTCTGTACAGCACAGCTTAAAGATATAGGTAAAGTCAATATCTCTGGCTAAACACTTATAAGGTCCCAAAGGCGAGACTTATTGGCTATGCCACAATATTCAATGTGGTATTTTCCATGCATCCCCTGCTTCTTGCCTTTCTTTGTTTCTTTTTTTCCCCTGCATTTTTGTTTACAGGTGTAACCTCCCTCTTTATCTTACTGCTTGCTTCCTCTTCCCTTCTCTCCCTTTTCTTTTTTCCACTTCAACCATCGAACCTAAAACAATCCTTCATAAAGTGTTCAATATAACCCTTCTCTCTGTTTCTAGCAATTTTCATTCACTCTACTTCATGGGAAGAACAAGCATTGGCATAGCCAATAGGCCTTGCCTTTGGGATCTTATAAGTGTTTAGCCATGCAACAGTTGATGTTGTTACACCAAGGATACTGTGCTGGATAACTAAACACTTATAAGGTCCCAAAGGCGAGACCTATTGGCTATGCCAATGCTTGTTGATATTGCTATCCGGGCCGCTATCGTAAGTAGGGGGGATATCCTGAAAGAGATCTGGGAGCGTAGTGAGGTAATTGCTTTTGGGAGATTACCATCAAGTAAGTCCTGTATATATGAATTCCAAGGTACTTGAAGGTGTGCTGTGCCACCTGGAGTCTCTGGTCTCCAAATGATATGTATTGGAGTTGTGGGTCACTTTGAAATAAATATGCATATGAGTTATTTACATGAATGGATAGTCCCGATATTCGCTCTAGTTGTGCAAAGATATTGGCTATGGGGTCACTGTTCCCTTGAAGGTTCTTGACATATATAATAAAATCATCCACATATTAAGACAAGGCTTGCACGCCACTGCCTGTTTGGATACCCCATTCTGGCGCCCCCTTGCAGATCTTCAGCGCCAGTGGCTCTAGTGCCAGTACAAACAAAATTGGGGATAGGGGGTCATCCTTGCCTGGTGCCCGTCCGTATTGGGTATGCGTGAGATATGTGCCTCCCCGTTCGTACTCTTGCTGTCGTAGGGTGTACAGTAATTGGACCCATTCTAGATATTCCGGGGGGATGCCAAACCTACTGATGGCTGCTAGCATGTATTTCCATCCCAATGTATCAAATGCTTGGCGCATGTCAAGGATGATACATCCAGCCCATTTAAGTTCGGCGGGCGCAATATCCATTACATGATATAGTCTCCTAATATTTAAGGATGTGTTACGTCCCACAATAAAACCGCATAGGTCTGAATGAATTAATCTTGGTAATAGTAGGGGGCAACCGGCGTGCTAGTACTTTGCTTAGAATGTTATACTCTGTATTCAGTTGGGAGGGGGGGCGGTATCCCGTAATGTCTTTGGGGTCTCTACCAGGTTTTGGAAGCGAGGTCAATAGTGCCTGCATCATGGTGTCTGGCAGGCAATCTGACTGTAGGGCCGTCCGATATAAACATTCCAAGTGGGGGACCAGTTGTACTGAGAAAGTGGCATAGAACTCCACAGGGAGTCCATCCAAGCCAGGTGTTTTATTTCGGGGTAATTCACTAATAGCTTCACTTATTTCTGCTCGCGTAATTGGAGCTGCTAGCACTTTTCGGATGGCCTCTACTCATTGTGGGAAGGAGAGGTGGGATAGGAAATCCTCTACCTCCTGATTTTCTGGGTCCGCAGGAGCGCCATATAGCGATTTATATTCACTGCAAAAGGCGGCATGCATCTCATTCTGTGTAGTGATTGTTGTGTTACTTGGTGTGGAAACTTCAAGTATTGGGGTTGGCGGTGGACTATTTCGTGTTCTCGGCGCCAGTAGTGTGCCTGCTCTGTCCGCCTCAGCATGTGTCTTTTGTGTGAATGCCTGACTGTCTATATTACGGAGCCGCTCCAGGAGATCTGCATAATTAATTTGCGCCTCCTGAAGCCCTGTTACTTTCACAGGGTCATGTATGGCAGCAGTTTCTAGCTCCCCAAGTTTCTCCTCTTCGTGTTTCAACTAACTGTAAACTGTTTTAAACACCTCTCATCAGTGCTTTAAATGGAAAAAAAATAAGTGCAGGTACTCATTAAATTGAGTTAGGGGCGTGGCTACTGGGCCTAGTGGGCGGGGTTAGAGGCGGGGTGAGACATGATGATAGAAACACTTCTATTGAGTATTGATTTTTCTCTTGCATTGCCCTTGACAATTGTCTCAAACTTTCCATATGTGCAGATTAACAGTTACATATGCTAATAAAGGGTGGTGTGAAGTACTTCTGGGAGCAATGCAAGGAGCTTCTAAACCCTGAATGCAGCCAAGCCATCAACAGTACTTTTAGCCCTTCCAGGCTAAGAATCAAGTGCACCAGGACGAGAGAGACTGGCATAGCATCATTAATAACAGGTATTAGCCATTTTTCTTTTCAAATACCTCCTGGGTGTCCTGATTCCCTCCCTATCTGATTACGTTTCTCTCTCACACACAAACATACACACAACCAGGCAAACACACACAAACAAGCAGACAAATACTCTCTATCAATCTTCACATCTCTAATCTCGCGATCCCTCCCCCACTCACTTCTCTCCCATTTGTATTGATTTCTCTTGCTGCCCCGTTCTCTTTACCCCTAGGGTTTCCTATAATTCTCTACTATCACTCTTTCTATTTCTAATCTGTCATCTCTGTGCCTCTGTTACTCTTTCCATAGCCGTCTCGATCTCTTACCCACCTCTGTCTGCAATTATACCTTCTCTCTATTTTTTTCCCTTTAAACTCTCCTCTGCTCCTTCTATCTCTGGCCCCTCACTCTTTACCTTCTTTCACCCCATTCTCCTTCCTCTTCCCTCAGCAGAAGGCCACAGGGTTGTGAGCATGTGCAGAGTCCTGTAGGGCAGAGGTCAGGGGACGAACAATACTGGACTCTGATGGGCAGGTTAGTAGACCTCCTCCTACCTCAGCTGGGCTCCGGGCAGGCCGCAAAGGCCATCTCCACCACCTCATCCCTGTCAATGTCCCAGCAGGTGGACAGGGGTGGGGGTGGGATTGCCCATTAGCCCAAGAAATGTCCCTCCACTCTTCTCCTTATCACACAACATCCTCTCTTTTCCCACATCTCCTCTCCAACAGCATTGATTCACCACACTCCCTAAATAAGCTGCCACACCCTCACCTTTCTCACCCTCCTTATCCCTTTCACTGTCTCGCACATTCTCCGCTTACCCTTACATCTATTTTTTTTCTCACACATCCCATCTTTCTCCATTTTTTGACACCCTGTATCTTCCTTCCTCCCTATCGTCACCTCCAGACTTTTCTCAAAACTTTCTTAAAATTAATTTTCCACATCTTTTTTTACTGCATTTCACCCCTTCTAAAGTTCTCCTGTAACCACATCTTCTCTTATCAACTTGCTGTCTGTCTCACATACACTCTACACTGACTTTCTCACATCAGCACCTCACAAAAATTTGCCTACAGACACCCTCTCTTAAATCCAACTTTACCTCATTAATCCTTATCAGACACCTCTTCCTCCTGACTCTCTGAGGCCATAACCTCCCTCAAACTCTTCCTTCTCTCTTTCATGCAGCTCTACTTCTTTTTCGCATCTTCTATTTCTCTCCCTCAGTTTATCAGACACACTCTGTTTCTCATGCTGTCTATCACTTCGGCATGTTTTAAATGATACATTTACAAACGTACACAGGCGAAAAATCTGTGCTCCACAATTCGATAAAACTGACCAAGTGGCCGTGCTTTTGATGTCAGTTGAGCAAACCAAGCACATGGCTGAAGATTTAAGTAAGTGCAGTGATGATATCAAGCTAAACATGGTTATTTACTTGTAAAAACAAAAAAAGGGCAAATAAAAATTCACGCCATTTTGAAATTGCTAGACGTGTGTATTCTTCCATTTTAGGTATTAAAGGGTTTAACTTATGCAGTTGGGGCCATAGGGGTACAGTCTTATCCGGTGCAGCCCAGCCACCTCCTTAGTAAATACCCCCCAGTGAGGTGAACAGGGGTGGGGGTGGAATTGCAGGAGCAAGTGCGTCAGGCCTCAGTGGGAGGCCAAGCGATTAATGACACGGTCACCTATGCAGGCTCTGTTCCCTCCCACTCATTCAGGCTGCACACATCACTGTGCCTCTGGCAGCTGATGTTTAAATACACTAACAACAATTCGACCCAGCATGGAGGCCAGGCAGGGGGCATTTGAGAACAATGAGAGCTTCGGTAGCAGAGGCTCTCTTACCCCTGCTGCAGGCCTCCAGCAGGCGCCAAAATTGAAAACATGCTGCCAAATAGACGGGTCACAGCTGGCCCTCAGGCATCTGCCCTGTATCTGATCAGAGTAACGGTACTCTCCTTATCACTGAAAAAGTGCTGGTACTCAGTTTAGTAAAAAACAAGAAGTGCCAGTACTCAGTACCTGTGAGTACCGGCCCATTTAAAGCACTGCCTCTCATTCAACTGCTCTAGAGGAGGCGGTGTTGGCATTTTCGGTACAATAATTGCTTATGGTTGTTGCTAGCATGTTTCGGAAAACTGAGTCCTCTAGTGCGCGCATGCTTAGTCTCCATGTGGGGAACGGTGCGGGGACTCGTCCCCTAGATAGTGTAAGTTCAAGCGAATTATGGTCAGATAATGTCTTCCCCAAATATGTGACCTGTGACAGTAGGCCGCTGGTGCAGAATATGCGGTCTATGCATGTGTGCAATGAGTGGGCGGGGTATAAAATGAGTATTCTCTGTGGCCTTCATGTTTGTGCTGCCAAGCATCGCTCAGTGTCCAGCCACGTGCCCACAGGCCAAGTGCTTTGGCTTGGCGAACAGCCATCGTTCTCTGTAGTGGGGGTGTGAACAATCTTGATTATAATCCCCCCCAGTATCCAAGGGTATCCTGCCCAATCTGCCAAAACCGTGTTTAGGTGATGTAAAAATGTATCCTGTTCTGTATTCGGAGCATAGATAGTGCCTAATACAACATATTGCCCATCTAAAGTGCCCAGAAGAAGGATGTACCGGCTGCCTGTGTTAAAAGTGGAAGGCCACTTTTAACCCAAATAGCTGCCCCTCACGCAAATGCGGAGTAAGATGTATTATAAATCTGCCCCCTCCATGTCTTCTGTATTTTGACTGCTTCCGTATTCGTGAAATGCGTTTATTGTAGTCCCTCAGCCTAGGAGATCATCTGCGGTCTGTGGGGTGATGGAGGGAAATAATGCCAAGCTATTTTCGGAGTCTGATTGCTGTGGTGTGTCCTCCGAAGGGGTCTCTGATGATGGAGACCCCAAATCCTTGAAAGCCGCCGCTGTTTGTATGGCTGTTCATTGGTCCTCTTGTACTTACTCTAAAAATGCGATCTTGTCAGAATTATCCCATGTTTCTTTGGATTGTTGTTTTCACTTTGTAGATCTCTGTGACTCGGAGTGGGCACCTCACCCTGTTCCTTCTTGCTGTCTATCGGGGAAAACTTCATCTATCCAGGTATAAGCCTACTCCCGGTCTTTGAAGAAATGGCTCTTTTGACCATGGGCAACTTTTAAATGTGCTGGGAAGAGCAGTGCATACTTAAGATTTAATTTTCTCAGTGTTGCCTTCACGTACTGATACAAAGCTCTTTGGCGCTGCACCAACATGGTATTGTCAGGTAAGAGTGAGATCCTTTTGTTTTCATGTTGTATAGTGGAGCGTTCTCTGGTGCCGCGGAGAAGGGTGTTTCGGTCCTTGTAGTTTAATATTTTCACAACTATGGAGTGAGGCGGCGCACTCAGCACTGGTTTTCTGGCTGGTACTCTATGGGCTCTCTACATGCAGAACATTTGAGTTAGGCCCTCTGGGGATATTACTTCTTGCAGTCACTCTTCTATGAACTGGGTCGTGTTATTACCTTCTCAATTTTCGGATAGTCTAACAATACGGATGTTGTTGCGTCTGGAACGCCCTTCCACATCCTCATCCCGTTCCTGCAGAGTGATCACCTGGTTCTGTAGTTGTTTAACGTGTTCCACATGTTCCAGTTGGCGAGGAGCAATTTCCGATAGTGTGGTTTTGTGATCTTTGACAGTGCCTGCAAGATTAGAATGATCAGCTTTGAGTAGTAGAAAATCTGTGGTTAGCTCAGTCACCCGCACACCACAGTATCCTCCTGATTGAATGTTGCTGTGCCCCCTTTTTGTATTCCCCCCAAATAAAGATGAGAGAAGAAATGAGCAGGCCTCACCTTTGTCCCCAGTTAATGTATTGTCCCTCAGCCTGCTCGCAGCACTCCCGAAAGCCATGTTGTTCATGATATCCTGGTTCGACCACAAGTAGCACTCACCTGTTCCTCGAGGTCAGCTCCACGTCATCATCAGGCACTGTACATCTCTCGGCAGTGAGCTTGGATCAGTAGCTCAGGGTCCCAAACAGCAGGCCGGCCACTCCAAGAGCTCTGAGACACAGGCCCTGTGAGCATCCCACACCCAGGCAGAGCAGCCAGGCCCACCGCCATCGCGGTCTCCTCTTTAGAAACCGCAACCTCCAGCTCTGTTCCTGTGGCAGGTCAGTGATCGTCTAGCTCCCTGATTCTGCAGCTGTGGGTGCACTAGGTCATGGGCGACACCCAGGGGAACGCCCAGCCCACAACATCCTCTGCTCTCGCTCAGGGGTCTTGAGGATGGTGGGTCCAGTATTGTCTCATACGCACCAATGTTGCTCTTTGAGGCACACTTGTATGTACGGAGCCATTCTCTGGCACCACAGAATGCGCAGATCGGTATTTCTGCAGAGTTCCGCCCCTCGCTGCCTCCCCATCTTGCCGCACTCCCGGTGCTTTATACTGCTCTTTCGAGTCGCTCACTGGGGGCCAGGATCTCCTCGTCTGACAAGGGCGACCTCACACAGGAGCATTAGTGGTTCACTTTCCTCGTTTCTGGTGGGCAGGACCTGCTGCACCTCACTCTCTCCTCACGTCGTCGCAATATCATACATGCCAACATTTCAGAAGAGCAAAGAGGGAGATAAAAAAAAAAATCGGGAGAATGTGGCCTTGAATTGGGTTACAGGCTTTGGAAGTGTGCCGCTGCAGGATCAAACATTTAAACGCAAATACACTTTTTCTTACCTTTCAGATGCATGGACCGCAATGGCAGGCAGAGAGGGTGATGCAAGTGCTGTGCACTGGCCTGGCAGTTTGCTGGCAGTGCATGTACCCGCCCCACCCCCCTGTGTGGCAGCCCGGGCAGAAACAGCTTCCCGGGTGCCCACACAGACGCACCCCCCCCCCCAGGACTTCACAGGTCTTTAAAAGACCATTTCCTTGTTAATGACGCTTTGTTGGCTTTTCACCCCTTCTAGAGCCCCTGCATCACTCTGACTATTGCTGGAAGAATTAACAAGTTACACAATAAATACCAAGCCCTGGCAGCTGAAACCCCCGAGGAATCGGGTTTTTGCTTGCAGGAATCGGGAGGCGGGGGACTAGCCTTGAAATCGGTAGTCTCACGCCTGAATCGGGAGGGTTGACATGTCTGCAATATGGCGTCTGCGGCCCAGTTTTTCCTCTTCGCATTACCGGGAGTGCTCTTCTCCCCCAGCAGCCGTTCCCAGGATCATTGGGTTCTCTAGTGTGGCTAGGAGCAGGGGTGCATGTCTGTAAGTGTGGATGGAGCTCAGCAAGCGAATGTAAAACAGGTTTCCATGGCTCAGCCCGGGAGATCTTTCAGCGTGCGTCCGCCATTGTCGGAAGTTGGCCACGACCCCATCGCAATCAAAAAAGTTAAGCCTACATACATGATGTAAGTCAAAATGTGAATTGAGAAGGCTACTGTTTTTGTCACCACATTAATTTGAATTTGAATTTGAATTTAAAATTACTTTTAGAGCGCACGTATACCAGCGGTTTCTTGGTGCTATAACTAACGGGATCCGAGGTTAAAAAGCTGGGAAGACATGGGGAGTGTTATTCGAAAGACTTTGTGAATAAGTGGGTCTTGAGATGCTTACGGAATTGAGGGTAGAGGGTGATGGAACGAAGTTCAAGGGGAAGGGAGTTCCAGAGGGTAGGGGCAAGGGTGGCAAATTTGGAGCCACCCCACTTCTTTCTCCGGTAGCGTGGGATGGTGAGGAGGGACTGGGAAGACGAGCGAAGTTCCCTGGTGGGAACATATGAGACGATCTCGGAGGAGATGAACGCTGGTGCCAGGCCAAGGCGGGCCAGGAAAGTGATGGATGCGAGCTTGAATTGAATTCTGGCTCGCACGGGGAGCCAGTGTAGAGATTTCAGCAGAGGGGTAGAGAGGTGAAACTTGGGAAGTTTGAAGGCCAGGCGGGCCGCCTGGTTTTGTATCTGTTGTAGGCGATGCAGACTGTATGCAGGAATGCCGGCATACAGGGCGTTGCCATAGTCCAGGCGGGACACCACCATGGCCAGGATGATAAGTTTGAGGGCAGAGAAAGTGAAGAAACGAGACACCCTGCGTATAGTGCGCAGTGAAAGGAAAGAAGAAGATACCACGGAGCTAACCTGGGAGTGAAGGGTGAGTTGAGAATTAAGTTTTATGCCTAGTGTTTTGACTGAGGAAGAGGGAACAGGAGAAGGGCCAAGAGAGGGAGGCCAAAAGAGAGGGGACCAGGGGCTGGATGAACCACCCGTCAACACCAACTCGGTTTTATCAGGGTTGAGTTTGAGGTGATTGTGGTTCATCCAGTCCCTGATATGGAGCATAACAGATTGAAAGTTTAGAACAGAAGAGGGAGAAGACAGATTGAAGACCAGCTGGAGGTCATCCGCATAATTAAATACGGCGACCTCCATCTGTTGAAGAGAGAAAATCAGAGGGGCAATATACAAGTTAAACAAGAGGGGGGAGAGAGAAGAACCTTGGGGAACCCCACATTGAACTTTCCGGACGTCCGCCGTGAAGTCACCCAGGCGAACAGCCTGGGTGCGGTCGCTCAGGAAGGAGGCTAACCAGACCAGGGCGGTCCCCCCGATCCCCGCCGCCTTGATACGGGAAAGTAAAATGGTGTGATCCACCGTATCAAAGGCGGCTGAGAGATCAAGGAGCACAAGGGCCTGGTGCTGATTTGTGTCCATGCCCTCCCTGAGGGTGTCCAGGACCGACATGACAACGGACTCCGCAGAGTGTGCGGGCGGAAACCAGCTTGGTGAGAGGCAAGAGCTCCATGCTTCTCCACAAAGGAGCTCAGAGCGCAGGTGACGTGGCGCTCGAGCACCTTGGCCAAAAATGGCAGAAGGGAGATAGGACGGAAATTGGCAGGGATAGAAGGATCTGCCCCGGGTTTTTTTAAAATAGGCACAATTACCGCAGACTTCAAGGGGTTGGGAACTACGCCTTGAGCAAGAGAGCTGTTAAGGAGGTGAAGGGGAGGGTCTGGGCAAGAGACAAAGATATGGCAGAGAATGTGAGCAGGACAGGGATCAAGCGGAGAACCAGATTTGACCAAGGGCACCAAGGAGGTCAAACTTTCCCGAGTGATAGGGGGAAGGGTGGTGAGTACGCCCTTGGGGGGGGGACATTGGGGGTCAACAAAAGAGGGGGAAGGGGGGGGGGATGTTAGCCTTGATGGTAACAATTTTGTGAATAAAGTAATTGTTAAGAGAGAGGCAGAGTTCTTCGGACGGGGCCGGCTTAAGGGTAGTTCTGTCCGAGAACGCCAGGTTGTGAACGATGGTAAATATCTCCTTGGACTGGTTTTCCGCGGCTAGGATTTTGGAGGAGAAATATGATGTTTTGGCCTCCAAGATGTCTTTCTTGTACTGGATAAGGATGTTGGCATATTCCAGTTTCAGAGTGGGGCAATAGTTTCTCCTCCATGCCCGCTCCGCGCGGCGTACTGTTAGTTTGGTGGCCTTGAGCTCTTCATTAAACCACCGATTGGCGTCCTTGTCACGCTTAGAGGAGATGCGCTTGAGCGGGGCAACGAAGTCGCGGCCATAGGAGAGCCACTGATCTATGGCATCGACCTGGGAGAGGGTGGGAAGGCCCTGTAGAGAGGGGAGGGAGGAGGTAAGAAGGGAAGAAAGATTCTCCAGGTTGACACGGCCCCAAGATCGGACCCAGGTGTTTTTAGGCCGGGGGGGCTTAGCTGAGGGGTAGATGGGAAGGAGAAATGAAATCAGGTGGTGATCAGACCAAGAACAGGGAGAAATAGAGAGTGATTCCACAGGGCAGTTCAGGGACCAGATCTGGTCAAGTACATGACCTTTGATATGGGTGGGGGAGTGAACATGGGATATGAAGTTGAGGGAGTGAAGGGTTTCGGAGAATTCCTTAGAGGACGTACATTCGGCGGGGTCGGAGGGCCAGAAATTAAAATCGCCAAGGAGCAGAATGGAGGAATTGTTGACTGTAATGGTGGCCAGAACCTCCAAGAAGTCGGGGAGAAACTGAAGGGGGGACTGAGGAGGACGGTAGGTGAGGAAGCAGGTCAGGGGGGGAGAGGTGGAGACTGTGCGGATCACCAGAAATTCGGTGGTCGCGATGTCAGGCAGGGATAAAATTTGAAAGGGAAGATCGGTACGTGCGATGACCGCCACGCCACCCCCGGCTCTGCCTGAGGGGCGGTCCGCCCGGAGGGCATAGTAGGTGGCCGGTAAGGTGGATAGTAGGGCGGGGAGGGAGTCATCGCAGAACCAGGTCTCAGTTAAGAAGAGAAGATCAGGGGCATGAAGATCCAGCAAAACCGAGAGTTCATGTGCGTGAGCAACAGCGGACCGGGTATTAAGATAGAAGGCCGTAAGGGCTTTAGGGGCTGATGAAGGAACAGTGTTACAAGACGTGGGAGAGATATCAGCTGTAGAGGGAGGACGGAGAGGGGGAGTGGTGGGAGTGAGACCAAAAGAGGAAATGCGAGAGCAGATAGAGGCCGAGATAGGCCAAGGGCCCTGGTAGCTACGAAGTAGGTCCGGGGTATAGGTGATAAGCGGGGCAGAGTGATGTGCCCCTAGTCCCGGCCAGTCGCGGACGGGCGCAGACGGGCTTGCCTTAGGCGCGCCTTCGGCGCGCATTCGTCGCGCCCGCTGCGCTTCCTACCAAGACACATGATTTATGGTGAAGGGTCAGGATGTTGGAGGGGGTGTGGCCAGCAGAGGGGGCGTGTCTCGTGGCGCGCCTCGCCCTCGAGAATGGCGGCAAAAAATGAGGGAGTCGTTGCAGCGTGAGACGCTGTTTTAAGAAGATGCCAAAATTGCAGGTAGGTCGGGAGAGTAATTAAAACATAGTATCACAACAAAAGATTAAAATCAAGTTTTCCTCGCTCCCGGCTTTCCGCCTCAGGAGTCCGTTCGTTAGTGCTGCGCCTAGCGTTGGCGCGCGCTATTTATGCACCTGGTGAGGGGGCGTGGCCAGCAGAGGGGGCGTGTCTTGTGGCGCGCCTCGCCCTCGGGAATGGCGGCCAAAAATGAGGGAGTTGTTGCAGCGTGAGACGCTGTTTTAAGAAGATGCCAAGATTGCAGGTAGGTCGGGAAAGTAATTAAAACATAGTATCGCAACAAAAGATTAAAATCAAGTTTTCCTCGCTCCCGGCTTTCCGCCTCAGAAGTCCGTTCGTTAGTGCTGCGCCTAGCGTTGGCGCGCTATTTATGCACCTGGTGAGGGGGCGTGGCCAGCAGAGGGGGCGTGTCTCGTGGCGCGCCTCGCCCTCGGGAATGGCGGCCAAAAATGAGGGAGTCGTTGCAGCGTGAGACGCTGTTTTAAGAAGATGCCAAGATTGCAGGTAGGTCGGGAGAGTAATTAAAACATAGTATCACAACAAAAGATTAAAATCAAGTTTTCCTCGCTCCCGGCTTTCCGCCTCAGGAGTCCGTTCATTAAATAATTAAAAACGCAACCATGTTAGCCTTAAAATAAAAATAAATAAAATGGCCATGTGATCTCTTTCTAAAGGGAGGCCCATCAAATATTTGTTGAAGATTCAAAGTATATATTGACACTAACATTAAATATCTATCTGCAGATATCGAACATTTTCCAGTGTCCCACCAAGAAAACAGACGTATTAAACCCCTTCTTATTGCATTTGTCAGAGAACTCACAATATAAATCTCCTTCCTGTAATGTTTTCCAGAGAGCTGACAATGTAAAGCCTCTTCCAGTGGTGTTTGTCATAGAGTTCGCAGTGTAAAAGCCCTTCTTGTACTTGTCAGGTGTGACGGCCCACTCACTGCATTTGTCAGGAAGCTCACAATAAAAAAAAACTCATTCCAGTGGTGTTCGTCAAAGACTTCCCAATGAAAAATCCCTTCCTAGTATTTGTATTAGATAGCTCACAATGCAAAATGTCTTTTTATTGTATTTGAGAAATAGAGTTCAGGATTTCTTAAGGCAGCCAGTGGTGGGCACCAAATTGTGTTAATGGGGTCTTTAGCCTTTACTCCCCTGGAGCCTCTGTACCCAGTCTCTCAGCCTGGTGACTAGGTACCCTTTTAACATTGGGCTCTCAGAGCAGTGAGGCAAAGCCCTCAGCAGCTGACTCAGGGAGGTGATGTGGAATAGAAAATCAAAACTCAGCAACACACACAAATAAACAAATATCAATGTCCAGCCAGTGCTTTTTTAAGACGTCAAATATTGTAATAATGATCAAACTGAATATTATGGAAAAAATTACAAATATTTACAAGATTCTGCCAAGTCATACATAACAATAAATTAATTAATGGACTGTCAAATTCCTGACTCGAAACCTGCTGACTCTGTTCCCTTCCTATTACCACACATTTTCCGCCACTATTTGGAAACCTGGAGTCGTTTTTTTTCCATTTCCATCGCTGGATATTATATGATGTGCGTCTAGTGCTTGTTAAATATTCATAAACTAGGACTGATAACAGAGTCTACATTTAAGCGTCTTCAAATCCTTAGCAAAAAACGGCCCTTCAAGTCAGAGCTTGATAATGCAGGTAGCACTTAATGTTCCGACAAGTCTGCACCTTGGAAAAACAGGATGTTTTGGAGTGCAGCCAGCTATTTTTACACACAGTGGATCCACGGTCGACAAACTCACTCACCAGCAGTAAGGCATGCTGTGGTGCAGAGCACCCTGCCACCCACACTCTAAGTCCACTGTAGATGTCACCCCATTTAGGCCAACCTGCAGAAATCAACTGTTCTAGTCATTTTCTTGTATCGGGGCCTGCAAGTGTTCTGATTTACTGACTGTGTGTGTATATATATATATATATATATATGTATATATATATATATATATATATACATACATGCATGCATGCATACATACATACATACATATATATATATATATATATATATATATGCACGCAAATTCGCCAATGACTAAAGCAGCCGCTTCAGCCCAAACCATCCAGAAATGACGAAAGAACAGACCCAATTCTTGGTGCTTAATCGAGGTGATTTATTGCCAGCAAGCCTGCCGCCGCCATATATATATATATATTAATGTATTCATTTATTTGTATATTTTTTTTTGCAGTAAACTGTGTTTTAAATGGGCATGTACTGTCCGGTACTGATTACCTGCACTGCTTTAATTTCAAAGGGAGAGGACCTGTACCTCTCAGCAGGGTTTCAATACTTTTAATGGGAGAGTACCAGCACCTCTCAAGAGCAAACAGGTATAGTGAGTACCTTCATGTTTATATTTTCATTTAAAACACCAACAGGAAATGCAGAAAATGATCTGAGATGCATGCTGGAACCTTTTCCTGATGCCTGGAAGAGTGCTGGGTGCACACATTGATAGTTAAAGATAGAACTTAGCTGCTGAAAAGAAGCCATCAGACCTCCCCTTTCAATGGCTTTACGCCAAAGAAAAAAATAGCTTGTTTGCCGATAAAGAACAATATCGGCGAAACAACAACAACAAAAAAGTGTCCGTAGTCTGATATACGTGTGCACATGAGAGAGAGCAAAATAGAGCAAGAAAACATGGTTTTCCCTGTAGGGCTCAAAGCAAAAGGAAAAAGAAGCCTCCTGAGTGTAAGCAATGGAATTATCACCCACAAGGACAACACCAACCAACCAGGAGGAGGCATCCCAATCGTCCACAAAAACACACTCCGCCTGACAACCCACTTAGACGACCCAACGACAACCATTGAACACCTCCACTGTCAGTTCCAGACCAACCCCAACACCACCCTCCGTGGCACCCTGTCTACAGACCTTCCGGCCTCCGTCGCCCTTCACCGACTCCATTGTCGACTTCATCGCACCCCATGCTCTCGCATCCACAGACTACATCCTTCTTGGTGACTTCAACTTCAACCTGGACAACCCCAATGACCAGAACCCCGCATCCCTCCTGGAGAACCTGACCAACTTAGAACTCAAGCAGCTAGACACATCTCAAACTCACGCAATAGGACACACGCTCCACCCCATCTTCTCTGCCAGCAAAAACATCACCTACAGCCACACCACCGAACTCCTTTGGTCCGACCACCACTGCGTGCATTTCGCCTTCACAAAACCCGCCGTACATAACTGCCTCACCGCCACCGCCACAGCTGGAACAAAGTCACAGTAGAACATCTCACCACCCCCCTCAGCGTCACCACTCCACCGACGGTAATACCTTAACACGCAACCTCCACCGATGGATCGCCAACTGCTCCGACACTCTGGCACCCCTCAAGAAGGCACACGCAAGCAACACTCCAAAAAAGCCAGTAGGCTCACCCCGCCTTCCACGAGTCCAGGTGCACTTGTAGACGACTTGAAAAGAGATGGAGGAACAACAAAACCCCAGAAACCCTTGCAGCCTTCAAAGACGCCGTCACCGCACCCCACTCCACCTTCTCCTCAAAAACACAAAGCAGATGGTCCTCCAAGACAGAATCAATTGCGCGCAACAGCAAAGAACTCTCCACCATTGTCAAGGAGTTCGCCAGGTCCAAAAGCGAGAACACAGATATCCCACACGCCCAAGATCTCTGCAACAAACTCAGCACCTTCTTCTACCACAAGATCAGGCACATTGATGACATCTTCAACACCCAAAACCCTCCAACCATGTCCAACAGCACTGCACCTGACCAACTGGAACCTGCTCACCACAGACGACATACTCATGGCTATGAAGACCATCCACTCCGGAGCCTCCTTGGACCCATGCCTGCACTACATCTTCCACAGAGCAGCCACCTCGATCGCTCCGAGCTTCGCCACACCGTCAACTGCTCCATCGAGACTGCTACCTTCCTCGATGACTGGAAACAGGCAGAGATCAGCCCCCTGCTGAAGAAGCCATCCCCGGACCCGACAGACCTCAAGAACTTCATACCCATCTCCCCGCTCCCCTTCCCAGCCAAGGTCATCGAGAATGACATCGAAGCGAACCACATCCTGGACATCGCCCAATTCAGCTTGTGAAGAGATTACAACACCGAGACCACACTCCTCTCCGCCACTGATGACATCCCCTCCCTCCTTGACCTAGGTGAAACTGCAGCCCTCGTTCTCCTGGACCTCTCAGCCACTCTCGACACCGCCTCCCACTGCACCCTAATCACCAGACTCCACGATGCCGGAATCCACGACAATGCCCTGGACTGGATCCACTCCTTCCTCACTGGTCGAACACAGCGAGTCAGGCTACCACCGTTCCTCTCTGAACCACAGAGATCAACTGCTGAGTGCTTCCCTGAGCCCCACCACCTTCAATGTCTATATGGCTCCGCTTGTGGTCATCGTCAGGAACCATGGACACCCATCTGATCGTCACCCTCACCAGCAAACCCACAAGCACCAGACACAACTTCCACAGTGGGATAAAGGCTGTTGCCACCTGGATGAAAGACAGTTGCCTCAAACTCAACTCAGACAAGACTGACATCCTCATCCTGGGGTCCACCCCCAAGCTTGGGATGACTCCTGGTAGCCACATTGGGATCCTCTCCACCCCCACAGAATACACACGAAACCTCTGTATCATACTGGACTCCTTGCTTACAATAAACCACCAGATCAACGCCGTATCATCATCTTGCTTCCACATGCTTCGCCTACTTCCTAAGACATTCACATTAATCCCCATTGAATCCAGTAAGACAGTCACCCATGCTCTCATCAGCAGCAGATTCGACTACGGCAACTCACTCTACACTGGCGTCACCCAGAAACTCCTCATAAAACTACAGAACAGTCACAATGACTCGCCCTCAACCTCTCCTGCCGCAGTCACATCAACGAACACCTCAGAGAACTCCACTGGCTCCCAGTCAACAAAAGAATCACTTTCAAGCTCCTCACACACACATACAAAGCCCTCCAAGACACAGGACCAGCATATCTGAACCACCGCCTCTCATTCCACATACCCACCAGACACCTCCGCTCCGCCCAATTGGCCCTGGCCACACTCCCACAGATCCACAAGACCAGAACTGGAGGAAGATCCTTCTCCTACCATGCTACCAAGATCTTGAACACCCTGCTTTTCCACCTCAGGGAATCCCTGTCGCTGACCCAATTCAGGCAGGATCTCAAGACCTGGCTCTTCGACTGAATCCCAGTGCCCAGACAGATCAGCAGCCCCCTCCCCCACCCCAAGCACCTTGAGACCCTCATGGGTTGATTGAAGGATAGAAGTTAAGCAATCAAGAGGATGGTAAATAAATTTTGCTCCAGTGGAGGGCAAACACAAGAAGTGGAAGGAAAGCCATTAAATAAAATACAACCAAAAGTAATTGACAACGCAACCAACCACTGGGGAGCAGTGTGTTGTATGTATTGGTCCTGCCTACAACAGTTCATCCATAAAAGCTGTATATAGATGATACCTAAAAAGAAGTACCAGTGTCCACTACCTGCAAGCGTCTGCACAAACAAAGCCTTTGGTTAAAGGTGCATTCTTGGGCATTTATTATCAACACAAGCTGGCATTTTTAATTTCTGACAACACACAGTAAAAATAAATAAAACTGCTGCAATTCATTTGGACGTTTTAACTCATGTGACTGGCTCGTTCAGCTTTTGCCCAAATCTATTTTTGAGCTGCCACTGTGTGCACATTTTGCTTGCTTCACATGAGTGTCTTCAGTGTTTTGGGAACAAAGACTTTGGCAGGTGTATTGTAAGTGGGTCCTCTTTCACTCGAGCTAATCCATCAGGCAGAGTCATGCAATGCAATATGCTGGTATGCATTGTTGACCCTTTCTAGGAAGAATGTTGATGTTGATGTTCACAAAGCTATGTCCAATAAAATGTTGAACCCCCCTCCTTTTACTTTTCCACATTTAATTGGGTAATAAGCAACATTACATACTATATTGGTGACAAAATACACCAGGATCAAGAAAAATAAAAACAAACATTGGCAAAGCCAACAGGTTTCACCTATGGAGAGTTATTGGCTTAGTCAGCATGTTTTACCCATGTTTACAACAGCGCAGTAGTTGTGCACCATGGCTAACAGTTATGGGGAAAAGTACTATGATGCAACCAGCGCAGGGCGTGTCATAGTGCTTTTTTCTGGTGGGAGGACACAGGCTGGAAGGGGCAAGCAACAACAGGCGAGGGGGTAGGGAAACAGGGCAAGCAATACGGGGAGGTGGCAGGGGTATGGAGCAAGCAACAAAGGGGGAGGGGTGGGGTGGGACAGGGCATGGAACAGCAGGGAGGGAGGTGGAGTGAAGAAAGCAACAATTGGGGAGGGGTGGAGGAAGGGGTTATAGCTCAAGCACCAACATAACATGGAGGAGTTGAGTTGGGCAAGAAACGATAATGGGGCAATAAGGCGGGAGGGAGGAGGGGACGGGAGAAGGCAAGTAACAATGGGGGAGACAGAGGGGGATGAGGAAGCATCGACAGGGCAGACGGAGGGGGAAATGGGTCAAGCAACAATGTGGTAGTGGGGATGGGACAAGGCAGGCAATGGTTATGGGGCAACAATGCAGGAGTGGGGGGAATGAGGAAAACACTGACATGGAGTAGGACGGGGTAGAGTAGGGTGTACAGCCTGCAAACATATGAACTCTTAGGGCCCGATGTAGGCCGCCCAATACCAGTCGGTAACGGACGATTTCGGCCGTTACCGACCGGTATTTGGCTTTTGACATGTAGGTGTCTCTGAATTTACAGAATCGGTATATTTACCGATTCGGTAAATTTACTGCTTCGGTATTTTTCCAAATCGGTAAATATACCGATTCTGTAAATCCATATGTAGGTGGCACAGTTTGCAGTGCCACAGGCCCTTAGGAATTCTTATTTTACCACCCAATCCTATTGGGTGGTAAAATACCGAATTCCAGTGTACATGCACATCTGTGCATGTACACCTATGCCATGTGACACACAGACATGCCCTTAGGGCATGTATATGTGCCACATCGCACACAAGCCTGCAATTGGGGTGCTACAGGGTGTCAAAGTGACACCCTGTCCCCCCTGCCAGGATTCAGTATTTTCCGAATCAGTAAATACCGGTCCTGTATTTCCCATAGATTGCGATGGGCTTCAAGGCCCATAGGAATCAATGGGAAATACCAATTCAGTATTTACCGATTCTGTAAATACCGAATCTTACAGATTCGGTAATTGAAAAAGTAAAATTACCTACATCTGCCTACTTCCAATTTACCTACTCTTAAATACCGAATCGGTATGATTCGGTATTTAAGAGTAGGTAAATCGGAATTACCTACATCTGGCCCCAAGTGAGTGTTGTAAGCAGAAGAAAGAAGTAGCGCAACCCAGCAAGCATGAGCCGTGGAAGGACACTCACAAAGAAAGGAAGCAGTATTTGGGCCATGCGCCTGGGAAGTATTCTTAGTTTTTTGCACTGAGATGCACCCTCATAGCAGCACTTTCTGCAATTCAAAATTAATACTATTCAAACTTTCCTAAAAATACTTGGGGAATTTAGAACATTCCCAAAAATATTCCAGCACTAGAGATAGAATAGTAAATAAGCCGCCTGGAATAGGTGGAGGAAAGGTGCCATTTCCCCAAATATTCTAGGACTGGAGTCAGAATAGTAAATTTAACTTCCCAGTGTCCACCACATCCACTGCTGCCCTAAGGGTGCAGTATAAGGCACGAAACACGAACAAGCTCCTGGGGAGGGAGAAACACACAAAGAGGAAGTGCAGCTGGCACTATCTGACCAAACAGGAGTCAGCAAATAAAAAATGACGATGAAGCCAACAAATTGTAAGCAATGGGCAGGCTCTAAGCCTCCTTTAAGCTAACAAAATGGCTCACAAGCAACAGTGCATGGGCTGTCTGAGGTGAGACCTTAAAAGTGACTAATTGACAAAATCATCTCTATCTGCCTAAGTGTGACTTAGGTGTTCAGAAAGTTGAATTTGTAGTCGAAATTTCCAAATCCTGAATCACATAATGATGCTTTGTAGAGTTTTTAAACCACACAACTATTTATTAGGAAACTGTCAGTAAGGAGAATTTTACAGAGCATTGAGTGTAGGGCAAAGAATGGTAAAATATTATGTTTCATGGGGATGAGAGGATGGCGCATTCAAGTATTCGAACATCTACTATGTTTAAACATTATGGGGCAGATTTATGTTGTGTATGCTCCACGTTTGCGTCACGCAACTGTGGCGTAAACGTGGCGCATCCCTACGACCGATTTACAACGTGACGCATCTAGGCAGATGCGTCACGTTGTAAAGCCCTGCGCCGCTTGTGGGCGTTCCGGCGCAGGGTGGGCGTTCCGGGGCAGGTGCGCCTCGCAAAAGTGGCTGAGTGAAATCTATAAGATTTCACTCAGTCACTTTTAGGCCAATGCTGCGTCAAAACCCTGCGCCTGCCTGAAGCAGGCGTAAGGCTTGACGCAGCATTGGTCAGATAGGGCACCCCCGAGCCTTGCTGGAGCTACGTCGCGCTTGCGACACAACTCCAGCAATGCGTCACTTTTACGGCACAAATGCGTGACGCATCTGTGCCGTTTTTGCCCCATGGTGCGCTGCATCATAAATGCGGCGCACCATGGGTGGCGTAGCTGTGGCGCATGTTAACTGGCGCATCCCTCGGGATGCGCCAGTTAACATAAATCTGCCCCTATGAGTATTCAGTATAAGTGTGTGACGTTGCAAAGTCTGCAAACTTATAATTCTGCATATATTTTTTAAACTTCAAAAAGCTTTGCAAAGTAAAAACAATATTGAGAAGGCAGCTTTAAAGGTCCTTCGCATAGGTGGGAAATAATTTCTGTTGCTACTCATGGTGTGGCATAAGGATTGCTACCAGATCAATAACTACCATTGGTGCTGCAGGTGCAATGACACCGGGGCAAATGAAACCCTGATAATTGCAGTATGTTACCCGAAAAGCAGTAAAATGGGCCAGTTTCCTTGCTTGCACCAAGGGCCATGGCATTCCTGCTACGCTACTGATTGCCACTTCCACTCACTTGCATTGGCGCTGAAAGTAGGGGTGTGGGGTTTGCAGCAGCACCTCTAAAATAATCCTGCTCGAGTTCAGAAGGTGAACAAACAGTAAAGATGTCTTTAAATTATCTTTTTCTTTTGTTGCATTTGCAATGCATTCAAAGACGGGTCAAATGTCAAGCTATGTCTTCTGATAAATTGCTGCTTATTTTTCTGAAATGCATATTGTCCTTTGCTCTTTGTTGTCTGACTGCAAAGCGAAAGGAATTTGTAAAGTGAACTATTTTACACTCTAGGCAAGGTACATGGAGTGTGAAAAGTAAAGACAGTAGGATGTCAATTTTTTTAACAACAACAACATTTAAACACCTGTAAATTACCTGTACAAATATTTCAAAATATCATAGCAAACGAGGCAAATTTATGTTTCTGAATTTTGATGAAAACAACGATTTTAACAAGATCCAAACGAATCACAACTCTTTAATTGGTGATGCGTAAATAATAAATATTGGCTGAAACCCGTTTTCGACAGATAATCCTTTGTGTGGTATATAGTTTTATCAGTAAAACTGCATGTTTGTGCAAATTTAGTGAGCATTTCAATGGAAAATCTGCTGTCTGTGAATGACAAGGTGTTACCATACCATACTTTAGTAATATTTTTGTGACAGTGTGCTCCAACATGCACCATCAGACACATACTGCACCCTTACCACTCTCCTGATAAATGGGCGGGGCTCATTTGCTACACTTTTTGTTGACTTTTTTTTATAGATTTTTTTTGATAATCACCAAATACAATAAAAGTCAAAGTGCATCACCAGTGGTGCTGATACTTCATTGTAAGCAGAGTGAAAACATTTAATGATGCCCCACTCCACCCCGCCTTCTTTAGATACCCAAAGCAAAGAAAAAGCCAACATATCACATATCTGTGGTATATACCCTCCACACTGTTCGCCATCATATTGGAAGATCGAAACAGACCATACTTTGCAAGTTAGTAGACAGCGGCTGCTCCTTCCTTTTTGGGCCGAGTCTTTGGGGGCGGCGCCGTCAGGGTAATAGTGATGAGTGGGAGTGGTGGGCACTGTTGTCAGTGCGCATGATGGTTTAGTTGGCCGTCTCAGGATGGCCCAACTGACATGCGCACTGAGCTGTCTTCAACTTGAGCTGCGTTGCCGGGTTGGAGACAGCAGGCACAGGCTCCCAGTCTCTCTGGAAGCGCAAATCAAGGGCGCTCAGGCCAATCCTGATGTTGCTCTCATGCTGCCAGCAGCATGAGAGCAGCATCTGGATTGTCTGCAGGGGAGTCTGTGCCTGCAGTGGAGAGGAGCAGAAGAGCTTGATGCGGCAGGTAAGTTCTTTTTTACTCGTTTTTTAAAAACATGTTGTCCGTTGTCTCCCCTGTCCCTTTCCCCGACCCCCCTGCCAGCCACTCATCCCTGACACCGCCACTCCTGTTAGTAGGCACATCCCATAGCGGCATATTCACTCAGTTGGCATCCAATAAACAAATAGTATATACAGGAATATACAGGTAATGAGTCAAAATGAATGATAGTCGTCCAAGTGTACCAGTTCAGTCCTCAAGTTGCCAACTCCACCTCATCTCCCGCATCCTGGAATGGATTAACAGATAGTTATGCAACATATCCCATATGTGTCTGGGTCGAGACAGAAGAGGTAACAGTTCACCATATAGGGACAATTAGCCATTACAACAAATTGTGTCAGATAGCCATTGTTTGACTTTTGGCACTCTCCGCTGCCCCCATTGTCAGGCAACCCTTCACTTCGCCAAGAGGAGGGCCAGCGCCACATATTTCCTGAACCTTGCTTCGACCTCCCCTGTATGCCCCAAGACAGCCACAAGTGGGGTGATTGTCAGACTCTGACCTATCATGGCAGCATGTGCGGTGGAAACCTTTCCCCAGTAAATGTGTATGAGTCCACATGCCCATGCAAGGTGAAGAAAATCTGCCCCTGCCATTCCACATTGGGCCAGAGCTGGTAGCGGTGAAGTCTGGAGCTGTGTAGTATACTTTGTGGAGAAATGCAGAGTCTGTTGTTAAAGGCAAACTTCTCTTTTTATACACAGCAGTATTGCCATTGTGGAGAAGTGTGGCTCGATGGTTAGAGCTGCAGACCCTGATGCAATGGTCTGGCCCGGGACCAGGGTTCATTTCCCACCTCGGTGGGTCTTGGGCACAATTTCCTCAGACCTGATAATTCTCGCTTCGGTGCCTATTCTAATCATGGGTCCCACTCTGCAACTCTGGGCAATAGCTTGCTTAATCTCCACAACGGCCCCAACAGCGCTGGGATGCCTGGCTTCACCTTGGGGGTGCCCAGGAGTGGACATTTCACAGGGAAAAGCCAGGAAGGGTTTCACAGCGGTATGCATTACAGCGCCAGGACACCCCAGTTGGGGTATTAGTGTGCTTTACAAGTGCAAATTACATATATCATCTTTAAGGGGGGTCCCTATATCCACTTCCCACCGGGCACACGCCTGACTCCAGGTGTAAGGGGTCTCACTTTGCACTGTATGAATTAAGAGGGAAACTAGATGTTGTGGATTTTCAAATTGAAATAAGGTATGGAGGGTATCTAAGGTAAGATGTTCTTGAGGGAAGTTCTGGGTGGCAGCTATCACATTATACTGTAGCCGAATATACAGAAAGATGTTCAATGGGGTTGGCGACCCTCCACTGAAAAACTCAGCATGGGACTTAAGATGAGCCCTCTTGATAGAGATCCCCTAATATTTAAATCTGTGTTTCTAGAGTAACTGTCTGCAGATATTCTCGTGGGTGACCCATAATAGTGGATAATAAGGGAGCGGAACAAGTGGGTAGTATAGCAATGGTTTGCTTAGTTTTTGGGCCAGCCTACGCCAAGCAGTAAAGGTACATGCAACCGACATGGAGACATGCGCGCCACCTATACGGGGTCTGGTGGATCTGCAGGCGCAACTTGAGATGGACAGGCGAATGGTCTGAAAGACCTCTTGGCAGAATGGAGGTGTGCGCTATTCTATGTATCAGGCGCGCAACACCCATTGGGCTCACCGGGCTTCAGCCCCCCTCCCCGTCGCCTCCTCTGCCCGGGCTAAGATGACATGCACTGAAATGATGCAAGAAGGCTGCGCATCCGATCCGAGAATGTGATTTTTTAATGCTTTCTGAGAAGCCCAGCAGCCCGAGCCAGACAGCCAGCCTCTGAACAGTTTCAGTGAGTGAACCCCCCTGCTCTGACGTCTTGTTTTCCTTTAGAGTGGCGCGGAGGTGAAATCCTTGCCTGAAGGCAGGGATTTCACCTAAGCACTTGATGGGTTGTGAGCATGGGGTGTGAAGATGTGCACAGCAGGGGGAAGGCATGGGCAGTTAAGGTGATGCTTTTCCTTTGTAAAGGAATTTCTGCTGGCATCTTAGCCCAGGGTGTGCTGTCTGTGCACTTGTATAGATGTGTATTCCATACAAGTGCACAGACAGCAAACCCTGGGCTATGACGCCAGCAGGAATTAATTTACAAAGGAAAAGCTTCACCTGCACTGGCCATCCCTTTCCCCCTGCTGTCTGTGCATTTGACCCACATTGATCTACACAGTGAGACCTTCGGGAGGGGCTGGATGCCAGGACACAGTGCTGCTGATCAGCCAGACTCCACAGTATAGTATCAGAAGAGCAGGCAGCAGTTTTTTGTGTAAGTTCCAGTAATTTTAATGCATTTTTCAGCACAGCATTACCTACTGCCTGCATATCTAGGTTACTGTGAATGTTGTTCTTGACTTACATACATAAAAACGTCAAAGAGGACAGTCCCCTCCAAATATGCAAATGTAGTGTAAGTTTGTAGTGTTCATTTTATTTTAGGGTGCTAGTGGGTAGTTTTAGAGTTCGGGGTGGGTGTGGGTTTTAGGGTGCCAGTGAGTAATTTTATGGTTCAGGGTGGGTTACGGATTGGGGTGCCAGGGGGTAATTTTAGGGTTCTGAGCGGGTATGGGTTTTGGGGTTCCAGGGGGCAATTTTAGGGTTCAGGGTAGGTATGGGTTTTGGGGTGCCAGGGGACATTTTAGGGTTCAGCGTGGGTATGTGTGTTGGTGTGCCAGGGGTAATTTTAGGGTTCAGGGCAGGTGTGGGTTTTGGGGTATCAGGGGGCAGTTTTAGGGTTCAGGATGGGTATGGGTTATGGGGTGCCAGGGGGGAATGTATGGTTCAGGGTGGGTATGGGTTATGGGGTGCCGGGGGGAATTTATGGCTTTTTTTTTAAGAAAGACAAGGGGAACCCAGTAAATGGCTCAAGACCATGGGTATCAAGTATTTATAAAGGAAACAAGTGGTCCTTAGCATATGAGAGTAAGAGTAAACAAAGATATTATATAGACCACAATGGGCTGCTATATAGTTCACAGTCCCTTGTCCAGCCGGAGAGGGAAATTTTATTGATCTGGTAGGTTGTTTAATGTGAGGATACAGCACATAACCAAAACAATAGGGTTACAGTAGGGCACAGTCCTGTGCCGTACGTAGGAAAGAAGTAAAAAGGACAGTAAGTGAAAGAAATATCAGGCAAACAGAGTGAGCTTGCAGGTCACTGATGTGAATTTAAATTAACAGTGTATCCTGGAGTTAATCATACATACAATAATACAGTGAGGTCACATGTATGGATTACTCGTAAAGGAATCGACGTTTCGATCCCAAGCTCGGTTAAAACGGGATCATCTTCAGGACTTGAAAATGATTTTGCCTGAATAAAGCTTTTTAAACGCCAAGTATGCGTCCGTGATTGAAGTCGGTTCAATTGAAGTGGCTTCAATACTAAGCATGGGCGGAAAATCCGTTTCGCTCGCGGATTTTGCGGATTTTCGGGAAATTCGCAATCCGCGAGATTCGCGAATCTCCCGCAAAATCCGCAAATCCGCGAGCAGCGGATTTTGCTCGCACTGCTCGCACTGTTCGCGTGAGTTCGCGGCTTCCCAGTACAACTTCGCGCCCCGCGAATAAGTGCTAAATTGCAGAAATACGATCTTAGCAAAACTGAAACTACTTACCAGGTTCAAAAGTTCAGGCTCATCATTAGTAGCCATTTCCTGTAGTGCTTCCTGAGGGGCCCCTCCAGAGTTCAGTTGCCAGTTGCAACTATTATGTGACCCTGCTCTGAACCTCAGAATAGTTACACATATGCCACAAAGGTCCTGAATTACAGCTAAGGGAGACAAGCAGGAGCCAGGCTGGAAGTTAAAATCCATTAATCAGCCCCCAATTCATTATTGTCAGTTGGGGCAGGGAAGGTGTTGTAACTAATTTTGCAACAATGAAAGCACTTAGCAAGTGCAAAAGATCACTAATCAGGGCGCACTAAGGAAGCAGGTGCCAGCTAAAAAAATATTCTGTGACACATTAATCAGCCCCAAATTAATTCAGGTCACTTGAGGCAGGGAAGGTGTGCTTTGCTTTGCCGAAAATAATGTACACTGGACAACCAGAGGGTGTGGTGATGAAACAGAGGGTGGCATGGGTGGGCCAGAGGGTGGCATGAGTAGTCAGAGAGTGGCAGTGGTGACAGAGAGTGGCAGTGATGAAGAAGAGTGTCCCAAACAGGCTGGACACGTAGAAACAACAAGTTCGCAAAACTTGCGACCCGACAGGTAAGTTCGCAAATTGCGAAATTGTAAAAACCCTCGCGAACTGGCAGAAACACGGGCGAACACAAAAAAAAATCCGCAAATTCGCGGGAATTCGCGGATTTTGCGGATTGCGAGTTCGCAAATCCGCAAAATTCGCGAACGCGAGATTCGCAAAATTCGCCCATGCTTATTCAATACATGAACTGCGATACAGTGCCCATGATCTGAGGTATTCCTCTGGTATGGGTAGATTTTGAAGGGCACATCAGAGTCGATGCTTACATGCACTCTGCATATACCACGGTGCGGTATGCAGTAGTGGCTTCGCGTGTGGTTTACTTGAAAATGGTAAATTGCGTCCTCGGCAGTAGCGCTGGCTCAGAAGAATAACTGGTTCCTTATAATTGTGACTTTTTAAGGCTGCATGATGCCAATTGGCATCGCATGGGGTTTCTTTTCAGAATAATTGATTTCCGATGTTCGGCGTAGTCATAGGCGCCGTCTCGGTCGCAGTCAGAGAGGTGAATGGTCTCGTTGTGGATTCTTCCAGTGTGGAGAAATCCGGGAATCGGCGTAGTCAATGGCGCCGTGTGGACATTGCGGCCAGAAAGGTGACTGGTCCGCGAAAGAATGAGGATGCAGTGGGTGAGCCGGTCACGCGCTGTGCTGAATTTATGGTTCAGCATGGGTATGGGTTTTGGGGTGCCAGGGGTAATTTTAGGGTTTAGGGCAGGTGTGGGTTTTGGGATGTCAGGGGGCTATTTTAGGGTTCAGGGTGGGTATGGGGTGCCAGGGGACATTTTAGGGTTCAGCGTGGGTATGTGTTTTGGTGTGCCAGGGGTAATTTTAGGGTTCAGGGCAGGTATGGGTTATGGGGTGCCGGGGGGAATTTATGGTTCAGCATGGGTATGGGGTTTGGGGTGCCAGGGGTAATTTTAAGGTACAGGGTGGGTGTGGGTTTTGGGGTGCCATGGGATTCATTTTAGGGTTCAGTGTGGGTATGTGTTTTATAGTGCCAGGGGTAATTTTAGGGTTTAGGGCAGGTGTGGGTTTGGGATGTCAGGGGGCTATTTTAGGGTTCAGGGTGGGTATGGGTTATGGGGTGCCAGGGGACATTTTAGGGTTCAACGTGGGTATGTGTTTTGGTGTGCCAGGGGTAATTTTAGGGTTTAGGGCCGGTATGGGTTTTGGGGTGTCAGGGGGCAATTTTAGGGTTCAGGGTGGGTATGGGTTATGGGGTGCCAGGGAGGAATTTATGGTTCAGGGAGGGTGTGGGTTATGGGTTGCCGGGGGGCATTTATGGTTCAGCATGGATATGGGGTTTGGGGTGCCAGGGGTAATTTTAAGGTTCAGGGTGGGTGTGGGTTTTGAGGTGCCATGGGATTCATTTTAGGGTTCAGCGTGGGTATGTGTTTTATAGTGCCAGGGGTAATTTTAGGGTTTAGGGCAGGTGTGGGTTTGGGATGTCAGGGGGCAATTTTAGGGTTCATGGTGGGTATGGGTTATGGGGTGCCAGATGGGAATTTATGGTTCAGCATGGGTATGGGTTTTGGGGTGCCTGGGGTAATTTTAAGGTTCAGGGTGGGTTTGGGTTTTGGGGGGCAAGGGGGGAATTTATGGTTCAGCACGGGTATTGTTTCTGGGGTGCCAGGGGTAATTTAAGGTTCAGGGCGGGTATGGGTTTTGGGGCTCCAGGGGGGTGATTTTAGGGTTCAGGGTGGTATTGGGTTTTGGGGTGCCAGGGGGTAATTTTAGGGTGTGGGGTGGGTATGGGTTTTGGGGTGCCAGGGGTAATTATAGATTTCAGGGCAGGTATGGGTTTTAGGGTGTGAGGGGGTTAATTTTAGGGTTCAGCATGGGTATGTGTTTTGGTGTTTAGGTAAAGAACTATATAGCAAACAATTTTCATGTATACCGCCCTTATACCATAAATATCTCAGTGACCTTAAATGGTTATTGAAACAAACAAGATGATGTATCAACATTTAAACATTATTTTATTGAAAAATATTTTTTCTTTCTTTCTTAGTTTTTTAATATATTTATTTATTACTCATTTTCATCTTGTTTTTGATAAAAAATTGATTGTATTATTCTTGCAAATTGCATTCACTTATACATATTGTACATATTTACAAAACAGTACAAAAACACAAAAGAAATAAAAAAGTGCTATACGATATATTCGGTCGATGGAAAATTGGAGGAAGGCAATACGGTGGAATGGAACTACGCGTGTTTCGGCCTGAGGCCTTCGTCAAGTGACCGTCAATCGCAAGTTCCAGACATATTCGCGATATTTGGTGATATTTCCCTGGTTTATTCTTTAAAGTTATTTCTTCTGACAACACTATTTCGTTTAAACTTATGAGCTTTGATCATGAGTTCTTGTAGTTAGCTGGTATTAATACATCAGTAAGGCGTTTTTGTTCATCAGAAGGACTGGCTGAGGCTTTCTCTTATTTTTGCTGCTATAAATCAGCCTGTTATAGGGCTAAGGTATAGCCACAAGGAACTTCTTCTCTTAATCGTAGCGTTCTAAATATTCTTATCTGGAGTCAGGAACTCATCGTCTAGTTAATTATTGCTCTGATAACATTCAGGTAACAAAGTAGATATTGTGGACGATCTCGTCACTCGGTTTATCTTTGTTTGTATATGTCGTGTCGTATCACGGGGATCTGCTCCAGCGTCAGACTGTTCTCTCAAATGGTTTCCCAACAATATATGTTTTGGTGTGCCAGGGGTAAATTTAAGATTCAGGGTGAGTATGGGTTTTGGGGGGCAATGCATCAAACTAACAAAAATGTGTGCTTTAATTGTTGTCCAGTTTCAAATGCAGAATTCACCACATTTTTTTCTCAGCTTGACCTGAGCATTAACCGATCCTGATTATCTGCTATTTTAGCTCCGCCCCATTGATTTACATTAGCCATGCCCCTTCGTCTGCCATGTTAGCCCCCCCGAAATTAAGACCTAGTTGCGCCCCTGCTATGTATGTAGCTATGTGAGAGGAAAATATAATCGAGACGTGAAAGTGTAGGGTGGACAGCCGATGCTTGAGAGAACCCCGACTCGGTGGGCTAAAATGCACCCCAAGAATCAGCCCAACCCAGTGTGTGTGCGAGTACATTCAGTTTGGAAACGGGGCGGGGTGCGTCAAGCAGTTATCGCAAGCAATTTGAATAATGACCTCTAATCCTTAAGTCATGCCCTATTATAAAGGGTCCTTCAAAGATCAACCAAAGTGGAGCTAGGAGTCCTCAATTGAAAACACTCACGATCGCATGTCAGTCGGCCAGAAACCGCTCAAAATGAAGGTCCAGTAAATGTACTTAGTTCAGCCACGGTCGGTAGTGGGATGACCTGCAGGGCGGTGACGTGGGGAGGGGCAGGGTGGGGGGGTAGTAATGTATGGATTACGGAGTATTACAGGTAAGTAAGCATAAATAAATAAAAATAATTTTGTTGTGCGCACTGCGTCGCATTTGGTGATGCAGTGCTCGCAACGAAAGTCGTTTTATTTATTTATATGTTTACTTACCTGTAATAGTCTGTAATCCATACATAACTACCCCCCAGCCTGCCCCTCCCCCTTCTCCACGTCACCGCTCTGCAGGTCATCCCACTACCGACCGCGGCTGATTTAGTTTAAAACAGAGACTCCTAAGGGAGCAATTAGTTCTCTTGAATTGTTGTAATGCTAAGGAGGAGTTAGTTACATGCCAGACCACTCCTTACCTAAGCATTACCAACAATTCAAAGTAACTAGCTGGCGGGTAGTGATTAGGGAGAATACTGTAAAAGGGGAAAGGAAGTGACAGGTATGGTGGGCAGCAATAAAAGTGGGGCACTTGCAGGTCAGAAGGGCAGTGGTAGTTAGATGGGCACTGAAAGGCAAGCAGGGCCGTGGCAGTAAGGTGGGTAATGACAGAAGTCAGGGAAGAGGTTGGGTTGGTGCACAGTAAGTGACAGGCAAGAGAAAGTGGAGTAATGGGGAAAAGACAGAATATGGAGGGTGTGTTAGGAGAGTTGAGCTTTGACAGGAGAAGCTAGCAATGGTAGAGCATTAACAGAAGAGGTGGACATTGACGAGAGATGAGGCAGTGATGGAGGTAGTGGGTCATGATGGAGAGAGGGTTGGCAGTGACCGGAGAGGCGGACACTGTTCAGTCAGTGGAGCAGTGACAGGAGTGGTGGGCAGTGAGATTTGAGTTATTAACTGACAGGAGAAGTGAATACTGATTGGATTAAGGGAAAGTAACTGGAGAGAGGTGGACATGTGAGAGGGCCAGTGTTGATAAAGATGCACTGTGACAGAAAAGGTGAATACTGATGTATGAGACGGTAACAGTACTGGGAGAGAGGGGTCGTGTGGTATATCCATATGGTGATGTAGGCAGTGACAAGGGAGGTATGCTATGATTCATAATGGGGCTGTGATTGGAGAAGGGGCTGTGACCAGAGAGGTGGCCAAGACTGCCATAAATCAGAATGGCGGGGATCATTGAGAAGAGGTGGGGGGAAGGACTCGGTGCTGTATCCACAGTGCCCAAGTAAAAGCTCCACTGGGCCTGTGTTTAAAAGCACTTTTGTCATAGCATCACCTTCTGTGCTTCCTATCTACTAAAGCTTGAGGGGACCTAACACAAACATATTTTATGCAGGGGGGCCTGGCCTTACAAAGTTTGAAGACCACTGATATAGTAGAATTTCATGTTATTATCGAAAAAGCCTATGAAGGGTTTGACTTGTCTCTTCCACTTCCAGTTGATACACCTATGAAGTCAATCAGATCAGCTCTGATTATCAATCACATGGAACAAAGGCATTAAAGTTACGCAAAATCAAGCGACAGTATTGACAGTGATCTGTAGACCGGACAAGAAGTGCAAAGCAGGCACAACCATCAGAGCTGCAAAGACCCTTGAGATTTTAGGTCGCCTTATAAAACAGAAGTGGTGTGACCTAGCTCTGATTGTGGGACACCTTCCAGAATTTAAAAAGAATTTGGCGCTAAGTATTCTTAGAGTGGGAGAATGAACATTGGCTGAAATCATAGATGTCTCTATGGACATAGCAAACTCATGATTCAGGCAGCTGGCTGGAGCAGCTGTCTTAAGAAGTCAGAGATGGCTACATTGCACGACATTCAGACCAGAAGTGCCATGCAGTCCTCCTTCTCTTCCAATCCTTCATTGCAAATTATGCTTCGAGTGGTTCTTTTCAGCAGGCTTTGATTTGCCTGATTCCCAAGGAGGATAAAGATCACTCTCTTTGCAAAAACTACCGCCCGATTTCTCTCGTTAACACGGATTACAAAATACTAGCTAAGATTCTCGCTCTCCGAATGGATCCCCTTCTTCCTGACCTACTTGGCCCTGAGCAATCTGGGTTCGTGAAAGGTCGCCTCTCTTCGGACAATGCGCGTGTCTTCCTTAACATTATCAGCAAGTCTTCCCGGTTGAATCTTCCCTTTGCGGCTATATCCTTAGATGCGGAAAAAGCCTTTGATAGGATTGGTTGGGATTTCATGTTTCGAGCTCTCCATTGGTTTGGCATCTCTCCAAAATTTATTTCCCTCATTTCCTTGCTCTATTCTAATCCTCAAGCTTCCATTTTTGTTAACGGTATGACTTCCGATTATTTCTCTCTCCATAGGGGTGTACGTCAAGGCTGTCCTCTCTCTCCTCTTCTTTTCGTTATGGCTTTAGAACCTTTTCTCACTAAAATCCGACAGGACGATACCATTTCCGGATTTCATTTTGGCTCCCAACAGGTTAAACTATCAGTATATGCGGATGATATCCTCTTTTATTGCTCTGACCCTCCCTCCTCTCTACCTTCCTTTCTACAACAGGTCTCCTCGTTTTCTGCGGTATCTGGCTATCGATTGAATGTTGACAAGTGCAAGGTCCTTCCTCTGAATTCTCTCTGCCTCCAACATCATTTCGCCCAATCCGGTTTCTCGTGGCAATCCTCCAAAATTAAGTATTTAGGTGTCCTATTCGCTCCTACTCTCTCGGACACTCTTAAGCTTAATTTTACTTATCTCACTAAAAAGTTAGACACTAATATCACCCGTTGGCATCCACTCTTTTTGTCTTGGTGGGGGCGACTTAACTCTATCAAGATGATGCTCTCTCCCCTCCTTCTCTACACCCTTTCCATGCTCCCGATACGTATTTCCATTTCATACTTCAAAAAAATTGATTCTCTACTTTTGAAATTCCTATGGCGCGGCAAACGCTCCAGAATCGCCCTTGCGACCCTTCGACTAGATAAAGCTCGCTCCGGTGTCCGTTTTCCGGACTTTAGGCAGTACCATCGAGCTTTTTCTATGAAGAAAACTGCTCGGTGGCTCTCGGACGATCCCCCCTTTTATCCTCCTGTATGGCTGTCCATGGAATCTTCTTTCATCTCTCCCTTCACTTTCCGAGAAGTTCTGTCCTTCACATCTTGCCCGGCTCGCCTCCGCACCCCGGTTATCTCGCATTGCCGCACTCTTTTCCTTCCCTTCCTGTCTTCATCTTTCCCTTCCCTTCAATCTTTTCAAAACCAACCTATTTGGTTCAATTCTCGTCTTCAAATTCGTAATCGCACGATTTACTGGAAGGTCTGGCATTCCCGTGGTTTATGTTGGATATCTCAATTACTTTCTCATGGTGTTCCTTTATCTTTCTCAGTCTTACAGTCCTCTTTTCATCTACCCTCCAGCACCCGCTTTCAATATGATTCGCTTTTACCTGTTCTCATCTCCTTTCTTCAGTCCTTACCTTCCTCATGTGATATGCCTGCTGATCGTCAGACCACCTCCTCCTTGCTGGAGACTTCCCCCTCCGCCTCTTCTCTTTACAATTCTTTTCGGTACTCAGTAGATAGGGCAAAATCTAAACTTGAGGTTACGTGGGATTCCGATTTTTCTCAGGAATGGTCCACCCTTCTTTGGGATAAGATCTGGTGTAAACTTCATAAAACCTCTAGAGCTGCTAATACTACCCAAACTTTGTATTTTCTTTATAACAGAACCTTATTTACTCCTCTCTCCCTCTCACGTTTCTCACCTGATAAACCTTCCACCTGCTGGTCGTGCCCTTTTCCCCCAGCTGATCTCAAACACATGCTTTTCGAATGTCCACACATTTCCAAGTTCTGGATTTCCGTATGGGCTCAAATTCAGAAAATTTTTCACTTTCAAATCCCCTTCTCCCCTATCTCGATTTTTCTGGGCTCCTTATCTCCTGACCTTCCTCAGTCCCCTGGCCACTACCAACTCCGGGATCTCTTAATCGCTATTGCTTTTCATACTATTACCTCTAACTGGAAACAAGCTGCCAATGTGTCTTATCGTTCCTGGTGGAATGCAGTCTGTTTCCATCACCGATTGGATACAAACTATGTCTCTCCCATTTCACTAGCTATCAAGCGGGACCTTTTATGGATCCCTTTGGTATCATATCTCTCTTCCACTGCTCCTGCTTGCCCTTCCTTAGCACCTGATTCTGTTGAGGTTCGCAAACCACCTTGAATTTACTTTGCCTTTTTGTTTCATTGTTATTTCATCATTTGTATGCAGAACATTTATTTATCTTCTTTGTACCTTATATGCTCATATTTTACATGCTCATTGTAATACTTGTTTATTATTCTTTGTAATTTTCCTTAAGTTGTAATTATTATTATACCCTTTTGCTGTTTCTTCTTCCCCCCCCCTTTCCCCTTTTTCCCTTATTTCAATAAAATCAAACTTAAAAAAAAAAAAAAAAAAGTGTGAGTCAAAATAAAAAGAAGTGCCATGCAGAATTTCGGACATGCTATTTGATAGTGAATCTCTTTTTGAGAAACCCTCGAAAGAATAAAAACCAATGCGGAAACAGCTAGATTGCTGGGAGTCCTCCAGCAACTTAGATGACAGGCCTTTTGGCTCTTTAGAGGGAAAGGACAACCATCTTATAGAGGTGGATATCAACAGTACAGATTTCAAGCATAGCATTTACAGAATCAGCCATACCATACCTAGTACCAGCCTCTGTACAGGCTGTTAACAACAACATATGTGAGAGCTACATTGAGACGAAGAACCTCTGTTGAATCCACATTGCAGGATATTGCCTTATGACACTGATGTAGCACAGACACCTGTCATGAGGAATCACTATCCAGTTGTTGGGAACATTTTCTTAAAAGCTTGGTGCATGATCACAATGGACGGATGGGTCCTCAAACTTGGGAAAGGGGCATGCTTTCGTGTTTATCGAAAGGCCTCCAATACGCCACCAACCATAATGCAACATCTATATCTAAAATGTTGCCACAGGACATTCTGTCAATGATACAAAAGGGGTCAATAGAAAGGGTGCCCAAATCCCCCAAAACATCAGGAATTAGCATACGTTATTTTATGCAGTATTTCCTATAAGGAAAGAAACATGGCAGGTAACAGGGTGAAACATTACAGTTTTAAAATCCTCATTACCTGATCGTGGAGGTGAGGAGATGGATACAGTGATATTCAGTAGATAAAGTTGCATAGTTCATAGTCCTATACAAAGCGTATAATTGATGGCACTGCTGCAAGTTTGTTTGCTATGTATAAAACTTTTTTTTTAATCAGAACTTCCCGCCCAAGGGTCTGTAGCACTGGTTACATGACTTAAGGTGCTAGAATTGCCTAGTTAGCCAAAAGCAGTAGGGAGTGTGCCACAGGACAGAAACTATGATAAACCAAAAACAGGGCAGCTAAAACCTCATTCAATTAAATGTTCCATTAAGCTAGGGCACAGTGGTGGGCAAGACCAACCTTTTATTCTTTTTTGTTTTTGAAAATGATGCCCCCTGCCACAATGAATCCCTTCTACATCTCATACCCTTACTGGACTACAGGACCCTACTAATAGAATCTGAGATCATCCTACCCATCTCAATGTCCCTATATGGCCTAGCTCCCACTCTCGACTGGAGATCCTGCTCCAATAGCTAGGAGCAGAATCTAGTCTCGCAGTTCCGGCCACGAGATCCTCTTATGCACTGCAGTCTCAAGGATCACGTTTAGGCGTATGGCCTCTGAACTGCCATCACACTCATAGATCCATCCAAAGCTATTGGTGTGGTCCCATTAACCAGGCCCTTATTCCAAACTGCTCTCTGCTTTGGTCATTGGCTCCTACTCCAGCCCTCAGACTGGCCACATACCTTGCTTCTGTCACATCATCCCCGACATATGTTTCCCTCTTTCCCTTTCACAGGATTTAAACACAGATAAGCAGCCCAAGGAAAGGGAGCTTGCATACATGGAAGAACGCACACAGCAAAAGTCAAAGTGCCAAAGGTATGCCTGAAGTGCAGTGCCGCCACAGCAGCACTGGGTTGGGCGTACCAAGCACAGTTCTCTGCCATCACTTCTGCATCAGTCTAAAAGGCAACAGCTCCGATGATTAATATCTTGGCAGTGTATTGACAAGTTGTTTGATTGGAAAGAGCTTCCTTCAACTGGTTATGCTTCTCTGTCATAAGTTTATTTAAATCCTCGAACTGTGGCACCATAGAGGGCTTCAGAGTTCATCTTGGTTACCTTAGAGATGCAACTGTTCTTATTCGAGCACTTCTTACTCCATAGATGGGTCACAGTCTCTCTAAGAGACACTGTCAGAGTCTCTTAACAGCTTGCTCTGGTCTGTCGGTGATTCTTTCCTTACTGGCACCCTGTATCCTCTTTTGTTCCTTCCTAGTTGGTGCAATTACACCCCTAAACCCAGCCTGAGATGTTCTTTAGTCAGTCATTACTGCATTAGTAGGATGTAGGTACCACAACCAAAGTACTGTTAAGCTGCTTCAGAGTGCTATTTTGCTATACCCCAAATGCTCAGCACAATAAACTGTAAAAACCGTTTATCAGCTAATTTAAATATATTTTCTTCTTTTTAGAACAAGATACCAGTGCAGAAACAATTACTACAATCTTTAAAAAAATGCACCATTGCATGTATACATTTAGATTACAGCCTTTTGTAGAAGAAAAAGAGAAAGAAGCAAAAGAGTAAATGGGAAAGTTAAGGAAAGAGTGAAAGAATTTTGTAAAAAATAAATCCAAAAGAAAGATTTACTTCATTAAGATGAAAAAATAAAAGGAGTACTGATCGCAAAGAGAGAAAAGTTGCAAAAGATAACCAGAAAAGGGCAGATTCCTTCCTTTGTTGAAGAGTAAAAGAAGAAGCAGTATGTATTCTGACTATCACATATGCCATTCCACTGAGTACAAACAGGCAGTTTAGACTATTCCTTCCAATTTGTTAAAACCACTTTAAAAGCAGTTGCAATAAAAAAAATATACTAGGTTAGGTACTTTAGTGGCGATGTCAAAATCAGGTGATAGGGATCGAAAAATGTCGTTTGAAAAGATGAGCGGTAAAGAACGAAGATCTTCTTCCCATAGGAGTTCAGTAGGATCCTTTAGCCTGGTTAGAACAGAAGATAATAGACTCCTGTAAATATAGGATGCCTTTGGAAGAGAGCCTACAAAACATGTGCAGATTCTATATTTGGTAAAGGAAAAACAGAGTCAAAAGGCACAGGAAACTTAGACACATATAATTGAACAGAATTATACATTCAATTATATTCATCAAAAACGAAATTGGTAGTTGGTATTTCGCATGTAAGTAATTTAAAGTGGAAATATAAAACACTTTTCTCCTTTCACGGCCTAAAGTAAAAAGATTTATTACGTATCTTTATAAACATATTGAACTAAAATAATGAAAACATAAAACATCATTGGGAAGAAAATGGGCCTAATAACACTTCGACTAACAATGACTATGTGTTAAAATAGGATATTTATAGAACTACAGTGAAACATAAAAACAGCATCTTTAAAAGAGAAATCATGATGTAAAGAGCATTCAAAGAGAATCCAACAAGGGATATGGGTATTATAAAAATGATGAATTAAAACACACAACTGTCTAATAACAAAAAAAGAATAATACAGTTTAAAATCAGGGAATTGTACCACAGCTTCAACCTTTGGTCTTTTAACTTAAAACAGTGATAGGTGGACTTTAATTGTTCCATAAACATTTTGAACAGACAGTATCAAATAGTTTAGAATGTTTAAAGGAAACATTGCGATAACATAAGATATGAGGTACAGTGTCCAGTCAAACCCACCAAGATAAAAAGAAGGCAGACCAAGCAGAATGTAAACTTTGAACTTTACAATTCAAAGATTAAAAATATAGATTTAATTGTTTGTCAAAAATGCAAAGAAAAACAAATACTTAGATATTTTTTTTTTTTGAGTTCAACTCTGCTTTATTGTGTATTTGGAGACATGTCACACAGCTTGTCATGCCCACAACCCGGAGGCCGGCAGCAATAAAAAACGGAAATGTACACAGCCTTGTTGCCGGCATCCCGGAGGCCCGGCGGCATCACATGAGACGAATGAAGTGGGGGTGCTCCACCGATGTGGCATAGTAAAAGAGGATGAGCAGCAGCAGAACAGTGTTTTCTATTGGAGAAATAAGAAAGCTCTTCCCTCTCCGTTTTTTGTGTGTAATAAAACAACTTAACAACATAACCCAACAGTGTGGTAACTATGAGGCAAGTCATGCATCATGGGAAGTTAAGCAGCAGTGAGTAGGTGTGTCATACTATGTGAGCGGAGGTGTGCTTAAGAGTGTGTGCAGGTCACAATCGATCCAGCAAGAGGGCCTCTAGTAGCCAGAGGCTAGGTCAGGTGCGGAGCCCTAGAGAGTCAGCCATCAGTGGGTGTCACGACATAGTGCCGGCAGGACACAGATGAGTCTGCGTGAAAGTAAGGGAGAGTGGCGGTAAGCCAAGGGAGTAGAGCCATGGTGCGGGCGGAGCATGGAGTCAGGGAGGGGGGGGTGGGGGGAGGCCGACAAGTGTGCAGTGGTCGAGTCTAGGGGGGACCCTACTTGGATAGTGCAAGGAGGAGGCATGCGCGTAGAAACAGGATCCCCAGCCAGGTCCAGTAATGGAACAGTTGCTAATCTATGATGGGTTGATCGCCCGCCTAGTTCGCATCATCTGAGCGTGCGAGTAGATATCGCATCAGTGAGTCCAAAATGTCGCCGGGGCGACTCGAAATGGGCAGCAGTTCAGCAAATGTCGTATGCTGATCTTGGCAGTAGGTTTAAATCGCCCAGCCAATCCTTAAATTTGGGCGCTCTGCCCCGTCCCCATCGGCACGCCACGTGTCTCTTGGCCAGCAGGAGCGCAGTGTCAACAAATTTCCGGCAGGATCTAGGAAAACATACAGAGTCCCCGAGTAGGGCCACCAGTGGTCAGAAGGCATTGGTTCTTCAACCATCTCCGCAAGAGCATCCAGCACTTGGTGCCAGAATTCCGCCACCTGAGGGCATGCCCATGCCAAGTGGAGAAAGTCGGCACCAGCGACATGGCAGCGTTCACAGCGGTCATCATCCACCAGGCCGAACCGCCGCTTCCTCGCCGGCATGTAGTATACTCGCTGCAAGTATTTATAATGAATGATCTTTAATCTGCTGCTGGCAGAGATGCGAGTGGTGTGCGCGCAGCAGCGATCCCACTGCTCATCTGATATGTCGAGACCGAGTTCGGCAGACCAGCGCAGCCGCGCATTGGACTCTGGTACCGGGACAGCTCTCCTGAGTTGACGATAAAGGCCGGAGACCAGGTGGGCCCCATCTTGTGAGCTTAATAAAAAGTGTAGCGGTGGTAGGGTGTCGGGCTCGCTGGGAAAATCTGGCAGGATGTCTCTCATCCCCGCCCTCAGCCGCACATAGTAGAAGAGGTCAAGGGAAGTGTGGTCTTGTTCAGCAAAGAACAGGTCCGCCGACTTGAAGGTGCCATTGGAGAATAGGTCTCCCCAGCAAGAGACTCGTAGCTTTGCACAGAGGTTGCGAAAGCCCAGTTCCCCCAAAAGGGTAAGATCAGGGTGATGCGTGAGCGGTAGCTTGGGCGAGTAGAGAAGTTCACAAGCCAAGCTCTTGGTGATTCGGCTCCATGCGTCTAATGTGCATGAGACCGACGTATTTGGTGTAGTAATGGCAGATTCAGGACAGTGAAGCAAGCCATTAAGCGGGAGGGGATGTACGATCCAATCCTCCACTGCTACATGCGGCATAAAGGGAGTAGGGGCCATCCAGTGGTAAGCGAAATGCGCCTGCGCACACTGATAGTAGGCCTCGAAATCAGGGACATCGAAACCTCCCTTCTCATAGGGGAGGGTAATGGTGGACCACTTGAGTCGGGGATTCCTGCCTCCCCAAAAGAGCCGTCGCAGCTCCGACCGCAGGGTTCGGAAGAAATTAGCGCCAGGGAAGTATGGTATATTGACAAAGAGATAAAGGAAGCGGGGGAGTATCACCATTTTTATGAGCGATGCTCTCCCGGCCATGGAAAGCGGCAGGGTGATCCAGCGGTCCACTGAAGCAATCAGTTTGGTTATCGCTACCCCGTAGTTGGACCGCAGCGTCTCGTCTCTGTCTCGTGAAATGCAGACCCCAAGATAGTGGAGATCAGACCGACACCACTCTAGTGGGTAATCAAGGGGGAAGTCAGTCACCGCATCAGTCAGGGGGAAAAGTTGCGACTTGGACCAGTTGATATGGACTCCAGACATCCCTCCATACAGAACAAACTCCCTAAGCAACGGATTGAGATATGTTTCGGGATGCTTGACATATAGCGTGATATCATCCGCGTAGAGTGACACATCAATCTGGCGCTGCAAGCATTGTACTGCGCCGCCGCAATGTAGTTGGCGCAGCCTACAGGCGAGAGGTTCGACAGCGATGGCGAACAATAGGGGAGAGAGAGGGCACCCCTGTCTCGTACACTTGGTTAGTGCGATGGGCTGAGATAGATGACCGTTGATCAGTACTCTTGCCATAGGGCGAGTATACAGCAGGTGGACCCAGGATATAAATAATTTAGGAAATCCCATATTAGCCAGCACGGAGAACAGGTACGGCCATTCGACAGAATCGAACGCCTTGGTTGCGTCCAGGAAAATGGCCGCCACGGGTGTGTCAGGGTGTACCGTGCGGAGCAGGGAGAAGAACGTGCGGAGGTTATGGGAGGTAGACCTACCCGCCACAAATCCCGATTGGTCGGGCAGCACGAGTCTGGTCATTAACAGCGACAGCCGGGTGGCCAAGACCTTAGCAAGTATTTTGACGTCGCAATTTAGGAGGGAGAGCGGACGATAGGAATTACAGGATTTGGGGTCCTTATCGGGTTTAAGGAGGGAGGTAATCACCACCTCGCGCATGGAACAGGGGAGTACTCCATCACATAAGGATTCCGAGAAGACCTCGCTGAGTACCGGGGCCATGATGTCAATATAAGCTTTGTAGAATTTGGCTGGTATGCCATCGAGCCCCGGGGCTTTGCCATTCTTGAGGGACATAATGGCCTCGCGTATCTCGTCTTGCTCGAACGGGGCCGCGAGGAACTCTCTATCGCCGTCACTAAGCCAACACAGCGCAACGTCGCTGAGATAGTCAGCATAGGATACTTCGGGCCCGACAGTGGAGGTGTAGAGTGAGTGATAATGTGCCACAAAGGTATAGAGGATCGCATCTGAGTCCCTAATAGCAGTGCCAGAGGTGCCGGTGAGTTCTAGTATGGTGTTACGAGCTCGCGGTGGTTGTGTAATCACAGCTAGTGTCTTTCCGGGCCTGTCCCCTTCGCAATATTTATGGGCCTGCCAGTGTTTTCCCCTAAACTTTGTTTCTCGCGCAGCCTCCTCTTCGTATCGTGACAGTGTCTCCCTAAAAGTGGCCTGTAGGTCGGGGCTGGGGTCGGACACCATTCGTAGTTCTAAATCCCGCAGCTCTTTCTCCAATGTGCTAAGGGATGCGAGGATAGCACGTAGTACACCATGGCCTTTGGAAATACAATACCCTCTGATTGTGACCTTGAATGCCTCCCATATGTGCTCAACTGAGTCTACTGATCCCTTATTCCTAGTGAAGAAATCTGCGATCTCTTCCCCTAGTTCAGTGCGAAACAGGTTATCAAGGAGGATATCAGGGCGAAGTCTCCATTGCGGTCGAGGGCTGTCCCAGCCTGGTGCACGAAAGTGGAGCAAGACAGGGCTGTGATCAGAGTACGTCCTCGGCAGATGACGAACCCCCACCAATTCAACAGCGACATCTCTTGTGATGAGGAAATAGTCTAGCCGTGCCCAAGTCCCAGTATATGATGTAAAGTGTGTGCCCTCCCACCCCAGGGGGTGCAAGTGCCGCCAGGCGTCCAACAGTTCGCCCTCCTCAACGATACCCTCTAGCGCCTCCCGTGCTCTGGACTTGTAGGTGCAGACCCCATCCGCTCTATCCAACTGTGGTTGTATTGCTAGATTAAAGTCCCCTCCCCAAACTACGTGTCTTGATGCAATGGAGAGGATCTTGCCCCAGAGAGTAGTGAAAAAAGCTGGTGTGTCAACATTAGGCGCGTACATGGTTACAAATGTGAAGGTGTCTCGGCCTATCCTGCCCCACAATAGCGCATATCTGCCCTCCCCGTCGAGTAGGTCTCCATACTTTTGAAAGGGTATCCTGCGGGCAATGAGGATAGCGACTCCCCTCGAATAGGTGGAGTAGGAGGAGAAAACCCGTTCTCCGGCCCACCTACTCGCAAATGATGTCCCGCCCTGTGGTGACAGATGTGTTTCCTGTAGCATAGCGACTTGTACGTGACTTCTATCAAGATAGGCTATGACATCACGGCACTTTCTGGCATTGTTCAACCCTCTTATATTCCAGGATAAACAAGTTAATTACGTGTTAACTGCTGGAGTGGCCATGGATAGCACAACAAAAACTATAACCGCGCCGGCATAGGCAGCACGGATACACCACCTCCGCACTACAGCATCGGTGCCCACACCAAGGTAAAATCCAAGCATATAGTCCAAGAAATGAGTGCCTCGAAGAGAAAAAAAAGAAAGGAACACCCCTCCCCACCACCCACCCCAGCATCCCAATCATGCCAGCAGCCAAGTACTCCCACCCAGCAGCCCACCCCCCTCCCCCCTTCCCCAACTCAAGCAACATGAACAGCTGGAACTCCAGCAAGTCAAAGGGGATCTCCCAGTGGGGATAAGACATAGAGTACGTACAGCCACCTCCTAGACCCCAGCTCCGTAACTGTGCCGCCCTCGGTGGAGACTAGGGCCAGGAAAGTGGTCCTTGGGTTACATTACCATAGGGATGAAGAGTCCATGCAGCGTCCCTGTCCATACTGTCTCCTGTGTCCGTGCGTCAATGTTCGGGATGATAACAAGCCGACGTAGGCAGGGTGTGCAACGTAGCAAAGATCAATAGTCAGTCTTCATGTGGCGCCGGGGGTAAATCTGCATTGTCACGATCCTCCTCCGCATCCCGGTCCTCTCTACGTGCTCTCCGGAGCAATTAGAGAAAGTCTTCCACCTTCTGTGGATTGGTGAAGAACCGTTGCTTGCCCTGGTGGGTGATTCGCAGCTTTGCAGGGTATAAAAGCGCATAGTCGATCTGAGCCTCACGTAGTTTTTTCTTCACGGGAGGAACTTGCGCCGCTCCTCCTGCACCATTGGCGTGAAGTCTGGGTAGATGGAGAAGGTAACTCCAGTATACTGTAGCGATCTTTGAGATTGGGCCGCTCGGAGGGCAGTGTCCCGGTCGCGATAGTTTAGCAGCCGAGCATTGATGGGGCGCGGAGGAAGGCCAGGTTTGGGCATAGGCGCCAAGGAGCGGTGCGCCCTCTCAACGATAAACTGGGGCGAGAAAGCATCCTCACCGATGGCCCCCTTGAGCAGTTTCTCAACGTACAGCTCCATTCTGCCCGTATCTGTGGATTCCGGCACATTGGTGACCCGTATGTTGTTTCGGCGGCTACGGGCTTCCAAATCCTCATTTTTGGCCGCTATGATCCGGAGGAGGTTGTCCATCCTGGACAGTTGAGTGGTGTGAGATGTGGCCACATCCGAGGTATCAGAGATGCGTTGTTCCGCAGCCGTAAGGCGTTCCTCGTGACGGTCCACCTTGTGCACCAGCGCGTCCAGCCGTGCGGTGACCCCGTCGACCTTCTCTACAACAGTGGCGAAGCCCTGTCGCATCTCTTGTATCAGGCTGGACAGGTCAGTGTCCTTAGCTGAGGGGACGGTGGCCCTCGGGGACGACGTGCCAGGGTCCGGGTCCAGCTGCGTCTATTTCGTGCCTTTCTTCGCAGTATCAAAGCTGAGTTTGGTCTGGCGGTTCTCCGGACGCACCATGATGGCGCCGGGGCGCGAAACTCCAAGAGCGTGAGGAGCAGATGCACTACGGGTTGTCCGGCTAGGATATTATCTCCAGGATGTAGGGCCACAGCGAGAGTGAGGCAGGGCAACGTCTCAAAAGTGCAACAAGGGTCCAGGCGGTGAAAGCACGGGGACCTGGTGAGATCGTGCAGGCCCTGCGCGGCCTGGCGGCTAGGAGGGGGGCGGCGAAGTCCCAATGGCAATGGTGGTGGGGCCCAGAACGCTAATGCCGCTGTGTAGGGTGGTGGCATGACAGGCCCAGGCGTGCGTGGGAGGCAGGGCAGCTGGACCTCAGCGGGGGTGTGCCATGCAGGTGTGGTGCTCAATCTGGGTAAGCCACAACGAGGCCGCCTCGCACAGTACAGTTAGTGGTATGGAGGAGGGTTGCCAGGCAGATGAATGGGGAGCGAGGTGGGTCCCAGCCCCCCCCCACGTGGGAGATGCAGTCTCTCGGCAGCGAGGGGACAGCGTCCCGATGCTAGGCACTATGCAGGTGGTCAGGGCCGTCCAAGGCCCAAAGCGGGAGCGGCAGCAAGCTCGAGAGCCCAGGTCCAAGGGTCAGCCCCCCCGCCGGGTAGTGCACTGATCCGTGCCGTCTCCTACCGAGCGGGTCCGGCACTCTCCGGGGATCGGGCAGGCCGTGAGGCGTCCGTTTCCTGGCAGCCCGTTGCACAGAGGGCAGTGGCAGTTCCACCAGCGGGGGCGGCGAGAGTAGTGAGGGGAAGGCGGGGGGGTCCCCGCGCCACCGACCAGGCCGCCTCTCACCTCGATTGCAGGTCCGCCGGTGAAGATCCGTCTAAGGGTCCGCCAGTCGTCCAGGGGAGAGGCCCAGTTCCTCGTGGCAATCCCTGGCCTGTAGTAGCCCTGCGTGGCCGGACTCACGCTCTCCACCGCACCGCAGCAGCGGTCGGTGAAAGTTCAAAGCGGCACCGCTCCGGCCCCGAGTCTCCCAGTGTCACCAGACTTGGACCGAGTGCAGGGACAGGTGTCGTGCTACAACTCGTCGGGAATTCAGGCCGTTATGGATCCCTTTGGTAGAGGATATTAGAAGGATAGTGTCCCAAGGAGCGGGAGCTGCGAGACTAAGCAGCCATTCCGCTTGTGCGCCCTCTAGCGCCCCCCCCCCAAAAACTTCGATATTTGATCTTGGAGGGACCCCAAGCAAAATCTGAGTAGGCCAACATATATTGAAAACATGCTGGGCCTGATTCTGATGCGGGTTGGAAAGCTTTCCCACCTAGGGCCTGATTCTGATGCGGTTAGGAAGGCCTCCTAATGGCATTTGCTCCTTCCAAATCGGACCGGGAACGACCCAGGGCCCAATTATGATGTGGTTAGGAACATATGCTCCCATTGAAGTCAATGGGAGTCCAACCAAATCGTATCTGGAAACATCCGGATGCATTGTACTCCATCGGTCGGACTGTCCCGATCTGAGTGGGTTGGAAGCATTTCCAACCCGCATCAGAATCATCCCCAAAGAATTTAGTGAGAGTACCTTAGTTTTTATGACATTCGATTTATAACCTGAAAGACAAGAGTATAATTGTATTTCTTTAATAAAGGGATTCAGTGATGTAACCCGATTAGATATAAATCCAAAATATCTTCAGCATAAGTAGACAAAATCATTTCTACTTAACAATATTGGAAACCAGAATTATTTGAGTTACAGCAATCCTTTACAAGAAAGATTCCAAACATACTACAAAAAGCACAGAGTAAAGAGGACATCCCTGCCTGGTATTTCTATGGAGATCAAAAAAAGGGAAAAAGCATCTATTAACAAGTACACTAGGTCTAGTATTAGAATATAGTAGTTTGACAAAAGAAAGATACTTAGGACTAACACTGAGCCAATGGAGGGTTATGAACATATATTTCCAATTATTCGATCAAAAGCTTTCCCAGTATCATGCGACAATCCTGCTTTAATTTATTAGCCTGACAAATAATGTTAGAAAACATCTTTGAATTATCAGCAGCAAGTCAACTGTTAATAAAACCAGATTGGTCAGATTTAATAATAGGGGCATGATAGATTCTAAACGCAATGCTAGTATTTTGGAAAAAAGGTTGCAAACATAATTAATAAGGCAAATGGGCCTATAATATTTTCATAATTGGGGGTCTTTATCATTTGGGGAGTGATAGTAATAAGTGCTTCCAGAAACATACCACTTGCTCTAGAATTGGAAACAAAGGAATTAAAAAAGTCTAATTGCTTAGGTGCAAAAAAAGAAGATAATGAGGAAATATATTCTATGGAAAAAAACAGGACCTGTCACCATGGCTTTTTTTAAAGAACAATGGCTGCTAATATTTCTTGAAGTGTTATATCTGCTTCAGGAGCTTCAAATTCATCATGTAAGGGTGCAACTTTAGGGATATGATAAAAATAGTATAAAAAGTTACAAGTATGTACTTCCTCAGTATATAAGAATTTAGAAAGCGCTTGGAAAGAAATGGAAAGGTCTAGATTTATAATTGAAACAGTTTCATTAATTTAATTAATAATGGAATCAATAGTCTTGCATTCTGATTTAGTCTTTAAATAATTAGCAAGCATCTTCTCTGCTTGATTTTGGCCACCATGAAATTTAGATTTAATTTCCCAAAAACATTACATACATCAAATGTGTCTTTTTTTCAAATTGAGACTTAGGGGCCAATTATGTCGTCAGGAAAGGCTCCGAATGGCATTCGATTCAGTCAAATTAGTTTCAGAAGCCTTGTTTCTGACCAAATCTGTCACCTTTCCTGACGACCAAGTATGATGCAAGGGAGCCGTCTGGGCTGTCCGACTTGGTTCCTAACGAGGCAGCCCAAGTTGTTTGGAGCCAAATCGTACAGCCCAACGAAGACGGTTTCCGACTGAGCGAGTACAATGACCGATTTCGGATAGCCATTCCGAATCTGTTTGGCCGAGATGAAATGGCTGTGGGAATCGGACTTCGGGGGCCTGTAGCAGGACCCTCTTTACCCGGGGCCCTCTGAATCGTGCCTGTGGGGGTACCCATGGGTCACCCCTTTCCATGTATGCACAGTGTGGCAGGCACCATGAGGTGCACAATTTTCCCCAACTACCCCTTTTGTCAATGGGAGCCTCTGTTTACATGCAGAACACAGGCTTGTCAATGGGAGTCCGACCGAATCGTATCGGATGCATCCAAATCGCTTGGTCGTATTTCCCTGATCTGAGTCATTCGGAAAGCATTTCAGAACTGATTCGGTGGGAATCCTTTCCTTACGACATCGTAATCAGGCCCTTCATTTTAATTAAAGCATGGAGCATGCATGTGAAGCTAAAAGTAAACCAAGTATGTACAGGCTTTAGTTTTTCGCACAAGACTACCATATTGACTATTTAGTGCCTTTTTTCTCTATTTTGCTGAGTAGGCAATAGTACAAGCTCTAAAAGAGGCATTAAAACATTTCAGTTGTTAAAAATAGATGTGTCTGATGCATTAATAAAATGGAGAAACTCTTTAATAAAAGTATTGGATTGCCCAATGAAACTATTATCAGCTAAAATGTGACTGAGATACCACCATCTTCCAGCTTTTGAATTGATAGCAGTAATATCTAAGGAACTAAGATTGGGGTATGCTCAGATAAAAAATAGAACCTATTTCACCGGAGTGTAGCAAGGTTCTAATGATTTGGAAACCAAAATATAATCAGTTCTTAAAAGTGTACTGTGTACATTAGAAACATAGGAAAATTCCAATTTGTCAGGATTACAAGTTATCCAAACAACAAATAGGGATCTAGAGAAGATCGCAAATTTGAATGCTTTGTGGCATTTGTCATTGATAACTTTCTATTTGAATTTCCAAAAAGAAAATGGATATAATAGCTGATTAAAATCACCTGCCGTTATGCCATTGGCATTTGAAATATTAGCCAGTTTAAGTTTGATGGTATTCTACATTTCGGGATCTGATTTTACAGGATCATGCACATTAAATAAAGAAATATGTTTATTTTCAGGATTAACTTTAACCAAAATCCCTTTACCGGCACTGTCACACTACAAGGATAAAAACCTGCGATTTCAACGACTTATGGCATAAGATAGCTGCCCCACCATTCCGATCAACTGCAGGAAAAAAGAAAACATGTCCCGCCCAATTTGTTTTCAATTTTAGAGATTCAACATTGTTACAGCACGTCTCCTGCAAGAAAGGGATTTTAGTATCAAATCTGGATAAATGAAAAAGTATCTTTTTTTATGTACCGGATTACCAAGTCCAGAAACATTCCATGGAACAAAATTAGACATACCTGACGCCGCTGAGTCCAAAGGTAGCAATCATTTGACACTTTATTAAGTTTCCAAGCCCATGAATATTTCAGGAGACAAAGTAAAAAATTCTTGACACAAGTGAAGACAAATCCAGGAACGGAGGTGAGAAACTGTAAGAAAATGGGGAGACATACAATAATAACAATGGCCATAGGATATGCAAGAGTTATATTGAAAATACATACATAATCAAAAAACTATTTACACTGCAAATAAAAGAACAGAGAAAAAAGAACAAGAAAGAGAATGACAAAAAACAGCAGATCAAGGGACAAACCGCCAGATCTGAGACAAAGATATATGAAAAATGAGTATGGCATGCAAACAACAGCAGCAGAACAAAGAAAGACATCATACTACACATACAGAGATGATACGCAACTTTCCATTAAACTCTCTTCTCAAGATGATATCCGGAGACTGGAGGACACCCTAATGAAAACACAGAACTGGCTGGCACTCAACCATCTTAAACTAAATCCGACGAAAACCAAATTATTCTTTTCTCTCCACCTATTAGACACCAACAATCACAATCATAGTCCAATAAATTCAAATTGCTACACTGCACCCCAACCATCTGCGACTCCGTAACATCACTAAGCATCTTACTATACTCAAAGTTAAACATACAAGCTTCATCCAGAAGCGTTAACCTACATCTGCACCTTCTAAGAAACATAAAGCCCTTTGTACCAATTGGAGACCTCAAAACGGCAGTTCAATAGCTAATGCTGTCAAGACTGGACTATGGGAATGACACACTCATAGGCCTACCGAAAGCCAACCTTGCCCCAATGAAAGCGACAATGAATGCAGCAGCAAGACTTTTAAGAGGCACACAGTGATATGACCGCATTTCCCATTCACTCTCGAAGCTAGGATCCAATTGAAGGTTGCATGCATTACACACAAAGCTCTACACAATTCTGGTCCTAAATACATGGCGAATAGGATCAAACTATCAGGATGAGGAAGGGCTTCAGGAAGTGATAAATCACTCATACTAGAACCAGCCACTTTAAAAAAAAAAGGAAGATACAAGGCTGCACTTTCGCTAGATCTGCTCCCAAAATATGGAACGCCCTACCACCCTCAACAAGAGCAATTACCTCCTTCAGGAGCTTCAAGAATTAAGTAAAAGCCCTACTACTAGAGAAACATATTGCATTAGAGAATTCCTTTAAACTGTCATTCACCCTGTATATTTTGGATGTTAATATTTTGTATTGTATTAATGTACAGATTTAAGGCAACCAATATACAGACAATGATAGAATGCTAATACATAGACAATAAAGGTCAGAAAGAACCAAAGACAACAAATTATTTATCAAAAGTACAAAAACAGCATTTATTGAGTATTAAAACAATTAGAAAGAAATTAATAATCATTCATTCACTTTCATATCTGTCGTAAATTGACAGCAATGGGTTAGCATTTAGCTGAAGCCATCCTGTAATTAGAAGTTATCTTATCCGCTTTGTGAAAGCCATTTTGTATTTCTGGCAGCCATTTTGTTTGCCATGTGCTCTGTCCTACCTTTCTGTTAACTGCTCTTATAATCTGCCTAGAGACAAACTATGCTTAGCATCTTCCACTTTCGCATATGCCCAGAAGGGCCTAGCTAGTAGAAGGCACCTGCTTCTCTAGTATAACTGTCAGGCTATTTTTGCTGCTGTATGGAGAAGTAACTCTCCTCCCACTTAATTGAGCAAGTAGATCTTGTATGCCCAACTTAGTCATTTTGCAAGCTTACATGAGTCGGGACTTGCATTTATGCTTATTATGTAACCCTAAGCATATATAAAGCCCCAGTTTTCTGTACTCCTCAGACTGCCTCATTCAGTTGCTAAGGCTTCTGTGTGACGTAGTCTCACTCATTTCAGGTTAATAAAGATGGTCTTTTATATTTCAGCTTCTGTGCCAATTTCTTCTTTGTTGGTTTAAAAGGACCAAGTATCAGTGGGACCCGTAAGAAGGTTATTTGATTTCTTCAAATGGCGCTCCAACGTGGACCTCATCAGAGAAGTGGCTATCTGAGGGAGTGATCTTGTCAGGAGACAGAAATCTACTGTGGAGGACAGGACAGGACTTTACTAAGGAGGTACTCTGTGCACAGAGATTCTGAGGATTCTCTGTCTCTGCAGCCCAGTATATTTTTGATCTTCCTGATTTTGATACTCCACATGATGTCACCCCTGACTGGGAACATTTTTGGCGTGAGTATTTTAAAAACAAAAATGACCGTTAGGTCATTCAGACTTTGGCAGTTAGAATTTGGACAACTATTTGTTTGGCAAGAGTCGTTCTGCAGCTCTTGTTGTTGGTTTTGATGCCTTGGATTGGTAGGGTAGTTTAGTAACGCTTACTGTGGCTTTGGAATTTTGGAATTTATGTTGGCCAACTTTGGATTTGTATGGGTTAGATATGCGAATTGCAATTTGTGTAGGCGGGTAATGAGAGATTTTTCTCTGTCTGATTTTATTTGAACGGTGCAAAGTACGAAGAGTACTTTAAGCACTACTTTGGGTATAATATTTGCATATTCTGCAATATTTTTGGCATGCCTGTTTCAAGCACACATCGAAGAATGTGTTGCTTTTTGGAGGTACCATTGTGAGATGTGAATTAAATTAGTCGGCTCCCTTGAGGGAATAGCTAGATAGGTTCAGGTATAAAAACATATTTCTTCCTTGGTGATTCTGTATCCCCATGGAATTCAAATATGAAAATAATACAAACAAGGATCCTTTTTTCTGCGCAATTTTATGAATCAAGATATGCAGAGTGATTTTTTGGTGTTCTGCCAGCCAAAGTGGAGAAGTGTGGCTCAATGGTTAGAGCGGCAGACCCTGATGCAGAGGTCCAGGGTTCAATTCCCCGCCTCGGTGGGTCTTGGACTCAAAAAAATTCCACGGACCTGATAATTCTCGCCTCTGTGCCTATTCTAATCATAGAGTCCCACTCTGCAACTCTGGGCAACAGCTTGCTTAATCTCCACAACGGCCCCCACAACGCTAAGGATGCCTGGCCTTCACCCTGGGGGTGCCCAGGAGGGGACGCCTCACAGGGAAAGCCAGGACGGGTTCCAAAGCGGTATTCGTACAAGCGCCTTGAGACCCTTGCAGGTGAGTAGTGCGCTATACAAGTATCAATTTACATTTACATTTACAAAGCTAGTGAATTGAGTGTATTTTGGCTTCTTGGAAATAAAACAGTTTGTTGGGCTGGTTTTGCAGTCTTTTGGAATACTATTGAGAAGCGCTTCTTGTAAATATGACTTACAACTAGTATTTACAAATGGTTTGGTTTCAATACAGTCTGTGGGATGTCCTTTGTTTCTGTCTTAAGTGTTGATCTGTGGGTTAAATCTGTGTTTAAATGTCTATGTGGTTCGCGGTTTTACATTGCAACTTCTGTAAGTAAATAGCGATTGCTCTATTTGTGAAATAATGGCTATTAAGCGCGCTGTATTATGTGTCCTGAGTGTTTGACCTCTTCTGTATATGTCTAAAATGAGCTCAATGCGTGTTTGTGTTTTTTCTTGTTGTCTCCAGTCTGTTATGCAAAATGTCATTTAATTAATATTAAAAATAATAATAATAATAAATCCAGAAATGAACCATATGATATGCTAAAATAATTCTATGTTACTATTTAATTTATAGAGTAAGCAAATATGCACATGTACAAACTGCCAATGCTTAAAAGATAAAATTAGAATTCACATTCAATAGGAATAAAAAGGCCTTAAAAACGAAATTATGTGTTTTGTAATAAATAAACAATTATAAAGCATTTTTCTTAGATACATTGTATTAGATATTAACAGGCAAACACTTCATCTGAAGTAAATTTTTGCTGAACTGAAACGCATATTATAGAACACGCATTGAAAGGCCTCAGTTTTAAATAGACAGTCACAGTGCTTCCATTTCAAACACTAAAAAAAGCTTAGCAGCACCTGTTGTTTTGATTGTAGGCTTCTGAGAGACAGGAATGTTCACTCAGCCAGGATTTTGTCAGTTAAAACACGGGGTGAAACCCTGCATTTCAGACTGCTGTTTTTAAAACGTTACAAAAATCAGGTTCATTATTTTAGATACCAGGAAAACATTTAAGGGTAGGGATTTCCTAAAGTAAAGTCTTTTACATAAGCACATTCTTGGTTCTGATGTTAAATAATAACTGTCCTTTTAAAAAACAGTGGAGCAAAATTTGTCAAGTTTCAAGTTAGGCTTCTGTGTTTAGGCTTGTGAATGAATGCGTCTAAATATGGTAGGCAAGGGATGCAGCTTGGTTTTCCTATGTGGAATTAGCAAAATGATTGGTTTAATTAAACAATGTATATATATATATGTATATATATATATATATATATATATATATATATATATATATATATATATATATATATATATATATATTATGAAAAATTATTTAAAAAAATAAGTGCTTTCAAATTCGTTTTTTAATATTTATAAAGCTTAATACTCATACTGTGGCCTCCTAGCATTAAAATTAAATTTAAGTTGTGTTGTACCGCATAATGAGGACACTTGCATATGAAATATCACTCTGCGCAAGTCTAATAAACTCATTTTTTTAAAGGGTAATTATACTATATTTCTAATTTTTCATTTCTGAGTTATCTAAAGAACATTCTGATAATGAATATTATGCAAAAAATTATAGGATATTCAATTTTAAGTGCCCCAAATATCAAAGTCGAAATTGGGTAAAAAGCACTATTTAAACAGCATTTTTTTCATTTAGAGTAGCTTTTAAAGTGCCTTAGACTTCAGTAAATGCATACATTTAGGTATAATACACATAGCTGACCTTTATATTGCTGCAAAAGTATATTGCACACTGCTTATAATTGAAAATATGTATTAAAAAAAACTGCAGAAGTTATTGAACTGACAAACAGGGGAATGGGTCAGTTTTCTGCTTTAACTGTGACTTTGAATTAGGGAAAGCTGCATTCACACACAGAATAGGACAGCAGGGAAGAGTTAAAAGTCAGTTCTATATTTAGAAGCATGGCATGGCTCCCAGAGCAAAGTTTCCTTTGACATTTTGGTTTGGGTATTCATATTTTTTTACCTCCTCAAAAGTGCTATGTACCTCGTATAACTTTGTTTATGCCCAGTTGCTACACACAGGGGTTGATAGTGTTGACAGAAGTGAAACCTATTTCAAGTTTCGTACTATCAAAATGGGGAAGGAGGCTAGCTCCTCTACAAATTAAGGCTAGGTAATATGTATGTTGCTCTCTCGTTTTCTCAATTTGTTTTATCCTGTTTAAACTAACTGTGAAATAGCAATGAGACATTTACTTGGCTATTCAGTAATACTGTTTTAAACATTGTTAGCATTAATAAAATGAATAAATATATGTTTTATTACTGCCCATCCTGTTTGATGAAATTATGACAGGATCAGTAGTCTAGATTGTTGTTCCCTTATTTTGATCTTTAGATGAATTATATGTGGGTAGTTTTGTTCTACAAGTCTTAAGTGATAACACCATTATTGTAGTTTTGCAAGGGCATTGCTAGTTTTTTTATTAGCTAGTCTGTGTAAATAAACTGACAGTCCTTATTAGAGCTGATGTTGCATAGTTTGGATCATGAAAAGTAGAACGCAGGGAAGACGCCCATGTGATCCTGAGCAAAAAAATGTTTTGAAGAAAATGTTGTTTTATAGATAAGAACCCTGTTAAATTAGCAGTTTTAGATTTTCCTGCTGCTCCTATAACATGAGAGCATGGTCCTAAGCATCCAATCTAGGTGCTTTTTATTAAGAAGAATCCTTTTAGAAGTGTCTGCAGTCCTGTACAAGTAATGTAAAGTTTATGAGCAAAAGTGTAGAACTTTTCCTTTTTTTGAGGGTTTTCAAATTAGTACACAGGAATACACCAATGTGAGGATTTAGAGTATGTCTTTGTTGTTTTTCTCTTTTGCTCTGAGTTTAGTAAAGTAATATAGACTTCCTTGGCTGAGTCGGTTTTAGTGATGTATTACTAGTGTCAGTTCCCCAAAGAGTTCCTTTTATACTTGCCAATAGGTGCAGGCAGTTTTTTTTTACTCTCACATAGATAGATGAAAGTGGTTCTTGGGTGCCTTGCTAATATAGGGGGCGTCCCAAAACTAGGAAGTAATTTCTAACTATCCTCTCTGTTGATAGACTGTTTCTGTGCCTTGTCTAAAGACCTTTTGTTCTGTCCAACTATAGATATTTGCTGCTTTACAACCATTGCCAGAGGGGCCCGGACATCAGATTCAGACTGGGGAGTCAGCGTCAGCACCAGTCCAGCTTAAAGGCGGAAGCCCTGTGATCAAATGTGTACCCCTGCCACTGTCTTGGGCGAAAGACAGTGTCACAAATCAGAAAAGAGAAATTGTATTTGATGCCCAGCTGAGAGTCACAGACCGACCAGAATGGCGAGGAGGCTTTGCTTGAGGGGACCCCTTTTGAAACAAGGGTTGCTTCAGATATCCTAGCATCAGGCCTCTGAATCCTGGTCCCAAAGTGAATACAAGTTTGCTCCTTTGTTTGTTGGTCAAGAGGTGCCTGAGCACACTGGATGCAATGTTTGGCCCCAACGAATGAGCAGTGCGCCAGCAGAGCAATACAGCAGTTAGGGAAGGACTTGAGATTAGGGTACAAGTGCTGTGTCTCTGATGCCTGTTAGATTGAGGTGAAGAAAACTGGTGCACTGCCTGAGACACTGGACAGGATCGCTAAGAGCATTTGCCTGTTGGGTGACTGCCCTATCCCGAAAGAAGAGACTTTTTCCTTGAAACTGGACTGTGATTCTTGAGTTGCGAGTTGTGCAGCTCCACCGTGGAAACAACAAGAGCCTGCCTGCGAGGCTCAAACGGACACAGGGAGAAGACTCCCCTCTGGCTTGGTTGTACAGCAGCTTCAATTTTCCCAAGGACTTCTACTTTTTGTCAATAATGTATCCCTTTAGTCGTCCCATTTTTGAGGAGGAGCAGCCCTTTGCAGCTCTTCGTCCTAATTCCTATGGCCCTGTGTGGTCCTCCTGGTCCCAGATATGATTGATGTTCTAGCCCTCATAAAAGGAAAATGTAACAGTTGATTGGAAAATGTTTTTATTAGAGATGTCCTGTTAGCTATTTTAAAATGAATAGTCACTGAAATGCATAGGAGCCCTAAAAATGTTTACTAGATGATTTTAGGATTTGCTTTAGCTTAGGACTAGAAAAATTATAATTCTGTTTGTAATAGTGGTCATTACTCTCTCCTGCTATCTATAGGTTAATTATGACCCAATACTCCGTTCTCTTTGTATTCCTGGTTATAGCTTATATATACTCGCTTAATGTAATTTTTAGAATGGAAAATGTTCACCCAGCAATGAATAAGGAAATTGATAAAATTAATGTGTAAATATTTTCTATGTCTCTCCCGGATCATAGAAATGTCTTCAGCTAATGCTAAAACGGTTGTCTGTCGTAGATACACAGCAATGGGTTAGCATTTAGCTGAAGTCATCCTGTATTTAGAAGTTATCTTATCCGCTTTGTGAATGCCATTTTGTATTTCTGGCAGCCATTTTGTTTGCCATGTCCTCGCCATGTGCTCTGTCCTACCTTTCTGTTAACTGCTCTTGTAATCTGCCAAGAGACAAACTATACTTAGCATCTTCCACTTTCGCACATGCCCAGAAGGGCCTAGCTAGTAGAATGCACCTGCTTCTCTAGTATAACTGTCAGGCTGTTTTTGCTGCTGTATGGAGAAGTAACTCTCCTTCCACTTTGTTGAGCAAGTAGATCATGTATGCCCAACTTAGTCATTTTGCATGCTTACATGAGCCAGGACTTGCATTTATGCTTACTATGTAACCATAAGCATATATAAAGCCCCAGTTTTCTGTACTCCTCAGACTCCCTCATTCAGTTGCTAAGGCTTCTGTGTGACGTAGTCTCACTCATTTGAGGTTAATAAAGATGCTCTTTTATATTTCAGCTTCTGTTCCAATTTCTTCTTTGTTGGTTTAAAAGGGCCAAGTATCAGTGGGACCCCTAAGAAGGTTAATTTATTTCTTCATATCCATCATACTGACTCACAGACATAGTGAAACCGGATTAAAAACATTTTCGGAACGGTAACATATTGTTCAAACTGATAGATTGACACAATATATAAAGAACAATATCAATTGAAACCTGAGTGGCACAAATTTAAATGACTGGTGAAATTCTATGCGCGTTTCAGCACAACAAAGGTGCCTTCGTCAGGAAGAGGGCCACAGTAGAGACAATTGATGAATCTGTGAAATAAAAGTTTTCTTTATAAATGAAGAAGGTTCTTTCATGAATGCAACAGTTATACAAAAAGAGGCATTTGCATTGAATGTATGAAGGGAGAAATATGAGAATAGAAAAGAAAAGAAAGAAAGATAGCTCAAAATAATTACTACAGGGGTGAATAGCAAGATTATTAAACTGAGATTAGATTAATGAAGACAATATATTCAAAACCCAGTGTGTATGGTAAATGAAAGAAAAAGGAGGGGAAAAGGAGGAAGGAACATCCAGTGAATTTGTGAGTATACACAATGGTGACCCCTATTTGTGTCAAAGTCACATGCTTAGCTTATGATGTCAGAGGGGGTACCTACTCTCAATAGGGTTAGGAGATCTATAACGTTTAATGGTCAATGAAGGCAATGCGATGTTTCAAATTGAATCTGAATGGTGAAGGTAAAAAACACACGTATTGATAATTACTCATATGAAATACAGCTTTTAGTTAATAACGGTTCTAGATATCTAACTAGTGGTTACCTCAGATGCCATAGGCAAGAAGACGCTAACAATACATCGTGAATGGATGAAAAATATATCCTCTTGATGTTTTGATAATGATATACTTAAAAGTAATGAAAATGTAAAGCATGTGTAAATGGACAATTGTGAAAATGTGTCCATAGTTACAAATCCCTTAAATTGCTTTCTATTTATACCAGTATGCCTGATAGGCAATAGAAGAATGAATTAGGCATCGCCTGAACTAGCAAGGTAGCTCAATGATGTCTGATAGTGACCGGGTGTCACTTTCTATATTTTCAGAGCTAAAGAAAAATACCGGATTGTCCTAATTAGTTGAAATGTAAAGCATGTTTATATTTAGCAAAACTGCAAAAGCGATGAGAACTACTGGAGATTGATAATAAATAGCCAGTCAATTGCTGATATGAGAGATTGACATAGAACAGCATGGCACTTACTTAGATACAATGCGGTGCAGATGAAAAAGCTAAGTGCAATTCTGTTTGCTGATTTCAAGGATAACTGCAATATAAATAAAATAACTATGAGGTGAAAATGAATATCCAGTACAATTATTAGAATGTACTTCAACATCAAGCCTTCAAAATGTCTATAAACTGGAGGCATAACTTTCAAATTTGATTACACAAACATGTAATTTACGGAGATAAAAAGAATACACGATTGTACTTCACTTATACCTAATGATATGGCCGGGTAAAAAAGTGTGGGTCAAGGGATAAACAGCGTGAAAGTGTCAAAGTGGCCACATTTAGTGAAGTAAAATGTGTGTTATAATGTCACGAGATAAGCCAGCGAAATGTATATAAACCCAATCTGGGTTCCGGCAGGAGCTGAGCAGTTTTCATTGGGTTACTGGCAAAAGCTATGCAAACTTAATCAAAGCTAGGAAGTGTCAATGAGGCGTACTTACTATTCAGCCAATTTGGAGCTTCCGGATTTGGGGTTCCTTCTTTCTACGAATATGCTAAAAGTATCCTTTTGTTTTGCTACCTTGATCTTCGACTGCTATGTATAGCGTATCATTAGAAATAGGTGCTTTACTGTACTGCAACTCTCATTAGCTCTCTGTACAGCGCTCTGATACCTTGGTGGTCTTGTTCGTGCATTATAAAACACAATAAATGAATAAATACTAGAGCAAGGAAAAAAAAGAACCCACATCATGAATTAACAACACATGAAAGCAAAAGGGAACATACAAGTGCTAGATGAACCAGACTCCTTCTGATGAGGTAAAATATGGTTCACTGATAGAATATTAATGTAAAAAATATCGATGTTCTAAATAGCGGAAAAAATCTAGAATACAAAAATAACGACTCCTATACCTAAACAGGTAAGTACAAAAATATTGAATCAAAAATATTGATGTACAAAATATAGATTTAAAAAATATTGATTTAAATATATATATAATAAAATAATATATATTAAACATTATTATTCATTTTAACTCAATAAATTATATTTAATATACATTTTTACAAAATATAACAAATAAACTTATTAAAAAAATAAACACACAAACATAATATTTATACATACATATATATTTACTTCAAAATAATTAATACACTATTATCTTGAAAAATATTATTATATAAAAATTATATATATATATATATATATATAAATAATTTAAAATATAAAAAAATTCTAGAATAAATTAAACATTAAATTATAAAAGACTATTTAAATTTAAATTGCCCAATATAATAAGTGCAACAGTATAGAAAGTGTAGGATAGCAAAACAATTACATTTACTATTCCAACTCCAGTGAGTGCAACAGTAGGGAAAGTGTTGGATAGCGAAGATGTAAAAATTATTATTCCCATTCCAAAAAGTGCAACAGTAGGGAAAGTGTTGGATAGTTGGATAGTGGAGGGGTAAAAATGTATACTCCCACTCCAGTTAGAACAACAGTAGGGAATGTGTTGGATAGCTGAGGGAAAGAAATTACTATTCCCACTCCAGTGATTGTAACAGTAGGGAAAGTGTTGGATAGAGGAGGGGTAAAAATTACTATTCCCACTTCAAAGAGTGCATCGGTAGGGAAAGTGTTGGATAGCGGAGGGGTAAAAATTACTATTCCCACTCCAAAGAGTACATCGGTAAAGGAAAGTGCTGGTAGTGGAGGGGTAAAAATGACTATTACCACTCCAAAGAGTACATCAGTAAGGAAAGTGCTGGTAGCGGAGGGGTAAAATTTACTATTCCAAATCCAGTGAGAGCAACAGTAGGGAAAGTGTTGGATAGCGAAGGGGTAAAAATTACTATTCCCACTCCAGTAAGAGCAACAGTAGGGAAAGTATTGGATAGTGGAGGAGTAAAATTTACTATTCCCATTCCACTGAGTGCAACAGTAGAATAAGTATTGGATAGCAGAGAGGTAAAACATACTATTCCAACTCCAGTGAGTGCAACAGCAGGAAAAGTGCTGGAAAGCAAGGGGGGGTAAAAAGCGGAGTATTTTCTTTTACTAATCACACATCACACGCAAACAAACAAAAACTAGAAATGTTATACAAAATAAACTAATAAATACATTTACAAAATAATTATGTTAAACTAGAAAATATTTACGAACAAAAAAGAGTTAAAACATAAATGTATTTATTTTATGTCTTACCCTATAACCCCACACCAATAACAGAACATTTCAACATTTTAATTAAATGTATTTAAATAATTAACACATTAAATAATAGATTACAAATATTATTAATGAAAAATACTAATAAACATTATCTACACAAAGTTTAACACTATAATATCCACAACATTGCAAAATGTTTAGAGAACAATTTGGGTAGTGCTTGCGCTGGAAGTGGTCTGGAATACGCTCAAGGCGGTAATAAGGGGAGAAACTCTTAGATTCTCAATAAACAAGCATTGGAAATGCAATAGGTCTCGCAGCATTAGAGTTAGTGCTTTTAGAATTGTTTATGGGTTTTTTTTATAAATCTTTAGCATTTTTGTTTCCTGTAGCCAATGCTAAAGAATTACCAAAAAAAAAGCCATAAACATTTCTAAAAGCTCTAACTCAAATGCTCCGAGACCTATTGCACTGTGTGAGGGTGAGGGGTTGAGGGTGAGTGAGGGTGAGGGTGGGTGAGGGTGAGTGAGGGTGAGTGAGGGGTTGAGGGTGAGTGAGGGTGAGGGGTTGAGGGTGAGTGAGAGTGAGGGTGAGTGAGGGTGAGGGTGAGTGAGGGTGAGGGTGAGTGAGGGTGAGGGTGAGTGAGGGTGAGGGGTTGATGTTGAGGGTGAGGGGTTGAGGGTGAGTGAGGGTGAGGGGGGTGAGGGTGAGGGGGGTGAGGGGTGTGAGGGTGAGGGGTGTGAGGGTGAGGGGGGTGCGGGTGAGGGGGGTGAGGGTGAGGGTGAGTGTGAGGGGGGTGAGGGTGAGTGGGGTGAGGGTGAGGGGGGTGAGGGTGAGGGGGGTGAGGTTGAGGGAGTTGAGGGTGAGGGGGGTGAGGGTGAGGGTGAGGGGAGGGGAGGGAGGGTGAGGGGGTGAGGGAGTGTGAGGGAGAGTGAGGGTGAGGGTGAGCGGGTGTGAGAGGGTCAGTGAGGGGGTGTGTGAGAGGGTGAGTGAGGGGGTGTGTGAGGGGGTGTGTGAGAGCGTGAGTGAGGGGTTGTGTGAGGGGTGTGTGAGAGGGTGTGTGAGAGGGTGAGGGTGTGTTAGGGTGAATGAGGGTGAATGAGGGGGGGTGAGGGTCTGAACTGGCAATGTGTCCACAGTGCTCTGGTTATAACCTCTTGAGGGGCACGTGCGAGAGGTCCCTAAAGAGGCGAGACCCTCGGCCCAGCTAACGCATGTGATTGGCTGGAGTACATGGGACTTGTCACTCTGCCGTTTATTGAAGTTAAAAAGGGTTCAGCTGCATTCAAGATTCTTTTTGGCCACGTAAGTCTCCTTCATTGTGACATGTACACGAGAGCTGCGAGGCTCTATAACACCTGTCACAACGGAGCATAGCTCTTTCCTCCTAGGCATTGGGACACGTTTACACCTACAAATCCAAGGCCGAGCGTGGAACCGCTTCAGCAGGTACTACAGGATCCGTGGCACCCGCTAAGAGGAAGCAAAGGGTGAAAGCTACAGAAACAGCAGCATGTGGGTCAGTCATTCCCTCGGTGTCCTCCCAAAACCGCTTATTAGTGGGGTTTCCTTTCATCAGACACGGCCGTCGCCACAATCAGTGACGAATGGGTGCTTGGTAACTTGGGGAGCACATACGTGGACTGCTAAGCAGGGTGTGGGAGGAGTGCGGGAACAGACGGCGAGGGGAGGAGAGTAGGAGGAGGAGAGTAGGGGAGCTGTGGGGAGGGAGAGGAGAAATGCGACGCGACATGGCAGGCAGGGGAGGGGGCGGAGCGGGGGTGTGGGAGGAGTGCGGGAACAGACGGCGAGGGGAGGAGAGTAGGAGGAGGAGAGTAGGGGAGGCACGGCCTAGCGGCCGTGCAATCAAGAAGTGAGGGGGCGGGAGAGTAGGCAAGGCAGGTGGCTGGGGGCATGTGCACGCGCTTTTAAGCTCAATGCGCATGCGCATTGAGCTTAAAAGTCACGGGCACTGCAAGGAATCGCCACGATTCCTTGCAAGTTGGACAAAGAGTGGATAAGCCCCCATAGTCTCGCTTGCTCGATGCGCATGTGCATCGATAGGCGAGACCTAAAAATGATCAAGAAGCAAAACAAAAATTAATTAACTTACGGGATAATCTTGCTAGAAAAGAAGAAGATTTGATGATAGCAGTCCAGGGCGGTATTAACATAGAAGGGGCTGTAAGAGATGTCGCCATAATAACAGAATCCCTTACCACAAAAGCAATATGTAAAGCCACATTGAATAGGGAGAAAGTTTATGAGCTCAGTGAACAGGTAGGACATCAACTGGCAGTCCGCACAAGACAGCAGAACAGTGACAACACAATTAAAAAGATTGGAGATCCTATCAATGGCCTTACTTGCGACCACAAAGAGATCAGGGATGCGTTTCAGAAGTATTATGAGGACCTATATACTGAGACAGGTAAGAGTCAGTCTAAAATAGACGAATATTTGGATCTCGTTATGGGGGCTCAACTACCTCAAACTGATAAAGATACTCTCGCAGAGGCACCACAATGGGTTGAAATCCTCTTATCTATTAACAGCCTCCCCTCCGGCAAGGCAACTGGTCTAAATGGAATTCCTGTGGAATTTTTTGCCAGATTTATTAAACAATTAAAAGAAATTTTACCCAATCTTGTGAATCATGTCTTCCAGGGTGGACGACCACCGAAATCCTGGGCTCGGGCTAAGATCATTGTCTTTCCAAAAAAGAATAAAGATCCAACTGAATTAGGGGCTTATCGTCCAATTACATTAATAAATAATGCTGCTAAAATATATTCTAAATCACTCGCTAGTAGACTTGCCCCAGTAATTCAGAAAAGTATTTCAATTAGGCAACATGGATTCGTCCCAGACAGATCAACCACCAATCACATCCAGAGGGTGATCACACTCTTTGACATAGCAGTTGTAACAGGAGACCCTATGGCACTAAAACTTCTAGACGCCGAAAAAGCCTTTGATAGGGTCTCCTGGCAATATCTATGGACTGCTATGTCAAAGAGTGGGATCGGGGACCTATACATCAACGCGGTCCGCATGATGTATGCCAATCCAGAAGCAGTGGTCATGATAAATGGGGAAACTTCAGACACCATCAAAGTGACCAGAGGGACCAGGCAGGGTTGCCCATGCTCCCCTCTGCTATTCGCTATATTTATAGACCCGTTTATCTTTAGGCTAGAAACGAATCCATTTATAACACCAATAAAGACTCCCAATGGAGAAACCAAGTCCCTGGCATACGCCGATGATATTGCAATAGTCACAGCTAATCCAAACGAAACAGTCAACGCAATGGAAGAAGAAGCAAAAACTTTTGGAGAAATTTCAGGATACAAATTAAATCAAAACAAAACCCAGATTATAATTAACAGCAAATGCAATTATCATGATGAAAGGGTGGCAGATAACGCGATGTATCTAGGCGTCAACATTACCTCAAACCTAAACAATCTGGTCAAACTTAACTTGAACCCACTCTTGAAACAAACGGAAAAAAGCTTAAGAAAGTTGCATAATTTACACGATTATAGGAAGATGCAATCTAATTAAAATGTTATTTTTTCTTAAATTTTTATATTTTTTTCGTACAATTTGCTTAAACTTTGACCCACTGATATTTAAAGAAATAGACGGTATTTTTCCCCGTTTTATTTGGGGGCATGGGAGAACACACAGAGCTTATAGATTTATCACCCTACCAAAAGATAGAGGTGGTCTCGCGCTTCCTAACTTTAAAGTCTATTGGTGGGCGACAATCCTCAAATACAGCAGATTGCTGTTAATTCAAAATCAAGATGATATCTCAGAGAGGTCGGTTCCAACTCCACAGGAACTTATTCTTGGTAAAGAAGTGACGGAACATCTGTGGCGATTGACCTATGATTTTCATTTCAAGAAAGTGCGCTTCAAAACCCTTAAAGGTATCTATATTGCCTGGAATCATGTTCGCAAACATTTGGGGATAGGTAGGTTTTCGTATTACACGACCTTCCATAGCAATAATAACCTCCCAGAGATTTTCTCTGACACTTGTATGACACAGTGGATCAGGTCGGGTATTTCCCAAATTGTCTCTCTCTATGACCCAACTGGCTTTAGTTCATTTGAATCCTTAGAAAATAAATGTGGTCTAGAATATTGAGACTTTTTTAAATATCTACAACTTAGGGATTTTATAATGAAAAAGGGGGGTGGCAGTGTAGTATTCCAGAAAATTCAGTTAATCGAAACAGTGGTTCATAGTAGCAGAGTCAAAATTGGGGAAATATATAACAATTTAATCACTGGCTATCCCAACGACCTGGATAAACATACCCATAATTGGCAGAACAAACTAGGAACTTCAGTTATCTCAATTTAGAACGCATTTCAATTCTCTCAGTTGCTATTAATGTCCTCTAAATTGCAAGCCCAATTTTACAAAACTTTTTTTCAGTTGTATTACACCCCCTGTAGGATAGCCAAATGGAGTACTGGTAAAGGGACACTATGACCCAGATGTGCGATGCCCGAAGTAGATCTAATACATATGTTGGCAACATGTCGAACACTTAGCACCATCAGACGAGATATCTCTACTTTTCTATCAGAAATATTTGAGACACAAATAGTGATCTCAACAGCAGAAATAATATTGGGGGTAGACAGGGATACTCAATCAGACAAAATAAAGGGACTTCTGTTTGTCTCAATGGCAGTGCTCAGAATCTGTCTGGCATCGGTCTGGCTAGACCCAGACCCACCAACATTTCAGCAATGGCGAGCACGATTGCTAGCAACCTATAGCCTGGAAATAGCCATATACAGTAGGAATCGTATCAACAAGAAAAAGAAGGGACTAGAAATTTGGTACCCACTTACGCATTGGATAGAATGTCCAGATCAGTAATGTGATTAATTACTCCGATGGAAATATCATTATTGTTTTCTTGTAATAGTACTTCATTACGTTTAGTATATCCAATGTATGTTTGTATTATTATTATTATTTAAAATTGCCTGTATGGTGGGTGGGGCGGGAGGGTGGGGTGGGTTGAACAAAATGTTAAAAAAAAATCTTCAATAAAGAATGGTTTAAAAAATAATAATAATAATAATAATAATAATATCCACAACACACACCTAAATAAAACTATAAAATAATAAAACACAATAGACACAGAGCAAGGGTTTTTTCTGAAGTTCAACTTGGTCCCTCACTCTAAATGGGAGTGCCAGTTGGTGATCGTGACGATTTTGGCTATGTGGCGGGAGCGGTTCTTACATATAACAAATAGACATGGACTAAAAACCCATGTCCACACTGAAATGAATTATTTGGAATAGTGTACTAAGAAGTCACTCAACAAGCTATATTCACTTTGTTGGTGTACTTAAGGAATGATAGGTCTAACTGGTACTCCCATTTGGAGTAAGGGACCAAGTTGAACTTCAGAAAAAAAAGAAAATTTAATGAACTAAGAGATACTACTGTTATTGTTATTGACCTGAAGACGACCTTTGGGTCGAAAAGCGTTGGCTACGATCGTTGTTAAGAAGATTTTTTTCAATAAAGAAACAAGAAGCTGCTGAATGGATGTGCTTCTTCTTACTTTGCTTGTACTTGTAAATGTTATTAATCTCTTCATATGTTGGAGTGCTGAATCACTGTTTTTAACAAAACATAATTTAGACTTATTTTAAAATGTAAAACTATTACCAGTAACAACTAATAATTACATAATTATATTTCATTTAATACCTACCCTTTACACCTTTAAAAGTAAAAACAACACACCCAAAAATAAACAATTACCCAAAATAAATATCAAATAATTAACATTAAGTAACACCTATATATTAATTAATTAAACACAAATTACTTACCACATTTTACTCCTATAAACTCCACAAAACACACCTAAAATTAATTAAACAATTGCCATAATTAATTACCAAATAATTAAAATTAAAAGCCAGTTAGCAATTCATCAATTAAAAATACATTTCTTCCCACCCTTTACACCTATAAAAACCACAACACACCCCTAAAATTAATTACACAATTACCAAAATTAATTACAAATTAATTTATTAAAATGAATTAACAACCAATTATTGATTAATTAATCATACATTACTTTACACATTTAACACTATAACATGTCAATTAAACAAATATTATTACATTAAATTAATAAATAATGAATAAATAAAAGTTCATCAATAAAGTTAATATAATTAAATTACTTCCCACCTTATTCCCCTATAAACCCACAACCCGCTACGGAGCTAAAAGCTCACAAATTAAATAAATTAATGCATTTAATATAATTAAATTACTTACTTCCCACCCTATTCCCCTATGTAACGAATTTATTAAAAATACAAACAATTCTTATACAAAAAACCACACATCACAAAATAAAATATATTCTGAAATACATAACAATAATAAAAACTATATTTTTAACAACAATATTTTTGCAAACGATATTAAACACTTTGGGGCCGATTACGATGGCGGGTGGAAAAAGTCCGCCCGCCATCACAGCTGCTAAAGGGACCATCTGCAATAGTTGTGGCGATCCCACCACATCAATTATGATGCGCACCGCCTGCCACATTGTACATGTAAAATCAGGGGGTACCATAGGTACCCCCCATGTGCACCCCCCCCACCCTCCCAATACCCTGGGGGCCCGCAACAGGCCCCCAACAGCAGGAACCGCCAGCCTTTCTATGGCAGCAATTCAGCCATGGAAAGGCTGATCACAGCCTGCATTGCAATATGGATGACGGTGTCTTCCAGACACCGCCACCATATTAAACCCTTTTTTCCGACTTTCCATCCACCGCGGACCCCCCAGCCATCATAATGTGGCGGGGGGTCTTTGCTGTGACAATGGCGGGCGGATCGCCCCTGCCGGGCCGGCGGTGACCACCGCCGACCCGGCGCGAGCAATCCAACCGCCATCGTAATCGGCCCCTTTGATATTTTAAAATCGATATTACTTTCCTTAAATTGATATTCTTGACCATGATATTCTTGCTGTCGATATTTCTGACCCACAATATTTATGCCTCAATATTTCTGCAACTTGATATTTAGGACTTGATATTCTCTCACTGCACCTTGAAATACTTTAAAGAAACGTTTTCAGTATACCTGACTCCTCAAAGGGTTTAGTATTTCCATTCTAAGTAAGAGTTAGAGACAGGGATGAACAATCCCATATATGACATATAGTTGTCTCCATAGACGTCTCACAGCAAGAAACTCCTTTCACCTGGCATTAGTGACACTATGAAGAAAAAAAACAAATTCCAACAACAGCAGCATTATTTTTCAAATGTGCTCCGCGACATGATGGAGCGCAAAATGGCTGCTTCCTTGGCTGAGAAGAAAGCCTCAGATTGGAAATATCCTTGCCCACGGAGAAAACCACATAGGGTGCTCATCCTTGACACAAGAACATTCTGGAGGCCAAAGAAGATGGCGAAAATGTGGTAATGTCTCCAAGAAGCAGGTTTCTTCTGAAAATATGCTCCATGATGCAACAGAGGCCAGAAACTCACCACCATCTGGCCCAACGGTCAAGCCACGCCTGTGTATGCAGCTTTTTGACCGCACAGGTTTTGCATGTAGAAATCACAGGGTATATACAAAAAGCATTTACAAAGTCAAAGGTTTAAGTCTGGCTCTCAAGTGCTTACAGAAGCAATAAAAATGCGTATGCAGTTAAAACCATTAAAAAGGTTAACTTTGTGTCTACAAGGCCTAGATGAGCTAAAGAATAAAATGTGTTTTGACAAAGTGTGCTTTTTAGAAATGAGTCCCTCAAGGAGAGAAGTTGAAGCGGAAGAATAAACCCAAACAGCGAATAGACAGAAGGTGAGATTAAAATGCTCCTGTCAGTTGATCCAAGATGTTCATGAGACAAAGAAGCTAATGGCTGAAGGAGATTGAACCAAAGTCCCTTAGATTATGTATAGAATAAAGGCGCACTCTGATTACATACTCTTCGCAAATCACTTCAACGCCTCATCAGGGGTAGTATGAGCTTTATATAAATACAATTTACCTTTACATATAAATCCTCGTAAGAGCTATATAAATACAATTTACATTTACATATAAATCCTCTATTCTTTTTCAAAGGTGTTTCTACTTTGCCCCTCTAGTGATATATTCTAACTTTCTTTTTTAATCATGTTTTATTCATTTTGTATATTTAAACAGTTTAAACAATGACTCATTATAACAAGTGAATTCAACAGTGGTAGGTGGCTTCTCATTTTCCTTTGGTAAAATAAAATGATTCTACAATATTTTGAGAAATTGGGGTATTAGTTGAGGGGGATATGTACCCACCTTAAGTAACAATCACAGTGCTTGTCAGGGTGAACTACACAAGTCATTAAATTAACCTGAGCTCAACGCCTGGTAGCTATGGAACAGAGTAGAGAGGCTTATCTTAGAGCCAATGTATAAAGTATTTAAGTAGTATCAAAACAGAAAAAAAGTTGAAATGCAAAACAATATAAGTAATTTCAAAATGAATTAGAAAAATAGAATAAAATGTAATAAGCAAAATGAAAAGAATACAATAAAGGGAACTGACGATAAGAAGTTTTAAGGTTCTAAGTAGAAATAGCACCTAGAAGCAAAAAACTTGCCAATGATAATAATTGGTTGCAGTAGAGCAGGACCTAGGTACAGTTTAACATTGACTGTGATGGAGCCAGGTTCGTCCTGGTCAAAGATATTACCTTCTAACCTTAGTTCTTTAAGTTCCAATCCAGCACAGGAGTACAGTTGCAAAGCCCCCAGGACCTCAGGGGAGGCACTTAGAGACACTCAGGGTGGCTGGGAGAGGCGAACAGGGGGCTCCAGTCCGGGTCCAGTTGCCCCTGGTTAGTTTGGCAGTTGCAGGAAAAGGTCTCTTGTAGTTCGTTGTGTCACTTTAGCTTTAACAGGAGGTCAGATTTATGACCTTTGAGAGTCCATTTGCTTGTCCTGGGCACAAGAGGGAGAGCAGGTCCACTCTTCTAGGCTCTTCTCAGGTCTCAGACAGCAGGTCCTTCATGTTCTCACCTTCCACATGTCCAGACGTTTTCTGACAGTAGACCCTTGAATTGCCACTTTTGTTGGAGATAGTGGATGGGAATAGCCCCTTTGGACACCTTAACCAATGGGGTAAAGCTTTCCAGGGCTAACCCTACTCGCTTAGGGCATTTCCAACATGGCCAAAGTATTCAGCCACACTAAACATGCTCTTACAGCTGGGGGTGCCTATTGGGAGTGTACTACAGTAATCCTGAATTCCTCCAGCAGCGGTCTCCCCATTATGGTGAAGGAGCATTGCCCCCCTTCTGCCAGTGCAGCAAAGGTAAAAAATAAAATGATAATAAAACGAATTACCATTTTATTTTTCACTGCTCCCAGCCCAAGCAGTGTTCGAGGATGAGGCCATTGCTGCTGACATAATTTACTGATACCACCTTAATTATTTCCCAATGGCCGTTTATTTATACTTTATATCTCTTTTTAATGGAATTTTTTTTATAATTTATTTTACATATTTATTTATTTTACATATTTGTAGAGCGCTCTGTTACCCGGAGGTGTCCTGGCGCTAGAAGGATAGACTGGTGTGATGGAGCGTGCTTACTGAGTGAAGAGCCATGTTTTGAGTCCTCTTCTGAAGGCCATCAGATCCTGAGTTTGTCTGAGCGCAAGTGGGAGTTTATTCCAGGCCTCTGCCGCCCCAAGAGAAAAGATCCTGCCTCCCCAGCGAGCTCTTTTAGTTCTGGGGACCGTAACCAGGGCCAGTTGTCCTGACCTCAGGGTTCTTGCTGGTTTATGCCAGCAGAAAAGTTATTTCAGGTGCCTAGGGCCCGTATCATGAAGGGCTTTGAAGACCATGCATACTGCCTTGAAAGTGATTCTTTTACGAATGGGTAGCCAATGTAACGTCACCAGATCCTGAGATACCGAGGCAAATTTGGGCGTGTCAGTGATTAGGCGGGCGGCTGCATTTTGCAGAAGTTGGAGTTTATTGAGTACGCTCTGCTGGGCGTTTAGCATCAGGCTGTTGCAATAGTCTAGGCGTGAGAGCACTAGACCAGTGACAATCGTTTTCCTGTATTTCTTCTCCAGATACGGAAGAATTTTTCTGATGGTTTTGAGAGTGAAGTGGAGAGAGGAAGAGAGGGCGCTCACCTGGGATTTGAAGGTCAGGGTGGTATCCACCAGTATACCAAGATTTTTCACTTTGTCAACCGGCACTGGGAGAGGTCCCATTTCGTCTGGCCACCATCTCGGGGACCAGAAGTTGTCTCTGTCAATAATGGATTGCGTTCATAATTACAGATCATGTTTTAATAAAGTATTTTGACTTGACTGGCAGCAGGGGAGGGGTGCTCTCTCCAGTTTAAAGTGTGCATGTCACTTTGGCTAGCTGTCTTGCGATGGCCAGCCTGACATGCGCACCTTAAACCTCTCCACCTAGCTGTCTGGGACAGCTGCGTGGAGAGAGCAGGCACAGGCCCCCAGTACCTACTGGAGCGATGTGGCAGTCCGCTCCAGCCATTCCTGACACTACTCTCATGCTGCTCCTCTGCAACATGTTAGCAGCGTCCGGATTTGGAGAGGGTATTTGGCTGAGACTCCATCAGGTGCCGTCACTCTGACGGCATTCAAGAAGAAAACACGGAGGATAAGAAAGCGTGGGTAAGTTGATTTTTATTTTATTACATTTTTAGCCCACTGACAGGCATATGAGAAGCTCACATTGCCTTGTGCCTCAACTCCAAAGTTCTCGGACACGGCCTGTTATAAACAACAATATGTTAATGAGCCATGATTGAGATCTTTGGCATTTGAGCCTGAAGGCATTGTGATTTATTACACGCCTGTCACTCGGTTTGGCTCTCAGTCCACTTGATGCACCTTCACTGTTGAGGGTCACTGCCCGCCATTGGTCCTCCCACATCTAACACTAAAATCCAGTTTCCAGCCATCCCTATACCCAGAGACAGAAGTCTGCTCAAATTAAAACTGACCTTTCAGCAACCAAATGGATACACACAATGTGTTTTGGCATTCTGTTTCCCTCCTTTGAAGTGCACCCCTAAATGTTATATGTAAACCTAGCAGGCATGTCAAACAGGCTGTGACACTGCAATGTCAAAAAGGCCCAATCTTTTTGGTGCCGGACTGACTGGGAAGACAAGAGAAGGGGCTTGCCTAAGTGTCAGCTAACATTTGCCTGTGACATGGGAGGCCTCTTTCAAGTGAGCCCCAAGTGCCATGTGAAAAGCCCCAACAGAACCATCCACCAGAATGTAGTATTCAAGCAAGAGGTGACCCTTTAATGCCAAAAGGATCCTCTCAGGCGCCCCCTTTCATATTCTCTCATGTTGTAGGTGTCACCTCTACCCAGACAGGTCAGTCTATTGTTTTGCTCCTGGAAGAAAGTCCACACCTCATTCAGGCCTATTTAAATACTAATTACTCGCTAGCTGATATAGGAGAACAAAATGCACATTTAGTTTCAGGCAGGGCAAGGAAACTTCTTTAAAGTTACCATTCTGTTATATCTAGAACAAATCTAACTTCACCACTGAATTGGATTTTTAACAACTAGAAAAATAGTGGCTTGATTAATTTTTTAGCTAATGTCTTTCCCAAGGTACTGTATTAGTATGGTTTACTGCATCCAAGTATTTTCCTATAGAATAGCCAACCCTGCTACTGTGAAAATAGCTTTGAGGGCATTTTCTCTGTAATGACATGTTTATCATTAAACATTTAGATATCCTAATTTTAAATACCACAAACTCTGCTTTTATGGGCAATATAACCTCCATTAGGGGGTGACTTCATAATATTTAGGACTGCCTAAAGAATATATTTGACAACCCAAATCGTCAGTTTACAACTGCACAGCCAGGCTACAGTGGAAGGCCTGGAGTCATGTTTACATTGTAGTAGATTGCACAATGGGTGCTTCTGTCCACTTGTGACAATTAACTTACAGGCCCAGGGTACACTTTGGTACCATATACTATGGACTTTTAGTTAAGTTTAACAACCAGTAGTATACCAATTTAACTGTGTTGAAAGGTGGAACACATCACTTTACCATTGTTAGCCGGGATAAAATGCACAGAGTTCTATAGCCAGCAAAAATAGGGTTCAGCAAAAAGAGCAAACAAATATAGGTGAACCTGCAGAAAGGGCACTTTCTCAACTAATTTGGTAGCAACCTTATCTTGGTTTGTGGGCTATATTTATAACTCTGTTCTAGATGGAAATATACAGCTAACATCATTCTGCATAATACCTGCAAGTGAATTGCAGCCTGATTTACTCCTGCTTTGCCAGTCTGGGTATCAATAAGTCAGACCACCTGGATGATTTACCCACAGCATGACACTTCGCATTGGTTTTGATAATAAAGGCATCAACTAATTGATAACATAATTCCCCAGTTTATTTTAACTTTTGCAGAGGTGCATGAAGGTCTGGTTTCTAGTTATTGGTAGCAGCAGTGCTTCCCAGACTTGTTTCAGGTCAAGGCCTACCCTCCATCCAGTCTGTTCGCTCAGTATAGTGCTTTACTTAAAACACTCACTGTATCAGATCACTTGTTGGAAAGGTGTGGTGCAGCGGCCAGGGCAGCTGACTTTGGAGCACGGGTTTCATGGTTCAATCCCCGGCTCTGGTGGCAGATCAGCTCAGCACCATGTGACTCTGGGCAATAGCTCACTTAATTTCCACGACAGCCCCCAGTGCCTTGAGACCCGTAAGGGTGAGTAGTTTGCGCTTTACAAATACCAGATTGATTTACTCTGCCATATTTTGAAACTAGGGTACCTCGCTGATTTCTAGGAAGTAAGGGATTTCGTCATCAAAAGTGATAAGCCAGTGAATCCCAAACCTTGCTTAACTTTTCGGTGGAAAATGAATAGCTCCAGCAGACACACATCACACTGCAATGAGAAATGCCTATTGGTCACTAGTGAAATTTGTGCAGGGACCAAAGACTGATATTGCTGGACTACTGGATGACCCCACAACATGTGATAAGGTTCAGTCTCTGCTGCCCCACATCTAGAAGACGTATCTGAACATTCTGACACTTGAAACACTCCGAGGCATAACTCAGTAATTCCTCCTAATCACTATTGGTGAATTCCACATCCAGGTCAGATGCTTAAGCCGTTAGAATCTTTTCCAGTGTAGGGCCACAAAGGCCATACTGTAACTATCTTCTCAACAGTACCACTCAATAGTACACATCGGAGTCGTGGTGTCTCTCGGGCACAGTCATCTTGCTTTGCCACCTCATCCTGCACTCCCACGTCATTGAGTCAGCTCTGGGCCAGCAAATCATACAGCAAAATGTGACCAGTCAGGACTGAATAGACTTTCCTCACATTATAAAATAGCCGAAGTGGATCGTTCTCAATTAGATCTCCTATTCTGGGTCACCTCCTCAAATTTAGGGGGCTCCCACAGCCACATTTCAGGGATATATGAGGTGCAGTCGCCTAGCCTCTTAAAAACTTGCCTCCATCTACAATGCTGTTAAAATACAATGTCTGTCGCTGAATTGTTGTTGAGTATGTGATACGTGCTCTGCTGTTCTAGGCTAAATGTCAGCCAGGTGCTTTTGTACTGACATTTACTATGATATATTGTAGCGTACAGTAATTTTGATTTGTAAACTTATGACTCATATTACTCTAATGGATTTGCTTTTTATATGTCTATGCTGAAACAACCAATAAAAAACATTTGAAATAAAAAAAAAAACTTGCCTCCATCATTAACAACCAATCACATCAACTTCTGTAGTGGGAGAGTGTCAAATGTATATCTTATGGTTGCATGGGATATTTTTGTGATAGGGTGACGACATGTCCCAACTTTGGGTGATTTTAACCTTCATTTTAACTCCCCCTCTGACCACACTGCCCAAGAACTACAAGAGGACCTGGAAGCCCTTCAACTGCTCCAACTGGTCGCTGCCCCGACCCATGAAAAAGGGAATTTACTTGACCCTATATTCAGCAATTGTCGGAATCTAACTGTAGATCCACCCATCCCCCTCCCATGGACAGACCATTTCTTAATTCCTTTTTCTTGGGAAAAACACAAGATCTCCCAGCCACCTCCCCAAACCACCACTAGGAGGAACTGGTCAAAACTCCCACTAGAGATCTGGATGAACAACCTAGACTCCACTCGCCCACTACTCTGTCCAGACCCTAACGTGGCAAACACCCACTATGAGAGCTGGATCACTCATTCGCTAGACGCGATCCTTCCGTACCGTAGAGCCTCTGCGAAGAGAGTACAGAGATCCGCCCCCTGGTTTTCTGACTCTCTAAAACAATTAAAACGCATTTGCAGACAACGTGAGAGAGCATGGCGCTTAGACTTCCTCCCAGACAAGAAGGCTGCCTATAAAGAGGCGATCAGAACCTACAAAGAAGCAATCAGGTCAGCCCAGGCAACCCACTACTCCGAGAAAATATTAGAAGCAAAATCCAAGCCAAAAGAAATCTTTCATATAACAAAACAGTGCTCTCATGTCAATACGGCCCCTACACCTACTAAAACCCAGGCTCAATGCAACGAGCTCGCGGAATTCTTCCACGAAAAGGTTCAAAAAATTTACTCTACCTTCCCTATTGCAGCCACATCCCCGGACTCGAGCAACCCACATCCCCCTAGACCACTCTCTCGCCCAGACCAGCCCTCCCTTGAGCACTTCCATCCTCTGGACCTGGAAACTTTAAGCAAGGTGGCTCAACAAGTCAAGTCAGGCTCCCCCTGTGATCCTGCCCCCCCAGAGATCCTTATGCGAGCCAGCAAAACCACCCTGCCCGCAATTCTAGACCTCCTTAATACCTCCATATCTGCTTGTTCAGTCCCCATGGCTTGGAAACAGGCCATGGTGCGGGCACTGTTAAAAAAACCCAGCCTAGACCCAGACGACCACTCCAGTTACCGTCCCATCTCACTTCTCCCATGGGTGAGCAAGGTACTGGAGAAACACATAAACGCGCAGCTGGTCCAGTTCCTGGAGGACCACTCTCTACTACATACTTCCCAGACAGGCTTTAGACCGAAACATGGTACCGAAACCGCCTTGTTAGCAGTCACCGAAGAAACTAGAAGGATACTAGACCAGGGAGGATCGGTGGCAGTGATCCTCCTTGATCTAAGTGCCGCCTTCGATACGGTCAGCTATACCACCTTGCTAGACCGTCTCCATAACATCGGAGTTTCAGGTGACGCTTTAAGGTGGTTCGAGTCCTTTCTGTCTGGGAGGTCGTTTCAGATCTTTGATGGAAAGACGGTGTCCTCCAGGAAACTCTTGAGCTGCGGAGTGCCACAGGGCTCTTCCCTGAGCCCTGTATTGTTCAACGTCTACATGAGGCCGCTGGCGGGTGTTGTAGAACCATACGGCATTAAAATCGTGTCATATGCCGACGACACCCAGCTTGTGGTCTCGCTGGCAACGGAGAACAATACTCACTCCCCAGCAGACCTGTTAAACTGCCTAGTGGACGTGAAGGGTTGGATGACCAACTCCTCCCTTAAGCTGAACGGAGATAAGACGGAGCTCATGCTCCTGGGTCCAACCTCTCCTATGTCTTTCACGTCCCTATGGCCCAGTGCTCTGGGTCCCCCGCCCACTCATAAAGAAAGTGTCAAAAGCCTAGGAGTATGGCTAGATGATAAACTTTCCTTCTCCACCCAGGCCAAAAAACTGTCTGCCACCTGCTTTGGCCTACTCAGAATTCTGAGGAAGGTGCTCCCGTTACTTCCCCTAGAGGCAAAAAAGGTGGCAGTCCAAGGTCTGATTCAATCTCGCCTGGACTCAAATAATGCCTTATACCTAGGGGCCCCGGAGATGACCCTCAGGAAACTGCAAATTGTTCAGAATTGTGCAGCACGCACTTTACTGAAAATTCCTCGGACCCAGTCGGCCAGACCTGCTCTGAAGAATCTCCACTGGCTGCCAGTGAAGCAGAGAGTGTCCTTCAAGGCGCTATGCCTGGCACATCGCACCTTTTGGAAGACGGGACCTGCCATAAACACCGGCCTGGTCACCCCCTACCACCCTAAAAGGAACCTTCGGTCTTCAGAGGCTTTCCTGGCCGTTGTGCCTAGGGTGAAGCGAGCTAGATCTGGAGGCAGGATGTTTTCCTTGAACACCGCTAGGCTATGGAATGCCCTTCCCATCAAACTCCGCTCCAACCCTGACCTACTTGCATTCCGGAAAAACTTAAAAACACTGCTGTTTTCTCAATCCTATATACCTTAAGCTCCCTCAGTCACTTTCCCTCTACCCAGCGCTTGGACGCCTGCGGGCAGCAACCGTGCTCAATAAAAACTGCTACAATACAATACAATACAACTTTGCTGTGACCGGGCTGGTTTTTCTATCCCAGCAAATTTAAATAAATCTAACGCATCCCGGTTTCAAGACAGGTCACTTGAACACATATGCAAGCAAGTTTTCATGCTTGCCAGTACAGAATTAGTTAACAGCGTTTATCAGAATATAATTTAATTGACACAGATGGTAATGTATGTAAAATGTAAAAGTAGCATTTAATGGTCCTTAATTCTCATTGCCTGTGTTGGTGAGTAGTATGTAATAAGTAAGTATGTACCCCTCGCTCAATGCTAAACTGCAGTACAGCTTATGGATTGTCCCAGTTTTTGGTCTTCAAAATATGGGCACCCTTTTTTGGGACCTAATGTATCTAAGAGTCAGGCACTCTTAATCCTCCTACCGGATTGTATGCTGCTACCTCTCTACCCTCTTCTCATATTAAATTAGCTGTGAGGACGTGCAGGTCCTTATCTGATAGAAACCTCTAGTCACAGATTCCGACTGGATCTGGAAGATTTTCGGCCCTGCGCGCCGGTAGGTGGCGTTTGGCCCTGTGCCGAAAGTTGATGTGTGCGGTACTTATATAGGCACCACCTCTGCGCGCTGATGTCGTTTTTTAGGTCTCGCCTGTCGATGCGCATGCGCATCAAGCTTGCGAGACTATGGGGGCTTATCCACTCTTGAACCAACTTGCAAGGAATCGTGGCGATTCCTTGCAGTGCCCGTGACTTTTAAGCTCAATGCGCATGCGCATTGAGCTTAAAAGCACGTGCACATCAGTTCCCTCCCTCCCCTTATCTCTCTTCACTCCGTCTTGTTTTTCCCGCTCCGCCCCCTCCCCTGCCCGCCGTGTCGCATTTCTCCTCCCCCCTCCCCTTCTCTCTCTTCCCTCCGTCTTGTTTGTTTATTTTTTTACCCGCTCCGCCCCCTCCCCGGCCCGCCGTGTCGCATTTCTCCTCTCCTCCCCCCTCCCCTTCTCTCTCTTCCCTCCGTCTTGTTTGTTTATTTTTTTACCCGCTCCGCCCCCTCCCCTGCCCGCCGTGTCGCATTTCTCCTCAACCCTCCCCTTCTCTCTCTTCCCTCCGTCCCCATCCCTGCAATGCCGAGAGCTTGTTACATTTATCAACCAGCAACTAGTGCCTTTTAGTGCTCAGTGCCTCTATTGCGGGTGCCTTGTGCGGTTTTGGATTTTCAGTCCGTTTCTACTATTGCATGTACCAGCCCGCATTATTTGTGCTTTTAGTTACAATGTAACCCCAAAAAAATTCTATGGTAAAAAACTACATTTGCAACGATACTTACTACACTTTTAATTATCTTATTATTATTATTACCTTTCACATGGATACTTGCATTGTTTTCGTGTTGCTGTTAGTTTTCGCGACGCCATTTTTAAACCCGGATTATCAAGCTTTTTACCTTGATAAGACCACAACTCGTGCCTTTTAGTGCTCCGTGCCTCTATTGCAGGTGTCATGTGTGGTCTTTTTTGTTACTAAGTACAAAATAATCTGCTTTTGGCGTGTTTTGGCATCACTTTTCCCTACGCCATTTCACATTTATTGGCCCGCATCTCGTGCCATAGTACTGCTGCATGCCTCTTTTGCAAGTGACTTGTGCGATTTTACTTTTGATTTGGTTTTTACTATCGCATTTACCAGCTCGCATTAATACTGCTTTTAATTACAATGTACAAGCACATTTGCTTTAGGCATGGTTTTGCATCAGTTTTCGCTACAACATTTCTCAAGCCGCATTAGTAGTTTTTTGTTATTTCGCAGTACGCATTATTAGTATTCTTTGTTACAAAGTACCAAATGCTTGGCTTTTAGCGTCTTTTGCCTTCTATTTTCGCTGCGCCATTTCTCAACCCACATTACTACGGTTTTCACATTTCACAGCCTCCATTTTTTGTGATATCTGCGCCGCTCTAGCAACTAATTTAAACTTTTGCTTCTTTGTGCATTCCGTTTGAGCTACGTTCTTTCGCAAACAACATTTTTGGGATTTTCACATTTAGTACTCTGCATCTTTGCTGATTTGCTTAGTATTACAGCCGCACCAAAGGACTTCAGAGGTCTTTATTATATTTGCAGTGAAGCGTGGCATCCGTCTTCTTGAAGCTCAAAGTAACGACTTCCCAAGTTTAAAACATGTTAGGTATATGTTAACAAGGCTGTATTGGGCCTTTCAACTACGAAGCTTGCTTTTCCGCTGTCTGCGGTTTTAATTTTCGCTCCCGTTTGTACTATCACATGTACCAGCCTGCATTATTAGTGCTTTTTGTTACAATCTCCAAACTGCTTTGCTTTACGTGTGCTTTTGCTGCCGTTTACCATAAGTATTTATCAAGCCACAGTACTAGTGAATTGTCATTTATGAGCCCGCATTATTAGTATTTTTTGATACAATGTACCAAATACTTTGCTTTTCACGTTTATTTTTGCTTTGATCAGCCAGCAACTCGTGCCTTTTTAGTGCTCCGAGCCTTTAGTGCGGGTGTCTTGTGCGGTTTGGGATTTTCAGTCCGGTTGCAGGTTGACAGCTGGATTACAAACAAAATTGTACTTCACAAAACAATCCTCATACTCTTTCTTTTCTTTCTTTCGCGCACTTTTTCTTAACTTTTGATTTTACTACCCATCCACTTACCTAACCATTCCATTTTATTAGACAGCTACCAAATAACCCACCCACCCATCCATCTATCAACTCATCCATGCATGCATCCACCCATAACTCTCTCTCTTTCATGCTTTCAATCTGCATTATCCCGGTTTTTAGGTCTCGCTGACTATCTATCTATGTATCTATCTAGCTATCTATCGCCCTCACTCTATCTATCGCCCTCACTCTATCTATCTATCTATCTATCTATCTATCTATCTATCTATCTATCTATCTATCTATCTATCTATCTATCTATCTATCTATCTATCTATCTATCTATCTATCTATCTATCTATCTATCTATCACTATTGACATTGTAACTGACAAAGCTATTGATTTTGCTACTTTCAAAACCAACACATAAATAAAAAAAGTGTCATTTACAATACTAATAGCTCAAACTTTCCTAATGCGACCGCATGCACCACCACCACCGCATGCACCACCACCACCACCAACCCATCCACCACCACCACCACCACCCCATCCACCACTACCACCACCACCCCATCCACCACCACCACCCCATCCACCACTACCACCACCACCCCATCCACCACTACCACCACCACCCCATCCACCACTACCACCACCACCGCATCCACCACCACCCCATCCACCACCTCCACCACCCCATCCACCACCTCCACCACCCCCACCGCATCCACCACCCCATCCACCACCACATCCACCACATCCACCACCCCATCCACCACCACATCCACCACCTCCACCACCCCATCCACCACCACATCCACCACCTCCACCACATCCACCACCACATCCACCACAACCACAACCACCACATCCAGCCCCACCACATCCACCACCACACCCACCCCCACATCCACCCCCACATCCACCACACCCACAACCACCCCCACCACATCCACCCCCACCACATCCACCCCCACCACATCCACCCCCACCACATCCACCACCACTACCACATCCACCCCCACATCCACCATCACCACCACCACCACATCCACCACACCCACAACCACCCCCACCACATCCACCCCCACCACATCCACCACCACTACCACATCCACCACCACATCCACCCCTACATCCACCATCACCACCACCACCACATCCACCACCACCATATCCCCCAGATCCACCACCACCACCACCACATCTATATGAGTGTGGCTCTGTGTGTGTGTAGGTGTCAGAAATCAACCCGTTTTGGGACGCTGTCCGCGCAATGCGTGGGATCCGGCAACCTGCTACACGGAACTACCATCCCCATGAGGCAATGGGTGAAGTAGCGCGAGACGGAAAAGTAAGCCGGAAATATAAACAATCCGGAAAGCGCAAACGGTGCCGATAATTCTTGTGAGCCGAAGGATTGTGCCTGAGGTACTGGACAAAGAAATCGTGAGTAAAGGGATTTGAATGTTTCCGGCTGGAACATTCAACGACGAAGAAGCGGAGGTTCCGCTGTTTTGTTCTGGAGGGTTTTGTTCGGAATTGACGGACACGGCTGTGTACGTCAGTTACCTTCCGGGATAGTCTGTGTTGGAGGAAAGGAGTTTGGTCCTCCATTTGGTATAGAGAGACGTGGCTGCGTTTCTCTGTTTCTGGATACCCTTCGTTTGTTTTGGATAAAGGAAATCCTTTTCAAACCTTGAAAGATCTGAAACTAACTAAAGACTTTGTCTCACAGTGAGACATTAAACTGTGATACTGCAAGAAAGAAAAGGATTAGAGTGTTATGGTGCATACTATAACGTAACACTGGTGTGTGAACAGAACTGAAGTGTTTTCTCTGAAAAGGTGTCAATTAACCTTCATCTCATTTTTTGTTGAGTTTTCATGTTTATTTCCGACAACCTGTTTGTGCTTTCTTTTGAACTACAGGAGAGGAGAACAGGGGGGGTACCTAACGCTACAGTGGAACAAGATAATCTATGTTCAAACATGGGTATGTGAGATGCAAGAAACTGTCTATGGTGTGTGTTACAGTTGTAGAACAATCCATGTGAATGTTTGTGTTATTTCTTTACTAGATCATAGCCACTGATAGGACCTTCCATCTCCCTCCTACATTTCAAGCTTTAGAATTTTCCTTTACAGGTAGGCTTCACAAGCTGTGGGAGAATAAGGGATAGTTAATCTATTGCGTGTTGTTGGTGTATTATAGATTAGTTAGGGAGGGGTGTGAAACTAAATCCCTTGTTCTTTATCGTTTCAGATCTCCCTCCCCGCTGTCCCCTTCCTTTCCCGCGGTTGCGGAACCCTCCTAGTGATCTGTGAAATCTGCCGGGTCACGGGTGGGTTGCGTGAGCGCGTGTTTGGATCTTTCAACACAGCCCCGAGGAGAAGAGTGATGGACCTTGACAGAATTATCGGCCCAAGGAAACGGTCCTCCTCTTGGCTGTGTTGAAAGACGAAATGGCCACTATGGATGACGTATTGGCTGCCCTTGCGTTAGTCCAAACGGAACTGGCGGCCTCCAATCGTGAGGTTGCTGCTTCTCGTGCGGAAAATGTTCAAATTAAAGCCCGTTTAGATAGCCTACATGCCAACCCATTCAGTGCTGGGGCTAGTACTTCTGCTCCTTCGTCTGTAGTGGTAGAAATGCCCACTCAAATTCCGTTAGCCCCTCCCGAGAGATTTTTTGGGGATAATAAGAAGGTCCAGGTGTTTATGACTCAGGTACGCCTGCACTTTATGTGCAAACCAAAGATGTTTACAACTAATCAAGCCAGAGTGGCCTTTTTGATTTCTTATTTGGGTGGGGAAGCAGCGCAGTGGGCAGTTCCCATAGTTAGAAGAGATGATCCCCTCCTACACGATTGGGATGAATTCCGGTTGGAGTTCGAGAAAACTTTTGACCGCAGGGCGGAAACATTCTCTGCAGATCGTGAACTACTGGTGTTGAAGCAAGGCACCTCTGATCTGGTCACCTATTTGAACCACTTCCGTCGCCTGGTAGCAGAGACAGATTGGCCTGAGGCGAAACAATCCGCTTTGTTTTATCAAGGATTAAATGACGAAATGAAGGATGTTTTGGCACACATTGATCCTCAACCCCGTACCTGTACGGCTCTCATTGAACTCGCTCTTCGCTTGGATCACCGCATCAGAGAACGTAAAGGGGAGTTACGGAAGAAGGAGCCTGTGGTGATGGTACATGAGAGAGGAGGGGGAAACGGTGACAAATCTACATCCGCTCAAGAGGCTATGGAAATAGGTGCGGTGAGGGCTGCTCTATCGTTCAGCGAGAAGGAACATCGCAGGAAGAATGGACTGTGCCTGTATTGCGGGAAGAAGGGGCATTACCTACGGGAGTGCCCAGTGAAGCCGAAAACTGGAAGATTCCGGTCCAGCCAGAATGCAGTGAGTGCGGTGGAAGAGAAACCGGGAAACTCCAAAGCTTGAGGGTCAACGGAGGGGAACCCCCAAGCCAAATCCTTATCCCTTCAGTTACGGCCTGTTGCAAACAAGACAAGAATCATGTCTTTCTATCCATGCTAATTATAATGGACACTGGCGATCAAGAAGTAAAAGCAATGGTGGATTCCGGAGCTACTGGGTGTTTCATGGATTATGCTGAAGCAGATAGACTGGGCATCCAGCTCATTGAGAAGAAACACCCGGAACCGGTATATGCAGTGGATGGCAGTGAACTAATTGCAGGACCCATAAGATATCACACACCTGAATACCGGTGCATCAGCAATAAGGTACACCAGGAAAACATCTCCTTTAATATCATCCAAGCACCACAGTATGGGATCATTTTAGGACTACCCTGGCTACAGAAACATGAACCATCCATACATTGGACGTCGAAAACCATCGACTTTGTCTCTGAGTATTGCAATGACCAATGTATGATCTCCACGGCTAGCCCTTCACAGACCTTGGCAAGGGTCTTTAACATCACCACGGCGGCTGAGAAGGAGGTACAACTACCATCGTGCTATGCGGAATACGCTGAGGTGTTCAGTGAAGAGCAGGCTGAAACACTTCCCCCTCACAGACCCTTCGATTGCCGCATTGACCTCGTTCCTGGAGCTGTGATTCCGAATGGCAGGTTATATGCACTCACTGTTCCAGAAAACGAATACCTGAGGAAGTACTTAGACAAATATTTGGCGTTAGGATATATACGCCCTTCTCGTTCCCCGGCATCATCGCCTTTGTTTTTCATCCCAAAGGCCAATGGGGACAAGAGGTGTTGCATCGATTACCGCGCATTAAACACCATAACGGTAAAAAACCAGTACCCTCTACCGCTGATCCCGGTCTTACTTGAACAAGTCAGAACAGCCCATATATATACAAAGCTAGACCTGCGAGGAGCCTACCATCTGGTCCGCATAAGAGAAGGTGATGAATGGAAGACGGCATTCAAGACGCGGTATGGGCTGTTTGAATATCTCGTGATGCCTTTTGGGTTGTGTAACGCCCCTGCTGCGTTTCAATACTTTCTTAATGAAGTATTGAGAGAGTATCTGGACATCTTTGTGGTCGTTTACATTGACGACATCCTCGTCTATTCCACCAAGACGAGTGAACATCAGTATCATGTGAAACAGGTCCTGGGTGCCCTGATGAAACATCATCTTTATTGCAAGATTACGAAATGCGAATTCCACGTCACCACTGTCGAGTTTCTGGGAGTGATGCTTACTCCATCAGGCCAGGTAATGGCAGAAAGAAAGGTACAGGCTATCAAGGAATGGCCTTGCCCACGTAACGTAAAGGACATCCAATGTCTATTGGGGTTGCTAACTTTTATAGGAGGTTTATCTGTGGATTCTCTGCATTGGTGACCCCATTGACGCGTCTAACGAAAAAGACAGTACCGTTTCTATGGAACACAGAGGCCCAAAAGGCGTTTGATGGATTAAAAGAAGCCTTTATCAAAGCTCCGGTTCTGAGACATGCCAACCCCTCTTTGCCTTTCATAGTAGAAGCGGATGCTTCTGAAGTTGCTTTGGGAGCGGTTCTCTCCCAAAGACAAGAAGATTCAGGCATGTTACATCCAATCGCCTATATGTCCAGAAAACTCAGCCCCGCAGAACTGAATTATACGATAGCCGAAAAAGAGCTACTGGCTATAAAAGACGCATTTGTGGAATGGAGACATTGGCTTCTAGGGGCAGTACATCAGGTGACGGTTTATACAGACCATCGCAACTTGCAATTTATAAGAGCGGCACATCACCTGACGCCCCGGCAGTTGCGCTGGATGCTCTTTTTTGAAGAATACCGTTTCGTTGTCACCTTCAGACCCGGAAGCATGAATAAAAAAGCAGACGCCCTAACCAGACAGGAGCATCCGGTGTTGCATTTACAAACTCCGAAAAGGTCCATAATCGATCCATCTAAAGTGGTGTGTGTGACTCAATCTGGTGATTTTGTGCAGTCCTTGCGGTCAGGGATCCAATCCTGTGTATGGAGAACTTGGTTAAGACACCACCCAGAATGGCGTTTGAGACAAGGTGTGGCAATGAAAGGGAAGCAAGCTCTAGTGCCAACGAAGACCTTACGGCTTCAAGTGTTCAAATGGTGTCACGAAATACCAAGTGCAGGACACATGGGATATGTAAAAACATTGGAAAAGGTGTTGAGACAGTTCTGGTGGCCCTCCATTCGGCTGGACTTGAAGAAATGGGAAAGTGTGGTGTGCTGAGTTGAGGATTTCCTCCTCATTATCCACCAGTTTTCACCCACAGTCAGATGGCCAAACAGAGAGACTGAACCAATCCCTGAAACAGTATCTTCGTTGTTATGTTCTTACTGACACAGATTCGTGGGTGGATTGGTTGTGGGTAGCGGAGCTGGCCTATAATAGCACAGTGCACTCATCAACAGGTCATTCCCCTTTTTTCAGTAATTATGGTCACCATCCTAGGGTTACCCCTCTGATTCTTCCCAGACCCACAGTTCGGATTCCTGAAGTGAAGGCCAGATTGGGGCGCATTCGCCGTGTTCTCCTGGCGACACGCAGGAATCTGGTTCAGGCAAAAGGGAAATACAAGGCTCAGGCTGACAAACACCGTAGGCCGAACCCTGTTTATAAACGTGGGGATCTGGTGTGGTTGTCTACTAAGTAGATCAAGTTCCGTAGATATAGCGTGTTTAACCCTAAGTTCATCGGGCCATATAGGGTGGTGAGAATGGTGAATCCGGTGGCGGTGAAATTGCGGTTGCCTGCCCACTTGCACATACACCCTGTGTTTCATGTGTCCTTGGTGAAGCCTTCTCGAAGTCCTGTTCATCGCCCTCCTGTGCCTGTGTGGGTGCAGAATGAGTCTGAGTATGAGGTGTCACGTGTGTTGGACTCCCGGTGGGTGCGGGGGAGGCTCCAGTATTTGCTGTCCTGGAAGGGCTATGGGCCTGAGGAGAATTCGTGGGAGCCAGCGAGGTCGGTGCATGCTCCTAGGTTGGTGTCTTGTTTTCACCGACGTCATCCGGATAAGCCTGCTCCCGGCCAGCGTCCCTTGTAAAAGGGGGGTGTACTGTCAGAAATCAACCCGTTTTGGGACGCTGTCCGCGCAATGCGTGGGATCCGGCAACCTGCTACACGGAACTACCATCCCCATGAGGCAATGGGTGAAGTAGCGCGAGACGGAAAAGTAAGCCGGAAATATAAACAATCCGGAAAGCGCAAACGGTGCCGATAATTCTTGTGAGCCGAAGGATTGTGCCTGAGGTACTGGACAAAGAAATCGTGAGTAAAGGGATTTGAATGTTTCCGGCTGGAACATTCAACGACGAAGAAGCGGAGGTTCCGCTGTTTTGTTCTGGAGGGTTTTGTTCGGAATTGACGGACACGGCTGTGTACGTCAGTTACCTTCCGGGATAGTCTGTGTTGGAGGAAAGGAGTTTGGTCCTCCATTTGGTATAGAGAGACGTGGCTGCGTTTCTCTGTTTCTGGATACCCTTCGTTTGTTTTGGATAAAGGAAATCCTTTTCAAACCTTGAAAGATCTGAAACTAACTAAAGACTTTGTCTCACAGTGAGACATTAAACTGTGATACTGCAAGAAAGAAAAGGATTAGAGTGTTATGGTGCATACTATAACGTAACACTGGTGTGTGAACAGAACTGAAGTGTTTTCTCTGAAAAGGTGTCAATTAACCTTCATCTCATTTTTTGTTGAGTTTTCATGTTTATTTCCGACAACCTGTTTGTGCTTTCTTTTGAACTACAGGAGAGGAGAACAGGGGGGGTACCTAACGCTACAGTGGAACAAGATAATCTATGTTCAAACATGGGTATGTGAGATGCAAGAAACTGTCTATGGTGTGTGTTACAGTTGTAGAACAATCCATGTGAATGTTTGTGTTATTTCTTTACTAGATCATAGCCACTGATAGGACCTTCCATCTCCCTCCTACATTTCAAGCTTTAGAATTTTCCTTTACAGGTAGGCTTCACAAGCTGTGGGAGAATAAGGGATAGTTAATCTATTGCGTGTTGTTGGTGTATTATAGATTAGTTAGGGAGGGGTGTGAAACTAAATCCCTTGTTCTTTATCGTTTCAGATCTCCCTCCCCGCTGTCCCCTTCCTTTCCCGCGGTTGCGGAACCCTCCTAGTGATCTGTGAAATCTGCCGGGTCACGGGTGGGTTGCGTGAGCGCGTGTTTGGATCTTTCAACACAGCCCCGAGGAGAAGAGTGACGGACCTTGACAGAAGGTGCAAATGCAATGTTCTTGGATTTTCGTCACAATAAAATACACTGAACATAATCTTCGCAAAAGTAATTTACAAACGTTTAAGCTATTGCCATTATAAATTACAAAAACTTTTCTTTAAGTATTAATTATTTACAAAATTAAAAGCCATTGTTTTTTGTAATATCAATACATCTAAGTCACGTAAATACAACACACATTGCATTACAAATGCTATAGGTGTCACATTTGCAAAAGTCAAAACTATTGACATTGTAACTGACAAAGCTATTAATTTTGCTACTTTCAAAACCAACACATAAATAAAAAAAGTGTCATTTACAATACTAATAGCTCAAACTTTCCTAATGCGAGACCTATTGCATTTCCAATGCTTGTTTTCCTTTCTGCACCAGATAGTGTTGATCAGGTTTGAGCTATCCCTCAGTTGTCTTTTTCGACTTTTTGTTGACTTTTTATTTCCTAGTGTGAGGATGTACCCAAAGAAACTGTCTGGTTTCAAACCATGTGGGGCCTATCACAGGTAAATGTCGGTGACAGACTCTCACTTGGTATGCTTGTGATGCCTAGAGTCGGGACACTGCTCCTAGGCATGTGAGAACTGTCACGCCATGCAACCCTAAGACACTAAGTGAGTGATCCCTCAAGCTCCTTGCCACCCAACATCGATCAACTCCGCAACGCTCTAGGTCCCCCTAATGTGGGAGGTCCAGGAACTATTTGTGGATCCTCCCGATATATGTTGCACTCAAAGTCATCAGGAAAGTCAGTTAAAACCCAAAAACATAACAAGTTGAAGAAGTCCAAATGCTCTTCGAGTTCACGTGTCCATTGACATCATTGGACGAGATGAAGGAGCATTGGCACACCTGATTTTCCCGGAGTCAGAGCAACCCGTGCCCAACTCAAAGATTTTTAATAGGCCATGCGGCTCATCTTTGGGTGGACCAGCTTCTCTAGAGAGCCTTTGGCCCCATAGATACAGAAGGGGCCCCTACTGGGACCACACAAGCAGGTTCACCCTCGATGCCACTCAGGCCCAAAAGATCCCTCGCTAGATTCGGAGCAGAACCATTGGTGAGACTTAACCTTCCTCTGCACCTGTTCTAGTGGCTATGCCACCAGGGCCGCCGACATCCCTAGATGGCCTCATCCCCTCATTATTCCTGACTCCAACATAGAGCTGGATGGACATCATCTGACGCTGCGTCCAGGGCTGACTGAGGACATCCTTCCCCGAGCTGAGCCAATGCCTTACTTGATGGTTAGTCCTGGTGAGGGAGATGTTTGGGAGGGATCTATGGGCCCTTCTTGAGATGACCACTTGTATGAGGAACTGGTTGAGGGAAGTAGGTTGGACACTTCACCTGACACGGGCCTGGTTTCCCTTCCTACTATGGCGACAGAGGAGGAAGCATCATTTGCAATGATGGGACGTAGGGCAGGTAAGGTCCTGGACCTCAACCCACCCACTGAGACAGTCAAGACTAACATCTTGATGGAGGTCCTTCTTCCAGACCAGGACTCACCCCCTCAGAACCCTTACTCCCATTCAATAAACCCCTTACGGATGTCCTACTTGGGTCCTGGTTCAAGCCCTGCACAGGGGCTCCTGTGAATAGGATGATTGCCTGCCACCATCACCCGCTACTGGTTTCCCAATTTCCTTACCCGGCACCACACCTCAGAGAATTTTCTGGTCCAAGCCTCCTCATCTCGCATCCACCCTGGGGCATTCCCTGCCACTCCACCAGATAGGGAATTCAAAAGGCTGAACACCTTTGCTAAGGGATTGTTCTCTTCCACTAGCTGGCACTGCGGTTGGTGAACACTGCGTGCATATTGCGTCATTATTCTGATACACTATAAGATTCGATTATGCAAGTAAAGCCTATGGTTCCAGAGGAGGCCCAAGTCCATATTCTCTCAGTCTGTTGCTGATGGAAGAGATGCAGCTAAGTTCACCATCCAATGTGGACTTGACACTTCATTTCATCATCTGTGGACTTGCAGTGACACGCTGAGAAGATGTGGCTTATCGGTGGATGTCCAGGATTCCCTGATGGTCATGCCCTTTGATGGCTATAGCCCTTTTGAAGACAAGGCTAATTCAGCGCTGGATTGCTTGAAGAACAGCAAGGCTATGGGCAGATCCATGTGGTTGTCTATGGCCCCTCATCAACCCCACTGCTAACAGGCTTCCCAGCCTTTTCGTGGCTGAGGCATGGGTCCCATAGACCAGGCGGGACAGGCGGCCAGTGGTCAGATCAGTCCACCACCCCCGGCAGCCGCTGCCTCCAAACCTCTTAGTCCACCCTCAGACCATTATGGGCATCCATTGGGAGGCAGAATACCCTATGGCCTCCCCCAGTGGCAGTCAGTAACATCAGACTGTTGGTGTATTGGTGGTGGGAAAAGACTTGTGTTTCTGAAATACCATAGTAACTCATTGTTCACTACAACTCTATTCATAAGACCATTATGTGTTTTCTACTGTTCTCTCAATTTGTCATTATTTGGTCAGGAAATTACTCCTGCTTTACCTAAATTGGCTTGGGGCTCTGTTGGTTTTTGCACCTGTGGTACTTTGACAGAAAAGGGAATAATCGTGGATGTCCACAATCTACTATCCTACAATCTGGAGGTGCTGAAGGGTTTATGCAAGGGGATGGGGCTGGCTGTGAAAAAGAGATCCACCAAGCAGGATCTTCAGCTAACACTGCACAATTATGAAGAAGCATGCCAGCTAGCAGCACCAACCGGCTCTGAGGAGGAGTCAGAGGATGAGGACCCCTTGGGAATTTTAACAGATTCAAGGCCTTTAAACCTCATGAAGGATTCCCAACCAGAACCCCAAGAGGGCAGTGGCCCTGAGGAGGGTTGGAGAAGAAAAATTATTGGGCAAAGGCTGAAATGTAGAAAGGGGACCCAACAAATTGGTGGTACCCTACTGGGTGTATTGCTGAGAGCAGTGCCTCCTCCCAAACCCTGTCCCCTGAGGAGTTTTAGGACAGACAGGCTGAGAGGGACTTGAGGCTGCAGCTGGTCCAGCGAGCTGCAGAAGAGTGAAGACTAGAGCTGAGGCTCAGAAAGCCCAGGCTGAGGAGAGGATGGCTAACACTGAAATGGCCTTAACAAGAGACAAACTGGCTTTTGAGAAGAAATTGTCCTATGAGTTGAGTTTGAAGGAACTGGACTTACAAGCAAAGCAAGAGGAGTCCAGTGGTAGCAGCTTCACTACTGTGTCCAGTGCTAAAGATACAGACCACAGACCCAGAATCAGGGGGCCTCATTTATAAAAAGTGATGCATTGCTGGTTGAAAACAGCGATACAAGACTTTTCATTGCACCTTCCTTGTGAATCCTTGGATGCATCGTATTCACAGTACGGTGCTCCACGTCTCAAGGATTGACCACAATCGTCAGTAATCCTGACATATCTGGTGGTGCAGTAATGATGCAAATCTGAAGTGTGTTGGGAAACAAATGCAACTCCAGCAATGTGTCATTAAACATGGGCGAGTCCCATGTAAAAGGGCCTGCATCAGTCCTTACGCCAGCTGCGGAGAAGGTGTAAGGATTTGACGCAGTGATCTAGTAGAAGTGATGCAGTGAAATCTCATAGATTTCACTGCACCACTTCTATGAGCCTTTTTTACAGGGGAACACTCACCCTGCATACATTATACCAGATGCAGGTATAATGTAGCGCAGGGGTTTACAAAGTGACGCATCTGCCTAGATGCATCATTTTGTAAAAATAGTGCAGTGTGGTGCATTGTTCACGCCACCATAGCATTTTTTTTTTTTTTTTTACATCATTTTTATTGCATCACCAATATAAATGTACAGACAAGATATTCAGCAAAAATAGCACGACATGAACCGATTCAATTGAAGACATTCGATCTTCATCCGGAGGGATCACCCCGCTCTTGACGCGGGTGGCTTCATTTCCGTTCTGGTCTCGTACTTCTTACATTGTCTGACCGCTTCATTTTGCACATAACCCTGGAATGCTTTTGTGATTTACGCCCCTCCCCCTCCCCCAATTTCGGTACCCCAACATCCCTCCAAACCAGCTTCCTACCCGCCCTCCCCCGTGGTCGCGCTGCGCTTGAGTAACCATGTATTAGTGCCCGGTGTGTTGTAGGAGGAAGCAAACAATCGCTAAGGTGTGTTCTCCTGTATAGTGTTGGGGTCTGCTCCAGCTAGTTCGCTCTCGCCTTCCTGCCCCTCATCGTCCACATCCCTGAGCGCCTGCACCATCACCTCCCATGCAGTCGCCCTTTCCAGTGCTTTCTCGTCATTCGACCTCCAAGCCATCTGGTACCGTAGGGTACTATCACACGCGGCCCATCTCAGACACTCCCCATACCATCTTTTATACGTGGGCCCCACTCTGGACTTCCAATTTCGTGTGATCTCCCGCTTGGCCAAGATAAGCCCTAAATCTATAAATTTACTTGACATCGTATTTCTAGGTGTATGTGGGAACCAGTGAAGGATGCCAACTGCTTTAGTATACTGGATATCCCTGTCCGTCGCGCCGTTAAGGGCCCGCCCAACTTCCTGCCAATAGTCGCCTAAAGAGGGGCAATCCCACAGCATATGACATAGATCCGCCCCCGCTGTATTACATCTGGGGCAAGCAGCGTCGGTCGCCCCAAAGTACTGTTGGATTTTCCCGGGCGTGAGGTATGCCCTGTGGATAACATAAAAGTGGATCAATTGGAACCTGGCATTCCTCGAGCTCTTCCGCGCCCTCCTCAGCAGTTGGCCCCAGGTCGTGTCTGGTATCTCCACCTGGAGGTCCAGCTCCCACTTGGCCTTCAGGGCTGCCAAAGGTTGCAAGGCCTCCCGCTGCATCCTCGAGTACAGGCACGTGACGGCCTTAAAGGTTCCCGCCGCCATCATGGCGTACTGGCAAGCCATCGAGGTGCCTGGTTCCTGCAGCCCTTCCCCCCAGTGGGCTCGCATGGCGCCCGTGACTGCCGCGTGCAGCAGGTAGTCACCCCTCGGTAGGTCAAATCTCTCCTGCAGGTCCCGAAACGGCAGCAACACCCCATCTTCGTAGAGGTCACCCAGCACGTGCACTCCCGCCTCCTCCCACCCTAGCAAGCGTGACCAATCACCTCCATGTGGGAGGGCAGTGATCATTCCCAGCGGTATTTCGGGGGCATACATAAGGCGGACACCCGCCCGCTTACGGGCCCGGTCCCAACATAGCCGGAAAGTCTGTTCCTCGACCGTCAGGTCTCCCACTCGGAGTTTCTGGTGCAGCGTAATATAAGCCAGAACGTGTCGCGGGGTGCCTTCGGCTCTCGCGTCCTCGGGACCTCTATAAACTCTCGCCACCTCCTGAGTAAAAGTCTGCAGCTGCGCGGCGAGGTAATATCCTTCGAAGTCCGGCACTGCCATACCTCCCTCATCTTTGGGGCGTAACAGCGTGTCGAGCGCTATGCGTCTCCTACCCGTGCCCCACAGGAACGCTATAATCAGTGACCTCAGGCGTTTGAAAACCGAACTCGGGATCCATACCGGCAGTGTCCTAAAATAATACAAAAGCCTGGGCAGGGCTATCATTTTAAGCAGGGAAATTCTACCAGCCAGGGAGAGCGGTAGAGTCGCCCAGAAGTCCATAGATCCACGCAGGGCGTTAATACAGCGAATTATGTTGCCATCCAGCAGGTCGGACGGGGCGTGGTAAACATAAACCCCTAGATAATGTAGGCAGCGCGGCTCCCACCGGAGTTCCTGAGCAGTGAGTGGGCACGGCTCTCCCGGCCTCAGGGGAAACAGACAGGATTTAGGCCAGTTGACCCTCAGGCCCGATAACCTACCGAACTGCTCCAGTAGCCTCCGCGCCCCCTGAAGTTCAGCGCCGGCATCGGCCAAAAACATCAACAAGTCATCCGCATATAGGGAGATGAGGTGTGGCCTCCCCCTAAAAGGCAAGCCTGCGTAGTGGCGGCCCAGTCTGGCTACCGCAGCGAAGGGTTCCATTGCCAACGCAAACAGTAGCGGGGATAGGGAACAACCCTGTCTAGTGCCACGCCTAATCGGGTATTGTCTTGAGATCAGTGCACCCACCCGGACCCTTGCTACCGCCTCAGTATAGAGGACCTTGGTCCACTGTATATATCCGTCTCCCAACCCGAAGCGACGCATCACCTCATACAGGTATCCCCATTCGAGGCTGTCAAATGCCTTCTCAATGTCGATGGACAGGACAAATGGGGAGACGGTGTCTGGCCAGTCCGCACCCATCAGTCTCGTGAGTCTACGGATGTTATGAGTGGTATTGCGTGTCGGTATAAAAACCGCACTGGTCACCATGAACCAGGCCCGTCATGTGCACTAGTAATCTGTTGGCCAGAATTTTACTGAGGATCTTGTAGTCCGTCGTCAACATAGACAACGGACGATACGAGGACAGCGCCGCACCCTCTCTGCCCGGCTTCAAAAGTGGGATCATAAGGGCCTCGCACATAGAGCCCGGGAGTCGGCCCTTCTCCTGCGCCTCATTGTATACCTCGCGCAGCCGCGGAGCAAGATGTTCTAGGTATTTGCCATAAAATTCGATCAGTAGACCGTCAAGGCCCGGGGTCTTGTTTCTAGCCATCTGTTTTATAGCACAACCTATTTCTCCGAGGGAGATGGGCCGCCCTAACTCTTCTGCCTCCGAGTCCTCCACTCGCGGCAACTCTAGCCCGTCCAAGAACTCCTCAAGCTCCTCCGTCCCTCCCGTGTCACCACTCAGATAGAGCCCTTCATAATAAGCTCGGAACTTGTTCAGGATCCCGGGTTGGGAGTGGCAAGGCTCCTCCCCTGGCTCCTGGATCCTCATGATCGGCCCTCCCCCCCGGATAGGGTTAGCAAGCCAAGCCAACATCGCCCCCGCCTTATCACCTTCCGCATGCGCCCTCGTCACGTACGCCTTGTGGTCGAAGCTACGCAGCCGCTCCAGCTCCACCGCCAGCCCCTCCCGCGCCCCGCTAAGCCCCTCCTGCAGTTCAGGGTGATTCGGGCGCCTCTTCTCAAGATCCCTCAGCCGTGTCTCAGCCTTGTCTAAGTCATCCAACAGAGTCTTCCGCGCCCCTGCCGTGTGCCCAATACAGTGTCCCCGCACCACCACCTTGAAAGCATCCCATTCAACCGCCCTCGTGGAAGCCGAGCCACTGTTCTCCTCAAAATACCTCTCAATACGTTCACTCAGGGCCTCCCTGAACAACAAGTCGTCCAGGGTGTCAGGTTGCAGGCGCCATGTTGGCACGCAGTTAACAGTCACCATCCATTCCAGAGACATCAACAAGGGGTTGTGGTCCGAAATCGTCCTGGCCAAGTATTCCGCCCCTCCCACCGCGGGGAGCACACATTCCGAACAAAGAAACGCATCCAGCCTCACATGTAAATCATGCAGGTGCGAGTGAAAGGAGTAGTCCCTAGTGATGGGGTGCAACGCCCTCCATGCATCCGTGAGGGCCCAGCTCTCCTGCCATTCTAATCTACGCTTGGCGATCCTATGTGCTGGGGACGCGCGCAGCGGGGGATGGGACCTATCTAGTAGCACATCCTCAACTGAGTTGAAGTCCCCTCCCAAGAGGACCGGCCCTGCCAAATAACCCGCCAATTTGCCCGAGATGTTAGACAAGAAAGCGGGCAGATCTACATTAGGAGCATACACATTACAGAGAGAAATCATCCTGCCTCTCAGCCTTCCTTCCACCGCCACATATCTGCCCTCTGGGTCTATCGACGACTTCGAGACTTGGAAGGGGACTCCCGCCCGTATCCAAATCAATGTCCCCCTCGCAAATGCTGAAAATGTCGTGTAGAATAACTGCCCCCTCCAGCGCCTTTGTAGAGCCGCCCCTTCCTGCTTATTGAGGTGCGTCTCCTGCAAAAACGCTATGTGAACCCCCCTACGCTTGAGGTACGCCTGAACCTTATGTCTGCGCGTCATGGATTGCATACCCCGCACGTTCCAGGTCACACATTTCAACGCTCCAGTACTAGCCATTCCCCCCTACACAACCGGACCATATAGCAAAGAACAGTGTTCGTATAAGTCCCGCGACCCCGGGCCCCCCCCCACCCTCTCCAAACAGGAAGCCAAACCCCTCCAACAACTACAACCCCCTGAGCAACCCCAACTGCTCGCAACTCCCACCCCCCCAGGACAGGCCCCCCCGCAACTGGAAGTACCCCCATCCAAACCAACACTCCCGACCACCCCTCAAGGAAAGGTGGTAATATTCGCAGTCCCCACTGCGATGACCTTAGGGGCCAGTAAGGCGCGGCTCAATGCTATAAGACCTCCAACAAATCAGCCCCGCGCGCTCCACCCCACAATCCCCACATTACAGCTCCCCAAAACCTCAATCAATATCTTTCCACTGCTGCGGGTCCATCGCCCCGGTGTCCAACCAGCGAGTCCATTCCGCCATACCAGTTCATCACGCCTCCAGTATCTCTCCCGAGGTCTGCGGGGTCACAATAGGGCCCCGGGCTCCACCAAATTCCGATTGTCCTGTCTCTGAGCCCGTGCCCGGGGCCTCCGAATCCGTACCCTTCCCAGACTGAGTCCTGGCGGCTCTAGATAAGTCCACCACCGCCTGTAGGGCCGCCTGCCTCTCCGCCTCCGTCTGCGACATCGAAGGTTTCCCGGTCCTCTTGCGGTTCCTTCTGATCCGTTGGGACTGCCTGATCGGCCTTTCCACCTTAGCCTCTTCCTCCCTGGCCTTAGCACCGTCCGTTCCTGCCTTATAAGTGTCCCACCAGTCCCATGCGTCCGCGGAAGTCGTGAAGAATAAAGACTTCTCATCCACCACCACTCTTAGCTTGGCAGGAAACAACAGGGAGTACTTGATGCCTTCCTGGCGGAGCTCCCGCTTGAGGGACAGGAAGTTTGCCCGGAGTCGCTGAGTCTCAAACGTGTAGTCCGGGAACATGGTGACTCTGTTGTTTTCCACTTGAAAGGGCCCTGCCTCTCTCGCCCTCTGCAAAAGCCAGTCTCTGTCCCGGTAATGGAGCAACTTGAACACCACCGGGCGAGGAGGAAGGCCCAAGGCTGGCGGACGCGCCGGAACTCTATGTGCCCGCTCCAGGGAGAAGAAGGGGGACAGACCTTCTGGTGCTACCTCCGTCCGCAGCCAGTTATCCAAATAGCCCACCATGTCGTCACCTTCAATTTTCTCCGGCAGGCCCACTAGGCGTACGTTGTTGCGCCTGTTCCTGTTTTCTGCATCCTCGGCCCTCCTTTCCAGCACCTTCAGACGGTCCATCACGCCGGTCATCTGGGCCTTCACCGTTGCCTGGGCCGGGGCTAAGTCCTTAACCGTGGACTCCACGGATTTCACCCTGTCCTTGAGTTTGTCGTGGTCGGCCTTCAGGAGGCCCAAGCCCGTTGCCACCTGAGCTATATCTTGCTGCAGGGCATCCTTTGTGGTGGTGATGGCTTCCAGGATACGATCCTGCATCCGTTGTAACGCCGCTTGGTCTCTCTCCGCTCCTTCCGCCGCCTCAGTGTCGGTCGCGCCATCTCCCTTCCCCTTCGGCTTCCCCATCTGGGCCGGGATGGGCGGTGGTCCTCAAGTGTGTACTTGGTCGCCCTCCGAGCGTCGCCGGGCACCGTCCTCCGGCCGGGTTCTCAGGCCCAGAAATGTCACCAAGAAGCAGGAAGCACCGAGCGGTCGTGGCCCGGCCAGCGCCAGTTGCGCCAGAGGTCTGGGGTCCTCGTCTCCGGGTCACTGTCGCACCGTTGTTGCCCCAATCAGGAGACGGTCCTCAACCACCGCCCAAGGGCGCGCCAAAAGTCCATCCGGCACCTGGGGAGAGGCGCGACTCGGCCGCCAACACCTCTAGCGTGTCCGGGAGTGGTCTTCAGTGGGTCTCCGGGCAGATGTCTCCGTCACAAGCTATCCCATGCCCTCGCCGCCATTTTGGGGTCCGCGACTTCTCGGCCGAGTTCAGCTTTCAAAGTTGAGATACTGCTGTGGGAAGGCTCGGTGTCGTCCTCCGTGGGTCCAGGACCCTCCGCAGTACCGTCCAGTACCGGATAGTGTCCTTTATCTCGGGGTTCAAATGAATTTTCAGGATATTTTCCGGGATCGGGCACGGAGCTCCGAGCTCACGCTGCCTACCTCCTCGGCATCCAAGCCACGCCCCTCACGCCACCATAGCATCACAATAAAGTGACGCAATAGTGGCATAAGGCCTCATAAATAAGGCCCTTGGTGCCTAGCTTCAGGGAGGGGGAGACTTACACCAGTTGGTTCGGGCATATGAGGTAGCTCTAGAGGTGCACAGGACCTTCAAGCGTATTGGGGAGCTGGTACATGGAGTCATATTCTTGATGGTGGGAGGGGTCCCCTGCTGGCCCTGGAAAAGGGGACAGGTTGAGGTACACCCCCATGAAGGAAGCCCAGTAGGAAAGTATGGATTATCCCCAGAAGAGTGTAGGTTGAGATTCAGGGGCTGTCAGAAACAGTCTCAACAGTCCTCGGAGGATTTTGTGGGGTACTTTTGCAGAGCACTGGATGGTTGGGTGAAGGTTAGCATGGTAAACACGTTTGAAGGGCTGTACAATTGAATTGCCACAGAGCGCATGTTCAGTTTTTGTTTTCTAGGGGTATACCAACACCTGGTTGATTGTAAGTTCTCTGACCCCAGGGAACTTGCAAAGAAAGTATACCTCTGGGTGAGTACCAGAGTCTCTGAAGAGATATTGGGAATTGCTCCTAAGGGGGTTGGCTCAGGTTTCCCCCAACTGAGGGTGGGGAGGTTCACAGTAACCCAGACAGGTCTCAAGATTGTGATGGAGTAGGGGTAAAGAGTCCCATGTGGAGGTGGGCAGAGTCCCAGGGTTCCCTATACCAACTTAGAGTATGCCCAGAGAGAGCACAAGCAGGGTAGCCTGGTCTGTACCAGGAGACTATCCACTGATGGGTGTACCACAGTGTCAGGAGAACTTGGGGTGGGGGGGTTGTCTGCCACAAGCATCCAACCAGTTCTGGTTTCTGGCAGTACCACTCCGCAGAGGGGGTTGCAGAGTCCAGATGGGAGGGGTAAAAGGGGAGACAGTCCCCAGTGGGAAGACCAGTGGTTCCGGGGTTGTCAACTCTGACATCAGAGCACCCAAAGACTGACCCTGGTGAGGCCACGTTTGGCCTGGGGGCTTCATGCTCTGTCATACGGACAGTGGTTGAAAGACTTGCACCAGGCAGACTCTTGCATAAGCATGCAGAATGTGTTTCCTTTGGGGCGGGTAGTTGTTCTCCCCTGGAAGTCTTGGCTTCGCAAGCACCTGTCCAGCCTAAGGGTACAGACCCTGGGCTGATGGACCAATTGCAGGATATCACCCCTGAACTGGTAGGAGGACTGGGAAGGGCAGCTGCCACAATCGCCCTGACAGTTTTGATTTCTGGGGGTACTACGCCCAAACCGTTGGTACGGAACCCCAGAGGTAGGGGCAGGGGAAGGAAGGACTCATCCCTGACTCCTGTCCAGCCTCAAGGTACAGACCCTGGGCTGAAAGACCAGTCTCAGGCTATCATCACTAAACTGGTGAGAGGGAGAGTGGAGAAAGGATTCAAGGCACCTGGGGCTACTGTCCCCCACTCCGAGGAACATCAGTGGACTGAGAGCCCTAAGTGGCCTGTGGGATGGCTCTAAAACCTGACAGCAGTCAGTGGTCTCTGGTGGTTGCTGTTCTTGTGGACAGAAGATGCATCTGGGAGCAGATTAAAGTTAAGTGCTGCACATATGGGGTCCACAGGTGAGGAGAAGGATTCCCCATGGGTTAGGTTAGTGGCCCCTGAGAGCATAGACAGAGGGATCCAGCTGGATTCAAAGAAGTGCAGAGCTCACAAGTACCCCTGTAGTAGTGGGCCATTGTCCTGATTCTATCACCCTAAACAGGGAAGTCCATCAAGATATTGGTTATGCTACCCCGGCTTAGCCTGGGGGGTGATTTGTGTTTGAAATGGCCCTTTTTGCAAAGTTATCCAAAATGTTTTGGCTTCCTCCTCGTATTTTTCTGACCTTTTTGTTGGCTTATGACTCTACCAAAGGAGCAAATGATGGACGGAATGCTGAACAATGCAAACATTCACCCCCAGTCACAAGGATCTGGGTATAATCCATCTTTCATTTGCTCACCACGCCACCCCAGTTTGGACCCAGCTATTTGCAAATCAGTCATCATTTAGTCCGTTGGCTTTATGACTCTGGGCACTTTACCACTGCTAACCAGTGCTATAGTGCATATGCTCTCTCCCCTAAATATGTATATTTGGTTTACACCTGTTTGGATATTTGATTTACTTGTAAGTCCCTTGTAAAGTGGCATACCATACACCATGGGCCTGTAAATGTAATACTACTAATGGGTCTGCAGCTCTGATTGTGCCACCCACAGATATAGCCTTTCAAACCTGTCTCAGGCCTGCCACTGTAGGGCCTGTATGTGCAATTTACTACCACTTCTACGTGGCATTTAAAACTACTTGTCAAGCCGTACACTCCCCTTTTATTACACATCGGCCATCCCTCTCTAAGGTATGTATTAGGTAGCACTATGAAAGTCTGACAAAGCCCTGTGTGTTAAATGGTCAACATGATTTGACCCTTAAATTAAATGTTTGCCACAGTATAGTCTATAAGGGTTCGGGGTAAACTCTTAAAGGAGACAGGGGTATCTATGCAGTGATTCTAAGCTTCATGGTCTTCAATGGCACAGGAAGAAACGAATAAAACTAAAATGTGTTATAAAAATATATAGAGAAATTTATTGGGTACCTCCCATACAGGGTTACACTCTAAAATTAAAAACGTTAAAAACAATAAAAACAGTGCTTTTATAATTTGCAAATAACATAATATACATAATCACAAGAAGTCAAAAAGACAAAGGTCGACGCGGCGTTTCGGTGATTGTTACAATAGTTATCACCTTCTTCAGGACGTTTTTTGACTAGGGTTACACCAAAAATCTGCAAATAGAACGACATATTTTAGATACTTGTTCCTGTTCATTGCTACAAATTCATTATCTACCCATTCTATATTTATATCTCTGCCATTTCATTTTGTCAACTGAGACTCTTAATGCAAGTTACCTATACATTCTCTACCCCCTGCATAGCGCTGTCTCCATGCTTGTTCTTTCATTTGGAAAGGCTCTAAATTTGTTCATGCGGCCTATTTATTTAAACTTCACCTGTATGTACTTTGTGTACCTTTAGATCAAAGACTTCGATGCTGCCAAGACGCTCTGTGATAATAATGCCTTGTTCTGATAAGCTTCCGTTAAAAAATTGGAGCAGGACCTTATGGAAAGATTAAAGGACACCAAATACTAGTAGTTGTGTAAATTTATACTAGAGGTTTGCTATAGCTGATGGCGCTAAAAAGACTCTGTGAGGATTACCTTCAATTACTTGCTTATTCCTTTTCAATTGGTGCAGAGGAGCCACCGATACTTGATATAGTAGAATATTCACTATTGCGGCATTTCTCTGATTCCTTTTTTCAATTGGAATCTTAAAAGGAAAAAATGATACAGGTAATGTATCTGGGCTGTTTGTCCTGATTTTACGCCTATGTAGTGTAGTATAAATTACTTACCAGAAAGGAAGCAATTTATTACACCGTTCAGTACCCTCTTCAATTAGTTGCTCTAGGGGTGACTTGTTTGGAGATTTTTTCTCTCTGTTGGGTAAATGCATAAAGCGTATTACAATGATTTATATGCTCGTGATTCATACCTTCTTTGCATTTTTTAGGTATACTGGGATTTTTTTACTATGTAAGCTCCTATTGCTTATTCGTTTTATCTCATTTACAAAACAATGTGTCTCTGGGCCTTATTAAATAGAATGCCCCGAGACGTAACCCTCCCCCCGTGGGGCTCCGATTGTCTTCATTTTACAAGTGTCCTTTAGGACTGCGAGGTTCCCGTATAATGGGTGGTGTGTTAAGACCTTCCTCATTTAGTAATAGTTCAAGAAACCTACCCACGGTCAATTATATATAAAGCCCTTACCATGGGATACATTTTATTTTTTTTAAAGGAAAGTATTTTACTGAGTTTGCGAGGCTCCCGCTCGTTAAGCGTCAATTTACAGCCTTTAAATTCCAGAAAACAAAACGGCACAACATGACCTTTGTTACCTGGGTTTAAAATTACGGCCTCCCTGCTCCTCTGCCACCGGGTTTCCATCGATAATGATGGAGAGGTTCTCTGCTTCCGGTTTTATGCTGCCTCTGTTATTGGTAACCCGGAAGTGCATTGCGGGCACATTTTAACCCCGACTTCTATTGTTAGATGTTATAAGTTTTCACTGGTGCACAAGTTTTAAAATTTACTATTTTGCAGTGATTTAGATTCGTATGCTTAATATTCGGAAAATCGAAAAAATCGGCTCGTAAAAAATTTTTGCCGAACAAGAATTGTATTAGTTATTGGAGCTTTAAAAATGGGTCACTTGCACACACCTGTTGAGTTTCAGTATTCATAAGCCCCACATTATGTTCTCCGTAGTTCATATTTCCGACCGCCGTTTCTGTTATAATCTGGCCGCCATTTTGGATTGGGAAGCGGTTCCCATTCCAAAATGGCGGCCAGATTATAACAGAAACGGCGGTCGGAAACCGGAAGCAGAGAACCTCTCCATCATTATCGATGGAAACCCGGTGGCAGAGGAGCAGGGAGGCCGTAATTTTAAACCCAGGTATGTCAAACAAAGGTCATGTTGTGCCGTTTTGTTTTCTGGAATTTAAAGGCTGTAAATTGCCGCTTAACGAGCGGGAGCCTCGCAAACTCAGTAAAATACTTTCCTTTTAAAAAAATAAAATGTATCCCATGGTAAGGGCTTTATATATAATTGACCGTGGGTAGGTTTCTTGAACTATTACTAAATGAGCAAGGTCTTAACACACCACCCATTATACGGGAACCTCGCAGTCCTAAAGGACACTTGTAAAATGAAGACAATCGGAGCCCCACGGGGGGAGGGTTACGTCTCGGGGCATTCTATTTAATAAGGCCCAGAGACACATTGTTTTGTAAATGAGATAAAACGAATAAGCAATAGGAGCTTACATAGTAAAAAAATCCCAGTATACCTAAAAAATGCAAAGAAGGTATGAATCACGAGCATATAAATCATTGTAATACGCTTTATGCATTTACCCAACAGAGAGAAAAAATCTCCAAACAAGTCACCCCTAGAGCAACTAATTGAAGAGGGTACTGAACGGAGTAATAAATTGCTTCCTTTCTGGTAAGTAATTTATACTACACTACATAGGCGTAAAATCAGGACAAACAGCCCAGATACATTACCTGTATCATTTTTTCCTTTTAAGATTCCAATTGAAAAAAGGAATCAGAGAAATGCCGCAATAGTGAATATTCTACTATATCAAGTATCGGTGGCTCCTCTGCACCAATTGAAAAGGAATAAGCAAGTAATTGAAGGTAATCCTCACAGAGTCTTTTTAGCGCCATCAGCTATAGCAAACCTCTAGTATAAATTTACACAACTACTAGTATTTGGTGTCCTTTAATCTTTCCATAAGGTCCTGCTCCAATTTTTTAACGGAAGCTTATCAGAACAAGGCATTATTATCACAGAGCGTCTTGGCAGCATCGAAGTCTTTGATCTAAAGGTACACAAAGTACGTACAGGTGAAGTTTAAATAAATAGGCCGCATGAACAAATTTAGAGCCTTTCCAAATGAAAGAACAAGCATGGAGACAGCGCTATGCAGGGGGTAGAGAATGTATAGGTAACTTGCATTAAGAGTCTCAGTTGACAAAATGAAATGGCAGAGATATAAATATAGAATGGGTAGATAATGAATTTGTAGCAATGAACAGGAACAAGTATCTAAAATATGTCGTTCTATTTGCAGATTTTTGGTGTAACCCTAGTCAAAAAACGTCCTGAAGAAGGTGAAAACTATTGTAGCAATCACCGAAACGCCGCGTCGACCTTTGTCTTTTTGACTTCTTGTGATTATGTATATTATGTTATTTGCAAATTATAAAAGCACTGTTTTTATTGTTTTTAACGTTTTTAATTTTAGAGTGTAACCCTGTATGGGAGGTACCCAATAAATTTCTCTATATATTTTTATAACACATTTTAGTTTTATTCGTTTCTTCCTGTGCCATTGAAGACCATGAAGCTTAGAATCACTGCATAGATACCCCTGTCTCCTTTAAGAGTTTACCCCGAACCCTTATAGACTATACTGTGGCAAACATTTAATTTAAGGGTCAAATCATGTTGACCATTTAACACACAGGGCTTTGTCAGACTTTTTTGGTATTCGCTCCCCTCCCTGTCACTGAACCAGGGGAACCTTCCGACCTATTTTCCAGTTAAGTAGCACTATGTGCAGGATGCTGTGTTAAGTAAAAGATAGGACTTTTATATTTGACATGTCCTGGTAGTGACATACAGCCTGTTTAATTTTTCACTATGTGAGTCCTACTCCTCAAATAGGCTAGCATTGGGAATTCCCTTATATACTTTTAAGTGGTAATTCCCAATAATAAAGGAGTATCTTTTTCATGTATGGTATGTTTAGAATGGTAATGATAAATCCTCCTTACAGGTGAGGTTGGATTTCACATTACTATATTAGAATTGCCACTTTTAGAGAGTGGGCCTTTCTCTGTGCTTTTAACCCTGTGCGCCTGACAGCCTGTCTCCAATACATGTCTGGGCTGGGTGACAGTTACACTTTGTGCAGTTCCTCAAGACAGCCACAACACAGGAAGAGCTGGGTGTGACAGGAAATTCATCTGCATACATCTGCATACTGATAGCATTCCTAGACAGGAAGGGGGAGAGGTGGCACACACTTACATATTAATAGATTGTTTCCTGCAATCACACAAAGGGTTAAGGTACACCCTACTAGAAGTCAGGAGCAGGGCTTGGCTGAAAGGGATCTTTGTTTTTCTTTAGAGACTTTACCCCCCACATCAAAAGCACTTTTGTATATAAGTACCAGGGATATGGTTCTATCAAATCAGTACACTACTAGACCTGGAAGAAACTCTGCTGGAGTAAAGGCTGCTGTACTGAAGGTTTGCTACTCTGCTGTATCATATGAATAGCTGTTGAAGGTGGGCTCACCCCAGGCAGTTGTCACCCTTCTTCCCTGCTTTGTCGAGTTTCACTGCTACCTGCTTTGTCATGTCTGCCCTATATGAGGACCGAGGACTGAGCCCCAGAGTGGATTCAAGTGCTTGCTGGCTTGTCCCTCTGTTGTCCACTAGGACTCAGGAACATCAAAGACCTCGCTACCTGCTTCATCTACTTCACTCAGGCAGAAGATTGCCTGCAAACATAGCCGCCCCCCCTCTGGTAGAATCAAGATCCTTATATGATGAACAATCGCGCTGGGCTCAGGGCAGTATGTTTGACTTAGCAGAGACTTTGGCTTAGCAGCCCTTCTTACTTGTAACCCCCTTCCCCCCAGAGATGAGATGATCAGACATTCTAATCAGTGTGCTGAGTGAAGGTACCACCTACTGGCTGCTCTAATTGCCACGCCATTGCGAGAAACACCCCCTCAGTGCAGTTCCATCCAGCGGAGTGGGTTTGCTGAAATCAGCACTGCACCAGGAGAATCTCTCAACAAGGCCCCCTTCAGCAACACGACGTGGTTACCAAGTGACGTCAGCGAAGCCTGCAATGATCACTGGCCCCAGCCCAACAGCCCTGACCGCAATAACTGCGCCACCTCTACTTGCCTGCACAGGAAAGGGACAGGGCCCGGCAATGGGGTCCCCAAATTTGAGGCCCGCCAACACCCCTGGGCCTCACTTCTACTCCAGCTCCGGTACAGGGAGAAGTGTAGATGCCCCCAATGGACAAGGTAAATTGTGAGCACACCAGATGTGAGCAGGCCCTGACCACTAGTGCTTGCTCCAGCCCTGGGGCAGTGTAAAAGTACTTTATTTGGTTGCCTGAGATTGGACTTGAGCAGTTCTTGTGTTACTGTGCTGCACTCCACACAGAGGTGCATGTACTCTTTGTTTGTCTACAACCAGAACGTCAGCGGGACCCAAAATATTCTAATAGAAGTGCACTACCTCTAATAGGACTGCAGTACTACACGTACTGTGGAAATGCTTGTAAATTGTAAACCACTGCTTTTACCTTGATTAATTTAAAAGTAATAGCTCTTGCTCTATTGATTGGATTTTTGTGTTTTGGTCTTATTTAACTCAGATAAATATCTCCTATTTTTCTAAACCTGTGTGGAGTCTTTTTCTGGAGTATTTATTGTGTTACTTTGTGTGTGTATTGCACAAATACTTTAAGCATTGCATCTTATGATAAGCCTGCCTGCTCTACGCCAAGTTAATGGAGGCTGAGCACAGGTTATCTTAGATGTGTAGCTAGCTTACCCTGACCAGAGTGGTGGGTTCTGCCTGGCTTAGATGCATACCATAGCCAACCAGAAGCCCCATTTCTAACAGATGGGTTCTCCAGATAGTCCAAAGGGGATACTCCCTCCCCTTTGTGACAGCCCCACCACCCATGCCACCCACTTACGACCAGGGCCGGACTGGCCGTTGCAGGCACCGGGCAAACCCCCGGTGCGCCGCAAGGGTAGGGGCTGGTTTTAGCCCCCTGGGGGCCGTTTTTGTTACAGGGCTGTTTATGCAGCATAGCTGCAAAATTGGCCCTGCAACAAAATCGGCCAAAAACCGACCCCGGCAAAGAGCTCTGACCTGCCCCCCCCCCCCCCCCCCCCCCCCCCCGGAGGGCCAGCCGAGCACTTTGTCGGGCCGGTTTCGGTTCCCAGTCCAGCCCTGCTTACGACCTGCTGATGGAGGACCATCTCACCTAGCTCCATCAATAAGTGTAGGTTCTCTTGACTAAGAGAGCCATAGAAAGGGTGCCTGGATCAGAAGAAGGCCATGGTTATTATATCTGCTACTTTCTGGTGCCAAAGGCCGGAGGACGTTGTCCTATCCTGGATCTGCGCATTCTCAACCTCTTCTTGAAAAAGTAGAAGTTCAAAATGCTCACACTCATCCAAGTTTTGTCTGCCCTAGACCCAGGAGACTGAATAGTAGCACTGGACCGGCAGGAAGCATATTTCAAGGTCCCCGTCCTGCTGGTCCACAGATGCTATCTACGGTTCACGGTGGGCCAAGAGCACTTTCAGTTTGCTGTGCTGCCTTTCAGCCTTACTAGCACCCCTTGTGTGTTCACCTAGGCAATGGCGATGGTTGCAGCTCATTGGCTTAGGTGGGGGATTTCGGTCTTCCCTTAGCTCGATGAATAGCTGTTGAAGGTGAGCTCACCCCAGGCAGTTGTCACCCTTCTGCAGACTATGGCAAACCTCATGAACATGCTGGGGTTCACTATCAACATGCAGAAATAACACCTGAATCCCTGTCAGATGCCCTTTTTCATCTGAGCTCTTCTGGACATTGTTCAGTTTCCGGCTTATCCTCCAGAGTGGTGAGTCCAGGATATTCAGGCTATGATGTCGAAATTTCAGCCTCTATCCTGGATTTCAGTGAGAATGACTCTGAGGCTGTTGGCCTCATGGCCTCCTGCATCCTGCTAGTGACACATGCCCGCTGGCATATCTGGGCTCTGCAGTGGGACCTAAAGACCCAGTGGGTGCAGCATCCAAAGGAATCTTCCCGACAAGGTCCAGAGTTTGGAGGGGACTACAAAAGCCATGCTGTGGTGGCTAACAAACTTTGATTGGGAGACCCTTCTCCCTTCCCCAACCAGATCTAATGGTGGTGACAGATGCATCACTCCTGGGTTGGGGTAGCCATCTGGGAGAGGTGAAGATCTGAGGACTCTGGTCTCCAGAGGAGTCCGAGCTCAACATAAATCTGCTGGAACTTCGGGTGATTCACTTGGCATTGGAGCCTTTCTTCCTTTGATTAAGGCAAGGCTGGTGCAATTGTTCACAGACAACACCACCTCCAGGTGCTACTGCACGAAACAGAGTGGTGTGGGGTCGTGGACCCTATGTCAAGAGCAGCCGGAGTTCATGCAGGTAAGAGCTGTGGGGTGGTGAGGCCGGTTGGAGGGGGGTTTTCGAAGGACAATGGTAAGGTAAAATTAAATAAATAAATAATTTCCCCTCTTCATCAACCCTTGAAACCCCACCACCCGGCCCTACTGCTGTTCCAGAGGCTCTGTACTTCTGGATATGGCTGGAATGTCAGGGTAATTCCCAGGTGGGGCAGCATCTGGCAGGTTCTCTGAACGCCAGAGCGAATGAACTCAAACAATGATCACAAATAACGTCTCCATTTGGGGGTGGTTCAAGGTCTCTTTCAGCAGTGGAGAGAGCCTTGATTAGATTAGATCTATTCGCCATCACAGAGAACAAGCAATGTTAACACTTCTGCACGCTAGAGTTTCCAAGGCGACACCCGCTTGGTGACACTTTTCATCTGTAGTGGAGCTCTGGCTTCCTGTACATTTTTCTGCCAATACCACTCCTGTCCAGAGTTCTCAGGAAAATCAGGAACAACCAAGCCCAAGTCATTCTTGTGGCTTCGGATTGCTCATGTATCCCGAGCTGTTCGAGCATGACCATCTGTCTTCCAGTCAGACAGCCTCTTCGTGAGGATGTTCCGTTGCAACAACAGGGCAAGTATACATATTTTTAAATTATTTCATTTATAATTTTAAAATACACAGCTCATACAACAAATAAAAATAGTTGCATCCCCTCATATAGTACAATCATTTACATGAACATCATCAGACTCTATATCAGGGCAGGAAAAAGGCACATGTGTTAGAATTCATACATTGCAATATAAGCAGTACTGTATAATAACAATGTGGCTGTGACCATGGTTTCCGGGCTGATGTACAAAGTGAGGACACTACGCTATGCGTGCGTCACTTCTGGATTCCAGAACCCGCGGAGGTTCGAAGACTCGGAGGTTTGGAGAATCGTAGCACGGAGCAAGGGGCTCGAAAGGGCGCACAATACGTGGTGAGCCGGGATCAAAGCCCACATATCATTTCAGCTCACATTACCTCCTGTAGACCTACCGGTAGACCTGCCTGACAACCCGTGGGAGCCACCGGTGGGGTCCAAAAAAGGGGAACCAACCGGGTTAAGAAGCTAACCACGTTGGAAAGAAGACAATTCTTACGGCAGAGCCCGATGCACCACTATATGACACAGCAGAGGTAAGTGAAAGTGACCTAGGGGATTAGCTGGCAAAAGTGAAAGAGATCCAGGTGACTAGCTGACAAAAATCTCTTTATATTGCGCTGGCTTGGGTGCAGTAATTGGAAGCAGCAGGTTACGTTAAGTAGTTGAGAAAAGAAATTGTATGCAGGTGTGTAAGAGTGGACACAGAGCCATTAAGCTGGGACTCATTTGGACCCCCCGCAAACTACATCTAACATTAACATTATTCTGCTGTCTGTCCCACTCACATCTTGTTGAACTTTGAGCTTTAAAAACATATTTATATAACAGAATCCTAAAATGGCACCTAAAACGCAAAAAATAAGTAAAATAAGAAAAGACCCTCAGTCTACAAACAACGAAACAAGTGAGTTAATTAGAACCTCCGTGGAGAGTATAGAAGAGAAGGATGAGAATGTCACGAGTGGACGCAATAAAGTAATGAAGAAGAAACAGACGCCAAATACATCGCATGCAAGCATGAAAGGAGGGAGCACTGCATCTAAATCAATAAAAGAGTTTGTGGGAAAACACTTTACCAAGAAACCAACTCCTAAAATACTCAAGAATCGGAAAAGGGCTTAACTCTAATTCAGGACACAAAAGATCAAAGTGCCCAATGTATAGAAGACTCATTCCCTAATCATCATAATTTAAGCCAAATAAACATCAACTTAGAACGAAGACTTTCTTCATTGCCCAGGATTTTCTCTTTTCTTGGCACCGCAGATGGAGACTATGAGAAAAGCATCTCAAAGGAGCGGCAAGTTCAGAAAGATAGTATAGACGTGGACGAAAGAGCAAACGCAGATAAAAGTCTGGGTCGATGGGCAAATCAAGGTTCTAAGTCACTGGAAGATATGTTGCGTAATAGCGGAGAGAACCTGGACTTGTCAGCAGCACCCTCAGCATCAATGCTGGACATGATTCTAATGTTACAAAAGATCCTACAAGGCCTATTAGAGGTCACACTCTCAAACAAAAAAATACTATAAGCCGAGGAGATGAGTCTAAAGCTCACAGTGTGCGAACTACAGGGCATTAGGGGCCAGTGCTGGATAGTACCACTCTAGGGGACTCCGGGGACACTGGGGAATCTGATCAATTGAAATATGGGCATGATGTGCATATCTTGAGATACCCAGTGTTAATTAGGAGAAGAAGTGAACAGTAGAGTCATAGGTGGCAAATGTTTAGATTTCCGCTAAGGAAACCCACCCAGCTTAAAGGGAAATAAAAAGGAACACAAATGGGTTGTAAAAAAGTAAAGGGTAAAGAAGGTAAACTGCATGTATCACACGTAACAACAGTAAGAAAAGTGCCTTCTCTAGTTACTAAAAAGGAAAGGAAGAAGCCAGACAGACCCCAAGAGGCGAAACAGGAGAAAACAAGAGATAAAAGGGTCCAACAAAAAAAACATAGGGATCCTGAAGTTATAGAGTCAAGTGATAAAAAGTGGTTATTCTTCGAACCCCTGGAAGTAGCTATGGGAAGGAAAAAATTAAGAAAAATTATTCTGTTAAATCGATCCCAACTCCTATTTTCCTTCTCAAAATTCCCGAACCTGCGATAAATTGTATCAAAGGATTTGAGGCAGATCGGATTCTTACTGAGTAGCAAAGGTAAGGAGTTGACAAAGGTCAAAGTATATTCAGGGATGATTAAATCTGCAATAGTAAATGTTGAAAAAGAAATATTAGAGGAAGGAATAAGACTAAACACAGAGGCTGAATTAGAAAGAGTAGTACAGCCAGATAGCGTCTTCTTGAACTGCCAATCAGGTTTGGGGAAAAGACAAGCAAGAATAATTGCAGGGGCACGTGGATCAAGAGAAAAAATCAAAATAGGTGTTGAAAATCACGACCGGGATGAGAACTGGGGAAATTGGAGCATATAGGATAGTGACTTAAACCCATCTTGGTGGGCATTAAAAGAGTTGGACCCTTGTCTGAAGGAACTTTTAAAGGCATATGAGATAATGCCGGCCCTTTTTCCCAGTGGTAATATGAACAGGCAAAATAAACAGCTAGGGAAATTTCTAGGGTCACAGGGATTAATTAGTTTAAACGGCAGATCGTAATTTGATAGACCAGCAGTGCAAACATTTTAGAAGAGGCAATCAATTGTGCCCTATAGATTACTTCTTTGTACACGCTTGAAATTTTGCCTTAGTAAAAAAGTTTAAAGTAATTAAGCGCAAAGAAAGCGACCATTACCCACTTTATTGTGAAATAGTGAGAGCTCCCCCAAGAGTTTGTGAAAAAGTTCTACCGCAATCAATGGATTACCCAAAACGGCAGACCACAAAACTAACCGATGAACGTGAGGGTTCCATGGTTTGAAGAAAAAATCACTAAAGTAGTAAAATGCCTCAGTGTCAATCTAAAGAAGACGGAAAAGGGAGGCAACATTTCGCACGGGTGGGGTAGAAAGCAAATGGGCTGGTTTGTTTCCGTATGTAGAGAGAGAAAAAAGATACTGAGGAAAGAAGAAAGAAATATGAGGCTAAGATATGGTCAGGAGAGCTACAATAATTTACTAAAATTGAGGAAAGAATACTAAATGTTAGTGAGATCCAAGAAAAGGTGCATTAAAGAAAACTGCTGGGATTCCCTATTGGAAACTATCGAAAGTAAAAATACAAAAGGATTCTGGAAGCTGATCCAAAATTCAGTGGGTTGTTCTCCGGGAAACTTGAACTTTGAAGTCGACGAGGTAACCTGGGAGGAGCAACTAAGCCAATTATATAAGGCTAGAAAGGGGTTAGAATTAAGTGAGGAAAGAATCCCTATGCGGCAGGGGTAGCAAAAGATCTAATCCCCTCATGTTCTGTGACGAACATCATTAGGAAGTTAAACCTAACCTGCGCTGCAGGGCCAGATAACTTACCCGCAGTAATAATTAAAACAGAGCTAAACTGGTGGGCCCAATTTTTCTCAAAGATGTTAACCGCCGTTTTAGCCTCAGGCTTTATCCCAAAATCATGGAGGTGAGCAGTAATCAGGCCTCTGCATAAAAAAGGGGAAGAAAGGACGCAAAGAATTATAGATTAATTAATCTCCTAGATATTGGTGTGAAAGTGTTCTCCAAAATAATTTTGGGCAGACTAAAGGAATGGGTTGAGTTACATGTGATTGTCCCGGTAGAACAAGGAGGGTTTAAGGAGGGGCACTCAACCCTCGATCACTGTATTGCCTTGTCGGCTGTGGCTCGGAAGTCAGTAGAATGGCAAGGTAAATTATACTACTGTTTTGTTGACTTGCGGGCTGCATTTGATCTAGTAGATTGAGATTGCCTACGGGAGATGCTAAAAAGATATAATATCCCGAAGAACTCCTAACAGTGATCCAAGAGCTACATAGTATAAATTGGGCACAGGTCATTAAAGATACAGCAGGGGGTTTGACTAATAAGCTAGTAATTAATAACGGCCTAAAACAGGGCTGAGTATTGGCATCTCTTCTTTTTTCAATTTTTCTCGCAGATTTACCTCCCCTTTTAATAACTAAAAGAAGTGCAAGCCCAAAGGTAAATGGGAAGCATCTGTCCTGCCTATTGTATGCAGATGGCCTAGTCATTCTTGACCAAACAGAACTTGGCCTGCAAAGAAAGTTAAATGTATTTGATACATATTGTTCATTCAAACACCTAACAGTAAATATGGAAAAAAAGAAAAATATTGTGCTTTGGAAAGAGAGATCAAAAATGCAGTTGGTTCCTAGGGCGAACAAAATTAGAAGTAGGGGTGGGCGTAGTTCACAAAGTAGTGCTACGCGTAGCTACGCAAAGTGCACTTTGCACTACACAAGCTACGCGTAGCACTCCGCGAACTGCGTAGTAGCATGTTCGCACTGTGCAAGATGTCGTTTTCAATGATTACACAGCATCCGACACTGTGCAATCATTGAAAACGGCATCTTGCACAGTGCGAGCTGTACTTTTCTGCCGCTCGAGTAGATTTGTTCGAGCTGCAGCTTTCTCAACGAGGACTGGTAGTTTTTCATTGCGAGCGGTCGCGAGCATGCGCGACCACTCACAATGAGAAACCTGACCTCCCTGCGTTGAGAATCTCGCCGGGAGGTTTATTTTCAATGCTCGCGATCGGCAACTTGATGTTGCTGATCGCGAGCAAGGAAAAAGTCTTGCGAGGATGTCATTTTGCTTGCTCGCGGTTGCCAACTTGACGTTGAGGACCGCGAGCAAGCAAAAAATGACCGCTGCACTACGCTACGCTACACATTTTTGCACTGTGCTACGTGCCGTTCGCATAGTGCGAAGTTGCGCAAACTTCGCAAACTATGCGAGCGTAGCGTAGTGCTTTGCCCAGGGTTAATTAGAAGTTGTTAATGAAAACAAATACCTGGGAATATGGTGTGATAGAGCGTTAGATTTGGGCATGCATTTACAGGCCCAGAAAACAAAAGGCTTAGCGCAGTTTGCGGGTTGAAAACATGTAACAGTAGTTATGAAGCTATGTCGCCTTTAACGCTATGATCCCCCCTCAAATGCAATATGGAGCAGAAATTTTGTGTTTAGGGGCAAATGCTCCTGCGATAATGAGGAAGGGAAATGTCTAAAAACTCTCCTGTCTTTGCCCAGCTCATCAATGATACAGGCCATTAGGTTACAACTAGACTTGTTAGTATGGAACATACAAGTTCAAGTAAATGTATGTAGATTTTGGAAACGGTTAGGGTCAGGGGAGGAGGAGAAAGTGTCAGGTTGGTGTATGAGGGAGCTCCAACAGAGTGAATTGAAGTGGTCAAAAGCAAAAATAAAGAAACTCCACTCCATTTGTGACAGTTTAAAGGTGAAAATTGACCCCGAGTCTTTAATCATTGAAAAACGGAAGAGTGTTCTAAAAACCTTGGGAAACAAAAAGTCTAGACTGATTGATATGGATTACCTGAAACTAAAAGAATTTGTGAATTTTTTGTTAAATCGCTGGAGAAAGAATAAATGGTACCCGTATTTAGACACCTTACCAAATCAATGGTTGAGAATGGAATTGCTAAAGGTGAGAGTAGGCATAAATCCTGCACGCACAAATGGGAAAATAAAAAGCATATTAATGGATGGTGATGGTAAATGTACATGCGGAATGGGCTTAAAATGTTCCTGTGTTCATATCTTAATGGATTGTCAAAAACTGTTATCTCTTCGGCGATTGTTTTTACGGACAGTTTTTTTTAAATATGGTATAAGGTCAAGGATGCAAGCAACTGAGCTTCTCACTGATATGCAGTTCCTTGAAATTGCAATTTTATTGGCGAAGTTTATCCAAGCAGCAAAGAGATTTCTTATGGAGTAGGAAATGACAGAGTAGACTAGGGAGGGACAAACAGAGTATAAATGGACAATTTTAGTTGATCAACGTAGTTTCTAAATGTTGGATTTTTATGCATTTCGATCTGATCCACAGTAATTGAAACACGTTTTTATGAAACAAAGAAATTATGATCTTATTATAGTAGTCCAATCCTGTTTGATGGTGTTTTTATAGATTTTAATCTATTGTATTTTTTAATTGTATTATGGTGTTTTATGTGGGTTAAAGGCCTATTGGTCATAATAAACTTATTTTTTGATTGATTGATAACAATGCACCTGTATTGGAAGTTCAGGTCCCAGACGGAGAAGTCCACACCAGGAGCTAGTTCTTAAGTACATTGAAGAGTTGCAGGGGCAGCTGCAGGGGAAGGACAAGGGAATGGGGATTGTGACAACAAATTTTGCTGAAAAGGCTCCCAAATATCTTTGGGCCTGCTAGCAGAAGAAAGCATTGAAAAGTACAGAGTTAATTGCTCTTTACAATAAGAAACATCTAACAACCACTCTCAAATAGACGGAACCTTCCCTTGGCTCCACGAGCAAGCCACCCCTTGGCTCCACGAGCAAGCAAAAAGGACAAAGCAAGGAGGTTCTTATGATCATCCCGCCTTTCTGTGGGGAGACATAGCAGCGCCAGCGCCGGTAAAGGGGTAAGTGGGGCATGCAAAATGTCCGAAAGGGTAGAAAAAAGTACAGTCCAGTAGGCCGATATGGAGAGGCAAGTTCATACCAGATGCATGAATTCACCACCATTCCCATGACATGTAGTGCATTCATCTGTGGCTCGCAGTTTGTAGTAGCACAATTTCACTGGGGTGTAGCATGCCTGATGAAGGAACCTAAAGTGTATATGTCTTACATTGCCATTAGGGGACAGAGATTGTGTCAAGTTGCACGCTGCGGTCCAATATTTATCAGAGATAGGTTTTCATAGTGCCATCTCCCAGCTGCTGTTTGCCGCTGCAAACCCAGCGACGTCTCAGACTGCGGAGAGGCGTAGAGGCGAGACTGCAGCTGCTGAGCTTAAGGCACAGCCAAGAGAAGTGTGAAGGTGGTACATTCTGCAGGGATTCTGGGAATTCTGGGCAGCATTCCCAGAGCTGCGCACAGATGCCTAAGAAGGTGAAGACATCAAGCAAGTGCAGTGGTTGGCTTGCACTGGCAGTCAATCTTTCACGGAAGCACCGACCAGGGAAAAATAATCTGCGGCTAGAAGTCTCTATCAGATAAACAAGTTACTTACCTTTGGTAAGGCCTTATCTAGCTGCATATTCCTTACACGCCTTCCCATCCTCCCTGTTCTGCGAACTACTCCAAGTGTAGGACACACCCTTTTCAGGGCCTTAATCGTTCAGTTCTCATTGTGGCTACATGCTCCTGGCTTAGAAGGTTGAGAAAGTGACTGATGTCAGCACGCCAAGATGGTGACTATATAGGTACCGTACATGTCACTTCTGGCGTGGACGATGCCAAAACAGAGCCGAACTACGCCACCTACCGGAGCACAGGGGTACTCCTCGATGCCTTATGCCTAGGGATATTCAAAGGTAAGTAATCTGTGGCTAGCTAGAGTCTCTACCAGATAAGGCATTACTTAAGGTAAGTGCCTTGTTTTTTGGGAGCAAGACTGAAGTGTTAGCAAAATGTTACAGTAATCGTGGATACAGTAACATTTTAACCAAGGCAACCTTCCTAATTAAATACAACTGTAGCTTTCTCTACAAGGCAACAGAACTATGGAAGATGCATGACATGGCCAGAGACCACGCTATTTTAAGGGTAACCAGCACCCATTTTTGTAGATGTCTAAAGCAGTGGTTCTTTGCCTAGGTCCCAGGGACCACTGGGGGCTGCAAAGCCTATTCACTGCGCAGAGAAGTAAATAATATTACCAGATTAATAAATTGTATAAAAATAAAGGATCAAAATGTAAATAAACAAAAAATGTAACGTTCCATAATTGTGAAGGGATTATCAGATGTATTTGAGGGAGCAGCGCAAGTGCATCAGACAGAATATTGTATGGGCGATGAGTGGCCTCAATTGAATTTTAAAAAGTTTGAACTTTGCCATTAATATTTAAAATGCTTGTTTTAATATTTCTCTGTTAACATTGCATCAATTGTGTATTTGTTTGAGGAGGGCTTATTTCTGTTTTTAGTGTATTCTTTCGGGGTTCAATTAATCGAAAAAGCTGAGGCCAGTCGGACTTTAATACAAATACAATAAAAAGAAACTGCCGAGACATGGACCCTCTCTTGACCCTCTCTTGCCCCTCCAGCCCTCCCACCCCCTCCATTTGAAACTCTCTCCGCGTGAGGCTGGCCCTGCAGCAACCTCTCCTCCGAAACGAGCTGAAACCCACGCTTTCTAGAACTCACGGCGGGAACGGCTCGAGGCGCCCACACTAGAACATTCCACCGGACAAAGACGTCGCGTTTGGACATGAATAGCTCAGAGACACGGAAAGCCTAACCGCGTAGGCAAATCCTCCGCTTCCCCTGCAGCTGACAGCCGGCCACATAGTGATTTTCTGTCACGGCTGAACTCGCTATGCAAAGCTGCGCTGGTTTCCCAGTGGAGCCTTCCTGCCTTGCACGCACAGCCAGCACATAACCGTGCGTACATAGTGCACCGCTATGTTCGAAAAAGGACAGACAGTGCTTTAAGTGGGATGAAAACACTTGGGGAATGCCTACGTAACGTTAGTTCTTTTGCTTGAGTGTCTGCCATTTACTGCAGTATTATACCTTTACTTGTACTTTGTACGCTTTTGTAACCTGCACACATGTCACTTTTTCCTCCTGTAATGCACCGTTTGCTACCTCTTGTATTTTGTTTGCTCACAATTGTCATTTTTGCCTCATGTAACTTAAGGTTTGCTTTTGTAATTTGTTCACTTGTAATGTTCTCCTCATGTATCAGTTATGTTCCTATTGTAAAGCGCTCGAACACCTTCGGGTAAAGTCCTCGCTATATAAAAACGCATAAAATAAAAATAAAATAAATATATAAAAGGGGCGTGACTGATATAATTAAGGGCATGGCTTAAAACACCTAAGCTAAAAATCTGAGCTTGGCACAGTGTGCCGTCCGACTGGTATTTTGCTGCTTCTGTCAATGCTTCCTGGTATATGATACAACAACAAGTAACATCATTGTACCTACAACAAGCGAGGACTAGTGGCTTTGCCAATGGTTGTTAGTTGCTTATGATAAATAAGCAGCAACTGTGGCTTGGTTGTATTTAATATTGAAAATGTTTCAGCCCTGAAATGGTGAGACTATGAAACAACTATTACGAGTCTCTTCGAAGTTACACCAAAGGCAGTGAAGGGTGGTACTGCTGCAGAGTTAAGACTCTTTTTTTTCACCCTGAGGGTGGGGGTAAAAATAGAGAGCCCGATAGGGACCCGTCTCAGCATTTGCTTTTTTGAACTACCGGTGCTGAGGACCTGCTGGACCCCGCCCACTTAAAGCTCTTAGTACAGATGCACAGCGCTGGGCGTCGCTGGTTATGCTGCACTTGCATGAAAGCTGCCATTTTAAGGACTAACCGCTGCCCTTCAATCTCTGTTGCACAACTAAATGAACATTTGAAGATGTGGAAGTGGATAAAAAAAACCTGGAAAAGTTTACTGTGACCCTAACATCTGAAAAGGACGAGCTTCATCATTCTTAAGCTCTATGACATTTTGCTCTGGAGCCCCCGGGGCACTTCTTCAATATACATACTTGACAACAGTGCCTCCTACTTGCAATATGCTTTTTTCAAATTTTCAACCCATTTTCTTCGAATCTTGACAACACCTTGTAGAGGCTTTACCTGTGGTATGCGCAGCACTCCCACTCCCTCAGGCACTCTGGACAAAAAGGGAGAAAGAATGCATTAGTACGATGAGCTGACCTTAACTGTGTAATAGAAGGCCAGGGACGCTTATTAATTAATGAACTTTATAATAACGGCCTGCAGAAGGTCAGCCCAGTTATTACCTATAATTATGGCTTAAAAATACTTTCTCAAATTACTGAACACCGAAGACTGGAGAGGTATTTTGAAAATTGAGCATAGGATCGTGCCCAGGCTGAAAGGGGCTAACCCGTTTGGGGCCAAATATTCTGCCAACTATAGCATATGTACTGATGGGTCTACTTGAAGTGACAAAGGATAAAGGGGCAGATTTATGACGGACTTCGCCATGTTTACGCCGCCGTTGCGTGACACAACGGAGCGGAAACGTGGCGCATCCCTGCGACCTATTTACAACGTGCCGCATCTAGGCAGATACGTCATGTTGTAAAGCCCTGCGCCACATGAAACCTACGTCAGGTTTCATGTGGGCGTTCTGTCGCAGGGTGGGCATTCCCTTGTAGGAAATCCCCGTAAAACTGACGCAGTGAAATCTACAAGATTTCACGGAGTCAGTTTTACGAGGCTGCTGCGTCAAATCCTTACGCCTGCTTGAAGCAGGCATAAGGAGTGACGCACCACGTTATGTATGGGTGGCCTCTGTACATTGCAGGAGTTGCGTTGTTGCGTCTCACTTGCGATGCTACTCCAGCAATGCGCCCCCATACACCACAAGATGCATCACGCATCTGCCCTTCCTTGCACCATGGTGCGCCGCATTGTAAATGCGGCGCATCTGTGGTGCCGCAAGGAGGGAATTGCGTGACGCATCAGTTCTGGCGCATCCCTGCTGATTTGCAGAGATGCGCCAGAACTCATAAATCTGCCCCCAAGTATTTTCTGTCCTCCTATAGTACATGAAAGTTAAATACATCCAGGTGTGGCAGGGAGCAACCCACTATGGGTATTTTCGAAACAACAATGTTGCATGCTCTGACTGAGGTTTCAACCAAGTAGCGGCAGACGAGCTACAATTATACAACCAACCAAAGCATATGTTTGAGGTAGTCCGCCCAGAACTTGCCATTATACAATCATCCATATGATATTTAATACTTCTAGAGTGTCACATACACCTAAGCTTCTTGGAGCTATCAAATGAAACAACTACAGAACAATGAAAGAAGAAAATGAAATCCAAAGGTTTAGGGAAACTTGTAGATACTGTTAGAAATTGGGTCTCTGGTTTGCTAGGGTGTGCGCAACAAAAAAGAGAAACTACTGGTCTATCAGTGCAATACCATATGAACAGAAAAGCGTCTGTGGTGAATCTGTATGTGTCATGAGGAAGATGAATGAATCCCATCAGCCCACCCAATGGCAGAGCTTCATCATCTGGGATTTATGTACAAAATGGTCTATACTCAGGCCACACACTTGATGTAATCATGTGTTGCCTTGGTGATAAACCACCAGTGGCAAATCATAACATCTAGTATAGAAGATGTGAGCTTCTATACTAGATGGTATGATCTGGGCTTACCTTAGAGGTGTATTACATGTAAGAAAAGGAAAGGTAACAGCCTGGCAAGTGGGTGCACTTGCCAGGTCGAAGTAACAGTTGAAAAACTGCGCTCACAGACACTGCAGTGGCAGGTCTGAGACACATTTGAAAGGCTAATTGTATGGGTGGCACAAACAGTGCTGCAGGCCTACTAGTAGTATTTGATTTAGAGGCCCTGGGCACACACAGTGCACTATACTAGGGACCTGCCAGTAAATCAAACAGGCCAATCATCGATAAGCAATCATAATCACCATTTACACAGGCAGCACTTGCACTGTGACACTGATCAGCAGTGGCAACGTGCCCAAAGCATCTAAGCCAGCAAAACGTATTCCAGCACACAGTCAAAAATGTAGGAGGTAGAGGCAAAAAGTCAGGGGAAACCACGCCGATGATGCCAAGTATATATATAATTATAATTATAAGGCAAAGTTTTCAGTTGTTTTTGAAAATCCTGAATAGTGGTGTGTGGCCAAATGTCAAGGGAGAGATAGTTCCAAGCCTTTGCTACCACTACACCAATTGAAACAGTTTTAGTCTTAAGGGTCTGAAGACCTGTGGTACTCAAGGTAAATATTTGGCTGCCATGAAGCTTGGGAGTGCAGTTAGCATGATGGACAATAACTAGTATATTTTGCACGCATATTTTTATTAAGTTTATGACAACAACCGGAAAAGAAACATTGCAGTATTATCATATGAGGGATGCCAATTTATGGCAGTCTACAGAAGAAATAAAAGGTATGTCACAAAATGACATCTGCAACATACATAGCAGAAATTGGAGATTACTATCATATAAGTGTAAAAGCACATCTTAGCGAGCAATTCTAAGAGTTGTTGAGAAGGATGCCTTTCGAGGCTCTGATATTCTTATGTTAAGCTTACTGCTGTCGAATGACTAGTAAAGTGAATATCAATTAATCAATGGAGGAGGATCACTTGTCCGGCATAACATTGGGTATATGTAAATGGTTCTGTCAAATCCCAATAAAAACCCTCATGCACGTGTTGGTTGGTGGTAACGTTAACGTTTAGCGGTATATCTTGTTCGCCGCTTTCCCTCACACGTGTCTGCATAATCATAGGGCTTAGTGGTTATGCCACCTCCACCAGGAGGTGATACCCTTTGTTAACACAGTAGTGACCAGAAAAGGTGCTCGTGATTCAGTGGGGTGAGTTAAAAGTCTCTAGGTTCCAGACACAAATCCTTTATTCATTCTGGTTTAAAAGAGGCGATAAAATCAATATAGGTGATTTAGAGTTATTATGACTCTTTTACCCTAGAATAGTGAAGTCGGTCGACATGTTTCATCCCTCAGTCGCCAGTAGGTCGGTCGGGCTTTCTTCAGGACCAGGGGGTTGTGTGTGGAATAGTGAAAATTACTCCTAAGTACTACTTAGTGTAAACATTTCAGGGAACCATAATTCTAGTTCCTAAATGCCTATAGTACCTGTGGAAGATAGAAATTTAAAATTCAAAAGTTTTACAAAGGGAAGGGTTCTTAAAAGTGTAGGGACTGGTATAAAGTATACCAAGAACCGATTAAAATGCTCAAAAAAAGTAGCAACTCATTGAGTGATTATACTTCAGATCTAACTCCCTATATCATGGATAGGGTCAACTCTCTCATTTGTGGCAAACATTATGGTTATCGATATCGATAAACATTTAGGCAATTATGTCATAAAGTGACAATTTACATGAAGGCGTATTTCATGTACCTTCAGTTGTGATCTTACGACACTCGCTAGCATTAATTCACTTTTTCTCAGCACTTAACACTCGCGCTAGTGAAGGCGTATTTCATGTACCTTCAGCGGCGTTTCCCATGCATTCACTAAGGTTTGCGAATCTCTCTTAGTTTTCTGGCTTAAGAAGGCATATTTCATGTACCTTCTGGGGTTAGTCTTAATAGCCGGAAAAGAAGAGAGTTTTCCCTGATGAACCCAGAAAGGACTGGGAAATAATATAGCAAAAAAAGGAGAATCCTTTCTGTGGTTTTTAAGTACAGTTTTCTTTGTATGAATGTAACTAGTAAAGCCAGACACCTATCTAGAAAACTCAAATATCCTCAATAACACATATACCAACAGACCATAGATTATATCAATATATCACATTTATTAAAAAAGAAAGAAAAAAGTTTCTTATATCAAATCATTAGACATGAACAATTTCTTACCATAAGGTTACATACATATTATATTTCTTACACAAAAATACAATGTAAAAGCATATGAAAACAATTTGAAAAGCCAGTGTTGTCGACGCGTTTCGGTGCTTAGATGGGTGGAACACCTTCCTCAGGACTATGGTTAAAAACTTCATGAATCTAAAAAGGTATATGGGACATTCATTAGTATACAGTGCATGAGGATTTCTTCAGTTTTTTTTACAGAAAGAGTTTATTTTCTAGAATCATACAGGGTCATGGCTACTAGTGATCATAAGGTCTTACTATTATGGCATTTTCAATTTGCAGTGCCAGTCTTGATCCTGGATTGGAGTGATCTTTATAGTGTTATACACCTCCGCTTGATCGTCTAGAGGATCTATGTATAAAGTAACAATCATATTCAGTTTCGCATCCAACTATCACTATAATGCATAATCTGTGCATTCTTGCTATCAAAGTTAACAGCTTACTTTATGGTAGTGCGTGGAGTTTATGTAGTATTAGAGGAGACTTTTCCAGGCGCTTAGTATGTAGCAGACTAGGTCACTTATGTGTCATCGTATTCATTCCTCAGAGTCGTTTGAGACTGTTTCAAGATCGTCACTTCTTTGATAAACTTGATGGCAAACTTCTCACCTGGATAGGCAGTTAAAGGAAAGTTCGAGTTTTATGCCGAATTGTGATCAATTGCAAGCATGGAGAGAATTACACATTCTCTACAGATAATACATTAATCTTTTTTTTTTTGCTATGTTGTCTTAATAGCATATTTACCAATCATTACACATATAATTGGGTTTCTTCAAACAGACCATACAGGAGAAATTGAAGGCGTATTTCATGTACCTTCAGGGGCTCGTCTCATGCATACGGGGACATATTCAAAACACATTTGACATACCTTTTGTCCGGTTGCATTCGAACCTCATCGGGATCCGCGTGGGTCAGCGGTGCCTACTATAACAACAGGTTTGTTTCAGTTAGATTATCCCAGTATAATACGTTACGTGTTTGTCGCAGTTGGGTCTCCTGCTACCTGCAGTCACTCCATAACGCCACTGGCTCTGACTCTGCCACTGCGGTCCCGGAAACAAAACTACTTCCGGGTTCCAGGGGTTTAAATAAGAAAGGCTAGGTCGACATATCTTCGTCTATTCATAGTCTTTTTTCTATTTTTAGCCCATTTTTACTATAGACGATATTTTGGAAATAATTCGTAACTGTAAAACGGTATTTGGGAAATTATATATTATTTGGAAATTCCCTCAACGGTCATTTTTCGGTTAGTTAAGAAAAATTCCTGTGCTTCTGTTATTTGTATAGGTAACTGTTAGGGAGTATCAAAATTGTATCATCGTTTTTGTTATTATTTATAGATGCTTCCCTGTGGGATATTATCGTTGAGTCCCTCTCGATCTGTACCTAGTCTGTGGACCCATCTTTGTTCCTTCTCAAAAAGGATTCTTTCTGCGTTGTGATCTTTAAGGGTCAGGGATTCCAGAACAACCCATTCCAATTGCAAGACCAGTTATTATAAAAAGTGCGTACAGTAAAAGGAGGATTGCAAAATAATACTGTAAAAGCATTGATATGGTTTCTTAGCCGTACAATGGTTACAATGAATAAAATATATACATTCATATATACATTTGACTAACGTACTCAACTGGTGCTTCTAACTACGCCTACCCCAGTGTACCTGACCTAAGCCTAATACTTGGGAGGGAGTAAGTAAGTAGCAGTTTAGTTAGGTTGGTTTTGCCAAGAGTTTGCTTCAAGAATTCTCTCTAAGGGTTTAGTCAACACTATACCTCTGGAATAGAATGTTGGAGGGCTGGTATCTCCTTTCAGGACTCAATATTCCAGTCACCCGCAAGGGTAGGCTGGAAACGCCGGAGCTGGATTTTCTCGGCAGGAGAAAAGACAGCGTCTTTCTCAGCGCGTCAAGTAGGAGGAGGGGCAGCGTCCGTGGGCTTCTCGCATCTGCTGGGCTCTGCAAGGGACAGCTGTTCTGCTCCTGTATTCACCACACCATCGCATTTGCCTAAGGCAACGTTGGTAATATTTATACCTGAAAGGTGCCTTGTTTGACGTAAGTTTTTGGACATAAGACGTCAATAAAGATGTCACTCGGAACTGGTCGTTCTTACAGTGCTCATTAGAGTTCTATTACTAATAAAAACAAAGCAAGCGGGGCTTTCCCAGGTTGCTGGGGGTTTTATCATGTTGAATAACTCGGAGTGTAATCTAGGAATCTAAGATAGTGGCTTCTGCTGTGTCATCTACTAATGAGCTGCAGAGGCGAGGTTCTGAAATATGGCTCTGATCGTTTATGCCAGAGACGAGTTTCTGAAATATGGCTCTGATCGTTTATGCCATTACAGGGGTATGAATGGATTATAGCCGAATAGGGGCATAAGGTCACAATATTGATCGGGGTCCTAGATTAGAATACGACACCCACTCCACGAATTTATGTCCATCAAATTACTAAAAACTAAAGCAATAAGATGCGTGTGTAACATTACCCACCCCAAAATACATATTTGCATTTGAAATGGTGTATTTGAAATACATGAAAATATAGGTACTGTACGTCATTAAGCATAGAAATCATTCAAAAATTATAGCATATGTAAACAGTTGAACGATTTTGCGAAAAAAAAAGAATTACACATGAAATATCTCTTTATACAGAAAAGAAGGGCGAGATTATTCCATCACATATAAATGCAATTGCTGCAACATGTGCTAGAGGCTGAGGTGAAGTTATTATGTCTCTAGATGTACTAAAAATAGAAGTTCTGTTCTTTATGAATAGTTCTACTTTAAGCATAGGTATTTCGTGCCAGAAAAAAGTGTTCAATTAAAAAAAAAATTCTCATGGTGAACGGGGGAATAGAGTTCCAACGCCTTTCAGTAGTTTTTGTTGATCAAAACTGAAGGCCGAATTCAGAGTTCATGCAAACGCTGTGTGTCGGAATTTTTTTCAAAAATCATTGTTTCTGTTCAGGGGAGAACATCATATCAGACAGGCTCTCAAAGAATTGGTCTACAAAATCAGGTGACAGTTCGACCAAGTTCGATAATGCTGTAACTTGGCAGGTGTGAGAATTATTGCTATCATCAATGTCTGGATCAGCAATGCTCACAGAAGGTCGTACCTGGGTGATGTTGCTTTTATTTCTCGCTCTACTGTCGCCACCTAGTCGTAGCACAGGAGTCTCAACGAATGCCGTCATCAGGATTGGTAGCTGCTGGGGACAACACAATGCATGAGCCGTTACAGGACTTAGCAAAGTATCGATATCCATTGGTACTGCTGATGGAAGTGCAAGACAGGTGTCCAACACGCATTCTTCTCCGCATAGCATACATCGAAGCACAGGTAAGATGCAGGTCTGCCATATAGGTCTGAATGAAAGAAACCAGGTCATGTTCAGATCTCTCAGCCTGGCCAATCCAAGGACTCTAGTTATGCGGTCCCGGTAGCGTACTGCTAGGATCGTTTCTTCCATCCTTGCCGGAGTCATGTCTGTGTTTTGGCTTGCCATATCGGAGCAGGAGGGTCAAAAATAAAATGCCTGCTACAAGTCCCAAAGTTAGGGGTATGCCGCCAAAGACTGAATGGACAAAATTAGGAATAATTCCTCGGATTGCTTTGAATGGTGTTAACAGTCCCGAAAAAATCGGCATCTGACATATTTAGAATTTGGCTAAGCAGCAAGTGACCATGGAAGTTACGCTTATGAGATATGCTTTCCCTGGCATCAAGCCACAACAGCTGTGATCCGTTATTAGAATGTAACTCCCGTTAGAGAGTTGCTTAACACCTTCGCTGCTAAGGCAATTCCCCTCCTGTGCTGGAAATTGCTATTTTCCTTTTTTTATGACGAGCTGGGCTCGTCATCAGCACACGACCACTGTGCACCATGACGAGCCCAGCTCGTCATCAGCATCGAAAGGGTTAAAGAAAGGCTCTATCTGCGTTGCAGGTGTGACATGTTGGTGGCATGAAAGGTTGTTTGAAGTTCCTTCACAGGCCCCATGTAAATTAATACCCTGGCACAAAAGTATACCGCTTAGTGAATGTTTGCAATTTTCTCCACTAAGAAATACATTTTTGTTGTTGTCACTATAGCACGTGTGTGTATATGGTAATTTCCATGCTGAGTTAATGTACCCTTTACCCAATCGTTCATACTGGCTGGTCGGTATATATTCAAGGCACATTTTAAATTGGAAAGTTGTTATCGGAAAAGTGATAATCCTGTGTATAATCCATTCAATGACAGGTCTTTCTGACATTGTCAATGGTAATCTCTCAAGTTTTTTCGATGCTCAGGATTGTATAGTCTGCTCCTTTCTGTGCCAAGCTGATTTGTTTATCAGTAAGGTTAAAGATGGAAAACAATGGCGTTGTGTTGATTAAACGCCATGGCACATAGCCTGAACGAAGATTTTGCAGCGTCCAGCCTAGCTGTACAATAGAACGCAATTGCGACTGGCCATGCTGTAACATTAGCAAGTCTTTGTCTATTATATCGATGTCAGATGATAATACTGTCCAGTGAATGTATTCTGGAGGACAGAGTCATTAACCCATTGTCCACAACAGAAAGTGATTTTTCCAAATTAATACGATCAATTTCTCGTATTTTTTCAGCTGTTTCAATTTGAGTTACTTTCCAAGCCTCGATGTATGCTGCATGGATGCTGGCCGCTATGAAGCCTTTCTGACGCTGTTTGCGTGGTCCCATAATGAAATCACGCATGTCAGCACCATCTTTAAGTAAAGTTAAGTGTTGCTTAATTTCTGCCAGTGTGTATGTTTCTAGCCATTCAAGGCACAGCTTCCCTACACTGTATGTTGTTACTATCCCTGGATGTTGTCTCTGGGAGTATCTAGGGTCTGGTCTGGTCAGTTTTAACCCCTGTGTTTTGTTCAGGAATCTATCTTGACAGTTATTCGTGTCAGTAGGCCAGATTAACCACTTTTTCCAATCAGGATGTGTTCTGTTTAGATGTAAAATTTGAGATACGTCTATTTCAATATCTGTGGTTACATTATCAGGTATTGGCTTTGGAATAGACGGTTTGTTAAGGTCTTTAATCTTAGCTAGGCCAAGACAGGATGTTTGGTGAATTGTGTCATTTAAGAACATTATTTGTTCTGGGATCATGTAGGCTCGAATTAATGCTTCTGTGCCTTGTACCTGCCATTCTTTTGTACCCCAGATGATTTTTGTTTCAATGTTATTTTTCCAGAAATCTAAACCAAATGTCATCATTTTTTCATAAAATGCTTCTGAATATATCAATTTAGTATTTGTCAACATGGTTTTCGTCCCTGTTTTATCCAACAGTTTATAATAAAATGTTTCTGCATTACTTGTATTAAACCCTGAGAAGTACTGGAATTTCTCATAGAATGTTTTCGAACTGCTTTTAGGTGGAGTAGCACAATGTTCCCATTGGTTATACTTTAAAACATTTCTAGGTTGTGCAGATTTATGTAAGTAATGGTCTCCGTAATGTGAGAAGCAGTACATCTGTTCATAATTAGACAAACCTTGTAAATAATCATGTTCTGTGAATCTTGCTGACAACACTAAATCAGACATCATATTATTTATACTTTCAAAATCCCAATTATCAGAAAATGTACTTGGTTTTACAAAGTCACTTAATGAAACCTTGAACTGGTGAGGATATTTCAGGATTTCGACCGGGCCACATACTTCATAGTCAGTTTTGTCCCATACTACCCCACCGGGTATTGGAATGGCTGTGACATTTACTGATGTTAGTCCTCTTTTCTTCACGTGGGATGATTTGTGAGGTTTTAGAACTAAGTTGATGTTCTAACTTGCTGTGTCCATTGAACTGTATTTTCCCTCAATGAATTTTCCCACACAAAGTACCATGATGAGCCAAAGCAGGAGGAAAAATATACCTAGCCCAAACCAGAACTCTAACCATGGAGAAACGAGATAAGTTTCCTTAAGTTGATGAAAGAGTTCTGTTGCTTTTTCTTTAAAAGTCTTTGTTTCTGGCATTACTTCAGGGTCGTTTTGATCTTCCGAAAAGGTATCGAAGTTGATGATTAGCCAGAGGCAGTTCTATCAATTGTTGGAATTCTTTTCTCAATTTGTCTTTCGGTAGCACATTCTGATGCCACATCATTGTGGACTGGTGTTTCATGACGAACTGTTTCAATCTGTGTTTCAAGAGGCACGAGTTCCATGGCATTATTGCATAGTCCTTCTCTGTGCACTGCAGGTTTATCAAATTTGATTAGTCTTTCAGTTTGAACCTCTTGGATTGTTGCGAATTTGGGTATTCTATTGTTTCTTAGGAGTCCACTTGGCCTACTGTTGATTATAGGCCACATGATTGTGGTTTTACCAGGTCGATTGATACAACTCCCCCGCCGCTCCGCCCCTATTTAGGAGCGCGATCCTCTCTCCCTTCGTGTTTGCCAGTGGCCCGGTGGCAGTGGGCTGACCGGTGAATGCTAGGAGAGCTTTGCCACCACTTCCCTGCATCTCGCCCCGCTGAATGCGAGCGGAGGCGCTACTACGCCGCGCACTGTGTTTTTAAACTGTTACTAACTATTTCAAAGTTATGCAGGTTTTAACTTGATTTCTATTCCTAGAGGTGAGCTGCCGCTGGGGCTGATCGTGCTTGCGGGCTCCCAGCGGCAGCGGGCGCCATCTTTGGTTGGGCTGACTTCCCTATCCCAGCCCTGCCACTCCCCCGCCGCTCCGCCCCTATTGAGGAGCGCGATCCTCTCTCCCTTCGTGTTTGCCAGTGGCCCGGTGGCAGTGGGCTGACCGGTGAACGCTAGGAGAGCTTTGCCACCACTTCCCTGCATCTCGCCCCGCTGAATGCGAGCGGAGGCGCTACTACGCCGCGCACTGTGTTTTTAAACTGTTACTAACTATTTCAAAGTTATGCAGGTTTTAACTTGATTTCTATTCCTAGAGGTGAGCTGCCGGCTGGGGCTGATCGTGCTTGCGGGCTCCCAGCGGCAGCGGGCGCCATCTTCGGTTGGGCTGACTTCCCTATCCCAGCCCTGCCACTCCCCCGCCGCTCCGCCCCTATTTATGAGCGCGATCCTCTCTCCCTTCGTGTTTGCCAGTGGCCCGGTGGCAGTGGGCTGACCGGTGAACGCTAGGAGAGCTTTGCCACCACTTCCCTGCATCTCGCCCCGCTGAATGCGAGCGGAGGCGCTACTACGCCACGCACTGTGTTTTTAAACTGTTACTAACTATTTCAAAGTTATGCAGGTTTTAACTTGATTTCTATTCCTAGAGGTGAGCTGCCGGCTGGGGCTGATCGTGCTTGCGGGCTCCCAGCGGCAGCGGGCGCCATCTTCGGTTGGGCTGACTTCCCTATCCCAGCCCTGCCACTCCCCCGCCGCTCCGCCCCTATTTAGGAGCGCGATCCTCTCTCCCTTCGTGTTTGCCAGTGGCCCGGTGGCAGTGGGCTGACCGGTGAACGCTAGGAGAGCTTTGCCACCACTTCCCTGCTTCTCGCCCCGCTGAATGCGAGCGGAGGCGCTACTACGCCGCGCACTGTGTTTTTAAACTGTTACTAACTATTTCAAAGTTATGCAGGTTTTAACTTGATTTCTATTCCTAGAGGTGAGCTGCCGGCTGGGGCTGATCGTGCTTGCGGGCTCCCAGCGGCAGCGGGCGCCATCTTCGGTTGGGCTGACCTCCCTATCCCAGCCCTGCCACTCCCCCGCCGCTCCGCCCCTATTTAAACGGGCAGTATGTGTCAGCGCAGCGGACGAGCGCAGCGGGCGCGACAAAGTCGCGCCGGAGTTGCGCCTGAGTTAAGCCCGTCTGCACCCGTCCGCGGCTGGCCGGGGCTAGGGGCACGAGATGCTGCCCGTCTAATCACGTACTCGCCATCTCAGCTTTGCTCGTATTGGGCCCCAGGTACCATTGACCCCTCAGTAACTACTCACTTGATGTATCTTGGCCTGTTCACCCCCCCTTCCAACCTCCCCCCCGGGATCGTGTCACATCTAGCCTCGTTGCCTATTACGCCTCTCCTCACTCCCCTGTCACCATTTGTCCCCCTTGTTCCGGAATTTAACACCTCGGCCACACTCCTAAACACCAGGTCTGCGGTCAACCACCAGTACGAGCTATTCGATTACATCGACACTCATGAACCAGATCTCTTATTCCTAACAGAGACCTGGTTCAAGGCTGACTCCCTGCCCAATGTGCTAGCCGCATTGCCCCCTTCATATTCCGCCATTCGGGCGGACGGCCCAGAGGGCAAGCGGGGCGGAGGAGTGGCCCTAATAGCCCGTATTGATCTCAGTTTTCAGATTCTCCCCTCCCCTCCTATTCCTGACGTAGACTACCTAGTAGCCCGTTCGACTTCCCACCAGGTACCCCTTACCTTTGTTCTAATTTATCGTCCTCCCCAACCCACTCCCTCCTTTCTCTCAAGCTTTCAGGCCCTCCTGGCTACCCTGGTGATCAACAACTCATCAGTACTAGTCCTAGGGGACCTCAACTTTTGGCCTAATGACCCTGCTGAGAGTTCTCAATCCAAAGATTTCACTGACCTCATGATCAGTCTGAACTTTTTATCGCTCATCCACAGTTCCACCCACATACACGGCCACACGCTAGACCAGATCTGGGCACTGAATGTCCCGTCCACATCCCCTATAATATCCCCTTACTCCTGGTCAGACCATTCCATTATTACCTTTTCCCTTGCTCTAGCCCCTATGGCCAAACCCCAGCTCCCCAAGAACACCTGGGTCAGGAAATGGGGCAAAACTGACATGCCTTCCCTTTGCTCGACCCTGGCCAAAACCAGCCCTGACCTTTCAGGCCTTGCAGCTACTACCCAGCTGGCCGCTATTAACAACTGGCTGACCCTGGCGGGTGACGAGTTCGCTCCCCTGAGGCGGCTCACAGTCAAGCGGGCCCACGCAGCCAATCGGTGGTTTACCCCAGACCTAAAAGAAAAGAAATTAGCTGCAAGGAGAGCCGAGCGAGCTTGGAGAAGAACCTATTGCCCCGCGCAAAAGACAATTTACTTGTCTGTTCTACAAATCTATAAAAAGGGCATTCTTGAGGCCAAAACAGAGTTCTATACGAGCAGGATAATGGCAGCAGAGTCCCACTCGAAGGAAATCTTCGCTACTGTCTATGAACTGGCATCATCCAGCAGAGCTACGGCCACTATCACCCCTTCCCAGTCCCTCTGCAACTCGCTTAACGAGTTTTTCATTGACAAAGTTGCCAAAATCAAAATCAACATCCCCCCGCCCTCCCCTACATTTGTTAATCCCTCCCCACCCTCTACGGCCCTTAAATTGACCACTATTCCGCTGTTAACCGATGACACACTCCCCCCGCTGCTTCATCGGGTTAAATCGGGTTCCCCCCTGGATTTTGCCCCAGCCCACATCCTTAGGGAAATCTATCTAGCTTGCCCTACCCCGCCCCTGACTTTTCTTAACGATTCGCTCAGAAACGGCATTGTCCCCAGTCCACATAAATCAGCGGTTGTCATTCCAATCATAAAAAAACCTGACGCCGACCCATCCTCCCCTTCCAACTACCGCCCCATCTCCCTTCTGTCCTATTTAGCAAAAGTTCTCGAAACCCATGTCATGACCACCCTGAGCACTCACGTAGAGGCAAATCATTGCCTCTCCTCCTGCCAAGCCGGCTTCCGCCCCCTGCACTCCACGGAGAAGGTGGTGATATCAGTGATGGACGAGCTGCGTGAAGGTATTGACACCAACCTTCCGCAAGCCCTGATCCTCCTGGACCTGTCCGCCGCTTTTGACACGGTGGACCACTCCATCCTCCTCAACCGTGTCAGGGCGGCGGGCATAGAGGGCTTGGCCTTCTCATGGCTCGAGTCCTTCCTAGCCGGGAGAGCTCAAGCGTTCCATCTGGCCGGCTTCACCGCGGCCTCCCGTAAGGTGGAGTGCGTGGTCCCTCAGGGCTCATCACTCTTCCCTCTTTTGTTTAATTTATACATTTACCCTCTTATTTTTATGTTACAGCAGCTGGAGGTCACGGTGTTTAATTACGCCGATGACCTCCAGCTAATCTTCAACCTCTCCCACTCACCTTCATCCGCCCAGAATGTCCAGACAGTCATGACGTTCATTCAGGACTGGATGAACTGCAACCACCTCAAACTCAACCCGGACAAGACCGAGCTGGTCTTGACCGGAGGTGGTTGCAGTCCGTGGTCCCCCTCCTTTTGGCCCCCGTCACTTGGTGTCCCTCCACTCCCTGTACCTAAAGTTAAAACCCTTCGGATCCTCCTGAACTCACAACTTTCTGTTCACTCACAAGTCGGTTCAGTGGTCTCTTCTTGTTTTTTTTCCCTTAGAATAATTAGGAAAGTTTCCCGTTTCTTTTCCCCCTCTGCTTTAAAAATCATCGTGCTGGCTATGGTACTCTCACACATTGATTATGGCAACATAATCTATAATGGGGCTCCTGCCTATGCGATCCACCGCCTGCAGCTGGTACAGAACCAGGCTGCCCGCCTGATTCATGGCCTACCTAAATACCATCGGGCCACTCCACTGCTCAAAGCACTACACTGGCTTCCGGTGAGAGAGCGCGCCCTTTTTAAACTTGGCTGCCTCACTTTTCAGGCTAGGTCGGGCACTGCCCCCGAGTTCATATGCTCAGCTATCAAGCCCTACCTTCCGGGTAGAGAACTTCGCTCCACTCATAGGGCTCTTTTAGCTACCCCCCATTTTAAAAAACAGAAGGCTGGTGGAGCGAAATTCGCTGTTCTTGCTCCAGCCTTCTGGAACTCCCTTCCTGCTGCCCTCCGCACATCGCCTTCTTATCTACAGTTCCGGAAGGATCTCAAAATCTTCCTATTTGTGCGAGCTTACACTGCCTAGCCTCTCCCAGCTGCTGCCATCCACTGCATCACACATAGCGCCATGAAACCGCTTGGTAAAAGAGCGCTGAATAAATGTTTTTAAATTCAAATTCAACTCTGTCTCCTTTTTACCAGCAAGGGGCAGTAGTACTACTGATCTTGTTCCGTTGATTGCTAAGACAGGTACTGCTTTTCTGTAAGAAGGCCCAAATTCCTTCTTCACCGCTATTTTTTCTCTGACTAGATCCCCAATCTTTGGAATCCAGACAGGTCTTGCTGGGGCTGGTGGTGCCTCTTCAGTGGTAGTTGGCTGTTGCTTTATTTTTATGTTGCTTAAGGATTTTCTTGTTTCATTCAAGTCCTGTAAAACAGCCAAACGATCTTTGATGTCAAAGTCTTTATTCTTATCTTTTACCACTGATGCCTGACTATCAAGGTCCTGAACATGCATTCTAGTTCCGAACAATAGTTCGTACGGGCTGAAACCTTTTAGAGAATTTCTTGGCAAATTGTTTAGACTAAGTTGGACACTTATTAAATGTTTGACCCACCCATCACCCGAACCTAATACCTTCGCTGTTATAGATTGCTTTATGTCTCGGTTTTTTCTTTCCGCTACACTGTTCCCCTCAGGGTGTGATGGACAAGAGTATCACAACCCAACGCCCATACTGGCCATGACCTCCTTATAAGCTCGAGAGCTGAAAGCAGGACCCTGGTCAGAATGGAACATGGCAATTGCGTATGTGCCGATAAAGACTTGCAGATCTTTTATAACAATTTTGGTGTCAGCCGAGCGCTGGGGCCACATTTTCTAAGTGAATGTAGTCTTAAACAATTAATAGGACGCTGGATTGCATATAGACAGCATTACCCTGTCTATAAACGGTAACTGGGCAACAGACTGGACCGTTCATTACTGCGATCTCTGTCACAGTCGGGACAGTTCTTCACATATATTTGATGTTGCACGCTCATCCCCGGCCACCAGTACTCTGATTGTAATTCAGTCAGAGATTCCTTCATCTGTATGTGCCTTGGACCTTCACCCATGTGTGCGTCAGCTATTAATAACTTTCTCTGGTTCATGTTTGGAATTACCCTATCCCCCACTCCAGGGATTCGAGCAAAAGGAACGGAGTTTGCATCAATTACGTATGCATAATTGAGTGGATAGTTCACGGGTAGTGCTGCACAGTCGCCTTTTAAGGACGTCTTTACTGCCAGCATGGTTTCCCCATCTATGTATTTTTCTGAACGCTTTTTTGTGGCTACGGAAGCCGGTTTAGTTACTTCCGCTGTGGCTGTATTAGCCAATGAATTCCCTGCAACGTGAACGCCATCACGTTGATGACTCAGAGTGTATATCACATGAGTCTTTTGCAGTTCTTTCTGTAAAAGAACTACCTGTTTCCAAAGCATTTTATGCGCGATTGTGGCACCTGTGTCATCTTTGTAATCATTTTGAATCCAGCTCTGCAACTTATTATTGTAAGAGTTGACGCAAAAATGCGAATCGCACACGATTAGTGTCGGGAATTCACGTTCTGCATTTTCAAGCGCCATCTTTAAAGTTCTGATTTCAGCTCGCTGAGCCGAACAGTTTCTTACTGATTCAGTTTTTGTTATTTTCGGTCTGAATTTACCGCACAGCCAGCGACCTTTAACAATCGCACAGGCTGCATCGTACAATTTGTTTTCTACATTGTAGTGCTGTACAAATCTGTCTGTGTAGATTATACAGGAGTACTGTTGTAGAGGAAGAATTTCGATTGGCAGAGGATATTCTTTTTTTTTTTTTTTTTTTTTTTTTTTTTTAAACCTTTATTTACAAATGCACAGTACACAGCGTCTGCCTACAACCCCGCAGGGCCGGCCGCTATGACAAAAAACAGGCTGAGCGAAAAGTGCAATATGAGGCAGCACGTTGCTGGAGCAATCTCTCACATCAACATTATCGGCAAGAGCGTAACATCATACAAATAGGATAAGAAAGGTTTAATTTTATGTTTTTGTCGAAGTGAACACTAACAAACAAACACATGGTATCATAGTGGCATGGGTTGCTGGAGGTGGGGGGGGGGGGAATGAATGTAGGAGAAACGACGATGGCGAGGGGGGGGTGGCGCGCGCAAGAGAAGCATGTGGTGAGAATAGGAAAGGAACGTAAATCACGGAGAGGAGGGAAGAGGGACCTCGTAGTCAAGTGGGGGAGAACAGATATCCCCACGATAAGCATTCCAGAGAGCCCAAACTCTGGACCACTTCCCCTGACGCCCCCGGGCCTCATATACCGTCTTCTCTCGGAACATGGACCAGTCCATGTTCTCCTTCCAGGCACTTAACACTGGCGGTCTAGGGGAGCCCCAAAGCTGCGCAATATCCCTCTTCGCGATCATATTGCCAAGGGTGACCCAAAGTGTCTGGGCAGCAGTGCAGTCAGACGGTTCCCATACATTCAAGAGACAACGACGTGCCTCAGGAATCAATGGGACCCCCGTGACACGGCTCATCACATCATGCACCCTAGACCAGTACGCTACAATCACCGGACATTCCCAGAGAACATGAAGAAAGGTACCATCCATCCCACACCCACGCTTGCATCGACCATCCGAAACCAAACCCATTCGCACCAGACGCATTCCAGTAAGATACACGCGATGAAGGATTTTCAATTGGACAAAGCGAAGTCGTGCAGGAATAGCCACCTCCTTAGGGGAGGACACGGCGGACTGCCAGTCCTCGTCGTCCAATTCAAGTCCGTCGGCCGTCCAGGCAGCCCGGAGCTTCTCGAGCTGGTCAGTTCTGTTATTAATGAGCTTCTTGTAGATTAAGGAGATGGTACTGTCTGGGACGTGGCCATCTAGTACCCGATCCTCCAAAGGGGAGGACTGCGGAACGTCCGTACCGGGGGGAAGACAGAAGACAAGGCATGCCTCACCTGCATGTACCGGAAGTGCTCCCTATCATCGAGCCGGTATTCTAGCTTCAGCGATTCAAAGGACTTAACCGCGCCACGTGTCCACAGGTCCCCCACAGTGCTAATCCCAATCATGTCCCATTTCTCAAATCCTTTCGTCTTCCACAGGTTGCCCAGACGTTCCGAATCATACAGTGGCGTCATACGTGTCAGTCTACCGCCCCAGCCCGTGGCCACCGTAGCGTCTCGCCATGCCCGCACCGCACATTTCGTTGGGCCCGTAAGAAGTCGGAGGGGGGCCTTAGAGTACAGCGCCCTATTAAAGTTGCCACCGGGCAACAGCAATTTATCCAAAGCAAAGGCAGGAGCGGGCTCCGGAGCGTATGTCGCATGGTTGATGGCACTCAGGTGTGAGGCCCAGTAGTATCGTCTAATGTCCGGCAGCGCAATACCTCCGTCGTACCAGGAGAGCGTTAGCTTGGACAAGGCAATGCGGGCACGGCCGTCCCAGATAAGTTGCCGCTGTAAACTCTCCACTTCATGGAAGTAACGAGCTGGAACAGGGTCGAAGAAATTTTGCAGGGCGTAGAGGAATCGAGGGAGGGACATCATTTTAAAGAGCGCCGCCCGGCCCAATGGAGATAAAGGCAGATCACGCCAACGCCGAACATCCTGCTTCAGTCTGCGGAGTGGGGCATACAAGTTCCGCTCATAGCGGACCGAAGAAATCATGGATACATGGATCCCAAGATACTTAAAACCGTCCGTCGCTACCAGGATGGGAAATCTGCGGGGGAGAGGCGGTAAAGTACCAGCTATGGCGTAGACACAGGACTTGGTCCAGTTAATGACAAGTCCCGAGTTTTTACCGAAGGACGTGAGGACGTCGAAGAGAACATTGAGCGACTTCTGTGGGGAAGTGAGATAGAGGAGGATGTCGTCCGCGTACAAGGAGACACGATCCTCAAGGTCAGGGGACCATCGGATCCCTTTGATCGAGGGTTCCCACCGGAGCCACGCGGCCAGAGGTTCGAGTGCCAAAGCGAACAAAAGCGGAGAAAGAGGACAGCCTTGACGTGTGCCACGGCCCAAGGGGAAGGGGTCCGAGCACCGACCATTCACCGCAACCTGGGCTAGCGGCTGCTCATAGAGAAGCTTGACCCAAGCGATAAAATTGGGGCCAAAGCCAAATTTAGCGAGGGCTGCCCATAAGTAGGGCCATTCAATAGTGTCAAATGCCATCGTGGCATCAAGGGAAGCGACTACTGCTGGCTCGTCGAGAATAGAAGCTCTCGCGAGGACACTATGGAGCCTACGCAAATTAAGAGCAGTGTTTCTGTGGGGGATGAAGCCGGATTGATCCGGGTGGATCAGGTCACAAATCACAGCAAGCATCCGATTGGCCAGCACCTTAGCGAGGATTTTGGGTTCCGCATTAAGGAGGGAGATGGGGCGGTACGAGGCACACCGGTCACGAGGTTTGCCATCCTTATGAATGACCACTATCGTAGCGAGGCGCTGCTCAAGGGGGAGGCATCCAGCCTCAACCGCCTCGAGGAACATGCGACGCAGGTGGGCAGCCATCTTGTCGGGGCAAAGCTTGTAGAGTTCAATGGGGAGACCATTAGGACCCATTGCCTTACCCGAGCGAAGGGACCGGATTGCAAGGGCAATCTCATCGACAGTAAAGGGGGCCTCTAGAGCAAGGCAGTCCGCATCAGACACAGTAGGCAGAGCAATGTCACGTAGGAGTAGCCTGGAGTCGGCCTCATCTCGGTCACTAACAGGCGTATAGACCGTACGGAAGTGGTCAACAAAGCACTCAACAATCTCACCCGGATCAGAGACAGTCACACCAGAATCACGAACAATGGAGGGAACAACACGACTCGCACGCTCAGTCTTATCCAACCACGCAAGAAGCTTGCTAGCTTTGTCACCCACATCATACAGTCGACCAAGTTGATTAGACCGCATCAATTTAGCAGCATCCGTGACACAGGCTTTATAGTCTGCTTGCTTCAATTCCAATTCATGCAACAGTGCAGGCGTGTCATTCCCAACCAACTCGCTTTCAAGCGCAGTGATTTCAGTTTCAAGAGTCACAACAGCCTCTCTCTTGACCCTACGCTCAGTGGCAATGAGTGACAGGGCGGAACCCCGAATAACCGTCTTAAAGGCCTCCCAGAGAACGGTGGGGGAAGTGACTGAGCCCATATTCTCAGAAAAATAGCAATCTATTGCCTTAATCAAGTCTGAGCGGAGCCGGGGGTTTCGAAAGTGCCAAGGAGGAATCGGGGGAACTCTGTTACCAGGAAGACCGCCCACAGAAATCGTAATTAGCAGGGGGGAGTGGTCCGAGATACCCCGGGGGAGATGTCGAATCTCACGAACAGTGGACAAAGTGGAGGCTAGCATAAGAAAATAGTCAATGCGGGAGAGGCTGCCGTGCGCACCAGAGTGAAAAGTGTATTGGTGGAGTGTGGGATGTAGTGAGCGCCAGACATCAACCAAACCAAAAGTGTCAGCCATTTCACTGAGCCACATCTGGGACTGTGGCAGTACTCTAGGGGGTAGCCTGTCGCAGTCGCCGGACATGACAGAATTGAAGTCCCCGCCCAGGACCAGCAAGCCGTCTGGCAGCCCAAGGAGAGTCCTGCCTAAATCAGCATAAGTGGTAGCCTGCAGTCCCGGGGGGATATAGACAACAACAAACACGACCTGCTTACCCTCCCACCTCCCCGAAACAGCAGCATACCGCCCACGTTCATCAAGGATAACATCGTCGATAGCAAGAGCAAGGGAAGACCTTACCATAATACCCACACCCCGGGAACCCGAGGTGAAACCCGCATGTGCAACCAGTCGATAACCCCGGCGGTCTAAGGCCTTGCAAGCATTGCCAATCAAGTGGGTCTCCTGAAGAAACACAACATCAGGGGCGTGGCGCCTCAAGAATTGCAGTACAATGCCCCGCTTAATCCTGTCACCCAAACCATTCACGTTCCAAGAAAGAATCCGCATTTCACCCCCCCCATTGCGACGAAAACATTCCACACCCACCCCCCAGCAGAACCCACTATGAAAAGTCATTGCAAGATGTGAAGTACCATGGAACAAAGAACAAAACAGATTAAACAAAACAGAACCAAGTCCCCAAACACCAACCCCAAGACCCAAACCCGTTACAACACCCCCCTCCCTGCACCCCTGCTGACTAAAAAGCCACCCCCAACTGCAGTGTGCCTGTCGCCCCATACTTCTACACAAAGAACCCCCCGAGGAGGAAGGGAGAAATCACCCGTTACCGCACCGCCACGGGCAGAGTCATTAGGGAATAAGTCAATGTACACAGAACGTTTCATAGTCTCAATCGGAACCTCTGGGGCATCTGTTACTCCTGGGCCGCTGCACCACCTTCCGCACCACCAGGGCCTCCGCTCCCAAAGTCATCTGCCGGCAACGAGTCCAGCCAGTCGGCTACACGTTCAGGTTGATCAAAGAAATAGGCACGCTCCCGATATTCGATCCGGAGCCGGGCCGGAAACAGCATGGCATATTTCAGTCCCCGGTCCCTTAGACGACGCTTCACTCCAAGGAAACCTGATCTTTGTCGCTGCACTTGAGGAGTGAAATCGGGATAGATGGAGACAGAGTTATTGTCATACTTCAGGGGACCATGTTTACGGGCGGCCTGGAGGATAGCATCCCTGTCCCGGTAGTGAAAAAGCCTGGCGATGATAGGCCTCGGTGGGTTCCCCGGCTTCACTCGACCTCCAGGAAAACGATAGGCGCGCTCCACGGCAAAGAACTTACTAAGTCCCGCCGGAGCCAATTGGGCGACTATGAGTTCCTTGACCAAGAGATCGGTCGCTACAGCACCATCACCTTCCGGCACTCCGACAAGGCGTATGTTGTTCCGCCTGGCCCTGTTATCATAGTCCTCCATCCGCTTAAGCAGTAAGTCGTGCGATGCACGCAGATTGCCAATTTCGGACTGCGCCTCAGCCATGTCGGTCACCAGGCTCGACGTCTTGAGATCTAGTGCCTTCACCCGCTCATTTGTTTTGGCCAAGTCGGCCCGAATCAGAGTCACATCCACCGCCACCGTGTCTATTTTGGTCACCACGGCTTCAAATTGTTGACTCATGTCGGACTTGAGTCCAGTAATGGCAGCCATTAGGTCTTGGAGCGACACTTCCGAAGTAGACGATGTGTCTGTTGGAAGTCCTTCAGCACCCATACATACGGTCCCGGGGGAGCCCCTCGGCTGGGTGTAGCGTTCGATCATGTTTGACTGGATCGATCCCCCCCGGGTTGCCGCCTTCCGACGTTTTTCGGCCTCCACTTTCGTCGCCATCTCGCATTCGGTGTCGGTCAGATAGCCAGGGGAGGTGACGAGAAGGTAGAAAAGTCTCGAAACTCCGATGCGCCACTGAGACAGAGGTGTCGCAGCCTCCTTGCCAGTCCAACGGAGGATAGTGCAGGCTGAGAGGGCCGCAGGCAAGGCAGAGTAGGAGGAGACAGGAACAAAGAAAAGGAAACCGAAAGTGAAAGCAATACACCTCCGGCGGGCCAGATGCCAGGCAGCCGTTGTTGTTCAATTACAGGTCGGCCAAAGTGGGCAGCCGAGTCCCCGGTCGCGCCCGCGGGCAGGCCAGAAAGTTGCAAAGTTCAGAAAAATGGTCCCCAGGGTCCGATTTTGACCAGAGAAGGATCAGTAGCATCAGCGATGATGGCGCTGCAAAAGCCCGTCAAAATGACCAGGATAGGTGAAGGATAGATAAAGAAGGACGGTGCGGGTCTCGGGAGCTCTCTGCTCACGCGACCATCTTGGATGCCCGCGTAGCTCCTCCTCCGGCAGAGGATATTCTTGTTCATAAGTCAAATCATTCAGTTTTTTCATGTGCGGGCGAAATAGTATTTTACATCTTCCGCGCCAAGGGAATTTACATCCTGTATCCATTTCGGATCCAGTGACACTGTAGGCAGGTTTACTGGGCTGAATAGCGCCTCGAAGGCGGATTCCGCTGTGAGGACATTGATCCTTTTGCCATGTGCTAGTTCTCGTTCATTCGCTATTGCAGTTTGTACTGCTTTCACAGTATTTTCTGTGAGACTGAATGTTTTTTCTGCTTGTGTGTACAAGTGAGACTTGTAAGCTATTGGTACCTTTTCTCCCTCATTAGAGGTCAGGTACGTTACGTGAATCCGCATCTTCCTGGGATGACTCGGATTACAAGGATTCGTGTATTGTCACGTGTATCTAATTTTGTTTTTGCTAACATGTCTGTTTGCAATGATCTCAAAATTTCTGTGTGTTTTTGAGTGCAGTTGATTGGTTTAAAATCAGGTTTAATTAGTTCGTAGAGAGGTTTAACCCTCTCCGCATAATTTAGAATGTAAGTTCTTCCGAAATTCAGGAAACCTAGAATCGATTGTAAGTTCTTCAGCGTTTTTGGTGCTTGGAGTACAGCGCACATCTCTAAGAAGTTGTCCGCTAGGCTTTTCCCTTCACTTGATAATTCGTATCCTAAAAATAATACTGTCAGATGGGCAATTCGAGACTTTTTAAAGTTGAATTTGTAACCCTCTGCTGCGAACCCAAGTATTATGGTGTTCACCCTTTTCAAGTGAGTCTCCAAGTCGTCGTCTGTTAGATAGATGTCATTGACGTAAGATAATGCCTCATCATCATATATTTGTAGTAACTCTGTTACTCTGGCTGAGAATAATCCTGGGCTGTTCTTGAATCCCTGTGGGAGCCTACAGAAATTTTTCTGAGACCCCATTACTGAGAAAGCGGTCAAGTATCTGCTTTCTGGTGCAATATTTTGACAAAAGAAACCATTTGATATGTCTAATGTCGTTTTATATTTTTTCCGAACTATATTATTCATTAGTGCAGCACTATGCGAATTTTGTACTGCAAATGTTTTACAACATGAGTTAAGGTGTCTGTAGTCCAAAACTAGACGATATGAATCGTCCGGTTTGGAGACAGGAAACAAATGATTGTTCATTTGAGAGGTGCATGTTTCAATCACCCCCTGGTATTCAAGTTGATCTAAAATCTCCCTGACTTGTTTTTTAGCTTCTTGCTTAATTGGATACTGCCTTTGTGCAGTCGGTTGACTTTTTAATTGGATTTTGTGAGGAGGAGAGTCCTCATCCCATCCTACATGATTTTTATATAATGCTGGTGCCTGGGCCACTGCCCATTTCCTCGCGTATATATATTTAGTGTGAATCGGAATGTGATTCGTCAAGGCAGGCATAATCATTTCTTCGCCACGAGGGCACTCCCTGACAAACTCCGGGGGCCAATCCCTTTCAGCTAACAGAATATCATAGCCTTTTGAGAGTTTATCCCAAAATAGACCCCTTATATTCCTAGTCTTATCTCCCTCTATACGCAGTGTTATTTCGTATATCTTATGAGGTTCGCTAACTCTGGTATCAGCAGTTTCTACTTGAATGTATTCATTCGTGTCCACTGTCTCCAGATGACTCATCAGGATCTTGCGAGCTATGGTGATTTCTGCTGCACTGTCTAGCATTGTCTGTGCCCACTCCCCGTTTTTCAGCTGTGTGCTCAGTATTCTCGGCATGTTCGATTACTCTAATACTGGCTACATTCTTCTTTGGAAATTGTAACTTTTTACTTTGAGCAGGTTCCTTGTCTTTGGACTTGCTGTGCTCTCCTGGGTCTGACTGTCGTCTTCTTTCCGATTTCTGCGAAAAAGATCGAGAGGGACGTGTATCAATACTTTGATATCTATCAGGCTTCTTCAAGTTATCCCTATTTCTAAGGTTATATCTTTTCTCAGAGGGCTCCCTCTGGGGAGACTGGTGTTCTCGAGTCGGAGTTCTTTCCCTCCGTCGAAGAGACCTTCCTCTGGACTGGAAAACTTTTTCCTAGGGAGTGGATTGTTTATTTCCATCCCAGTACTTTTTAGGAGTGTTTGAATTATTTTTTTTTGTAAACAGATTATGAGTGTTTGAATTATTTTTAATAAATAATTTTTCAGGATTTTCGAGTAGTTCGGGTTTCACTGGTTTCCCACCCAAGCTGTCTCTACCTAATTCTTCATTACATTTTTCTATAATTCTGGCAAGCTCAATTGGTTGATCTGTTATATCTGTTTCCTTCAATTTCTGGCGGATCGCCACAGATGCTGCTTCTCCTTTTATATTGGCTAGTAATATAGCTGAGACCTGCTTGAAGTCTTTCAGTAATTTCATACCAAGAGTTAAAGCAGGTTCTGGACCGTATTCATTCTGAATCTGTTTCAGCACATCTGGTATTACCGCCATTGACGGAACACCATGTGTTTTTTGTGTAAATGGAAGCAAAGACTGTACCCCAAGTGTCACAGTCCTCCACGTGTGGTGCGACCCCCATTGGAAGGCAGATGGTCAAGATTCTGTGTTTCTCAATAGGGGTAGTATTCGGAAATACTGCCTCTATTTGAGTAATTTTCTGCGCTAACCAGAAAGGAATTTGTTCCCGTTTTATGGGTGTTTTACCCAGACATGATTGTATGTTCTGAGGTGTAATTTTATTTGTGTTCCCCTGATGAGGGGTCAGCTGTGGGACATTAACAGCTGTTTGGACTGTTGCAGTCCGCATTACATATTGCACTAATTGTCTATGTATTATAATTAATGTTTTTAGCTGTGCTAAAAGTTCTTCTTTCAACATTTTTGCAATGTCCGGGTGTGGTGTGTAGCTGGCTAGAACCGGCCACGTTGCTCCTGGTCTACCTAGTGGACCGAGCCTGGTAATATGATCATTGTGTTTTAGGGCGCCTTTAAACCAGAGCAAATGCTCTTGGTATTTTAATGGGATTTCAATCTCCTCGAAAGGAGCGTACTCATCCGGTGGTTCCCCTATTTTGTAATAGTGGAACTCGTTTGTTGCAGCGTTTGCCGCTGGAAATTTTTATCCATGAATAGAATACCTCTGTCTGCCGATATTCGCGTGCCTCTATCACGAAGACGACTGTGCCACCTTGTGTGGTCAATCCATTTTCTCTAAGTTTTAACGTTATAGTTTTTCTTATGTTGACTGGGATGATTATCGCACCCGGTGGGTAAATCCCTGTTTCATCGGAACCCTGCTGAGTCGCATTTACTGCGGCACAAGTGGTTCCGTTGTCCTCTTCTGACATTTTACTAATGAAAGTTTTTCAGAGCTGGTCTCCAAGGAGACAAAGATTAGGTGCACAATATTTTGGAACACTGTATCCTTCAACGTTGAACGTTGAATAAACCAGAGCTTTACATAGGAATCTCTTCCTACTAAGTTCGGGCGGATTTTAACCTTTCACCCACTCCAGACGTCTATTGGAGTATTTACGGTAGAAAGGGTCTGTGTGAAAAAGCACGACTAACGTCTTGCGTTAGTTTTATTGCCTTACCAAACGTTAGGCGCCATGTAGTGAAGTTCCTATTTTCCCTATAGGCCCTGCGCATTGGAATAACATAAACAGCAGTTTAGACATAGAAGTGCGGTCTTCCAGGTCTCTACTGACTATGCTAAACTTAATTGGGTTTGTACCAACTAGCTCAGAGGTCACTGGAAACTTTCTTGACTGAATAGGAAGTGATCAGCTTCCCTGGTACAGACAAGAAGGGATTCAGTTTTCCAACAACCGCATAAACATGACAACTTTGCTCCTTAGAATAAGAGTCAATCTCTAGAGTCGTGTGAAACAATAGACAGCTATTTCACTCAGTCAGTTGTGCAGATTACTTTCACCAAGATGCAGAGAATAGAGAGACGGGCGTTTTCAATAAAAGGTGTTATTTATTGAACAGTCTTTCTTCTCATGCAAGAGAAATGAATTGCCACAATTGCAAGACTTGTTATTATAAAAAGTGCGTACAGTAAAAGGAGGATTGCGAAATAAACTGTAAAAGCATTGATATGGTTTCTTAGCCATACAATGGTTAAAATGAATAAAATATATACATTCATATATACATTTGACTAACGTACTCAACTGGTGCTTCTAACTACGCCTACCCCAGTGTACCTGACCTAAGCCTAATACTTGGGAGGGAGTAAGTAAGTAGCAGTTTAGTTAAGTTGGTTTTGCCAAGAGTTTGCTTTAAGAATTCTCTCTAAGGGTTTAGTCAACACCATACCTCTGGAATAGAATGTTGGAGGGCTGGTATCTCCTTTCAGGACTCGATATTCCAGTCACCCGCAAGGGTAGGCTGGAAACGCCGGAGCTGGATTTTCTCGGCAAGAGAAAAGACAGCGTCTTTCTCAGCGCGTCAAGGAGGAGGAGGGGCAGCATCCGTGGGCTTCTCGCATCTGCTGGGCTCTGCAAGGGACAGCTGTTCTGCTCCTGTATTCACCACACCATCGCATTTGCCTAAGACAACGTTGGTAATATTTATACCTGAAAGGTGCCTTGTTTGACGTACGTTTTTGGACATAAGACGTCAATAAAGATGTCACTCGGAACTGGTCGTTCTTACAGTGCTCATTAGAGTTCTATTACTAATAAAAACAAAGCAAGCGGGGCTTTCCCAGGTTACTGGGGGTTTTATCTTGTTGAAGAACTCGGAGTGTAATCTAGGAATCTAAGATAGTGGCTTCTGCTGTGTCATCTACTAATGAGCTGCAGAGGCGAGGTTCTGAAATATGGCTCTGATCGTTTATGCCAGAGACGAGTTTCTGAAATATGGCTCTGATCGTTTATGCCATTATAGGGGTATGAATGGATTATAGCCGAATAGGGGCATAAGGTCACAATATTGATCGGGGTCCTAGATTAGAACACGACAGAACCTCCCAGCAAAGTGCTTCGCCAGTACTTAAGGTTTCTTCCACCCCAGACTGAGTTTGTGGAAATTACGGACAGAGTGCTCCGCAGCTCTCTGTATCAATCACCTATAGAGTTTGTAGGGTCAGTGATAGGTCAGCTATTCGGACAAGTCGGACAATTTCTCTAGCTAAACCTAGGCTAGTTATACTGTTTTCGGGTCAGTGTACCACCCACCAATGTTGCAAGTGAAAGGATCCCCAACTTCGGATTGGACAAGAGAGGTGGTTAGGTCATGACACCACCTATAATTTTCACTTTCCCAGACTAAATATTCAATTTTCGAACCCACCCCTTACATTCCAGTTCCCATGGCATAGAAATTCAGAATACAATAGAGCATACAAAAAATATCGCAAAATGTATCGAGTGCAGGTACGAGTTGATGTCTTCTCGCTGGGCATGAGTCACTTTCCCAGGAGCATCTTAGCTTCCGCAGCCAGCTGGCTGATTTCCACTGCTGCAAGACTCTCTTTTCCCCCATCACGTGATTAGTACCGCATGGGTTTCAAAGATGGAGTGGCACACCTCTCCCAGGCCCGCAAAGAACGATACTTGAAAAGTAAGCGAAAACAATTTAGAAACACAGAAAAAATGAATACACTGTATACCATGATTGGCTATACTACATCCCTTACTTTATAATAACTATAGCATTAGGAGTTAAGCAGAACAAAACGGCTGAGCAAAAGCAGCAGTGCAAGCGAAGAGCATGTGAGAAACAAAGGGGCCATCTTTAGCAATACTGCGCATGAGCGACAAGTTCCCTCCAGAACTGCGAGTGCGTCACATCACATGGGTATGACCGACGCATGCGCAGACTAGAATCCCGCATAGCAGCAACCATTTTAGATGCAAGCGTAGTTAGGATTAGTAAACACATAGGCAAGCCTCGCTGGGACACCCTTGTGTAGTGTAAAAGTGCAATATTAATAAGACAAACAGGTTGATTATGACGTTAACGTTATTTGAGGTTCATGAATACAAGCAAGTCGCGTAACATGCGAATCCTTGCTCCATCAATCCCCTCTTTGATGATATTTACTATCATCACTATTAATGGAACCAGATGCCAACTTTTCCCATTCACAGTTCACCCATTTCAATTTCTACAAACTTTTTTGTTGAGCCTTTTTTCTGCATCCTTATTAGGATGGTAATTCTTCATTCTTTTATAGATCTTATTATTCAGCTCTTCCAATTCAAGCTCATCAACATTCCGTTTCACTCCTCTTTTATTCACAGCATACTTCCTTTTGCATTTTTGACATTTACAGTAAATTATTATTATTAGCACAATTAAACTTATTCCTGCTATTGGCATCAGTATTTTACTCACAAGACTTTTACCTATGTTAGAAAACCAACTACCTACAGAGGAGAGACCATCACTTACTCTCTCCAGGCACTGTCAACCTCCAGTGATTTGAGCTCTTTTTCAAAATTAGTTATGTTTCTCACATATTTCTTAATTTCAACACTTTTATCAGGAATGTAAGTGCAACAATGTTGCGCTTTCAACATTCTACAGACTCCGCCCTCTTTTGCCAATAAGGCATCAATAGCAAGTCGATTTTGTAAAACCATTGATCTGATCGCAACCATTTCAGTATTGACCAGCAAGAAACCAGCAGCAGTGTCAGTAGATAACCGATCCACCACTGTAGACAATTTGCAAATTCGGTGTGTATTCAGAACCACTCCCACTCCAGGTATCAATGCACTAAATATATCACCTAGAATTTCTCCTACACTTTCTCTTCTACTACGCACTAAACCATTAGTATTTTCATTGCTTCCAGCGGCGTCATTCACATGGTATATTCCAATAAGACAATTCCAAAATAGCAGCTTCCATACCAGTGATCCGGCAATTTGAAATAAGCCTTGTTTCCACATATATAATAAATTCCGGGAAAACAGGTTCTGACCCATTTTTGAAACCCCAACCTCCAATTACCTTATAATTGTGTTCGCATTCACTGGAACCAATGAATATATTATTATAATAACTGGTCTTTTCTCTATGAAGACAAAGTTTCCCTTTTCTTTCGAAATCCAGTAACATTGCAGGGTTTGCTTCACCATTTGAGGTGCTTTCCATGTTTTCTGCCCATTTAGGAGTTTTCTGTCTTTTATCATTTGCCTTTCTTTGGAAACTTTCCCTTCTTTTCTCTGCCATGTTTAGAAACATTTTCTCTTGTTCATGTAATGAACAGGTCAAGTTGTCTCGGTGTGCTTCACCTAAATCTATAGTACCTATTGTCAGAAAGTATTCTCCCATATAACGTGTCACGTCACTTTTAGTATGTACAATATTCAGGTTTCTCCGAATAGGAAGTTCCGAAAAGATTACGTCAGAGTTAGAATAATAATACTGTAAAGTTCCTCTATAAAATAAGCTTGCTAAAATACTACAGGAAATTCCATAGGTTAGGGTTAAATGATGATAGGTCACACCTTCAGCTACAGAAGTGGGTAGCTTCATACAGACATAGCAGTCTTCTATTTCCATGGCTTCTACATAGTGTACTAAAAGGTTTGCAAATACATTTAAATGTGTTCTGTTTTTGATTTTGTGATAATGTAGTCCTCCCTCATCTGATGTATCTACGTCCATTTTTGTCTGTCTAAGACTAAAAGTTTTCTCACGTCTTTCTACACTTCGTGGTGTCTCTTCTGTCGGCAGGACTTCTGTGTCCTTTGTTGCTTGTTTAGTAGGATACAGGTTAGAGTCTTTATTTATCATGAACGGTATTGTAATTGTTAGTCCTATCCATAATATCAGTACTATTGCTACACTACACAAACATATTTTACAGCATGTTTTACAACAATTTTGTCTAGGTCTTCCATTCACATTAGAATCAGACATTTTGGCTCAAAAGAAGTTTTCCAACCCCTCTTTGTAACTTTACACAAGCCGCTTACACAGGGTAACTTTCAGGTTGGGTCTTCTTCTTCGGAAACTTGGTCAGTAATCAGTTCTTCAGCACTCTCGTCACTTATCTCGAGGTCTTCAAATTCCTCCAGCACTAAGTAAGTCAATTCGGGACTCCGATACTTTTTGTTTTGTCTTTTTAGTCTGCTACGTCTTCTTTTAGGCTTGGCTCTAGCTTTCTCTTTTTCACTGGAGGCCCTTCTCCTGTCTTCTAGCTTTTCCTCTACAGTTTTCAATCTTAGTCTTAATCTTTTTACGAATCTTGGTTCACTTTTCTTTTTTTGAGTCTTTTAACTGGCACTGTGGTTTTGCTTTCCTCTAATGGTCGTTTATTTTCATTTAGTTGTGGCACATTTATTTCAACACTATCTTCTTCCCTTCCTGTCTGACTAGTTCCAGGTCTTGTTTCAGTCTCTTCTGCCTGGTTACTAAGCTGGCCTTGTTCAGGTGTAAGCTGATTGTGACTTTTGTTTGTTTCAGATTCTGTTTCCTGAACGTATTTGTCTATTTCTATCTGATCCTGTTCATGCACTTCGAACCATTGATTTTCTTCCACATGAACTTCAGCCCTAATTTCTAACTGTCCCTTTTCAGTCTCTGGAGTTCTTGGAGGTGTGTCGATAACCTGCCCTGTCCCTATCTGTCCTTCCTCCTCATCAGATTTGACATGGATTTCGATTATCTGATTATTCCCTTCTAATCCTGTCTCGTCCTCACTCTCCCACTCTCTATCTAAGTAGGTGTATCTTCGGGTTCTTATTGGATCGAGAGTCAGATCATCTGCTGGGACCCACTCGTCTTGACTGGTGCTTGGTTGTTCGTCATCAGCTATTTCAGGACCAACTTCTGGAGACCCTTCAGCTGCACAACCTTCAGCCTCAGTTGCTTCTTCTTCTGTCACTCTCTTGGTATGACTGGCATGGATCCACTTTGGCACACCTGCACACTTCACCGCAGATGTGGTGACAAGAATCACTTGTCTCGGTTTCCCCCACTTTGGCAACTCGACCGGGTGTGTTTCTTTAGAACAACCCAATCACCTGGGTTCAGATTATGGACTGGAGTTGTTAGCCTAATGACGGCGTCTTCCCCAATCTGGTGAAAGATAGAACGCACTTGGTCACCCAGTTGCTTGCAGTACTCTAGTACCAAATCATCAGAAATACTTAGCAGTTTGTGTCCTGGTACCCATGCCTGCCGCATCACTCTTCCCATCAGTATCTCATGGGGACTCAAGCCTGTTTTTTGGTCTGGAATACTTCTCAGTCCCATCAGGACAAGGGGTAAAGCGTCTATCCAATTCAATCCAGTAGAGTTACACATTTTTCCCAGTCTTGACTTTATAGTGCAATTCAGCTGTTCTACTACTCCAGAAGCCTCTGGATGATATGTACAGTGCAGTTTTTGTGTAATTTTGAATGCTTCACAGAGCTGAGTTATTACGTCATTAGCAAAATGCCCACCTCTGTCTGATTCAATTGTGACCGGAAAACCGAACCTAGGTATCAGTTCCCTTAGAAACAACTTGGCTACAGTAATGGCATCATTTTTCTTAGCTGGGTAAGCTTCCACCCATTTAGAGAATAGGCAGACTATGACAAGGACGTACTTCATTCCTTTCACAACGGGCCAACTGTATAAAGTCAACTTGTAGTCTGATAAAAGGGCCCTCTGCTTTTCCAATTGTACTTGGCAACACCACTGTTTTCTTCCCAGGATTAAACTGCTAACAAGTTAAGCACCTCTGGCATAGTGCCTCTGCAATGTTCCTGAACTTCGAATTGTACCATGCCTGTTTGAAAACACGGACCATTGCATCTCTCCCTATGTGTGTGTCTCCATGTATCAGTCTAGCCATAGGTGCAATCAAGCTGTCTGGTAACACAGGCATACCATCACTACAGACAATGACACCATCTTCGTTCCTTGGCTGACAACCAGATTTTCTCCATCTTTCCTTTTCCTCTGGTTCTGCTGTCCTTTGCAACTCTTTCAGTTCCTCCCAAGTTGATACATCCTCAAACACCATAAGTTGGCAGCTGTTTCCGATTCCCCCCAAATTGATATTCACTGACATTCTATGTCTTGCACAATGTTGGGCTACTTGGTCAGCATATCTATTTCCGGCTGTCACCTCGTCATTGCCAGATTTGTGAGCAGCACACTTGACCACTGCCAATTCTTTTGGTAACTGGATTGCTTCCAGTAGGTTCTGTACCACTTTCCCATTTCTGATAGGGGTACCCGAGGAAGTCATAAATTCTCTTTGCAGCCACAATTGGCCGAAGTCATGCACAACCCCGTAACCATACTGGCTATCAGTGTATATGGTTACTCTTTTGTTTTTCCCATTTTTACAGGCTCTTGCCAATGCAACCAATTCGCCTACTTGTGCAGACTTTACTCCAAATAGGTAGGATGCTTCTATTGTCTTTTCTAGAGTGCACGCAGCATAGGCAGCACTTAGACCTCCATCCCTATGTCTTAAACATGAGCCATCTACAAACAATTCAATATCTTCTATCGGCAAGGCCATTTCCTTAATATCTGGGCGTGGTTTTGTGCTAAATTCAGTCAGGTTAATGCAGTTATGCTCGACCTCTTCTTTGACTTCTGCAGCCAGCGTATCTGTTAATAGAGTTGCTGGATTCAGTATATTACATCTAGTGATGGTTACATTTGCTGCACCCACCAGGATTCTTTCATACTTAGTCAGCTGACTAGGTGTGAGATATTGGGGTTTTGTTCAGGTTAGAAGGATTACAACTGCATGTGGGACATATACAGTTACCGGATGTCCCATGACAATGGATTCACTTTGTTCAAGACTCATGCAAGTTGCAGCTACTGCTTTCAGACATCCAGGCAATCCAGCAGCCACTGGATCTAAGGTAGCAGAAAAATATGCCACTGGACGTCTAGTCAGACCATGAATTTGAGTTAGGACTGAGAGTGCACAATTGTCTTGTGTGTCACAAAACAGGGCAAAGTCTTTTGAATAGTCAGGCATTCCCAATGCAGGAGCTGTGCATAGACAGTCTCGTCAACTCAATAATCTTTATTTCGTTGCAATTGCATCATAAAAGATATACAAAATACATAAAAATCATGGCCACATTATTATCGACAATATACAAAGAAATACAATCAAAAAAAGTGCTGGTGCATGACCAAATAGATACCATAACCCTACACAGCTAAATCATGGGTCGGGACTTGAAACACACATCAATAAATATTGTTAAAAAAAATTGTTAAAATATTTACAGGATTAAAAAATGCATTAAATTGAATTATTACTGCCAGCTAGCAATTCTCGCTATATATACACTTAAAATGGCAGGGACAATTTTTGTCTAATAAATTTTACAGCCAAGAGAAATCTGCTGATGCGAAACACAATAACTTGACTAGTGTCCGTAATTAATATTCTACCAACTTCCTTATGCAAAGTTGATCCAATATTACGGCACAATGGCACTATCCATTTCCTTCTTACTTCCGCATAGCTTGAACAGAAAAATAGAATATGAAGAATGTCTTCTCTTACATTATTTGTACATAAAGTGCATTTATCATTACTGGTATTGTCCCATTTTACCTCGGTTTCCCGGGTTCTTAGTATGCCATACCTATATTTTATGTACAGGGTTTTCGCCAGTGGTGGCTGAATCTCGTCAAGAAACATTTCAAACTGTGCCACATTTTTGCCAATAAAAATTTCTCAGTTATGGGGCCATGTGCTCCAACATATACTGCATCATGGCTCACAAGGGCCCAAAAAGAAAGTTTGACTATTTTCTTTGAGGACACCGTCAAAGATTCTGGCTGGCTCCAAAAATGGGATAAACCCAGTCTTGTTAGCCAGAATTTAACATGTTTGAACCAAGGAATCTTACTGCCAGTGTCTAGTTTCAAAACTTCAACCAATCCATTTTTATATTCTATTAACTCTGGGGTTATCCACAATCTGACCCATAACAATAGCGGTCTTAGTATTGCATGTAGATCAGTGCGTCGTATATTCATATCGAGGAGTAGGGGTAATAGTGGTGTGTTATTAGGAACTTTTAATAATCCCCTTATAAACTTATTCTCCAAGATTTCAAAGGTCTTTTTACACGCTGGTCCCCAGAGTTCTGCCCCGTACAAAACTGATGACTGTACCTTATATCTAAAGAGCTCTAGTGCTGGGGTAACTGCCCTATTTGCACATTTATTATGTCTTTTCATTATCGGAAGACAATTTTGCTTGAACACAATTTTTGATTTTTCTAGTTGGGGTTTCCAGTTTAAAGATGAGTCTAATAATACCCCCAAGTAAGTAAAACTTTGTTCATAATCAAGCTTTTCTCCATTCAGCATTAGATTTTTCTTAAAACTTTTATGAGGATTGAGGGCCATATTGTCAGGTTTACTCCACGGGATCCAGTCGATGCAAATATGGTTCCACCTCCAAATGTCACCAACACCCTGAAGTATAAACACAGGGTGTTCGAGCCATTAGGCGAGGGAGAAAAATAACAAACTAAAATAAATAATGTGGGATGGGTAAAGGTAAGGTCAGCAGGGAAAGGACGCCTGTAACAGAAGACAAGACAGATTTCAGTCAAGAGCTTACTAGCATGCAGTACTACTCTCATATAGTCTCACTAATAAAGCATGAAAATAGATAAGTACCTGGGCAGAAAGAAAACCAGACCTTTGTTAGAAAACATCTACAATCCTTCTGCCATAATCTGTGAGGAAGGCCTAAGGAACACATAGACATATGGTAAATGAACACAGTCCTGTCTTAACATACACACACACGCCGTACTGAGACACTTAACCCAACACTCACAACATACCACAGAATTTGCCAGAGGACTCAATGTACAAGGGGGGTCCAAATGTATCCACAGAAAGTAAAGACGCTCCAAAACAAAGTAATATGGATACGGTAGTGTGTAGGAAGCAAAAACTACAACACTCCGCTCTCTATATAATAACCCAACAGTTTGTGCATGGATAATGCCAAACAGAAAAACGTAGTTGCGACCACCACTGAATTCTGCCAACAATACACCCAATGAATGACAGGACAATAAGACCAGGGGAATCTGTAGTTTCCTCACTACAAGCCCTGATCCTTATTTCCACATGTATACACAGTATATAACGGAGACGCGTAGTTGTCCTCACTACAGCGCCCCGCTATCTCAGTTCCAAGGAAATTGCAAAGTGTACGGTAACACGTGGTTTCGACCGCCACTGTGTTCCGCCACCTCCAAATGGCCCAATCCGTAAATGCAGTGCAAAGACCTGCCAACTATAATTGCAGCATGTCTCCGAGCTCCCCGAAGAAAGAAAAAACAAACAGCTGACCGCGGGAGCGGCCGGGGAAAAAGAACAACAGTACCTGTGGGCGCCGAGTCTGTCCCCAGCCTGAACAGGATGCGGAAGCTCTCCCCACGAGCCCTAGGGGAGTGAGAGCCCACAGGAGTCACGATATGGCTGGCGTGCAGAGCGTCCGCTCTCACGCCGAAGGCAGCAAGGAATCCAGAATAACGCGCAACCGGAAGCGCGTCGGGTCCCGAGCTAAGCTTCCTGCGGGACCCCGCCGGCTCATGGGAAATGTAGTTTTCCCAGTGCGGTAGGCGCGAGGTAACTGCGAACCTGACAGTACATCCCCCCTTCCCTAGCGCCTCCTAGGACCAGGGCACTGGGGGAATCTACGATGGAAAGCACGTACAGCCGCCGGTGCATGAATGTTCCCCACAGGCTCCCAGGAATCATCCTCCACCGAGTAGCCCTTCCATGACACCAGATACCAAAGGACGCCTCTGCACAGTTTGGAGTCCTTGATACACAGCACCTCGTATTCATCCCCAGCATCCCTGAGCACCGGAGGTGTGGCCTTCCTTCTTGCCGAATGAGCTGGTTTTAGCAAGTGACAATGAAACACAGGATGAATACGCAAAGAACCAGGCAGTTTCAATTTGAAAGCAACAGGGTTGATACGTTTCACAATGGTATAAGGCCCAATGTATCATGGATGAAACACACTACGCAACTTGAACCGAATGTTGCGAGTCGACAACCAGACCTTATCACCAACCTGGAACGAGGGGCCCTCCATACGATGTTTATCCTCCCATTTCTTGTACACTGCTTTAGCCTTCTCCAGATGCGCCCTGACCTTCTTGTGCAGAACACGGAGCTTCCGTACTTGTCCTAATACCGTAGGCTGTCGAGACACTTCCTCCGGGATGTGCACAGGAAGGATGCGTGCATCAAACCCATAGGTAGCATGGAAAGGTGAGATCTTCACAGAACAGTGCCAAGCGTTATTATAAGCCATTTCGGCCATCCATAACAGGGAAACCCAAGACTCCTGGGCATCCTCAGCAAAACACCGCAGATATTTTTTCAATGTTTGGTTTAACCGTTCTGTTTGTCCGTCCGTCTGTGGATGGAAACTGGTCGAGAGGGAAGACTGTATATGCAATGCCTGACACCACGCCTTCCAGAACCTCGCACTGAACTGGGGGCCCCTGTCAGACACTATAACCTCTGGGACTCCATGTAATCGTATGACGTTGGTTAGCAACAATTGAGCCGTCTGCCCAGCAGTTGGCAAGTTGACACATGGTATAAAGTGGCCTAACTTAGTGAGGCTGTCAATGACCACCAACACAGCCGATTTGCCCTGATCAAGAGGGAGTCCTGTGACGAAATCCAGACTTATGGTCTGCCAAGGTTTCCTAGGGGAAGGCAACGGCATCAACAACCCTTTTTTCTGTCCGGTTGTGTTTTTAGCCCTGGCGCATGTCTCACATTGCCCAATCCATACAGGGACATCGGTGTTAACTGAGTCCCACCAGAAATGCCGTTTCATGAGCCGCATGGTTTTTTGCACCCCCTGATGTCCGGCCAAAGGGGACTCATGACACCACATGAAGGCCTTTTTTCGCAATGCTAGACAGGGAAGAAACAATCTGTTGTCTTGAAAAGGCAACCCATTCATCAAAGTGCGATTCCCCCCATATGTGGCCCAACTGACCCAGGCATCATGATTCTTGGCTTGTCGGACAAGGTCCAAAAAAGTATTGGCCTGTATTGCGCAAATCACCTTCTCGGGACTGACTATTGACGCTTTAGCTTCTCCTTTGTCCTTCTCCTCCGACTGGTCTCGTCGGGATAGGGAATCGGCTTTCAGGTTGTCTGTCCCTGGTCTAAAGGTAATGGTGAAATCGTATTCCGCAAAGAAGAGCATCCACCTCATCTGTCTTTGCGTGAGGTGCTTTGCGGTCTTCATATACTGAAGGTTGCGATGGTCTGTATAGACGGTGACAGGGGATCTGGCCCCCCAAAGGTATTGCCTCCATTCCTGAAATGCTCGTTTAATGGCTAGCAGTTCCTTCTCGGAGATGGTATAGTTCTGTTCGGGAGGGCTTAGTTTCTTGGACAGATACGCCACGGGGTGGAGCTGACCGGTGTCCTTATCCCTTTGAGACAGTACGGCTCCTATAGCTTCGTCGGAAGCATCCGCTTCAACAACGTAAGGATGTTCCGGTCTAGGATGTGCCAGAATTGGAGCCGTCGTGAAAGCCTCTTTTAGATACTGGAATGCCGCTGTGGCTGCGGGTGACCACGCAAACTGCACACCTTTACGTAACAATCTCGTCAAGGGGACTGCTACTTGGGAGAACCGCGCAATAAATCGGCGGTAATAGTTGGCGAAGCCTAAAAATCTTTGCACATCCTTCACACAGGTAGGGGTAGACCACTCCTGTACCGCCTGTACCTTTCTATCTGAAATTTGCAGTCCCTCGTGACTTAGCATGACTCCTAAGAACTCAACCTTGCCCACACTGAATTCGCACTTGCTCAACTTGCAGAACAAACGGTTTTCTCTCAATCTTTGGAGTACCTCAATTACGTGTCGTGTATGGTCCTTGACGTTTTCCGAGTAAATCAGGATATCGTCAATGTATACCACTGCACTGATATCCACCACATCCTTCAAAACATCATTCAAAAAGTATTGAAATGCCGCTGGGGCGTTACACAGCCCGAACGGCATCACAGTGTATTCATACAAGCCGTATCTCGTTTTGAAGGCGGTTTTCCATTCGTCCCCCTCGCGAACACGGACCAAGTGATATGTCCCCCTTAGGTCCAATCTGGTAAAAACCTTGGCATACCGTACTTGGCCCAGCAAAACAGAGATAAGTGGCAGTGGGTATCGATTTCTGATGGTGTTTTTATTAAGCATTCGATAATCCACACAGGCCCTTAAATCTCCGTTGGCCTTTTTGATGAAAAAGAGGGGCGAGGCAGCAGGGGACCTGGATGGGCGTATGAAGCCGATGTCCACATAATGGTCCAAGTACTCCTTCAGATGAGTAGTCTCAGGGTCGGACAATGCATAAACCCTACAGGATGGTATGGTGGCTCCCTCCACCAGATCAATCCTACAATCATATGGCCTATGTGGAGGGAGATTCTCAGCCTGACTTTCGCTGAAGACATCCCTGTAAGCCCTATATTCCAGGGGTAGACACACGTCTTTCTCTGCTGCTGTTGCGACCACCAAAGGAAGAACAGACGGAGAGAACCCGACGCCCTCTTCCATATGTTTTTTGCATTCCTCAGACAAGAAACGAATCGACTTCTCCTTCCAGTCGATTGAGGGATTATGATGACTAAGCCAAGGCATACCGAGAATTATCTCGTATTGAGGGGCTTCGATGATGTTAAGCACCAGTTCTTCCCTATGCCTGCCGTCGGTTACAGCAACAGAAAGTGTTACCCTCTCAGTTTGTTCTGTTATGAGGCCAGATATTAATGGTTTTCCATCAACCGCCAATACTTCCTCAGGGGTGTCTCTGGGTACCCTGTCTATAGACAAAGAGGTCACAAGCCCGCTATTGATGAAATTCCCTGTGGCCCCCGAGTCTATCATAACCGTGACATTGTATACCTGCAACTGACACTCCAGCCTCATGGGCAGCAGTATGTGGGATTCAGATTCACGTAGAGTTAACACCGTTAACGATGGCACCTTCCAGGGCTGTGGTTCCTTCTGGTCTCTCTCTCCCTGAGCACCAGCTTCTTCTAGAGCGTTGCCCGCTGCTATGGCTACACTTTTATTTCGAGACCATGACCCAGTGTTTCTGGATTTGGAAGGGCAGTTCCTTACATAATGTCCCTTTTTGCCGCAGTACAGGCAAAGACCTGCAACACGACGACTCTCTTTTTCTTCCCTGGTTAGTGGGGACCGAACTGCACCGATTTCCATCGGTTCAGGTTGTGCATCTGCAGAAGGCAAAGGCCTACGTGGACTCCATTCCGAACGGGGGGGGGGCCCTGTCCCATCGTCTCCTATCCCCTACTCTGTCTGTCATTCTACCATCCAATCTCAGAGTCAAATTTACCATATCTACACAAGTGGTTGGTTGAGGATCTATCTGAGCAATGACGTCTTTAAGACCATCCCTCAAACCCTGGTAGAATAAGGACATTCTTTTTTCCTCCGGCCACGAAGTTTCAGACACCAGTCGGTTGAATTTGGTAAGGTACGTTATCAAATCCGACCGCCCCTGCCTTAGTTCCAGGAGTTCTCTATCTGCGCTGAAGGTGGTTGCCCTTCGATCAAACACCTTCTCGAATTCAGTTCGAAAAGTTGCCCAATCTGAGAGCATTGGGTCGTCGTTCCGTACCAAAGGTACAGCCCAATTGGCTGCATCCCCTGTCAGGAACGAAATTGCAAAAGCCACCCTAGAATGGTTGTTAGGGAACGAGGCAGGTTTACACGAAAAGTGCAACATGACTTGCGTTATGAACGCCTGAGTTTTGGATGGATCCCCGGAATACCTCTCCGGACTAGCATGAGGGATAGGGGGAGGAACCGTTACTTGTACCTGAGGTACCGATGTAGAAAAGGGATTCCTAGATAGCTTATCTACTTTTTCTCTGAGTGATGCTGCCTCTGCTTTAGAGGAGGCCAGCTCCTGCTGCACTAAAAGAAGAGCCTGCAGAACATCCTCCATGGTGGCCATATTGCAACAACTGAACCGGGCAGAGCAACGTTCGTGGGCGCGTTATTCTGTCAGGTTTACTCCACGGGATCCAGTCGATGCAAATATGGTTCCACCTCCAAATGTCACCAACACCCTGAAGTATAAACACAGGGTGTTCGAGCCATTAGGCGAGGGAGAAAAATAACAAACTAAAATAAAAAATGTGGGATGGTTAAAGGTAGGGTCAGCAGGGAAAGGACGCCTGTAACAGAAGACAAGACAGATTTCAGTCAAGTGCTTACTAGCATGCAGTACTACTCTCATATAGTCTCACTAATAAAGCATGAAAAATAGATAAGTACCTGGGCAGAAAGAAAACCCGACCTTTGTTAGAAAACATCTACAATCCTTCTGCCATAATCTGTGAGGAAGGCCTAAGGAACACATAGACATATGGTAAATGAACACAGTCCTGTCTTAACATACACACACACGCCGTACTGAGACACTTAACCCAACACTCACAACATACCACAGAATTTGCCAGAGGACTCAATGTACAAGGGGGGTCCAAATGTATCCACAGAAAGTAAAGACGCTCCAACACAAAGTAATATGGATACGGTAGTGTGTAGGAAGCAAAAACTACAACACTCCGCTCTCTATATAATAACCCAACAGTTTGTGCATGGATAATGCCAAACAGAAAAACGTAGTTGCGACCACCACTGAATTCTGCCAACAATACACCCAATGAATGACAGGACAATAAGACCAGGGGAATCTGTAGTTTCCTCACTACAAGCCCTGATCCTTATTTCCACATGTATACACAGTATATAACGGAGACGCGTAGTTGTCCTCACTACAGCGCCCCGCTATCTCAGTTCCAAGGAAATTGCAAAGTGTACGGTAACACGTGGTTTCGACCGCCACTGTGTTCCGCCACCTCCAAATGGCCCAATCCGTAAATGCAGTGCAAAGACCTGCCAACTATAATTGCAGCATGTCTCCGAGCTCCCCGAAGAAAGAAAAAACAAACAGCTGACCGCGGGAGCGGCAGGGGAAAAAGAACAACAGTACCTGTGGGCGCCGAGTCTGTCCCCAGCCTGAACAGGATGCGGAAGCTCTCCCCACGAGCCCTAGGGGAGTGAGAGCCCACAGGAGTCACGATATGGCTGGCGTGCAGAGCGTCCGCTCTCACGCCGAAGGCAGCAAGGAATCCAGAATAACGCGCAACCGGAAGCGCGTCGGGTCCCGAGTTAAGCTTCCTGCGGGACCCCGCCGGCTCATGGGAAATGTAGTTTTCCCAGTGCGGTAGGCGCGAGGTAACTGCGAACCTGACACATATACTTAGTCTTTTTTATATTAATTTCTAACCCCATTTGTATTACAATACTGCTGGAACCTATCTAATAGAATCTGTAAGCCCCGTGGAGTTTGTGAAATGAGAATCGTATCATCCGCGAAGAGGAGGGACGGTACTCGTTCCCCCCCAGGCGAGGTGAGTCATTATCACAGTTCTCCATATAGTCTGCAATATCATTAACAAAAAGGGAGAAAAGTGTAGGTGCCAGCACGCACCCTTGGCGCACTCCTCTCTTAATAGGAATTGCATCAGTGAGTTCGCCATTTGGGCCCCATCTTACCCTAGCATAGTTATTCTGGTGTAACCCTATCACCAGTTTCAGTAGTTCACCTGGAAACCCCTGCTTTTTCAGTGATTTCCACAGTAAATCACGAGGGATAAGGTCAAATGCTGCTCGTAGATCTACAAAGGCAACATATAAATTGCCTCTGCGGATGATGACATATTTCCAATATAGGCAGCAGAGCCTTAATACCTGGTCGATGGTCCCTGTCTTTTCCCTGAACCCTGCCTGATACTTGGATAAAACCGGTGATGGATCAAGCCCTGATCTTTGGACTGGGTAAGAGTGGTCTGCTTAATTCAGACACTCTGTTCATCACCACCCCCTTTTCTGAATCGATTTTGGCCACTATAGGTGTGGCAGGGTATACTCAGACATGAGTCCCTTTCTCACTGCACCATCAGGATTCAAGCAAGCCGGGCCGAAGACGGCTGAAATGCCAGAAACCGGTCCCCGGTAGCTTGTCTCCTTTCTGGTGAAGAATTGGCTTGGTAGTTTAGTCTGCCCTGTTCCCATGATGCACTGGGCCAGGGACAGACTGATTTGCATATAGCCAGGTTCTGAGCTGGGATGGTGCAGTGAGATAAATAATGGTGATGGATCAAGCCCTGATCTTTGGACTGGGTAAGAGTGGTCTGCTTAATTCAGACACTCTGTTCATCACCACCCCCTTTTCTGAATCGATTTTGGCCACTATAGGTGTGGCAGGGTATACTCAGACATGAGTCCCTTTCTCACTGCACCATCAGGATTCAAGCAAGCCGGGCCGAAGACGGCTGAAATGCCAGAAACCGTTCCCCGGTAGCTTGTCTCCTTTCTGGTGAAGAATTGGCTTGGTAGTTTAGTCTGCCCTGTTCCCATGATGCACTGGGCCAGGGACAGACTGATTTGCATATAGCCAGGTTCTGAGCTGGGATGGTGCAGTGAGATAAATAACGGTGATGGATCAAGCCCTGATCTTTGGACTGGGTAAGAGTGGTCTGCTTAATTCAGACACTCTGTTCATCACCACCCCCTTTTCTGAATCGATATTTCCAATATAGGCAGCAGAGCCTTAATACCTGGTCGATGGTCCCTTTCTTTTCCCTGAACCCTGCCTGATACTTGGATAAAACCGAGTTTTCCTCCTGCCACGTGTTTACGCAGTTTAGAATATGCCTGGCATAAATTTTCTGTGTAATATCTAAAAGACTAATGGGGCGATAGTTCGCTGGTTCACCCCTGTCCCCCTTTTTAAAAATAGTGATAATTTCTGCCCCGTCCCATGTATCAGGGATTTGGTCACCAACTGCGATAGCATTAAACAAATGGTTTAAGTAAGGCGCCCAGATCTCTGTATTATGCTTATAAAGGTCGCCAGGGATCTTATCCAGACCAGGGGCCTTACCTTGCTTTACAGAGGCAATTGCTATTTCAGTCTCTTGTATGTCAAAGATAACCAAGGGTTGTCATTATCCTCTACCTGGGTTAATATTTGTTGTGAGGTTTCAGGGAGCTTTTCCTCTGTGATTTGGGCTGCATATAATGATGTAAAGTGATCAACCCATATAGCTTCATTTAAGAAAACCTCCCTTGAACCTTTATCTGGCTTATTCCCTTTAGCTACTAACTCCCAGTATGGTCTTTTGTTTTTGCAGCTAATAACATACTGGACCATAGATCCTCATCCCAAGATGATTTAGCTGCGGCTATTGTTTTGTTGTAGATTTTCCTTTTTACTTTAAGTTCTACAGAACCTTTACTTTTTACCGCATTGATCAGGTCGGTTTTGGCAGCTCGGCATTCCCTGTTAAACCAGGGTTTGCCTACAGGTTTTGTTTTCACCAACCCGACCCCCTTTCTGGGTTTTTTAGTAATGAGAACTAACAGTTTTTTACAAAAGATTTTGTGTAATGCAATGAATTCCCCAGATTTACATTCATCCACGTTATAAGATTCAAATGTATTCACAAATGTGGAATAGATGTTAGCCAACAAATCTTCTCTTTCGAGAATGTACGCCCATTTAACAGCCCTTCGGTTATTACTTAATACGACATTATCGCGAGTTGGTGGGGTCACTGGGCTATGAATGCCCTCAGTAACACCAAGTTCATTCAACATGCTAGACAAAAAACTCATTTCTAGCGGAAAATGATCGCTCTCAAAGCGTTCTCTAACCTTTAAATCATTTGTATATGGCCACAGATTAAAAGAAGCACAAACATAATCTATCTTGCTCCTACAATTTCCCCTATGAAAGGTAAATGCTTTCGGGGAGTCTGATGGCATGCGCCCATTGCATGCCCTTAAACCATGTCCTGTGAGCAGCCTTGTGGTCTGGAGGGCTAGTGTGGTCCCAGGAACAGTTCCATTATTCAATACTGGTATCCCATTGACAGCATCTTCATCCTCATACAATTTAACCAACCCCACAATCGGCTCAAAGTTGCAATTCAAGTCACCACATAAAATGATACTTTCATCTTGGTCAAAGGTATCCATAAACATTTCCAGTTTCTCAATACATGGTGATTCCCTATTGACGGGACATGGTCTATTGTACACATTTATAAGGTTTATTACCCTCTTGTCTCTTGTAGTTAGTTTCAGTCCAAGTATATGTAAGGAATCGGAATTTAACATTTTTACCCCCACATCAATAGTTATACTGATCCATATTACCAACCCTCCTGAGGCTCGCCCTCTTACTGAAGGGACGGCCGCCACTTGGTAGGTTCTATATCCTATTCTATGGACCTGATCCGTGGCCCAGGTTTCCTGTAGCACACAGATATCAAATGTGTTCATGTAACTATTCCAGTCAGGATCACACATTTTTGTACCAATTCCAGCGATATTCCATGAAACTAATGTTATCAAGGGGGGTCCCTCATTTGAACAGTGGGTACTAGGTTTAATAATGGAAAGTGGATTTTCATCAACCATAGTACAGGTATTTACGTGCCTATCCACTAAAGACTCACTATTTTCACTATCTCCTATCTTCGACTCACAAGGCCTCAAAGTTATTTCATGCCCATTTCCCACCATGTTATCACTGTTACAGACTTTTTCGCAGCCAATCTCCCGATGATTAAATGGTATGTTCACCCCCCCACTCTCCTTAAAGGATGCTACACTGAGTTTGGGGATTACATAGTTTGATGAAGATACCTCAGGAGTGATGGACAATGGAGTTGCCTGTAGTCAATCAACTGACTCAAGACAGTCAAATCGATTATGGGAGAGAAAATTACGGGGATGGTGGATTTGACCTAGCCAACCTCCTCCTTGATACCTCTTGCCACGGTGTCTTACCATAGTCCACCCATCGGTCCTGGAATGAAAGTGACCGGGCGGGTAAAAGTATGTTAGTTTGAGTGGTTGTATGGTGGTGGCTGGGTCTGGGTTAGGATACTTCCAGTTACAGATGTAGTTAACTATTCTAGGATTGTCAAAATTAATAACTATGCTGTCCCCTTCTATGTCTTTCACCAAATAGCCCACCCAGGGTACTCGCCTGATACTTAGAATGTTGCCTCTCAGACCAGGGGGTAATGGCCTATTGGTATTTAGCCACTGAGTCACCCTTTTCCAGAGGTAAGTTGTACTTTCTAGCTCGTCTTTGCCTAGCTCTGGAACTCCAGTCAGGATTGCCACAAATGGACAGACCTCCGGTGGAAGATTAAGTACATCCTTTGCTTGATCTTTTGTTAGTCTGTTTCCATTTACCACTCCCTTACAACCTATGGTTGTGCTTGGTGTACTTTGTATTTGTGATTTGTTATTGGATACATCTCTAGGTGTCTTGGGGTCCCCCGCATTTATTTTGGGTGCTGCTATTTCATTTGGCATTACTATTACATCAGGGGTTTCTACAGACATGGCTTTTGACAATGTTATTAGCGGGTTAGTACTCGGCTTACTCTGTGGGTTGTCTATTATCTCCTTTATGTCCCTTTCTATACGTTTTAAGAAGGTCTCTATTTTACTCAATCTTTCCTCTAGTGGGCGGAGTATGTGCCGTAGTGCTTCAAGTATGAAAGTAGAAGCAGGGTCCCCCCCTTCTACGCCCATCCTTGGTTTGTCCTTATTTTTACCAACAGCTGTTATGTCCAAGCTAATATTAGGGGACACAGGCTGCTTAGGGCCCTTCTTTCTCTTACCACCAATATTAGTAGTGGGTCCTTGTTTATTCTTTGGAATTGCCCCTGGATTCACCCCTTTCTGCTGCCTGGTGTTATATACTTTAGTTTGTTCAGCAGGTACCGGTGCCGGACGAGCGTTAGGTAAAATATTAGGTGAATGTAAAATAGGGTCTGAGACATTTAGAGAACTACTTTCTGAGGCATTCAATATATCATTATTGGTATTTGTATCCACAATCTTCATATTACTTAGCAAACCATTAGTCTCTCCCACTATTTCAATTCTGTCATTTGGAGTGGGTGTTTGAGCATGTGCCATGGGCCCAAGAGAGGATCTTCTTGCAATGGCCAGTTCCTGCGATACCCTCCTTTCCATGATATTTATGCTTTCATACACCACACAGTTCATTCTTTTAATGAATTGATCCATAGCTCCCGTAAAAGCAACAGTATCGCTCTTCCCTTTACTTTCCTTTGGAGGCATTGTGCCTGTGGTAGTGGGGTTCGTATGAGCGAGGAAACAAGTTAAAAACTAATTAAATTTAAACGGTACTCACGAAATAAAGTGGAGCAAATTCAAGTTCAAGGGGGGTGGCCCGACCGACCACTGCTGACCACTGAGGGCCACAGAGGGCCCGCCCTTTGCCCGGGCTTAGCCCCGGGCGCTCCCGCGCGCGTCTCGCGGGGCGAGAGGGGGTGTCAGGCTTTTACTGGCGCCTCCGGGCGCTCTTTGCGCGTCACGGGCGCGCTGTAGACCAGGGGAGTGCTGGGGAGTGTGGTCCGTTAGCACAGGACGCCTCCTGCCGCCTCCCGGCGTGTTGTGCTTCCGCCGTTCCCCTCACGGCAAGTCTCGTAATTTCACAAAGGATGTCATGCTTTCATCATCCCACTCAACTGGATCTTTTGCTCCTTTCTTGGTCATTTTTATCAATGGCTTTGCTAGGACTGCAAATCCCACAATCCACTGTCTACAGTATCCTACTACTCCCAGGAACATTCTGATTTCTTTTTGAGTATTTGGTAATTCCATGTCTCGAATTATCCTAATTCGTACTGAAGTAACTTTCCAGATACCTTTTTCTATCTGGTGCCCCAGATATTTCACTGAGTTTGTACAGAACTGTAATTTGTCTGGTGATACTTTATGTCCTCCTTTACCCAAATGATTCAACAATGCAATGGTATCAGTAACTCAGTCGTTCCGACTTTTAGACGCCACCAAGAGGTCGTCTATGTACTGGACCAAAACTGATTATGCAGGTAAAACCAATGATTCAAGGCATCTTTTCAAAATCTGATTGAAAATTGAAGGACTTTCTGTGTACACTTGAGGAACACGATTCCAGACATAGACATGACTGTCAAATTCTAATGAGAAAAGAAATTTGCTGTCTGGATGCAATGGGATTGAAAAGAATGCGTGACATAAGTCAATGACGGTAAACCATCCAGCATTCCATGGAATTTGATACAAAATCACTGCAGGGTTTAGCACAATAGGACAGCAAGGGACAACAATTTTGTTTGCCTTGCGCAAGTCCTGCACTACCCTGTACTTCCCGCTAGGCTTTTTGATTCCAATTATAGGCAAATTACAAGGACTGCTCATTACTTCTTGTATATTGTTTGCTTCTAGCAATCTTTTTATTTCAATGGCAACCCCTGCTTTCACTTCTGCACTCATTTTATACTGCTTGGTGTTTGGGTAAACTGCATTCGCTTTTATGGCTATTTGGATCGGGTCTACATTTGCCATTAATCCTACATCTTTTCCAGTGAAATCCCACACCTCTGGTTTCACTGTCTGTTGGAGCTCTTCAGGTAAGTCCTGTATTGTCAATTTCTTAATTTCTGAGTCAGGCCTTATCAACATTAATTTATACAGTCCATCTTCATCCGGGGTCTGAATTTCAACGCCCTTTGGTGTGCAAAAGATGGTACAGTTCATTTTGCACAGCAAATCACGTCCCAGTAAGTTCACAGGACTGGAATCACAGACGACAAATCTGTGCATCTCCTTGAAATTCCCTATTGAGATTTCCATGGGCTCAGTTACAGGGGTACTAATTATCTGATTAGACACACCCACTACTTGGATTGCTTCTCCCGAGAGGGGTAGGTTTGGAACGTCTGCTGTTCTCACAGTAGAACGGGTAGCACCAGTGTCCAACAGAAAGGTGACGTCATTTCCTTCAACCTTTCCTTCAATGTATGGTCCTGTCTGGTCTACCGGCAAGGAGGCGCCAAGCACGCACTCCTCGTCCTCCCCCCTCAGGCCCGTCAGTAAGATTCATCACAGAGAAACGTATCATTCAACAGGAATTGCGAAGTTGCTGCATTTCTATCCTCCAATACCTCAATTTCCTCATTCTGCTGTGCTCTATTCTTATAGTTTGGCCTAGGTGCGCGAGGCAACTGAGGCTGCTTTACCTGTTGCTGTGTCTTTCGTGGCCCCTCTTTCTGTACCTGTGGATTTAAATCATTATTTGGCACATTACCATTCTGTAGCAAGGGACACTCGTCTCTCCAGTGCCCTATCTGACCGCACCCGTGACAGGGAAACTTCTTTCGGGCTTCCTCTCGACTCATTTTTACTCGGGGTTTCCCCCCACCCCCAGGGCCTGTATTCGGGGTATTACTAGTCATTTTACCTAACTGCTTTTCTTGTTGTTCTGCCAATTTCACTTGTGCCCACATGACTTTTTCTTTTAGTGCTTTCCGTTTATTTTCCATCTCATCTTCACAATACTTGGCGTATTTCAGGACCTCATCTGTAGGTTTTCCTTGCCAACAGATTTTATTATCTCTAATCCACTGTGAGATCTCGGGTCTTAGCCCTAACACGAATCGATAAATAAAATGGGTCATATCCTTCATCTCAATGTTATCGATTCCACTGTAGGTTTTGAACACTTGTAACAGTCGTTCATAATATGAGTGAACAGTTTCATCACGATTTTGGGTAGTTCTATCTATGCGGGTCCAATCAGTTTCTTTGGCGGGCACTTTTCCTTTTAAATACAGTATTAGTTGGTCATATTTTCTCATCACCTCCGGGGAGGGAGCTCCGGTTCTTGAGTCTCTTTCATACTCCTCACTGGGCCAATCAACTGCAATTTTACACTCTGTCCATAAATCTACAAGAACTACAATGTCGAAGAATCCATCTAGGTCCTTCAAAAGACATTTTTGAACTTTTACAAATCATTCAACCTGTCTATACCAGTCTAGAGGCTTTTCTCGTAATTTCGGGAAATCATTCGTAAATGACACAATATCTTGTCGGGACCATGGTACATGTACATATTTCCCACCTGGCACTTCTCTCATAGGATACAAAGTCTCTGCCTTGTCGACTTCTTTTAGAACATATTCAGAAGTCCTTTGTCTGGCCTTACTGTCTTCCTTTTTCTTTGCCCATCTGGCTTTCCATTTTCCTAAATCTCCCAATTTCTGCAACAGATTCAACAATTATCTTATCTGTACCTTTTTCCCTGACACATTCATGTTTTCTAAATCCTTATCAGAAAATTCTGCTCTGTAGGGCTTTTGTAATACTTTGGATCTGCTAACATCTATTCCCATATTAGCTGCTGTGTCCATTAATTTCTCATGGAACACTTTGGTGTTTCTGGTAAGGCTTTTGCAGATGAATAATAACTCTTCATCACTAAGGGTGTTCAACCTGTCCAGTCTCACGTTCCCTGCCATTAGTTCTTCCAGTTCGATTCTTAATTTGTAAATATCTAATGGTTTTGGCTGAGGATTTGCCTTCTCTAATTCTCGGGTCCATCGATCTCTCTCTTCCGGAGTCACTACCATGGCACTCCGAGCACCTGCAAATGACTCGATTAGGACTTCTCTTGCACTAGTCTGGGTTCTGGTTCTCTGTGCACTGCCTTCTGGTTCTCTTATGGGTAAATCCATTAGGGAAATCACAGACTCACATTCACTTGTCTGGTCATCTACTATTAAAGGCTCTTTTCTGGGCGGTACTACAGCTGTAGTAATAACTGGAGTTGTTGGACTAGCCTGTCTATCCCCATAGAGGGGAACAACTGGGCCAATAGTTACTGGAATGGTCAAAGCTTCAGGACTGGTATTTAGCTGGGTTATTTTCTGAATGAGTTCAATTCTCTGTTTCTCTAAAGCTTCCTTTTCTCGTTCCTGCAAAATCCTTTCCATAGAGGTTTCAGGTATTATGTGCGCAACCAAAGGAGGGTAAAGACTCGGGCAGTTGGAACTGTCCTACTTGGTCCCTCATCACCAATCGGTCTATAACAAGGAATAGTTGGATCCGACATGCTTGATCCCTCATTTCCACGAGGTCTAATGCCTAGTCCCATCACTTCAGTGGTACTGACCCTTCTATCCCTAGGATGCCTGAAAAATGGGTTTTTCAAGCTCGGGGACCTAGACTCCTCATCATAGGGTGGTGGATTTTTCATAAATAAATCCTCCAAGTATTCATCTTCTGAATCACCCGCAGTCATTTGGTGTCGAGTTTTCTCTGTGCTTTTTCCTCCTGCATGTTCGTCTACACCAAGTACTGGAAATAATCCCTCAACCATCATATTCTGTCTCCATTGTTTCATCTTTTTCTCTTTAGTCTCTCTCTGCATTTTCGGGTACCATTTACTTATTCCCTTGCCCATTCTGGGTCTGTCTCGCTCCAAGGCCTCTATTTCCCATTCTTCTAAAGCCTCGTATTGCGTCAATCTTGGTCTGGGATGTAAGTCATTCATTCGGGTCCTCAAATTAAACAGAATTCTACTATTAAAGGTACCATCTAGGGGAAATGCTAAGATTCCATCGTCCTTGGTATACTTTACCCAATTTTCCAACCATACACAGGTATGATATCCTTTGTCAAACATCATAAATGACGCAGGAGTATTGGGTGGTGGAATGATTACACCCTCTCTAGTTTTAATGGACTTATCTTTCTTGAAATAATTTTTGACCTTGTCTGTGAAAGACATTTTCCTCTTGCTTCCGTATATATTGTAAGGTCTGCCTCTTAGCATCTGATCCTTACGGAAACCTAAGTGCTGTGGATCAGGTAAAAATTTGGGATACCACATATACTTCGTAACCAGAATTTTCGTTTTAAACTACGTATTTTGTTTACAAATCCTTTTCCAATGCTAGCGCGTCTTTCAGTTTTTTCAATCACCAATCAACACTATGATTACAATTGTTTCTGACCAATGGGTGCGTGGCCTTTTTCGCGAGACGCGGTTTCACGCTCCGGCACGCACCCCTCCTTTCCAATACTAGCTTCGTTACACACCCGCTGTTTCGACCAATACCAGCGCGGCACAGAGTGACGTCAACGCAGCTCCGCGACCGACTCCCTCCTTCACAAGGTAACGGAAACTTTTGAGTTTTTCTTAAAGTGCAAGTGCTTAGTTTAATATACAACGTATAACATTTGCCACTGTACTCGAGTGTCTATAAAGAACGCTTTGTTTCACTGCAAGTAAACTTCTTCTGTCTACTTTTCATACACTACGGATAGACCCTTCTGCCTACCCTTCACACAAGCATTAGAGAACCTGTTACTTCTTTAACTCATCCACTCTTTCCGGGATATATACTAAGTCTAAAGTTTCACCAGTGAACTCCTTTGCTATCACTCAAGCTTCGATGAACCTACTACTCCTTCCTTGTGTGACCCTTACTAGGTTATATCACAACTGAAGTTTCATCAGCGAACTCGTTGCTGTCATTCATTCAACTATTCATTCAGAAAACCCTAATTAGTGCTTCCAGTTCTGCCTAACCATGCACTAATCTTCCTCAAAGCCAGTGACCTCTCCGCGGAGTGGATTCTACTCACCACCCGCTATTCTATCCCCGGGGAATTTCCAGACAACATATAACAATCACTAACAGTTTGTTAATAAACACTTAATATAGCATTATTTCATAAAATATAATTTCAAAACATTTTATAACATTTCAAAGCAATAATTTTTTACAGCAGATCCATCTTTAGGAGAAAAAATAATTGTTAACAGTACATTTAAATTTTCACGGTTTATCAATAATTAATTTATCTACCTATCTTAACTAGTCCTAGCCATCCTACTGCTACCAGAAAATTACTGATAGAGCGTGCAGGTCACCCGAATCTTATTTACCAAATATACACTCCTGGGCCCATAACGTTTTCTTATCACTATATTTTATTAATCAGGTAACCTACACACCGCTATCAGTAATCCTTGTTCTTTAATTTATTTTCCGTGTACCTGACTTACCACTCCTTGTCACAGGTACCTAAGATCTCAACGGATCAGGAGCTAGCAGTGGGTGGGAAGATAACACAAACCAAAAATACCATATACAATTGGAAATGTTTACACTTTTATAATAATCACAAACGCAAGAAGTTTTAAACACCTTTATCTAATTCATTTTCATCATCCAATGCCAAGAGAATTAAATTTACACAGATCAAAACATCAATAACTAAAATTAGAAATATAATGTAACTATGGATCAAAGTAAGAATCATCTATAACTCGAGAAATAAAGGAAAAGGGAAAATAAGGAACACGCTAATTTTGTCTAATAGACTTTCACAACGTTACTAAAGGCGGGTAAAGAAAGGGAACATTCTAATCAATGCTGACTTTCAAATTATACTAACGATTTTGAAGAAAAACCGAAACTTTTCAAGATGTGTTTTTCTATAGGGAGGGTAAAAGTGGAACATACTAGATATGCAAAACAGTTCAGTGGTTAACTAAAGGTAGGGAAAAGATATGGAACATGCTAAGAAAAATACTTTATGTGAGAGTCAAATGACAGAGAAATTGACTTAGGCAAGATTGCTTTATTTCCGAAATGGGAGAGAGGGAAAAGTTTGATAAACAAACACCCACATGGAGATTATATTTACCTAGAACAGAAGGGAGATTAACCCTGGCCACGGGTCAGTTGGAAAAGGCGGGAAAGGACCCTCAAGGACTTTGGATGCCAGTAGGCGAGCAGGTACAGCTCATGGACAGTCAGGACGGGACAACCTCAGGATTTGGATCAGGACTGGGCTCACCAAAGGGTACGACCAACACCTGCAGCTTCGGATGCAACGCCTGCGCTATACCCTCTCTGCAAGGAATCTGCCAATAACCCCGAATGGGTTCTCGAACCTCCCAGCAAAGTGCTTCGCCAGCACTTAAGGTTTCTTCCACCCCAGACTGAGTTTGTGGAAATTACGGACAGAGTGCTCCGCAGCTCTCTGTATCAATCACCTATAGAGTTCGTAGGGTCAGTGACAGGTCAGCTATTCGGACAAGTCGGAAAATTTCTCTAGCTAAACGTAGGCTAGTTATACTGTTTTCGGGTCAGTGTACCATCCACCAATGTTGCAAGTGAAAGGATCCCCCACTTCGGATTGGACAAGAGAGGTGGTTAGGTCATGACACCACCTATAATTTTCACTTTCCCAGACTAAATATTCAATTTTCGAACCCACCCCTTACATTCCAGTTCCCATGGCATAGAAATTCAGATTTTTTTTTTTCAGAATACAATAGAGCATACAAAAAATATCGCAAAATGTATCGAGTGCAGGTACGAGTTGATGTGTTCTCGCTGGGCATGGGTCACTTTCCCAGGAGCATCTTAGCTTCTGCAGCCAGCTGGCTGATTTCCACTGCTGCAAGACTCTCTTTTCCCCCATCATGTGATTAGTCCCGCACGGGCTTCAAAGATGGAGTGGCACACCTCTCCCAGGCCCGCAAAGAACGATACATGAAAAGTAAGCGAAAACAATTTAGAAACACAGAAAAAATGAATACACTGTATACCATGATTGGCTATAATACATCCCTTACTTTATAATACCTATAGCATTAGGAGTTAAGCAGAACGAAACGGCTGAGCAAAAGCAGCAGTGCAAGCGAAGAGCATGTGAGAAACAAAGCGGCCATCTTTAGCAATACTGCGCATGAGCGACAAGTTTCCTCCAGAACTGCGAGTGCGTCACATCACATGGGTATGACCGACGCATGCGCAGACTAGAATCCCGCATAGCAGCGACCATTTTAGATGCAAGCGTAGTTAGGATTAGTAAACACATAGGCAAGCCTCGCTGGGACACCCTTGTGTAGTGTAAAAGTGCAATATTAATAAGACAAACAGGTTGATTATGACGTTAACGTTATTCGAGGTTCATGAATACAAGCAAGTCGCGTAACATGCGAATCCTTGCTCCATCAGAGTCAGAACCAGTGGCGTTATGGAGTGACTGCAGGTAGCAGGAGACCCAACTGCGACAAACACGTAACGTATTATACTGTGATAATCTAACTGAAACAAACCTGTTGTTATAGTAGGCACCGCTGACCCACGCGGATCCCGATGAGGTCGAATGCAACCGGACAAAAGGTATGTAGAATGTGTTTTGAATATGTCCCCGTATGCATGAGACGAACCCCTGAAGGTACATGAAATACGCCTTCAATTTCTCCTGTATGGTCTGTTTGAAGAAACCCAATTATATGTGTAATGATTGGTAAATGTGCCATTAAGACTAACCCCAGAAGGTACATGAAATACGCCTTCTTAAGCCAGAAAACTACGAGAGACTCGCAAACCTTAGTGAATGCATGGGAAACGCCGCTGAAGGTACATGAAATACGCCTTCATTAGCGCAAGTGTTAAGTGCTGAGAAAAAGTGAATTAATGCTAGCGAGTGTCGTAAGATCACAGCTGAAGGTACATGAAATACGCCTTCATGTAAATTGTCACTTTATGACATAATTGCCTAAATGTTTATCGATATCGATAACCATAATGTTTGCCACAAGTGAGAGTTGACCCTAACCATGATATAGGGAGGTAGATCTGAAGTATAATCACTCAATGAGTTGCTACTTTTTTTGAGCATTTTAATCGGTTCTTGGTATACTTTATACCAGTCCCTACACTTGTAAGACCCCTTCCCTTTGTAAAAGTTTTGAATTTTAAATTTCTATCTTCCACAGGTACTATAGGCCTTTAGGAACTAGAATTATGGTTCCCTGAAATGTTTAGTACTTAGGAGTAATTTTCACTATTCCACACACCACCCCCAGGTCCTGAAGAAAGCCCGACCGACCTACTGGCGACTGAGGGCTGAAACATGTCGACCGACTTCACTATTCTAGGGTAAAAGAGTCATAATAACTCTAAATCACCTATATTGATTTTATCGCCTCTTTGAAACCAGAATGAATAAAGGATTTGTGTCTGGAACCTAGAGACTTTTAACTCACCCCATTGAATCACGAGCACCTTTTCTGGTCACTACTGTGTTAACAAAGGGTATCACCTCCTGGTGGAGGTGGCATAACCACTAAGCCCTATGATTATGCAGACACATGTGAGGGAAAGCGGAGAACAAGATATACTGCTAAACGTTACCACCAATCAACACGTGCATGAGGGTTTTTTTAATTGGGATTTGACAGAACCATTTACATATACCCAATGTTATGCAGGACAAGTGATCCTCCTCCATTGATTAATTGATATTAGACTCCAGGGAACTGGACGGATCACCAAATTCCTTTCCTCCCCCGAATTGATTAGAAATTGTAAAGTGAATAATAATCATATACTGTTTTGTGGCATAAAAAAAGTTGTGAGCGGCTTGTGATCAGGGAGGCCCAGTCTCACCTTCCAAGATGCTGTTAGGCATTTCACGCCAAACTTGGAGTTTCTCAAATATCTTTTTATCAGTTTGCACCATTTTAATCAGAATTTCTTCACATTGTAGCCATTCACTGGAATCTTTATACCACATCTGCAGTGAATGAACCTCTCTACCATTCCGTTGCATTCCGGATGATAGAGAGAGCAACGCTTATGTTTGATACCTTTATCATTTAGAAAGTGCTCCATTTCTTTTGACACAAACTGAACTCCGTTGTCTGTGAGAATAGACTCAGGAAATCCCTCTCTACAGAACACATCTTGCCAAAATTTTGTAATGGTTATAGTCTCGATGCTTTGAGTGACTTTAATTTCTGGCCACCTTGAAAACATCTCGATCAGAACCACTACGTGAAATTGACCACTTTTGTTAAAAATGGGCCTTACCATATCTAAAGCCACATCCTGCCAACATCGCGTGGGAGCTTCTCTTATAATCATCGATTGTACTCTCGCCTTGCACACCTTGTCAGAGGTAGAGCACTCAACACAATCTCTAATTAGGCGCTCAACTAAGGTATCTATGCCTGGTCACCAGAAATGTAATCGTACCCTTTCTTTTGCCTTTGATATTCCTTGATGACCTTTATGAGCTAGTTGAATAATCTTCAACCTAATGGAAGAGGGAGGAACAAGTCTAGTGCCCCTCCAGAGTAAATCCTCCTTCACAGAAAGTTCGTCCCTTACATTCCAGAACGTCTTAGCATTTTCATTTAGGTACTTCAAACAAGGCCACCCTGTTAAAACTAATTTGCAAACAGCTTGCAGATGAATGTCTTTACTCATGGCAACTCTCCAATCATTTTCAGGGACCACACTCTCAACAATCTCACAAACCTTAAATTCATCCAGCTCCCATGAATCTTCAGAGTCCAATGAAGTTTGAGTATCACTCACCGGTACCAACCTGGAAAGGCAATCAGCAACCTTATTCCTTACACCAGGTATATATTTTTCCCCAAATTCAAAATCTTGGAGAGCAATTACCCATTTGCAGATACGAGAGGAAATGGGATTGGTGTCACTACAACTCATGCTTTTACATTGCATGCCTTTACAACGCGGTTTTTACCACGCAGTCCATTACAACGCTTAAAGCTTTTAGGCGCTGGATAGTGAATTATTTAATTTACTATTCCAACTCCAGTCCCCGTGGATAGCAGGGAAGGTGTTGGATAGTAAATTAAATATATTCCCTATCCTAGAGCGCCCCCCAGCGCAATGCGTTGTAATGGTTTGCGTTGTAATGGTTGCGATGTAATGGTAGTGCGTTGTAAAAAATGCGTTGTAAGTGATATTCCCCGAGGAAATGGCATCAAGACTTTTTTTTACAAACCACATCTTTCAAAGGCTTATGATCGGTGTGAACAGTAAAAGAATTGCCCCACAGAAACTTTTTTAATTTCTTGATTGCCCAAAATATGCATAAAGCTTCCTTCTCAATTACAGAGTAAAGCAATTCCGGTCCAACAAGAGCCCTAGAAAGAAACAAAATAGTAACCTCCTTACCATCTCTGATCTGTTTGAGAACAACACCAAGGCCACGAGAACTAGCATCTGTGACAAGTATCGAGTTAAATGACACGTCAAAACTTTGGAGAGAGGGAGCCGAATTAAGTGCCTGTTTGACATGCTCATATTCCGTCTGACATTTTTGTGACCCTTCAAACTTCATTCCTTTCTTCAAAAATTAAACAGATTAATGGTTTTACATGCAAAACTTGGTATAAATTTATTATAATATTCTGCCATGCCCAAAAAGGTTACAAGTTCTTCTCTAGATTGTTGGGTGGCAAGTTCGTTTATGGTCTTAACCAAACAATGCTTAGGTTTAACTCCACCAGCAGTGAGACAGTGACCTAAATAGTCTATTTCAGAGAGATTACATTTACACTTATTTTCTCTGAGTGTCAAACCCCTCTCTGCAAAGCGTTCAAGAACAGATCTGACCCTGAAATCATGCTCCTCTTGAGACGATCCATGAACCAGTACATTATCTTAATAGACTTTAACTCCATCAATACCTCTCAGGACATCCTCCATGACCCTCTGAAACACGGAGGCTGCGGAAATTAAGCCAAAGGGCAGACGTGTGAATTTGTAAGTCCCAAAAGGAGTAATGAACGATGTAAGATTCATGGATGCCTCATCAATCCTGACCTGGTGATTAGCTGCCCTAAGATCCAGGGATGAAAATACACAGGCATCACACAACTGTGATAACATTGTGTTGATGTTGGGAAGGGGATATTTATCAGCTACAATCTCTTTATTGAGGGCACGAAGGTCCACACAGAAGCGAACCTCTCCAGAAGCCTTACAAGCCAGCACTTCCGGAGCCAACCATTCACTTGCTTCTGTTTTAACAATAATACTTTCTTTTATAAGTTTATCCAGTTCCAAACGCATAGGCTCTTGCATTGCCAAGGATACAATGCGCACCTTACACGTTACCGGAATGGCATGCGGTTTCAAAGTGATGTTGTGAACATAGCCTGACAGGCACCCTAACTTATTACTAAAGACTTGCTTGAACTCAGCATGCCAATCAGGACTTGATTCACAAGAGGAGACTGAGACTAGCGAATCCTTAATATGACACATTTCATCATGTGGAGAATTAGACTTTGGTGACGTATTTGTTTTGTCATGAGGATGATACAGGAATTCCTGCCTGGAACCAGTGAAACACCTAAGTCAGCTTGATGGAACCAGCTGTGTATACTATCACCCCTGCAAGAGATGTAAATTTTACCAGCCCTTAGTCGTCCTTTGTATTCAATTTCACCATTAAAATATCCAAAACGTTTAATTGGTTGACCACCGTATGCCAATAGCCTTATGTCAGGCTTAAGGACTTTCACCTTTCCATCCAGACTTTTGTTGAAGAAAACTTTAGGTATTAGAGAAATTTTTGCCCCAGAATCAAAGAGTACTTTGACTTCACAACCATTAATAGACACATTATCAACAGCCCCCTTGCATTTTTTTCCATTTGGTAAAGAAATGTCACCACAGTCTAAAGTATCAGAAAAGAATATTTCCCCACAGTCTAAAGTATCAGAATCCGAATCACTTTGTTCTTCAATCAAAACTTCTTTAAGTCGTCTATTTTTTTTGTTGACTTGTGACCTGCAGGCCTTTGTGAAGTGCCCAACTTTGCCACAGTTAAGACACTTTGAAGATAATGCTGGACAAGCTTTGTCATTTGCCAGGTGATCAACAGCATTATAGCGAACACACTTAATTCTTGTTCCACCAGAACATTTTGGAAAATTGGAAGAAGAAGTAGTGTGATCGGAAGACGTAGTGTATTGCTTCTTGGTAGATTTAGATATTGGCTTCCCCATAGGTTTTTTTTAGACACAACTAGAACTTTCTATTCAGGGACACCTTTTTCTTTTTTGAAAACTTCTACACAAGCCAACGAATGTTCTAGTCTTTTGGCTATAGCAATAACTTCGTCCAATTCCGGATCATCCTTTTGCTAGAGCTCATCCTTTACTTTTTCAATGTTGCAGCCTACCATAAATTGATCACGGATTCTTTCTTTCAGAGCATTTTCAAATTTACAAGTTGGTGCTAGTTTGCGTAAAGCAGTCACATATGTTTCTACAGTTTCTTCTTCTTTCTGTGTGCGCCTTCCGAAATGGTAGCGCTCCAGGATGGTACTTACTCTTGGAAGATAGTGCTTATCAAGTTTTTTAATGTTTATCTCAAATTCATTCAGGTTACTAGATTCCTCTGCAGACAATTCTGGGAGATGGTCGAACACATCCTGACCCTCTGAGCCTAAACAATGCAAAAGTAAAGCAGACTTTCTTTCCGCAGTAAGTGACACACAACACACTCTCGCATCATTTAAAAATACTTTCTTCCATTTGGACCAGCGAATGGGAGGATCACCACGTTTGGTGAGAAAGAAAGGAGCTGAGGTGACGTTTTGCATAGCTAGTGATAGATGTGATTAAATTCTAGAGAATTCTTGAGTGAGGATATAGAAATGGGAAAGAAAGATAAAACGTATGCAAGTGACAGTGTAGAATGTATGTAGTAAGCTGTGTGAATGTGTTTCCACTCTGAAAAGAAACAGTGAACTTGTAATGTTGCTTTATATAATATTCACCCCAGACAACAGCTATGTGTCGGTGTAAAATGAAACGAGTACGTGTTCACGCTTTAAAATAAATAAATAATAATTATCAAAACCACACTCGTAGAATCAGATTGATAGAGCTGAGCGTGACAGCATAGTAGCAAAACACACATGTGAGAGAGGCTTTTCGTTAAAATAAATCAAGGCATTGATAAACATAATAAAGTCCATTGAAATGCTGTGCGTATCAGCGCAGTGGCAAAACGCACATGTAAATTAGCGCAGTGACAAAACGCACATGTAAATTAGCGTAGATCAGGAGCTCTCTGTGATAGCACTGAAACGCTGTGTGTAACAACACTGGAATAAACTCTAAAAGGTACCTTGTATGAGTTATTCCAATTAAAATGCTGTGTGTGTCAGCGCTGTGGCAGGGACACACATTTGATTGTAAATATATTGTAGAAGCTGTGTGTATCAGCGCAGAAGCAGAGACAGACACACAAAGTAAGCTTAATGAAACTGAAAAGACATTGATTTCGCTTGAAGTGTGTACCGATCACTTCGAAAGTATGCAGCCGCTTATAAATGAAGTGAAAGGTTGCTAGGAGACCAGGACATCCGCATTTATTACGCCGTGGAGAAACAACACTCGCGTCACAGCAGAGGCGAACACGAAGAACATGATGACGTCTCTCCTGTGTAGCTCAGCAGCACGAACACTGAGACTCACGAGAAGGAATGGCAGAGGGCGAGTCAAGGTAAACTGAACGTGCGCGAGTCAAGGTAGGCAGTCACCTTTAAACTAAAACATGTAATGGCAAATATCCAAATTCCTGTAACTGCAAGGTAATTTTAGGATAGTCATTAAATTAATCGGTGAATCAAAATAAACGTTGACAAGATACCAAGAGTTGCGCAATATGTATAAATTGCGATATGACAGAATCACAAGTTGGGAGTCGCTTTTCCTTTTCAAAAGAAAATACTCAAACAGCAGTGTGAGATTCAGTCAAGCTCACGTTTTTATTTTTAGGGCTCGGCCTACATCCCACGAAGTGGGTGTGGCTTCAGAGTCCTTTTGAGAGGACTTCAAAAATCTAACCTATGAATTCCAGAGAAGCGCCTGATTTTTGTTCGTTATTTATGGCAGCTGCATGGCAATTGGCCCTCGCATGGCTGTGTTTTTACAAGGCAGCACGCATTAGGCCATAGTCTGTAGAGTTGCTCCACTTCCTGCATATTCTGTGCGGACACGCGCAGCAGAAGGCTATAATTCATCAATTACCAGCTGTCAGGGGCCGCCGCGCAATCACCTCTTTCCAGTTAATTTTTTTTCAGCTGTGTGTGCGCACATGCTGGCTCCCTGCCAAAGCTTGTGGGCCCGTGGTAATTGAAGCCAGATTCAGTGCGCGCAGAGGCCTCTGAAATCACCTCTCCCAGCCTGCTCCTCACTGCAGCCCCCACCACTGGAAACGACAGGCTGGGAGCTCACAGAAGCCTCTGACATCGCCTCTTCCCGCCTGCTCGTCCTTTCAGCCCCCACCGCTGGAATTTGAAGCCGGACCACGACTCCTCCCTGCTGGACGGCCTCCCGGACGAAATCCCCTCAGCCAGGCAGACACTCACTCACCTTCGCCCCTGTCTCGCAGGGAGGCACACCACACCACATCATTTGGCGTGACTCTCGGCCACAGTCCTCCTACTTCTCAGGGCTCACTGCGGCTCACAGTTCCTCTGTGGCACCGGGGGCCCAGTGCAGAGCATGGCCGTGGCTGCTCCCCACGGGCCAGGTGCGTCGGATCCGCGGCCGCCATACATGTCCTTTCCGCTCCACTCTGAACCGCCATCCAACAGGCTCACTGCACACTTCACAGATCCGCAGACAGTGCAGTATCCCCATTCAGCTTAGGCACTCCAGCCCACCATCTTGGTGCCAGAGGCCACACTCGCTGTTTAGCTCTCATGTGAATTTTGCCCTTCTCAGTCCGCCACATCTACAAAACTGCTATCAGTCGCTTCACTGACAGGTCAATTACATTTCCTGTCTTTTTCAGGTGCTATCAGTGGCCCGATCTGCAGGATAAATGGTGGATGATCCGTCCAGCCAGCAGAGCCTCACTAGGTGGTGGCCATCTTGCACCTAGTGACAAGATGCCCCCCCCCGGTCAATGACATCCTTAATGAAATCACTAATGACATCTCAAGTGACATCCTTGATGATATCAATGATGGCATCATCCGGAGAATGTGAGTGCAGAGTTCAGAGTGCAGAGTGCAGATTCAGAGTGCAGAGTGCAGATTGTGAGTGCAGAGTGCAGATTGTGAGTGCAGAGTGCAGATTGAGAGTGCAGAGTGCAGATTGTGAGTGCAGTTTGTGAGTGCAGAGTACAGATTCAGAGTGCAGATTGTGAGTGCATATTGTGAGTGCAGAGTGTGAGTGCAGAGTGCAGATTGTGAGTGCAGAGTTCAGAGTGCAGATTCAGAGTGCAGATTCAGAGTGCAGAGTGCAGATTCAGAGTGCAGAGTGTGAATGCAGAGTGCAGATTGTGAGTGCAGAGTGCAGTTTGTGAGTGCAGAGTGCAGATTCAGAGTGCAGATTGTGAGTGCAGATTGTGAGTGCAGAGTGCAGATTCAGAGTGCAGATTCAGAGTGCAGAGTGCAGATTCAGAGTGCAGAGTGTGAGTGCAGAGTGCAGATTGTGAGTGCAGAGTGCAGTTTGTGAGTGCAGATTGTGAGTGCAGAGTGCAGATTCAGAGTGCAGATTGTGAGTGCAGATTGTGAGTGCAGATTGTGAGTGCAGAGTGCAGATTCAGAGTGCAGAGTGTGAGTTCAGAGTGCAGAGTGCAGATTCAGAGTGCAGTGTGAGTGCATAGTGCAGTTTCAGAGTGCAGAGTGTGAGTGCAGATTCAGAATCAGAGTGCAGATTGTGAGTGCAGAGTGCAGATTGTGGGTGCAGATTGTGAGTGCAGAGTGCAGAATCAGAGTGCAGAGTGTGAGTACAGAGTGCAGATTCTGAGTGCAGAGTGTGAGTGCAGAGTGCAGATTCAGAGTGTGAGTGCAGAGTGCAGAGTGTGAGTGCAGAGTGCAGATTGTGAGTGCAGAGTGCAGATTGTGAGTGCAGAATGTAGAATGTGAGTGCAGAGTTCAGAGTGCAGAGTGCAGAGTTCAGAATGCGGAGTGCAGATTCAGAGGGAAGAGTGCAGATTCAGAGGGAAGAGTGCAGATTGTGAGGGCAGAGTGCAGATTCAGAGTGCAGAGTGCAGAGTGCAGATTGTGAGTGCAGAGTGCAGATTGTGAGTGCAGAGCGCAGATTGTGAGTGCAGTTTGTGAGTGCAGAGTGCAGATTCAGAGTGCAGATTGTGAGTGCAGAGTGCAGATTCAGAGTGTGAGTGCAGAGTGCAGATTCAGAGTGCAGAGTGTGAGTGAAGAGTGCATTTGTGAGTGCAGAGTGCAGATTGTGAGTGCAGATTGTGAGTGCAGAGTTCAGAGTGCAGGGTGCAGATTCAGAGTGCAGATTCAGAGTGACTGTGAGTGCAGAGTGACTGCAGAGTGACTGCAGAGTGATAGTGACTGCAAAGTGACAGTGACTGCATGAGTGTGCAGGGTTAACACATGGATAATTGCCATTTACAATGCCATTACCTCTAACTCAAAAAAATCCGAGACCTATTGCATTTCCAATGCTTGTTTTAAATAGAAGAGGTATTTAAATCGCGTGTAGTGGAAGGTCGTAAATCAAATCCAACCCTTGCTCAGCATGACAGATTACACATTTAAAACAACAGGCTGTAATGAGAACACCTCGCTTACATTAAGTAGAGAGGTATTGTGCAAAATGGTCTGCCTGAGCCAGTAGTTAAGCGTAAGCGCAAAGTCTTTCGGATTTTATATCCTTACAGATATATAGCCACGCTAAATACCTTAAAAATCTTGAGATCTTGAGAGATGAGATCGTGTTGGGATCTTTAATGTAGTTCAAACTTGAACTTGTAGCACGCAGAAGTGATGGGTTGAAGAAATCCCCGTCATCGTCGCCAATGTGAAGAAGTCAAGACTTATTATATTCAGTTTATCTTCTTTATTCAGATCAAGATATCATAAGATCCCATACATTACTAACATTCTCTATTCTGCATTACATCACCTACATTCTACCTTTAGAACTAACACTCTATAAAGACTAAGAAGAATAGTAATGAGAAGGATACCACAGACCCTTCGGCTGTATCCAGAGAGAAACATTAACCTTCATTTAGCTAATAATAAAAAAGTATACAATGTGTCAGAGTATTCAATCTGTATTTCTGGTACCATAGTCAAAGCAGTTATCACCTGCCCCACTAGTCACTAATCACAGAGCAGGATCATAGTATATATAGAAAGCCCACTGCAATATGGTAGCATCTAGGGCACTCTCCCGTCTCTGCCCGGTAGTTCTTGCAAATGATTTTAGGGGTTATTGTGGCCCAATGCAATATTTTGAACTGACCCAGACAAAACCTGGCATTGCCTGATACCCCTTTATAATTAATGCTCCCGGTTTTCCGTTTAAACAGATTTTTACATATAAATGCAGACGGAAAAATATTTTTCTTTTGTCTGCATTTATACATAAAAAAAGAAAAATGCCAATAAATAGGTTTAACTTTGTTGTGGTCTTCGCAAAGAAGATCAGTCTGTCTGAGCGCAGGCGGGGAGAGGGTTTATCGCATTTCAGCCGAGTCAGTACAAAGGTCGATGTTAAGGGGCCATTAGGCCTCCTTTTGTTTAATTATCCTGGCTTGAAGCAGAGGTGCGGCAGGATGCACACTGTGTGGCCTCCTCTATAACTTATAGAAGAGGCCACACAGAGTCACCTTGAAGTGCTAAAAATGGGGCACGTGTTGCTATTCCAGGTCCGTTGATTACATGGCCCCAGGAGATAAAAAGGAAACCCTTTGTGGGTAGCTGTGCGCCTTACAAGTGTTATAAAATAAATAAATAAATAAATAAATAAAGGATGAAAGGGGAAGGGAAGATTACGTTACTTCGTCTCATCTTTCAGTAAGAAGGGCTTGGTGTAGGATACGGCTACAGCAAGTGCACGTAGGAGTAAAATAGGGAGAAGTGATTCTCAGCAGCACGCCTGTTACTTTGCTACCAGCAAAAATATGACAACAAAATACTCATGTTCTTTTATCCTCGAGTTTAGCAACTAGTCATGGAGACCTGAATTATTAGTTCAGCACGAATTACAAAAAAGGCTTCCATAGCACTGGAAAACTACTAACGTACATGTATGTAAACAGTAAAAGGGTTTCAACAGAATAAAATGTTTTTCAAACGGTGTAATGTCTGGAAAATCATTTTCAGTACTCTTTTTTAGGTCTCTACTGAGACAGCGCATGCGTTGTCTCTTCGAGACACTTAGTAAGTGGCTTTTAAAAGTGTCACCAGAGGTTTTTGCTGGCCTACAGCTTGCATTCACGAGCTTGTGCATGAGCTTGTGCATGTGCAGAGCTGCCATCTGTGTTTTTATTGCCATAATCAGGCTCCTCTGCTTACACTACCCACTCCCTTTTCCCCCGCCATCCTGGTCAGCTTCATTTGTGTCTTCTAGCTCTTAATCATGCTCCTCTGCTCGCACTACCCATCCCTTCTCCCCCTCCTCTTCATCAGATTCATTTGTGTCTTCTATCACTGTGAATGCTCCTGCTTCCACCAGGCACACACATTGTCTTCTAGCTGTGAATCATGCTCCTCTGCTCGCACTCCCCCTCCCTTCTCCCCTCCTCTTCCTCAGTTCATTTGTGTCTTCTATCACTGTGAATGCCCCTGCTTCCACCAGGGTGCAGCGGATCCATGCTGACGGAGAAGAGGAGAGAGACCATCGTGTCTCCACTTTCAACCCACCATCGAGCATCTCGCCGACTGAGCCTCCGAGACCGCTGTACTAAAGCGGTTACATTACCCAAGGAGCAACGTACTCCAACATCTGAGCCCCAATAACAAGGAAGACTCGTGAACCTACAGCCTTTCAAACACAAATTCGTCCTTGACAAGGCACCTTCAATTCCTGGGCACTTGGCAGTACCCCTAACGCCCAACTGCGCCTGCCCAAGACAACCACAGAGACTTGGCAGGCGTTCGTAATGGAAACAGGCAGTGATTAATACAGTCCTGATGATGATCCCGGTTCATTAGGAGCCAGGGGATCGAAACGTTGACGCTTAAAACAGTGTTGCATGAAATCCATTTGTACATTAATCTGTATACACTGTATGTCGAAACTTGCTGTGATTGATTATTAATTCGCAAGCTACAGTTGGCTCCAAAAGCTCTCTTTTGCCTGTAACAAACTTTCCTCTTGAGTCACTTACTTTCTTTACCCTACGGTCTTTCTAATTCTTGGGATAGGTACAGGATTGTGCCCTATCTAAATGTTTCTATGTGACCCTCTTTAGGTCAATCAAATTCCTTTTAAGTCTAAATTAAACATTCCTCGCCCGGCTGGGCTTGGAAACTGAACTATAGTACTGATTGTGGCCTATAAGTTTATTTGTTTGTTTATTGAATTCCCTGAGGACCCTTGTTCTCTTTAATACCTGCTTCCACCAGGCACACACACCATCACTCGTCAGTGCACGCTTTCACCAGGCACATACACCACCGGCTGTCAGTGCACGCTTCCACCAGGCACACACACCATCAGCCATCAGTGCACGCTTCCACCAGCCACACACACCTCCAGCCATCAGTGCACGCTTCCACCAGGCATGCACACCACCTGCCATCAGTGCACTCTTCCAGCAGGCATACACACCACCAGCCATCAGTGCATGTTTCCACCAGGCATACACACCACCAGCCGTCGGTGCACTCTTTCTCCAGGCACATGCACCACCGGCTGTCAGTGCACGCTTCCACCAGGCACACACACCACCAGCCATCAGTGCACTCTTCCACCAGCCACACACACCTCCAGCCATCAGTGCACACTTCCACGAGGCACACACACCACCAGCCGCCAGTGCATGCTTCCACCAGGCATACACACCACCAGCCGTCGGTGCACTCTTCCACCAGAAACACACACCACCAGCCGTCAGTGCACGCTTCTACCTTGCACACACACCACCAGCCGTCAGTTCACGCTGCCACCAGGCACACACACCACCAGCCGTCAGTGAACGCTTCCACCAGGCACACACACCACCACCCGTCAGTGCATGTTTCCACCAGGCACACACACCACCAGCGGTCAGTGCACGCTTCCACCAGGCACACACACCACCAGCCGTCAGTGCACGCTTCCACCAGGCACACACACAACCAGCCATCAGTGAACACTTCCACCTGGCACACACATCACCAACCGTCAGTGCACGCTTCCACCAGGCACACACACCACCAGCCGTCAGTGCACGCTTCCACCGGGCACACACACCACCAGCCGTCAGTGCACACTTCCACCAGCCACACACACCTCCAGCCATCAGTGCACGCTTCCAACAGGCACACACACCACCAGCCGTCATTGCACGCTTCCACCAGGCATACACACCACCAGCCGTCGGTGCACTCTTCCACCAGGCAGACACGCCACCAGCAATCGGTGCACGCTTCCACCAGGCACACACACCACCAGCCGTCAGTACACACTTCTACCAGGCACACACACCTCTAGCCGTCAATGCACGCTTCCACCAGGCACACACACCACCAGCCGTCAGTGCATGCTTCCACCAGGCATACACACCACCAGCCGTTGGTGCACTCTTTCACCAGGCACATACAGCACCGGCTGTCAGTGCACGCTTCCACCAGGCACACACACCACCAGCCATCAGTGAACGCTTCCACCAGCCTCACACACCGCCAGCCGTCAGTGCACGCTTCCACCAGGCACACACACCACCAACCATCAGTGCACGCTTCCACCAGGCACAAACACCACCAGCCGTCAGTGCACGCTTCCACCGGGCACACACACCACCAACTGTCAGTGCACGCTTCCACCAGGCACACACACCACCAGCTACCAGTGCACACTTCCACCGGGCACACACACCACTAGCCATCAGTGCACACTTCCACCAGGCACACACACCACCAGCCATCAGTGCACACTTCCACCAGGCACACACACCACCAGCCGTCAGTGCACGCTTCCACCAGGCACACACTTCACCAGCAGTCAGTGCACGCTTTCACTAGGCACACACACCACCATCCGTCAGTGTACGCTTCCACCAGCCACACACACCTCCAGCCGTCAGTGCAAGCTTCCAACAGGCACACACACCACCAGCCATCAGTGCACGCTTCCACCAGGCATACACACCACCAGCCGTAAGGTGCACTCTTCCACCAGGCACACACACCACCAGCCGTCGGTGCACGCTTCCACCAGGCACACACACCACCAGCCGTCATTGCACACTTCCACCCGGCACACACACCACCAGCCATCAGTGCATGCTTCCACCAGGCATACACACCACCAGCCGTCGGTGCACTCTTTCTCCAGGCACATGCACCACCGGCTGTCAGTGCACGCTTCCACCAGGCACACACACCACCAGCCATCAGTGCACGCTTCCACCAGCCACACACCTCCATCCGTCAGTGCAAGCTTCCAACAGGCACACACACCACCAGCCATCAGTGCACGCTTCCACCAGGCATACACACCACCAGCCGTAAGGTGCACTCTTCCACCAGGCACACACACCACCAGCCGTCGGTGCACGCTTCCACCAGGCACACACACCACCAGCCGTCATTGCACACTTCCACCCAGCACACACACCACCAGCCATCAGTGCATGCTTCCACCAGGCATACACACCACCAGCCATCGGTGCACTCTTTCTCCAGGCACATGCACCACCGGCTGTCAGTGCACGCTTCCACCAGGCACACACACCACCAGCCATCAGTGCACGCTTCCACCAGCCACACACCTCCAGACGTCAGTGCACGCTTCCACCAGGCACACACACCACCAGCCGCCAGTGCATGCTTCCACCAGGCATACACACCACTAGCCGTTGGTGCACTCTTTCACCAGACACATACAGCACCGGCTGTCAGTACACGCTTCAACCAGGAACACACACCACCAGCCATCAGTGCACGCTTCCACCAGCCACACACACCTCCAGCCGTCAGTGCACGCTTCCAACAGGCACACACACCACCAACCATCAGTGCACGCTTCCACCAGGCACACACACCACCAGCTGTCAGTGCACACTTCCACCGGGCACACACACCGCCAACCATCAGTGCACGCTTCCACCAGGCACACACACCACCAGCCATCAGTGCACACTTCCACTGGGCACACACACCACCAGCCATCAGTGCACGCTTCCTCCAGGCACACACACCACCAGCTGTCAGTGCACGCTTCCACCAGGCACACACACCACCAGTCGTCAGTGCACGCTTCCACCAGGCACACACTTCACCAGCAGTCAGTGCACGCTTCCACCAGGCACACACACCACCAGCCGTTATATTACTCTTCCACCAGCCACACACACATCCAGCCGTGAGTGCACGCTTCCAACATGCACACACACCACCAGCCATCAGTGCACGCTTCCACCAGGCATACACACCACCAGCCGTAAGGTGCACTCTTCCACCAGGCACACACACCACCAGCCGTCTGTGCACGCTTCCACCAGGCACACACACCACCAGCCGTCAGTGCATGCTTCTACCACGCACACACACCTCCAGTCGTCAGTGCATGCTTCTACTAGGCACACACACCACCAGCCATCAGTGCATGCTTCCACCAGGCACACACTTCACCAGCAGTCAGAACACGCTTCCACCAGGCACACACACCACCAGCCATCAGTGCACGCTTCCACCAGCCACACACACCTCCAGCCGTCAGTGCACGCTTCCAACAGGCACACACACCACCAGCCATCAGTGCTTTCTTCCACCAGGCATACACACCTCCAGTCGTCAGTGGACACCTGCACCAGGCACACACGCCATCAGTGCATGCTTCCACCAGGCATACACACCACCAGCCATTAGTGCACGCTTCCACCAGCCACACACACCATCAGCCGTCAGTGCACGCTTCCACCAGGCATACACACCACCAGCCGTCAGTGCACTCTTCCACCAGGCACAGACACCACCAGAGGTCAGTGCACAATTCCACCAGGCATACACACCTCCAGCCGTCAGTGCACGCTTCCAACAGGCACACACACCACCAACCATCAGTGCACGCTTCCACCAGGCACACACACCACCAGCTGTCAGTGCACACTTCCACCGGGCACACACACCGCCAACCATCAGTGCACGCTTCCACCAGGCACACACACCACCAGCCATCAGTGCACACTTCCACTGGGCACACACACCACCAGCCATCAGTGCACGCTTCCTCCAGGCACACACACCACCAGCTGTCAGTGCACGCTTCCACCAGGCACACACACCACCAGTCGTCAGTGCACGCTTCCACCAGGCACACACTTCACCAGCAGTCAGTGCACGCTTCCACCAGGCACACACACCACCAGCCGTTATATTACTCTTCCACCAGCCACACACACATCCAGCCGTGAGTGCACGCTTCCAACATGCACACACACCACCAGCCATCAGTGCACGCTTCCACCAGGCATACACACCACCAGCCGTAAGGTGCACTCTTCCACCAGGCACACACACCACCAGCCGTCTGTGCACGCTTCCACCAGGCACACACACCACCAGCCGTCAGTGCATGCTTCTACCACGCACACACACCTCCAGTCGTCAGTGCATGCTTCTACTAGGCACACACACCACCAGCCATCAGTGCATGCTTCCACCAGGCACACACTTCACCAGCAGTCAGAACACGCTTCCACCAGGCACACACACCACCAGCCATCAGTGCACGCTTCCACCAGCCACACACACCTCCAGCCGTCAGTGCACGCTTCCAACAGGCACACACACCACCAGCCATCAGTGCTTTCTTCCACCAGGCATACACACCTCCAGTCGTCAGTGGACACCTGCACCAGGCACACACGCCATCAGTGCATGCTTCCACCAGGCATACACACCACCAGCCATTAGTGCACGCTTCCACCAGCCACACACACCATCAGCCGTCAGTGCACGCTTCCACCAGGCATACACACCACCAGCCGTCAGTGCACTCTTCCACCAGGCACAGACACCACCAGAGGTCAGTGCACAATTCCACCAGGCATACACACCACCAGCCATCAGTGCACTCTTCCACCAGGCACATACACCACCAGAGGTCAGTGCACACTTCCACCAGGCACACTCACCACCAGCCATCAGTGCAAGCTTTGACCAGGAACACACACCACCAGCCATCAATGCACGCTTCCACCAGGCCCACACACCACCAGCCATCAGTACAATCTTTCAACGGGCACACACAAACAACCAGCTGTCAGTGAACGCTTTCACCAGGCACACACATCACCAGCCGTCAGTGCATGCTTCCACCAGGCATACACCTTCAGCCTTCAGTGAATGCTTCCACCAGGCATACACACCACCAGCCGTCAGTGCACGCTTTCACCAGGCACACACACAACCAGCCGTCGGTGCACGCTTTCACCAGGCACACACACCACCCAGTCAGATGGTTCAAAATGAGCATTTATGTTGACATTTCTGATATGTTTTTATGAAGATTGCATTTCTTTTAGTACTGCTAGATCAGTGACAAGACAATATGCATGCGTACCAATGGCAAAGAATGATGTTATCCAGTCTAAAACATAATTCTTTCATCTCTAGTCAAATAATCTTGTTTTCCTAATATGTGACCACCATGGAAAGTCATGCTAATCACAATCCTTGATTTTGTGAGTTAGTTCCGGAGTACCGTGCTACTGGATAAAAAAGTGCTTTAATGCCTTGTCATGGGTAGTAAGCACTATAAAAATGCAATTACAATACAATACAATAAATCATGTGTAAATCAATGCATAGGATGCTTTACATAAGACAGCGACGCTTACAAGGCCCTTCATAGCTCACTGTCTTATATTAGGTTTACAATTTATTAACAGCAAGTAACAAAAGGATCTCTTTGTTAAAAGCAGTAACTCACTTACTAAGGGCGGGCAGAATTTGCGTAGTTGTGCTACGCAAAGTTCCGGCGAAACAGTAAGAAATCTCAGCGAGCACGCGCAAATTCTGCAAGCATGCGGAATTGCTTGTCCCGCCCGTTCGTGATGTGTTTTTGCGTGCTTGCGGGGAAATATCTCGCTAACTTGCCCATGCGATCGCTAATGGGCACTGACATCTTGTTTTTCACTTGTCCGCGGGTCCGCAATGTTTATTTCCTGTTCTGGGTCGTGTATTGCATGCTCCAGCCCATTCGCGATGAGTATTTCCTGTTCGGGAACGTGTATTACGTGTTTGCGCCGCTTTTTGCATGCTTGCGGGGGAAATATTGCGCTAACTTGCCCATGGGGTCACAATGAGCGCAGCCATCTTGTTTTTCACTCTATTGCTATGGTTCTGGGCCTGCTTTTCTATCCTCCCTCTATCTTTGCAATCCTTTGGTTCTGTACACTTTTTTAAATCTTTTGTATGTATTATCTATCTCTCTATTTTCCTGATTCTATATTTTGACTCTTTTCCTACCTTTTGTGACTTTTTTACTACTTTTTTTACTCTTTTTCTATAACTTGCTCTTTTCATTTCTTTTACTTACTTTTCAAATTCCTCCCCTTTCTTTTCCGCCCCCCAAGTCCCAGACCCTGGCCAAGGGTCTGGGCAAGTTCAGGGCAAGGCTGTTAGTGCTCGCAGCTGAGACCGCCTTCCCTGCGGAAGGCAACGCCTACACAGGGTGCAGGCACGCGCCTTATTTAGTGCCACCTCCCCTTAACCCTGGCAGCAGGCGGCAGGCCTGGGTCCAGGTACGGGCTCCGGGAGCATCAGCAGCGGTGGAGAAAGGTGTTCCGGGTAGTGTTTCACTGCTCTGAGGTCCGGCTCAC